>NC_091092.1:22467016-23717016 GCF_032405125.1 Capricornis sumatraensis | reverse complement strand
GTAGTGAAGTCTGGATTATGCTGTCAGTGATCAATGATCTGTGGTATATTTAACATACCACTCATTTATTTGACCATGGATTGTATGATGTGATTCCAAATGAAAGGAAACTATAATTGAAAAGCACAGAGCAACCAGAAAAGAAAAAATGAAATGAAACAAACCTACCATGCCCTCTGTTGATGAAATGTGTGACTAGAGAATGTATGATTGGAAAGAAAAAATTCAACATATGTTTCTTAGTTCTTATTTTTAAGTTTCTCTAAATTATGTTCTAATTTAATTTCATAAAATAAGCATTTTATATTCTTCTGTTTTTATAGCATTCAGCGCAAAATTATGTCAGTTAAAAAGAAAAAGTATCCATGTATAAATGGTTAATGCAGTAGGCCCAGTCACATGGCCATGAATAGGTGTGATCTACTCTGAACTCGTTCTGAAAGAACAACAATTGGAAGGGAAGAAACATTTTTAGACAATTTCAATTAAGGCAAGGTAGAAAAGGTAGAAGGATGGAATTCTGAACAAGTCAGACTGCTATCCTCCCTCTCCATTTCCCTAATCTTCAAATATCAGCCAAGTCCTTATAAATGATGAAGTTCATGTGCATCTTATGGGTGCAAGGATGGGTTGGTATCCTGAGACAAAATCTAAACCTCCTTCTCTAGAAGGTGTCAGAGAGATTGACAGACATCCTTCAATAACTCCTCATCTTCTTCTCAGTAGCATAACCATAAATTTTGATTTGGCTCAGTACACAGAACAAAAACTATATTTCTCGGCCTCCTTTGTAGCTAGATTTGACCACTTATCTACATTCTGGCCAGTAATGAAAGTGGTAGTATCATGTGCTCCTTAAAAGAGAGGAGACTCATCCTTCTTCACATTTTCCACCAGCCTGGTAACAGAACAATTCAGCAATACAATTTGTCATACTGAAGATGACAAAGCAAAAGAGTATAACAAACCAGGGCTCCCAATATATTTATGAATCTCCCCTGCCCACACTGAATTGCTTGTCTTTTAATCAACTCTGTGTATTTAAGTTATTGTTACAATGAAATATTCTTCAGCTTTAAAAACAAAAGAAATTCTGACAAGGGCTACAACATGGATGAAGCTTAAAGACATTATACTTACATTCTGTAAGCAAGTCACAACACAACATATATTGTATAATTTCACTTATATGAGATACCTAGTATATTCAAATTCATAGAGAAAGACAGTAGAATGGTAGTTTCCAGAGGATGAGTGGAGGGGTGAAAAAGAACTTAGTGTTTAATGAGGACAGATTTTCAGTTGGAAAAGATGAAAAAGTTTTGGAGATGAATGGTTGCACAACAATGCAAATTTACTTACTGCCACAGAAGTGTACACTTAAAATTGGTCAAAATGATAAATTCTATGTTTTATATACTTTACCACAATAAAAAATGCAAAAAATGTCAATGGTTAGCAACAATGTGTGTGATCAGAATATCTTCCAAAATCTCTGAAGTGCTCCCTTGGATACCAGTAGGATCAAAATTCAAAATTCTATTGTTGGAGACAATGTTACTGGGCTTCACTCAATTTTATTTGATGAAACAAGAAATTAAGTGTTAACCACAATTACGTGCCTACACTGACATGAGGGAATTTCTTACACGTCTAGAGCTTCAATTGCTATTTACATGGAGATGCTTCATAAACGTATGTCTTCAATTATTTCCCTGAGATCAATTATTTAATGTTTCAAAGTGTTAGGTTGGAAGTTAGACATGAGCAACCAGAGGAGGCCTGGCTGTAAGGGATGGAAGCCTATCTCTGAACCCCATCCAAGAAACCCCCAGGAGAGCTCGCAGACATGCTACAAAATAACTATACTTTTCAACTCCTGCACATGGGCCCTAGGCACAAGTGGATACAAAATGACCACAGGGGCTTCTCCAAGTAACTTTAGGCAGTTAGGATCTTATTAAGGGCTCATGAATATTCTACATCTAATTATGACAGAATTATGGGAAGACATAAATAATACAACTTGCTGTTATGTAACTTATAATTGTCAATTGGCCTTGAGCATATGCCCATTTGCATTCCCTTTCATTGATTGGTAGTGGGTGCAAGCCCCACTTTGCATCAGGCATAACCAAAAGGAAGAGACTGGAAGTATAGAAGGGGGAAGCCAAGAGGATTTGACAGGAAGGATGAGGGCAACTTTCCTGGGAGTGCTGGACTAAGAAAAGCTCTGTCTGCTTGAGTTGAATGTTCTACATGTTTTGGTTCATCACTCCAATTTTTTGTTGTGACAAAACAAGAACCAGGGAAGAGAAATAAACCAACCTGACAAAAGTCATGTCATACTCAACACGCCCAACACCAAATTCATGATCAGCATCCCCATACTTGGTTATTTGTCATCCATCTGATGGAGTAAGCCATAAAGCCAGGACCTTCACTCTCCTTTACATCTCACATCCTATCATATGCTTCTGTGCCATCATGTACCTCCTGTTATCAGTTATTTCATTAATACTTTTACATTATTTCTGTATTTGATTACTATCTCTCACACAAGAGTGCACATTCTGAGTGAGCAGAGACTTTAGTTTTGCTCATAATCGTATTCCCAGAATATAGCACAGTGCCTGCCCTTTACATGGGTGTTTAATAAATACATGTTAAATAAATCTTTAAGGTTAAACTCATAACTGGGAAAAAAAGTTTGATATAAAAATGCATAAATGTAATTCCTCTCCTTCCTATCTTTATGAAGATGTGAGTTATTCCCCGAGCAGTTAGTGGGTTACAGTTTGACACTTATCTTGAGATTATCCTGGCTATTGCTTTCTTACTGACTTTTAGTTCAGTGTCATCTTGTACATTTATCTGAATTTCTTGAGGACTTCTAACTTGTACAATGATTTCTGTATCTGTCCCTTCTCATTAATTAATCCAAATATACTGTTCCATTCCTTGGGTGGAGAATAGTAAATATTTGAGGCTCACAAGTGTAGGTAGAGGTCCTGAGGATGGGAATGAGGATGAGGGAATGGGAGTTTATCTCAGAACTCAAACTCTGTGGATTCAAGCTGTGCTTTTGCTACTAGTTTCAAATGAGTTTACTTAACACCTGAATCTGTTTCTGCTTTTCCCGAAGTAGACACACCATTAAAGATACCTATAGCACAAAATTCGGAGAAGGCAATGGCACCCCACTCCAGTACTCTTGCCTGGAAAATACCATGGACGGAGGAGCCCGGTGGGCTGCAGTCCATGGGGTCGCCAAGAGTTGGACACGACTGAGCGACTTCACTTTCACTTTTCACTTTCATGCATTGGAGAAGGAAATGGCAACCCACTCCAGTGTTCTTGCCTAAAGAATCCCAGGGACGGGGGAGCCTGGTGGGCTGCTGTCTATGGGGTTGCACAGAATCGGACACTACTGAAGCGACTTAGCAGCATAGCACAAAGTTATTGTGAGAACTATATGGAGAAATGGCCCTGGAATTACTTTTTAAACTGTACAGTGGCACAAACGTACATTATCCCAATGTGAATATAGTTGGAGTGAATCCTAAAATAGCAGCGGGGGTGGTAAGGAGGTATTTGGCCACGACTCACAATATGTAGGTTTTACAGTGTATTTCTACCTTGCTTTTGAACTAGTTTTTGAAATGAATAATGAAGTGGTTGCAGCAAAGAAAAAAAAAATCTTAACAGAAAAAAAGGTGGGGGAAGCACTTCTATAATCTAGCATTTAACCAGTCAATTTGGCGTCTTTGCTTCTACTGTGTTTCAGCTTCCCCAAAATCCCAAACTCTCCCACCATCTCTAACTATCCTAACTGTAATCAGGTGTGCGGTATGTGCTGCCTGGTTTCCCCTCAAGCCGGTGTTACGTCATCAGATTGTGACGTACCGCCCCCTGTGCGTGCTCAATTGTGAGGTCACACGCTCTCTCTGGTATATAAAGCTGGACTCTGCCTAGCATCCCACTTACACCAGGCAGTGAGGGACGCTGAGCGTCCTGGCCCGCTGCTTCCCGGGCGGCTAGCGGCCCCCTGGTTCCCAGCTGCCAGCTGAGTGCCTCAGTGCCCGAGAAGAGGGAAGAGGTTTGAAGAGGCACCATGAGCCCCCTGTTCCTGCTAGTGAGCAGCATTCTGTTTGCCTTCATGTTTGTCTTCTGGAAAACCTGGTTTCAGGTAAAGTGTGTAAGAGAAGTTGGAATTAGATGAAGCTCGACAAATACATGGCTTGGGGAGGGAGGTGTGTTTAAGAGAGTAGATAGTAAAGAGTAAGGCGGGGGTCTCCCCATTCCTTTTTCCTTTGAAAGCACTCAGATGTTGACTCTACCTCACACTTCTCCCATGTTGACCAGTAGTTCCACAGCTGTACTGTGTTGTGAAAAGCCCCAAGTCACTAGGTGATGAGGTCAGTTTTTCATCCACTTGAAAAGTACAGCAGAAAGTGTCCATCTGTCCCCTCCCATTTTAAGAAAGTGTACCTACTCTTCCTCTCTGGCTTTTACTACCCACATGTGATTCTGTTTGCCTCTTCCTCTCTTGTATTTTCATTATCAGTCATCTTTATGACAGCTTTGGGTGGGTGGAGGGGGCATCACAGATAATTAAGGTCAAAATGTGGGTTTCCTGGTGATGTTTAATGTTCCAAGTGAAGTGCTTTTAGATAAGAATCAGGGTCCAAGTATGGACCTACTGGAATGCCTAAGAAATGTAAGCCAAGGCTATGGCATTTTGGCATCAAAAGGCTACTTTCATTTTTTTTTTTTCTCTCACTCTTTGGGAAGGACATATTTCCAAATTAATGTATTCATTCAACAGATTTTTAATCTTGGGGGAGCTCAATCAGTTCATTTTGGTAAACCAAGACTAAGAATGTTATTATTTGGTGGTATTTGGACATTGCTAAAGTCAATAAACTACATATATTTAATTTCCTTCCCTTACAGAGAAACACTGGTGAAATGTCATCAAATTCAACTTCTGTTGCACTAGTAAGATCATACTCTTCTACTCAGTCGACTAAGAGCAATACTGATAAGAGTCTTTCGGTCAACAATCTCTCTCGGGATATCTTAATTAATTTCCCACACTCAATAGCCATGCAGAAGCGAATATTGGTAAACCTCAGGATCGTGGAATACAAGCTGGTTGAACTGGAACAATTCCTAGTTACTAAGGGTTTAAATGGTGCATTAGTTAACCGGAAATCCACTGACAAGCCTACAGAATGTAATAACAATTGAAGCAATCATTAAAGGGACTTTGAGTGGATTCACTTGATTATATGTTTATACCAAATGAATTATTATTTTAAAGGGGAGGGGTGCCAAGTCAGATACAAAATCCAGACATTTGTCAGTTCGCTTACATTTAGAGAGTTGATTATGTTGCTAACATATTTTACTGGAGAAGGAATGAAAGCACAATAGAGAAACAGTTTGAGTTGTTTTCTTTTTAATTAGCTACAGTAAAAAGAATATAGTTGAGATATAGTGATTTTAACTTCAATTGTGAAAGTTTTTTTTTCTAGTGGTTTACAATACAATACTGTAAATGTCGCCAAGTTTGCATTAAAGTACATGAGATTTGATGGAACTTTTTTCCATTATGCAGAATAGTCTAACACTATTGAATCTGTGTAATAATACTAAGAGCTATCATTGAGCACCCTAAAATATGCCAGGGACTCTGTTAAGATCTGTGCTTTACATACTTGTAATGATAGTCACAGAAACTCAACTACTCTTCATAGTCAGCTATTGAAGTAGACTACTTTTCCAGCACCACCTCTGCTACTAATTAGATATTTCAGTAGAAGTGTGCCTAAATCTTCCCTGAATTGCAAGTCACCTGTAGAAAATTATCTGCATTTTATTTGGTGAAAAACCCATACCTCAAATAGCACCAAAATATAATGGTAGAATGTATATAATATAATATGGCTTAAAATTAAAGTATTTATATGCTGTATTTAGCAATCTATTTTAAATATTTTATAAAATCTAGTAATCTGTTGACATTCACTAACAGCATTTGACCTACCCTCAAAGAAAACCCTCAGAATATCTAACAAGTTCATCTTATGTGTATGTTAGTTGCTAAGTCTTGTCTGACTCTTTGCAACCCCATGGACCATAGCCCACCAGGCTTCTCTGTCCATGGAATTCTCCAGGCAAGAATACCGGAGTGCATAGCCATTCCCTTCTCCAGGGGATCTTCTTGACCCAGGGATTGAACTCAGGTCTCCTGCATTGCAAGCAGATGCTTTACCATCTGAACTACCAGGGAAGCCTCAAAGAAAATCCTCAAAATATCTAACACAAGTTCATCATATTTATGTACATAATTCACTGAGATTGCTCAATTACAGGCCTACCTATCTACCTAACTTCATGCCCCCTGCCCCCAAAATAAGTAACCAGTATAAATTAAAGGAAAACCTTAATCCCTTACTCATTTAATCTTCAATCAAAAGGAAAAGGAATTTAAAATGTATAAGAAATTAATGCTTAAATTTATTCTTTTACTCATTTGACAAGAACAAAAAGCCAGCAGTAGTATATGTGGCTCTTAAACATATTTTAGAGTCACAGATTTCTTTTGATAGTCTGATGAAAAATATGGACTCTCGCAGTAGAAAAAAATGCATATATACATACATGTAGAAAAATATTACATGTAATTTCAGCCTCATACAATCTCTGAAGCCCATGTTAAGAACCTTAAGAATAACTGAAAAGTTTCTTCCATAGTTAGGTAATCCTAGATTGTGATGTTAAACCAGTTATAAATGATATATAATCAGTGTATAAATCTATTAGTGATATGATTTCATTATCTTTTGTAAAGAAATTGGCACATAGGACTTTCTAAGTTGGCTGCCCTCATTCTTGATAAGCTTCACAAGTTTATCTCCTATAAGTATGTAAATAAGTTATCAGCTGTAAATAGTAACTTATTCAAGTAAAACAAAGTCATTCTACTTAACTATATGTTATAATCACAAGATCTTAGATTTGATTGAAGCCATTTCCTCATTAGTATTTTGTTCTATGTTCTATTTGAAATTAGACTTCAGGGTGTATAATGAACTACTTTAAATTTTGTGAAACACAGTAGAAATTAGATGGGTCATGTTTTTCTTCTAACCATAACCTACAGAACACATTTTATGGGGAAAGAAAGAACCAAAGCTTCTGGATTCCATTTTCTAGATTTATCACTTACTGGCCATAGTTTTCTGTCTTATTTCACTATTTATAAATAAAGAATAACCATTAAGCTCACCTTAAAAAAGTGAATTATGAGGGCATGAAGTTTTTAGACATGAATCAAAGATATTAAACAATAGTCTTTATATACATAGTTCATTTTTTCCACATATACATATACGTATGGCATTTCTAATATTCAGTTTTACCACTTTCTTTTAAATATATTTTCCCCAGATTTATGGAAAAGAAACATTGTGTGCTAAGAAATATAAGCAAACAGTATTTTAAAACTTTTATAATAGAAAATATAACTATTTTCTAAATAGTCAGCTCAAAATAAAGCCTTCAGTATATTAGAAAAATATTGTAGCGATACAAAATTTTTATTGTGAAATAGAGGCAGCTATGTATGTGTGAACAGATGATAAATCACATTGCTAAACATTAGTAGATTCACATTTTTGTATTACATTCCTGTTGAAATTAGAAAGCTCATAGATCTCACTCTGGTTTTCTGCTGTCACTAATATTAGATATTTCATGGTTAGTCTCTTTTTTAGAATCTAACATGTTTTTGTATCTTCCCCCCCGATGTTTTTCCAAGTATGGCCCCCAGTTAGCAGCTGGTCTGCAGCAGGTTGCAATGCGCTGAGAAGCAAAAAAAAAAAAAAAAAATTCATTATAGAGTGTTATGTCTTCTTGCTAACCAAAATGAAATAACATAGAAAAGTAAAAAAGTGATCATCTAAATTCTTAATTGTCTATAGAGAAAATGATACTCAAATTTAACCAGTTGTTAATAGAACTGTATTAACTACAAAGCCAAAATAACTGAGTATATAAATGAACTCAAAAGGAAGTGTGTGAACCCATTCAAGCAACAGTATCACTTCACATACTTTCATTGAATTTCTATCCTGGCTTTAGAGTAAGGGTTAGGTTAGGATCTAAACCAGTGTATGACTGGGAAGTTTCAAGAATCAGAGGGTAAAGCCATTCATCTAGATCCACTAAACACTGACCTAAATCTTGAATCCAGTCTGACTTCTGAGCCTACCTAGACATTGTCCTACTGAGATATCATAATCAACTCCATTCCCTTAGGCCTCCATGAAAGAGGGATAACTCAGGGTCTAGATTTGGTTCAAGGTAATTTACCAGACTTTTTCCAGTTTTGACATGCTATTATAGTATGTATTATAACCAGATGAAGTTGCTTTGTGTCATCTCAGTTCAATTCAGTCGCTCAGTCATGTCCATCTCTTTTGCAACCCTATGGACTGTAGCCTTCCAGGCTCTTCCATCCATAGGATTCTCCAGGCAAGAATATTGGAGTGGGTTGCCACTTCCTTCTCCAGGGGATCTTCCCGACCCAGGGATAAAACCTGGGTTTCATGTCTCCTGCATTAGCAGGCAGGTTCTTTACCCCTAGCACCAAGATACCATAACTTTTATGTGCTAAGCATTTTAATATGGCCTGAGGATATGATAGTAATCAAGACAAGACCCCTTCTTAAAGAAGCTTATAGCCTAGTACATGGAGACACAAAAATATACATCCAGTATAATACAATGTTATGCACATAGTAACAGATAAATTGTATCAGGTATAAAAGTTACCTGAGAGAGCTATGGTACATATACAGAATGGAGTATTACTCAGCCATTAAAAAGAATACATTTGAATCAGTTCTAATGAGGTGGATGAAACTGGAGCCGATTATACAGAGTGAAGTAAGCCAGAAAGAAAAACACCAATACAGTATACTAATGCATATATATGGAATTTAGAAAGATGGTAACAATAACCCTGTATGCGAGACAGCAAAAGAGACACAGATGTATAGAACAGTCTTTTGGACTCTGTGGGAGAGGGAGAAGGTGGGATGATTTGGGAGAATGGCATTGAAACATGTATAATATCATATAAGAATTGAATCACCAGTCTAGGTTTGATACAGGATGCTTGGGGCTGGTGCACTGGGATGACCCAGAGGGATGGTATGGGGAGGGAGGTGGGAGGGGGGTTCAGGATTGGGAACACATGTACACCCATGAGGAATTCATGTTGATGTATGGCAAAACCAATACAGTATTATAAAGTAAAATAAAGTAAAATTTAGAAAATAAAATGAAGCCTTATAAACAAACAAAAAAAGTTACCTGAGGGAAAGAGTGATTAATTTGATTTCATGTTCAAAATCTCATATTAACCTTCATTTTGATCATAAGTACTTTATATTATAAAGTATAAATAATATTAACATTCTTACTTGAAAGATGTTTCCTTTAGCTTGAATTATGTTTATGACAGCCATGATTGGAATCCAGATAATGCAGAAAGTAATCATACACCAGCCTAGAGCAACTCCCCAGTTAGGGTATGGAATTTGGCCATACTTAGGTCTACGAAACTGTATCACTGACCAGATCAAGATTGACTGTGAAAGTAAAATATGAAAAGAAAATGGTAAAGATTAGACTTTATTGCATTAATGGTTTCAGTGTACTAATTATTACCAGTTGTATTCCATTCCTTAGAAATAACTTATCAAAAACAATTAAGATGAAAATACATTCAAGGTGACTAAGATAATCAGGTAACTAGCAAGAAAATCGAATTCTAAATGAACCAATCTAAATAACTTGTATTTGTCTTACAAAAATTAGCATCAATACAGATACTTGTACAACATGTATTTCAGTAAAATACCTTACCATAAAATTTATCTGTTGAAAGTAAAATAGTGTCTGAAATTTATATTATTGAACTTTCATTTATAATAGCATAATTTTATTCTGTGCTATCTGGAGGAGGAAATATGGCAACCCACTCCAGTATTCTTGCTTGGAGAATTCCATGGACAGAGGAGCCTGGTGGGCTATAGTCCATGGGTTCGCAAAGAGTCAGATATGACTGAAGTGACTTAGTATGCATGCATTCTGTCCTGTAAGCTAGCCAGCATATCAGTTAGTTCAATGAGAATGTAAAATACATTTTAGTGAACATGCCTTGTGTCTTGCTTATCAGTAGTTTCTATTTATTTCCCACAACACAGAGTACCCCTTATTCCACACCCAAAACATACAGGCATTCACACATGGGTACATAGTTACCAAAGCACTTTCTTATTGAAAAAAAAAAAAAAGATGTTCGGGTAACACAGTGAATCTTAAAGACGAAAACATTTTAAGGCCAAGTTTTTTAAAAATGTTTTTTAAAAAAACCTCTACTATACTGTTGCAGCATTAAAACTAATTATATAGAAATCTGTAAAGCAAACAAAATGAAAAAAAAAACACAAAAATTCCTTTAATTTCATTATGCTAAGTTTATTTCAAAATTACCATAATTTCATATAATTACAAGAGAATGGATGAGGGATAGGAGTCTAATATGTATGACTTTATACAAAATAGATGATAATGTATATCATTTAATATTTAATACCTTTGCATTTTAAAGTAAATCTAGTTGTCAAGCCTAGAAATCAATGAAATAAGCTGGCTAAAATGTCTAGTTAGATCTTCTAAGTTGATAAAGGGCTTATTTTATTATGGAAACTTGTCAAATGAGGAAAACAATATTTAGTAGCACTGTCAAAGCCAAATATTAAAAGCACCCTCTAAAATAAAGTGTAGATCAAATTAACATAATACCCTTTTCTAGGGAAATCGTTGAAGCATGGAGGCAATGAGAACCAAAACTCATCCTCAATAAAGTTTCCCCCTGCCCCACCCCCACCATTATCTCTAGCCCATAGTAATTTCCTGTCTCATAAAGTGTTTACTTGGCATTCAGCCTTTTACCGTCCTGAACTGTTATTTAAAGTTATTTTTTGCTTTCCTTCAGCTCCTGCTGCTGCTGCTGCTGCTAAGTCGCTTCAGTCGTTTCTGACTCTGAGCGACCCCATAGACGGCAGCCCACCAGGCTCCTGTGTCCCTGGGATTCTCCAGGCAAGAACACTGGAGTGGGTTTCCATTTCCTTCTCCAATGCATGTGTGCATGCTAAGTCGCTTCCGTCGTGTCCAACTCTGTGCGACCCTATGGACAGCAGCCCACCAGGCTCCTCTGTCCACGGGTTTCTCTAGGCAAGAATACTGGAGTGGGTTGCCATGTCCTTCTCCCTTCAGCTCCTAAATTTCACTAATCTTTAACATAAACTATTGCCTCTATTGACGCACATGAGTTTTTGTAATTTCAGGTACTACTTCCCATAAAAAATATGCATTAATAACTGAGTGTTGTTCTTAGCAGTTAGTATATTTAGATTGAATTTCTTGAAGGCAGAGACTGGGTCTTAAACAGAGGGGTTAAACACATTGTAAGTGGCTCAGCATATGTTTTAGGGAATGAGCAAATGACTGGTTTTTAAAAATTTATTATATTGATAATTTTTAAGTGTCTTGTCCTAGGTACTCTTTAGGATACCTTTAAGTCTCAAATAGTAAATGTTTAAGCCTATGGCCTCAGAAATAATGCAACAAAGAAAGGCACTGTAATTTCAGCAACTTGGAGGCACCAGTCATGAAAAGTTGAAAATCATTGATTTTAAAATGATATTAATTTGCTTTATTGTATTTAATGTAAATATTCAAGTTTATCTTACAAGTGTTTAAATATATATATTATTGATACCAGATTCACGGCATGTTAATACTTACCATTAAAAGGATAGGCGTAATGACAAACCAGCAAGTTCTCCACCATAGCCAGAATATCCACCTTTTTGCTCCAATCATCATTTCTATATCGTCAATAAACCTGTTCCCTCCTAAAAACAGCAATAAAGAGTGCATTCAGCCCTTACTCATACTTTCATTCATTAATCATTCTGGCTCTAAGTTATCTTTCTATGTCGAAACATTTTCCTGTACTATAACAGTGAAGCATATAATACCGTTAACTACATTTTATTCATAATAAATTTTTGCCCAGTATATTATACTTAGTTATTATAGTAAACATAATGAAAAGGAATAAAACTAAGTCATTTTAATAAAATGTGTAGATCATTCTGTAGTCACTATTTACCATAAATCCAGATGACTCCTATTATTTCCAGTATAGCTGCAATCAAAATGCCCCATCCAGCACAGAAGTGGTCAATCAGATTAACCCAGTATATTCCAGCCTACCAAAAAAAAAGTCAATTACTTTTAAATATAGTTTTAATTACTTTTATGATTGATGAGGTACTCAGATTGAATATACTAATTTGATTTTTAACATATGCTCCTTGGTTTCACCTCTGCCAAAAAGTAAAAGGGAATGTTTCAAATGTAAACACAAATGGGCCTTTAAATATTTTAAACAGTCTGTACCTTTTATTCTATTCTGAGTCCCTATTTAAAAAATAAGCATTTAGAATAGTTGATTATAAAAATGAAAGGTAGTGTGCTCTTTTGTAGTTGCCAAGAAATATAGCCTATATTACAGCCTACAAAGAAGTTACAGCCTACAAAGTCTGTAACTTTATTGTAATTGGGGAAATTGTCCACAATTGGGCTCCCCTCCCCAAATTATACATGCTATTGAAATTGTGTTATGATGGGGAAAGAATCTGGGTTAAAACTGAGAAAATCTTGAAGTCTGTACTAAACATGCTCTTAAACCATGGCTTCCTTATTTAGATTATAAAGTACATTCCAACTAATATTTTATCTATGAAAAAATACTGTAGTATACCTGAGTCACACAGATGAGGCCAAGGAAAAACAAAACCAAGCAGCAACCCAAAGTTATGGGAGCCCTCATTTTCTTCATCACTTTGGGAAATAAATCTTGAATTGTCGTGGTAATCGTTTCTTCAGAAGGAAAAAAATGACATGTCAATTTATTTGCCAATAATTTTAATCATAGAAATCAACTTCTATTAATTAAGTTTACAAATATATGTTGAGAATATACTCTGGGCCCAACTTCTTGCTTTTAAAAATCCATAGGGTCCTCTCTCTTGGCAGTCACCACTCATCAGTTCTGATAAAAAAATCAAATACAGCTCTATTTGTTGTTTTTAGTGTGTTTTATAAGGTTTTTCATTGGTAGTAATTATAAGGTAATAGTTTCCTGAGGGCTGAAGAAGTTTGAAAGAGGGTTATAGGGAAGGAAGATTTTAGTAGAACTTTTAAATAAGGTGAATTCACATGGGTACAGAAAGGCCTTCTAGGTTTAAGGAGTAAATATGTTCATTAAACAGGATACTGGCTAAAAGTAGAACTATATATGAGTAAAGGATTAAGAAACATGTTTGAAATTTTTGAAGGGCTTTGAAAGTCAACTGTAGGAGGCTGGACTTTTTCCTATAAATTATTAAAATGTTTTATGTAACAGTGTGATATCACAAAAACTGTTTCAGAATTTTTAGTTGTGTACCCTAGGGCAGGAGGAGAAGAGGACGACAGAGGATGACATGGTTGGATGGCATCACTGACTCAATGGACATGGGTTTGGGTGGACTCCAGGGGTTGGTGATGGACAGGGAGGCCTGGTGTGTTGTGGTTCATGGGGTCGCAAAGAGTCGGATACGACTGAGCGACTGAATTGAACTGAACCATAGGGAAAATTCCTGTGTGTAAAGAGAACCATCAGTCAGTTCAGTTCAGTTCAGTCGCTCAGTCATGTCTGACTCTTTGTGACCCCATGAATCGCAGCACGCCAGGCCTCCCTGTCCATCACCAACTCCCGGAGTTCACTCAGACTCATGTCCATCAAGTCAGTAATGCCATCCAGCCATCTCATCCTCTGTCATCCAGCACTTTGGCCATCTCATGCGAAGAGTTGACTCACTGGAAAAGAGAACCATATATAAGAATAATTACTGCAGCAGTGCATGTAACCACTACAATATTGTAATTAGCCCCCAATTAAAATAAATTAACTTTTTAAAATTGGAAATAATCCAAATGCCCATAATTATGGTAACAGATTGTGAATTAACTTGGTGACTCAGATGGTAAAGAATCTGCCTGCAATTCAGGAGACTCGGGTTCAATCCCTGGGTTGGAAAGAGCCCCTGGAGAAGTGAATGGCTACCCACTCCAGTATTCTTGCCTGGAAAATTCTATGGACAGAGGAGCCTGGCAGGCTAAGTCCATGCACAAAGAGTAGCAAAGAGTCAGACATGACTGAGCAACTAACACATGTCTGTGTATCAACATGGATTCATAATACATATAGAAAGCAACTGTCAGAATGGTATGTATGCTATGAAACTTCACATTTATGTGAAAATTTAAAAAATTTTCTTATTTATGAATATATATACAATGTACACAAATAACATATATAATCCATGGTGACAGTTGCTTTCTAGGAAGGAAGAAATGTGAATTGTATTAGGCAAAGAAACATAAGGGACTTCAAATTTATCTGTAACAGTTTACTTTTCTAAAAAATGTCCGAAGCAAACGTAAAATATTAATATCTGTTCCTTTTGAGTATCTGATACATGAGTATGTTTTCTTTTTCCATATTTAAAATTTAAGTTAAAAAGATTTTTCAGAAAGATCATTCTGAGAGTAAAAGCTAGACAGGGGCAACAAGGGTAAGAAAATAATGTTTTGAAGTAGAGTAAAATATGAGAGGGATATGTTAACATTGGGAGTATTACTTACCAATGGAAGCAAACTGAGAGTCAAGACCCAAAGTCAAAAGCATGAAAAAAAATAATATGGACCAAAATGGCCCGCCTGGGAGTTGAGCTAAAGCTTCTGGATAGGCAATGAATGCCAAATCAAAACCTAGGAAAAATTAATGGAATTTTAATTAAAATTAAGTTAAAGAAAATTAAAGAATTCACATATTTGAACATTTTTCAAAGTAAGATACTAGAAAACTCTCAATTTGACAACTCAATGGATAATATACATTTTTCAGCAACTGTTTCACTATCACTTTTTAAAAGTGTTCATGTAGGTTGTTCTATAATATGATAATGTAAACATGTGTTGTAAATTAAGCTAGTGAGATAAATTTTGTAAGTGGTACATTTCTCACATAAGAAATCTTAACTACACAGTGGAGTATTACTCAGCCGTTAAAAAGAATTCATTTGAATCAGTTCTGATGAGATGGATGAAACTGGAGCCGATTATACAGAGTGAAGTAAGCCAGAAAGAAAAACACCAATACAGTATACTAACACATATATATGGAATTTAGAAAGATGGCAATGACGACCCTGTATGCAAGACAGGAAAAAAGATACAGCTGTGTATAACGGACTTTTGGACTCAGAGGGAGAGGGAGAGGGTGGGATGATTTGGGAGAATGGCATTCTATCATGTATACTATCATGTAAGAATTGAATCGCCAGTCTATGTCTGACGCAGGATACAGCATGCTTGGGGCTGGTGCATGGGGATGACCCACAGAGATGTTATGGGGAGGGAGGTGGGAGGGGGGTTCATGTTTGGGAACACATGTAAGAATTAAAGATTTTAAAATTTAAAAAAATAATAATAATAAAATAAAATAAAATAAAAATAAAAAAGAAATCTTAACTACATCACTGATATTTGGCTGATTTTATTTTTTTTAATTAATGAAGAGCAACTGTCTTAAACTCCAGTCAACTCTCTTTCCAATGTTTACCCAATATCACAATATGTAGTGTCATTTATTTTTTTCACTGTACAATTCACAGCTATGTAGTGCCAACTTATTTTTTTATTGAAGTATAATTGATTTACAACAATATTCTGTTAGTTTTGGTATACAACATAGTGATTCTGTATTTTTGCACATTATATTCCATTATAGGTTATTACAAGATAACAGGTATAATTTTAGTGCCATTTAAATTATTATATGGACCCCTGCAAGATTGTATGTAATAAAACTATAAACTGAATCTTATTTTCCATTTGATGTATGTTGCCTTTAGAGACACTTGTCAACATTTTTTAAATCATATTATATAATACTTAGTTTAAGTATTTTAAGTGTCTCCAACCTCCCAGGGGACTGACCTAGGCTTCAGGAGAATTTGCTTCTAGTCTAGACTCTATCACTTCCTAATTTTTGATCTTCTGCAAGACATAACATTTCTATGCTCAGTCCCGTCCTCTGTAAATGAGAAGTGGGACACTACATGATCTCCAAAGTCCTTTCTAGTCCCAACATTCTATTCTCACTCATCAATCTCTCCACCAAATGATACTAACAATAAATAGAAATTTAGTAAGAAAAACCGACTTAAAAGAACCCTAGACTTCTGTTCCTAAGAGTCTTCAAAAGTGAAAGTGTTAGTTGCTCAGTTGTGTCTTTGCGACCCCATGGACTATAGCCTGCCAGGCTCCTCTATCCATGGAATTTTCTGGGCAAGAATACTGGAGTGGGTAGCCAGTCCCTTCTCGAGAGGATCTTCCCCACCCAGGGATCGAACCTGGGTCTCTTGCATTGCAGGCAGATTCTTTACCATCTGAGCCACCAAGCCAGATAATTAAGCATCTCTAGTTAATGTCTTTAAAGTTAAGACATTCATTAATCAGATTCCTTTAAAGCTGGACACAGCTGTATATGCAAAGTCAGTTGGGTTTCAATCTATATGACATTTGTGCATTTAAAAAATTCAGATGTAATAGTGTAATTGTACATGGATTAATTTTCATATATAGTTTCTCTCACATATTCATATATATATTAATACACACATGTATATATATGTATGTGTCTTTATATACATGCATGCAAATGAAGATAATGAATATAAAGTGCATAGCGTGATGCCTAATACTTGCAACTGTGCAGTAAGTAGTTCATATTAACTGTAAGTAGTTCATATTAAACACTAAACAAAATTTGGAAAAAATTTTAAACAATTGTTCTGTAATATAGTCTTGTTTCTCAGATCATCTAAGAATTATTATATGATTAAAACAACCAAGTTATTTAAGATGAAATGAGAAAGAAAAAATACCCTAAATCTTGAGTGCTTTGGAAAAGAAATGCAGAAAAGCAAACTGTCTGTCTGAGGATGCCTTACAAATAGCTGTGAAAAGAAGAGAAGTGAAAAGCAAAGGAGAAAAGGAAAGATATACCCATCTGAATGCAGAGTTCCAAAGAATAGCGAGAAGAGATAAGAAAGCCTTCTTCAGCGATCAATGCAAAGAAATAGAGGAAAACAACAAAATGGGAAGCACTAGAGATCTCTTCAAGAAAATTAGAGATACCAAGGGAACATTTCATGCAAAGATGAGCTTCATAAGGACAGAAATTGTATGGACCTAAAGAAGCAGAAGATATTAAGAAGAGGTGGCAAGAATACAGAGAAGAACTGTACAAAAAAGATCTTCTCGACCAAGATATACACGATGGAGTGATCACTCACCTAGAGCCAGACATCCTGGAATATGAACTCAAGTGGGCCTTAGAAAGCACTATGAACAAAGCTAGTCGAAGTGATAGAATTCCCGTTGAGCTATTTCAAATCCTGAAAGATGATGCTGTGAAAGTGCTGCACTCAATATGCCAGCAAATTTGGAAAACTCAGCAGTGGCCACAGGACTGGAAAAGGTCAGTTTTCATTCCAATCCCAAAGAAAGGCAATGCCAAAGAATGCTCAAACCACCACACAATTGCACTCATCTCACACACTAGTAAAGTAATGCTCAAAATTCTCCAAGCCAGGCTTCAGCAATATGTGAACTGTGAACTTCCTGATGTTCAAGCTGGTTTTAGAAAAGGCAGACGCACCAGAGATCAAATTGCCAACATCTGCTGGATCATGGAAAAAGCAAGAGAGTTCCAGAAAAACATCTATTTCTGCCTTATTGACTATGCCAAAGCCTGTGACTGTGTGGATCACAACAAACTGGAAAATTCTGAAAGAGATGGCCTGCCTTTTGAGAAACCTATATGCAGGTCAGGAAGCAACAGTTAGAAGTGGACATGGAACAACAGACTGGTTCCAAATAGGAAAAGGAGTCCATCAGGGCTGTATATTGTCACCCTGCTTATTTAACTTCTATGCAGAGTACATCATGAGAAACACTGGACTGGAAGAAACACAAGCTGGAATCAAGATTGCCGGGAGAAATATCAATAACCTCAGATATGCAGATGATACCACCCTTATGGTAGAAAATGAAGAGGAACTAAAAAGCCTCTTGATGAAAGTGAAAAAGGAGAGTGAAAAAGTTGGCTTAAAGCTCAACATTCAGAAAAGGAAGATCATGGCATCTGGTGCCATCACTTCATGGGAAATAGATGGGGAAACAGTGGAGACAGTGTCAGACTTTATTTTGGGGGGCTCCAAAATCACTGCAGATGGTGACTGCAGCCATGAAATTAAAAGACGCTTACTCCTTGGAAGGAAAGTTATGACCAACCTAGATAGCATATTCAAAAGCAGAGACATTACTTTGCCGACTAAGTTCTGCCTAGTCAAGGCTGTGGTTTTCCCAGTGGTCATGTATGGATGTGAGAGTTGGACTGTGAAGAAAGCTGAGCGCCAAAGAATTGATGCTTTTGAACTGTGGTGTTGGAGAAGACTCTTGAGAGTCCCTTGGACTGCAAGGAGATCAACCAGTCCATTCTAAAGGAGACCAGCCCTGGGATTTCTTTGGTGGGAATGATGCTGAAGCTGAAACTCCAGTACTTTGGCCACCTCATGTGAAGAGTTGACTCATTGGAAAAGACTCTGATGCTGGGAGGGATTGGAGACAGGAGGAGAAGGGGACAATAGAGAATGAGATGGCTGGATGGCATCACTGACTCATTGAACGTGAATCTGATTGAACTCCGGGAGTTGGTGATGGAGGGGGAGGCCTAGCGTGCTGCAATTCATGGGGTCGCAAAGAGTCAGACACGACTGAGCGACTGAACTGAACTGATATCAGTGTTTCTTAAATGAGCTATATAGAAGCTATATATAGCATTACATACCTGATTTTACAACTTGTGTGACTTCCTTTCCAGATATATGAGCCATGTGTCCCAATATAGAAAAAATAGCAAATCCAGCAAACACACTAGTAAGGCAATTTGTCACACAAACTACAATGGCATCTGAGTAACAGTTGTTATTGAACTTATTGTAAGATGATAAGGCAACCAAACCACCCCAGGCAACTGACAGAGAATAAAATATCTGTGTGGCAGCATCTTTCCAAACCTATAAAAGAAAATAATATTTTAAAACACACACTTTTAATTTTTCACTTGTATAAAATATTTCATATATGCAAGTCAATAACATAAAAACAAAACAAACATCTAAATACCCACTACTGAGCTTAAGAAATAAAATGTTGCTAGGCTATTAAAGCCTCCCTGTGCTCCTTCCTGATTATATCACACTTCCAACTTCAGTGGTAACTGCTATCCTGACTTCTGTGTTTATCGTTTCTCTGGTTTTCTTCATATTTTTACTATCCTAAACAATATGGCATTTAGCCTTGCATGTTTTTAAGTTTATAGTAAAGTTATCTTAATGCATGTAAACTAATACAATCTGCTTTTTTCATTCAGTAGTATATGAGATTTATCCATTATCAATTTGAACCATATGAAATTTCAATTCAACCTAATATTGCCAAATTGTTCTCTGAAGTGGTTGTATCAGTTTGCACTCCCACCAGATGGTATGAGAGTTCTCACTCCCCCACATCCTTGCCAACATCAGTCAGAATTTTGAATGCTGTCCAAACTAATGGCTGTAAAATGAGTGTTGATAACCTTAAATAATTTATAAGGCTTAGCATGTTTTTATTTGTTTATATTCTATAGTTATTTTTTTTCTGTGAAATTCCTGTTCACATATTTGCCAATGTTTTATTTGGGTTATTTGTCTTATTTGACCTCTAGGAATTCTTTATGTAGTCAGATTCTAATCCTTTATCTGTTATACGTCTTAATTTTTTCTTCCAATTTGTGGCCTTTTCCCCCCTCTTAACACTGTGTCCTTTGATGAACCAAAGATTTTATTTTAATGTAGCTGAAGGTATCTATCTTTGCTTTTATGTATTGTCCTTGATTTCTACGACTGAAAAAAAGAATCCTTAGCCCAAGGTCATAAAGCTACTATCCTATATTTTCTTCTAAAGGACAGTTTTGCTTATATCCTTAAGTTCAATTCACCTGAAATTGAATTTAATGCATATTAAATTAGAAATCCAAATACATTGTTTTCTAAATGAAATATCAATTGAAGATAATTGATATTATCCATTACATTATTTGGATATCAATTGTATCAATTGGATAGTCCATCCCATTCCCATTGATCTATATCCCCACCTCTGCCACATATCAAGTTCCATATGTTCATGAATCTGTTTTTGAGACTACTGTTCTGTTCCACAGGCCTGTACGTGTATACCTATGCAAACACATTATTTTAATACCATTAGCATTATAATACCATTTTACATCTGGTAGGACAAATCTTCCTCATTTCTTATGAAATGCCTTGCTTTATTGCATAAATTTTAGAATAAATTTTCAGGTTCCATGGAAACTGTGCTGGGAATTTGATTGGAATTCTGTTTACTCTGTCTATCAACTTTGGGACAATAAAAACATATTCTTAACAAGGATAGTACTAGGGAGTTTTTAAAGAATGATGACACATTTAGACATCCCTTCAATCATCCAGTTCCCTCATTCCATGTTTTGATTAGAGCCCCATGTAGCTGGCCTTATCTCTTTAAGCAGTGCTCACACTCTTCATCTAATTCAACCCCTTTATCTTTCCCCCTTTTACAATTTACCCCTCCTATGTCTTTGCTAAAGGGAAATAATTAGTCTTAGAAACTAACCTAGGTAAATCCATCTTAATAGTGAAATTCTATAGATATAACATTACTCTGAAGAAAAATCTAATTATGGAGACTTCAAATAATAGGGTTGGCATATAAGTAGGCAAAAGTGTATTTTTAGTCTATCTGGAAATATGATTGGTCAATGGAAGGCAGGCCATGTTAACATGGTGACTTAACAGTTCTAGCTCTGGAATCAAAAAGAATGAAGTCTAAATCCAATACCTCTCACTTTCATTGAATTTGATTTATTTTAACATCTTCAAGCCTGTTTCATCATCTGTAAAATGGAGATGATGATGATAATTATAGTAGTAATAACTATGTGTCCTAAGAATGATGTGAGAATTAAATGAGATAACATATGCAAAGCAATTCATAGGATATTCAATGATAGCTATTATGTTTTTATGGAAAAGAAATATAAACTGATACTCAGTTTCATTTGTGGAAGTTAAAAACAATAATTTTCTGTTTGAAAGGTATATAATCTATTTCCAATTTCAATGGAAATAAAGTTAGGAGTAAATAAATATTTACTAGGTCTTCAGAATATAGCTTGATATTAGATGATTATTATACTAAATTGCTTTATAATGGCAGGAAGCCAGTAGAAAGTAAAATGGATGGATAAATAGATGGGTAGATAGATGCATAGATAGACAGCTAAATCATGGTTATTTCACTTATACATTTAACAATTGGTTATATTTAAGTGGTGACTCAGCAGTAAAGAATCTGCCTGCCAGTGCAGGAAACGCAAGAGACTCAGGTTCGATCCCTGGGTTGGGAAGATCCCCTGGAGAAGGAAATGGCAACCCACTCCAGTATTCTTGCCTGGGAAATCCCATTGACAGAACAGCCTGGAGGACTACAGTCTATGGGGTCACACAGAGGCAGACATGACTTAGTGACTAAACAACAAGAAGATAAGAAAATTATGTGAGAAATAAGATGCACTCATTTCTTAGGCAGTTTTACATATCAGGTTGGCCAGCACAAATGAACTTTTTGGCCAACCCATATTAAGAGATGAACAACATGCTTATGTTAGTCTCTCAGCTGCTTTGACTTGATACATTATGCATGCATATGTGAGTGGGGTGAAGGGTCTGGAGGTGGTGTGGCAGGTCTCGGTTATGTAAGAATGCTCTGCATACCATGAATGATGTAACTAAGCTGCCTAGTTCCAAACATACTTATCGTCTCTATACCTACCCATCTCACAGCTATATAAAAGACTATTAGTTTAGGGATTGCTCCTGCTGCTGCTGCTAAGTCGCTTCAGTCATGTCTGACTCTGTGCAACCCCGTAGATGGCAGCCCACCAGGCTTCTCTGTCCCTAGGATTCTCCAGGCAAGAATACTGGAGTGGGTTGCCATTTCCTTCTCTAAGTTTAGGGATTAGGATATCTTAATTCAAGATGCACAAACAGGCGATATAAATTTAACTAAATGTGAATCTTCCTGGATCTCAACTTTTATCACTGTAAAATGAAGGAATTAGTAAAACAATCACTGGAGACCCCTCTAGCTATCAATTTGTATGGTTCTCTACTCTCCTAGAGATATCAATAGAGTTCAAATATTTAAAGAAAAGGAAAAATACATACTTGTGATTGCATGCTTAGAATATAAATTGGAGAGGAATAAAAAAATATCTAAGAAAATATTTTCATTGCCAGCACACCCAAAGAAGGGGTGAGGGTAGTGTTTGTGTTGGGATGGGGAGGTAGGAGAATTAAATTGTATGTTTCACACAGAACTTTAGGCTTAGCTCTGATGTTTTAAAGATAATATACACCAAAACATAGACCAATATAAAACAGTCACATAAAAATTGCAGGATAGTCTCATGGAGCTATAAAGCCTAGGTTTCTGAGGCTTTAAAAGCCACTTAGAGGAATATCAAAGGAGCTTTTCCACTGTGCTCAAAGTTATGAGGTTTAAAGAAAATGTAGGGTTCATTTCTTAGGAAAAATGCTACATTCTACAATTATTTAGTATTACATAACAGCAATAATTAAAATTCTTGTGTGATCATTTATATAACAGTTTACCATTTTTTCAAAGTATATTAACATATTTTATCTTGTTTAATAACCTAACAGAGAGAAGATGATGAATCCCAACTTCCATTTTATTTGTTTCTTATCCATCATCAAAAATGGTCATCTAGTTGGGAAGAGATTAACACACAAGGTTAAAAAATGTGAGGCCCAACAAAAATGAAGAAATAAGCAGTGGCCTTTGGATACATCAAAGTACGTTAATCTCCAACCCATAAACAATAAAAGTTCATAGTTCTAAAATGATTTAGAGTCATCAATTTAGATCAATGATTTAGAGTGATTTTTTATGATTACTACTGAGTGAAAAAGATTTGGACACACAGAAGGTAACCAAAAGCCGGAGACTGACCTCTCAATTTTCAAAAAGGTAAAGGATGGATTTCCATGACTAAAAATTGATAACTTTGACTTGGTTATCAGAAACATTCTACAAAAAATAATTAAATATCCATATTGTGAGTATTTAGAAAATAGCAACTGCTGAAAGCATGAGTTCCACAAAGAATACCATAGCAAGCTAAAACTAATATCCATTTTGGCTAATACTACTAATATGATATTATAGTGTTTCTTGATTTTAATATAATATTGTGGGATTTTGCCTGACCAGAAGCTTAATGTATTCTAAGAATGTGACATGACTACTAAAAAAGTGAAAGTGTTATTAGGCTGTATCAATAGAAGGAAAGTCTATGGAGTATACTTACTGGCAATGCCCTCTGCAGTTAAAATTCTAAAAGATTTTCTGTACATATGATACACATAGCCATTATCTGAAGACAGACTAATATTAAAAGGGGCTACAAATTCATATTCATGGCACATATTTATGTGTCTTGTATACAAGTAACAGTTTTGTTTATGGAATTCTTCATTTCAAATTTATGTTTTAACTTCAGAATATTAACTTTTGAAGACAAAGTTTATATTAAGCCATTAAACCATCAACTGTAATTTTTAAATCTACTACACATTTATCTGATAAGTCACATGCATGCTAAATCACTTCAGTTGTATCTGACTCTTTGCAACCTCATGGACTGTAGCCCACCAGGCTCCTCTGTCCATGGGATTCTTCAGACAAGAATACTGGAGTGGGTTGCCCCTTCTCCAGGGATCTTCCCAACCCAGGGATTGAACTCATGTCTCTTATGTCTCCTG
The DNA here is from genome assembly GCF_032405125.1 of Capricornis sumatraensis. Taxonomy (NCBI): domain Eukaryota; kingdom Metazoa; phylum Chordata; class Mammalia; order Artiodactyla; family Bovidae; genus Capricornis; species Capricornis sumatraensis. The sequence goes on along the minus strand of NC_091092.1, from coordinate 23,692,795 downwards.
TATTGGAGGGCAGGTTCTTTACCACTAATGCCACCTGGGAAGCCCTGGTCATCAATTTGTGGGTATTCATGCATGAAATATGCTTTTTCAGATTAATAAGCCCCAAATCCTTTTGATCAAATAGGATCAGTTTGAATAAAATGACTTTGAAAATCCTGTTACTAAAAATGACTGTCTCACTTCTAATAAGACAGCATTAGTGTCATGTTAAACACTTAAAATCAGGCATCCTAGTGGACAGAAACATTAATAACTTTAACTCCATATTCTTTTACAAGATATTACGTTATAACACTCTAGGTAATCAAAGATTTTCAGTATTGACTTTATCTAAGGTTGACCTCCTTAGATATGTGAAATCCAAATTGTCTTACCTCAGCATCCTTAAGTTTTGCAAAATCTGACTGTGCTCCAATATAGTATGAAATGCCTTTTGATGCACCTTCCAGAGTTGCCCCTCGAATCACCAGGATGAGTAGGACAACATAGGGGAAAAGAGCTGTAAAATACACCACCTACCAAGAACAACCAAAAGTTATTATTTTTAAAACTCATGGTATATAATTGTATACAAAGAAAGTTACTAGCCAGTTGAGATGTTTAGCCTATTAATGTCTGATAATACTAATAACAAAGTTGGCATAATTTCCTCTTTCTGTTTTTACCACTCTCCGAATGATCCACTTTCAAAACACTCTGATGTATGTGGCAATGTTTCCCGGGTTTATGTTGTAAACACTATATCAGCAATGGTTATTTGAAATCCAGATGAAGTACTTTCCTAAATGTATCCTAATAAATGTTTGTAATTTCATCTCTGGTTCCTCTGCCTTTTCCAAATCCATCTTGTACATCTAGAAGTTCAAACTACCATACAGTTGCGTTCATTTCACATACTAGCAAGGTAATGTTAAAAATCCTTCAAGCTATCCTTCAACAGTACATGAACCAAGAACTTTCAGATGTACAAGCTGGATTTAGAAAAGGCAGAGGAACCAGAAAAAATTGCCAATATCTATTGCATAATAGTAAAAGCAAGGGAATTCAAGAAAAACGATCTGCTTCACTGACTACACTAAAGCCTTTGACTGTGTGGATCACAATAAATTGTGGAAAACTCTTAAAGAGATGGAATACTAGACCAGATTACTTGCCTACTGATAAACCTGTATGCAGGTCAAGAAGCAACAGAACCAGACATGGAACAACGGACTGGTTCAAAATTGGGAAAGGAGTATATCAAGGCTGTATATTGTCACTCTGCTTATTTAACTTCTATGCAGAGTACATCATGCAAAATGCCAGGCTGGATGAAGTACAAGCTGGAATCAAGATTGCCTGAAGAAATATCAACAACCTCAGATATGCAGATGATACCACTCTAATGGCAGAAAAGTGAAGAGGAACTGAAGAGCCTCTTGAGGAAGGTGAAGGAAAAGTGTGAAAAAGCTGGCTTAAAACTCAACGTTCAAAAAATGAAGATCATGTCATCCGGTCCCATCACTTCATGGCAAATAGATGGGAGAAAAGTGGAAACAGTGGCAGATTTTATCATCTTGGGCTCCAAAATCACTGTGGATGGTGCCTGCAGCCATGAAATTAAAAGATGATTGCTCTTTGGAAGAAAAGCTATGACAAACCTAGACAGCATATTCAAAAGCAGAGACGTCACTTTGCCAACAAAGGTCTGTATAGTCAAAGCTATGGTTTTTCCAGTAGTCATGTACAGATGTGAGAGTTGAACCATAAAGAAAGCTGAACGTGAAGAATTGATGATTTTGAATTGTGGACTTTTGAGAGTCCCTTGGACAGCAAGGAGATCAAACCAATCAATCCTAAAGGAAATCAACCCTGAATATTCATTGGAAGGACTGATACTGAAGCTGAAGCTCCAATACTTTGGTCACCTGATGCAAAAAGCCAACTCATTGGAAAAGACCCTGATGCTGGGAAAGATTGAGGGGAGGAGGTGAAGTGGGTGACAAAGGGTAAGATGGTGGATGGCATCACTGACTCAATGGACATGAGTTTGAGCAAACTCCGGGAGATAGTGAAGAACAGGGAAACCTGGCATGCTGAAGTCGATGGGGTCGCAAAAAGTCAGACACAACTTGGTGACTAAACAATAAATGTCTGATAGGAGTGAAAATCACCTCTTGATAAATTAGTGCATTAAGGTGGGAAAGAAAATGACTTTAAAGTAGTTTAAAAAGTAAACTTTTAACTGAAGTAGTTAGTCTATGCTCAATCCCAGAGAAGAAAGAAAATCTCCTAGTAGTTGTCCAAATCCTGTGAAAGTTTTTAAAGTGAGTACTGGACACTTGATATTATTATCCTTAAAGCTACCATTAAAAGTGTTTGAGAGCACACATATATACATGTGAACTGCTTGTATCCTAGCTAACACATGGTTCCAGATGAACAGACTGCCTTTGAGGCTAGCTTTGCATTAATGTGGGTAATTTCTTTGCTCCATAGATGTCCTATGTTTGGTAATATGCCCAAGGAGACGATTTAAACAAACCATCCCAAGACCAGTAAAAATTAATTGCCTGGGTAAATGGATTTTCATGGATTTTTCAATATTAACATCAGAAACAACCAAGGGTTTCAAAAATGTACAATCACAACACTGTTTTGGAAAATTTCCACTGAATTTGTGATGTTCCTGGTATTTTTGTGATCTAACAGTATGTCTCATTAGAATGTAACAGTAACTGTGCTAGATATTGTACCAGGAACACAAAGATAGTATCCACAGTTATTCTTGTTCTCTGTCCTTATGGAAATTTCAGTCTGGTAGTTACAAACACACACACGTTTATTTTTCTGGGTATTGTACAGCTGCTCACAGAGAAAATTTCATGTTCTCTGATACTGCCGCAGTACTCTCTGAGAGTTTAAAAATAAAACAATAACATGGGAAATGTTTTTCAGAAGAGGACTTTCTGCTGAGAGAGGGTTCTGAGTCAGTTTTGGCAAGCTTTAAGAGAACACTTGTATAGCTTTATTTTTTTCTTTCTCTCTCCAACAATGGAATAATGGGAATCCTGACACTATTACCCTATATAACATATATAACAGGGATCTAGACTTTCCAAACCAAAACTTGTAACATATAATTCCACTCAAGATGCTTCTTTATTATAATAGGATGGAAATTTTAAAAATATACTCCCAAGCCTCAGAATGCTGTATCAACTAGAAGGATCCAAGATTAGAGAAATGACACACATCTAGTAATAATTTTTGCTAGTTTTATTTTTAACAATAGCAGTGTTCTTATGTATTTTCTTAGAGTGAGGTTGCCTACTCAGAAAGCTTTTCACACATTCAAAGGATCTCATGATAGAAAAGAACATGCATTTGATACTACTTGGCATTGAACTACGGTGAAATTGGAAAACAGTAACATCACTGTCTAAGGTGTTTTCTAAATTACCTTTCCAGAAGACTTTATTCCTTTAAATAGTGCTGCTCCGACTATGAGCCAAGCCAGAAGAAGACAAAGTGCTAAATACCAAACAATGACTCCAGTCTCATCCAGTCCACTTGACCGTTGGAGTGCTACTTTACTGAAAACACAGATGTCCTTTGATTAACACACAATCATTCATCTTAATACATTGAATTTTGTAATATCTTTCATAGAGGGGAAGCTTCATGAGTATTTTACTAATACTCATACTAATTCATATTTATTCATATTAATACTAATATTAACTAGTATTTATTAATGTTACTATGACGTCAATGTCACATGAGACTTTTACTGATACAGTTGTATGGAGGGGCAAAAATAATTCAGTGATAAGTCAGGCTCAGAACTTTCTGGTTAACTGCAGCCAATCCAAAGTTTCAAATCATAGAATAAAAGATCCACTCATTCTTTTAGCTCCGATTTTCCCCTAATATTTCAAAGCTCCTCTATGGGAAAAAATTAACATCAGATTATTTTACTCATTATGGTATTTTTTTCTCAAGTTAAAATGACAGAGAGGACATTTTAAATTGTATTAAATATTTTTGTATTCATCATAGTGTTAGTCACTCAGTCGTGTCTGACTCTTTGCGACCCCATGGAGTGTAGCCCATCAGGTTCCTTTGTTCATGCAATTTTCCAGGCAAGAATACTGGAGTGGGTTGCCATTCCTTTCTCCAGAGTATCTTCCCGACCCAGGGATCGAACGTAGACCCAGGGATCAAACCCAAGTCTCCTGCATTGCAGGCAGATTCTTTACCACCTGAGCCAGGGAAGCTCTAATTCATCATACTTGTTATTATCAAAGCTAAATGGTCCCATTATTTATACCTTTTTCAAAGGCTTTCTGTAAAATTCCATGATTTCCACTAGGGACATATATAGATATAGGATTTTACTTCTTAGCTTGATGTTTAGAACATTTCAAGGAACAAATTTTAAAAGGGTCACACAGAGCAGTAACATGGAGGTGAGGAAGATTTCGTTACAGCAATAGTCAAAGAAGTTATATAAGGGTAAAGGGCAGGTATACAGTAAGGAGATTAGAGATTATTTAAAATTAATAAAAGCAAATGTAACCCCAAACATCTATTTTGTCATATAATGACAACTATAAACTAAATGAATAATGAAGAATTTCAGCTGTAAATAGCAATTCTGCCCCTAGTATTATTCATCACCCAACTGTTTATCATTAGAACTTTCTCATTATAGTCTAAAAATTGCATATTTTTCTTCAAAGCAATGCCCTAACTTATAAATAATAAGCACTATATAAATCATCACTGATGACCTTGTGCCCCATTTAATAACTAACTTATAAATGACAATCTATTAGCTATGGGCTAATTTTGCAGGCTACTACTATTCACACAGGATAAACATTTGAGTCAAATGAAGTATAATTTGCTCTTATATGAGTTAAGAGCTGATCAATATTTTATTGTTATTTATAAAAAATTTTATTAACATCTGCTTAGGATGTAGATAATGTACTGTACTCACTTCCAATACTGTTCACTGGGAAGCTGCCCTGTCTGATAAACTTCACTTCCATTGATGCAGGTAAGATTGTTGGCATCTACCCAGCTTTTATTCGCTTGAAAGGTTTCATTTATGCTTATACTCACATTACAATGTGTCACTAAAAATTAGAAAAAAAAGAATACACACAGACATGTACTTAGTTTTAGAAGAGTGCTTTCCTGGAAATAAAGTTTAAATGGTGAAATACTTAAGGTACTGTCTAAATTGTTATTTAGTGAATGTGGAGTAGAAATTTCACAAATGGAATAAGCCATGGACACTCAGCAACTTAAATTTTCTCTACTACTAAGCTGAGGGTGAGTATGAAAATATCTGCCCTTTTAAACAGTATGCATTTTTATATTTACAGTATATTTTTATATTTAAAGTATATTTACAGTAACAACAGCTGTAGAGTAATAGTCATTTCAATTGGGATTCAGTACTCTAGGGAAATTTTCATATGTGGACTTATTTAACATATATAGATAAATGATACCTTTAAATTCCTAAGAAGTGTTAAATCTGTATCAATTTATTCTCCAATATACACAGCCAATCCCAGTGGTAATAGTCTACAATATCGATGCTACATTATTCCAAAGACTAGCAATACTCACCATCTCCTGAACACTACTATGTATCATAAACAGTGATTTTCTCTCTTACCACTTTCCCATTTTCTTCCTTGTCTACCACCCACAACCTAGGTCTGCAAGAAGTACTCCAAGTAGTGGTTTAGCTTTACTGGCTGCCCTCAGAAATTAACATATTGCATTAATCAAATTTCAGGTTATACATGATTTATTCTGATTTCACCAGTAGCCTGTGGTTCACTTAAAGTTGAACCTAAATTTGTTAGGAAATGATTTAGGCCTTTAATCTTGTTAGAAAATGTTAAAGAATGAATGATTCAGAGTTCAGTTCAGTTCAGTTCAGTTCAGTCGCTCAGTCGTGTCCGACTTTTTGTGATCCCATGAATCGCAGCACACCAGGCCTCCCTGTCCATCACCAACTCCCAGAGTTCACTCAGATTCACGTCCATTGAGGCAGTGATGCCATCCAGCCATCTCATCCTCTGTCGTCCCCTTCTCCTCCTGCCCCCAATCCCTCCCAGCATCAAAGTCTTTTCCAACAATAAGTAAATGAATTTTACCGAAAGGAGATCTGCTACAGTTTCCATCAGCCCAACTGATGGAACATTTTGACCATGGTAGTTCACGTTGAAAAGAAGCAAACAGGTAGTAAAGACTATAGGCAATTATGACATTATAATAGATTGTCACAAAAAGGGATATCAGGACCATTGTAATCCCCACACCTGGAAAAGAGAACAATTTAAAAAAAATAAGTGAAATTTCTTTTGCTAATTCATACAGCTGCATTCTCAATTTCCACAAAATCTATTTTAAACTGAGAAAACTGTTTCAATGTTTCCTCTTTATTGGAGAGGTGGAAGACAGTACTGTTGTCTGAATACCTTCTCAAAATTATTTTGATGATTGACTTTTCGAGACAGATTTTGAGTTGATCAGGAAAAGGTGCTAAGATTAAAGATCTAGATTAAGCCACTGAATTCACATAAAGAAAAACCATGTTTATTACTCATTCTTATTAAGTCTGTAAATTCTTGTCAGAGTGGATACTATTAAAAAAAAAAAACTATTCAAAGCTTATATCCTATCGATTCAGTGACCAATACTCCCATCTTCATCTATAAACAAGCATTTTGACAATTAGAAGATAAAGCCTCTGAATGAATGTCCTAAGAGGAAAACGTACAGCATTTCTACAAGTGTGTGTAAAGAAAATTCAGTAAATTGGTAATTATCTGAATTTAAACTTCTGAAACTTCTTTAACTCTCTAGTTTCAAAATGCAGCTTAGCATACTGACTATAACCCCTTGTTAAGACTAACTTTTGAGGTAGCTTCCTTCATATTCCAGCATGATAGTCTCTTCACCTCACTATAAATGTATTTTTGATGTTACATTGAAACTTTTACAAGTAGCTTTCAGCAGCTAGCACATACCAAAAATGATATATAATCTTCAAACAGAAAGGCTGTTTGATGTTTAATAACAATCAAAGCATTTTCAAAAAAAACGTTCCCAGTGTCCTATTCCATTAAGATCATCCAAGAAAAAAATAGTGACCTGCCCTTCAACTTTCCTGAATGAGGCATTGTAAAAGATATGCAAAAGCAAGAAGACAGAGACCACAGAGGAAGTAGAAGAAAAGACAGAGCCATAAAGTTAACACACAAGACTGTTTGCCAAGAGAATTCAAAAGGTGAAAATAGGAAAATAGTAACAACTTCCTCATATCCTTCTTAACCCTAACCATATCTGCAGCCCAAGATAAAGAGAAATACATATTAACATTTGATTTCTAAATTTGATGGTGTCAAATAGAAAAACAATGTATGTCTCTGCCTTTGAAAGTTAGTTGCTCAGTTGTGTCCAATTCTTTGCTGCCCCATGGACTATATAGCCCACCAGGCTCCTCTGTCCGTGGATTTCCCAGGCAAGAATACTGGAGTGGGTGCCATTTTCTTCTCCAGGGGTTTTTCCTGACCCAGGGATCAAACCCGCGTTTCCTGCATTGCAGGCAGATTCTTAACCACCTGGGCCATCATGTCCAAATGTTAAATGCTTTCATCCACGCAGTGAGGACAGCTATATGCAGGAACAAACCAATAAGCACAATAAGGAAAACATTTTAATACCAACCTTGAAACAATGGAAGAATCCTCCAAATTGAAACTGGACCTAAGCTAGAAAATTGTCCCATGGAGCACTCTAAGAAGAACAAAGGTAAACCAGCCAGGGCTAGCATAATCACATATGGTATCAAGAAGGCACCTAGAAAAGGCAAAAAAAGAACAAAAGTACTATTATATGCCCAAATCTTGATGGCACTTTGACAACCAATACAACATTTTGAAAGCACTCTGATATAGTGGAGTCAGAGAGAACTGAGTCTGAGCTTAAAATCTGTGAGAAGGTAGTTGATTCTCTAAATCATGGATTCCTCATGCATGAAATGGTGATGCTGGTATTACCTAATGAGGTTGTTGTGATTATTAAAAACAATAACCCATAAAAAGCAATTCAAAGAAGTTGAATGATCATAGGCTTTGGAGACAGATAGACCTAGGTTTATATCCTGGCTTCATCATGTACTAGTGATGTGACCTGGGGCAGTTTATCTAACCTCTCAATCTTGGGTTCCTCATAAATGGGAAGAGCAATGCCAACTCATCAGTTTGTGGTAAGGGTTTGATCACAGAGCCTATGTGAAAACACTTCACAAAATGGGCAGGCACATAGTATATGTTCAAAGCTAGTTTCCCTCCTCTCTCCTTAAAAAAAAAAAAATCTGCTTTTAAGACTTAGGGTTTAAATGTTAAATGTGGTTCAAAGTAGAAGCTATTGCAGTTAAGTTCATTATTCTCCAAATAGTCATGTGTCTTCACTCAATGTTAATAAGAAACATTATTTTTGGTAGAATAATCTTGAACCCTTGAGATGCATTCAGAATTAACATTCAATTTCATAAGGACTAATTTTCCTACATTTGGATTATTTAGTCCCATTTTTGTTTTTTGGGTTTTTTTTTGTTAAACCTTTTATTATTTTACGTTTATCCTGTCTACTTTTAGGGCATACAATTCATTAAAACTTAGACCAGATTTTTGGTAGAAGCAGGGACAGAATATTAAATTTGTTGTTTAAGTAGTCTAGAAGTCTTAAATTAACAATGTTTAATAAGAAATTGAGATAAGTGAGTAAAATAGACTTTGGGTTGGATTATGTACGTTTTTTTCTTCATATAGTTTTCCCATTATGATACTGTAACATCATACCTGGGGATTACATTTTTTTCTAACCCTAAAAATATATTTTACTAAAAATAAGACAATAAAGTACTTGTTGCATACAAATCACTAGTCACCAGAACATAGGGACAAATATGTTTTTACAGATGTTGCAATGTACATACCATCATTACTATGACTAATAGAAGTTTAATTCCCACCAATGGTAAATATGAATAAAAAGTAATACAAAATATCTGTTTGAAAAACAATATGCAATGTTTTGCTAGCCCAGTGTAAACAGTTTTTTAGACACATACAGAAAACAATTTCCCTCAGTGTTATTGATGGCTTTTCTCCCATTATATTATTTCATTATTAATAACAACCATAACTGGTAGATTAGCAATACAAACTAGTGGTCAAATTGTTAACACTACTGACCTAGACCCTAAGGTAGTCTGATACTTCTCTTTCTTATAGTGTTAAAAAGCATCTAAAGATAAAAATGATTCCAGATTTTAGCAACAGTTTTTTAAGCCTGACCATAATTTTAAATCTAATCTATTAACATTTGACAAATTTAAATTTCATATTCCTGTTCTACCCTTGGGCAAAAAAGAGAAGCGACTGAGAGAGAGTAGATCATCCACTACTCAAATGATGTGATCTTTAAAAAATGAAAGCCAATATGATAAGCTAATTTTTAGAGGAAACAGTGAGAGAGGTAATAGCATACAATAAAATAATGCCATTTTGTTTCAGCTAAGTTTAAAAATTCTATATTAAACTTAGTCTGATATAGTTCCTAGAAATCTATAGTAAGTACTGGCCCTTTATGACATCAACTCCCAGGGTATTTCTTAATTTAAACCTGAACATAAGGGGCTGAAAAGGAACCTAAATGCTTTTCTCTACTACACTGACTCATCTTCCAGCCCAAATGTATACTAAACTCTTGATTAAATAATGTTGGCTCTAGTTGGTAATTTATATTGGTAATTTATGGTACCAACACTTAAAGTGTTTGATAAACAGAGCTCCTTTCTTAAATCTTTGAAGGGTAACATGAATGTTTTAATATAACTAATTAATAAGGAATGTAAGATTGAAATATCACCACACAAAATCCTATTGTACCAAGAAAAATAATTACAATGGCATAGTTTCACTGGTATCCAATTTTGAAATATAAGGGAATGTCACCTCTACACTTCTAATAGGACTTATAATTACAAGTTAATAAATATGGTGTAAGTGAAAAGTTGTTTTAACATTACTAGAGGATTGTGCAATTCATTCTGTTTCCTTTTGGGTGTCACTTCAGAGTTATTTTTTTCTCCTTGTTCTAGTTGAGTCTTCTTTAGTGATCTATGAGGTATAAACCATATTGTTTTACAGAAACTAAACACCTAGCCTTGAATTAAATTCTGTTGCATTTTAAAAGGATCTTCTACCTGGCCAATCCAATTTGGAGTATATGTAACTGATATTGCAGCTTAAAGTACAAAACCTTTAATTACTTTTTAATCAATTCTTTCCACGATTAAGTTTCCAGAATGTAATGCCTTATTTTATTTAAGCAAATGATTTATTTGAATTTCTTATTAGAATGAGAATTCCCTGCATTTTGCTTAGATTCAGCAATAAATTAGGCAAAACACAACTTGAGTCTGAACACATTATCATAGGAACATGTATAAATTAAGAAGAGTAAGTCATATGATGATTGCTTGGGATTTCAAATGAGAAATCAGAAGTGCTAAATATGCAACTTTCATCAAGTTTATATCTGAAGATCTTATGAAACTAGCTTTCCAAATTGAGCTAGAAAACCATGGTCTAATAAAATGCAGTATGCTCATTTCCCATCCTCCCACTAACCCATATTATCATATACCTTTCCTTAGGTCTTAAAATATCATCAGAGGCCATACAGCACCTCCCTTAAAACTGAAGGGTAAATAAACTGGGGAGAGGGGGGTAGTACCTCCGCCATTGTTGTAGGTCAAATAGGGGAATCGCCACACGTTCCCCAGTCCCACTGCATATCCAATCATAGATAAAAGATAATCTGATTTTTTGGACCAGTTACCACGCTCCTGATTCTCATCATTTTCATTAACATGAAGATTCTTGGGTGCAACCTCAGCATTCTACAAAAAGAAAAATATCATCAGCTTATTTTTCTATTAAAAATTACACAGAAGCATAATTTCAAAAATTCATACAGTGACAGTGAGAGAGAGAAAGACATACAGAGACAGGCAGACAGAGACAGAGAGAAACGAACCCTGAAAAACATAGCCAAAGAGAATGCTTTCCAAAGCTAGTGACACCTCTGTGCATGGCTGCTTTTAAAATGAAAAAAAAAAAAAAAACTCTGTAGGTGGATATTTTTACTAGTTCTTTGGGTTATGTCATCCAAATTTTAGTAAAAAGGTTACATGTGGCACCCAGTATAAAAGGCAAATGAAGATGGGCAAATAAAACTTCAAGTACAAAAGTTTTAAAGATGAGTTAGGTAAAATCAACACTCCTGAAATTGGAGGAGCTCTTTGAAAAAAAGGTTCAAATATAGTTTCTGCTTTTTTAAAAAAAATCATTGACTCTTTTTCATACTGGCTGATAGTTTTGATGTTTGGAGCTGTCAGGGAAGTTTGAGTTCCTTTCCATAACTTGGAGAGTAAAACTAGTGCATTTCTGAAAGCCACAAAATAATACAGACAAATTCTCATGTCCCATCAGGTGGAACAGCACTCTCTCCACTTCAGAGAAGAGGGAAGGGTTCCCTCAGGTCAAGTCATTTTCTTATTTCCCTCCAACCTGGACACAGTCCAGAGAGGAACAGAACACAGAAGGTGGTGAGCATACCCAAGGCAGAAGATGAGGCGATCATAAGTCTTCTCGCTACCAGAGTAAGAGCTGTCCTGTTTCCTCTCCTCTATGGGGACATCTCAGCCACACTTGAAGGCAGTTGAACAGAAATGTGGTAAACGGAATAGCCAAAGAGAGCGAAAGCTGAGATTTGCCTCTCCTTAAGTTTTCCCTTCCCAAGCCCTCCACAGGTCCGCAGCTCACAGACTCCTACCTCCTTCCTTCTGCACTTGAAGAAGCTCAGACACTTGAACTTGTCCATGGTTCACTGGCTCCCTGGGCTGCTCTGCCTGTCTCTCAGTCTGGCTGAGCTTGACTGGTGACGGATACACACTCCCCGGTCACTAGCTGCCAGAGTGAGCCACCTTGCCCAGGGGTGGGACCATTTATGGAGGGAAGCTCCCTCCTCCCCCGCCTGGTTGCCCTGTCGTGTCAATTACCGGAAGGGACTAAAGTGAGGCTCTGGTTTTTCCCCAGGTAAGCTGGCATGTAGCAATCCCCTGCCCTGGCCCCGGGAAAGGGCTGGGCTGTGAGAGAGCGGAGCAGTCGGAGCCGAGATGACTGATAGCCTTTGACTCAGAGCCTGGCAGCTGCCTTTGCAGTCTCTCCTCCTTTCCCGGGTTCCCTGCTTCCTTGTAACCTCTCAGTCTGGTCTCTGTCCTGGGGCCAAGTGCTGATCTCTACCAGTGCCTGAGGCAGAGGACATGGTCTGTGGGGTTCATTCCATTCCCCAAGATTCTCCTGAACAGACTGTACTGTCCTGGGCTCTGGGATTTCCCAAAGTTTTGCCCTTCACTAGAAAGCACTTGATCCCCTGGGGCTAACACTGCTCCCAGAAAGGAAAGCTCGTGAATTGGGCACCTTGAAAAGCAGCCAGTTGAGATAAGATTACTCAGCTGGCTCTGCCTGAAAAGAGCAATTTTGAGCCTGTGTCTCAAGCGCCTTTCTCAGCCTTCAGGACAGTGTTGCCCTTTACAGGGAATGCTTTGTGTAAATTTCAAAGAGGCCAAACAAAAACAAATTATTGAGCAGGTTCATGGGAAATTCTAACCCTAACAAAGGACTCCACTCTGCAAGAAAGGCGAGGCCTGGAAAGTAAACTATGAGGAAGCATCCTGGTTGGGCCAGGGAGGAAAGTACTATTATAATGCTGTTTACCAAGGTAACATCTTTTCTTCAGAAAACTCAAAGGATTTAAACTCGATCATACCAGGCAAAAGATGGTGTCAGTTATATGAGGCACAGTACAAATAGCTGCACACAGATGAACCAGCCATAAGCCAAGTCCTGGGTATCCTACATCCAGTGTCCAGCTCCTCTGCTCTCCACTGACTGACGAGAATCTTCCATTTGCAATAGAAATATGCCCTGGGGAACCTGAGCAGGTAAGGCAGAAGAAAGTCCATGAGGGAAGTGGGAAGGTAGTCAGGAGAAAATATCAGTAAGTTTCATCTAATTTTGTCTTGAATATAGCACAGGTTGCTGTGTATGTCTGTGCATGTTTGGGTCTGTGTGTGCATGCACATGCACGTGTATGTGAATGTATTAGTGTTAAATGCTACTGGTGTGACCTAAAGGCTAAAATGAAGGAATTATATTAACCTGTTGCAGACATAAAAGAGAGGAGGGGAAGGAAGACTTATAAACCTCTTTATGAAAGAATGAGCTGAAAAGCAAACCTAATAGCATTTACAAAACTATCAAAGTCGCATATCAAAGTTCTATTTACATGGAGCACTGAAAATAGATTGTAACCAAAATCACTGCAGATGGTGACTGCAGCCATGAAATTAAGAGAAGAAAAGCTATGACCAACCTAGACAGCATATTAAAAAGCAGAGACATCACTTTGCTAACAAAGGTCAATCCAGTCAGAGCTATGGTTTTTCCCAGTAGTCATATGTGGATGTGAGAGTTGGACTATAAAGAAAGCTGAGCACTGAAGAATTGATGCTTTTGAACCATGGTATTGGAGAAGACTCATGAGAGTCCCTTGGACTGCAAGGAGATCCAACCAGTCCATCCTAAACGAAATCAGTCCTGAATATTCATTGGAAGGATTGATGCTGAAGCTGAAACTCCAATACTTTGGCCACCTGATGCAAAGAACTGACTCACTGGGAAAGACCCTGATGCTGAGAAAGAATAAAGGCAGGAGGAGAAGGGGACGACAGAGGATGAGATGGTTGGATGACACCACCGACTTGATGGACATGAGTTTGAGCAAGCCCTGGGAGTTGGTGATGGACAGGGAAGCCTGGCGTGCTGCAGTCCATGGGATCGAAAAGAGTCAGACACGACTGAGTGACTGAACTGAACTGATGGGAAAAGTGATGACCTAGAGGGATGGGGACTCCCCTGATGGCTCAGACGGTAAAGTGTCTGTCTACAATGAGGGAGACCCGGGTTTGATCCCTGGGTTGGGAAGATCCTCTGGAGAAGGAAATAGCAACCCACTCCAGTATTCTTGCCTGGAGAATCCCATGGACAGAGGAGACTGGTGGGCTACAGTTCATGGGGTTTGCAAAGAGTCAGACTTAGGTCATGACTTAGTGACCAAACAGCAGCAACAGAGGGGTGGATGCGAGGGTGGGAAGGAGGCTCAAGAGGGAGGGGATGTATGTATACATATAGCTGATTCACTTTGTTGTACATCAGAAACTAACACACTATTGTAAAGCAACTATACTCCAATAATAAAAGTTAAAAAAAAAAAACAAAACATTTTTTCAAGAGACTAGGAATCTATCTATTCCAGGGATAAGTGGTAAGCAGAGGAAACAATCAGCAATTTTCCCTGCCTGTTATACAGTAGAGAACCTTCTAACAACTTGGAAAGTTTGAAAGTGAAAGTGTTAGTTACTCAGTCCTGTCTGACTCTGTGACCCCATGGACTGTAACCCACCAGGTTCCTCTGTCCATAGAATTCTCCATGGACAAGAATACAGGAGTGGGTTGCCATATCCTTCTCCAGGGGATCTTCCCAACCCAGGGATCGAACCTGAGTCTCCTAGTTTGAAGGCAGATTCTTTACCATCTGAACCACCAGAGTTTAGAGGCGTAAAATTTAAGATAGAAGGTACTTTAAAGAATGTAGTGTTTGCTTATTTGCTTGCTTTAGGTATATTATTCCCATCGCCGTGCATGGCTTTCCATGATATGGCTTCTTTCTAACTTTTCAGTGTCATCTCTTGCCAGTCTCTGCCTCAAACTCGTGAGCTTGTGTGTCCTTTCCAGCATATGCACATAACATGTTGTTACTCACCTCTGTGCCTTTGCTCATGCTGTTTCTTCTTCTGGAAATTCCTGCCTTCCTCATTTGGCTGACTACTACCCATCTTTTAAGACTCTGCTTAGGTATTACCTCTTCCAGATCTTTCCACAATAGTTGTGCCTCTATTACTAAAAACTAGGTTTAGATGCCTCTCCTCTGGATTCCTATGCTATTCAATACTCATTTTACATTGTGTGAAATTACTTGCCTAAAGTCCTTTAGACTGCAAACTCTCTGTGGGTAGGGAAACTGTCTTAATCATTCCTGTATTTCTGATACCTGGCACAAATCCTGACAGACACAAAACAGGCACTCAGGAAATGTTTATTAGGAAATTTTACTCAGAAAGGGACATTTAGAACTTTGTGGTCAGAGAAGGGAAAGGAAAACTGGTCTAGAATCCATCTCCAAAAGATCATAAAATATCAGAAGCTCATTTTCTCTTTCTGGGGGTCTGACTTATTAACTGATGAACAAATTGTGTTTGTGAATTTTTTAATTTATTTGGGACTTGAAAGAAGGATAGAAATTGAGTGGGCATGTTAGAGCAAGTTCGTGTGCCCAATGTAGAGTGAAGCCAAACTGAACCATCAAAGTTTGGACCAGAGAAAGGTTCATTGCAGGGCCAAGCAAGGAGACAGGTGGCTCATGCCCTAAAAAACCCTGAGCTCCCTGAAGGGTTTCAGCAAAGCATTTTTAAAGGACAGGGTACAAACGTGATCAGTCTGTGCCCAATTCTCTGATTGGCTGATGGTTAGGGAACAGGCAGTGTCACAGGGGTTAACATTATCAGTCCTTAGGCTCCAGGAGGCCTGGGGCTATGCGCTCATGGTCAACAAGTAGTTGACATCTTCAATTTGTTGGGGAGGGGGAGTTTTTTAACATCTGTAAAACAACTCAGGAAATGTGCATCAAATACTGTTATCTAGGTACTTCAGAGAGGAGCTAAAGCAGAGGATATGGGGGAGAACTCTGTCCAGGAAGCCCCCTTGGGTCCTGCTTGGTTACAAGTCCCCCCTTTTCTTTATACTCCTCAATTTTGAGGAAACAAGGTCTGAACAAGAAAAAGAATAAAGGTTCAGATAAGGAGATCAATCATAAACTTGACAGAGGTACCCATAGGGTCCTGGTCAGATACAATGCCAGCAGATACCACTTTGAAAATGGCTGGTGGCATCAGAGTCTGACAGTTACTCCATTTTTACTTCCAAATGCATTTCTCTCCTCAATAGCCAAAGGAAATGTCACCATTAGTGGTTTTAATGCTTTCCTAGATTTCATTTCCTTGAGAAAATGCAAGAATTTGAGCTCATAAAATCTTCTGAACGTATCTTACTATCTGAAAGCCTGTTGTGCCAGTTGTTCCCAGAGTATAGGGAACCTGATCCCTGATCTCCACCTTGAACTCCTTTCAGGGGGTGTTGAAAGTTAGCAGGAGCAGTGGCTCGTGACTTAACCCTTGTAGAGGTAGATGGCAAGTGCCAATGTTTAGTTGGCAGAGCCCTTTCATCATCAATTTGACCATGGCTTTGAGGGCATTTCATCCCATGTGCTCATTCCCAGGTCTGGCGAATATTGCATTGATAGGCTACTCAGTGTGCTATCACTGGACTAGGACTTATTAACAGTGCCAAAAGTCTCTGGACCCCTTATCTTACTAGTTTCTTATGGTCCAGGAAAGTAAGTATTCCCTCTTGTTGCTTATTCCCATATCTAGAGTTACACTATTACAATCATTTATCTCATATGGGACTATATGTCATCATTTTATCAAAGGTTCAGTCACACATTTGTTAATGCAAGAAACAATTTTGTAAAAAAGCCATTCACTGGTGGGTTAGGTCAGAATGTTCCTTGTGAACTGAACAGAGATATTTTTGTTTAACATTTAAACATGGGGGAGAGTTCTCTGAGATGGCCCACCATGTATACTTTAAACGATAGGCAATGTCCCTTTAGTGATCAACTGGTAGCAAAAGCAATAGAATACAAAGGATAAAGTAAAAGAAACAGATTCAATATGGAGTTAGATTTGTTATTGCCTATTACAATTCCCCACTGTCGATGTCCACTCTACAGTCTTGTGGGAAAGGGATAGCTCTGGTTACTTTCTGCTAAACAGGGTGATAAAAGGAGATTGTAGAAAGGAATTGATCAGCCTTGGGCAGTGAATATTCCTTAGAATCTTTAGTAAATAGCACAATTCTCTTTCCTTCTTTATCTACAATTATTTGAACTGGATGAAACCTCCTAGACTTAACTACTACCTAATTTGTATTTGGACTTATATGTTTTTGCTTCCAGTTCCCATGATGTGAGTGCGTGCTCAGTCATGTCCAACTCTTTGCGACCCTATGGACTATAGCCCACAGGTTGCTCTGTCTATGGGATTTCCCAGGCATGAATACTGGAGTGAGTTGCCACTGCCTCCTCCAGGGAATTTTCTCGCCTTAGATATCGAACGTGCGTCTCTTGAGTCTCCTGCATTGGCAGGCGGATTCTTTACCACTGTGTCACCTGGGAATCCAGTTCCCATACCTATTTATTAATTTTAACTTTCTGTGTCATAACTATACTTAGGGGGGAGGATTTCCTTACATCTGGAAAAACACAGATTAAAAGCCAGTAATATTTCAGGCAAAACTAAAAAATTATAACCATATTCATCAGTTTACTCAGCTGTATATAATTAATCTTTTTTTACTAACAGTTTTATGAAATCAGTTTCCATTAGATTTTTAAAGTATCTTATCTAGCTTAGCACTATGATTTAAGTTATCAGAAACTCGTTTTTGTTAAAACACCCTTTTTATGACTCTTCTTGAAGATGTGGCAGTTTTGCAAAGCATCAGCTTAGCTGCTTATAAATGATAAAAGTCTTAAAAAGTTTTGAAGGTTTTTTTTTTTTAATGTTATTACCACATCCCTTTTTCCTTTAGTTCCAAGCAACACAGATGATTAGATAAGTTCCAGAGAACCCAGGTAGGTCATTTATATCTCACAGGCACAGGAAGAGAAATATAAATTCCTCCTCTAACTACTTATACAAAACCCAGCCATTTGGGGCTATTTTCAGGGAACTTTCTTTTTTTCCCATTACCAAATATCCACTTCAGTTTAAACGAACAAATAACAGTGATAGACAATAACACATATCACCTGCTCACATTCTCATGCCTTATTTTCAGCAAAATCAGGATGAAAAAGGCAGATTTGGACTCAGAACTGAGATACTCGTTCACATATAAACACACACACCCAATAGCACCAACAGCAATACCAAAAGACCCACCTTGATATAATAACCAAGCCATAAGGGGCCTTTGTTCTCCAGATCTTAGAGAGTACTGAGACATTTTCTTTCATTTAGGGAGCATAATTAAAGATCTCCTCATTTTACAAAAATACCCCAGGGAACTATAAGATGGATCAGAGCTCTGATCATCCATACTTAATTATCCATGGCCAGGAGAAGGCAATGGCAACCCACTCCAGTATTCCAGCCTGGAAAATCCCATGGACAGAGGAGCCTCGTAGGCTGAAGTCCACGGGGTCGCTAAGAGTCAGACACGACTGAGCAACTTCACTTTCACTTTTCCTTTCATGCATTGGAGAAGGAAATGGCAACCCACTCCAGTGTTCTTGCCTGGAGAATCCCAGGGATGGGGGAGCCTGGTGGGCTGCCGTCTCTGGGGTCGCACAGAGTCGGACACGACTAAAGTGACTTAGCAGCAGCAGCAGGACCACTGCAATCTGAAACCTCAGGTTCGGGCGATTCTGTAGAACAAATACAAGAACAAATAGAGGAAATGAATTTATATGATAACATAGGTGATGAGGAAGAGAAACAATCCATAAAAATGAAAAATAAAAGCCAAAAGAATGATAGAAGTCAAGAACAGATCTTTCTCTCTCGACCAACTGCACCTTTGGTTGAGCCTCCTCCTTTCAATCCTGAAACCCCTTGGGATGATGGATTTACTTTTAAACCACAGATAACTGGGCCTAATAAAATGACGCCTTTACAAAAGGGAGTTCATATGGCACAATTGCAGGGGATGAAGACGTTTTAGTTCTCCCTGTGACTGTAAATCAAATCCCACCAGATCCTCAATTCTCACAAGGAGGAATGCATTATGATTGTAATGCCATACCATTTAAAACCAAAAAGAGTTTTAAAAAAGAGATAAGACAGGTATGTACCCAATATGGAAATAATTGTCCTTATACCATGGGACTAATTCAGGGACTTTCACAAGCTGAATGGTTAATTCTTTATGATGGGGAAATGATAGCCAGAACTTGCCTATCCATCTCAGAATTTTTACAGTTTAGGACCTGGTGGCAAGATGAGGCAAATCAACAAGCTCGCAGAAATGAGACAGCCAACCTGCCAGTTGATATAACACTTGATCAATTAATGGGTAGTGGGCACATTTTGGCATTCAAGATCAGTTACAACTTGATGATCAATTACTCACTGAAGTGAGAATATGTTTAAAAGCCTGGGAGAGAATAAATCCACCCAGTCAAGCCTCGATTTCATTTACCCAAATTAAACAATCAAATGGGGAACTTGTGTAGATTTTATTGCCAGGCTACATCAAAATTTAAATAAAACAGTCTCACAACCTGGTTTAAGAGATATGCTGATGCAAGTTCTTTCTTTTTACAGTGCTAACTCAGAATGAAAAAAGGTGATTCAGCCTCTCAAAGCACAGGGTCCCCCTCTAGAAGAATATCTTAAAGTTTGCCAGGATATTGGGTCTGAACCATATAAAATGCAGCTTCTGGCTCAAGCATTGTCTAAGGCTAATAAAAACACAGATATGAGATGTCACCAATGTGGAAAATTAGGACACATTAAAATAGACTGTAAAGGAAGAAGAAGGTCAGTTCAGTTCAGTAGCTCAGTTGTGTCCGACTCTTTGCGACCCCATGAATTGCAGCACACAGAATTGCAGCACGCCAGGCCTCCCTGTCCATCACCATCTCCCGGAGTTCACTCAGACTCACATCCATCGAGTTCGTGATGCCATCCAGCCATCTCTTCCTTGGTCGTCCCCTTCTCCTCCTGCCCCCAATCTCTTCCAGCATCAGAGTCTTTTCCAATGAGTCAACACTTCACATGAGGTGGCCAAAGTACTGGAGCTTCAGCTTTAGCATCATTCCTTCCAAAGAAATCCCAGGGCTGATCTCCTTCAGAATGGACTGGTTGGATCTCCTTGCAGTCCAAGGGACTCTCAAGAGGCTTCTTCAACACCACAGTTCAAAAGCATCAATTCTTCGGTGCTCAGCCTTCTTGACAGTCCAACTCTCACATCCATACATGACCACAGGAAAAACCATAGCCTTGACTAGGCAGAACTTAGTCGGCAAAGTAATGTCTCTGCTTTTGAATATACTATCTAGATTGGTCATAACTTTTCTTCCGAGGAGTAAGCGTCTTTTAATTTCATGGCTACAATCACTATCTGCAGTGATTTTGGAGCCCCAAAAAATAAAGTCTGACACTGTTTCCCCATCTATTTCCCATGAAGTGATGGGATCGGATGCCATGATCTTCGTTTTCTGAATGTTGAGCTTTAAGCCAACTTTTTCACTCTCCTCTTTCACTTTCATCAAGAGGCTTTTTAGCTCCTCTTCACTTTCTGCCATAAGGGTGGTGTCATCTGCATATCTGAGGTTATTGATATTTCTCCCGGCAATCTTGATTTCAGCTTGTGTTTCTTCCAGTCCAGCGTTTCTCATGATGTACTCTGCATAGAAGTTAAATAAGCAGGGTGACAATATACAACCTTGACGTACTCCTTTTCCTATTTGGAACCAGTCTGTTCTTCCATGTCCAGTTCTAACTGTTGCTTCCTGGCCTGCATACAGATTTCTCAAGAGGCAGGTTAGGTGGTCTGGTATTCCCATCTCTTCCAGAATTTTCCACAGTTTATTGTGATCCACAGAGTCAAAGGCTTTGGCATAGTCAATAAAGCAGAAATAGATGTTTTTCTGGAACTCTCTTGCTTTTCCCATGATCCAGCGGATGTTGACAATTTGATCTCCGGTTCCTCTGCCTTTTCTAAAACCAGATGAACATCAGGGAGTTCACGGTTCATGTATTGCTGAAGTCTGGCTTGGAGAATTTTGAGCATTACTTTACTAGCGTGTGAGATGAGTGCAATTGTGCGGTAGTTTGAGCATTCTTTGGCATTGCCTTTCTTTGGGATTGGAATGAAAACTGACCTTTTCCAGTCCTGTGGCCACTGCTGAGTTTTCCAAACTTGCTGGCATATTGAGTGCAGCACTTTCAGAGCATCATCTTTCAGGATTTGAAACAGCTCAACTGGAATTCCATCACCTCCACTAGCTTTGTTCGTAGTGATGCTTTCTAAGGCCCACTTGACTTCACATTCCAAGATGTCTGGCTGTAGATGAGTGATCACATCATCATGATTATCTGGGTCGTGAAGAACTTTTTTGTACAGTTCTTCCATGTATTCTTGCCATCTCTTCTGAATATCTTCTGCTTCTGTTAGGTCCAGACCATTGCTGTCCTTTATCGAGCCCATCTTTGCATGAAATGTTCCCGTGGTATCTCTAATTTTCTTGAAGAGATCGCTAGTCTTTCCCATTCTGTTGTTTTCCTCTATTTCTCTGCACTGATCACTGAAGAAGGCTCTCTTATCTCTTCTTGCTATTCTTTGGAACTCTGCATTCAGATGCTTATTCTTCCCTTTTCTCCTTTGCTTTTCACCTCTCTTCTTTTCACAGCTATTTGTAAGGCCTCCCCAGATAGCCATTTTGCTTTTTTATATTTCTTTTCCATGGGGATGGTCTTGATCTCTGTCTCCTGTACAATGTCACGAACCTCATTCCATAGTTCATCTGGCACTCTGTCTATCAGATCTAGACCCTTAAATCTATTTCTCACTTCCACTGTATAATTATAAGGGATTTGATTTAGGTCATACCTGGATGATCTAGTGGTTTTCCCTACTTTCTTCAATTTGAGTCTGAATTTGGCAATAAGGAGTTCATGATCTGAGCCACAGTCAGCTCCTGGTCTTGTTTTTGTTGACTGCATAGAGCTTCTCCATCTTTGGCTGCAAAGAATATAATCAGTCTGATTTTGGTGTTGACCATCTGTTGATGTCCATGTGTAGAGTCTTCTCTTGTGTTGTTGGTGAGGGTGTTTGCTATGACCAGTGCACTCTCTTGGCAAAAGTCTATTAGTCTTTGCCCTGCTTCATTCTGCATTCCAAGGCCAAATTTGCCTGTTACTCCAGGTGTTTCTTGATTTCCTACTTTTGCATTCCAGTCCCCTATAATGGAAAGGACATCTTTTTTGGGTGTTAGTTCTAAAAGATCTTGTAGGTCTTCATAAAACTGTTCAACTTTAGCTTCTTCAGCATTACTGGTTGGGGCATAGACTTGGATAACTGTGATATTGAATGGTTTGCCTTGGAGAGGAACAGAGATCATTCTGTCATTTTTGAGATTGCATCCAAGTACTGCATTTCGGACCCTTTTGTTGACCATGATAGCTACTCCATTTCTTCTGAGGGATTCCTGCCCACAGTAGTAGATGTAATGGTCATCTAAGTTAAATTCACCCATTCCAGTCCATTTTAGTTCGCTGATTCCTAGAATGTCGACATTCACCCTTGCCATCTCTTGTTTGACCACTTCCAATTTGCCTTGATTCATGGACCTGACATTCCCAGTTCCTATGCAATATTGCTCTTTATAGCATTGGATCTTGCTTCTATCACCAGTCACATCCACAACTGGGTATTGTTTTTGCTTTGGCTCCATTCCTTCATTCTTTCTGGAGTTATTTCTCCACTGATCTCCAGTAGCATATTGGGCACCTACTGACCTGGGGAGTTCCTCTTTTGGTATCCTATCATTTTGCCTTTTCATACTGTTCATGGAGTTCTCAAGGCAAGAATACTGAAGTTGCTTGCCATTCCCTTCTCCAGTGGACCACATTCTGTCAGGCCTCTCCACCATGACTCACCCGTCTTGGGTTGCCCCGCAGGCATGGCTTGGTTTCATTAAGTTAGACAAGGCTGTGGTAAGAAGGTAGTCAGTGATAAATTATACTATTGGCTCTGATGCCACTCCTATTTGTATTGGCTTTGGAAGTATATGTCTTAAAACAGTATAACAAAAGTGGCTGTCACTTGTCAAAGAATCAAATGAAGATAAGACTTCCCTCTTTCTGTTAACCGCCCTTACATTTTTAGAAAAAAAAGGAAACCTCCAGCATGATGAATCCACCTGACCTTCCTGATTGTGTTGATGAAAGTAGCCATGGTATTGAAAATTGTTTAAGATGGAAATTATGTAAAGGATCAAAAGGTCACTTATTATTAAATGTTGCAAAAGGCTTCATTATTGTTTGGGGACCCTGAGGAACCCCTAAACTTATAGAATCTAAAGTGTCTTCCCCATGGGTATATAATGAAAAGACAATTAGTACATATGGTAGTCAACCCTTCATATGACATGGGGGGTGGATTAGCTACCCCTGTGCCTCGTCCAGAGCATTATCCTATTCATGATGAATTATGGAAAATACCCATGGCCTTAAAAGAACTAATTGCTTGGAAGGGATGATATACTAAATATATTTTAAATGACCCAAAAGCTACCTTTAATTTTACAAAAAACTCTACCCACGCTATTCAGACTTGTATAAGAATTCCTTTTGTTTTTATTATTGGACCAGCAAAATATGATCCTAATTTGGGATTAGTAACATGTATTAACTGTTCATTTTATAAATGTATAAATAATACCATTCCTTTTGATGAAAGTTGGCAGAGTATTTATGTTCTTAAAACCAGAACTGGCATATGGGTTCCAGTTGATTTACAATGACCTTGGCAAGAAAGCCCTACATTATATGTTATTGAACAAATATTGAAAAATCTTAAACGTGTTAAACATTTCCTGGGATTACTAATTGCTGCCCCCTTAGGCATTATTGCTATTACCACTACGGCAGCCATAGCTGGAATGGCTCCTCATAAATCTGTACAAACAGCTCATTTTGTACAAGAATGGCATAAAGATGCTGATGTCCTTTGGACCATTCAACAAAAATACTGTTGGAAAGTTGGCCTCCCAAGTGGCCGACCTTCAACAATCTGTTATTTTATTAGGAGTTCAATTAGTCAGTTTACAAAAACAGGTGAGACTAAGATGAGATTGGAACTATACTTCCTTTTGTGTAATGGCTTTCAAATACAATAAGACACAATTCAATTGGGATAGAGTTAAACAACACCTATTGAACCAAGGTAATATTTCTGTAGATATTCAAGATCTACAACAAGATATATTAAAAGCTTTTAATAAACATTTTCATGTAATTTCTGGATCAGATTTTCTTGATACTGTTGCTGATAATCTTTCTTCTCTTAATCCCTTAAATTAGATCAAGACATTAGGATATGGAATTGCTCTGGTTATGGAAGTGCTATTAATTATGTGTCTGTGTTTTTGTATAGTCTGGAGAAGAACGATCAAGAGACAATGAAGCCAACAACAGTAACTAGCATTTCTCACCATTTCTCATCACGTGCAAAATCAAAAAGGGGGAGATGTAGGAGACAGGAAGAATAAATGAAAAGCAGTCTCCGCTTGTTTTTTCATTCACGGCTGAAATTATAATAGAGCTGGCTTGGATTCAGTTTTGTCACCTTCACCTTGGAGCGGTGTTGGTCCCCTGATCCTTGCTTTTCTCTGAATTCTTGTGTCTCATTTCTCATTCTCTTGCCGTACTGCTCTTTTAGAAACCCTGTTTGTTGAGCTGGTCTCGACAACCCTCCATATCCAGTAGAATAGTACACATAGGTGAAATTTTGTATAATTTCATCTTCAGTGAGATAGAATAAGCTTACCTGCATTCCCTCCTTGAAGGAGAAGTCACAACTGAGACAACATCTGTGCTTCCTCCCTAGTGGAGTCTCACATTGTCAGTTTGCAAGGGTCATCATTGAGAGATTCAGATTCAACTGACTCACAGTGAGGATGATTAATACTGGGTTCAGGGTGAGGGCTGGATTTCAGTAGTGAGAACTTTGAAACAAAGAGAGACACACATTTTTCTCTAAGGTGCAAAAAACACATAGGATTTAAAGCATATAAAACACTTAGGTGCTCACTAACCATCCTATACAATGTAATTTTTCTTTAAAATATAATTTACCAAAGCACTTGAACCATACTAGACAATGGATCTAACGTGGATTTAAAAAAATAAAATAAAATGAGAATGTTCTCTCCCAGGACAGAGAGTATCTTTCTTCAACATGCCAATATTCATTTTTTCTATAACCCTGAAACTTTGGATCTGTACCCACCAGAGGTACTCTTTAAATTGTTAGTAATAATAAACACATTAATTTGACCTAGTTATCTGATACTATTATAATGATGCTTTAAAGGAGAGAAATATTTAGTCTTCACTCTTGATACACTGGTACATCTCCTTTCAAAAGTATTGCTGCAAAGCATGCTTATTGCTAGTTTGCATTTACAGTAATAAACTGTACCAAAACTATGTGCTGCAGCACTTAAATATTGAGTCGTTTAGAAATCCAGATGTCTAATCTTTTGCTTTCCCACCTAAGGAAATCATTCACTTAACATGAACCACAGAATAATTGATCTTGTGAACTTCTTAAATAAAAGCAAGCATTAAAAAATCATTTCAGTATGAAACCTAATTGAAATTCACCTACTAGGGGCCTTTAAGAAGATGAAATCAACTAAAGAATAGTTACATAAATACTATCTATGTTGATGTGCAGGAATTCTCAATCTCTTATTCTAATTAAGAAAGATCAAGTTGGGAGTTGCCATTACTACATATTCCAGAGAACTGGAAAAAAGGAAGGGCTATGAACAAAACTGATCATGTGTATGAAGTATAGGATTTATTTTTTCTTGCTTGGCCAAAATCCTTTAATGTAAAAGTGATGTGCAGTAGAAAGTCCAATATGTAAACAAAATAATGCAATTCATTCTTCCTTCACCAGGCACAGCAGTGCTCTAGCTTTGTTTGCTCAAACTGACATCTGGAGGGCTATCTGAGGCCTCCTTCATCTGTGCACTTTTGTTTATTGCTGAATCTCATGACAACTGATTTGTTTGTGTTTTTATACAGTCCAGCTCCATAATCAGTACTCTTACAGTTATTAACATCAGTGGGGTGCAGCAACCAGTCACTGATGATCAGGATTTCAGGCTGCCCATGATCCTGTGTTATTGGGATATTGTTGTTTTCAGGCTTAGGAATGGTGATACACCTGTCTTGTAATTACACAACACCAGCTAATGCCTCAGTGTGGGTTATTGACTGACTCATTTGTTTAGATCTTTTGTGTCAAACTGAAATAAGTCAAGCAAAGAAAGACAAATATGACATAATATCACTTATATGTGGAATTTAAAACAAAAACAAACAAAACAAGCTCATGAATACAGAGAAGAAATTGATGGTTGCCAGGGGCATGGGTTGAGAAAGGTGGGCAAAATAGGTGGTCAAAAGTTATAAACATTCAGCTATAACACGATTAAGTTCTGGGGATGTGATGTACAACATGGTGACTATAGTTAATAATACTGTATTGTACATTTGAAAGTTGCCAAGAGAGTAGATCTTAGAAGTACTCATCACAAGAAACAAAATTTAACTATGCCAGGTGACAGACGTTAGCTACAATTATTGTGGTGATCATTTTGCAAAAAATACAAATATGGATCATTATGTTGTACACCTGAAACTAATATAATGTTTGTTAATTATACTTCAATTCTTAAAAAGTAAAGGACACATGAGGAAAAAGAAAAACAGTGCCTCAGGTATATTCCATAGTTCTGGGCTCACTTTTAGGTATTAAAAGTTCAACCTAGTCCAATCCATTTTAAAATTTCAATTTATTATCTACTTACTTTTCATTTTCTTTCTTCCTCTAGTAATAGCCAGACTTCAGCTCAAGAGACCTGGAGTGGTGAGGAAAGACTACTGGCTCTTTTATTTTTTTCTTCTCTTTTTAGACTCCCTTTCTCAGATGGGAAGAACTCCTGGTAAGATACATGTTCAGTTGTCACTGCTTCCCTGACTATGAATGACCAGTCATCAGTGACCTGTGCAAGGCACATATTCAAATATGGGTGCATGTGAAGTCATCTAGAACCATGTGGACATGTGACTGATCTTTGCCCTAGTCTGTGACATCCAGTTGCAACCCCTGCCAAGCTGGCCTTGGTAGTACACCCCAGAGCCTCTGGCTGTTGGGAATATCTTCATCAACAGGCTGTCTTCTTGGGTAGCATCCTAGCAAGATGACTCAATAATGGCTATCTTTGGTGGCATCCATTTGACCAATGGGAAACCCGTACATAATTTCTATGCCACACTGGAAGTTCAGGCTGTTCCACTGACAAATCTTCTTTTTGCCCTGCCATCTCTCTTCTATTATTTTCTCCTGTTGCCCAGAGTCATAAGGGACAGACCAGATGGTCTACTAGATAAGCAGAGAAGAAAACAAAAAATGATATACCATCATCCTCCTTTTGCCAAGTCTTGCAGTTTCTGGCAAGCAGTTATCTTGGAGTCCTTTCCACCTTCATTTGGTAATGGAGTACCCATCCTCTTCCCCTTTAAGAAGAAAGAGCACTTATTGTGATAATAATTTTGCAATATATACAAATATTAAGTGTTTGTGTTGCACACCTGAAACTAACATAATGTTATATTTCAATTATATCTCAAAAATAAAATTTAAAAAGAGGAAAATAAACACTCCACATGTATGAAGTGAAGTGAAGTTAAAGTCGCTCAGTTATGTCCGACTTTTTGCTACTCCATGGACTCCATGGAATTCTCCAAGCCAGAATACTGGAGTGGGTAGCCATTCCCTTCTCAAGGGGATCTTCCCAACCCAGGGATCAAACCCAGGTTTCCCACAATGCAGGCAGATTCTTTACCAGCTGAGCCACAAGGGAAGCCCCTCCATGTGTATAACTTTTTACATATAACTTCACTTATCATCTTCCCAATAACACTATGAAATAGGTAGCAAATGTATCATTGACCCATTTTACAAAAGAATCGAAAACACAAAGAAGTATATGATTGTCCCTAAACGTTGTGTTTTCAAAGACCCCCTGTGTGAGTGGCAGAGCCAGGAATGAACTCTGGTTCCCTGCTTCCCAGGCTTGTGCTCTTTGCTGGAGCTCCACTCTAAGCCTCACTATAAGCAGGCACTCTGCTTTATCCTTGCAACTAAACTGACATGAAGATCTTTGGGACTTAACTAATGACATCTCCTTGGGCAGGTTGTTGCAAGACAGAGAGGCCTTATTCACAGTCTCATTGTAATATATTAAAGCAATGTTCTGGTAAAGGAAGGGCCATTTTGTATATATACATCACTAGGTGCTTTGGGGAAGCTGTGGTAAGGAGTCTTTTTCAGGAGAATGCTAGAGTTCAAGAAGACAATGAACAATCATGTGCTAAATGATCTAAGTGCTTGGATAACTGGGTTAGCCAGGGAGAGTGTCACAGGAGATGTAGGATAAGCCTTGACTGAAAAGCTTTGGGCTTATGGGACAAGATAACTAATCAGGCAGCAATGAGCATAAAGCAGCACAATACAGGTGATACTAAAGCAAACAATTTTGTGTGAGGGAGGGGGAGTAGACAAAATGTTTGGCTCAAAGCAGTGGGATTACCATACTGCAAGGTTCAAGAAGGGGCCTTGTCTTGTTCACCACTGGATCCCTGGTGCCTTGAAGAAGGCCTGGAGAATAGCAGGCTCAATAAATATTTGTTGCTTGCTGAGCCTAAGAATAGAGATGCTTGCATCTGGATTCCACCTTGTAGGTAAGAGGGAGCCTTTGGAGTTATTATCAAGAATAGAATCACTTGAGCATTTCACAAAGTGCCTCTAGAAATATTTCAAATTTTATTTTGTATCCAGGCTTCATCCTACATCCTTATCCTATCTAAGGAAATCTCAAAGTAGATAAGGGTAAAAACAGCAGTCCCAGTCTGTGAAATGAAGCTGAGTAATGGTCAAAGTAGCATTCACTTTTCTTTATTTGGCTGACATTAGAATCAAATTTATGGTAATATTTGTATAATTTCTTATGGTTTGAAAAATCTAGATTTACATTTATTTGCACATTTAATAAGATGGTGAATTAGTATAAATTTCCAGAGGGCAGTTTGGCAACATGTATCAAAAATTTGGAAAATGTTCATACCCTCTGACCTGGTACTTCTTACTGCTAGAAATGTAGTCTAAGAAAACAAAGATATGAACAAAAATTTAGCATAATCAAGAAAAACTAATAACACACTGAATAAACATTTTGTGAATGTTTCAGTTAATTTTATATTATTCAACCAAGAAAATTTCTGTTGTAGAATAATTACATACAAAAATAAGCATGTACCAAATAGACTGGAAAGTCTGGAGGAAATTATGCTAAAATATTAGGGATGGGGGCTCTCCAGGTGATGAGATAATAGTTTATATTTCCAATTACCACGAGTATTTTTTATAATCAAAGAAAAACTATACTTTCTGAATTTGTTTTTTAAAATCTATCTTCTCATCCTTTCTGCAGAGGCAAAAAAAAAGAAAGAAAGCGGACAGAGAAATGGAAGTGACAATAAATTTAATGTAATTGAGGAACATATCATAGGTATTTATGAACTATGCCTAGGTACCCTAAGTCCATTCTTGGGGTAATCCTGCAAATTACTTTTTAACATTCTTGCCCCAGTATGACTATCCATGAAAATGACAACAGAACAACAACAACAAAAAAGTTAGTTTAATTTTGATAGTTCTCTATTTTCTGGTATTCCAAGGAGGAAAAAGTGATATATCTAGTTCTAAGCCTAGGATTCTCTTTGAATTCTAGTATAAACCTCTATTCTTCTGCTTCTTGCCCTTAAAGTTGGTATAAAATTTAAACAGAAAATGAAGGAAATGGACTCTAGCAGCTTTGACAGTGTTTACTCTACTTCCTCCCAACTTTGTAGTAATTGGGAGTATTAAGAAATATGACTACTAACCTCAAACAGGCAGTTTCCTGCTAGCTAACTTTCTGCTGACATCATCCAAGGTAATGCCTGGGTAGCAGATATGAGGGGAGGGTGGTTCTTTTTTTTTTTTTTTTTTTTAACTCTGTGGCCTATGGCCCATCAGCTTTCCTCTTTCTTTCTCTCTTGTCTCCTTCATCTGCCCCATGTCCACTACCGACACGTGCTCAGTGAGTCAGTTGGAGTGAAAACACTACTGACAGACCATGGCAGTTTCAAATTATAAACCATTCACAGACTAGGTAAATTGCAGGTACACAGGTTTATTATTTAAATTAGCTCAACACAGCTTGCTTGTTAATTAGGCACTTAAAGACGCTGTTGCTCTAGATTTTTCTCCAAAGCGGAACAGCTCACTTACTTGGCCTTCTTCTTTCCTCGCAGACCAGCAGTCCCACCCCCAAGGCTGAGGTAAAACAGTGCCTTCTTTAAGTGCTCCAAAATGGCATAGCGTATATTATAATAAGTGAAAAATCACTGGGATAAAATATAAGTGAACATTTCAGAAAATATACGTTGAGCATAAAAGCAATATTTTGGGGGAAGTTGTGTACATAATACTGTGTTTAAAATGGATAACAAATGCCTATTGTATAGCACATGGAACTCTAGTCAATGTTACATGCTAGCCTGGATGGAGTGGGGTTTGGGGGAGAATGGATACATGTATAGGTATGGCTGTCCCTTTTTTGTTCACCTGAAACTACCACAACATTGTTAATCAGGTATACCCCAATACAAAACAAAGAGTTTATAGTTAAATAAATAAATATTTTTTTAATCGCAAAATAAGAAAAGTATAAAGTAAAAACAAAAATCATTCATAATACCTCCACCCAGATACAATCACTGTTTTTCAGACATATATTTTATACCTATGTATGTGTTTATATGTATATATGTATATATATATATAAATAAATATAATCAGTTTCATGTTGCTAAAAAAAGTTTTACACACTTTTTTTTGCCCCTAGTATTATATTTTGAGCATCTTCCTAGGTCAACATTCAAAAAAAAAATGACTTCATAGCATCTCTTTACAATAGGTATGACAATTTACTTGATCTACTGGTAATTTATAATTTTTCAAGTTTTCATTGCTATAAATAATGTTTAGATAATAATCTTTATCTATAAACTATTATGGATTATTTCCTTGGTATAAAAGTGTGATTTGAACTCAGAAGGAATGACTGTTTAAAGGTTTAAGACATATTTTTAAATTACCATCCAAAATTGTACCAATTCACATTAACTCCAGAAGTATATCAGAGAACCTTGGCAATTCTTGGAAATATTTTCAGTATGGTTTGAGAATCCTGACCCAGTCCCAGATATGCAAAGTTCTTATCTAATTATTTGCATATCAGATTTACTGCAATTTCCTACCTATAAACAGAAAGACTCTCCATTGACCTTTATGAAAAATCACTTTTTAAAATGAGCATGAAGTCAAATTAGTGGGTTTGCTGTCTTATACCTCTTAGTCACATTTCTCTGTGGATTTCACTTACATCCTAAATCCCACCAGAATGTAATAAAAATTATAGGACAAATATCCATGTGAAAATTTCACTGACTGATTTCAGATGACTGAACAAGTCACCAAATAAATGTAAAATGCAATTCCCTAATGTTTTGGGTAATTTTAATTTATTTCAGTCAATTTCTGTGAAAATTATGAGTGAAGCCTTACATTTTATGAACAGTAACATGTGCCAGAAGTGTATACTTCTCACCTTACACTAATAATCTCATTTAATTTTCACAAAACTCTTAGGTGAAGTTCTGATGAGGAAACGTAGGCTTAGAGAGTGTAAGTAACTCTACTCCAACCACTAGAAAATGGCAGAACCACATATTAGGCCCTAGTATATTTGATAGTACAGCTAGAGCACATTCCACTTCCCCACTTGACATTCTGAAAGGTAAACTGAAACAGAAATATCATCTCTGATGATCAATAATTTTCATCTTTTTGCTATTTTTACATGTCTTTTACTATGTTTGATTCTATTTGATTTTTAATTACTATGTTTGATTACTATTCTATTCCATAAACTAGTACTACCCCAGGAATATTCTGAAAATGAATCAATAAGTGATTGCAGAGCCCATTAGAAGTCTAAATACAGCCACTCAATTTAACAACACATCTATATAAAGTATGTGACATTGAAGCTGCTGTAAAAATGACTGAAACCCAGTGGCTCCAATTCTAATGTTGTCTATTAGTTTATGCGTAGATTTACACTTTATTATTTAACAATATTGGGAAAGAATATTTATCCTCAGATACCTTCATTGTATTCATCAGAGACAGACAGAATGAAAACAACAATCACAGAAAACTAACCAACCTGATCACATGGACCACAGCCTTGTCTAACTCAATGAAACTATAAGCCATGACGTGTAGGGCCACCCAAGATGGACGGATCATGCTGGAGAGTTCTGACAAAACGTGGTGCACTGGAGAAGGGAAAGGCAAACCACTTCAGTATTCTTGCCTTGAGAATCCCATTAACAGTATGAAAAGGCAAAAAGATATGACACTGAAAGATGAACTCCTCAGGTCAGTAGGTGCCCAATATGCTACTGGAGAAGAGTGGAGAAATAACTCCAGAAAGAATGAAGAGATTGAGCCAAAGTGAAAACAACACCCAGTTGTGGATGTGACTAGTGATGGAAGTAAAATCCGATGCTGTCAAGAGCTATACTGCATAGGAACCTGGAATGTTAGGTCTATGAATCAAGGTAAACTGGAAGTGGTCAAACAGTAGATGGCAAGAGTGAACATTGACATTTTAGGAGTCAGTGAAGTAAAATGGACTGGAATGAGTAAATTTAACTCAGGTGACCATTATATCTACTACTGTGGGCAAGAATCCCTTAAAAGGAATGGAGTAGCCCTCATAGTCAAAAAAGAGTCCAAAATGCAGTACTTCGGTGCAATCTCATAAATGACAGAATGATCTCTGTCCATTTCCAAGGAAACCATTCAATATCACAGTAATCCATGTCTATGCCTCAACCAGTAATGCTGAAGAAGCTGAAGTTGAATGGTTCTATAAAGATCTATAAGACTTCTGGAACTAACACCAAAAAAGATGTCCTTTTCATCATAGGGGACTGGAATGCAAAAGTAGGAAGTCAGATACCTGGAGTAACAGGTAAGTTTGGCCTTGGAGTACAAAATGAAGTGGGCAAAAGCTAACAGTTCTGCCAAGAGAATGCACTGGTTATAGCAAACACCCTCTTCCAACAATACCAGAGACGCTACATATGGACATCACCAGATGATCAATACTGAAATCAGATTGATTATATTCTCTGCAGCTGAAGATGGAGAACCTCTATACAGTCAGCAAAAACAAGACTGGGAGCTGACTGTGGCTCAGATCATGAACTGCTAATTGCCAAATTCAGACTTAAATTGAAGAAAGTAGGGAAAACTACTAGACCATGCAGGTATGACCTAAATCAAATCACTTATGATTTACAGTGGAAGTGACAGATTCAAGGGATTAGATCTGATAGACAGTGTGTCTGAAGAACTATGGACGGATATTCATGACATTGTACAGGAGGGAGTGATCAAGACCATCCTCAAGAAAAAGAAATGCAAAAAGGCAAAATGGTTGTCTGAGGAGGCCTTAAAAATAGGTGAGAAAAGAAGAGAAGTGAGAGGCAAAGGAGAAAAGGAAAGATATACCCATCTGAATGCAGAGTTCCAAAGAATAGCAAGGAGAGATAAGAAAGCCTTCCTCAGTGATCAGTGCAAAGAAATAGAGGAAAAGAACAGAATGGGAAAGACTAGAGATCTCTTCAAGAAAATTAGAGATACCAAGGGAACATTTCATGCAAAGATGGGCACAATAAAGGATAGAAACAGTATGGACCTAACAGAAGAAGATATGAAGAAGAGGTGGCAATAATACACAGAAGAACTATACAAAAAAAAATATCTTCATGACCCAGATAACCATGATGGTGTGATCACTCACCTAGAGCCAGACATCCTGGAGTCCAAAGTCAAGTGGGCCTTAGGAAGCATCACTACAAACAAAGCTAGTGGAGGTGATGGAATTCCAGCTGAGCTATTTCAAGTCCTAAAAGATGATGCTGTTAAAGGGCTGACTCAATATGCCAGCAAATTTGGAAAACTCAACAGTGGACATAGGACTGGAAAAGGTCAGTTTTCATTCCCATCCCAAAGAAAGGCAATGTTAAAGAATGTTCAAACTACTGCACAATAGCACTCATCTCACATGCTAGCAAAGGAATCCTCAAAATTCTCCAAGTGAGGCTTCAACAGTACATGAACTGTGAACTTCAAGATGTTCAAGCTGGATTTAGAAAAGGCAGAGGAACCAGAAATCAAATTGCCAACATCTGTTGGATCATAAAAAAGCAAGAGAGTTCCAGAAAAACATCTGGTTCTGCTTTATTGACTACACCAAAGCTTTTGACTGTGTGGATCACAACAAACTGTGGAAAATTTTTAAAGAGATGGGAATACCAGATCACCTGACCTGCCTCCTGAGAAATCTGTATGCAGGTCTGGAAGCAACAGTTAGAACCAGACATGCAACAACAGACTGGTTCCAAACTGGGAAAGGAGTATGTCAAGGCTATATATTGTCACCCTGCTTATTTAACTTATATGCAGAGTACATCAAGTAAAGTGCCAGGCTGGATGAAGCACAAGCTGGAATCAAGATTGCTGGGAGAAATATCAATAACGTTAGATATGCAGATGACACCACGCTTATGGCAGAAAGTGAAGAAGAACTGAAGAGCCTCTTGATGAAAGTGAAAGAGGAGAGTGAAAAAGTTGGCTTAAAACTCAGCATTCAGAAAACTAAGATCATGGCATCCGGTCTCATCTCTTCATGGGAATTAGATGGGAAAACAATGGAAACAGTGACAGACTTTATTTTCCTTTCTTTTTTTATTTTTTTTAATTTTATTTTTACTTTATTTTACTTTACAATACTGTATTGGTATTGCCATACATTGACATGAATCCACCACAGGTGTATATCCCGTATCATCTCTCTGGATCATCCCCATGCACCAGCCCCAAGCATCCTGTATCCTGTATCGAACATAGATTGGCACTTCGTTTCTTACATGGTAGTATACATGTTTCAATGCCATTCTCCTAAATCATCCCACCCTCTCCCTCTCCCTCAGAGTCCAAAAGTCCGTTTTTACATCTGTGTCTCTTTTGCTGTCTCGCACTGCAGATGGTGACTGCAGCCATGAAATTTAAAAAATGCTTGCTCCTTGGAAGAAAAGCTGTGACAAACCTAGAGAGCATATTAAAAAGCAGAGACATTACTTCGTTGACAAAGGTCCTTCTGGTCGAAGCTATGGTTTTTCCAGTAATCATGTATGGATATGAGAGTTGGGCCATAAAGAAAGCTGAGCAACAAAGAACAGATGCTTTTGAACTGTAGTGTTGGACAAGACTCTTGAAAGTCCCTTGGACTACAAGGAGATCAAACCAGTCAATCCTAAAGGAAATCAGTC
This sequence comes from Capricornis sumatraensis, assembly GCF_032405125.1. Lineage (NCBI taxonomy): Eukaryota > Metazoa > Chordata > Mammalia > Artiodactyla > Bovidae > Capricornis > Capricornis sumatraensis. Next base: position 23,657,148 of record NC_091092.1, on the reverse strand, counting down.
CTGAATATTCATTGGAAGGACTGATGCTGAAGCTGAAACTCCAATATTTTGGCCACCTGATGCAAAGAACTGAGTCATTGGAAAAGACCCTGATGCTGGGAAAGATTGAAGGCAGGAGGAGTAGGGGATGACAGAGGATGAGATGGTTGGATGGCATTACCGACTCAATGGACATGAGTATGAGCATGCTCTGGGATTTAGTGATGGACAGGGGGCCTGGCATGCTGCAGTACCTTGGGTCACAAAGTGTTGGACATGACCAAGTGACTGAACTGTACTGACCTTCATTGTAACTCTTGCTGACACCTACAAAATGCCACACAAATATCTGGGGGCAGAATTTGACTGTCTTTACATCAATATATGTTACTAAATATGAGGTAAGGACTAATCTAATGTATGAATCAACTTCTTTCAGAGCATCTTGCTCCCTCCTCTTCCCTTAAAAGGAGTGGCTTGCTTGTCAAGTGTCTATTTCTTGTTCCTTTCAATAAATTATTAACCACTTGTATGAGAATCCTATAAACATTTGGGAAACAATCTCTGAGACAATTCTTTTGTCCACAGGAGCCATCTTGAGTACATTAAAACTGTTGGAATTTACAAGATAGCACCAAGTTACAGCACTGGTATTGTCTTAGATAAACTCATCCAACAAACCTTGTAAGGCAATTTATGATTATCCTCCCAGTCAGTGTTTCTCAGACTCAACATTACTGACATTTTGGGCCAGATGGTTCTCTTTTGTTTGGAGGGATTCCTGTATTCATAGGGTGTTCAGTGGCATGCATGCGTGCTAACTCACTTCAGTCATCTCTGACTCTTTGCACTGACCTCTATCCAGTAGGTGCCATAAGCAACGCCTTCCCCACAAGTTGTGATCATCAAAAATGTCTCAAGACACTGATTAGTGTGCCTGAGGGTGGAAGATCAGTTCAGTTCAGTCACTCAGTCGTGTCTGACTCTGCGACCCCATGAATTGCAGCACGCCAGGCCTCCCTGTCCATCACCATCTCCCGGAGTTCACTCAGATTCACATCCATAGAGTCAGTGATGCCATCCAGCCATCTCATCCTCCGTTGTCCCCTTCTCCTCCTGTCCCCATTCCCTCCCAGCATCAGAGTCTTTTCCAATGAGTCAACTCTTCTCATGAGGTGGCCAAAGTACTGGAGCTTCAGCTTTAGCATCATTCCTTCCAAAGAAATCCCAGGGTTGATCTCCTTCAGAATGGACTGGTTGGATCTCCTTGCAGTCCAAGGGACTCTCAAGAGTCTTCTCCAACACCACAGTTCAAAAGCATCAATTCTTTGGTGCTCAGCCTTCTTCACAGTCCAACTCTCACATCCATACATGACCACAGGACAAACCATAGCCTTGACTAGACGGACCTTAGTTGGCAAAGTAATGTCTCTGCTTTTGAATATGCTATCTAGGTTGGTCATAACTTTTCTTCCGAGGAGTAAGCGTCTCTTAACTTCATGGCTGGAGTCACAATCTGCAGTGATTTTGGAGCCCCAAAAAATAGTCTGACACTGTTTCCCCTGTTTCCCCATCTATTTCCCATGAAGTGATGGGACCAGATGCCATGATCTTCGATTTCTGAATGTTGAGCTTTAAGCCAGCTTTTTCACTCTCCACTTTCACTTTCATCAAGAGGCTTTTTAGCTCCTCTTCACTTTCTGCCATAAGGGTGGTGTCATCTGCATATCTGAGCTTATTGATATTTCTCCCGGCAATCTTGATTCCAGCTTGTGCTTCTTCCAGCCCAGCGTTTCTCATGATATACTCTGCATAGAAGTTAAATAAGCAGGGTGACAATATACAGCCTTGACGTATTCCTTTTTGTATTTGGAACCAGTCTGTTGTTCCATGTCCAATTCTAACTATTGTTGAGGGTGGAAGATAGTAGACAAAATCTTGCCAGTTGAAAACCACTGCTCTCACTACAGTGTCCCCAACTTCTTTGTAGCAAGGTGTTATTTCTGATTTCCCCTCAGAGCTTAAGATTAAGGTAAAGAAGAAAGAAATGGCTGTAGAGAGGAAAATGCTTGAGTTGGGCAAAGATGGTCAAGAGGGTAGGGTATATCTGTAAGGACATAAAATATTAACTTCTTCCCTTCCCTACTTCCCATACTTCCCTCTTTCTTATTTTAAAGAAGAATCAAGAAAGGTATATTTGCACTATTAGATAGCACATATATTTGGGAACTATACTGGAATGTTTAAGAATGTGATCGCTCTAATAGTATGAATCTTTATGAAAATTCTAGCTCTGCCACTTCCAAGCTGAATGACTTTGGACAAGTTTCTTAAGCATCTTATGTCTCAGTTTCTTCATTTGTAAAATGGGGATAATAATATAGTACTTTTTTCACCAGACTTTTGTGATTCAATAATAGAATGCAAATAAACTGCTATTAGGAATAAACAAGGAAAGCACCCCAAAAGGTAACTCCTTTTATGTAAGCAACATAAAAAGGTTCTTGGAAAGTTGTTTAGGGGAATTCCTTGGGGGTCCAGTGGCTGACTCAGTGCCTTTACTACAGGCAGCAGGGGTTCGATCCCTGGTCAAGGAAATAAGATCCCGCATACCAAGGCCCTTCCCTCAACAAAAAGAAAGAAAGTTGTTTGACAAGTTCTTTTTCTACCTTGATGTTTTTTATTTTGGAAATTAAAAAAAGTACTATATCTATTTTTGGAGCTAACATATAGAAAATTTCCTGAATAATTTCCTGCTTAAATGGAATTTTAGCTTTCTTAATTTTAATAGGAAAACAATTTCTTAAATTTTTAATCCAAACCTGATAATTAAAGAATAGGCTAGAACAATGGTGGAACCACCAAAACTGCCCAAAGGACCTGTATTTATGCACCCATGCACCCAGAACTAGAGAGCCCCAGCCACTCTGGAACCACTACAAGGATTATTAAAAACTTGTAAAGTAAGAGACAGTGCAGCAGAGGCTGGCCGGATTTTGCCTAGTAAAATCATGTTAGACCTGTTTGGTCCATCTGTGATTGACTTGGCTTGTGACAAAACATTTAACTATGAGGCTAAAACTTTGACCTCTTCTATATCCCATGGACGGAGGAGCCAAGTGGGCTGCAGTCCATGGGGTCGCTAAGAGTCGGACACGACTGAGCACTTGACTTTCACTTTTCACTTTCATGCATTGGAGAAGGAAATGGCAACCCACTCCAGTGTTCTTGCCTGGAGAATCCCAGAGACAGGGGAGCCTGGTGGGCTGCCGTCTATGGGGTTGCACAGAGTCGGACACGACTGAAGTGACTTAGCAATATGCTAAGAAAAATGTAGCAATTAAATTGAAAACATCGAAGTCCAAGCTCACGTACCCCCCCTTAAATCATAACAAACTTAATATCTAAAGTCCAACTACAAAGTAGGCAGCTATGCATTTGAAGAGAAAATAAAGAAGAAAATTGATTTCAATATGCATAGAGATTTACTAGTCAAAAGTTGTGTCATAAATATCTCCTATATTTTTCAGCCCCTCCCTTAGGTATCAAGTCTAAGATCCCTTAAGAGCCATGGAAATAATGTCAAAAATGTTCTGTTCTTGTCACCCTCCCTAAATCTCCTTTAAGTTTTAGCATCAATAATAACCAACTACATCAGTGCTTCAAGAAAGAGAAGTGTTTACTGGCAGAGAGGAGATCTACACTGAGCCTTTGACAACTACCTCTTGCACAGACCTTGAAACACAGAAGTTTATTCTGTTGATGTCATGATTGTAACTAAAGAGAACCTGAGTTATTTCTCTAGTATTTGCCTCTCTTGTCAGCCTGATTCAAATCTGTTCAACTTCAAGACATAGTATAGACAGTATAGAAACTCAAGGTTTGGACTATACCTTCACAATGTCCCTGTGTTTCTTTCTATATCACTCCCACACCCAATAAAGAAAAGAAAGCAGAAAATCAAAACCATCAATAATCCCATCCATCAAAATGTAACATTTTGGTAATAAATAATTTAAAACTTTTTCTTTGGAAATAATGTTTTTTTAAAAAGGATCATTTGATGTTTTCTTTTAACAAGTATTTTTCCCTATATATTATTAATATATACATATATGTTATATATTTTGAAGAACAACATGAATGCATGTATGCTAAGTTGCTTCAGTTGTCTCCAACTCTGATCCTTAAGAACAACATACTTATAGACAAATACATAAACTGTAAGTATACAGTTGCCTGATTTTTCACAAAGTGAACATGCCCATGTAATCATCACCCAGGTAAAGAAATAAAATATTACTGGCTTCCCAGTGCCACACCACCCATACCAAAAGTAAAACACTATCCTGTCTTCTTTCATGGTTGACTACTTTTATGTTTCTGAAATTTTTATAAGCGGAATTATAGACTATTCACTTGTTTTCGTATCTGGCTTCCCTCAGGCTGTATTAGAAGATTCATCCAAATGGTTGCATGTGGCAATAATCACTCTTATTATTGTACAGAAGTCCATTGTGTGAGTATACAACGTTATTTATTCGTTCCATACTTGATGAACATTTGGAATGTTTCCAATTCTTGGTTCTTATGAATAATGCTGCTTCTGAATATTCTTGTACATATATTTGGTGTATTTATGTTCATGTTTCTCTTAACATACTTAAAAATGCAATTGCTGAGTCATAGGCTATATTAGCCATTTTCCAAAGTTGTTGTGTAAGTTTACACTCCCACCAGCAGTTCATGGCATTCTAGTCATTTCACATCCTCACCAAAACTATCTCTCTTTTCCATTTTAGCCATGCAAACAGATGCATATTTGTGTCTCACCCTGTTTTCAACTTGCAATTCTTTGATATTGATGATATTTGATGATGCTGAGTAGCTTTTCATAAATTCACTGGTTATCCTTTTTTGTGAGGTGTCTGATCAAGTATATTACCCTTTTGTCTATTGTGTTATCTGTCATTGTTAATGTGTAGAAATCTTTAGATATTCTGGTTACACCAATTCTTTAGATATTCTGGTTACACCAATTCTTTAGATATTCTGGTTACATCTCCCAATCTGTAGTTTGTTTTTTCATTCTTTTAATGATGATTTTGATTAACACCAATCTTACTGCATCTTTTGTAGTTTTTTGTGTCCTGTTTAAGAAATCTTTGCCCAAAGTCAGAAAGATATTGTCCTATTTTTTGCTGGAAACTTTACTGCTTTATCTTTGTCATTTAGATTGGCAGTCCATCTGGAATTGATTTGTATATGGTGATATACAGAGGTTAGAGTTCCTATTTTTTCTATGTGTAACGAAATAAGCTATGAATCTAGCACCATTTTTTGAGGTCATCTTTCCCTACATCAAGTAACTTTATATATATGCAAATCGGTTTCTAAACACTCTATTCTGCTCCATTCCTCTATTTATCTAATTTTGTACCATCATCATGCTATCTTAACTCTTGTAACTTTATAATATCTTGTTATCAGGCAGTCCATGGCAGTCCATGTCCTCTATCTTTATTCTCTTTGTCTTGATTATTCTTGATCATTTCCATTTTCATAAAAACTTTAGAATAAGCATTTCAATTCCCACAAAAACACCTGCTGCAATTTTTATTAAGACTGCTACAGAATTTATAGGTCAGTTTGGAAAAATCGTTACAATAGTGTCTTACAAACTATGTGCATGGCATATACCTCCATCTATTTAGGTATTTTTAATATCTCTTGATTACTCTTTGTAGTTTGTCATAGATTTTGTTTGATTTTTCCTAGATATGTGCTATTTTATGGTATTGTAAATATTCATTTTCTATGATTGTTTCTGGCATATAAACACAGTTGTATATTTGATCTTGTGGTATGACATTAATAATTCACTTATTAATGGCAATAGCTTGTTTACAGAGTCTTTTGGATTCTCTTCATATACAATCTCATCTGTGAATAATGACAGTTTTATTTATTTATTTCCAGCCCTTACACCATTTTTTCCCTATTTTGTTGCATTGGCTAAGACTTTTGGTACAATGTTAAATGTGTATCTGTGTCTCATTCACAATCTTGGTGTACACTAGGGCAAGAGCCTTTCAATATTTTATTGTTAAACATGTTTCCTGTAGGCTTTTGATATATCTTCCTTATCAGACTAAACAATTTCTCCTCTCTTCCTAGTTTCCCATCTTTTATTATTTTTTTAGTCTTGAATGGGCTTTATCAAATGTTGAGTGAGATAAAATATTAATTTCACCTTGATTCTGTTGCTGCTAATTACATGCATTGATTTAAAAGTGTTAAACCACTTTTGCATTTCTGAAATAAAATTAACCTATTTAGGATGTGGGCTACCCTGGTGGCTTAGGGGTAAAGAATCCACCTGCAGTGCAGGAGACACAGGTTCAATCCCTGGGTCTAAAAGATGCCCTGGAGAAGGAAATAGCAACCCACTCCAGTATTCTTGCTTGGGAAATCCTATAGATAGAGGAGCCTGGTGGGGTACATTCCATGGGGTCGAAAAGAGTTGGACATGACTTAGTGACTGAACACAATGATTTGGGATATATTATCTTTTTAAATATAACACTGCATTTTATTAGGTAATGTTAGGATTTTCCATAATAACAAATTTATATGTTGTGAGTATATGATCATGTCAATAAATATGGGTCTATTTTTATCGGTTTTAATGACTGAATTTGTTCCCATATTGATGTACCATAATGACAGTTGTTTATAAAATTTTGCCATCATAAACAGTACTGTGCTTAACACCTTGATCATACATATGTTACTCAAAGTTTTCCAAAGTACTAAGTAGCACTGCCTTCTTGGTGCTATTTGAACTCAGCAGTAGCTTTATAAGTATCAATAATCAAGAGTTAGAACTCAGATTTCATGCTTGCTTTCTACAGGTTTCTTGGATAGCAGAAGTTCCCTAAAGTATAATCTTGAGCTTGCTTGGCCCTGGCTAAAGATTGATATCTACTGCTGCGGGCAGGAATCCCTCAGAAGAAATGGAGTAGCTATCATGGTCAACAAAACAGTCCAAAATGAGGTATTTGGATGCAATCTCAAAAGCAACAGAATGATCTCTGTTCATTTCCAAGGCAAACCATTCAATATCATGGTAATCCAAGTCTATGCCCCAACCATTAATGCTGAAGAAGCTGAAGTTCAACGGTTCTATGAAGACCTACAAGACCTTGTAGAACTAACACCCAAAAAAGATGTCCTTTTCATTATAGGGGACTGGAATGCAAAAGTAGGAAGTCAAGAAACACCTGGAGTAACAGGCAAATTTGGCCTTGGAATGAGGAATGAAGCAGGGCAAAGACTAATAGACTTTTGCCAAGAAAATGCACTGGTCATAGCAAACACCCTCTTCCAACAACAGAAGAGAAGACTCTACACACGGACATCAACAGATGGTCAACACTGAAATCAGATTGATTATATTCTTTGCAGCCAAAGATGGAGAAACTCTATACAGTCAACAAAAACAAGACCAGGAGCTGACTGTGGCTCAGATCATGAACTCCTTATTACCAAATTCAGACTCAAATTGAAGAAAGCAGGGAAAACCGCTAGACCATTCAGGTATGACCTAAATCAAATCCCTTATGATTATACAGTGGAAGTGAGAAATAGATTTAAGGGCCTAGATCTGATAGATAGAGTGCCTGATGAACTATGGACTGAGGTTCATGACATTGTACAGGAGACAGGGATCAAGACCATCCCCATGGAGAAGAAATGCAAAAAAGCAAAATGGCTGCCTGAGGAGGCCTTACAAATAGCTGTGAAAAGAAGAGAGGCAAAAAGCAAAGGAGAAAAGGGAAGAATAAGCATCTGAATGCAGAGTTCCAAAGAATAGCCAGGAGAGATAAGAAAGCCTTCTTCAGCGATCAATGCAAAGAAATAGAGGAAAAGAACAGAATGGGAAAGACTAGAGATCTCTTCAAGAAAATTAGAGAGGCCAAGGGAACATTTCATGCAAAGATGGGCTTGATAAAGGACAGAAATGGTATGGACCTAACAGAAGCAGAAGATATTCAGAAGAGATGGCAAGAATACATGGAAGAACTGTACAAAAAAGATCTTCACAACCTGGATAATCACGATGGTGTGATCACTCATCTAGAGCCAGACATCCTGCAATGTGAAGTCAAGTGGGCCTTAGAAAGCATCACTATGAACAAAGCTAGTGGAGGTGATGGAATTCCAGTGGAGCTATTTCAAATCCTAAAAGATGATGCTGTGAAAGTGCTGCACTCAATATGCCAGCAAGTTTGGAAAACTCAGCAGTGGCCACAGGACTGGAAAAGGTCACTTTTCGTTCCAATCCCAAAGAAAGGCAATGCCAAAGAATGCTCAAACTATTGCACAATTACACTCATCTCACATGCTAGTAAAATAATGCTCAAAATTCTCCAAGCCAGACTTCAGCAATATGTGAACCGTGAACTCCCTGATGTTCAAGCTGGTTTTTGAAAAGGCAGAGGAACCAGAGATCAAATTGCCAACATCCTCTGGATCATAGAAAAAGCAAGAGAATTCCAGAAAAACATCTATTTCTGCTTTATTGACTATGCCAAAGCCTTTGACTGTGTGGATCACAATAAACTGTGGAAAATTCTGAGAGAGATGAGAATACCAGACCACCTGACCTGCCTCTTGAGAAATCTGTATGCAGGTCAGGAAGCAACAGTTAGAAATGGACATGGAACAACAGATTTGTTCCAAATAGGAAAAGGAGTATGTCAAGGCTGTATATTGTCACCCTGCTTATTTAACTTCTATGCAGAGTACATCATGAGAAACGCTGGACTGGAAGAAACACAAGCTGGTATCAAGACTGCAGGGAGAAATATCAATAACCTCAGATATGTAGATGATACCACCCTTATGGCAGAAAGTGAAGAGGAACTAAAAAGCCTCTTGATGAAAGTGAAAGAGGAGAGTGAAAAAGTTGGCATAAAGCTCAACATTCAGAAAACAAAGATTATGGCATCTGGTCCCATCACTTCATGGGAAATAGATGGGGAAACAGCAGAGACAGTGTCAGACTTTATTTTGGGGGGCTCCAAAATCACTGCAGATGGTGACTGCAGCCATGGAATTAAAAGATGCTTACTCCTCGGAAGAAAAGTTATGACCAACCTAGATAGCCTATTCAAAAGCAGAGACATTACTTTGCCGACTAAGTTCTGCCTAGTCAAGGCTATGGTTTTTCCAGTAGTCATGTATGCATGTGAGAGTTCGACTGTGAAGAGGGCTGAGAGCCGATGTATTGATGCTTTTGAACTGTTGTGTTGGAGAAGACTCTTGGGAGTCCCTTGGACTGCAAGGAGATCCAACCAGTCCATTCTGAAGGAGATCAGCCCTGGGATTTCTTTGGAAGGAATGATGCTAAAGCTGAAACTCCAGTACTTTGGCCACCTCATGCAAAGAGTTGACTCATTGGAAAAGACTCTGATGCTGGGAGGGATAGGGGGCAGGAGGAGAAGGGGACGACTGAGGATGAGATGACTGGATGGCATCACGGACTCGATGGACTTGAATCTGAGTGAACTCCGGGAGTTGGTGATGGACAGGGAGGCCTGGCATGTTGCAATTCATGGGGTCGCAAAGAGTCTGACATGACTGAACTACTGAACTGAACTGAAAGATCGATATCTATTCAAAGGACAAAGACCTGGGAAGTGAAAAATCTAAACACCTTAGTGTTAAAACATGGGAATATACTCTATGACACAATTGAATATGGTCTCAGAAAACCTCAAGTAAGTAATGACAATACACGGCTAATGACCTTTGAGACACTGGTTTCACATACCAATTACCAGCTCGGTAATCTTAGGCAAATTAGTGCTTGCTGTAACCAGGAATTTCTTCACCAATAAAACAGAAATATATTAATAGTAGATGATTGTTAAATTTACTTATTTATAGGAAGCTCATACTACAGCATTATTTTACAGAGTTGGCATTCAGTAAATATCAGTTCTTTCAGTTTCTCTTTAGTTAAGAGGATGTTTTAAAAAAGAAAAGAAATAGTCCAGCAAGGATTTGCTAGTTTTTCTTTGAAAAGGCTCAGGGGGAAAAAAAAATCTCTTTTCCAACAGGATCTCCCCTTAAACTTTAATACATGTAAATAAATAGAACACTTCTTATACTTGAAAACTGCTTGGTGAAAAAAAAATCTATACTATTAATGATATCATTTATTTTGTATCGTCATCAAAATGCTCCTGTAAATGTCTTCTCTATAAGACTTTTTAACTTGTCATGCAAGCCAGGGTGAAGTCCTAGTTCAGAGATGACTAATTAGGATCAGATTAGGTACTTCTTAGTTATGAAATAGTTGAGTCACACTCTCAGTCTACATCTTTTGATCTGAGGGTGGTGACATAAAATTTGCAGAAAGCACTTGGGGTATGATGCATTGGTTAATTATTTAAACTTACTGATACTTATGCCAGAGATACCTAATTCTTAAGTCTATAATGCAATGACCAGATGTGTTTCCACTCTTGGTTCTAGTTTTATCCTCTGGAGCTACTACAAGAGTTAGTGGAAATCTTATTTATGTGACAGTCCTTCAACTATTTAAAGTCAGTGCTTGGGGGAGGGATAAATTAGCAATAGTGGATTAACAGATACAAACTTCTATACAAAAAATAGATAAGCAACAAGGACTTTATAGCACAGGGAAATATATTCACTATCTTGTCATAACCTATAATGGAAAAGAATCACACACATATATAAAGCTGAGGGCTTCCCAGGTGGTGTTAGTGGTAAAGAACCTACCCACCAATGCAGTAGATGTAAGAGATAAGGATTGGATCCCTGAGTCAGGAAGATCCCCTGGAGGACAGCATGGCAACCCACTCCAGTATTCTTGCCTGGAGAATCCCATGGACAGAGAAGCCTGGCAGGCTACAGTCCATAGGGCCATGAAGAATTGGGTCAGACACGACTAAGGTGACTGAGCACACACACATATAGAGCTGAATCACTTTGCTGTATACTTGAAACTAACACAGTATTGTAAATCAACTATAATTCAATACAAGATAAAAAAGAAACCTATGAAAATCTGAATAAAGTATTACTTTAACTAACAATAATGTAAAAAATATAAAGTCAATGTTCATTTCTCAGTGCACTTTTTAATAAAGATTATTATATAAACCAGCTTACAAAAGAATAATAAATTTATAAAAGTACAAGTAGAATCAATTTTCCAGAAATAATTCATGATATCTGGTCCTACAGGATGGGACATTTCTAACATTTACCAAACAATCCAAATCAATACTTCTGTAAAATAAGTAGTTTTAAAAATCATGATAAAGTTGAACTTTTGTTTATATCTTTTTGTATAGTATCAACATTTGAATATCTGCACAATTTTAAAACTTCTTAATAAATGCTGACTTTTCAAAATGTTGAACTGACATTTTAGGGACAGGAAAGGAGAGGTTATAAATACCTTTTTCCCTATCTAAGTTATTTTTGTTACAGAGTTAAGAATGATTCCCTGGTGGCTCAGATGTTAAAGAGTCTGCCTGCAATGTGGGAGACCTAGGTTCAATCCCTGGGTTAGGAAGATCCCCTGGAGAAGGAAATGGCAACCCACTCCAGTATTCTTGCCTGGAAAATCCCATGGACAGAGGAACCTGGTAGGTTACAGTCCATGGGGTTGCAAAGAGTTGGACACAACTGAGAAACTTCACTGCTGACAGCTGAAAGAACAGTCCAGGCTGTAAGAAAACTGCTGAAGTACCATTGATGCTGGAAATTACTCTTCTCTAAGCCAAAAATATTGGTGCTCCCTAAGTGGCATTTGCTAGTGGTAAAGAACCCACCTGACAATGCAGGAGATATGAGAGATGCAGGTTCGATCCCTGGGTTGGGAAGATACCCTGGAGGAGGGCACAGCAACCCACTCCAGTATTTTTGCCTGGAGAATCCCATGAACCGAGGAGCTGAGTGGGCTATGGTCCACAGGGTCACAAAGAGTCGGACAGGACTGAAGCAACTTATGGCACAGGTGCACAAGGCAAAGATGTTAGAGCTCAAATTTAGTTCAGTTCAGTCACTCAGTCGTGTCTGACTCTTTGCAACCCCATGGACTGCAGCACGCTAGGCTTCCCTGTCCATCACTAACTGCCAGAGTTTACTCAAACTCATGTCCATTGAGTCAGTGATGCCATTCAACCATCTCATCCTCTGTCATCCCTTCTCCTCCCGGCCTTCAATCTTTCCCAGTATCAGAGTCTTTTCAAATGAGTCAATTTTTCGCAACAGGTGGCCAAAGTATTGGAGTTTCAGCATTAGTCCTTCCAGTGAATACTCAGGATTGATCTCCTTTAGGATGGACTGGTTAGATCTCCTTGCAGTCCAAGGGACTCTCAAGAGTCTTCTACAACACCACAGTTCAAAAGCATCAATTCTTCAGTGCTCAGCTTTCTTTATAGTCCAACTCTCACATCCCTACATGACTACTGGAAAAACCATAGCTTTGACTAGAGGTACCTTTGTTGGCAAAGTAATGTCTCTGCTTTTTAATATGCTGTCTAGGTTGGTCATAACTTTTCTTCCCAGGAGCAAGCGTCTTTTAATTTCATGGCTGCAGTGATCATCTGCAGTGATTTTGGAGCCCAGAAAAATAAAGTCTGTCACTGTTTCCATTGTTTCCATTTCACTGTTGCCATGAAGTGATGAGACCAGATGCCATGATCTTAGAGCTAAAAAGAGACCTTTAAAAAACACTGGTTCAGCCCTCTCTCTTATTTTACTGATGAGGATGTCTAGCCACAGGGAAAGAAAAGGGATTTAAGGTTATTCGACCAGTCAGAGGTGGGACTGACTTTCCAATGTGAATTTAGTGCTATTTCTACCATTCTTTGTGGCTTTCTGTTGATAAGAAAAGTGCTGTTATGAAATCCCTGAGAATATGAAGGTTTTATATTTCAGTAAAGAAACAGATAGCCAGACTTGACATGTATGGTCTGGCTTTTGGTGACAACTATATGGTGGATCATCCTATAAGTAGCTTGGACTTCAAGATTCCTGGGTTAAGAACTCTAGGGAAGGATATGAACTTTCACATCACTAATCAAGCCTGACTACAATGTTAACTCATGCATGCTTCCCTTTGCAAGGTTCCCTGGGGTGTTAAAAAAACACTTTCCCAGAGAGCTGACTTACAGATGTATTGGTTAGTCTCCTTCTGCACCACCTTCCCAAATTCCTTAAACTCCTTTCTCTGTCCCACATGGTTGTACCAGCAATAGCTATGTTTCCTTGTAACTCTAGCTCATGCTTGGTGCTCCCCAAACCCCTCTGCAGATCCCAGCTCTCCCTGGCCTGAGGGGTTAGAGCTTCCCAACTGTTGTTAGTCACTGGGTACCTCACCATCCCTTCTTGTTTCCCTTAACCCTGTCTACACCTCTGATATAGACCTTTCATTACATTTTATTCAGAATACAGACTGAGTATATGTTCCATTTCTTGCTGGAATCTCAACTGATAAACAAACCCCTCTACTTATTTTCCATAAAATACCTCAAATTGTAGTGAGGTTTTAGGTTGCATCCCTTAGGAAGATAAAAACAGGCACACTGTGACCCACACAGAGAGTTGACCCACAGAGAGTTGGCCTCTCAAGAATCCTTTGTAGAAATCACTAGCTATCCCTATTTGCTAGTGGCAGAAAATAAACATCAAATATAAACTTAAAAAAAGCTGTAAACAACAGACAGCACCAGTTATGCACATTTTAACAACAGGCTTCCATTTTAAGAGGGTATAACTATAATGCAAAAATTTAAATGTCTCATCAAAACTCATTAAAGTGCAATGCATCTGTGTAGCTACTTCCATCAAGAACCATTTTTAGACAGTAACTGACAAAATGTTGTTTTTTTTTTTTTTTAATGAAAAATAGCCATAATATTCCCCAAAGTGCTCCTGCTTCTCTAGGAACTTTGGAATATCTATCTCCCACAGGCTTTAGTCTCATGGAGAGATAAGGAGAGACCTGAGTATGAACCCAAGTTAATCAAGGCCAAAGAGAGAATAATTTACTTCTTCTAGACATTAGGAACTTAATATAGCTATTTTGCCACAAGAGCTAAGGCAACAATTACACACCTGCATACAAACACACACATTCATCAAGTTCCATTAAGGATCTTCTACACACTTTTTCTCCACTTTGAAGCTTCTTGTGTTTTAGAGACATGTCTCAGCAAAAGCCCTTGTCACACAATCATGGACTTTCTGATTTGGATATTGTGGAGACCAGTCCTCTAATCAATTCATAGAAAATTCATACAAATCATGCCTGACACCCTCAGTACCTTGTAATTGCTTCAAATCTTCTTCATGGGCTTTCTTCCAAAGCACTATAACAGTTGCTTAACCCATAAAGTAACTTTCCTGAGTTTAAAAAGGAAAAAAACAAAAACCCCTTCAATACAGGGTCAGCCTGAACTAATGCCACAGATACATTTCTGAGTATATTCAAATTCCAGGGAATTAATACCTTCATTCATTAAACAAATATTTATTCAGTATTTTATATACAGGCAGTGTTTTAGGCATTGAAGACACAGCACAGTTAATAACACAGACAACAATCCTTGCCCTCATGGAACTTATATTCTAGGTGGGGGAAGACTGGCATAAAACAAAATGAATAAGCTGTATCAGTCATTAAAATATGATAAGTTCTAGGAAGATACATAGACCAGGGGAGAGTCAGAGGGAAAGCCAAAAGGAAATAAAATTATAAAAGACAGAATGAACCAGGTAGATATCTCAGTGTTCTAAGTGAAGAGAATAGTAGGTGCCAAGATTCTAAAGCAAAGTTATTCCTGGGGAATCCAAAGAAAAGCATAGAGCAGTGGTCCCCAAACTTTTTGGCACCAGGGCCCAGTTTTGTGGAAGATAGTTTTTCCATGAACCTGGGTATGTGGGGGATGGTTTCAGGATGACTCAAGTGCACATTTATTGTGCATTTTATTTCTATTATTGTTATATCAGCTCCACCTCAGATCATCAGAGATAGATCCCAGAGGTTGAGGATCCCTAGCACAGAGTCCATTGTGGCTGGGCAAAGTGAACAAGGGAAGGGAGTAGGAGAGATACAATTAAAGAAGTAGTGAAGTTGGAAGACATATATAAGGCATTGTAGACCATTGTAAGGACTTTGACTTTCACCCTAAATGAGATGAGAAGCTAATAGAGGGTTGTGAGAAGTGACATGGTCTGATTTAATGTCTTAAAAAGATCACTCAGGAAGTTGTGTGGAGAACAAGCTATATTGTACTATCTGAGTTAAAAGATTATTATAATAACTCAGCCAAGAGACAGTGGACCAGGGAGGCAGCAGTAGAAGCAGTGAGAAGTAGTCAGATTCTGGATGCATTTTAAGGGAAGAGTTGATATGATTTCTAACAGATTGGCTGTGAAATGTTTAGTGAAAGAAATAGGTCAAAGATTCGTGACTAGAAAAATGGAGCTGCTATTAATTGAGATGGGAAAAATTGTGGGAGGAACAAGACTAGCAGAGGTAGGAATGGAAGATCATGAATTTGGTTTTTGACATGTTGACTCTGAGATGCCTATTGTATATCCAAGTGGAGGCTTTGAGTAGGCCATTGGATATATTTGAGGTTGGAGTTTTGTGGAGAGATCTGGATAAACTGTGGGACTGAGATAAACTTAGAAGCTAGCAACAGATATATGAAATTTAAAGCTATGATGAGGGATTAGATTACCAAGAAAATGAGAACAGAGGAGATAAAAGATATAAGGACAGAGCCACTGAAAAGTAGAGTAGCACTTCAATGTTCGAAGACAGGATAGATGGGAAAGAACCAATAAGAAAAATGAAGTAGAAGCAACTTTTACAGGGAAATAATACCAGAAAATGGTGGTGTTCTGGAAGCCAATGTAAAGAGTATTCCAAGGAAAGGTAGTGATCAGCTGATCAATGCTGCTGATAGCCAAGTGAGATGAAGGATAAAAAATGACTATTGCTTTTCAACTGTGGAGGTCATTGGCATTCTGACGAGAATAATTTCAGTTCATGGTGGCAACAAAAACCTGATTAGATTTGGTTTATAAGAGGATGAGACCAAAAGAAATGGCAATAATGAATATTGGCAACTCTTTCCAAAACTGGAACTGACTCATGGGAAAAGACCCTGATGCTGGAAAAGATTGAAGGCAAAAGGTGAAGGGGATGGCCAGGGAGGAGATGGTTGGATGGCATCACCAACTCAACGGACATGAGTTTGAGCAAACTCCGGGAGATAGTAGAGAACAGAGGAGCCTGGCATTCTGCAGTCCGTGGGATCACAAAGAGTCAGACATAACTTAGGACTGACTGACAACAATAACAACATATACCTTGCTGTGCTTAGTTGCTCAGTCGTGTTCAACTCTTTGCAATCCCATGGACCGGAGCCCACGAGGCTCCTCTCTCCATGAGATTCTCTAGGCAGGAATACTGGAGTGGGTTGCCACTTTCTTCTCCAGGGGTTCTTTTCAACCCAGGGCTCAAACCCAGGTCTCCCACATTGCAGGCAGATTCTTTACCATCTGAGCCACCAGGGATACTTTGAGAAACTACTATTAAAAAGCTACACTTATACAAAGATAAAACAATAGATACATTAAAATGGAATTCTAAAAGTGTTGATGCAACCCATAGGAAGATGGAGGGGAAAACAGAGAAATGAAAACAAAGAGAAAAAACAGAAAACAGAAAATAAAACGGCATATATAAATCTTATCAAATCAATAATTGCATACACTGTAAAGACTAATGACACCAATTAGAAGACAAAGATTGATAAAGTGGATTAAAAAAAGAACCAAATTTTATGCTGTTTATGAGAAACTCACTTCAAAGGCAAAGTTATATGTGGGTTTAAATGAAAAGATAGAAAAAGATATCTTACAAACATTAATCAAAGAAGCAGGATTGGTTATAATATCAAGGTAGAGTGTACTTAGGGGGCTTTCCAGATGATGCAGTGGTAAAGAATTCACCTGCCAATGCAGGAGATGCAGGTTTGATCTCTGGGTTAGGAAGATCCCCTGGAGAAAGAAATGGCAACCCACTCCAGTATCTTGCCTGGAAAATCCCAAGGACAGAGGATCCTGGTGGGCTACAGTTCACGGGGTCACAAAGAATCAGACACAACTGAGCATGCACACATATGGGCATGCACCAAGTGGCATTAAGTAGTACAAGTTCAGTTGATGTAATAAAGTTGCCTTGAGCAGTTACTATGCATTGACCATTGTGCTAAACTGAGAGGCATAAAACACTGAATAAGACAAAGGTCCATGTCCTCAAGCCCTGTTGTTTTTCAGTCACCCAGTTGTGTCCGACTCTCTGTGACTCCATGTACTGCAGCATGCTAGACTTCCCTATCCCTGACCATCTCCCGAAGTTTGCCCAAGGTCATGTCCATTGCCCTCAAGCCCTAAAGAATTGTAAAGCAGAAAGCAGTAGAAAAATCCTAGTAGTTTCCACTGTCTCTTTGACCTTGTCTCCTACCTTTCTTCTCTTTTATCATTTGAATCTATCCCACTGGGTTGGCCTGCTCAACTTCTGGGTCTTTATTGTTTCTTATGCCTATAATTTTCATCCCTCAGATATCTCTGTGGTTCATTCCCTCACCTTTTTTATAACTTTGCTTAAATATTACCTTAACCAAGAGGCTATCTATAATCAACTGATAGAAAGTAATATCCATCACTCTCTGTCTCTGTACTCTGCTTTTTCTCCACTACATTTAACATTTTATGAAATTTTATTCAGATGCTTGTTTAATTGTTTATTATGTGTCTCCTCCAATGAGAATGTGAACATGAAATAGATACTTGGTCTGTTTTGTTTATTACTGTATCACTAGCATAAGCAACTGTGCCTCGCACATAGTAGATCAATGTTTGTTTAATGAATGATCATGCATGGGTGTGCTTAGTCTCTCAGTCATATCTGACTCTTTGAAAACACATGGATTGTAGCCCACCAGGCTCTTCTGTCCATGGGATTTCCCAGGCAAGAATACTGGAGTGGGCTGCCATTTCCTTCTCCAGGGGATGGATATTCCCGACCCAGGGATGGAACCCACATCTCCTGTATCTCCTGCATTGCAGGCGGATTCTTTACCCATTGAGCTGATACTGTCAGTTTTTTTTAGGAACTATGCTAGGCAATCTAGACATATGAACTCATTTAATTTAATCTTCACTACAATCCTGTGACATAGATAGTAGTCTCATTTTTTAGATGAAGAAACTGAAACTCAAGGATTAACTGAGTGTGGTAGGCAAAATAATGCCTCCCTTCCAAAGATGTTCATATCCTAATCTCTGCTATCTGTGATTGCATTATGTTACATGGCAAGGAGGTATTAAAAATTACAGATGAAAATTAGGTTGCAAAATTGGGAGATATCTGGGTGGCTCCAATGTAATCAAGAAGGTCCTTAAAAGTGGAAGAGAGAAGGAGAATAAAAGGTCAAAGTGATATGTGAGAAGGACTCAACTTGACATTGTTGGTTTTGAAGATGGAGGAAGAGGGCATAAACTAAGAAATATGGGCAGCTGGAAGGGAAATGGCACAGATACTTCACCACAGCCTACAGAAAGGAACAAAGCTCCACTCACATCTTAATCTATGCTGATGTCATACTTCTGTCTCCCAGAACTGTTTAACAATATCTTTGTATTGTATTATGCCGTGAAAGTGAAAGTAAGTGAAAGTTGCTCAGTCATGTCCACCTGTTTGCAACCCCATGGACTGGAATTCTCCAGGCCAGAATACTGGAGTGCATAGCCATTACTTTCTCCAGGGGATCTCCCCAACCCAGGGATCGAACCCAGGTCTCCTGCATTGCAGGCAGATTCTTTACCAGCTGAGCCACAAGGGAAGCCCATTAAGCCATTAAATTAGTGGAAATTTGTTACTTGAGGAATAGAAAACAAATATGCTAAGTTATTTAAAATCAACTAGTTTGTGAAAAAGACATATTTTAAACTCATATATTTTACACTCATTCAGATAGCACAAAATGCTATGAGAGTTCAGTGAAAATAGATCGCTAACAACCAGGGAATGAATATAGATTTCATGATAAAGTTAGAATTTGAACTGGGCCAGAGTGGTGGAAATAGATCAATATGATGACAGTAGTTTATGAATTAAAAACTGGAAATATGGTAGAGACATTTGAAATAGGCCTATTACAGAAAATCAGGGCTATGCAGCTGCTAAAATAATAATAAAGACTACTTTATTAAAAAATTGAACTGGGCCTTGAAGGATTGGTAGGGCTTAAAATGATGAATATATCAAAACAGACCAATGTCCTTTAATCAAGAAATGAATAAACAACTGTTGTATATTCATACAATGGAATACAACCCAGCAATAAAAGAAGAAGCAATTACTGGACTTCAATAATGTATTGTAATATATTGTAAAGACACTTTTTTGAGGTAAAGAAACCAGACAAAACATGGTATACCTCATGTGGTTTCAATTATATGAAGTCGGGAGGCCTGGCTTGCTGCGATTCATGTGGTCGCAAAGAGTCGGACACAACTGAGCGACTGAACTGAACTGAACTGAACAATAGGCAAAACTAATCTATATTGTTAGAAATCCAGAAGTAGTTTCAGAGTGGGGGGAGGGAACTAATTGCAGAGGGGCACAAAAGAACTCTCTGGAGTGATAAAAATGTTTTTATTTTGTGTGGCTAAGTTATATAGATGCCTAGATTTTCAAAAATGGATAAAACTACTTAAAATTTCTTCATTTTATTGTATATTAATTGTATCTTTTAAAATATTTTTCAAAGAAAAAGCATGACCAATAGCTGAGAAACTAGATATGTGGGTCAAATTTAGGAAACAAAAATTAGTGCAGTTGGCTTAAAGAAGTTCTCAATCCCAGGTGCATGTTAGAATCACCTGAAGAGTTTTTACAAATATAGATGCCTGTGCCAATCCAGAGATTGCAATTTAATCAGTTTGTGGTGATCCCCAAGCATCAGTATTTTTATAAGCTCCCCAGACAGTTCTTACATGAAGTCAGATTTGGGAAGCAGGGGCTGAGAGCATGGATGATGTAAATAGACAAATTGTGAATGTCCTGGGATACATGCTAAGGAGTTTTAGTTTGCTTAGATGGAGATACAGATATACTGAAGCTTTTTAGACAGGAGGGAGCAAATAATTAGAGCTGCCCATTAGAAATATTTCTCTCATACCTGTGTCCTCTGGAGAGTAGACCCAGAGGTGGAGAGTTGAATTAGAAGGCTGGCCCAATGATCCAGGCAAGAGATAATATGAGACAGAAACAAATTGGTTGCTTTGGGAATGAAAGAAGACCAGATGAATTTTTTTTAGCCATTCAGCTAGTGAATTATTCATTTATCTAAAGAGATGGATGAATAGATTAGATAGATGAATACATTCATTTGTGCAGATAATCAACATGAATTTATTGAGTGTTAATCTGTCAGCCCCTAGAAATAAAGTGGAGAAAAATTCACACCCTGCCCTCCTCAGACTTACATTCTAATGAAAGGCACTAACATTTTAAATGTCAGAGGTATTTTGTTTATATGAGGGAGAGATCAAGAGTGGAAGAGAAAATTTAAGGAAGATTATGGATCTAAATAAGGAAGTCAATAGGAGGAAAGACTCCCTTCAGATAAAGAAGGGAAAGAAAGAGATATTAATTTTGTCTTGTTTTTACCTGTTTGTGGAGTCTGTGGTATATCTAGATAGGAACCACTGCTAGAAGATTTAGAGTTAGCTAGGATAGAGACATGGATGTTAGAGTTACTCAAAGCCATGATGGTGATTAATAATTGTGAAAGTGTAAGGAAGGAAGAGGAAAGGAACAAAGACTAAGTCCTCAGGGACACCTACCTCAAAGACTGCAATAGAAAACATCAAATAAAGAGCAATAAGTGGGAGAGTGTAGTGATATGGAAGCCAAGGTAGGGAATTAATGGTGTAAAATGCTTGGATGACAATGATGATCTGGGTAAGCCTGTTGAATATGAAATTACGAACTCATTGACAAAGATGCTTCATTAGAATGGGTGGGGGTAGAATTAAGATTAGAAGGAATTGTGTGTGTGCTCACTTGTTCAGTTGTGTCAGACTCTTTGCAACCCCCTGGACTGTAGCCCGCCAGGCTCCTCTGTCCATGGGATGGCATGCAGCATTCAAAACCATCTCCCAGCTGCGGTACTGCTGAAGGTGAGGATGGTCCCCATGGCCGCCAGAGCCAAGCTAGCTGCTCCAACCTCAGCCTCATCCAGCAGCAGCAGCAGCAGCAGCAACAGCAGCGGGAGGAAGCTGAGGAAGACAGGCCAGAGGTGCCCAGGGAAACCTCTACAGCCATTGCTCCAGATGGAAAAGTCCTGAGGCTACTGTAAGAATAAGACTGAAAACCAGAGGCAGGAGGCTTAAGTTCAAAACCTCAGAACACCAGAGAACTCTTGACTCCAGGGAACATTAATCAATAAGAGCTCATCCAAAAGCCTCCATATCTACACTGAAACCAAGCACCACCCAAGAGCCAATAAGTTCCAGAACAAGACATACCACACAAATTTTCCAGAAACACAGGAACATAGCCCTGAGCTTCAATATACAGGCTGCCCAAAGTCACACTAAACCCACTGACATCTCAAAACTCACTACTGGACACTTCATTGCACTCCAGAGAGAAGAGATACAGCTTCACCCACCAGAACACCAACACAAGCTTCCTTAACCAGGAAACCTTGACAAGACACCCGTCCAAACCCACCCACAGTGAGGAACCCCCACAATAAAGAGGAACCATGAACTGCCAGAATACGGAAATGCCACCCCAAACACAACGATCTAAACAAGATGAAAAGGCAGAGAAATACTCAGCAGATAAAGGAACAGGATAAATGCCCACCAAACCAAACAAAAGAGGAAGAGATAGGGAATCTACCTGAGAAAGAATTTCGAATAATGATAGTGAAAATGACCCAAAATCTTGAAAACAAAATGGAGTTACAGATAAATAGCCTGGAGACAAGGATTGAGAAGATGCAAGAAAGGTTTAACAAGGACCTAGAAGAAATAAAAAAGAGTCAATATATAATGAATAATGCAATAAATGAGATCAAACACACTCTGGAGGGAACCAACAGTAGAATAACCAAGGCAGAAGGTAGGATAAGTGAGGTAGAAGATAGAATGGTAGCAATAAATGAAGCAGAGAGGAAAAAAGAAAAAAGAATTAAAAGAAATGAGGACAATCTCAGAGACCTCTGGGACATGTTAAACGCCCCAACATTCAAATCATAGGAGTCCCAGAAGAAGACCAAAAGAAAGGCCATGAGAAAATATTTGAGATAATAGTTGAAAACTTCCCTAAAATGGGGAAGGAAATAGTCATCCAAGTCCAAGAAAACCAGAGAGTCCCAAACAGGATAAACTCAAGGCAAAACACCCCAAGACACATGTTAATCAAATTAACAAAGATCAAACACAAAGAACAAATATTAAAAGCAGCAAGGGAAAAACAACAAATAACACACAAGGGGATTCCCATAAGAATAACAGCTCATCTTTCAATAGAAACTCTTCAGGCCAGGAGGGAATGGCAGGACCTACTTAAAGTGATGAAAGAAAATAACCTACAGCCCAGATTACTGTACCTAGCAAGGATCTCATTCAAATATGAAGGAGAAATCAAAAGCTTTACAAACAAGCAAAAGCTGAGAGAATTCAGCACGACCAAACCAGCTCTCCAACAAATGCGAAGGATCTTCCCTAGACAGGAAATACAGAAAGGGTGTATAAACTCGAATCCAAAACAACAAAGTAAATGGCAACAGGATCATACTTAGCAATAATTACCTTAAATGGGTTGATGCCTCAACCAAAAGACAAAGACTGGCTGAATGGATACAAAAATAAGACCCCTATATATGTTGTCTACAAGAGACCCAACTCAAAACAAGGGACACATACACTGATAGTGAAGGGCTGGAGAAAGATATTCCGCACAAATAGAGACCAAAAGAAAGCAGAAGTAGCAATACTCATATCAGGTAAAATAGACTTTGAAACAAAGCCTGTGAAAAGGGACAAAGAAAGGTACTACATAATGATCAAAGGAACATTCCAAGAAGAAGATATAACAATTATAAATATATATGCACCCAACATAGGAGCACCACAATATGTAAGGCAAATTCTAACAAGTATGAAAGGGGAAATTAACAATAACACAATAATAGTGGGAGACTTTAATACCCCATTCACACCTATGGATAGATCAACTAAACAAAATTAATAAGAAAACACAAAGTTTAAATGATACAATAGACCAGTCAGACCTAATTGATATCTACAGGACATCTCACCCCAAAACAATGAATTTCACCTTTTTCCCAAGCATGCATGGAACCTTCTCCACGATAGATCACATCCTGGGCCATAAATCTAGCCTTGGTAAATTCAAAAAAAATCGAAATCATTCCAAGCATCTTTTCTGACCACAATGCAGTGAAGATTAGATGTCAATTACAGGAGAAAAACTATTAAAAATTCCAACATATGGAGGCTGAACAACACGCTGCTGAATAACCAACAAATCATAGAAGAAATAAAAAAAGAAATCAAAATATGCATAGAAATGAATGAAAATGAAAACACAACAACCACAAACCTATGGGACACTGTAAAAGCAGTGCTAAGGGGAAAGTTCCTAGCAATACAGGCTTATCTCAAGAAACAAGAAAAAAGTCAAATAAATAACCCTACTTTACACCTAAAGCAACTAGAAAAGGAATAAATGAAGAAACCCAGGGTTAGTAGAAGGAAAGAAATCTTTAAAATTTGGGCAGCAATAAATGCAAAAGAAACAAAAGAGACCATAGCAAAAATCAACAAAGATAAAAGATGGTTCTTTGAGAAGTAAATAAAATTGACAAACCATTAGCCAGACTCATTAAGAAACAAAGGGAGAAGAAGCAAATCAATAAAATTAGGAATGAAAATGGAGAAATCACAACAGACAACACAGAAATACAAAGGATCATAAGAGATTACTATCAGCAACTATATGCCAATAAAATGGACAACTTGGAAGAAATGGACAAATTCATAGAAGAGTACAACTTTCCAAAACTGAACCAGGAAGAAGTAGAAAATCTTAACAGATCCATCACAAGCACAGAAATCAAAACTGTAATCAGAAATCTTCCAGCAAACAAAAGTCCAGGTCCAGATGGCTTCACAGCTGAATTCTGCCAAAAATTTAGAGAAGAGTGAACACCTATCTTACTCAAACTCTTCCAGAAAATTGCAGAGGAAGGTAAATTTCCAAACTCATTCTATGAGGCCACCATCACCCTAATACCAAAACCAGACAAAGAGGCCACAAAAAAAGAAAACTATAGGCCAATACACTGATGAACATAGATGCAAAAATCCTTAACAAAATTCTAGCAAACAGAATCCAACAACATATTGAAAAGATCATACACCATGACCAAGAGGGCTTTATCCAGGGATGCAAGGATTCTTCCATATCCACAAATCAATCAATGAAATACACTACATAATCAAATTGAAAGACAAAAACCATACGATTATTTCAATAGATGCAGAGAAAGCCTTTGACAAAATTCAACATCCATTTATGATAAAAATCCTCCAGAAAGCAGGAATAGAAGGAACATACCTCAACATAATAAAAGCTATATATGACAAACCCACAGCAAACATTATCCTCAATGGTGAAAAATTGAAAGCATTTCCCCTAAAGACAGGAACAAGACAAGGGTGCCCACTCTCATCACTACTACTCAACATAGTTTTGAAAGTTTTGGCCACAGCAATCAGAGCAGAAAAAGAAACAAAGAATCCAGATTGGAAAAGAAGAAATAAAACTCTCACTGTTTTCAAATGACATGATCCTATAGAAAACCCTAAAGACTCCACCAGAAAATTACTAGAGCTAATCAATGAATATAGTAAAGTTGCAGGGTATAAAATAACACACAGAAATCCCTTGCATTCCTATGCACTAACAATGAGAAAACAGAAAGAGAAATTAAGGAAACAATTCCATTCACCATTGCAATGAAAAGAATAACATACTTAGGAATATATCTACCTAAAGAAACTAAAGACCTATATATAGAAAATTATAAAACACTGATGAAGGGAATCAAAGAGGACACAAATAGATGGAGAAATATACTGTGTTCGTGGATTGGAAGAATCAATATAGTGAAAATGAGTATACTACCCAAAGCAATCTATAGATTCAATGTGATCCCTATCAAGCTACCAATGGTATTTTTCACAGAACTAGAACAAATAATTTGACAGTTTGTATGGAAATACAAAAAAACCTCGAATAGCCAAAGCAATCTTGAGAAAGAAGAATGGAACTGGAGGAATCAACCTGCCTGACTTCAAGCTATACTACAAAGCCACAGTCATCAAGACAGTATGGTACTGACACAAAGACAGAAATATAGGTCAATGGAACAAAATAGGAAGCCCAGAGATAAATCCATGCACCTATGGACACCTTATCTTTGACAAAGGAGGCAAGAATATACAATGGTGAAAAGACAGTCTCTTTAACAAATGGTGCTGGGAAAACTTGTCAATCACTTATAAAAGAATGAAACTAGAGCACTTTCTAATACCATACACAAAAATAAACTCAAAATGGATTAAAGATCTAAATGTAAGACCAGAAACTATAAAACTCCTAGAGGAGAACATAGGCAAAACACTCTCTGACATAAATCACAGCAGGATCCTCTATTACCCACATCCCAGAGTAATGGAAATAAAAGCAAAAGTAAACAAATGGGACCTAATTAAACTTAAAAGCTTTTGCACAATGAAGGAAACTAAGCAAAGGGAAAAGACAGCCTTCAGAATAGGAGAAAATAATAGCAAATGAAGCAACTGACAAAGAATTAATCTCAAAAATATACAAGCAACTCCTGCAGCTCAGTTCCAGAAAAATAAATGACCCAAACAAAAAAATGGGGCAAAAATCTAAACACACATTTCTCCAAAGACATACAGATGGCTAACAAACATATGAAAAGATGCTCAATATCACTCTATCAGAGAAATGCAAATCAAAACCACAATGAGGTACTATTTCACACCAGTCAGAATGGCTGCTATCCAAAAGTCTACAAACAATAAATGCTTGAGACGGTGTAGAGAAAAGGGAACTCTCTTACACTGTTGGTGGGAATGCAAACTAGTACAGCCACTATGGAGAACAGGGTGGAGATTCCTTAAAAACTGGAAATAGTACTGCCATACGACCCAGCAATCCCACTGCTGGGCATCCACACCGAGGAAACCAGAATTGAAAGAGACACATGTACCCCAATGTTCATCGCAGCACTGTTTATGATAGCCAGGACATGGAAGCAACCTAGATGTCCATCAGCAGACGAATGGATAAGAAAGCTGTGGTACATATACACAATGGACTATTACTCAGCCATTAAAAAGAATACATTTGAATCAGTCCTAATGAGGTGGATGAAACTGGAGCCTATTATACAGAGTAAAGTAAGTCAGAAAGAAAAACATCAATACAATATACTAACACATATATATGGAATTTAGAAAGATAGTAATGATAACCCTGTATGCGAGACAGCAAAAGAGACACAGATGTATAGAACAGTCTTTTGGACTCTGTGGGAGAGGGAGAGGGTGGGATGATTTGGGAGAATGGCACTGAATCATGTATATTATCATATGTGAAATGGATCACCAGTCCAGGCTCAATGCATGGGACAGGGTGCTCGGGGCTGGTATAATGGGATGACCCAGAGGGATGGGATGGAGAGGGAAGTGGGAGGAGGGTTCAGGATAGGGAACACATGTACACCCATGGCTGATTCATGTCAACGTATGGCAAAATCACTACAATATTGTAAAATAATTAGCCTCCAATTAAAATGAAAAAATTTATTTTAAACATTTTTTTTTAAGTGAAATTCAGTATAGAAGAAGAAGAAAAAAAATCCCTCACAGATGGCCCAGGCTCTTGTTTCTGGAATGCCCTGGTTCCTTTTTCATCTGACCTTAAAACCTTCCAAGGCATGTCTTTGAATTTGCAAGACAGAGAAGTGAGCAATTAATGAAAAGGGAACATTCTATCAATGGTAAAATATCTATGTTCAAACTCTGACTACCACTTATTAGTGCATGAGTGTAGATATTTTACTATTAAAAATAATGTTGTGCAGGAGTGACATCAGCAAAATGGCAGTATAGGAAGTTTTGTTACTGAACCAAAGTTGGATCTGCTTGCCAGCATCCAATAAAGCCAATAAAGCCACTGACACCGAGTTGTGGTGAAGGAAAGTGCAGCGTTTATTGCAGGGCACCAAACAAGGAATTTGGGGTTTCCTAGGTGGAGCTTGTGGTAAAGAATCTGTCTGCCAATGCAGGAGACATAAGAGATGTGAATTCAATCCCTGGGTCGGGAAGACCCACTAGAGGAGGGCTCAATCCACTCCAGTTTTCTTGCCTGGAGAATCCGATGGACAGGGGAGCCTGATGGGCTATAGTCCATAGGTTTGCCAAGAGTCGGACACAACTGAAACAACTTGGCATACACGCATGCAAACAAGGAGTTGAGAACAGCTAGTGTTGGAATAGTCCAAACTCTCCAATGGGTTTTAGTAAAGCAGTTTTTACAGGCCAGGTGAGGGAAGAGCGTAACAGGACAAGAGATCATCTTGTGCAAAATTCTCTGGTTGATTGATAGTGAGGTACAGGGAAGTGTCATAGGGGTTAACATTATCAGTACTAAGGTTCCAAAAGGTCTGGGTGCTATGTGGTCATGGTCATCAAGTAGTCAACTTCTATTTGGTGCAGGTTTTATTTAGCATCTGTAAAACAACTCAGAAAATATGCATCAGATACTATTATTTGGGTTTCCCTGAGAGCTCAGTTGGTGAAGAATCCACCTACAATGCAGGAGACACTGGTTCAATTCCTGGGTTGGGAAGATCCATTGGAGAAGGGACAGGCTACCCACTCCAGTATTCTTGTGCTTCCCTTGTGGCTCAGCCAGTAAAGAATCTGCCTGCAATGTGGGAGACTTGGGTTTGATCCCTGGGTTGGGAAGATCCCCTGGAGAAGGTACCCACTCCAGTATTCTGGCCTGGAAAATTCCATGGACTGTATAGTCCATGCAGTCACAAAGAGTTGGACACAGCTGAGTGACTTTCACTGACTCACT
Organism: Capricornis sumatraensis; assembly: GCF_032405125.1. NCBI lineage: Eukaryota > Metazoa > Chordata > Mammalia > Artiodactyla > Bovidae > Capricornis > Capricornis sumatraensis. The sequence goes on along the minus strand of NC_091092.1, from coordinate 23,628,818 downwards.
CACTATTATTTAGGTACTTCAGAGAGGGGTGAAAGCAGAGGACATGGGGGAAGGGCCTGCTCCCACTCAAGGCCCCACAGATTCCTGCTCAGTTAATTTCACCCAGGCACTGGCCAGCTTGGAGACCCCAGACAACTCCCTGACACCAGACCCCAAGCAGTCTCACACGAATAAGGGAACCTGCTCACTCTGGCATCTACCTACTCCTGCAGCCCCAAGCACCTCATGTGGCTCCGTTTACCTTTGACAGGGGAGCTCCCTGTGGGAACACAGGCCCCCGCTACCCCTCCCTCAAGGCCAGGTAGCCCAGTGTAGAGAGAGACAGCTTTCCCATCAGAGCAGGAGAGTAGGTGAGTGTTCAGTTTCACTGCAGACCCCAGAACAGACCACTTCAGCACCAGATCAACTCCCCTAGCCTCAGCGGCTCCCTGTGGGCTCCTGCTAACCTAAGCTCCTCCTGGCCTTGATACTTACAGGCTCAATGGCCCCATGTGGGCCCAGCAACCCCAAACAATATCCTTGGCAAAGGTTTCTAGTGGGCTTCTGTGAATTCAGACCCTGGTTCACTTTGGTACCTACCTACTCCAATGGCCCCATGTGACTTCCACAGCAGGGCTCCCTGTAGGCTCCCGGGAACTCAGACCCCCATCTTACCCCTGTAATTATTTGTTCCAGTGGCCACAGACAGCTCCTATGACAGCAGGCCCCTGGCAGGCTCACCCTGCTAACTGCCTACTCCAGAGGTCCCATGGCCCCAGGAAGCTTTCACAGAAAGCTCCCTCCAGGCTCACAGGAATCCAGGCCTCTGGCTCAACCCAGCACCTACCTTCTCCACCACCCCCAGGCATCTCCCATGGTTCCAGGCAGCTTACCCAGTAGGGCTCCTTCTAGCTCCTGGGAACACAGGTCCCTATCTCACCCTGGTGCCAATAGAATATTAACAGTCAAGTGGTATTAAGGACCCAGTTGAATGCATCATGTATTTTCATTAAACCATGTTAGTATGGCCTTTACTTCAACAATCTTGGGATTCTTGATTGAGGCTAGAGAAAATCGTGGCTGCCCAGGTTTGGAGATCAGCAATGAAGTATGGGATAAACTCAAGAGGGTCAAAAATTATAGGGATTAAGAAAAGCACTGTTGAAATGGTTCCCCATGGGGTCCAATGGGCTTCCCAGGTAGCTCAGCTGGTAAAGAATCTGCCTGCAATGCAGGAAACCCTGGTTTGATTCCTGGGTCAGGAAATTCCCCTGGAGAAGAGCATGGCAACCCACTCCAGTATTCTTGCATGGAGAATCCCCATGGATGGAGGAGCCTGGCAGGCTACAGTCCATGAGGTTGCAAAGAGTTGGACATGACTGACTGACTAAGTACAGTACAGCATAGCACATGGGGTCTGACTGAGGAGAGTGGTAAAATAAAGTCAATCAGGATGAAGGACTGGATAAACAGAGGATTAAAGTGACTGTAGGCATGTTGTCTACATGTTTAAAAAAAAAACAGTTTACTTGAAATAATAATTGTAGTTCTTGATAAGGTTATTTCTAACTTAATTTGTGTATTTTGTTAATTTTGTGAATGAGCTCTTATATTTTCTTTTTTTTTAATTTTTTGGAATATTTGGAGAAAAATATTGTACTCTAATTATGAGAAGACAGAATATCACAATGCTATTTTCTTTCAAACAAATATGTATGTAAACTAAATAATTAAAATTCAAATGGGATTAAAATTTAAAAAAAAAACTTTATAAATGTTTAAAAAAATAAATAAAAAAAAATAAAGTGACTGTACACCATGATGAAGACAATAGGAAATAAGCATATTGAATGAATTCAGTAGATGGGAAAGAGGGGGTATGGGGCAAAGGTCATAGTGAGTTCTGCTTCCTAAGTAGAAAATTTTTCTTCCTGTGTTTTCTATGGAATATGAATTCTAACATTTCCCAATACCCTATTGTACTTTATGACAAAAGAATGACTTTAGGTAATGTAAAAATCAGTCCAGCCTTATTAACTTTATATTCTATTGTTGTTTTTAAGCTTTTTATATTGAAGTATAGCTGATTAGCAATGTTGTGATAGTTTCACACGTACAGCAGTGATTCAGTTGTACATATACATGTATCTACTCTTTTTCGAATTCTTTTCCCATTTAGGTTGTTATATAATATTGAGTGAGTTCCCTGTACTACACAGTAGGTCCTTATTGGTGATCCATTTTAAATATAGCAGTGTGAACATGTCAATCCCAAATCCCCTAACTATCCCTTCCTTCCACTTTTATCCCTTGGTAACCATAGGTTCGTAATCTAAGTCTGTGAGTCTGTTTCTATTTTGTAAATAAGTTCATTTGTATCACATTAACTTTCTTTCAGGTTCTCAATATGCTATACTCCTTCTCACCACAAGACCTTTGCACATGCTAACCCTTCAGTCAGTGCCACCCTCCCTCACTTAATTATTAACTCATATTTGTCTTTCAATTCTTGGTTTAAAATGACTTCTCCCAGGAAAGCCTCCTTGACCTCTCAAGCAAGGATGTGTTTTCATAGTGCTACATAGATTTTTTTTTCCAAGATTCACTATACTTTCAGTTTTAAAATATTTGTCTGATTATTTGATTACTATCTGGCACAAACTAAACATTCAGTAAACATTTAGTGAGTAAACAAATTAATGTGATCTTTGAAAACAACATGAGCTAAACAAATCCATTTCACTGAATTGTTTTCAGCAATAAATAAAATAGACTTTTTTTATACAATAGAGAATTATACTGTTTAAATTATCTACCTAGAACTCCTTTTTGGGAAATGTCTTCAAAGCTTATGATGTAAGTCTTTTTTAATTTGTTTATTCTTTGAGGGTAGAATTGAATTTGGGCAATGGTGAAAGTTATCAGTTACCTATTGTGCCTTATCAAAGCCCAGAGTATTAGAAAGGTGACTAAACAAGCAGAGTAACACCATTTGGGTCCCAAACTAAGTCATGGTCTTAACATGAGAGTGACATTCCTGTGTGACTTATAAGATGCTTCTGAAGACAATCAGCAAAGGAGTTATACACATGATTAAACAATCTCATGAGGCTGTCCAAGTTCCTGGTGCACTGTCTTTTAAAAGTTGTATTTCTTTAACATTACTTATAATACAGTTATCTGCTTCATTTGAGATCTGGGAGTTAAATGAATGGTGAACATTAGAATGTATGGCAGATCTCTTTATTTTGTTGCTGTATTTGGAAAACTATAGTTTCTCCTATATTACCATCATCAATTACCCTTGTTCCTGACCCTGTATACTTAGAACTATTCTAGCCTAGGAACAATGATAGAATCATAATAATAGTGACAAAGCATGGCTCTGCCTTGGCTCATTCTGGTAGAAGTGGCAACCCCCTACCCCATTAAGACATCTTTCAAATATCTCTGGAAATGTATAGGGAATATTTCCTATGTACCCTATAGCTACCCTATGGCATTCATGATGTCCCTTCCCCTCATCCTCCTTGTCTGCTCTAACTCTCCTTGACCTGTTGCCACTAATGCCAAAAAGTCACAGCTATGCTGTTGATGCTCAACAAAGGGACCACTGGTGCTGATGCTTGATAGGGACACTGCTTTCTGTTCTGGTGTCTATCCACATCTACATCAAGTCTGCCACTGTCCACTTTGGAGGGTGCTCACATCTACAACAAGGGCACTGGCTCTTGCTGCTGCTGAAATCACTTGCTTGGTCCTCTGTCTCTGTAGGAGCTTCTGGCACCATGACTGCTGACACAGAGCATTCTCATCTATCCAAGAGATTATAATGAAAACAGCCCTTTTAGCTTTTATTCAATGTCATTTCAGCCTTTCAGACTAAGTCTCAGGCAGAAGTCCAAATGGCTGAGCCAGAGGACAACCAGCATTTACAGTACATGGGCTGAATTCAGAAAACAGTGCATGGACTAAGCTCAGAAAACCATCTCTTCTCAAACCACGGCCCACTGTGCTTTTAACCAAGCAAGTGTGCATCTCACTTCTTTTCAGTTAAAGTGAATTCCAACTTTTGGAGATGATGGGTATGTTTACAGGAGAGATTGCGGTGACAGTGTCATCAGTATATACTTATCTCCAAACTCATCACGTTGCATACAATACATATGTACAGTTTTTTGTATGTCAATCATATATCAATAAAGTGGTTTAAAAATAAATTAAAATGTATAATATCCATTCTATCCCAGAGTTCCTTTCAAATAAGCCCCTTGGTGGACACATTTTTTAAATTAATTTATTTATTTTCATTGGAGGCTAATTACTTTACAATATTGTAGTGGTTTTTGCCATACATTGACATGAATCAGCCATGGGTGTATATGTGTTCCGCATCCTGAACCCCCATCCCATCTCGCTCCCCATCCCATCCCATCCCTCAGGGTCATCCCAGTATACCAGCACTGAGCACCCTGTCTCAAGCATTGAACCTGGACTGGTGATCTGTTTCACATAGATAATCTACATGTTTCAGTGCTATTCTCTCAAGTCATCCCACCCTTGCCCTCTTCCACAGAGTCCAAAAGTCTGTTCTTTACATCTGTGTCTCTTTTGCTGTCTTGCATATAGGGTCATCGTTACCATCTTTCTAAATTCCATATATATGCGTTAATATACTGTATAGGTGTTTTACTTTCCAACTTACTTGACTCTGTATAATAGGCTCCAGTTTCATCCACCTCATTAGAACTGGTTCAAATGCATTCTTTTTAATAGCTGAGTAATATTCCATTGAGTATATGTACCACAGCTTTCTTATCCATTTGTCTGCTGATGGACATCTAGGTTGCTTCCATGTCGTGGCTATTGTAAACAGTGCTGCGAGGAACATTGGGGTACATGCGTCTCTTTCAATTCTGATTTCCTCAGTGTGTATGCCCAGCAGTGGGATTGCTGGGTCGTATGGCAGTTCTATTTCCAGTTTTTAAGGAATCTCCACACTCTTCTCCATAGTGGGGTAAGCACATTTTATCTGATGATCTGCTCAGATGTATCATGCATGAATTCTCAGGGGAAAAAAATGTTTCTGCTATTAATACATATCTACAATCACATAGGGGCATCAAAATATTATTTCAAATACATGACAGAAGGGAAAGCATCTGATTAGTGAAGTTTGATGAGCTATATATCCTTTCAATATAAAACTTCAGTTTGAGGATAAGGGTATTAATATATACAGCATCAGTTGAGTTTAGTTCAGTCGCTCAGTCGTGTCCGACTCTTTGCAACCCCATGAATTGCAGCATGCCAGGCCTCCCTGTCCATCACCATCTCCCGGAGTTCACTCAGACTCACGTCCATCGAGTCCATGATGCCATCCAGCCATCTCATCCTCGGTCGTCCCCTTCTCCTCCTGCCCCCAATCCCTCCCAGCATCAGAGTCTTTTCCAATGACTCAACTCTTAACATGAGGTGGCCAAAGTACTGGAGCTTCAGCTTTAGCATCATTCTTTCCAAAGAAATCCCAGGGTTGATCTCCTTCAGAATGGACTGGTTGGATCTCCTTGCAGTCCAAGGGACTCTCAAGAGTCTTCTCCAACAACGCATTTCAAAAGCATCAATTCTTCAGCGCTCAGCCTTCCTCACAGTCCAACTCTCATATCCATACATGACCACAGGAAAAACCATAGCCTTGACTAGACGGACCTTAGTCGGCAAGGTAATGTCTCTGCTTTTCAATATACCATCTAGGTTGGTCATAACTTTTCTTCCAAGGAGTAAGCATCTTTTAATTTCATGGCTGCAGTCACCATCTGCAGTGATTTTGGAGCCCCCAAAAATAAAGTCTGACCCTGTTTCCACTGTTTCCCCATCTATTTCCCATGAAGTGATGGGACCGGATGCCACGATCTTCATTTTCTGAATGTTGAGCTTTAAGCCAACTTTTTCACTCTCCTCTTTCATTTTCATCAAGAGGCTTTTTAGCTCCTCTTCACTTTCTGCCATAAGTGTGGTGTCATCTGCATATCTGAGGTTATTGATATTTCTCCTGGCAATCTTGATTCCAGCTTGTGTTTCTTCCAGTCCAGCGTTCCTCATAATGTACTCTGCATATAAGTTAAATAAGCATACCTGCATGCTATTATGTTCTGGGGCCAAGGGAATAATTGGTAGACTATGTAGAGGTGATAAAAATCAAGGCAACAAAACAAATAAAAATGCATTTATATAAATCCACTAAAACTCTCCTTTACTTGTTCTCAGCTTTTATCTATTTAATAATACTTATTCATTATAAAAGAATTAAATAATGTACATTTAATGTGTTATATTGAATAACTCTTGTTATGGCTGTGCTTACATAAAGTCTACATATACTAATACTAACAATAATAGCTAATATTTAACTAGCCAACACATATAACTTTTTAAGCATTATGTGTAGATTATTTTGCTCCATTCTTATAAACCTTTGAGACAGGTTCTATGATCACTCCCATGTTACATACTAAGGTAACTAAGGCTTAGAACAAACAAGCAAGCTTCACAAGGACACAAAGCTGGTGAACAAAGAAACCAGGAATTAAACCCAGACAGTCAGACCACAAAGCCTATGTTTGTAACAGCTTACTCTTAAAGCTGATGGGGACTACTGACATCTGAGGTACAAGAGCAAAAAGTAATGCACTCTTACCCTGATGGACTAGAATAGATGATTTCCAGGCTTCCACTGGCCTGCTATGGTGGATTATCTTGTTATGGATTGATGCTCCCATTGAAGTCAACTAGAAAAGACCATTTCTTGGGGGCATTTGAGAGGTGCCAAAGACAACTGGAACTTGAGGGAGCAAGATCTCAGAAAACAGAAACACAGAGAGGTGAACCAACAAGCAGCTTTCCCTTCAGGATATTTGCCAATTTGGGGTGTAGTCAAGAGACTGACAGGGCAGAAGGCTGTGATTAAGAGTCAGAGAAGTCAACAGACCTTTTGGCAAACTTAAAAAGCTAGAAGAAGAAAAATGGATTTGGGGCTGTCAAGGGAACCAGGACTTTAAAGATCAACATTCCAGATAGAAGAGAGACAAAGAAAAGTGGCCTGACATTCTGTTCTTTTCCATCTTGGGAATTTGCTGAATTCATCACCTGTGCAGGACAGCAAGCTAGGTAAGAAGTAGAAAGCTGCCGAAAAGTGGAGCCAAGTATTCAAGTAATTTCTTAGTTTTGCATTCCCACAAAGGAGAAGAGGCCTTAGTAATCAGAGCTGCTCTTGGTTGAGACCCATAGGGAGCTGCACTCCCACCCTCTAGGGGTGAAATAGAGATAGACTGAGACTCAAAAAAAAAAAAAAAATTACCCTGCAACCAAGTTCAGTCCCTGAAAGTGATCTGCCTTGAAACAGTCTGAGCACTAGAGATTAGGGTGAACCTGCTCTAGAGGAAGATATCATTCAGAATCTCTACAATTTCTCACATACAATATCCAAGCTATTTTTCATTCATAATGTTCAGCAATTTCTCAAGCATAAAGACTAACATTCAATCTGGTAGCAGAGAAATCATCTCTTATCAAAAGACAAATTCAGGAAACGATGAACAACAATGGAAAGATTCATATCTTGGAATGAATGGGAAGATTCATGTCATTTCTTAAATATAAATTAATATTGACTATATAAAAAGTTAATAATAAAGTTTTGTGTAGTCAAAATATGTGTACAGTTAAGAAGCATCACAAAATATGAAAGACTGAAAGTGAATGAGCTTGAGTTACTATCAGGGCATGACATTATCAAGGAAGGGGTAAAAGTACTAATTTATATTAAACTGTATGAAGTCAACAATTCATCTGGAGAGGCTGTTGTTGTTTAGTAGACAAGTCGTCTCCAACACTTTTGCAATCCCTGCCAGGTTCCTCTGTCCATGGGATTTCCCAGGCAAGAATACTGGAGTGGGTTGCCATTTCCTCCTCCAGGGGAACTTCCCAAGCCAGGGATTGAACCCCAAATCTCCTGCATTGGCAGGTGGGTTCTTTACCACTGAACCACCTGGGAAGCCCAATGTCTAAGGTAGTGGCTCTCAAATTTTTGGTCTCAGGGTTCCTTTACACTCCCAAAATCTATTAAAAGCCCCAGTGAGCTTCGGTTTTATGAGTTATATTTGTTGACACTTACAATATTAAAGATTAAAACTGATGTTCTGGTCTTCTATATTCTTGCACTTTTTGTCTACTTGTTTTAATATTTATTGAGTAAGTTATCTCTTATTATGAAAGCAAAGTTTTTTTTTTAGTTCCTCCAGGTTTTTGTTCTATATATTCTGAAGCAATGAGTATAAGTTGGGACATCTCTTGGAAAACTGATTGGCATTATTTCCTAAACTTGAGGATAATGTACATCTTATGATCCATCAATTTCACTCTCTGGTATTTACCTAACAGAAATGCATATATATGTGCACTCAAACATACATTTTTCATAATAGAAGTATAGTTATAGTTTCTCATTTAAATAATCCACAGTCTGAAACAGCCCAAATATCTAGCAACAATAGAATGGATAAATGTATGGTGTATTCATACAATGGAAAATTATTCAGCAATGAAAAGTTATAAATTCATATTACACAAATCAAAGTGTATGAATCTAACAAACATTATGTTGTATCAAAGGAGAAGGACATACACAAAAAAAAACATATTGTATGGTTCTATTTATATAAAGTTCAAAAGCTTGCAAATATAATCTAAAATCATGGAAGTGCAAATAATGTTTAAATTTGGAGGTGGATAATAACTGGAAGAGGGTGTGAGGGAGGCTCTGGTGCTCTGGTAATATTTTATGTCTTAAATTTGGTGATGATTACCTAGGTGTGTTTACAGTGAAAGCTCATCAAGCTGTACACATATAATCTGTGTACTCTTTTGTATGTTTATTATACTTTGATATAAAAGTTTAGGAAAAAGAAAAAAAAAGCCCTTTATCTCCATCCCAGACTGCTTTCCTCAGCTCTAGACATCTCCACTAGGATGTTTCTTGGGTGATGCTTAACACATTCAAATCTGTATCCAGAGGTTCCCTGGTGGCTCAGCAGTGGGGAGTCTGCCTGCCAATGCAGGAGACGTGGGTTTGATCCCTGATCCAGGAAGATCCCACATGCTGCAAAGCAACTGGGCTCACGTGCCACAACTATTCAGCCTGTGTTCTGGAGCCTGGAAACCACAACTAATGAGTTCTGAAGCCTGCACACCCTAGAGCTGGTGCTCTGCAACAAAAGAAGCCACTGCAATGAGAAGCCCGTGCGCTGCAACTACAGAAAGCCCACACAGCAACGAAGACCCAGCACAGACAAAAATAAATAATTTTTTAAAAATACCTGTACCCATACATCAACATGAATCCACCATGCATGTACACGTGTTCCCCATCCTGAACCCCCCCTCCCACCTCCCTCCCCGTACCATCCCTCTGGGTCACCCCAGTGTACTAGCCCCAAGCATTCTGTATCTTGCGTGGAACCTGGACTGGCGATTCGTTTCTTAGGCAAAACCAATACAATATTGTAAAGTAAAATAATAATAATAATAAAAATAATAAATAAATGATAAATGGTTAAAAAAAAAGAAAAGTAGCTACCTGAGACATAAAAGAAGCAAAGAGTAAAGAACATTTTTCCAGCCTGAAAAAAAAATGCCTGTACCCCTTATTTTCCCTTTTTTCTTTCAAATCTGTCCCTCCTAGGATATTGCTAACCCAAATGAATGGCATCACTTCCAGCCTATTTACCTAAGACAGAAACATGGGAATCAGCTGACTCTCCTCTCTCATAACACCCTAGGCTGTGTCACTCAATGTCTCAACAAATACTTCTCACATCTTACCTCCTGAATCTATCTAAAGTCCTCATTTCCATTTCCAATTCTCAGCATTTCTCATTTAGACTTTCAAAAGCCTACTAAAGTGATCTCTGGTCCTCCAAGCATGTGGTCTTACTAATTCACTCTTTGCTTTTAGCACATGTGACATTTCTAGGACACAAATTTGGTCAGGCCATTTTCTTACCTAAAATCCTTCAACAACTCTCCATTGCTTTCAGCACAGTGATAAAACACCATACCATTGCTGAAAAGTACAACCTGTCCCCAGCCTAACTTTCCAGCCTCACCTTGCTTGACTGTTCCTGATCCCTCCTGCCAACTCCAGAACTCTCAAGTTACTTTCTCATAGGAACCTTGCCCTTTGGTGGTAGTGATCTATGATATGTTTCCCCAATTCACTCTTCTTTTTTCTTTTCTCTTCTATAACCCTTCAATTTTTTCTTAAGTTGAACTGAAATACAACCTCTCTAAAAACTCAACACCATTCTCCCTTCTTAAAAACCACCACAATATTGTAAAGTAATAATCCTCCAATTAAAAAAATAATTTTTTAAAGTTATGAAGCATTCTTGATAAAAAAAAAAATACCCACCCCCACCTGAATCTGATTAAGATTTTAGCTATACCTGTCAACTTACAGAAAACACAGATAGTGAGGGACATGAGGATGAAATCAGTAAAACAGAGAATGTGGGAAACTCCAAAGAATAAGCTAATCATAGGTTCAATACAAGATACAGGATGCTTGGGGCTGGTGCACTGGGATGACCCAGAGAGATGATATGCGGAGGGCGGTGGGAGGAGGGTTCAGGATTGGGAATTCGTGTACACCTGTGGTGGATTCATGCCAATGTAGGGCAAAACCAATACAGTATTGCAAAGTAAAAAATAATTTAAAAAAAAAAAACAATAAACAGATAATTTGAACAGAAAAATAAAAATAAAAAAGAAGAAGGGAATTCCCTGGCAGTCCAGTTTAGGAATTATCACTTTCACTCTTGTGGGCTTAGATTCAATCTTTTGTTGGGGAACTAACATCCTACAAGTCATGTAACGTGGCCAAAATAAAAAATAAGTAAGAAAGGATTTTGGCTAATTCTCCTACCTTGAGCTCTGTCCGTTTGATACCTGTGAGGAAGAGGAGGTGGGCCAGGAAGAGGCAGATGGAGAGCTGCAGGTGGAGGGAGGTGCTGGTGTTCTGGATGGATCGACACAGGAGGAAGGTGAGGGCCGCCAGGAAGAGGCAGAGCAGAGAGAGGCTCAGCCCCACGTAGGTGATCATGGTCAGCACGGGATCCTCCTAGATGCAGCAGGAGGAAATAGACTCCAACTGGCTTTTGTTTTGGAGTCTGTGGTTCCCAATAACCCAGGTCTTAGAACCCTCAATGCATGGTGTTAATTTCCTCGTGAGAAACTGAACAGATCAATAGTGGCCAAGCCGAACTTCCCTCATAGTCCACTGGTGAAGAATTGGCCTACCAGTGCAGGGGACAAGTGTTTCATCCCTGGTCTGGGAAGGTCCCACATGCTGTGGGGCAACTAAGCCCGTGTGTCACAAATACTGAGCCCACCTGCTGCAACTACTGAGCCTGTGTGCTGCAACTAGTGAACCCCACATGCCCTAGAGCCCATTGGTGGGCTCCTCTGCAACAAGAGAAGCCATCACAATGAGAAGCCTGGGCACCACAACTAGAGAGTAGCCCCGATTTGCCACAAATAGAGAAAGCCCATGTGCAGCAATGAAGACCCAGGCAGATGAAAGTAAATAAATAATTTTTTTTAAAAAAGAATAAGCTAATCAGCTCCTTCAACAGCTAAGTTCCAAGAACAAAAAAGGAATTGGAAGAAGAACTCACAGCTTAGACTTAGAAAAGATACAAATAATCATATATAGATCTTAGTGTCAGAATTCAAAGAAACAAATCATTATATAATTTTGACATTTGAATGCTTATTAAATATTTGATGACATTAGGGAAATACTGTTAATTTCTCAGGTGTACTAACTGGTTCTATTTATTTTAAAAATTCCTACATTTTAGAAAATCATACTGAAATATTTACAGATGAAATGACATGTCTGAGTTTTGATTCAAAATAATAAGAGAGTGAGCCAGTGGGTAGGTATTAATGATACAAGATTAGCCATGAATTGATCATTGTTGAAGCTGAGTAATGGGTACCTGGGAGATATTAATACTATTATCTCTGCTTTTGTATGTGTTTGATATCATCCATTATAAAGTTTTTAAAACAACAATATCTAAAGAAAATTTGATAGAGAACTTAGCTCTTCACTAATATATTTGGTTATTTGTGTTATCATAGACTTTGCTCTTCACTAATGTATTTGGTTATTTGTGTTATCATAGACTTTTAATGCTTTTTGGATACTTTCCTTCTATCAAGATTGAAGCCAATAGACTTCAAGTGCTAGTGGGTTATTTTTAGCTCTGCAGGCCCAAGAACTTGTCAATTAATTTATAAGCAGCCCCTGAAAGCTAACAGATAGTCCGACTTCACCAAGACATATTTTAACTCAACCTTTACACCTGGTGCCCCCATACTGCACTAACCTCCAACCCAAGTGTACCTCTTAAACCTTTTCATCACACAATGCCTTGCCTAATGTTGATTCTTTTCTTAAATTCCCCTTCAGTAACCCCACAACAAACTCCATGAACAAGATAGCATCTAAAGAGAGATCACAAGGGGTCAGCAAGCCTGCACACAGTGAAATATGACAAAGACTCTGACCCCCTCCCCAATGATTAACTTTAACTTTTCCCTTTAAAAACTTTCTTGGTTGAGCAGAATCTTTGGAGTTGGTTCTGGAACACAAGTCTGCCTTCTCCTGAGGTTGTCAGCCTCCTGAAAAAAACAACCTTTCCTCTCCCAACCAATGCTTGTCTTTCAAGTGGCGAGCAGGCAAAACCTGAGTTCAGTAACAGATTCAGAATTTCATCCCAACTCTTCTCAAGTCTCTGGTCTTTAGCAGAGAGGTTTTGATCTTACAAGTATTGGTGTAAATTATTTTAGTGAGTTGTGTAGTTCTTTAGTAGCAGGTGGACAAAATGTTTAGATAGGGATTTCTACTGATGTACACTTATGGAATCAATGAAGACTCAGTTCTTGTTGTGGGAGAATGATAATTAAGACATTATCCTAACTCCTCTGGCAGCTTATACTATAGTAATGAAAACAAGAACTATACACAAATCATCAGAAAACAAAGCCGCTAGTATGGAGAATGTACCAGATCAGAGGAAGGAGAGACTCAAGACAGGAAGATCACCTCAAGGAATGTTCTTATACAATAATCCAGATAAAATATAATGAGGAGCTGATAGCCAGGATAGTGGTAGTAATGGAGAGGAGGGATAAGTTCAGGGCAGGGATGTGCCCTCCCTAGATGTCATCTTCTTTGAGCCTTGGTGATAGTGGCTTTTCTCAACCCCCTGACTCACATCCTTTAGTCTACTTAGTTCCTGTTTCAATGCAGGGTCCTGGAGTGTGTATAGCCAACATCAGGATCAACCCCAACAGTGCTTATGTTGCTGTGCTAAAACGTGTCAAGATGCAGAAACTCTCCAGACACTAAGGCATGACATCTCTTAGGGGACACTGAAGATGGTGTGCCCCACATTAGGCGTAAAAGGCATCCCCTCGAGGAGATGTGGGTACCATTAGGGGAGGGGGCAGGGAGGGGGCCTATAACAATCATGTCCTCATGATCCCTAAGAGAATATCAACACTAGAAAGCCATTGAAGCGAAACACCATATTAACAAATTGAATAAAAATCATATGGTCATCTCAATAGATGCAGAAAAAGCTTTTGACAAAATTCAACACACACTTATGAAAGTCATTGAAATAACAGCTGTCACTGACCCTCTCCCCCAATCCCATGCAATTCACTGCCTAATAAAGTACAAAGTGATGCTGAGCAATGTGGTGCCATGCTGTCATTTTGTCCATTTCTAGAACCTTCCAAGTTTCTCACCACTTCAAGCCATTTCAACATATCATTCTAACTAAAAAACTTTTCTGCAAGCTCTTTGTCTCTCTCACATTCTCATTTTTCAGGTCTCAGATTAGGAGTCACAGCCTCAACAGAGGCCTCATCTCATATAACTCTAAACCAGGTGCCCCTAATCTCTTTCTATCCAAACATCCTTTTACAGTATACTTTTTAGCAGCAATCACCTTATAAAATTAGCCTATTCCTATTTTTTCTTGTCCTTTTTGTTTCTTTCCCCCTCAAAACAGCAGCTTCCCAAAGGCAAAGAAATCATGCTAATCTTGTTTTCTGTTTTATCTGTATTGCCTTTAGTATTCAATAAATACTTGTTAAATGACTGAGTCAATATTTAGGTTTTCTGATTAACCTTTGCAACTTAATAGGAGCCACCACCAGTCCTTCCTTTGACTAGCTTCTTAACAATGACTCAATCAATAAGGTATTAAATGTTTGCTTCTAATCATGATGAGATCTGTGGGGTTTTTGCATTAACAGTCTTGCTCTTCAAAATGTCTACTAAATTCACAGTCCTATAGTCTTCTGAATTCTTATGAAATAAACCTTTGGTTGAGCTATTTGCCATATATCAGTGCTTGTTCTAGCCAACAGTATCCAAAAGTGCTTTGACTACCATTACCAACTGGGAATATTAAAGAATATATAGAATATAAAGACATAGAGAGTTTATATTCTAAACTCTTCATAGGTCTAGCACATAGCTCAGTAACAAAATAAATACATTTCAGAGGCATTCAACGTTAATAATTCAATAAGCTCATGTTTTCTCTCTGCTCAGCCTACTCTGCAACTTTGCCATCTGGCTTCTAAGACTTAATCATCAACAAAACACCTCCGAGGAGGTTTTAAACTTAATTACTATTTGTGTTTTGATTAAGGAACTATAGTTAAGAAGTTAAAAAGCAGAGAGGAGTTGTAAATAATAACTGGTCACACCATCCCAAAGCAACTAGGAAAGCTTCTCTAGTGTGTTTCAGGCTTCAGCAGTTCCTCTTTCTCCACTGAAATAGAGCGGAAGGACAGAAACATGAAACCCTGCTGGCATAACACTGAACCCCACAACACATGATTTTTCTGATAGCCCCATTTACTTCTTAAGAGGTCACTCATTGTTTTTAACATTCTTTCCCCCTAGTGTACCCTTGGAAATTCCTGTTGCCAGGGACATAGAGTCAATCTATTGTTCACCAGCTCAACAATCCAGCCTTAGTGTTTTGAGTTTGGATCTATGATCAAATAAAGCAGCCCTCCATTGCACATCCTCAGGGCCCCAGAAAAGGCAGGTATCCTTGAATCAAATTGATATAACATTGAAATTTGTTTCAAAAAGTATAAAGCAATAATAAAGTAATTTGTTTTTGTAACGTACACATAGATTCTTCTAGGTAATACTCAAGATAGGCTGGTAGGTATTAGTATTAGATACATTATAAGTCAAACCAGAGAAGAATTTAGGTAAAATATGTGTACTTGGGTTTTGTATTCTATTCCAGTTACAGAATCACAGAAAATCAAAGATCAGCTCATTACTACACAAAGGTGATCTGTGGACCAGCAGCATTGGCACCACTCTGTATCTTGTTTTAAATGTAGAATTACAGACCCCACTCCACACCTACTACATAGAAGTTCCATGTGTCCTGCCTAACCTAGTGGATAGAGATCATCTTTAGAAGCATCTAGTTCTTCTCAAACTTTAATGGATATAACTACATGAGAATTTGTAAAAATTAAATTACTGATTCTTCCATAGGACTGGCATAGAAAATGGCATCTCCTGTAGGAGCCATTATTAAATATTCAAGAATGTCTTTTATGTTAGCTAACACTATAGAATAAAAGCACCTTCATGTTGATGCCACTCAGAGAAGTACCTTTTCTTTAGCCCTGGAGTAAGCTTGCTGTTAGACTTCCTGATGGCTCAGATGGTAAAGAATCTGCCTGCAATGCAGGAGACCCAGGTTCAATCCCTGGGTCAGGAAGTTCCCCTGGAGAATGGAATGGCAACCCACTCTATTTTTCTTGCCTTGAGAATTCCAAGGACAGAGGACATGACTGAGCAACTAACACTTTCACTTTTGGGGCTTCCCTGTTGGGATGTGCTTGAGAGAAACACCCAAGAAACCTCCCAGTGACCATTCTTGATGAGCGAATTTGGACTGACAAGTAGACAGATATATTGACTAAAAAAAAAAAAAAAACAGTGAAAGTCACTCTGTGTTCAACTCTGTGACCCCATGGACTATATAGTCCATGGAATTCTCCAGGAAATAATACTGAATAAACAAATGCATGACCTAAGAGTTGAGAAATATTTTTTATTTGGTGGACAAAACTGAGGACTTGAGGATGGAAGATGTTGTTTTTCAGTCTCTTAGTCATGCCCGCCTCTTTGCAACCCCATGGACTGTAGCACACCAGGATTGCCTGTCCTTCACCATCTCCTGGAGATTGCTCAAACTCATGTCTATTGAGTCAGTAATACCATCCAATCATCTTGTCCTTTGTCATCTCCTTCTTCTCCTGCCTTCAATCTTTCCCAGCATCAGGGTCTTTTTTAATGAGTCGGCTCTTCATTATCAGGTGGCCAAAGTACTGGAGCTTCAGCTTCAGCATCAGTCCTTCCAATGAATATTCAGGACTGATTTCCTTTAGGATTGACTGGTTGGATCTCCTTGCAGTCCAAGGAACTCTCAAGAGTCTTCTCTAACACATCAGTTCAAAAGCATCAATTCTTTGGTGCTCAGCTTTCCTTATAGTACAACTCTCACATCCATTCGTGACTACTGGAAAAATTACAGCTTTGACTATACAGGCCTTTGTTGGCAAAGTAATGTCTCTACTTTTTAATACACTGTGTAGGTTTGTCATAGCTTTTCTTCCAAGGAGCAAGCACCTTTTAGTTTCATGGCTGCAGTCACCATCTGCAGTGATTTTGGAGCCCAAGAAAATAAAGTCTGTCACTGTTTCCATTGTTTCCCCATCTATTTGCCATGAAGTGAAGGGACCGGATGCCAAGATCTTCATTTTCTGAATGCTGAGTTTTAAGCCAGTTTTTTCACTCTCCTCTTTCACTTTCATCAAGAGGTTTTTTAGCTCCTCTTCACTTTTTGCCATAAGGGTAGTGTCATCTGCATATCTGAGGTTATTGATATTTCTCCCAGCAATCTTGATTCCAGCTTGTGCTTCATCCAGCCCAGCATTTCACATGATGTACTCCGCATATAAATTCAGGACTGTGAAAAGCTGGATACTGGCCCCAGATAGCTAAAGTGGATATCAAAGGAATGATTTCAGTAAGCCCAGACTCTTGCATCTTCCCATACATAGAAAAGTGCTAAATACATCAACTTGAAATGTCTGGTTTTCTTGAATTAACAGTAATCTTTGGAAGTTCCAACCACCTGGTTTTTCTATATATCCTGACTCCTCCAATATCTCTTTTAAGCAGTTCCTCAGAGCTATCTAGGGGCTCAGAGCTATCTGAGGAACTGTTCAGAAGAGGTAACAGAGGAGCCAAGATACATAGAACAACCTGGTAGTTGGAACTTCCAAAGATTACTGTCAATTCAAAAAAAACCAGACATTTCAAGTTTATATATTTAGCACTTTTCTATGAATGGGAAGATGCAAGAGTCTGGGCTTACTGAAATCATTTCTTTGATATGCTCCTTAGCTATCTGGGGCCAGTATCCAGCTTTTCTAGTCCTGAACCCCTCAGGGTGACAGTTGGGGGTGATCACAGTGGCTGATGGCTTGGTGGCAGGTGGCCTGTTTGTTTCCATCCTGAGTTCCCTCAAGGCTCACCATGGAGGGCAGCTATAGTTGCTGTAGATGGCTTGCTGACTGTAACATCCTTTGTTTGCTGATACGGCAGGCAGCTTTCTTTTACACCTAGTCCACATATAGGTGTAATTTTGAGCATCTCTAAAATACCCCAAGTAGTATACAATTCTCTGTCCATTAAGTTTATTCATAGTTTTACCAACAGGAGTTCAAGTGTAATTAGCTGATGGACCACTGGCTGGAGCTCAAACCCTTAACATCGTCATGATTTTTACTATATTCTAACTGCTCTTTTAATTTCCTTTATCATAGAAATGCTTGGAAGAGTTCCAAAAATATTTAAGAACACTGGATAGCAAGGAAAAGCACATAATATACTGTATGGATAAAGCTGACAGCGGGAGCAATTTGAGACCTAACCATTCAAAATTTAGAATTAAGTGTTCTCCTCACCCAGCTAGCCACAGTGTCACATGGTAGATTAGAAGTCAGTAGCAAAACGAGCACAGTAGGCAGCAAGAGAAGCCTAATTATTTGGTTCATGTACTGAGGTTAGAAAACGAAAGGCTGTGAATTTCCCTAAATGTCTCCATTCAAACTAACAGCCTTCAGCAAATGACATCAATTCATGTGATAGTCAGATTTTTTGGCATCTATCAGAGCAACACAAATATACATCTAAGCAGCCAGTATATGCAGATAGTTACAGGTTTTTACTATCTCCAAGATTAAGTTCATTCTTTACTGTGATTCTATTGTGAGCATATCCTAAACTTATAAACCATAGCTATATTAGAGGAATGTTGTAAAAATTTTTGTGCGACTGGTTGCACGACTCGAATATACTAAAATCCATTGAATGGTATACTTTAAATATGTGAATTATGTCTCAATAAAGCTGTTACTTATTTTTAAAATTATTATTCAAACATCTTCAATAATTCATCTATATACAAACTGCCACAATTTAAAAATTTGTAAATAAGTCTTTTTTAAGCCACATTTTGAAGGCCATTGAGGATAAAAATATGTCTTATCCCTTATTTCAGAGATTATTAAAATATGTTAAAATTAACTTTGAGAAAACTTATTAAAATGTAAAATCTGTAGAAGACCCTTTAAGATTTATATCCCCAGAAATAAGTGACAAGGTTTGACACAGCTCAGCTGAAACCAACCCACAGATCAGAGCTTTCTGTCAGACTTCTGAAAGTTATTTTTATAGATCATAGAATATTGGAGCTTGAAGGGACCTTAAAGAAAGTCCAATCCAATCCTCTCATTTTCCAATGAAAAAAACATAAAGGAGAAAAAAAGAGCAGTGACGGGCTTCCCTGGTAATTCAGTGTAAACAATCTGCCTGTCAATGTAGGAGACACAGGTTTGATCCCTGGTCCAGGAAGATCCCACATGCAGCAGGGCAACTAAGCCCATGCACTGCAATTATTGAGCCTGTGCTCCAGAGCCCAGGAATGGCAACTACTGAGCCCATGTGCTGCAATTACTAAAGCCTGTGTTCCCTAGAGCCCCTGCTCCACAACAACAGAAGCCACCACAATGAGAAGCCAGCACACCAGAAATATAGAGTAACTCCCACTTGCCACAACTAGAGAAAAGCCTGCACAGCAAAGAAGACCCAGGACAGCCAATAAATAAATAAAATTATTAAAAAGAGTAGCTACTCATTAAAATAGACAGATAAATTCATGACAGAATAATAGTAAAACACAGGCTTCCTTACTTCCAATCTGAGGTTCCCTCTAAGGAGTTGGATCCCAGCCACAAAGGGAAGCTTCCAGCATGCTATGGTTATGAAATTGAACCAAAGATCTGGTCCCTGCCCACATCTCCAAAAGCATCTCTTGTCATTCTTCTCTTGCTCACCATTCTCCAACCCTATGACCACCGTTCTGTTCCTCTCACACACTATAGGACTTCTTTTTTTTTTTTTCCACTTGCTGTTTCTTCTGCCTAGAAAGCTCTTCCCCCAAATGCATCTTTGTATGACTGGCTGGTATCTATCCCACAGATCTGTTTAAGTGACAATTCTTTAGAGAGGACTTTCCTTAATACCCTATTTCCAGTAGTCACAAACCTGTCTTCCTCCATCATAGCATTGGCCTAGTTCCATTACTCATTCTTGTGGTCCTTGTCATGTTACATTTGTTTGTGCTTTAAAAAAAAATGATACAGATCTCTCCCACTAGACTGTATCTTTATCAGAGCAGAATTCCTGGCACACAGTAGCTGCTTAATATATATATGTCAAAGGAAGAAATAAATTTCTGAAGTACTTCTTGAGTAGATTCCCTATTGCCTGATGTCTAAATTCTTAAATGCCCTGTTTTGACTTCCCAGGAACCAGAAAAAGCCTAGACAGAATGGGAGTCATGAACAGGAGAGCTAACCAAGTTGCCCTACTGGAGGTCTCCAGGAATAAAAAAGATTCAGAGAGGTAAGTAAGCTAAGCTAAAGTCCTTAGAGACTCAAGCTTGATATGTAATGATCAGTTGAGGTTGACAAGCCTAAAGGGCAGGAACAGCATCAAAAAAATGTGAAACAAAGTCAAGAATCAGTAATAGTGGCACAGGAATGGAATGGCAGGCAAGTCCAGAGACGTGCATGTTAGTTCCTATGTGAATGTAGAAAAATAGGACTTAACTTTATTGGTTTGGGGGCATGTGATGTGTGAGTGTGTAGGACTGAATTAAAGCTACAGGGTCAGGGCTAAAATGAACAATAATTTTAGAAGATTCATTTTCCTTCCCCAACTTCCATGGTGGATTGGCAGTGTGAGATTCTGTTAAAGTTAAGGGCACCAATTAGGGTCACTTCTTACCTTTGGTAGCAGTTTTACTATAAAAGTCCCTGGAGGAGAGATACCATATTTTATTCACATACTATGTACATAGTAGATGTTGAATAGACAGTTGCTAATTAAATAAACAATTGAATGAATGGATTGTTCAAACAAATGAATGTTCAGCAGGTCCAGCCATGGCAACATTCTAAAATGTGCATGGGCACTCATTATCAGAGAAATGCAAATCAAAACCACAATGAGGTGCCATTTCATGCCAGTCAGAATGGCTGTGATCCAAAAGTCTACAAGCAACAAATGCTGGAGAAGGTGTGGAGAAAAGGGAACCCTCTTACACTGTTGGTGGGAATGCAAACTAGTACAGCCACTATGGAGAACAGTGTGGAGATTCCTTAAAAAAACTGGAAATAGAACTGCCATATGACCCAGCAATCCCACTGCTGGGCATCCACACCGAGGAAACCAGAATTGAAAGAGACACGTGTACCCCAATGTTCATCGCAGCACTGTTTATAATAGCCAGGACATGGAAGCAACCTAGATGTCCATCAGCAGATGAATGGATAAGAAAGCTGTGGTACAGATACACAATGAAGTATTACTCAGCCATTAAAAAGAATACATTTGAATCAGTTCTAATGAGGTGGATGAAACTGGAGCTGATTATACAGAGTGAAGTAAGCCAGAAAGAAAAACACCAATACAGTATACTAACACATATATATGGAATTTAGGAAGATGGTAACGATAACCCTGTATGCGAGACAGCAAAAGAGACACAGATGTATAGAACAGTCTTATGGACTCTGTGGGAGAGGGAGAGGGTGGGATGATTTGGGAGAATGGCATTGTAACATGTATAATATCATATCTGAAATGAATCGCTAGTCCAGGTTCGATGACTATACTGGATGCTTGGGGCTGGTGCACTGGGATGACCCAGAGGGATGGTACAGGGAGGGAAGTGGGAGGCGGGTTCAGGATGGAGAATATGTGTATACCTGTGGTGGATTCATGTTGATGTATGGCAAAACCAATATAATATTGTAAAGTAATTAGCCTCCAATTAAAATAAATAATATTTTTTAAAAAATAAATAAAATGTGCATGGGAAAGATGTAGAGTATAAGTTGACTCAATCTTTGGAAAGATTTTTCCTTCTTCAAAGGTTAAGTTATACTCTGTATTATATTTGAACACTGTATACTAGCTGTAACTCACTTCTTGGCCTTCATCATCCTTGAGTGTCTGCCCTCCTTTTCCATCTGAACCTTCTTCAGTCTTTCTCTCTGGCTTTCTAAGAGGGTGTGGCCCTTCCTCACTTTAAAGTATGTTGTTTCCTGGAGAGGGCATAGAGAACTATCTATATGTGATACGTAGACTTAACTAAGCTATGAAAATAAATATTAATTGTCCCCAAGTACACTGAATATCAAATTTTAAATGACACATAGCCCTTTAAAAGTCTATCTGTATTATAATGATGAATATTCTCTCTCTTTCTCTTTCACTCTCCCTTTCCATCTCTCTCTTTCAATTCTGAAGCTCTGAAAGAGAAGTATCTAACAAAAAATGACTATCCCTTGGAATGGTGATAGAGTTAGCTTGTTTTTACTTACTCTTAGCACTGGAGGAAATATTAACCTACTTACTTCAACCTGTTTTCTTAAGATAGCTAAAGTGTGATTATTTTTTTTTCCTGTCTCCAAAATTTACTGGTTACAGACACTGATCAAACACCCCTTGTAATCCTTGAGGGTCATTAAAAGGAGCAGTCCCCTGTGGTAATGGTGTGGAGAATTATGTTAGCATATAAGGAAAGAGAAGGAAAGAATATATATTTATTGAGCAGCTACTATGAGAAAGTCTCACATGTATTATCTCATTTAATCTCTACAAATACTCAATGCCATAGGTACCTCTATTATATCCATTTGCCAGATGAGAAAGTTCATTTGGAATTTTTCAGCCAAGATAGAATAATAAGGATGGGATTTACCTTCTCACTTAAAACAATCACAAAAACAAAACTAGACAAAATACATGAAACAGTTTTTGAAATACTGGTTATCAGTCAGTGAAGGGCTGTGATAACTAGGAAGGGAAACATATAAGCTGAGCCCTATAATTGCCCCCAACTTACTATCTTCAGATATTTTCTGAACTATGGCATAGAGAATGGGAACTGAGGCAAAGGCAGTAGACTTCTTTGGTTAAACTGCTATAGCTGTAAGTCTTATGGCAGTAATACAGCCCTAGAGTCCATAGGATAGACCACTAGGGAAGACAGAGCTGGAGAGAAATCACTGGAGATCTGCAGAGGGCCACTGTTAAGTATTCAGCACAGTAATTACTGGTACATGTATGAGGAAACTAACCAAGTCTGGAAAAGAACCATCTGAAAAAAATTAGAAGAAACTGTCTCATGCTTACACGGGGCTGGAAATAATCCCTATCTCCACTATCCAGACTGGAAAAACTCATAATTCATGAGCACTGGGCAGAGTATACAGAAGGGTCATTCCTCAGTAGTGGGAAATTAGTAGCCTTAGATTGAACACTGCTCCAGATCTACCCAACAAATCATCAAAGCAAGACCCAAATGAATAAACATATTTTCAGGTAAATTAACAGCATCATAGGAAAAGGCTCAGGAATATTTATAGAGATACAAAAATATCCAGCAGTCATCAAGGTGAAATCACAATGTCTGGCATCAAATCAAAGATTAATAGCCATGTCAAGAGGCAGGAAACACGATCCATAATGAGGAAAAGAGGCAACAGAAACTGACTCAGAAATGACACATATGCTAGAATTAGCAGAGAAGGACATTGAAACGTGTATAACTGAATTTTGTATGTTCAAAAAGTTACATAGAACTGATTCTAATGTATTCTTTTTAATGGTTGCATAATACTCCATTGTGTATACGTACCACAGCTTTCTTATCCATTCATCTGCTGATGGACATCTAGTTTGCTTCCATGTCCTGGCTATTATAAACAGTGCAGAGACACAAATGTATAGAATAGTCTTTTGGACTCTGTGGGAGAGGGAGAGGGTGGGATGATTTGGGAGAATAGCATTGAAACATGTATAATATCATATATGAAATGAATCGCCAGTCCAGATTTGATGCATGATACTGGATGCTTGGGGCTGGTGCACTGGGACCACCCAGAGGGATAGTATGGGGAGGGGGGAGGGAGGGGGGTTCAGGATGGGGAACACATGTACACCCATGGCGGATTCATGTTGATGTATGGCAAAACCAATGCAATATTGAAGTGTAATTAACCTCCAATTAAAATAAATCTATGTTTTAAAAAAAAGTTACATAGATACACTTGTTGTCGTTATTCAGAAGCTCTAATTTTCTTAAAGAGATCTCTAGTCTTTCCCATTCTATTGTTTTCCTCTATTTTTTTGCATTGTTCACTAAGAAGGTTTCTTATATTTCCTTGCTATTCTCTGGAACTCAGCATTCAGATGGATATATCTTTCCTTTTCTCCTTTTCCTTTCACTTTTCTTCTTTCCTCAGATGTTTGTAAGGCCTCCTTCAACAACCATCTTGACTTTTTGCATTTCTTTTTCTTGGGGATGGTTTTGAACACTGCCTCCTATTCAATGTTATGAACCTCTGTCCATAGTTCTTCAGGCACTCTGAGAGCTTCATCTATTTGTTCAAGGTCACATACCTTACAGTATTCTATCCAGTATCCAAGCCCAGATCTTATTTCAGAGACTCTGCTCTTAGCATCACATTATACTAGGGTATGTTTTGTTAACTGTTTTGTCAGAGATTTGTAGTTGAACACTGTCAGGAATAAAATCACACTCACACACACACACACACACAAGAATCCAAAGAATACCAGGTTAGGGGTAATAGGAGAGATTTTCTTTCTAACCTTGACTTTGCTTCTGTTTATGCATAAAAACATGAGTGCATTACTGATCCACTCTAGGCCACAGTGATGCTTCCACCAAATTAGGTCTTGGATGCAGAATCTGAAATGAAAGGATACAAATGAACTTAGTTACAAAACAGAAATAGATTCACAGACTTAGAGAATGAATTTATGGTTAGCAGGGGGGAAGAATGGGGGGAAGGGATAGTTAGGGAGATGGGGATTAACATCAGTTCAGTTCAGTTCAGTCGCTCAGTCGTGTCCGACTCTTTGCAACCCCATGAATCGCAGCACGCCAGGCCTCCCTGTCCATCACCAACTCCCGGAGTTCACTCAGACTCACGTCCATTGAGTCCGTGATGCCACCCAGCCATCTCATCCTCTGTTGTCCTCTTCTTCTCCTGCCCCCAATCCCTCCCAGCATCAGAGTCTTTTCCAATGAGTCAACTCTTCACATGAGGGGGCCAAAGTACTGGAGTTTCAGCTTTAGCATCATTCCTTCCGAAGAAATCCCAGGGTTGATCTCCTTCAGAATGGACTGGTTGGATCTCCTTGCAGTCCAAGGGACTCTCAAGAGTCTATACACACTTCTATATTTAAAATGAATAACCAAAAAGGGCTTACTGTAGATAATTCTGCTCAATGTTTTGTGGCAGCCTGGATGGAAAGGGAGTTTAGAGGAGAATGCTGCTGCTGCTGCTCCTGCTGCTGCTGCTGCTAAGTCGCTTCAGTCGTGTCTGACTCTGTGCGACCCCATAGACAGCAGCCCACCAGGCTCCCCTGTCCCTGGAATTCTCCAGGCAAGAACGCTGGAGTGGGTTGCCATTTCCTTCTCCAATGCATGAAAGTGAAAAGTGAAAGTGAAGTCGCTCAGTCGTGTCCGACTCTTCGCAACCCCATGGATGACAGCCCACCAGGCTCCTCTGTCCATGGGATTTTCCAGGCAAGAGTGCTGGAGTGGGGTGCCATTGGAGGAGAATGGATCCATGTATATGTATGGCTGAATCCATTTGCTATCCACCTGAAACTATCACATTGTTAATGGCTGTTTGTTGTTGTTTAGTCACTAAGTTGTGTCCCACTCTTGTATAACTCCATGGACTGTAACCCACCAGGCTCCTCTGTCCATGGGATTTCTCAGCAAGAATACTGGAGTCCATTGCCATTTCCTCTCCAGGGGATCTTCTCGACCAAGGGACTGAACCCACGTCTCCTGCATTGCAGCCAGATTCTTTTTTTTTTTTTAATTTATTTAATTAACTTATTTTAATTGGAGGATAATTACAATATTGTGGTGGTTTTTGCAATACATCAACATGAATCAGCCATGGGTGCACATGTGTCCCCCCATCCTGAACCCCACTCCCACTTCCCTCCCCATCCCATTCCTCTGGGTTGTCCCAGAGCACTGGCTTTGAGTGCCCTGCTTCATGCACCAAACTTGTACTGGTCATCTGTTTCACATATGGTAAGATACATGTTTCAATGCTATTCTCTCAAATCATCCCACCCTCCCCTTCTCCCACAGAGTCCAAAAGTCTGTTCTTTACATCTGTGTCTCTTTTGCTGCCTTGCATGTAGGACTGTCATTACCGTCTTTCTAAATTTCAAATGTATGTGTTAATATACTATATTGGTGTTTCTCTTTCTGACTTCACTCTGTATAATAGACTTCAGTTTCATCCACCTCACAAGAACTGACTCAAATGCGTTCTTTTTTATAGCTGAGTAATATTCCATTATGTATATGTACCACAACTTCTTTATCCATTAATCTGCCAATGGACATCTGGGTTGCTTCCATGTCCTAGCTATTGTAAACAGTGTGCAAGTGGATTCTTTACTGCTGAACTACCAGGGAAGCTGTGTTAATTGACTATACTTCAATATAAAATAAAAGTTTAATATTAACATAGGATCTTGGGAAATATCTTTCCAACAACATGTATGTAGTCATTGCCACAGCCAGTATTTTACCCTAGTTTAAGACCTGCCTTCCCTGTAACCCAGGTCTTGGCACCAGATACCAACAAGACGATGCAGGAGACTATACTGACTATACAGCATAAGAGGTTCTTAGGAACCTGGAATACTGGAAGATGGGATATGAGCTGGTGAAGCACTGGAGGGATACACTTCTGGAGATGGATCTGGAAAAGGCAAAGTTTATTACCTTGGAAAGGGTCCTGCTCAGATTTTACTGGGGCAATGCTAAATTCTGCCATGCAACAGGCCTTCAGCAGCCGAGATGATGACACATTTGAAGTTCATTTTCTGACTCCCAGCCAGTCTCAGATGTGGATCAATGATCTCCCAACTCCCTTCCAGTCCCAACAGACCTTTGGGAATTAGGCTGGCGATGTTGCAATATCCTTGGAGAAAATTCAGCTACACATTGAATAATAGGCTTGAAATCCATCTGAGTATTTTTCTGGATATGTGTACAACAGACATCAGCATATTCATTCAGCTAAATACATGTTTGCCTTAAGCAGAGACACAGAGAATATTTTCAAGGTTTTTGCACAGAAAGTGCTGTTCAAACATAATATTTTGAAAATCATTAGTCCTGCCTAATAGATTCAAATTTCTGATCCAGGGACTATTTTTATTATCTGTTGAACAGTACATACTTTTGTTTCTTAGTTCTGTGAACAAGCCACAATATCTTCTCTAAATCAAGTCTTACCTCTGTCTATAGCTGCCTCTAACTTTCTGGCATGGTTTCTCAAAGGTATCTATTGTTACCTGTTCCTGCTTTGGGGCCTTTCATCTTCCAACTCTCATGGAAAAAAATAAAAAGCAGCCTAATCTACTGTCTTTACTAGTTTTCCCCAGTTTAATTGGGTGATAGGTAGGGAGGAGAAGAAATAAAGTATTCATGGAACCACAAGTGCAAATCATAGAAGCCTGGAGTAACATCACTGTAAAAAGACCTTAGACCTTTATCTAGTCCAACCCACCTCATTTTCTAGATGAAGACTTAAAGAACCCATGTTGAGAGTCACACAGTGAATCTGTAGTTGATCTAGGACTGGAATTTAAGTTTCTGAACATGTCAAAAATATATACTGATTT
This sequence comes from Capricornis sumatraensis, assembly GCF_032405125.1. Lineage (NCBI taxonomy): Eukaryota > Metazoa > Chordata > Mammalia > Artiodactyla > Bovidae > Capricornis > Capricornis sumatraensis. The sequence goes on along the minus strand of NC_091092.1, from coordinate 23,601,322 downwards.
TTGTCCACTTCATTTTCACAAATGATACTACATTTTCATTATCTTTTAGTAATTATTTTAGTGTTGTTCATTCAGACAGGCTGAGAAAGTTTGGAGGAATCAGACCTCTGTGCATACATGGTCATCACAACACAAAACCCATAATTACAAGCAGCCTATAGTTTGTTCCCGAGGTTTATTAAGACTAGAGAACTAGCAAGGAGACCCTGAGATGTGAATATCAGTTGGTCAACATATCCTATTTTGGAAAAAATAAAGACGATCTGCTCCAGAAAGAGGTATATACCTCCAGTAAAGGTAATACCACATTTTTTTTTCAAAATAAAATCAGTGTTTTGGAATGACCATACTTTACTTTCCACAATTCACAGTTGACATTCCCATTCCCCAAAAGACTAGGCAAAAGTTATTAAGAAAGGTAATGCAGGAGAAGTCTTATTTTGTGATTTTATGCTTTGGGTAACTTATGCATGGCATATACATACATATATATGTACACACACATGTATTTCTGTGTATGTTGAGCAGGAATTAAGAAAACAATGCAGTCTACAAAACACTGTCATTTATATAAATTTTAAAATACAGGTGCATAAAATAAAAATAGGCATTTTACAAATAAATAAAACTATACATATCAAATGCATTAGAATGACTGCCAATGGTAACAGGAGGATAATAGAAGTGGAGAATGGAGGTAATAATGGAATAGACAGATGACAGATAGATGATGATAGATTGATAGATACCAAAAAACAGCAGGGCCTTGCAGGGACCAGTGGGGATAGTGTTCTGTAACCGAGGCATGGATGAAGTCAGCTCTCAGCCTTTGAAGTCTAACAAATCAAAACAAAACTACACAACCTCTTTCTGAATCTCACTCTGGGAAAGAGAACCAATGAGGAATATTCTATTGTTCCTTCTGTATAAAACAGATGATAAGTTTCAGAGACAAATTTGAAATGACTTACACAGTAGGTATATTTGCATAATTCTGAAACTAGTTATTGCCTAGATTGTATATGAGCAAGTTACATTCCACTTGAGCACAACTCCAGTGTCTCTCACCAATATACAAATGGCAATGATGTTTTTGTTAAAATTTAGAAAATTAAATCTTTAACCAGCTACATGCGTATATTTAATTTGATTGGGAAAAGTTAGAAGCTTTCTTTGGTTTTGCCACTTTATGCTTTAACTAACTTTAGTCTAATCTGGTCATTTGGGTCATTGTTTTCTTTTTTTTTTTCTTCTAGTTAAGTGTTTGGCCACACTGCTGGTCCATATTGCATCAATAACGTGTTTCATTTTGAAGTTGTTAAGCAGAGAACATATTTCCATTACAAGCATGTAATGGTATAAATTTCCATTCTGGGTCCTGAAACACATCAGAAAAGGTCTCCTCATACTTTGTTAATTAAAAAAGTAAACAGGTCCTTAGTGGAGACAGTCCTCTTCCTTCCCCAGCTTCCCAGCAATGCAGTCTTCTTGGCTAGCTCTCTTTAGTTAAGAGGAGAGAGAGAGAGAAGAAACAGGTTGAGAAGGGGGGCCCATTCTGGCTACATTTGTGTTTTTAATTAGATTTCTTATGGACCGTAAGCAAAGAATGTATTAATATACAATAAGAAAAGGAAGTATACCATGTGGTATAGTAGTTGTTAAGCACTGGGGCTTTGACATTAAAAACTCTGGACCTGAATTCAGCTCTATCACTGAATGACTGTGGAAAAGTTATCTAACCTCTCACAGCCACTATACCAGTAAGACGGGAAAAGTGCCTATAATATTCTGGTAATATTACCTATCTCGTTAAGGCTGTTATAAGGATTCAGATGTTCATCTAAAGCACAGATTGTGAAACACATGAAAGCACTCAATATATAGTAGCTCTTACTAAGTAAATAGTAGCAGCAGTAGTAGTTAGATTGAGACAGTGATAATAGTATAGTAAAAGTCTCTGCCATAAACTGCCAAGTAGAGTTCAAAATTCAATCTTATAAATTGTAAGGTTGCATTATCAAAAAGTTAAATGTAGTGACTTGGTGATCTTGAAGAGCAAGCTGGCATCCATTTTCAAAAGTCCAGTTGCACTAATAAAATCCATCTGGCTCCTAGATGCAGCTTGGCACCTATTAATGGAGGTTGTCCATTCAATTTCAATACCTTTATTTTTCCCTCAGTGCCCCATGCCCACCTCAGAAAGATAACCCACCCCTACTTGAGAAGAGACCAGAGTGGAGTATGGGAGCCAATCATGAATTGAGTTATATTCATGGTTATCATGAGATTTTGCTGTAGTAATAGAAAAAGTAAGATATTTTATAGAGTCACAGATGTAGAGAACAGATTTATGACTACCAAAGGCAGGAGTGTGGGGTGAACTGGGGGATTGGGATTGACAAATATACACTACAATATATAAAGTGGATGGCTAATATGAGAGCCTGCTGTATAGCACAGGGAACTCTGCTCAATATTCTGTAGTGACCTGGGTGGGAGGGAAATCTGGAAAGAAGTAGATGTATATACATGTGGCTGATTCACTTTGCTGTGCAGTGGGAGCTAGCATGGCACTGTCAAGCAATTATACTCCAATAAAAATTAATTTAAAAAGTAAAATATTTTAATTGTTTTATTTTCATATTATGTACTGTTTATTCAATGTGGGTAAATATTAATTTTTCCATTATATATTAAAATATACATGGCTACTATATCCATTCATGCCAGTGTTGTATTTGGTTTATTGGTTTTGAGAAGGCAAGGATACTTCCATTACTTTTGGTTTATATAGCTGATCACAGACTGCCCTTAAGTAATGGTGGCAATGCTTTTCAGTGCTGTCAAGATGGCTCTTAAGAAATAAGACTGTTCCTTTCTCACAGTTGGTATCATGGGGTACAGTTTAAAAGATATCTGTAGTTTTATAATGCTTATAGGATATTTGCAGTAAGACTTTCTTATCTCCCAGTCACCAACACAAGATTGGCCAAGTTTATTAAGATGTTTTTCATCACCTTGGCTGGTCACATGGGTCAGAACAGAAGAGAAGCAAATCAACCCCATGCTGTAACAGGAAAACCCCTGTAGACGTCCAGAGACAAGAAGATGCCTAATATGCTGGTCTACATTTTTGAGGTAAGATAACTAGATCTCCAGTTTCATTTTATAAGCTCCAATGCTGTCTCAGGAATACTGGAGTGGGTTGTCATTTCCTCCTCCAAGGGATCTTCCCGACCCAGGGATTGAACCTGCATCCTCTGCATTGGCAAGTGGATTCTTTACCACTGCACAACCTGGTGCTGGTGCCGGTCAGCTCTTGCAGTGAAGTCGGGCACTCATTTCACTCTCCTTCTCCCAGGGGGATGGTGCCTCCCTCTGCCCTGGGCCACTCAGAATTGGGCCAGGAGAAACAGGAGTAGTGAGAATCTATGTTTCCTTCCTCAGTGCATCTTTTCCTATTTCTGTGCTTCAGAAATTACTACCCAGAGATAGTAATCCCTCACCCAGAATCCTTTACTCTTGAGAAGGTAGTCTTGTTCACAGCTGTTCAAATGGATTCCCCTTCTGGGCTAAAGGGGAATGAGCCCTATAAATTCCTATACTGATGTCACTTGACAATTGAATTTTCTTTTCCATTTTCATGACAATGAATCAGTAAATTCTAAGGAATGGAGACCCACATTGCATTCTTCTTTTCATGCCCCATAGCATTATTTCATGCCCATTTGTTGCTGTTGTTTAAAGTCCTTATTGAATTTATTACAGCATTGCTTCTGTTTTATGTTTTAGTTTTTTGACTGAGAGGCATGTGGGATCTTCGCTCCTGACCAGGGATTGAACCCACACCCCCTGCCTTGGAAGGCAAAGTCTTTAACCACTGGACCACCAGGGAAGTCCCTTTATTTGTTGTTAATAAAGTTGTATAAGACATCCCCAGCATGCAGTATTTACCTCCCATACCAACTATGGGTCATTGATTATTTCTATGATAAAGCAGGCACATAAGTAGCACTAGATATGATTTATATTAAATCACTTTGAAAACATCAAATACAAGCTCATATTATCACTAGAATGGAACTCCAAGTTTTGAGCAAAGGAAATTATTGCAAGAACTCTGGATACAGTCATCATAATAAAACTTTAAAGTTCTCTTATGAGGCCTGAGGCGAGCAGTTTGAAAATGGGCAAGTCGAAAATACCCAGAGCTAAGAGCAAATAGGTGGAGTACTCTTTAGTGAGGCCTACCTGAGGAGGTAAGGGCAGGTCAAAGACTATAAGCCTACTCAGGCTTGAATAGTTTTTGGCTTCCACTGACATAGCTCTACTTTTAGAGCCTCATTTCCCTTTAAGCATTTAGCACTCTTATGTTGCTCCAAATCTCTCCTAATAGAGGGAAAATCTATGTGATTAACTCAACCACACTGACTCATTCATTCTTTATGTATTCATTCATTCAAAAATATGTATTAAGTACCTACTATGTAAGACACTGTGCTAGGCTCAGGGTAGTTCCCCTCTCACAAAGGAATCTACCAATACCTGCCTATTAAAATTTTATCCATAGTTCAAGGTTATGTGAAATGCTTTCCTAATTCTCCCAACTATAAGTTTCTTTGGAGTACCCAGATACCTCTCTTTGATTTATAACTTGGTAAACTCTCTTTTGCTCCCCTACAAGATTCCAACACAGAAAACATCATGAACAAAGTCACAGTGTTAGACTTATGCATTGGATGGCTATGGGAAGATGAATAGACCATTTGGGCTGCAGCAGAGGCTTTCTGGTAGGGAGTAAAAGAGGATGTTTGCAAGGGATTCAGGTCAGCATCTTCACATGAGCTTTGAACAAAGCTTTGAAGATTAGTAGTTCTGCAAGAATCAAATTTAATAGATGGTAGGTGCTTCAAAGAGAGGCAATGACAAAGGCTTGCAGTTCAGAAATAAATAGGATGTGGTTAAGGAAGAGCAAATAATCCTGTTTGGCTGGAAAGAAAGGTACACATGTAAGGGAGTAACAGAAAATGAGCTCAGAGAATAAGAGGAGGTTCCAATGTGGACAACTTTGAAATGTTGGCTGGAGATTTGGAGGCTAATCTGGGTAGCATCACTTAGGGGCACAGAAAAGAATTTCCCCTCATCATCTCTTGTGACCTAAGGCATCAGTGGTATCTGTGGGAACATAAATGTATTTGAGTGCTGGCAGTATGAAGTCAATGTAAACAGAGATGAAAACTGTGAGCCTGATGCCATTAGACATCTATTAGCACTAGATCTAGGGAGTAATCCTTATAACATAAGGCAGTTTTATGAACAATAGGAGGAAGTACATTGTTACACAGCAGGAAGTATGCATATGGGACCTCTTATTGCAAGATGATATACAAAGAAACAAAATAAACATAGACTAATGAGTGACAGATCTGTAGTAGATAGCTGGATTCTGAAAGTGGCATTGCAGGGGAACAGAATATGTCACTTTGGCAGTAGTACAAGAAGGATACTCTGACCCTTCTTGGTCTCCCTGAAAGCATATGAAGGTACTTCCCTATAACAGGAGGGTAGAAGGTATCCTTACGGCCAGAGATAGGGAACTGTCTGAGAAGACTCTATAAACAAACTTTGTTACTTCCTTGCTAATTTGTTTTCCCAATCCCAAACTTCACCTTATCAATTCTTCACAAATTTATTGCTTTCTTTGTCTAAAAGGTGTAAAAGTTGTCTGCTTTTGTCAGTTTCTTTAAGCCTCATATCTTTGGGGATCCCATACATATAAAACTAAATGAAATTTGTTTTTCTCTTGTTAATCTGTCTTGAAAAGTGAAAGTGTTAGTTGCTCAGTTGTGTCTGACTCTATAGCCTGCAAAGCTCCTCTGTCCATGGGATTCTCCAGGCAAGAATACTGGAGTTGGTTGCCATTTCCTTCTCCAGTGGATCTTTCTAACCCAGGGATCAAACCTGGGTCTCCTGCATTGCAGGCAGATCTTTTACTGCCTGAGCCACCAGGGAAGCCTGTTAATCTGTCTTATGTCAATGTAATTATTATACCAGCCATAGTACCTAGAAGGGAAGAAGAGGAAAGTTTTCCTTCCCAACAGCATAAGACAGACAGCCACCATATTTTCCCACAAAATCTCATGGCATCATTCTGCTATGGAAAACAGTATGGAAGTTCCTCAAAAAATTAAAAAAATAGAAGTACCGTATGACCCAGTAATTTTATTTCTGGGTATATATCAAAAAGAATTGAAAATAAGATCTTGAAGAGATATTTGCACTCCCACATTCATTGCAGTATTAGCTACAATAGTCAAAAAGTGGAAGCAACCCAAATGTCCAGTGACAAATGAATGGATAGAGAAAATGCAGTATATACTACGTAACATTATTCAGCCTTAAAAAAGAAAGAAATCTTACCATATTCCACAATATAGATGAAGCTTGAAGACATTATGTTAAGTGAAACAAGCCCATCACAAAAAGACAAATACTGCATGATTCCACTGATAAAAGGTATCTAAAGTAGTTACCCTCTTAGAAACAAAAAATATAATGGTGGTTGTCAGGGAGTAAACAAAGAAGGGAATGGGGAGTTGCTATTTAACAGATATAGTTCCAGTTTTGCACAATAAAAAAGTTCTAGGGATGTGTTGCCCAATAAATCATATAGTTAACACAAGTGTACACTTAAAAATGGTCAAGATGGTAAATTTTGTTGCGTTTTTTAATCACAAAATAACAACAAAATACGTGAGGAAAGGGATATTATTGAAAGATCAGTGTTGAAACTGCCGTAAATTAGTTCCTAAGAAAACCATTCCCTGTATGGTCTGACATACATGTGAATTCTAAAAAAGCAACCAACCAAACAAAACCAAGCTCGTAGATACAGAGAATGGATTGGGGACTACCAGAGGGCAGGGAGTAGGAAGTGGGTGAAAAGGGTGAAGGGGGTCAAAAGATACAAACTTTTCAGTTATAAAATAAATGTCATGGCTACATAATGTACAGCATGGTGACTATAATTAGTAAGACTGTCTTATATATTTGAAAGTGGTTTAGAGAGTAGATTTAATGGGCCAAATGGGACCCCCTTACTGGTCTCCAACATTAAGAGTCAAACAAGTTAGCTCTATTTACCTCAGCTTTCAGTTATATACTTATTGAGTGCAGCACTCAATATGCCAGCAAATTTGGAAACCTCAGCAGTGGCCACAGGACTGGAAAAGGTCAGTTTTCATTCCAATCCCAAAGAAAGGCAATGGCAAAGAATGCTCAAACTACCACACAATTCTATTCATCTCACATGCTAGCAAAGTAATGCTCAAAATTCTCCAAGTGAGGCTTCAACAGTACGTGAACTGTGAACTTCCAGATGTTCAAGCTGGTTTTAGAAAAGGCAGAGGAACCAGAGATCAAATGGCCAACATCCACTGGATCATCAAAAAGCAAGAGAGTTCCAGAAAAACATCTATTTCTGCTTTATTGACTATGCCAAAGCCTTTGACTGTGTGGATCACAACAAATTGTGGAAAATTCTTCACAACATGGCAATAATACCAGACCACCTGATCCACCTTCTGAGAAATCTGTATGCAGGTCAGAAAGCAACAGTTAGAACTGGACATGGGAAAACAGACTGGTTTCAAATAGGGAAAGGAGTACGTCAGGACTGTATATTGTCACCTTGCTTATTTAACTTATATGCACAGTACATCATGAGAAATGCTAGGCTGGATGAAGCACAAGCTGGAATCAAGATGGCCGGGAGAAATATTAATAACCTCAGATATGCAGATGACACCACCCTTATGGCAGAAAGCAAAGAAGAACTAAAGAGCCTCTTAATGAAAGTGAAAGAGGAGAGTGAAAAAGGTGGCTTAAAACTCAACATTCAGAAAATGAAGATCAAGGCATCTGGTCCCATCACTTCATGGCAAATAGATGGGGAAACAGTGACAGACTTTATTTTTTCAGGCTCCAAAATCACTGCAGATGGTGACTGCAGCCATGAAATTAAAAGAGGCTTGCTCCTTGGAAGAAAAGCTATGACCAACTTAGATAGCATATTAAAAAACAGAGACATTACTTTGCCAACAAAGGTCCATCCAATCAAAGCTATGGTTTTTCCAGTAGTCATGTATGGATGTGAGAGCTGGATTATAAAGAAAGCTGAGCACTGAAGAATTGATGCTTTTGAACCGTTGTGTTGGACAAGACTCTTGAAAGTCCCTTGGATTGCAAGGAGATCCAACCAGTCCATCCTAAAGGGAATCAGTCCTGAATATTCATTGGAGTACTGACGCTGAAGCTGAAACTCCAATACTTTGACCACCTGATGTGAAGAGCCGACTCATTTGAAAAGACCCTGATGCTGGGAAAGATTGAAGGCGGGAGGAGAAGGGGATGACAGATGATGAGATGGTTGGATGGCATCACTGACTCAATGGACATGACTTTGAGTAAACTCCAGGAGTTGGTGATGGACAGGGAGGCCTGGTGTGCTGCAGTCCATGGGGTCGAAAAGAGTCAGACACGACTGAGCAACTGAACTGAACTCGGTTTTATAATTAAGGAGCTAGAAAAATTTACACTGAGATATCTGAACAACAATTATTTGGGACAGTTAGGCCAAGAAGCCTGACCTTCTTGGCTTAAACCCTACTCTGGGGATCCCAGAACTTTTTATAAAAAGTAGGTAAAATAGAGAACAAAAAGAAAAAAAAAAGCCTTTTAAATCCCCTCTTCCAAGACCAAAACTTGTTGATGAGATCCTAATGAAAACTAAAGATATAAAAATTGATGGAGTTGTGATAAAGGTATAGAAAATTGGCATATTTAAATAGGCTTTATGGACTTCCCAGGTGGGGTTAGTGGTAAAGAACCTGCCTGCCAATATGAGAGACATAACTAATGTGGGTTTGATCCCTGGGTCAGGAAGATGCCCTGGAGGAGGGCATGGCAAACCACTCCAGTATTCTTGCCTGGACAGAGGAGCCTGGAGGGTTACAGTCCATAGGGTTGCAGAGAGTCAGACATGACTGAAGCAACTTAGAACTCATGTAAGAGAGAAGATACTAACAGTGCTCGCACAAGGGAAAAAAAAAAAGGAAAAAATTTAATTATGTATTGTGATCGCCTTTCTGTGGTGATCATTTCACAATATGTATACAAACAATGAATCATTATGTTGCACACCTGAAACTCATATAATGTTACATGCCCATTACACCTTTAAAAAAACAAATAAATAAGTCCACAAAACACACCTTACCCCACACCTTGACAGCCTCTGGCCTCTTTTTTCCCTTTTGATCAAGAATCTCTAACTTGCCCCAAACAGTAACATAAACCTCGGTTGAATCAGAAACCAGATCTATAGGGAGCTCCAGGGAGATAGAGTCTGAAGCCCACTCTTTCTGTGAGAGGCAGAGTAAAGATGAAACAATAGAAGATGAAAATAGTGGGGGTTCTCAAGCCCAAACAATAGAAATCCATAATCCAGGATTTTCTGTACCCTGTGTACTCTGTGAAATGGAGGTAAAATTTTTTAACCTATTAATAGTGATCTTTGCTGAAAATAAACTCCAAAAAAAAAAAACAAAAGAAAAATTATTCCCAATCTTCAGAGATTTAATTATATTTAGTAATAAGTGATTGGTTTCCCAGGTGGCAGGAATGGTAAATAACTCACCTGCCAATACAGAAGACGTAAGAGACATAAGAGATGCAAGTTTGATCCCTGAGTCAGGAAGATCCCCTGAAGGAGGGCATAGCAACCCACTCCAGTATTCTTGCCTAGAGAATCCCATGGACAGAGGAGCCTGGTGGGCTCCAGTCCATGGGGTGGCAGAGAGTTGAACACTACTGAAGTGACTTAGTGAGCATGCACACAGTAATAAGTGATTAGAGTAAATCATAGTCTCACAATTGTTTCCAGGACCAGTATGCTACCTTGAAATTTAAAATAGCCAATCAAATTGGCTAGATGAATGTTATATAGAATACTTCTGAAGACAGAGAGAAAAAATTACCTGAGAGTAAGACACTGAGCATGTTTGTCTTTTTTTCTGTTTTAAATTAAACCTATTTCAATATATATTGGTTTGGAATCATAGGTAATTTTGGCACTACCTAATTTTATTTGGTCTGCAATTTCCTTTCCAGAGATAAAATCCCCAGTGAAACTCAATTTTTACATTGTAATAAAACCTGTCTTTGCTAGGAATATTAGATGATTTTTTTTTTGCCCTCTTAAGACTCATAACATTTAATATTGAGTTTTTCTATTTTTTGAATTGGAAAAAAAATTTATTTTTACAACTAAGGAGAAAAGCAGCACATTTTTTATTCCCTCATATTGGAAATACACAAATATTTGGGGTGTTTTCCCATGTATACTACAGTGTTATACTTCAACTTCTATCAACATATACTCTACAGTGTGGCACCACCACAGCGGAAAGGCAAAACAGGTAAAAGGGTCAGCTGGATGGTTACAGTGAGTTTTATATGTATTTTGAAAAATCTGTTTAAGCTATGTCTTGAATTTGGGGGTTAAACTTAGAAACATCTCTTTCACTTTCACAGATTAAAAATAAAAACTTGTTCTAGGCAAGATTTCAATGTCTTTTCTCTGTCCATAAGTAATTTTCTATAATAAAGTTTGAATGTATAATAGTAGCGAATAATTCTATTTTCTCAATCTGATTTGGCATACAAAGCAATACAGCTCATAGCAGATATGCTTCTGTAAAATATGCACACAAGACTGACCAAGAATTCTGGAGATGTGTTATATTCAGGACACACCAGCCTAACACTTTCCTAGCTCCCTTGTCCCTGTTGAAGTACTGCATGTATGTAGCAGTCATTGAGATTTGCTGTATCCTAGGGTTTACGGACTGAGTTCTAGTTTTGATATATGCCTAAAGTGACCCTTAAACCAAGACTGCATCTGGACACAGATGCAAATAAATGAAGGTACATTCAGGCAGTAGCTAGGCATTTTCACATTTGCTAAGCACGTTTCAAAGAGCCACTCATTCCTGCCTGCTATATTACAATTTGGCCTCTCTGAAGCTAATTGGAGAAATAGTATAGAAAATCTAAGGCCAGGCCCTTTGTGTTGAGGAAGCCTATTTTAATTTCCACAGCAGTGGTAACTCTAAAATGAGGCAAAAGCATTATTTGAATTGGATCTTGTCAAAAACTCATTACAATCTGAAATACATGTGCGCTTACTTGAGATAGAAGGAGTGACCACTTTGTATATACAAGGCTTGGTATGAGAGATCCTTAAGCATTCAGAGGCAGTGTGGAGCAGTCATTATGAACATAGTGATGTGTACTCATGGAGATTTGAGCCATTTCCTATATATGTGACCTTGGGAAGTGTGCATGACCTCTCTGAAACACACTGTTTCTTTTGTATTAACTATGTATGGGAGACAATAATAATATCTATCTGATAAAGCTGTTGTAGAGATGTCAAATGAAATATGCAAAGTGCCCAAAACAGTAGCTAAAATGTGGTAGAAATTTAATAAACAGTAGCTTAAACCATTTTGAAATGGCAGTGTGACCAACATACTGGGAAAGAAACTTAAGTGAGAAGAAATAGCTGTACCATACTCCTTTATATTTGATGAAATATTTTATCATAGGTTCAAATTAAACAAACTTACTGAGATAACTCTGGCTATTAAAATGAAATCTCTTTCAGTAATCAGGAAAAAAAAAAGTATATTTCACTCCTTAGGCAAGTGCAAGCATCTTAAAAACTTATTTTTAGTTCAGCAGATGACTCAGCAGCACTGATTTATTTAAAATTCAGTCCAAACAAATTGACAACTGAACTGTCTGTATAAAGCATCATTAGAACACATACTCAGTGAAACAATGAGGTGGGGCAAAGTTCCATCTTGTAACATGTTAAAGATTGATATTTGCACATATTTCAGCTGCTCACCTTACTTCAGTTTTAATCTTCCCTTCAAAGAAGATGGTGTGGACCATCTGCAAAGGAGCCCACTAGAGCATTTGTTTAGAGGAAAGATGCTAGGTCTGAAGTTACAGAAGGTAGAGTCAGATAAGGGTATCTTACTTAAGATATTCAGGTATAGAAACAACCAGAAAGTGACTATGAACCAGAGTTCTTTAAAAGTTCTGAGACTGAATCAGAAGCTGGTGAGTCCAAAGGACTAAGAACTTGGGAAAATGCCAAAGATCGGTAGCCAGAAAAAGAATGGAACAAAATAGGAGAGGGTCACAAGTGAATTGAGGGGGGAAAAAAGCCATTATTGTGGAAAAAAAAACTATCAAAATGCCATACTTGATGAGATATGTTAACTTAATGATATAACATTGTGGTAGATAATGCTTCGGGTGGCACTAGTGGTAAAGAACCTTCCTGCTAATGCAGGAGACATAAGAGATGCAGGTTTGATCCCTGGTTCAGGAAGATCCCCTGGAGGAGGGCATGGCAACCCAATCCAGTATTCTTGCCTGGAGAACCCCCGTGGACAGAGGAGTCTGGATGGCTAGAGTCCATAGGGTTGCAAAGAGTCAAACACAACTGAGCTACTTAGAATGCATGCACAGATGCCTTCAGAGAAGTTTATGCTCTTAAGATCACTGAAGGACTTTGGCCAGAATGCCACACTTTGGCATGTGGTTAGCTCAACTAGTTAGAGTGAGTTAACATAAGATTTGATTTTTACCTAGCCAATAAATGGTGTTCTTCAGTTGCTGCTATTAATTGAGCACATATTATATGACAGGAAAATGATGTACATTACCCCATGTGGTCCTTGCAACAGCCTATGGGATAGGTACTAGTACTGCTAGAATTTTAAAGATAAAGAAACTAAGGATCAGAGAAGTTAAATAACTAGTCCCAAATCAGCAGGCAGGAAATGACCTCAGGATTTGAGCCCTGGTTTGTCTGACTTCAAAGCCCATGCTTTTAGCTATTATGTATGGTTAGTTTTTAATTCACAGAATCCAAGCATAGCCCAGGGTGAACTGTCTTACAAATATGTGTCACTAGCCATAGCAGGATCTGAATGTGGGTGGCCCAGAGCAAATTCATCACCACCCAAGGAAAAAAACACAACAATTAAGGCCAGGTCCTAATGATGACCTTCTTCTTGGGTACATGTCCTTTTGGCTGCCAAATTTCACAACAGAATGCCAACACTAAATTGTCATTTAAAGATCTATTTAATTGGTAATTTGAAATAGCCACAACCCAATATATATTAAAGCTAAGTGAAAAAAAAAACATATTTATGACGGTTTATATGTGTTTTTGTAAGGCATTTGTGTTTTTGTTTCATTATTCAATATCTTTTTAACAGGAAATTAGAGAGATACTTCTCCCTGGTCTTAACTATCAGGAATAGTAGTGTTTCTTCAAGGAACACTCATTAGCTTTTGCTTGTTTATTTTTGTTTTATTGCAAATAGGTGATGGTGGGGCTTTGTGGACCAAATATTCCAATGGATTTAAATCCTGACTACACATTAGAACTACCTGGGTAGATTTTCAAAAATATAAATACTTGGACCCAATCCCCAAACATTCTGATACACTCTATCTAATTTGGTCCTAAGAATCAACATTTTAGGTCTCTCGAGGTGATTCTAATGTATAACCAAAGTTGAGAGCCATGATGCTGCTTATCAAGTTTAGACGCTCCTTCTTTGAGAAAATGCTTGGAAAACAGAGTCAGAGCCATGGTCCCCTCATAGCCAGCAAGTTAGGACTTTGAGGCATGCATAATTTTTTTTAGTCTCAATCCTAGCTCCATTTTATGTTTCATCCTTGTTTTTTTGTGTTTTAGTTTCTCACCTACTAACCAGAGGGGTTTTTGTAATAAAAATATCTCAATATTCTAGGTTTCCACGCAAATTACATTTTTAGAACATGTTAATGTATACAATCAAAATAATGTATTGAAAATTATGATGTTTACAGGTTATAAAGTATGGTTTAAGGAAATTATCATGTTCACTCTCAGTTTTTGCAGAATTTTAAGGATGCAAAGTTTACTCTGCCCTTGTCTTTTCATTATTGATGTTCCAAGTAATAAAAATAAATCTAAATACTACTGGCTCAATTCACTCCTGATTCATTTTCCCATGTTTTAGTAGCACATAAAGAGCCAGTATATTGTTCAAATAAAGCATGCCATATTAGACTAAACACTAGTAACTATGTAGCTCTGTGATCTTTGACAAGTCAATTAACATCTCTGTTTTTTTTTAACCCTAAGAAAAAAACATGGAAAGTGGTGAGAACTGAATTAAATTCCTTTTCTCTATACCAGTTATGGATTTTTAAAATCATTTTTCTATTACAGTTAGTGGAATCAGAGCATCTATAATGACAACTTTATTGCTACTAGTCTTATCACAAAATAATATGCATAGTTACATTTTTAAGGACTTCCCAGATGTCACCAATGGTAAAAAGAAAAAAACCACCTGCCAATGCATGAGACATAAGAGACATGGATTCAATCCCTGGGTTGGGAAGACCCCCTGGAGGAGGGCCTGGCAACCCACTTCAATATTCTTGCCTGGAGAATCCCATGGACAGAGGAGCCTGGCGGGCTACCGTCCATAGGGTCCCAAAGAGTCAGACATGACTGAAGTGACTAAGCATGCAGCACACACATTTTTAAATAATTTGTGAAAATGCAAAGCAAATGTTTATTGTATTGAGTAAATGAATTAGCCAGAAGAGAGTTTAATATTAAAAATATATCAGGGGCTTCCCTGGTGGTCCAGTTGTTAAGAATCTGCCTTGCAATGCAGGAGACATCAGTTCGATTCATGATCCAGGAAGATCCCACATGCCATGGAGCAACTAAGCATGTGTAGCACAACTACTAAGCCCACAAACTAGAGCCCCACCAATTAACTAACTAAAACACAAGTGATTCTAATATCCACAAATTGTCTTTTTCATCCTTTGGCAACAAGAGAAGGACACACCTCACAATGAAGAGTAGCCCTGCTTGCCTCAACTAGAGAGAGCCGTGTGCAGCAATGATGACTCATCACAACCAAAGACAAATAAATAAATGAATCTTTTTTTTAAAAAAAAAGTATATCAGAGTACTGAAAAAGCAGAAAGTATCACTGAGCTATCACAGACATAGTAGCTTCAAAGGAGCAGAGGTATCTCCTAGGGTTGGGGCAACTATTAAGTCAGGCAGGCTTAACTGGGGATTCCTTGATCAGAAAACTCTTTCGCAGTCTTTTTAAACGACAAATCCTGATCAAAAGCAGGATCAGTCAGTTCAGTCGTTCAGTCATGTCTGATTCTTTGTGACCCCATGAACTGCAGCACGCCAGGCCTCCCTGTTCATCACCAACTCCCAGAGTTCACTCAGACT
This sequence comes from Capricornis sumatraensis, assembly GCF_032405125.1. Taxonomy (NCBI): domain Eukaryota; kingdom Metazoa; phylum Chordata; class Mammalia; order Artiodactyla; family Bovidae; genus Capricornis; species Capricornis sumatraensis. The sequence continues at coordinate 23,585,913 of NC_091092.1, read as the reverse complement.
TACGTCCATCGAGTCAGTGATGCCATCCAGCCATCCCATCGTCTCTCATCCCCTTCTCCTCCTGCCCCCAATCCCTCCCAGCATCAGAGTCTTTTCCCATGAGTCAACTCTCCACATGAGGTGGCAAAAGCACTGGAGTTTCAGCTTTAGCATCATTCCTTCCAAAGAAATCCTGGGTTGATCTTCAGAATGGACTGGTTGGATCTCCTTGCAGTCCAAGGGACTCTCAAGAGTCTTCTCCAACACCACAGTTCAAAAGCATCAGTTCTTTGGTGCTGAGCCATCTTCACAGACCAACTCTCACATCCATACATGACCACAGGAAAAACCATAGCCTTGACTAGACGGACCTTAGTCGGCAAAGTAATGTCTCTGCTTTTGAATATGCTATCTAGGTTGGTCATAACTTTTCTTCCAAGGAGTAAGCGTCTTTTAATTTCATGGCTGCAATCACCATCTGCAGTGATTTTGGAGCCCAAAAAAATAAAGTCTGACACTGTTTCCACTGTTTCCCCATCTATTTCCCATGAAGTGATGGGACCAGATGCCATGATCTTCGTTTTCTGAATGTTGAGCTTTAAGCCAACTTTTTCACTCTCCTCTTTCACTTTCATCAAGAGGCTTTTTAGTTCCTCTTCACTTTCTGCCATAAGGGTGGTGTCATCTGCATATCTGAGGTTATTGATATTTCTCCCGGCAATCTTGATTCCAGCTGTGTTTCTTCCAGTCCAGCGTTTCTCATGATGTACTCTGCATAGAAGTTAAATAAGCAGGGTAACAGTATACAGCCATGATGTACTCCTTTTCCTATTTGGAACCAGTCTATTGTTCCATGTCCAGTTCTCACTGTTGCTTCCTGACCTGAATACAGATTTCTCAAGAGGCAGGTCAGGTGGTCTGGCATTCCCATCTCTTTCAGAATTTTCCACAGTTTATTGTGATCCACACAGTCAAAGGCTTTGGCATAGTCAATAAAGCAGAAGTAGATGTTTTTCTGGAATTCTCTTGCTTTATCTGTGATCCAGCAGATGTTGGCAATTTGATCTCTTTTTCCTCTGCCTTTTCTAAAACCAGGTTGAACATCTGGAAATTCACGATTCAGTTATTGCTGAAGCCTGGAGAATTTTGAGCATTACTTTACTAGCCTGTGAAATGAGTGCAATTGTGTGGTAGTTTGAGCATTTTTTGGCATTGCCTTTCTTTGGGATTGGACTGAAAACTGACTTTTTCCAGTCCTGTGGCCACTGCTCAGTTTTCCAAAGTTGCTGGCATATTGAGTGCAGCACTTTCACAGCATCATCTTTCAGGATTTGAAATAGCTCAACTGGAATTCCATCATCTCCACTAGCTTTGTTCGTAGTGATGCTTTCTAAGGTCCACTTGACTTCACATTCCAGGATGTCTGGCTCTAGATTAGTGATCACACCATCGTGATTATCCGGGTCATGAAGATCTTTTTTGTACAGTTCCTCTGTGTATTCTTGCCACCTCTTCTTAATATCTTCTGCTTCTGTTAAGTCCAGACCATTGCTGTCCTTTATCAAGCCCATCTTTGCATGAAATGTTCCCGTGGTATCTCTAATTTTCTTGAAGAGATCTCTAGTCTTTCCCATTCTGTTCTTTTCCTCTATTTCTTTGCATTGATCGCTGAAGAAGGCTCTCTTATCTCTTCTTGCTATTCTTTGGAACTCTGCATTCAGATGCTTATATCTTTCCTTTTCTCCTTTGTTTTTCACTTCTCTTCTTCTCACAGCTATTTGTAAGGCCTCCCCAGACAGCCATGTTGGTTTTTTGCATTTCTATTCCATGGGGATGGTCTTGATCCCTGTCTCCTGTACAATGACACGAACCTCATTCCATAGTTAATCAGGCACTCTATCTATCAGATCTAGGCCCTTAAATCTATTTCTCACTTCCACTGTACAATCATAAGGGATTTGATTTAGATCATACCTGAATGGTCTAGCGGTTTTCCCTACTTTATTCATTTTAAGTCTGAATTTGGTAATAAGGAGCTCATGATCTGAGCCACAGTCAGCTCCTGGTCTTGTTTTTGTTGACTGCATAGAGCTTCTCCATCTTTGGCTGCAAAGAATATAATCAATCGGATTTCGGTGTTGACCATCTGGTGATGTCTATGTGTAGAGTCTTCTCTTGTGTTGTTGGAAGAGGGTGTTTGCTACGACCAGTGCATTTTCTTTGCAAAACTCTATTAGTATTTGCCCTGCTTCATTCTGCATTCCAAGGCCAAATTTGCCTGTTGCTCCAGGTGTTTCTTGACTTCCTACTTTTGCATTCCAGTCCCCTATAATGAAAAGGACATCTTTTTTGGGTGTTAGTTCTAAAAGTTCTTGTAGGTCTTCATAGAACCGTTCAACTTCAGCTTCTTCAGTGTTACTGGTTGGGGCATAGACTTGGATTACTGTGATATGAATGGTTTGCCTTGGAAACAGAGATCATTCTGTCGTTTTTGAGATTGCATCCAAGTACTGTATTTGGACTCTTTTGTTGACCACAATGGCTACTTCATTTCTTCTGAGCAATTCCTGCCCGCAGTAGTAGATGTAATGGTCATCTGAGTTAAATTAACCCACTCCAGTCCATTTTAGTTCGCTGATTCCTAGAATGTCGATGTTCACTCTTGTCATCTCCTGTTTGACCACTTCCAATCTGCCTTGATTCATGAACCTGACATTCCAGGTTCCTATGCAATATTGCTCTTTACAGCATCTGATCTTGCTTCTATCACCAGTCACATCCACAGCTGGGTATTGTTTTTGCTTTGGCTCCATCCCTTCATTCTTTCTGGAGTTATTTCTCCACTGATCTTCAGTAGCATATTGGGCACCTAATGACCTGGGGAGTTCCTCTTTCAGTATCCTATCATTTTGCCTTTTCATACTGTTCATGGGGTTCTCAAGGCAAGAATACGGAAGTGGCTTGCCATTCCCTTCTCCAGTGGACCACCTTCTGTCAGACCTGTCCACCATGACCCACCCATCTTGGGTTGCCCTGCAGGCATGGCTTAGTTTCATTGAGTTAGACAAGGCTGTGGTCCTAGTGTGATTAGATTGCCTAGTTTTCTGTGAGTATGGTTTCAGTGTGTCTGCCCTCTGATGCCCTCTTGCAACACCTACCACCTTACTTGGGTTTCTGTTACCTTGGGCATGGGGTATCTCTTCACAGCTGCTCCAGCAAAGCGCAGCCGCTGCTCCTTACCTTGGATGAGGGGTATCTCCACACCACCGCCCTTCCTGACCTTCAACGTGGGATAGCTCCTCTAGGCCCTCCTCCGCCCGTGCAGCCACAGCTCCTTGGACATTGGGTTGCTCCTCCCGGCCCCCACCCCTGGCCTCGAGCACAGGTTGGCTCCTCCCGGCCACCGCCCCTGGGCTCAGTCGCAGGGTGGCTCCTCCTGGCCACCACCCCTGACCTCAGAGGAGGACTACCGCGACCGGTGCAGTAAGCGCAGGCAGCTGCAGTGACCGGTGCACTCTCCCGCATTGTAGGCAGACGCTTTACCATCTGAGCCACCAGGGAAGTCCCTTGGCACATTTACCCACAAACAAATCACCCTCTGTTTGTGATCCAAAAAGATAGTTTAAAAATCAGGTTATGTTGCTTTGCTGTTTGCAGTTCTTAAAAATGACTTACCTCTTCACTTGAAAAGTGAAGTGAAGTTGCTCAGTGGTGTCTGACTCTTTGAGACCCCATGGACTGTAGCCTACCAGGCTCCTCAGTCCATGGGATTTTCTAGGCAAGAGTCCTGGAGTGGGTTGCCATTTCCTTCTCCAGGGGATCTTCCCAAACCAGGGATTGAACCTGGGTCTCCCTACCAGGGAAGCCTGAAAAACTAACTTCAAATTCTCTTCCATGGCCTACAAGAGCCTATTTGATCCCACTTGTGTCTAGCTCTTTCACCTAATTTCATGGTCTGTTCTCTGCATTCCAGCCACGTTGACCCTTTAGCTTCTCAGATCTCTCATAATTCATTCTGCTACACAGTCTTTGTACACGTTGTGCCTGCTTTATGGGATGATAACTTTTCTTTCTTTTATCTAGTTAACACTTACCTGTCCTTCAGATCTTAAGTCAAAAGTCTCCTCCTCAGGGAAGCCTTCCCAAATTAGGTAGGGTTCCCCTCCTATGGGTTCTCAGGACACCAAAGCACTCTTTCCTCACTGTTTATAATTATACACTTATTTCACTAAATCTGTGTTTCCCATTAGACTATAACCTCTTTGGAGACTGAACCAGATCCATGTTGTTCACTATGATATATCCTGGATGTAGCACATGGGAGGTGATCAACACAGCTACAATATTTTTTAATGAATAAATTAATAGATTGCTTTAAGGACACGGGCTGAGTATTATTCCCCACTGCCTAGTGCAGTGCTTACATTTCGTATATACTCAATAAACGTTTGTTAGAACATCAATGGGCCTGAAACCAGAGAAAGTTAGATTTTTTTTTTCCCCCTAGTTATCTAATTGTCTGTCAGGGGTCATCATAAACGTGTTTTTAGAAGCCTCTTCATTTGATTTTGTTGGGGTGAGTGAATGATTCCTTAGCAGAGTAATTCTTATATGCAAATTTTGAACTCTATGAGATGAGCAAGAAATTCTAGTCTCTAAAAGCCTGCTCAAACATTCTCCTCTCTAACTCATAACCAGATTTTATTTCTGTGACCAATAGCACGAATGAAAATGCTCACAGTACAAGGCAAAAAGAAAAAGATTGTGATGATATGTTTTTCCAATAAGAAGCAGAGAGATGACATGCTACTTACTTATAAATTCATTTATAGTTACTTTTTTCACATAAAAGCCAAAAGGCCAATTTATGATTTTACATTTATTTGTCAGCAAGACCACATTGTTGAATCCAATTTCATTGTATCTTCAAGGAGATGCAAAGTTCTTTGTCATTTGAAAAAGACAATGCAGACAGTATTAATACCAAAATTACCTGACTGCTCAGATATTTTTATGTGTAAACCCAATTAAGTTTGGATCATTAAAAAAGATCACAACAAAATTAATCCACACTAGTGATAATACTCACCTTTAATTGAATGCTTACTCTATGCTAGGAACTGCATAAGTGTTTTGGATTTATCAGTCCTATGGGATAAGTATCTTTATTTAGCTTCATTTTTACATAAAGGAAACAGGAAGCTTCGAGATGTTAAAATACTTCCTGGAGTCCCAATTAGAACTGGTTCTCTAGTTACAAACACAAAAAGACAGTATTACTGCTAGTTAGTTTACTAGTCATGTGCTCCTGTCTTTTTCAGTAATTTGACTCTTGCCTCACCCGCCTTCCCTCAATTATCCTAACCCATGAAACAATGCTTATTTTGCCTCTCCTTGTCACTGCTTTGGGAATCTACTTCCCATACGAATGACTACAGCAAATAATTATTCTGAACCACTCAGAGACGTGATCTCATCATGGATAGATTTTAATTTCATGTTTTTGCCCTGACAAGGCAGCAGATTACATGTAATATTTGTGTCTCTTTCATAGTAAATACTTAGGAAAGGAAAGCAAATAAGGCTTTGTGGTTCAATGGAAAGAGCTCATGTCTGGGATTCTAGTTCCCAGGCCCCACAAACTAGGTATATTATCTTAGGCAAACTACATAAACTCTCAGCATCTTCAGATTTGAATAAGTTAAATTTCTTCTCACTCTAAACCACTCTGGGTATATGATTTTTTTTTTTCTTTCCTGTAACTGAAGTCCATCTTTGAAATTCAAGGAAGAGATATGAAATAAAGTCATTGTCATCCTACTCCGGGCATTGAAAAAGAGAATTACCTATCCTTTTTTCCACAACCATCTACACAGCTCAATGAAGAACTAAAATTCAGAAACAATAAAATCCCAAAATAATAATAATAATCCCTTCTCCCTTTGTAAAACATAGCATGATTTGCCCTAATGACTTGGTAAGCATAAGAGGATGGGACTCATATACCAGCACAGCATCGAGTACATAGAATTTTATTAAAAAAATTTTGTTGAACTATAGGACTTCCCTGGTGGTCCAGTGGTTAAGACTCTGCACTTCCACTGCAGGGTGTGAAGGAAAGTTACAAGGCTCAAAACAGCCTGGAGTTAAAACTCCCCTCCAGTCCCTCCTCACCATTCTATGCAAAACAAAGAAATCTCTCACCCGAAGAAAAAATGGACATTAAGGTTGATTACGCTCAGCTCCCAGCCGGTCCCAGCCTCTGGCCGATCTCCAGAATTTCTTGCCCCAGCTGTTTAAGAGATAACTAACCCAAACAACCTTGGAGAAGAACAGGCCCCCTTAAGACAGTAGATTTCCACATATATGCCTATATGCTGCTGCTGCTTCTAAGTCGCTTCAGTCGTGTCCGACTCTGTGCGACCCCATAGACGGCAGCCCACCAGGCTCCCCGTCCCTGGGATTCTCCAGGCAAGAATACTGGAGTGGGTTGCCATTTCCTTCTCCAATGCCTGAAAGTGAAAAGTGAAAGTGAAGTTGCTCAATCGTGTCTGACTCTTAGTGACCCCATGGACTGCAGCCTACCAGGCTCCTCCATCCATGGGATTTTCCAGGCAAGAGTACTGGAGTGGGGTGCTATTGCCTTCTCTGATATGCCTATATATACTTACTCTTTTCTTGAGTTAGTGTAGCACTCACTAATCTGACTGCTGCCCCTTTCTGGCCTCATTAAAGGTGATCTGTTCCTGTAAAGTGCCGGTCTTGTTCTTTTTCTGAACTTCGCCTTCTCTAACTCCCTTACCCTACATATTTTGGTGTTGAAACCCAGGAGGTTGAGGTTCCTTCTCATTCTCCATGGCCAGCTCTTTGGAGCATGGAAGCCTGCCGAGCTCACTTTCTTGCCCAGGCTTTGAAGACCTCCTCAAGAGGACGCTCTGTGCCTTCGTGAGTGGTACAAGTCCTATGTAAGGGCTTTATTGGTTTCCCATGTAATCTGAGGAATATTGGCCTCTCCCTCTCTCTTCCTCTTTTCTCTACATTTTCTTTTCTGTGAGACCGACCAACTCCAGGACAGAGGTCTTTTGCCATTTGACCTCCCTCCATCCACCACGAATTCGTACCTGACCCAGTAGCCCAGATAAGCTCGGACAGTACTCTAGGATGTCATAGACTATCGTCCTTTCCGGGTTCCTGGGGACCCCTCTGGCCAAAAGGCCTCTGGGGAGGTAATTGCAGGACACCCCTCCCTCCTTCAGAGTTTCTGTCTTTGCCCAGTCTAAAGATTAGTTCAAAAGATTATCTTTGCTCTCGACCAGACAGTCGCTTGCCATTTGCTATGGGGTCAAGCCAATCTGTCCCACGGGACTCTCCCTTGGCCTCCATAAAATGAAACCTCAAACCTCTACTCTTGACTGATCTCAAGGTTCATAAATTTGAGTTGCTGTGCACTCAAATTTGGCCTCAATACAAACTGGATAACCAAAACCGCTGGCCTGAGTTCGGGACTTTCGATTTCAATATTTTATCAGATCTCACCAACTTCCTCAAATGGAATGGCAAATGGTCGGAGGTCCCCTATATTCAAGCCTTCTTCTAGGACCTTAGAAGCTGTCCTTCTCTCTGCAAGGACTGTTCTACCTATCAAATCCTCCTCTGCTCTCTCTCCCCCTCCATTACAAAATAATCCAAATCTAAAGTCCCTAAAAGGCCCCCTAAACCCTCAGCCCCTAATTTTGACCCAGCAGATGTGCCTCCCCCCTACCGCCCTGGGGAGAAAGCTTCCGGAGATGAGACCCCATTATCTAGCCCTTCCTCCTCCAAAACAGGAAGCGATGACTCCAAAACCCCAAAAGAGATTTCCATCCCACCTCCATCGGCCAGGACCTGAAGCAAACACATATTTCCTCTCAGAGAGTTAGTGGGACCAGAGGGCCCTACATGGATTCATGTGCCTTTCTCAATTTCTGATATGAGCCAAATTGAAGAAAAATTGGGATCTTTTTCAGAAAATCCTACTGGATATAGAAAAGAATTCCTCTGCCTTACACAAGCATATCATTTAACTTGAAATGATCTTTATTACATCCTAAATGCCACTTTAACCCCTGATGGAAAGGAACGGATATGACAGGCAGCCTAGACTCATGCTGATCAGCTCCAAAACCAAAATAGGACTAATCCAGTGGCTGATTATGCAGTCCCTTTAACTGAGCCATGGTGAACATATCAAGCAGATGATGCCGGCATCTAGTACCTGCATCATATGATTACCTGTTTATTAGAAGGAGTGCTAAAAAGCTCTCACATTCATGTTAACTACGATAGCATTAGGGAAGTGACAAGGAAAAGATGAAAATCCTGTCCTTTTTCTTTCATAGCTTACTGAGGCAGTCCAAAAATACACTAATCTAGATATTTCCACCCCTGCCGCCAGACTTCTGTACCTACACGTCCAGTTCATAAGCCAGTCAGCCTCTGATATTCACCGAAAACTATGCCAGTTAGAAAAGGGCCCCGAAACCCCTCAGCAAGATCTCCTAGAAATAGCATTTAAAGTTTTCAACAATAGGGAGGAAGAAGCAGAAAAAGAAAAGAAAACAAACTACAAATATGCTTTATTCGCTGCAGCTATCCAAGAAAGAAATTCAACTTCTTTGGCCCATCAACCCTGGCCCACCCATACGGGACCTAACCCCTCCAAGCCCCTGCTTCAGATGTAACCAAACGGGACACTGGGCTAATAAGTCCTGCCCGAACCCCCAACCACTCACCAAACCCTGCCCCACTTGCAAACAATGGGGCCACTGGAAAATGGATTATCCTCAGACACTACTCACCAAATCTCAGGGTCCACTCCAGGCCCAACAACAATGGGCCAGGAACCAGACTCAGGGGGCCCTGGCACCCCAGACCATGGTTCCTTAGATGAGGTGAGAGATGATCCAGTTGTGCCTGAGTTATTCCAGTGATGGAGCCCAAGCTCCAGATCCCAAGTCCACCCCATACAGACGGACTCGGAGGTTCGGGTAATTGGCATGGTGGCCAGACACAAAGTCTCATTCCTAATAGACATTGGAGCAGCCTTTTCACTTTTAACCTCTTTTAAGGGCCCTCTCCAACATTCAGAAGTGGTCATTGAAGGGGTCTCAGGCATCCCTTTTTATCCCAAAATAACTTCTCCTCTCTTTTGTTCCTTTGGTAAGGCAACACTAACACATTCTTTTATAGTAATTCCTCAATGCCCAATCGCGTTGATGGGACATGATCTTCTGGCTAAGCTACAAACTTCTATAAACCTCCCATTCTTAGATCCCATGTCAATTCTTTGCATCCAAATGGCACCCAAACCCTTGGCCAGCCCTCACTCCCAAAACCTGCCCCCTGACCTTCCCCCAATAGATCCTCAGGTCTGGGACACAAAAGCCATATGGGACACCATTCTCCCATACAGGTCTTTCTTAAAAATCCCTCTCAGATCATAACCCAAACTCAATATACCCTGACCACAGAATCCCAATAAGGACTTAAACCAATAGTCTCCCGACTGCTCAAAGTCAGCCTCTTGTGGCCTATCTGTTCTCCTCATAATACTCCTATACTGGCAGTCAAAAGGGACCCCACTCCTGGAGTCTAGTTCAAGATCTTCGTAAGATCAATGAGGCCATAATATTCATATACCCCGTGGTCACTAATCCCTACCACCCTTCTCTCTCATATTCCTCCTGACAGACTCTACGTCATGGTATTGGACCTCAAAGATGCTTTCTTTACTATACCTCTACACCACTCTTCACAGCCCCTATTTGCCTTCACCTGGACGGATCCACACACATATCAATCTCAACAATTAACTTGGACCGTTTTACCAAAAGGGTTTAGAGATAGCCCTCATTTTTTTGGTCAAGCCCTTCAAAGGGACCTACAAATTTAAGACCTAGGCTCTACTATCTTACTCAAATATATAGACGATTTATTGTTATGTAGTTCCTCTCACCACAACTGCCTAGTCCACACTGCAATAGTATTAAATGCCCTAGGCAACTGGGGTTACATAGTCTCACTCTCCAAAGCACAAAATGCTTCCACCACTGTCAATTACATGGGATTGCTTCTCACTCCCAAATCCAAAATAATTTCAGCTCAGAGACTTTGAGCCTTGACACAGACTCCCAGGCCCCAAACCAAGAGGGAACTTCTTTCTCTATTAGATCTATTAAACTTCTTCTGAATATGGGTCCCAAATTTTGTCCTCCATGCAAAACCTCTCTACCAAGCTACTCGTGGAAACTTAGATGAACCGTTATTGGCCCCTACCTCTCTCCACACCCCAATTCAGACTCTTATCAAACATTTACTACAGGTCCCTTCTCTTTACTTACCTGATTACATCAAGCCTTTTTACCTTTTTGTACATTCTCGACAAGGGCATGCTTTAGGGGTTCTGTGCCAAAAAAAGGGGGGACATATGGGGGCCTCTAGCTTACTTATCTAAGCAACTGGATCTCGTCATGCTCAGATGGCCACCTTGTCTCCAGGCCTTAGCTGCAACTACCCTCTTAACACCTGAAGCCCAAAAACTAACCCGAAATGCTCCTCTAAATGTATGCTCACCTCATTCCTTCAAAGATTTACTCTCTCATCGGGCTTTCCTTTCTCTGCCCCCTGCTCGACTACAGAACCTCCACGCACACCTTCTAGACCCATGCCTTTCTTTTATGCCTTGTAAATGTCTTAAACCTGCTAGCTTACTCCCTACACCATATCCAGAAGAAGAACACCTATCTCATGACTGTGTTCAGACCTTAGATATGACACTTAATCCCTTTGAACATATAACCAGATCAGCCCCTGACTGAACCCAAAGTCCCATCCTAGTTCATAGATGGCAGTGCCCAGAAACAAACCCTATTTGGGGCTGGATACACTATAGTCCAGGGACAGCTCAACAAAGTTATCCCCCCTCACCTTATCAAGTCAGCCGCACTCTCAGTTCACACATCCTCACAACAGACTGAACTGATAGCTCTTACATAAGCTTTGACCCTAGTCAAAGACGAAAAGATAAACATTTACACTGACTCCAAATAGGTCTATAACATAATACATTCTACCATTATAATCTGGAGGGAGAGGGGGATTCCTGACTCAGAAGGGCATAACTATTCTCAATGCTTCTTTTATTTCTGAACTCCTCCATGAGGCTCAGCTCCCAGAACAAGCTGCTGTAATACATTGCTGGGGACATCAGTGACATAGTCCTATCTCCTTTTATAACAATATGGCAGGTCATGAAGCAAAGTGGCAGGCCACCTCTGTTAGTCCTGTCTTTACTATAGCCCAAATTGACAAGCCTAACATTTGCACATTACTTTCATATTTACATTCCCTTTTCCACCCCTCTACAAAAGTACTTAAGGCTTTCCTTCAGAACCTTATTGAACTGACTAAGGATGATGTGACTTATATAAATAATCTGACCCAAACTTGTACCAATTGTCATCAGACAAATCCTAATTCTAACATTCGCCCCCCCTCCTTTCCCCACCCACCAAATTTGTGGACATCTTCCCACACAAGACTAGCAGGTAGATTTCACCCACATGCCACCCGTAAAAAGGCTTAAATTTCTTCTAGTCTTTGTAGATACATTTTCTGGATGGATTGAAGCTTTCCCGACTGCTAACAAATGAGCCTGTACTGTGGCTCGCCTTATTCATACTGAAATCTTCAGGTTTGGAATGTCTTCTTCCCTTCAGTCTGACAATGGGCCCGAGTTCACATCCCAAATCACCCAAAATATTGCACGAGCCCTTCAAGTTCCTTAGAGGTTTCACATTCCTTATCATCCCCAGTCTTCTGATAAGGTTGAGAGAGCCAACTGAGTCCTAAAAGAAACTCTGACAAATTAATGATCAAACTTCATCAAGACTGGATTAAACTCTTCCCTTTAGCCCTCTTAAAGGTCCAGGCCTTACCAACAAACCTCTTAAATATCAGTCCATTTGAGGCCATGTATGGGAGGCCAATAATACCTTTGGGTCTCCCCCACTCCCAGGATGGTCCCAAACAACCATCTCACCTTCCTTTTCCTTTACTTGTCCAGATACGAGATGCCTTTTGGCAGCATATGGATGACTTACTTCCTCGACCACATCCCAATCTTTCATACCCATCCCTTAAAATAGAAGGCAAAGTTTATATGATAATTCAGTTCCACTCAGATCTAACCCCAAAATGGCAAGGTCCCTACACGGTAATTCTGCTGACCCCTACTGCTTCAAAATTAAAAGAAATCACCCTTTGAGTACACATCACTCAGTTAAAAAAGGTTATGCAGCCCAATGATGAAAATGCTTGCCAGACTAAAGTTCTCACGGCTTCCACTGGCCCCAACTGGCGATGGATGAGCCTGTCGGTTTCACAGCTGCAACTATTCCTGAAACAACTTCTGGCAGAAATCTGGGTCTCGAGTCCTCAAAGATCCACGTTCGAACACGTTGAAGATTACATTTCCACCCTGTGGCTACAGGGAACCTTTTATAACTTTTACCCCTTCAAAATCCAATTCTTTTCCATATTAGTCTATCTTATACTCACTTCCCCAAATGTTTAACATCTTCTTATCCTCCCTTCTTCCTCTGACTCATGAATCCCTTCAAAATCTTAACCTCAACTATCTATTCTGGACCTTTAATATAACCCATACCCTTCTCAATGCTTCTAACGGACAATTGGCTAAAGGCTGCTGGATATGTCTATCTGTGGATTCAGCCCTCCCCACATCCATCCTCTACTGGACCGCAGGGATTCATCCAAGACCGAATCCAAGCCATTTCCGGAGACCAAGTCAAGACTGTTCTTTTGCTTGAGACCCTGATGGCTAGAATAGAAAATAAACACTATGGGCCTTAGACTTCCTTCCTCCCAGACCACAAACCCCTGAACCATCATTTATCAGTACAAAAAAGCCCTGAATATTAACAACGCTCACCTCTCTTTCTCTTTTTATATATATTCCTTAGGGACTGGAATGAAGGAAAGTTACACAGCTCAAAATGGCCTGGAGTTAAAACTCCCCTCCAGGTCCTCCTCACAATTCTATGAAAAACAGAGAACTTCCTCACCTGAAGGGAAAAAATGGACTTGAAGAAAAAAATGGACTTTAAGGTTGATTATGCCCAGCTCCCAGCTGGTCCCAGCATCTGGCTGATATCCAGAATTTCTTGCCCCAGCCATTTAAGAGATAACTAACCCGAACAACCTTGGAGAAGAACAGGCCCCCTTAAGACAGTAGAGTTCCACATATATGCCTATATATACTTACTCTTTTCTTGGGTTAGTGTAGCACTCACTAATCTGACTGCTTGCCTCATTAAAGGTAGATCACCTTTAAAGTGCCGGTCTAACTATTTTTCCAAACTTCACCTTCTCCTTTACCCTACAGGGAGCACAGGTATGATCCCCGGTCAGGGAACTAACATCCTGCATGCCATGCAGTGTAGTCAAAAAAAGATTATTGTGCTAATAAATAGATTGCCGGGAGAAATGTCAGTAACCTCAGATGTGTAGATGACACCACCCTTATGGCAGAAAGCAAAGAACTAAAGAGCCTCTTGATGAAAGTGAAAAAAGAGAGTGAAAAAGGTGGCTTAAAATTCAGCATTCAGAAAACTAAGATCATGGCATCTGGTCCCATCACTTCATGGGAAATAGATGGGGAAATAGTGGAAACAGTGACAAACTTTATTTTTGGGAGCTCCAAAATCGCTGCAGATGTTGACTGCAGCCATGAAATTAAAAGACGCTTGCTTCTTGGAAGAAAAGCTATGACCAATCTAAACAGCATATTGAAAAGCTGAGACATTACTTTGCTGACAAAGGTGGGTCTATTCAAAGCTATAGTTTTTCCGTTAGTCATGTATGAATGTGAGAGTTGGACTATAAAGAAAGCTCAGCACCAAAGAATTGATGCTTTTGAACTGTGGTGTAGGAGAAGACTCATGAGAGTCCCTTTGACTGCAAGGAGATCCAACCAGTCCATCCTAAAGGAGATCAGTCCTGGGTGTTCATTGGAAGGCCTGATGCTGAAGCTCCAATACTTTGGCCACCTGATGCGAAGAACTGATTCATTGGAAAACACCCTGATGCTGGGGAAGATTGAAGGCAGGAGGAGAAGGGGACAACAGAGGATGAGATGGTTGGATGTCATCAATGACTCGATGGACATGAGTTTGAGTAAGCTCTGGGAGTTGGTGATGTTCAGGGAGGCCTGGTGTGCTGCGATTCATGGGGTCGCAGAGTCGGACACAACTGAGCGACTGAAGTAAACTGAAGTAAGACTATTTGAAGGACCACAATCAATCAGAATATCTGCATACTTCTGACAATTGATGTCTCTATTTGAGACAAAGGTTCATTAAGCCATGGTATATTCTAATTAGGCACGTGAAGTGAAGTGAAAGTCACTCAGCTGTGTCTGACTCTTTGCGACCCCATGGACTACATAGTCTATGGAATTCTCCAGGCTAGAATACTGGAGTAGGTAGCCTTTCTGTTTTCCAGGGAATCTTTCCAACCCAGGGATTGAACCCAGGTTTCCTGCACTGCGGCCAGATTCTTTACCAGCTAAGCCACAAGGGAAGCCCCTAATTAGGCATGATCTAGCCTTAATAAATGAAGCATAAATGAGCCTGAGTAAACACGATATAATCTCCATGAAAATAATACCAATGGCTGTTTTGTTCAGCATTATATCCCCATTACTTAGCACAGTATCTGGACCACAGTAGATTATCAGTAAATATTTACTGGGTGATTTTGTGGAATACAGAAACATCATTTGTCTCTTCATTGATCATCAAAATTGATTGGATCTGTATAGGTAAAGAGACTACTGGAATCAATCAAATAAGAGAAGTACTTTTCACTTTTAAAAATTTGTACACAGACATTCCATACTATAGAGCAGAATCAGTGACCTTTTTCTATAAAGAGCCAGAAAGTAAATATTTTAAGCTTTGTGGGTCATATAGTATCTGTCTCAACAACTTAACTCTGCCACTGTAGCACTGAAACAGCCGTAGACAATTCATAACAAATGGGTATAGATGTGTTCTAATAAAACTTTATTTATAAGAACAGAAGAGCATCTGCAGGTTGACCTGCGGGCAGTAGCTTGCTGATCCCTAGTAGAGAGGAACTCACATCATAACTATAACTTTGCAATCTAATTTGCAGACCAGCAGTTCTCAATATTTTGGTCTTAGAAATATTTTGGTACTCTTAAAAATTGAGTACTCCAAAAAGCGTTTTAGTTTATGTGGGTTATACCTATCAATATTTACATATTAGAGGGTAAAATTGTAAAATTAAAATAATATATTTATTTTTGTTCACTTAAACAACAATAATAAACATAGTATGCATAATTAGTATGCATTTTCTTGAAATGTGATTATATTTTCAGAACTTTAAAAAATAGCAGAATGGCACTATTTCACATTTTTTACTTTATAGAAGACAGCAGGATTCTCATATCTGCTTTTGAATTCAATCAGTTGTTTGGCTGAAGTATATGAAGAAAATAAAACCTTACACAGATATTTAGGAAGAATGGGAAAGAGTCCAGATCCCTAGAAGAGAACTCAGGGGCATTCCCTCCTAGGCCTCCTCAGACCATAGTGTGAGAACTGCTATTTCATAGGCTAATAAATGGCTTTGAGTGTGATTGTATCTTGATTATAGTAATGCTTCTTAGGAGAAATCTATTTTTGCTACTTGCATCTGACCTCTCAACCCCCTTCCATCACTATAACACTAATATTGGCACATCTAATTTATTAATAATACTTCAAGAGTTTTTACCCAAAGTAAAATCGACCTTCTGAGATGACCTGGTGGAAAGCAAAAAAGCATAAATCCATAAACAAGTCTCCAAACCAATAGCAATCAAGGTTTTTGATTAACATATAGGGATAGAAAAAGAGCTCAACAGTCAGCTAGAGACCAGAAAAGCCTGGCATGGGGTGGTGGGGAGGAATGGGGAGAAAATCAGCATTTATTGCTAGCATTATGATTTGTTTTATAATGTGAGATCATAACGACCACAAGAGAGAGGTATTATTATTCTAATTTTCCAGAGAAGGGAATGAAATTCAGAAAGGTTACCTGCCTTGACCAAAGTTATACAGCTCTTAAGGGCAGAACCTATTTTCATTCTTCTATATCAAGACCCAGATAATCACGATGATGTGATCACTCATCTAGAGCCAGATATCCTGGAATGTGAAGTCATGTGGGCCTTAGAAAGCATCACTATGAACAAAGCTACTGGAGGTGATGGAATTCCAGTTGAGCTGTTTCAAATCCTGAAAGATGATGCTGTGAAAGTGCTGCACTCAATATGTCAGCAAATTTGGAAAACTCAGCAGTGGCCACAGGACTGGAAAAGGTCAGTTTTCATTCCAATCCCAAAGAAAGGCAATGCCAAAGAATGCTCAAACTACCACATAATTGCACTCATTTCACAGGCTAGTAAAATAATGCTCAAAATTCTCCAAGCCAGGCTTCAGAAGTACATGAAGAAACTTCTCCATAGGTCAACTGTGACCTTCCAGATGTTTAAGCTGGTTTTAGAAAAGGCAGAGGAACCAGAGATCGAATTGCCAACATCTGCTGGATCATTAAAAAAGCAAGAGAGTTCCAGAAAAAAATCTATTTCTGCTTTATTGACTATGCCAAAGCCTTTCACTGTGTGGATCACAATAAACTGTGGAAAATTCTTCAAGAGATGGGAATACCAGACTACCTAACCTGCCTCTTGAGAAATCTGTATGCAGGTCAGGAAGCAACAGTTAGAACTGGACATGGAACAACAGACTGGTTCCAAATAGGAAAAGGAGTCCGTCAAGGCTGTATATTGTCACCCTGCTTATTTAACTTCTATGCAGAGTACATCATGAGAAACGCTGGACTGGAAGAAACACAAGCTGGAATCAACATTGCCGGGAGAAATATCAATAACCTCAGATATGCAGATGACACCACCCTTATGGCAGAAAGTGAAGAGGAACTAAAAAGCCTCTTTTGAAAGTGAAAAAGGAGAGTGAAAAAGTTGGCTTAAAGCTCAGCATTCAGAAAATGAAGATCATGGCATCCGGTCCCATCACTTCATGGGAAATAGATGGGGAAACAGTGGAAACAGTGTCAGACTTTATTCTTTGGGGCTCCAAAATCACTGCAGATGGTGACTGCAGCCATGAAATTAAAAGATGCTTACTCCTTGGAAGAAAAGTTATGACCAATCTAGATAGCATATTCAAAAGCAGAGACATTACTTTGCCGACTAAGTTCCGCCTGGTCAAGGCTATGGTTTTTCCTGTGGTCATGTATGGATGTGAGAATTGGACTGTGAAGAAAGCTGAGCACCAAAGAATTGATGATTTTGAACTGTGGTGTTGGAGAAGACTCTTGAGAGTCCCTTGGACTGCAAGGAGATCCAACCAGTCCATTCTGAAGGAGATCAGCCCTGGGATTTCTTTGGAAGGAATGATGCTAAAGCTGAAGCTCCAGTACTTTGGCCACCTCATGCGAAGAGTTGACTCATTGGAAAAGACTCTGATGCTGGGAGGGATAGGGGTCAGGAGGAGAAGGGGACAACGGAGGATGAGATGGCTGGATGGCATCACTGACTTGATGGACATGAGTCTGAGTGAACTCCGGGAGTTGGTGATGGACAGGGAGGCCTGGCGTGCTGCAATTCATGGGGTCGCAAAGAGTCAGACACGACTGAGCGACTGTACTGAACTGATATCACACTGGCACAGATATTCAGCCAATGTTTGGAAAACAGATAAGCCATGTCTTAGAAGTTAGAAAGTTTAGAAACATTTGTAATTTCAGATTATTTGGGAGTGGTGGCGGAGAGTGGTCCTCTAATTGCTGAGTCACTGTCAACAAGACAAATGGGCTAATTATATCAAGATATAAGCACTCACAACATGGACCCTCACTTGTACAGTGAGGACATTGGTTCAGCTGATTACTCATATTTTCTTCCCATTTTAGTATTATATAAGTTGGTAAGTCATAAATATGATGTATACATAAACTATCTGACCAAGAACTCCATATATAGGCCCCACTAAAGTAGGAGCTAATATCTGGGCCTGACTCTACAGCTATAAACTATGATATGGATACAGTGGTTTAGAAAATGAGAGATAAGAATTATCATTTACTGAGTGCCTAAGATATGCCAGGCACTATGCTAGGTACTACTTTCTGCTGTTGACTTACTAAGGAAGAAGAAATGTAGCTATCCACCCACCACTAATCCAGTTGCTTGTCAGCAAGAGTTTACTTAACAGCTTCTAGGTTCACAGAATTTTGAATAGGTGCTAAGGAGGCTGAAGTGTAGAAACATCAAAAATGAAAGTGTCAGTGATGACTTCCTACATGTTTTTATGCTAATTGTGTATACCATTTGTACTTTATGAAGAAACTTTTTCTATGTCCATTTGAGATGGACTAGAAAGGCACTATTTTATTGGCAGAAATAATACAATAGGTGAAAAATTAATTCAGACATGAGCTAGAAAGAAGCAAATGAAAAAGTATCAATAAACAGGGACAAGAAAGAGTTAAATTCTCCAATGCTCTGAGGAAGAGGTAGAGACACCTCCCTGAGAACCAGATAGAGAACACGCCCACTCAGAGTACTGAAAGCCACCCTGCATTTGTCATTCAGAGTAAATATAGGACTTGTACCTATAGAATCAATATGAATTAGCATATTTCCCCAGTGTTTAGAAAGAGAAAGAGTACAACAGAATTAAGATGAAACTTCTCCATAGGTCAAACAAGGAGGGAAAGTAACAGAAATTAGAAAAGTTATATTCTAGTTTTGGCTCTGCCCCTAGAAGTTCTATAAACTTAGAAAAATCACATCCCCCTTTTGAGGGCTCACTTTCCTCATCAATAAAATGATTTCACACATAATTCTCTCTGTATAATTGTGTGATAGCTTCTAAAAGGAGGTTAGATTCCACAAAACATGCCACATACATATAATGTGTACCTATCCTATTTTACTGAATCTAAAAAAAACATTGATTCTAAGACATGCTATCATTCTACATGGCACTAAGAAAGAAAGGAAATTGTCAACAGTAATTATAAGATACCATCAATTGTAAGGTCCATCTTGATGTTAGAGCTTCTCAGATGTGAAAAATATACATTTCAAAATCAATGAACTATGGCAATTCATGCCAAAAAATTATTAATTCGGTAGGGAACTAATTTCCTATCTGTAATCGTCAGATGATATGCTATTGCTGAAAACTCTATTGAAGTTAAAAAAAAAAAAAAAGAAAGAGAACTTAGCAGCAACAGCTTTTGTTCACCACACTGTACCTTAAACAGAGGCTCCTAAAACTGTGAGTTGTCATAGAGGGCACACTGGTAAGGAATGAGAGGAAAGAAGAAATAAATATGGCACCATGCTGGGCCATTTGTAAGCCTAATATTTTCTATTCCTAAATATAACACTGAGAAGTCATTGTTATTATAACACTATTGGATATTTTGGGGAAAGTGTGGAATTTCTATTCGGAAAGAGCCAGATTCAAATATAGGCTCTACCATTCGCAGTGTGATCTTGGATAAACCACTTAACTTTTTGAATCCCAGTTTCTTCATTTGTAAATAAGAGGAAAACTAATACTTACCATGAAAATTTATTGTAAGGATTAAAGACAATATATGTAAAGCATCTGGCCCTTTCAGTTCAGTTAAGTTCAGTCACTCAGTCATGTCCGACTCTGCGACCCCATGAATTGCAGCACGCCAGGCCTCCTTGTCCATCACCAACTCCCGGAGTTCACTCAGACTCACATCCATCGAGTCAGTGATGCCATCCAGCCATCTCATCCTCTTTTGTCCCCTTCTCCTCCTGCCCCCAATCCCTCCCAGCATCAGAGTCTTTTCCAATGAGTCAACTCTTCGCATGAGGTAGTATTCAACAAATATTGGCTATTTCTATTATAGATGAGATACAGGCAATATGGGATCAAATGACTATGTATCTAAGATCACATTCTAATGAATGGGCAGATCATGACCTAAACTGTGTCTGTCAGGCTTTCTCCAGGCCATGCTATAAAAGCTAGGAGATTCCACCATGCTTGGGCCTTGATGTGGCATAACATAACATAACAGGCGTAACATAATGCCTGCTCTGGAGTGGTTCACAATGGAAATATGGACATAAAAGGAATTTGTAAAACAGCAAGAACAATAATGCAGTGATCTGAGTAGCCCAAGGCTCACAACGTTTGAGTTTTCTTAGCAGAAGAGAATTTTAAGCCCAGAACAGAAAAAAATAATGATCTGGATTTGGAAAGAAGATAAGGGAGTGTTTCAAGCAAAAGCATAGAGTCAAGAATTAGGCAAACTCTTGTGATCCCCAGCTAGGATGGAGTGTTTCCAACCATTTTCAATCATGTCAAGTATCTCTTGAGGCTCTTGCTTGACTGATGAAAATCACAGTCCTCCAAAAGTAACATGCTATTGTGTAAAAAAGCAGTGAATGATTGTAGTACCTATTCTTCCCCTCATTAGATACAAAAACCTGTTGAAGTTCTCTGAGTCCCAGTTTCTTTACCAGTAAATATGAATAATCACAGTTTCTCCTCCTATTTCATGATATTAACATAAGCATCAAATGAGACAAATTATGAAGTGCTATATAAACATCTGAAATTACTATTAGAATGGCTTTAAAAAATAGGATTATCTGTTCACATCAAATCTTCCAAAAAAGGAAACCTACAAAACTTTAGGAAAGGTATTCCAAAACCCAGGAATTTGAAGGAAAAAAATTGCCTCTTCAAAATATATTGCCTCTTTCAGGAGGGACTTGAAATGCTACTTTTGTGAAATGGACTGACCAACTGAAAAGAGTCTATTCCAGGCTGTACCAAAGAATTCATAGTCCCACTTAAAGTACTATATTCCGTCCTTAACAACAAAAAATCCCAATAGATGTCTTACAGGGAACATCTCAGTTTTACTACCTTGCGAGAATCTTACTTGGTACAAGTTTTAAAACACTGATGAATTGTGTCTGAAGCCTCTCTGATTCACGTTCATCTAGTCAACACACTTCTTCTCTAGTTCTACTCCCAAACTTAAGCTTAAGATCTGAGTAGTGCTTAAAGGTAAACACACTGTGGATATTTGAAATAACTGAAGATGAAATGTCAACACATGCTGTATATGATAAAATATAGAAAACAATAGAAAGAGAAAAGGAGCTTCAGGAAGGAAAGAATGGTAAGAAGGAAGGAAGAAGACAAAGTATTAAAACAATGAAAGATTTAAATTTACCTATTATAAAATAAAGATCTTCACATTGGATTAAAAGTCAAAATAAGATTGTGTCAAAACTATGAATAAATAACTATTAGATGAAAGTACTTACTGTGTTCTAAGCAGTAGGCCAAACACTGTAAGCACACTAAACCATATAATCTGCATTAACAGTCTATGAGTTGGGCTCAATTGAATGATGAAGCATGAAAGGACTATGTAATTTGCTCAAGGCCACATCTAGTAAATGGTAGAGTTGGATTTTTAAATCACATCTGTCAAATGCACAAGAAATAAACAAGGATAAATAATATAAATAGGAACAATAATAAAGTGATTTATTAGATACTGAACATTGTGCCTTATACAATAACAGAGCAACTTCCTTCTGATGGATTAGGCTATGATAATTTCCCCAAAGCACAACATATACAGATCACATTCACTAACCTCAATGCAATAAAAGTAGAAATAAACAAAAATTAAAGAAAATTGAATTATGAAAATAAGAAATGCACTTCTAAATAACTTATTGTTCAAAGAAGAATAATAAAAGATACTAAAATTATGCCAATGATTTAGAAAACTAATTATCAGTGATTTAGAAATCCAGTGACTTAGAAAACAACAATATATCAAAAGTATGGAATATTCCAATAGCTGTACTCAAATAATTCATTGCTATAAATACTCTTCTTAATAAATATAAAGGATGAAAACATGCATTACTTCAAATCTAACTAAAAAACTTGCAAAGGGAAAAACTGGTCCAAGAAAAACAGAAATGAAGAATTAGTAAAGATTAAATCTGAAACTTATGATTTAGAGAACAGAAGAAGTAATAAGCAGTACAAGAGGTAGTTCTATTACAAGAAAATATATAAACCTTTGGGTAATTTAGTCAAGTGTAATATAGAGAAGTAACAAATATATGAAGAAATGAAAAAGATAATATAAACATAGCTATGGAGGCAATTCAAAATTAAAAGATAAAGTATCTAGAAAAAATGATAATAAATGTACAAGGAGAAATATTTAACATTTTACTGAAAGCATAAAAACAGTTTAATAAATAAATTCATAAATAAATTTAAACATATCTTATATCTTGTTCAGGGATAGGAAAAGTAAATCCTTAAAATAATCTATCAGTCAGTCAGTTCAGTCGCTCAGTCATGTAATCTAAACTTCTAACATAATCCCAATAAAAATTCTGAAGGATATGTTTGGAACCAGCTAAGCTGATTCTCAGCATCAAACAAAAAAATAAGCACATGAAGATATCCAGGAGAGTATCCAAGCTGATACCCACAAGGTTGATGGCTAGCCTTACCAGATACTTTCAAAAGTATTATAAAGCTCAAGTAGTTAAAATGTTTTTACACCATGAATGAAGATATAGATACAGTAATGAAACCCAAAAGAGAGTTCAAAAATAAATGCTAATGACTTGAGAATTTAGCACAAGATATGATATTTAAAATCAATGGATAAATGGTGGAATGTAGAATTATTTTGGAAAAACTGACTAGTGCTTTGGGGAAAAATACAGCTCTGTTTTTAACAAAAGAACCTGATCCTTTTTGTCTGCTAGTCTCCAGCACCACAGCTGGTGTCTATGAATTCTTCCACTCTGTAGCAATGGGCTATCACAAGCTACCAAAAATGCACTGTAAATTATAAATTTTGTGGCATGGTCAAAGAAGGGCCATAAAGAACCATGCCTAAGGAGCTATCCTGATTTAACTTGGATAGTAGGGGTTGTGACTAACTGGTTATATCAGTAAGGATTCTTCTGAGATAACTTACATATATTATCTGCCCTCTGCAAGCTGAAGACCCAGGAAAGCCAGAAGTATAGTTCAACTCGAGTCCAAAGGCCAGAGAACTGGAGCTCTAATGTCACAGGGCAGGATTATAGATGAACTTAGCAGCAGCAGCTCAAGCAAACAGCAAATTCCCTCTTCCTCCATAACTATTCTGGCCCTCAACTGATTGAAATGATGCCTACCCACTTTGGAGAGGGCAATCTTCTTTACTTCAGTCTAAGAATCCAAATACTAATTTCTTCTGGAAACACCCTCAGCGACACACCCAGAAATAATGATTTTCCAGCTACCTGGGCATCCCTTAGCCTAGTCAAGTTGACGTATAAAATTAACTATCTCAATGGTGGACTGGGACTTTCTTATATAATCCGTTTAGGTCCCTTGTAGCACTTAAGCCAGTACTGGGCACATAATAGAACATTCATAGTTGAATTGCATCTAAATTGATGTTTACGTTCATCATTCGACTGAATGTGAAAATGAAGAAAATTGCATTTATACCCAAAACTAGTTAGGAAAACTTGGTAAAAACAGCAACTGGCTATTTGAATTCTCTATTTGTTGAATCATCAAAAAAACCATATTTATAAGGACAAACTTCTTTTCAGGAGAGAAATATGGAAATAGAGTTTACATATTTAAGTGGTATCAGGAAGAATTGGATTAAAGAATCATTTAGCTTCCTTCAAACTTTGTTTTTATTTCATTTTCATCAAACAGCTTTGGACTACATATAAGCACTCATAGGGAGAAAATATACTGGAGAAAAATGCTGGCTTCCAGCATTTCAGGAACTGTGATAGTTATTTATCTCTGTGAATTAATAATACTACAAATGATTATTAATTTAGTTAGCCAGATGACAGATGCTTACTTAACTCACAATATAGTTAATCGTGTTTCATATTGTAGGAAGTAGAGAATCATGTGACATTCGATAGGAAAATGGTGATAAGCTGAAAGAACAAATGATCTCTTCCAATCCTCTTAAGGCATTTCCTAATGTTTCTCCTTTTAGACGCCCTACCTTATTGTGTCACCCCCATGTTCTCTCTCCAGCAAACCAAACCAAAACCAGCTACTTCCCTTTACCCTGATAAAACAGAGCAGCTAGTCTTAAACAGTTAACCAGGAACAATGTATATTATTGAACAGATTCACATGAAGTATGAATCATTCTCCCAGAAGTATTTTCCTTTTTAAACATATGTCCTACATCCCTAATTTAGACAGTACGACAAATTAAAGTGAAAGTTGTAATGCACTAGGAAGAAAGAGACAGAATCTAGGGCAGGAGACCAACCACAGGTAGCCTGGGCTTCCCTGACAATTGGCCCTTGTGCCTGTTCTCCTAAACTGTCTTGCTCTTCACAGCTCAACCTGAACAATTCCTAAAAGTACTAAGATTCTTTGCAATGTATCTTGATGAATAAATGACATCAGGACTCCATCCTTGGTGTAGAAAGCCAAGACACAGAATCCTGTTCTTTACATGTGTGTTTTGTAAGCTGGTTATTTCAAAGTCTGGGTTCACATGCATTTGTGCTAAGAGCTGCTGCCCTAGTGTTAGGAATGGTCCTTCTTACTTACAAATTTTGTGAGCATCTTCTTTGGCCCAATGAGTATTTTGATTTCCTACTGACAAGGTTTCATTTATACATTGTATAAAAGGAATATGCTACTAAAACTAAAGCAAACAAATAATCAGTAAGAATAGTATATCTGTATTGAAAACAAACTTATGGTTACCAAAGGGGAAACACAGTGCAGGGGAAGAGGGGATAAATCAGGAGCTTGGAATCAACATATACATACTACTATATATAAGACAGATAATCAACAAGGAAGTCTATTCAATATTCTGTGATAAATCATATGAGAAAAGAATCTAAAAAAGAATGAATATATGCATATGTTAATATATAACTGAATCACTACGTTGTACACCTGAAACTAATACAACAGTGTAAATCAACTACACTCGAATAAAATTTTTTTTTAAAACTGAAGAAAAAAAACAGTACATCTGCAATGCAGGAAAGCTAGCTGAACCAATTCCTTTCTTATTGCCTGCATGAAAATGGGGGTGGAAAAATCAGAGAGCTATGATATTTTGGTATCAATAGCAGTTTATTTCTTTGGAAACTGGGAAGCAGGGGTCAAGGAAGGATAAAGCCACACTTCGGTTCTCTCAGGTAACTTGTGTTTTATTGATGCCACTGTCCCCAGATTTCTGATATCCTAGCCTCTTCACTATTGCTATTTCTCACAACACACTTCCAATTCTCAGTGACTGCTAAGCAAAAGAGGGGGTGATTTGGACCATACAGACAGGACAACATCAATTAAAAGTCATCTGGAACTGGAAAAGAGTTGGTTGCCAAATCTCTGAGAAGCACATCCTATTAGGACTTTAATAATTCATTTATTGAATAAATCCTATTTGAACTTCCCTAAAAGGTAGTTTTATCTTGTCTTCAAAAGCCAGTATACTTCTGAACATGTAACTTCATTTGTATTTCTATTTAACTGAGTCCAATTAAGCTTTTCTTTCCTCCAGTCAATTCCTACAACAATCAAATATAGCTTGAAAAAATCCACTTTGAAGAACTACTTTTTAAATGAAAATTTGGTCAGGAAGAGGCACTTATACTATATTGATTAAAAAATAATGACAAAATAAAATGAAATTTTACCACCAAAGATTAACAAGCTCAGTTTAACAGAAATGTTCAAATAACCCCTGACAAACAAATCAGCATATCAGGACTGTAAAGCATGGCAATTAATTTTTAAATATAACATAATGTTTCTTCCAGCCAAAACTTATCCCATTGATGAATTCCTATAGTATAATCTAGATTACCACTAAGCAAGTTTCTCTTTCTCTATCCCTCTACACACACACACACACACACACACACACACACACACACACACTGCACACACACCTGCGTGATACTGAAAATTCATGTTCAAAGTCACAAGTAATTTCCTGGTGAGTTTGAGAGAATTTAATGTCATGTTGATTACAACAAAAGTAGTTTCAGACCACAGTGGGCATTCAGGGCCTTCTTTGCCATTTCTGAAGGTGAATATTTCTCTCTAACTTTTCAAAGTGTATTTTTAAAGTATTATGTCTTTCTCTCCATCAGCTTTTTTAAGTACAGGTAGAACAATTCAGTGAAGAGTTACTTTTTTATTCCTGAAACTGCCTTTTGCCTGATTCTAATTTAATCTGAATTGATTTATATGAAAGTCAGGCAAGCAGACATTGTGTGGTGAGAACAATTTCAAAAAGAGGGTAGTGAGGAAATAGATTTAACAAGTCAATAATCACAGAGATGTAAAAGTTGACATGGAATCAGGCTGAGAAAACTTCTAGTTGACTTCGAATTATTTTCAAGGTCTCCTTGTATCATACAACAATACTATCACATGACAGGATTTTCTTGAAAGCAACCCTACATTTATTGCAACCAGAGCCACTTTCCAAAAACAAAACACATTAACTGCATAAGCCCATCAGAATGAGAGGAAATATGGTCAATCATATAGCAAAAATCCCAAAGACAATTCCAAAGAAAAGCAATGCCAAAGAATGTTCAAACCACCGCACAGCTGCACTCATCTCATATGCTAGCAAAGTAACACTCAAAATTCTCCAAGCCAGGCTTCAACAGTACATGAACCGTGAAGTTCCAGATGTTCAAGCTGGATTTAGAAAAGTCAGAGGAACCAGAGATCAAATTGCCAACATCCATTAGATCATCAAAAAAGCAAGAGAATTCCAGAAAAACATCTACTTCTGCTTTATTTATTTATTTGACTGCACCAAATCCTTTTATTTTGTGGATCACAACAAACTGTGGAAATTTCTTCACGAGATGGGAATAACAGACCATCTGACTTGCCTCCTGAGAAATCTGTATGCAGGTCAGGAAGCAACAGTTAGAACTGGACATGGAAAAACAGAATGGTTCTAAATTGGGAAAAGTTATATATGTTGTCACCCTGCTTATTTAACTTATCTGCATTGTACATCCTGTGAGATAACGGGCTGGATTAAGCACAAGCTGGAATCAATATTGCCGGGAGAAATATCAATAACCTCAGACACACAGATGATAACACCCTTACAGCAGAAAGTGAAGAAGAGCTAAAGAGCCTCTTGATGAAAGTGAAAGAAGAGAGTGAAAAAGTTGGCTTCAAATTCAACATTCAGAAAACTAAGATCACGGCATCCAGTCCCATTACTTCATGGCAAATAGATGGGGAAACAATGGAAACAGTGACAGACTTTATTTTTTTGGGTTTCAAAATCAGATGTTGACTGCAGCCATGAAATTAAAAGACATTTACTCCTTGAAAGGAAAGCTCTGACCAACCTAGACAGCATATTAAAAAGCAGAGACATTACTTTGCCAACAAAGGTCCACCCAGTCAAAGTTATGGTTTTTCTAGTAGTCATGTATGGATGTGAGAGTCAGACTTATAAAGAAAGCTGAGCGCCGAAGAATTGATGCTTTTGAACTGTGTTGTTGGAGAGGACTCTTGAGAGTCCCTTGGACTGCAAGGAGATCGAACAAGTCAATCCTAAAGAAAATCAGTCCTGAATATTCATTGGAAGGATTGATGCTGAAGCTGAAACTCCAATACTTTGGCCACCTGATGCGAAGAACTGACTCATTAGAAAAGACCCTGATGCTGGGAAAGATTGAAGGCAGGAGGAGA
Organism: Capricornis sumatraensis; assembly: GCF_032405125.1. NCBI lineage: Eukaryota > Metazoa > Chordata > Mammalia > Artiodactyla > Bovidae > Capricornis > Capricornis sumatraensis. Next base: position 23,557,999 of record NC_091092.1, on the reverse strand, counting down.
AGGGGACGACAGAGGATAAGATGGTTGGATGGCATCACCAACTCGATGGACATGAGTTTGAGCAAGCTCTGGAAGTTGGTGATGGACAGGGAAGCCTGGTGTGTTGCAGTCCATGGGGTCACAAAGAGTCGGACATGACTGAGCGACTGAACTGAACTGATAGCAAACATTTTCTCTTTAGACTAAGCTAGACTTTCATTAAGAAATAAGTCTTTGATTTATTTGTAGATCAAAATTAATAGTCTGTAGCAATCTAAAGAAGGGCAATAAAAAAAAATAAAGAAGGGCAATAGATCTTGCTAATAAAGAAAGATGGGTTATTTGTTATGTTGGACCCTTGAGACAAAATCTGAGATAACAGAGCTCCACGTTCCCATGATCATCACATTTATTCTGTCTTTGCCTCTGGAGCAGAATTTCTCAAACTGATATTTAGTGGCACCATGCTTAAAAGTGTTAGTCGTTCAGTGGTGTCCAACTCTTTGTGACCCCATGGACTATAGCCCGCCAGGCTCCTCTGTCCATGGGATTCTCCAAGCAAGAATACTGAAGTGGGTTGCACTCCTCCAGGGGATCTTCCCAGGGATTGAACCCATGTCTCCTGCATTGGCAGGTAGATTTTTTACTGTGTGAGCCACCAAAGAAGCCCTTAAAATATGTGTTCTCTGGTCACCTATGTTTGCTGTCTTCTACACATTCTATTCCCCACTGGAGATACACCATGAATACCAGCATATTTAAATTTCTAAGAATTATTCCAGTAAAGAAATGTGCTTAGCCTAGTATTTGCCAAGCTTATTTGACAACAGAAGTAATTTTTGTTTTCTTGGAACACCAATTAACATCTCATAGAATTATTATTTCAAGAAAGACCTTCATAGAGGATGTTGTGATACCTTCAAGTCATCCACTCAAGGACTTCTTAGCGACTGAAGGACTTATTCCTTAGCTTCTGGGAATGCCTCTGGCTGACTGCCCTCAGCTGCCAGTCCTCTCCAAAAATTACCTTTAGCTGAAGAGACTGCCTCTTCTAAGTTCATAATCCCTTCCCAGGGACCAAATGGAGTAAAAATGGGTCAAGAGAGAAGCATAAATCTCATCATGCATGCCAAGTCTCTTCAGTTGGGTCTGACTCTTTGTGACCCTATGGACCATAGCCTGCCAGGTTCCTCTGTCCATGGCATTTTCCAGGCAAGAATACTGGAGTGGGTTGCCATGCCCTCCTCCAGGGGATCTTCCCGACCCGGGGATCGAACTCACGTCTATTATTCCTCCTGAATTGGCAGATGAATTCCTTACCACAAGTGCCACCTGGGAAGCTCAAAAGCTCCCCACAATTTGGGACAACTCCAAAGGACTGTCCCAGTTTCAGAGCCCATCTTGGGGTTGACTGAGGCCTTTGCTGCACCTGTTTCACAGCCCAAGTTTTCTTTCACTGCCCACTCTGGTTTTCTTCCCTTCTCCTCCCCTCCCTTGCACACTGGTTGGTCTTGATAACATGGCTTAATAAACTTCCTGAAACTCTGAGTTTGCTTGTGGAAGAACGCAACCTACAAAACATCTAAGGACATTTAGTCTAATGAAGACTGCAAGGAAAGAAGAAATATATGCCAAACCATTTGTAGAAGAGAACATTCCAGGCTTGGAAAGATTTTTAGAAAACCTAAAGTGAACAATGAACCTCCAATTATTTTAAGAAGCACAAGCTTGGAGTGCCAGCTGAAGAAGGATAGGCTATATGAGAAATCTATGAAGACAGCTGGTTTTGAGGAAACAAAGATTCTGGCCACCTCAAAAGAGATAAAAGCTTGAAATGCTAATGAAAAGTCATAAGTCTTCATTATTATCATCTGAATTACTGGCTTCTTAACAAGTTTTCCTCCCTCTAATTCTGCCCTCTTTCTACCCATTCACTCCTAGGAGCCAGAGTGATGCTTTTAAAATGTAAATATGATCATGTCACATCCCTAATTAAAACCCTTCAGTTGTGTGCATTGCTCTCAAAGTTCTTAGGCTGACACAGAAGGCCCTTTGTGATTGAACCTTTTGAGTCACCCTGACTCAGTAATCCATATACCTGCTCTATTGAACTTTGGTTCCTTGAAATGGAATGCTCTAGAATGATTCTGGGTCTCTGCCTATGCTATTACCTTTGCTCAGACCCCTTCCGGCCACTCCCATTCATTCATCATTTAGATCCCAGCTTAAGAGTCATCTCCTTTAGGAAGATTTCCATGACCACCCTAATCAAGCCAGAGTTTAGTACCCATCATGCTTCTATACCACTCTGTACTTCCCCTAATTTAGCACACAGCATAATGTAATTGTTTAATAACATGCTTCTCCTTCCAGTAGATCGTAAGGTCATCAGTGATAGGGACTATATCTTACTCATGGAACCTGCTCAATGGTGATTAGCACATAGTAGTTATTCAATAATTATGGAAAAAAAACACACTAATAAATATCTAGCTGCCTAGCATTTCTTGACTCTAAAATAGTAATGCAGAACCTCCCTAATGGCTCAGTGGGTAAAGAATCTGCCTGCAATGCAGGAGACGCAAGAGACACGGGTTTAATTCTTGAGTAGGGAAAATCCCCTGGAAGGGAAATGGCAACCCATTTCAGTATTCTTGCCTTGAAATCCTATGGACAGAGGAGCCCTGTGGGCTACAGTCCAAAGGGTTGCAAAGAGATGGACATGATTGATGATTAAGAACAGACATTGTGACAAAGGCCAAATGAATGTCAAATCGCCATCTTTCCTTAATAAAAGTAATGTTTAGAGACTATTACAAAACTAATGCCTTTCTCTGTAGTCACTGTTGGCTTAATAATCTATGTTCCAGCTCAACTAAATTATTGAGTATATATATTTGGGAATACTATCCATTTATGTAGCTAGCTAGCTACCTAAAATACAATGTATTAAGCATTAGGTATATATTAGACACAATTCCTATCTCTAGGAGACCTGCAATTTTGTTGAGAAAAAAACTAGAGAAGATATCACTAAGCTTTTTGGTTTAAATGAGCAGTTTCTGAATTGGGTGTCATGATCAGTAGTAAAATGTATCACACATAATTTATTACTAATAAAAACTATCCAAATACAAAAATAGTTTTAATAAATAAGAGCAATTTCAAGATATTGTTTTAATATCTCTCATGCTTTGCAATCCAATAGGCTTTCTTGAGCAGAAGAGGAGGAAGTTAATGCTAGTTCTTTAAAAACTATTCCTAGTAGCAGCAGCAGCAGCAGCAGTCCTAACTGAATCCATAGAACTTTGTCTTACAAGTGAATCCATCCATGTGTGATACATGGTGAGAACCTCTGGTTTAGACTGTAAATGCAATACAATTTCATAGACTGCAGAAATCAGTTTGGACTAGAGGTATGTAGGAAGGCTACAGGTAAGATGTCTGCTCTATTGAGAATCTAGCCAGTCCAAAGGTTGGCCACAACAGTAAGTTGATATGTGTAACTTGTGTAAGTCTGTATCTGTATGTTTGAAATAGGGAATGGTTCGGTTTAATCTCACTAAATTTTAACATAGATTTCTTTTATATACAATGAGATATCTAGTGGGACTTTCATATCACCCCAGCATAGGCAATGAAGCTTCAAAGATGGAAAACAGACTCTAAACACTTGCACATTCTTAGGACACCCAACAACAGCTAGGGCCAGAAATTCTCATAAAGACTTACAAAAAGTGGAAAAGCTGACTATAAAACCATTAGCCACTGTCCCAAGCCTCTACTTCTTGGTCAATCCATAAAAGACCAGGAGAGTGGGAGACAAGAGTGAATTAGAGTTATCAAGACTGCCAGTTTACAATGAAAAGTCTTTTCCCTTTCTTCACTATGTGGGAAAGGGCAAGAGTTACTCCCTCCCAAAGTCAAGTGGAGAGAAGAGCCAAGAAAATAAGGGCTCTCTGCAAGAAAGAGAAGCTGTTATCTCATTTCCTAGCTGGATACTTGCTAAACTATAAACTACAGGCTCATCTCTGTGCTTCTATAAGAATAGAGTAGACCTTGGTGAAGGAATTCTTGGTAGAGCTTTACGTATTTCCCTATTAATTTAAGTATATATGAACATACAGGGGTTGGCTGCTTATCTGAAGGTGACAGGGTTTCATAAGTAGCTTGTGCAGAGGGATAAGAACACACTATGATAAAGTCTTCCAAGGAAGAGATTAGACCTTAATGCTTGAGGACATGGAAGAGGACTTCAGCTGTGTCCATGGTTCATCATGAGGAAAACAGATTACAGGAGACAGAAAGCCAGAGAAGACATTCAGGATGTGGATCATAAGCAAGACATTTTTAAGAGGCCACTCATCAGTAAAGGAAGCTAAAGTGAAGCTGAACACTGCCCCTTCGCAAGAAAATGATACCAACTATTTATGTAGATCAGTGGCCACCAGTAGGAGATGGAACCAGATAAAACCAGAGTGAAAGCAGAGAAGTCTCGTTGTCAACAACAGATGACTAGTTGTATAAGGAGAAACCACCCATCTCTCCTATTTCTCTTCTCAAATCCAATGCTACAAGAGTTTAGACCTTAGAAAGGAAAGAGATACCAAGTCATCTCTAGCCCTGCCCTCCCCTCCAACCACATCATGCCTCTTTCCACTCCTTAAGTCTTCCAAACAAAAGGCTAGCCAACAAGTCAGTTCAGTTCAGTTCAGTCGCTCAGTCGTGTCCAACTCTTTGTGACCCCATGAACTGCAGCATGCCAGACCTCCCTGTCCATCACCAATATCTGGAGTCCACACAAACCCATGTCCATCAAGTCAGTGATGCCATCCAGCCATCTCATCCTCTGTCATCACCTTCTCCTCCTGCCCTCAATCTTTCTCAGCATCAGGGTCTTTTCAAATGAGTCAGCTTTCTGCATCAGTTGGCCAAAGTATTGGAGTTTCAGCTTCAACATCAGTCCCTCCAAAGAACACCCAGGACTGATCTTTAGGATGGACTAGTTGGATCTCCTTGCAGTCCAAGGGACTCTCAAGAGTCTTCTCCTACACCACAGTTCAAAATCATCAATTCTTTGGCACTCAGCTTTCTTTATAGTCCAACACTCACATCCATACATGACCACTTGGAAAACCATAGCCTTGACTAGACAGACATTTGTTGGCAAAGTAATATCTCTGCTTTTTAATAGGCTGTCTAGGTTGGTCATAACTTTCCTTCCAAGGAGCAAGTGTCTTTTAATTTCATGGCTCCAGTCACCATCCAGAGTGATTTTGGAGCCCCCAAAAAATAAAGTCTGACACTGTTTCCCCATCTATTTCCATGAAGTGATGGGACCAGATGCCATGATCTTTGTTTTCTGAATGTTGAGCTTTAAGTCAACTTTTCACTCTCTTCTTTCACTTTCATCAAGAAGCCCTTTAGTTCCTCTTCACCTTCTGCCATAAGGGTGGTGTCATCTGCATATCTGAGGTTATTGATATTTCTCCCGGCAATCTTGATTCCAGCTTGTGCTTCTTCCAGCCCAGCATTTCTCATGATGTACTCTGCATAGAAGTTAAATACAGCCTTGACATACTCCTTATCCTATTTGAAATCAGTCTGATGTTCCATGTCCAATTCTATCTATTGCTTCCTGACCTGCATACAGATTTCTCAAGAGGCAGGTCAGGTGGTCTAGTATTCCCATCTCTTTCAGAATTTTCTACAGTTTATTGTGATCCACACAGTCAAAGGCATTGGCATAGTCAATAAAGCAGAAATAGATCATTTTTGGGAACTTTCTTGCTTTTTCAATGATCCAGAAGACATTGGCAATTTGATCTCTGGTTCTTCTGCCTTTTCTAAAACCAGCTTGAACATCTGCATTTTCACGGTTCACGTATTACTGAAGCCTGGCTTGGAGAATTTTGAGCATTACTTTACTAGTGTGTGAGATGAGTGCAATTGTGTGGTAGTTTGAGCATTCTTTGGCATTGCCTTTCTTTGGGATTGGAATGAAAACTGACATTTTCCAGTCCTGTGGCCACTGCTGAGGTTTCTAAATTTGCTGGCATATTGAGTGCAGCACTTTCACAGCATCATCTTTTAGGATTTGAAAGAGCTCAACTGGAATTCCATCACCTCCACTAGCTTTGTTCATAGTGATGCCAACAATAGGTGAGGGCAAAATTTTATGGCAGATATGACATTGAAGGGTTAAACTGAATTGGGCTGGACTGTTCACTTTTTAAAACTCCTAGAAAGGAAGCTGGGGGTTTCCTGGGTAGTACTAGTGGTAAAGAACACATCTGCCAGTGTAGGAGACATAAGAGATTCAGGTTCAATACCTGGGTTGGAAAGATCCCCTGGAGTAGGAAAGGGCAACCCACTCCAGTATTCTTGCCTAGAGAATCCCATGGACAGAGGAGCCTGGCAGGCTACAGTCCATAGGATCACAAACAGTCAGACACAACTAAAGTGACCTAGCATGCGCACACAGAAAAGAAGCTATATAAATTTCCCAAGAAATTTGAATTAAATTGCCCTCAGTAAATTATTCCAAGAAACTAATAATACATCCAATTCAGAGAAAATGGATGCTGTCTGCTTATCATCAATTTTATTTTCTATGTAGAGAATCTTTTCTTTAAGAATAGATGTCAGAGTTTAAACAAATAAACTATAATCTCACAGCAAATGCTTACTGAGGCCCTAAAACATAAACAGACCTTGGGCCTCTGGCTGTGTCTATGCACATCAATCTCAATATTTACAAATATCCAAATATTCAACTAGTTCCTATCTTCACTAAAATACTTAGCATAGTTACAGAACTCATGCCTTTATTGAATACCAGAGCCCCATGCTGAGCTGAGTAGAGAAACAAAAAAAAATAGAAAATGTGGTATTTAAGGAATTCAGAAGATCCCTCCATGAACATAGGCCAATGTTGTGCTTTTTATCCACACAACAATATGCCTCACTATAAGTAGCATCTCACATCTGCTCTTCTTAGAAATGAGATAATGCATGCAATCTCTTAGCACAGTGCTTAACACATACCAAGTAACATTTATCCAGCTCATCTCTCTGACCCTAAATATCACTTACCCCCAAAGCCTATAAGGAAGTCTAAATCTTTTGCTTATTATCTTAGAGATATTTGCTATCTAACCTATAGTTTGTGTCAATATCATGGGCATCACTGCAGTGCTTTTAAAAAATACAGAATCTCAGGCACCACCCCAAACCTACTGAATCAGAATCTGCATTTTAACAAGATCCTCAGGTGATCTGCATGCTCAACAACATAGGCTGTCAAACTTCACTAAGTCAGAATCACCCCAAATGCTCAGTCTGTTTAGGGTGGGCCCAGGCGTTTTTCCAAAATATTTCCAAAAGCTTCTCAGATGATTCTAGGGTGCATCCAAGGTTGAGAATCACTGCATAGTCTTGCTCATGCTACCGTGTGTTCTTCACTTTGGATGGCAACTTCAGGTGAAAAGAATCTTTGCTCAAAAGCAAGCAAATGTGTTTTTGCTCTCTCATTCATTCATTAATTCAAAAACCATTCAGTGATTACTCTGTTCAAGGCACCATGACAGCTACAGATTATACCACTGGAAACAAGAGTGACACTGCCCCTGCTTTTGTGGAGTTTGCATTCTAGTAGGGGAGAATGGAGAGATTCATTGGCAATTAAATACATGGTGAGCATGAGTCTTTTGGTAGGAGAACTACAAGTGATTGGAAAGCTGACATAGTGGTCACTAAACAATTATAGGGTCAATCTTTCTTTCCAGATAAATATTTGAAAGTAAAACATCCAAATTAGTATGTCTTATATTGTACCTGCCTCTCAGAGATGAAATTAAGATTGCAGTCCTCAAAAAGGTGTTCTACATCAGAACCTACCACACAGCTACCTGAAGTAGAATTGACTACCCTCCACCCCCAAATAGTGGCCTAAGTAGTTCATGCAAGAAACAGCAATTTTGACTCATAAAGGTTAATCAGGGTAGTGTATAGCCCACTCAAAAGCCATTGAAGAATTACATTAAGGCTTCTGTGAGGTCTTCAGGTTACTTTTTCCTATGAATTTCCAGATTGGCCACTGTAACTGAACTGACTGGCCATGTGGTAAACATATCCAAGTATCTGGTCTGTCAATTTGAAAATAAAATTATCAAATTGAATTAACAGTGTATTTGTTTAATCCCACGTTGTACACAAGAATATAGATTTTAAAACAGCAAAACTGAAGTTACAATTCAATTGTAAATACTGCCACTCCTGATAGTCACAATTAAGCAGCTTAGTGAAGGAATGGTTAATTCAAGGGCTCTAGAGGGAAGAAAAGGTAAATTGGAATCCTATCCCTGCAATTGAGCAGCTCCCTGGCCTTGGGTTCCTTGAGCCTAAATTTCCCCATCTCTAAAGTAGGAATCCGTCTAGTCAAGGCCATGGTTTTTCCTGTGGTCATGTATGGATGTGAGAGTTGGACTGTGAAGAAAGCTGAGCGCCAAAGAATTGATGCGTTTGAACTGTGGTGTTGGAGAAGACTCTTGAGAGTCCCTTGGACTGCAAGGAGATCCAACCAGTCCATTCTGAAGGAGATCAACCCTGGGATTTCTTTGGAAGGAATGATGCTAAAGCTGAAACTCCAGTCCTTTGGCCACCTCATGTGAAGAGTTAACTCACTGGAAAAGACTCTGATGCTGGGAGGGATTGGGGGCAGGAGGAGAAAGGGACGACTGAGGATGAGATGGCTGGATGGCATCATGGACTCAATGTAAGTGAGTCTGAGTGAACTCCAGAAGATGGTGATGGACAGGGAGGCCTGGTGTGCTGCGATTCATGGGGTCGCAAAGAGTCGGACACGACTGAGCGACTGAACTGAACTGAACTGAAAGTAGGAATGATAATAGTACCTACCTCACGGAAGTACTATGTAAAGCCAGCTGCCTGATCTAGAACAAAGTAACATTTAGTATTAAATGTTGTCACTGTTGTTATAAATTCTCTGAATACATGAGTTCCAGGCAATATTTAGAGTTACTAGTTAAAGATGTTTTTATCATCTTTTTTCTATGAGAGCTTCATTGTTTGATTAAAAATATTTCTGATTACAATGCAACACATGAAATGTTTCACCAGCATCATTAGACAAGGTACCAGAAAGAAAGCACAGTTGGAACAAAGATTTGTAGGAGATTGATACACTGCTAACCTTACTCAACCTCTTTTTAAAGGATTTTTTTGCATGGTGCAATGATCAATGATCATGTCAAAAATGAGTCCCTGCTGAGGAATAATACATCCTGAGTCTGGGGAAGCCATTAGTACCACATTTGGAGTTTTTATTTAAGTCATTATACATTTCCCATGATGTATAGATTTCAGTTTAAGTACATTTGGCTAACAAAGCCCTTTGCTTAAATTAGCAAAGGATTGATTTAAAATACTATTAAAAATAAATGATATCTTAATGAGCATCACAATAATTATACAACAGCCTAAGTCTTATATCCATAGAAACTTTGAACAAGAAGCTGATTATGATCACAAATAAATAGATATTAGCCATAGGTCAGACTTCCTTTCATTTTTTTCTTGTCTTGTGACCAGAATAGTTTCATATAAACAAAATAATTTTTCTTCCTTATCTTTCTGTTCCCTCTGACCTATTAATTCAGATTTGACATGTCCCCATATACTGTTTATGGCAAAAATGAGATGAGTGGACTGATTCAGATCAAATAGCTGACTTTTGCCCAAATCCCATGCCAAAGACAAACTAACCTTTTAAGAGCTTGGAGATATGAATTTATCTTTGCATTGTTCTTTTTTTTTTCACATGAAGCCATCTTGGTATAATTTTAATTTTATACATTTTGTGGTGGTTGGAAATGAAAGGGACTTGGAGAGCTTATTTAAATTAGTGCAGTAGAAACTTTATGCAAGTCATCTTGTTTTTAAAAACTATAGAAGGGGATATTAGTGTAAATGTGCATAAATGTACACATATTTTACAGTCCTAATGATGTTTTTAAAAGTCTTTACAATGTTGACCACAGTCCAACACAAAATATTCAATTATAGAGAAAGAAAAAGATCAAACTAGGCCCAAGATTGAGACTATGAGCCCCTAAACTTTAACCTAAGCTATAAAAAAGATTCACTCTCCAATGTTTTCCCACAACCAACCAAAAACAACAACAAAAAAATGAGATTAGGAAACAGGCTGGAATTATAGTATTTATAGTTTTCCTTTAAATCTTGTTTATGTACATTTGAGTGGCCAGACACAATTATCTTGAAACTTAATGTAAATAATCCAAGATCAGTGTCTTCAAATGGTTTACAACCTAAGATTAGACAGCCTAGATAGGGCAAAGAGTTATAGAAATTCGGGAAACAGTGCTAAACCAACTTGTTGCGTTGCTCTGTCTTATTTTGAAGGAGAATGGAAGTGTGATGCAAAGTTATATCGGCCATAGAGAAATACTGTAACTGGTAGTAATTTTCTCCCATCTGCATCCTGGATAAGTCATCATCATCAGTATCACCATCCTCTTTGCCATATTCACAGTAGGACTCCAAGGATTATTATTCACATTTTAAAAGATACACATTTTTACTTTACTAATGAATTCTCTATCAGCTCCTCCATAGAGATTTTCATAGCCCAGTGCTCCTCAAGTGTTAATGTGATAAAAAAAAAAAATCACCTGGGGCTCTCAATAAAAACACACATTTCTGGCCCTTATCTCCAAGGATTTTGATTCAGTAGGTATAGGGTGGAGCCTAAGATTCTGCATTTCTAACAAGTTCCCAAGTGATGTTGATGATGCTGGTTCAGGGTCCCATAACTTGAGTAGTACTGATTTAGAGTTTCTTTCATGTTCTAATACTGAATCTGAGTCCTACCTTCAGATAATGACTTCCTTTTTTAACTGAGATAATTGAAATCATGTAAAATGAGATGATATTTCAATGTCAGAAATATTCTAGATTTCTAAACATCCTCTATTCTTTCTGTTCTATCTCAGGTAAGGGACTTACCCTCCCTCCTTGTCAAATAAAACCTATCACTTTAATTTCAATCCTACCCTTCTATCAACTATCGGTAACACTAGTTAGGATTAGGTTCAGTTGCAAATGATAAAAAAAAAATGATAAAAAAAACAGTGGTTTGAAAAAGAGAGAACATTTGTATCATTTTTTTTTAGATTCCACATATAAGTTGATACCATATGATATTTGACTGTCTGGCTTATGTCTCTTAGTAAGATAATCGCTAGGTCCATCCATGTTGCTGCAAACAGCATTATTTCATTCTTTTTATGGCTGAGTAATATTCCATTATATATATACATACACACACACACATACATACACAGACACCACATCTTCTTAAGCCACTCCTCTGCTGATGGAAGTTTATGTTGTTTCCATGTCTTCACTATTGTGAAGAGTGTTGCAATGAACACTGGAGTGCATGTATCTTTTCAAATTATGGTTTTCTCTGTATATATATACACACTTGTGGTGTGCACACTCATTACAGTATGTCCAAGTCTTTGCAACCCTATGGACTGTAGCCTACAAGGCTCCTCTGTCCATGGGGATTTACTAGGCAAGAATACTGGATGGGGTTTCCATGCCCTCTTCAAGGGGATCTTCCCAACCCAGGGATCAAACCCACATCCTTTATGTCTCCTGCATTGGCAGGCAGGTTCTTTACCACTAGTGCCACCTGGGAAGTGCATATATACACACTACTATATATAAAATAGATAACCAACAAGGCCCATTGTATAGAATAGGGAACTATACTCAATATTTTGTAATAACCTATAAAGGGAAATGGCAGAAAGTGAAGAGGAACTAAAAACCCTCTTGACAAAAGTGAAAGAGGAGAGTGAAAAACTTGGCTTAAAACTCAACATTCAGAAAACTGAGATCACGGCATCTGGTCCCATCAATTCATGGGAAATAGATGGGGAAACAGTGGCAGATTTTATTTTGGGGGGCTCCAAAATCATTGCAGATGGTGATTGTAGCCAAGAAATTAAAAGACGCTTATTCCTTGGAAGAAAAGTTATGACCAACCTAGATAACATATTCAAAAGCAGAGACATGACTTGGCCAACAAAGTTCCATCTAGTCAAGGCTATGGTTTTTCCAGTAGTCATGTATGGATGTGAGAGTTGGACAGTGAAGAAAGCTGAGTTCCAAAGAATTGATGCTTTTGAACTGTGGTGTTGGAGAAGACTCTTGAGAGTCCCTTGGACTGCAAGGAGATCCAACCAGTCAATCCTAAAGGAGATCAGTCCTGGGTGTTCATTGGAAGGACTGATGCTGAAGCTGAAATTCCAATACTTTGGCCACCTGATGTGAAGAGCTGACTCATTTGAAAAGACCCTGATGCTGGGAGGGATTGGGGCAGCAGGAGAAGGGGGTGATAGAGGATGAGATGGTTGGATGGCATCACCAACTTGATGGACATGAGTTTGGGTAAACTCTGGGAGTTGGTGATGAACAAGGAGGCCTGGCGTGCTGCGATTCATGGGGCCACGAACGAGACTGAGCAAATGAACTGAACTGATAAAGGGAAAAGAATTTGTAAAAATAGACATATTTGTTATGTATTACTGAATCACTTCATTGTACACCTGAAACTAACAAAATAATGTAAATCAATTATACTTAAATTAAAATTAAAAATTACAAACATAAGCATCTCAAGTCTGCTATATTAGCTCCATTACCATCAAGTCACATATTCCTTCTATCCTGTTTCTCTTCCATCCTCAGCATACTGCTTCCACCTTAAAGTCTATCTTTCAAGGCCAAGAACTATTGAGTTCAGTTCAGTCGCTCATTCGTGTCCGACTCTTTGCGACCCCATGAATTGCAGCATGCCAGGCCTCCCTGTCCATCACCAACTCCCAGAGTTCACTCAGACTCAGGTCCATCAAGTCAGTGATGCCATCCAGCCATCTCATTCTATGTCGTCCCCTTCTCCTTCTGCCCCCAATCCTTCTCAGCATCAGAGTCTCTTCCAATGAGTCAACTCTTCACATGAAGTAGCCTAAGTATTGGAGTTTCAGTTTTAGCATCATTCCTTCCAATGAACATCCAGGACTGATCTCCTCTAGAATGGACTGGTTGGATCTCCTCGCAGTCCAAGGGACTCTCAAGAGTCTTCTCCAACATCACAGTTCAAAAGTGTCAATTCTTTGGTGCTCAGCTTTCTTCACAGTCCAACTCTCACATCCATACATGACTACTGGAAAAAACATAGCCTTGACTAGACAGACCTTAGTCGGCAAAGTAATGTCTCTGCTTTTGAATATACTATCTAGGTTGGTCATAACTTTTCTTCCAAGGAATAAGCGTCTTTCAATCTCATGGCTGCAGTCACCATCTGCAGGGATTTTGGAGCCCCCAAAAATAAAGTCTGACACTGTTTCCACTGTTTCCCCATCTATTTCCCATGAAATGATGGGACCAGATGCCATGATCTTCATTTTCTGAATGTTGAGCTTTAAGCCAACTTTTTCACTCTCCTCTTTCACTTTCATCAAGAGGCTTTTCAGTTCCTCTTCACTCTCTGCCATAAGGGTGGTGTCATCTGCATGTCTGAGGTTATTGATATTTCTCCTGGCAATCTTGACTCCAGCTTGTGCTTCTTCCAGCCCAGCATTTCTCATGATGTACTCTGCATAGAAGTTAAATAAGCAGGGTGACAATATACAGCCTTGACGGACTCCTTTTCCTATTTGGAATCAGTCTGTTGTTCCATGTCCAGTTCTAACTGTTACTTCCTGACCTGCATATAGGTTTCTCAAGAGGCAGGTCAGGTGGTCTGGTATTCCCATCTCTTTCAGAATTTTCCACAGTTTATTGTGATCCACACAGTCAAAGGCTTTGGCATAGTCAATAAAGCAGAAATAGATGTTTTTCTGGAACTCTTTTCCTTTTTCAATGATCTAGCGGGTGTTCGCAATTGGATCTCTGGTTCCTCTGCCTTTTCTAAAACCAGCTTGAACATCAGGGAGTTCACGGTTCACGTATTGCTGAAGCCTGGCTTGGAGAATTTTGTGCATTACTTTACCAACGTGTGAGATGAGTGCAATTGTGTGGTAGTTTGAGCATTCTTTGGCATTTCCTTTCTTTGGAATTGGAATGAAAACTGACCTTTTCCAGAAGTGTGGCCACTGCTGAGTTTTCCAAATTTGCTGGCATATCAGTCTGCTTAGCCATAACTAAATAATATCTCACAGAAATGCATATGAAATTAGATAATAAAACCTTCCAAATGAAATGCTATATGTAACAAAATGTTTGGCACAGTTAAAAAAGTATTTTAACTTGTTTTTCAGATCTCTAGTATTAACTGAACATGTCAATCTACTTATATTTTTAATGTACTGGATTAGAGTCATTGGATTTTTGTATCCAAGGGTCCTTTCAATTAACTTTGGCCTGACATGATTACTGAACCAAAAATAATAGTAGTAAGTAGGGGCAAAGGAGAGATTTTGTTGAAAACTGTTTTCCCAAAACTCTTCTCAAAACTTTCCAGTGTGGGTGAGAGGAATACTATGATGAAGAAGGACTGTATACAAAGATAAAACTTCTGGTTTTATAATAAATCCAATTTGTTTTGGGGCTCCTCGACTGCAGAGGTGAGACTCTGGGAATTTGTCAAGCTAAATGGACCCAACTCACAGCTTTAAAAGAATTTATAATCTCTGAAAACTAATTGTTACAATTAGAAACTTTGCTCTCTGAGCATCTCTGATCTCTGCATGTCTAACTCCTGACTCTTATCTGGCTATTATTACTGAACTTGGCATTAACCAGCCTTTTATTTTGAGTGCTGATTTGGGCTCCTCCCTGTTTCATGGATTTAGATCAACACTGATTTCATTCCTGAGTTCAAGTTCTTTTATTCATCATCTCCTCTCCTGTTTCCATTTCAGTATGAACACTATCTGATAACCCCAGGTTCCTCAATCTCAAGTTCAGTGGTACTCAACTGTGGCTGTATATTAGATTTAAATATCTATCAATGTCTGGGCCCTAGTCCAGGTACTCAGATTTAAGTGGGTCTGAGATGGGGCCAGGCATTGATAGTTTTAATGGCTCCCCAACTGGCTCTAATCTGCAACCAGGTTTGAAAATTACCATTCTAACATCTGTTTCTATCCAAAATAACTAGACTCTGCTTAGGGAACGACTCTATTTCTGTCTCCTGGCACCAGGCCCCACTTCCTGCAATGGTCCCATGAAATTCAGTAAATGTAGGTGTTAACAAGAATCAATTAGATCTAAGATAGTAACCCATTGATTCAACAAACATGTAATGCATATCTACTCCTTTCTAAATAGAGAAAACTAGAATATAGTTCCTTTCCTCCAGAGCCACACATGTTAGTGGAGAAGGCCATGATGAAATAAATATATAAGTGTTTCAATAGAGGTATGATTCAAATGTTATGGCAATACAGAAAAGGAAGTAATTATCTCTTTGTAAAGGTTTGGAAGACTTCCTGACACATATTTGATTCTCGAGGAGTAAACAAAAGTTTACCAAAAAGGCAAAGGAAGATAATGAGAATGCAAGCAGAGAGGACAAACTAAGCAAAAACACAAAGAAAAGATATTTTGTATAAATATACTTGGATAGTTTAAATTTTTCACTGAAAAGTAGCATGAATTTTAAGAAAACCCATAGACTTTGGGAATATTTTATATGCATATTTAAAGAAAATCAAAACAATACCCAGTGTTTGCAAATACTTTATCATTTTTTGTGAAGAAAGAAAGCAGTGTTAGTCACTCTGTTGTTTCAAACTCTTTACCACCTCATGGACTGTAGCCCGCCAGGCTCCTCTGTCCATGGGATTCTCCAGGCAAGAATACTGGAGTGGGTTGCCATTCCCTTCGCCAGGGAATCTTCCTGACACAGTGATTGAACCTGGGTCTCCTGCACTGCAAGCAGATTCTTTACAGTCTGAACATCACTTTTGTAAACAAGACTAAATCCCCTTGATAATCCAACAAAAGAGAAAGACTAATAAAACTATAATAGTAAAAAAAAAAAAAAAAAGAATGATCACTTCAGCTTGTTTGCAAATTCTGACTTTTGGGCAATGCAAACACTTATAATGCCCTTTAGATTGCTTGATCTTTCTTTATGACTGATTGATAACCAAACTGGTACATTTCTTCTTGGTTCTCTCTCAGATCTGAGTGATTTATACTTGGGATTGATTGACCACAGCACCCACCTAAAGATACAATCTTCTGTCTTTTAAGGTGCAAGACTCAGGACTCTAACATTATTAAATATTCAAAATGCTTGTTTTGTAGCAAACTATTCAAACTTTTTCATAATGTATTGGCTGGTTTGACTATAGAAATGTGTTACTAACACTTATGTTGTTTTGTGACTTGGTCTTAATCTCTGGGAACCCCAAGCAACACATTCTTACAAAATTTGAAAGGCATCTCAGACAACAGCAAGATACATACCTTATATGCTTTCATTTGTCTTCTTAAAATCAAAATCCCTACCAAACTTTTCCTGTTCTTTATCTTCTAACTGGGCTTAGTACTTTATGACATTCAAAAATCCCAATCTGAAGATCGGAAAGAGAGGTTTTTACAAGTCAGAAATGACCTCAACAGGGTTCTTGTATTATGTTAATGAAAGATAGCTATTCTAGGGAGAAGAGGAACTTCTTCCATGATCCTTGAGTTAGGGTATGCTTGAGCAGAAATAGAGCTTCTCCATCTTTGTCTGTAAAGAATATGATCAATCTAATTAAAAAGCAAAATGGCTGTCTGGGGAGGCCTTACAAATAGCTGTGAAAAGAAGAGAAGCGAAAAGCAAAGGAGAAAAGGAAAGATATAAACATCTGAATGCAGAGTTCCAAAGAATAGCAAGAAGAGATAAGAAAGCCTTCTTCAGCGATCAATGCAAAGAAATAGAGGAAAAGAACAGAATGGGAAAGACTAGAGATCTCTTCAAGGAAATTAGAGATACCAAGGGAACATTTCATGCAAAGATGGGCTCGATAAAGGACAGCAATGGTCTGGACCTAACTGAAGCAGAAGATATTAAGAAGAGGTGGAAAGAATACACGGAAGAAGTGTACAAAAAAGATCTTCACAACCCAGATAATCATGATGATGTGATCACTAATCTAGAGCCAGACATCTTGGAACATGAAGTTAAGTGGGCCTTAGAAAGCATCACTACGAACAAAGCTAGTGGAAGTGGTGGAATTCCAGTTGAGCTCTTTCAAATCCTGAAAGATGATGCTGTGAAAGTGCTGCACTCAATATGCCAGCAAATTTGGAAAACTCAGCAGTGGCCACAGGACTGGAAAAGGTCAGTTTTCATTCCAATTCCAAAGAAAGGAAATGCCAAAGAATGCTCAAACTACTGCACAATTGCACTCATCTCACATGCTAGTAAAGTAATGCTCAAAATTCTCCAAGCCAGGCTTCAGCAATACATGAACCATGAACTCCCTGATGTTCAAGCTGGTTTTAAAAAGGCAGAGGAACCAGAGATCAAATTGCCAACATCGGCTGGATCATGGAAAAAGCAAGAGAGTTCCAGAAAAACTTCTATTTCTGCTTTATTGACTATGCCAAAGCCTTTGACTGTGTGGATCACAATAAGCTGCGAAAAAATTCTGAAAGAGATGGGAACACCAGACCACCTGACCTGCCTCTTGAGAAATCTGTATGCAGGTTAGGAAGCAACAGATAGAACTGGACATGGAACAACAGACAGGTTCCAAATAGGAAAAGGAGTATGTCAAGGCTGTATATTGTCACCCTGCTTATTTAACTTATATGCAGAGTACATCATGAGAAACGCTGGACTGGAAGAAACACAAGCCGGAATCAAGATTGCTGGGAGAAATATCAATAACCTCAGATATGCAGATGATACCACCCTTATGGCAGAAAGTGAAGAGGAGCTAAAAAGCCTCTTGATGAACATGAAAGAGGAGAGTGAAAAAGTTGGCTTAAAGCTCAACATTCAGAAAACGAAGATCATGGCATCTGGTCTCATCATTTCATGGGAAACAGATGGGGAAACAGTGGAAAGAGGGTCAGACTTTATTTTTGGGGGCTCCAAAATCACTGCAGATGGTGATTGTAGCCATGAAATTAAAAGACGCTTACTCCTTGGAAGAAAAGTTATGACCAACCTAGAGAGCATATTCAAAAGCAGAGACATTACTTTGCCGACTAAGGTCCATCTAGTCAAGGCTATGGTTTTTCCTGTGGTCATGTATGGATGTGAGAGCTGGACTGTGAAGAAGGCTGAGCACTGAAAATTGATGCGTTTGAACTGTGATGTTGGAGAAGACACCTGAGAGTCCCTTGGACTGCAAGGAGATCCAACCAGTCCATTCTGAAGGAGATCAGCCCTGGGATTTCTTTGGAAGGAATGATGCTAAAGCTGAAACTCTAGTACTTTGGCCACCTCATGAGAAGAGTTGACTCATTGGAAAAGACTCTGATGCTGGGAGGGATAGAGGGCAGGAGGAGAAGGGGATGACTGAGGATGAGATGGCTGGATGGCATCACTGACTCGATGGACGTGAGTCTGAGTGAACTCCGGGAGATGGTGATGAATAGGGAGGCCTGGCGTGCTGCGGTTCATGGGGTCACAAAGAGTCGGACACAACTGAGCGACTGAAGTGAACTGACTGAGCAGAAATAATGCCTAGACTGATATCCAAACAAAGTCAAGATTATCCAGAAAGATGCTTTAGAGTCACAAAGAGTTAATTATATATATATACACACACACATGTATACAAAGAGAAAAGCAAGAATAGTATTACAGAAATAAAAAAAGGGTGTGGCTAACAGAAACAGGAGATTATCACAATGAAAGATGAACTCGACCGGCTCTTAAGTCAAATAATCACCTAGGTTTATTAATGTAACTAACAATGAGAAAACAAAAAGAGAAATTAAGGAAACAATTCCATTCACCATTGCAACGAAAAGGATAAAATACTTAGGAATATTTCTACCTAAAGAAACAAAAGACCTATATATTGAAAACTATAAAACACTGATGAAGGAAATCAAAGAGGACACAAATAGATGAAGAAATATACTATGTTCATGGATTAGAAGAATCAATATAGTGAAAATAAGTCTTCTACCCAAAGCAATCTATAGATTTAATGCAATCCCTATCAAGCTACCAATGGTATTTTTCATAGAACTAGAACAAATAATTTCACAATTTGTATGGAAATACAAAAAACCTCGAATACCCAAAGCAATCTTGAGAAAGAAGAATGGAACTGGAGGAATCAACCTGCCTGACTTCAGGCTCTACTACAAAGCCACAGTCATCAAGACAATACGGTACTGGCACAAAGACAGAAATATAGATCAATGGAACAAAATAGAAAGCACAGAGATAAATCCACACACCTATGGACACCTTATCTTTGACAAAGGAGGCAAGAATATACAATAGAGAAAAGACAATCTCTTTAACAAGTGGTGCTGGGAAAACTGGTCAACCACTTGTAAAAGAATGAAACTAGAACACTTTCTAACACCATACACAAAAATAAACTCAAAATGGATTAAAGATCTAAATGTAAGACAAGAAACTATAAGACTCCTAGAGGAGAACATAGGCAAAACTCTCTCTGACATGAATCACAGCAGGATCCTCTATGACCCACCTCCCAGAGTAATGGAAATAAAAGCAAAAAGAAAAAATTGGGACCTAATTAAACTTAAAAGCTTTTGCACAACAAAGAAAACTATAAGCAAAGTGAAAAGACAGCCTTCAGAATGGGAGAAAATAATAGCAAATGAAGCAATGGACAAAGAATTAATCTCAAAAATATACAAGCAACTCCTGCAGCTCAATTCCAGAAAAATAAATGACCCAAAAAATGGGCCAAAGAACTAAACAGACATTTCTCCAAAGAAGACATACAGATGGCTAACAAACACATGAAAAGATGCTCAACATCACTCATTCTCAGAGAAATGCAAATCAAAACCACAATGAGGTACCATTTCATGCCAGTCAGAATGGATGCTATCCAAAAGTCTACAAGCAATAAATGCTGGAAAGGGTGTGGAGAAAAGGGAACCCTCTTACACTGTTGGTGGGAATGCAAACTAGTACAGCCACTATGGAGAACAGTGTGGAGATTCCTTAGAAAACTAGAAATAGGACTGCCATATGACCCAGCAATCCCACTGCTGAGCATACACACTGAGGAAACCAAACTGAAAGAGACACGTGTACCCCCAATGTTCATTGCAACACTGTTTATAATAGCCAGGACATGGAAGCAACCTAGATGCCCATCAGCAGATGAAAGGATAAGAAAGCTGTGGTACATATACACAATGGAGTATTACTCAGCCATTAAAAAGATTACATTTGAATCAGTTCTAATGAGGTCGGTGAAACTGGAGCCTATTATACAGAGTGAAGTAAGCCAGAAAGAAAAACACCAATACAGTATACTAACACATATATACGGAATTTAGAAAGATGGTAACAACAACCCTGCAAAAGAGACACAGATGTATAGAACAGTCTTTCGGACTCTGTGGGAGACGGTGAGGGTGGGATGATCTGAGAGAATAGCATTGAAACGTGTATATTATCATATGTGAAACAGATTGCCAGTCCTGGTTAGATGCATGAGACAGGATGCTCAGGGCTGGTGCACTGGATGACCCAGAGGGATGGGATGGGGAGGGAGGTAGAAGGGAGACTCAGGATGGGGAACACATGTCTACCCATGGCTGATTCATGTCAATGTATGGCAAAACCAATATAATATTGTAAAGTAATTAGCCTCCAGTTAAAATAAATAAAATTTAAAAATAATAATAAATGTAAATTTTTTAAAGAAAAGATTATTGAAACAAACAAGCAAAAAAAGATATTGATGTAGAGAGTCCAATGAAACTGATTACCTTCAGTGTCTTCTTCCTAAATGTCTACCTGACCTTCACCTTGCTTTTATTATATTGCAGTTTTCCAATAAATTTCAATAGTTAACTACCACTGAACCTATTTAAACAGAATTATTAATAGCATCACTGTTGGTATGCCATGTGATAAGGTATGCTCAACCTTTTCCCCCACAAGTGTAACAAGGGCTATGTTTCCTTTCCTCCTTACATAAATTTAAACAATAAATAAAAAGTGATGTCTCAAATGTCATGTTAAACTTTAAATGCTCTCAAATAACTCCTGTATAGAATTTCCAACACAATAGGGTGATATCCCATGATTCTTCATATATTCATTAACCTGTTTTTCCTTATCTGTAACAATACTGGTAGAATTAATAATTACATTTTTTCTCTTTTTTACAGAATTTGGTAATGTTTCAAAAATAAAGAAATATGAAATTGTAACCTCCTCAGCCTCAGCTTTAATTACACTGGTTTATTTAAACTGCCAAAGCTGTGGAAGATGTGGACAAGTATTTTTCCACTTACCAATAGAACCAATACTAAGAACGTTTTATATACAGTTTTATAACCTTTATAAAGTTTTAGTAAATAATTTACCACATAATTTAGTAAATAATTTAGGACTACTCAACTAGCCCTTTAAGTTGAAAAGGCCAGTGTTTTTGTCCATTTTATAAAGGTAACTAAACCCACAAACATTAAATACCTTCCTGAACCTGAAATTTTGTTATTTTTAGCTGTAAGTCCAAATGTTCCTAATGAACAGAAAAGCTTGAATAATATTAAGTTAGATAATCCACATAAGAACTTTAGCACAATTCTTGATCTGTAGTACATACAATAAAAGCTGCCACTGATTACATCTACTACTTACATAGTTTATTACTAAATTAATGATTTTGTCACTAGGATCCAAAAGCTGGTATTTCAGGACAAGTTTCAGAAAAATAAAAAAGCTTACTAAGGATCTTACTGGGCAATACCCAACATCTGAATGGAGAAGTTTGCCCAAACCCTATCTATCATAAGATCGGGGTAAAAATCCATGCACCAAATAATCCCGTCATGGAGTCAAAAATCTTTCCTCAATGATCATGGTATTTCTAGGAATCAATCCTAGGAGGGAAAAAATCCAAAATAAGGGGAAAATTTTATGCACAATAATGCTCATTATATTTTTATACAAGCAAAATGTTCAGGGAAAGCTAAATACATAAGACAAAAGGCCCATTGTGCAGGCATTAAGATCTCATTAAAAAGAATATACAATATGGGGAAGTTACTACTTATTATGCTAGAATTTTTTTAAGCTCTATATTAAATTATATTCCTGGTATAATCTCATTTAAATATAAGATATATAGAAAAGGAAATATGCCAAATTATTAATTATGGTTATTTATGAAGTTTTAGAACATGCATAGCTTTCATTTTTCATACTTTCAAAATTTTGCAAATTTCCCCCAAGGCACAGAGGAAAATAAATGTTAGTTCTTAAATAAATGAATAAGACTAGTGGTCATCCTGTTTCCTGTCACGAACATGGCTTTGCATGTTCTGTCTCCACGATGTTGTTGTTGTTTAGTCACTAAGTCATGTCCGACTCTTTGTGACCCCAGAGACTGTAGCCCGCCAGGCTCCTCTGTCTATGGGATTTCCTAGAGAAGAATTCTGGAGTGGGTTTCCATTCCCTTTTCCAGGGGATTTTCCTGACCCAGGGATTGAAGCCACAAGTCTTGTGTCTCCTGCATTGGCAGGTGGATTCTTTACCAGTGAGCCACCAGGGAAGCCCTGTCTCCATGATACAAACACCTATTTGAGTGATTCTCCCAGTTCCCTGATGCCAGAATCACATTTGATATCACTATTGACCAAGACAAACTCTTTGGGCTTTATTGAGGAGTCATAGAGTTCAAAGTAAAATATGGCTCCATTCTGAATATTACAAAAAATATATAGAATATTCAGAAACTTGGCTAACTTTCTTCAACTTTTTAATACAACTCTCTGGTGATGTTCAGATCTGCACCCACCATGTGAATTTTAGGTCTGTTGTGCTAAGCACACAGATGGTCTCTCAGTTGTCTGCTTCCTGATTGCTCCCAATCAAAATCTGCTTCCACTAACTGCGAAAGCAAAGCTGATAACCTGCTGTTTAGCCTATTGAGATAAGAAGAGGAAGAAGCTGTGATCATGTTCTATGCACATTAGTGCTCTTCAGTTAGTGCTATCAGACTCCAGAGTAGGTAAATTGAATGGAACCAATCACAGACATTGAAGGAAATTGCCTTCAGTTGTTATTTTATAGTGCTCTCTTTTGTCTTCAAGGTCTGTGAATAAGGTTAATTCAAATCTTAAAACAAAGTTCAGGAGGATGCCAGCTTATCATAAAGCTCCCAGAGAAACCTGGGCAATTAAAAACTAGCACAGTTCAGTCTGTATTACTATCTAGCTGCGCCCCACACCTTCCCAGTATTAGTCTCCCTAAAGCAGAAGAAAGAAACTCCTTCATATCTATGTACTTGCTAGATCTTCTGGAGAAAAAATATCAGCCTTTGGGGAATGAATTAAAGGAGTATTGTTGCATTTGTTAATGTGTAAAAGTTGGGAGGCAGGAATAAAATTGGGTGCTTAGGTTTAGCTGGTACAGCTCAACAAAGCATGAAAATGGATCACTGGAGTCCAAGGAAAGGGAAGGGGGATGATGAGTAAAGAAAAATGGAACAGAGGATGGGGCAAATGTAGCATATAGAGTAGCTGGGTGTAGTTAGCAGAGCAGCTGGAAAAGAATCCTGTGGATCTAGAGAATGTTGCTGCTCAGGAGCCTGAGCATTCTCAGCCATTCTAATTTACTCTGTCTAGTGTGGCTGAAAGGAGACTAGAATGCCAGTCAAACTTGCAGATGAAGGTAAATAAAAAGGCAGAACAAGGATGAGAAATGGAACTTCTCACTCAGTGAACCCAAGAAGGATGTTGGCTGCAATTAGATGAGAATTGGGTCATTCGCTTTACCTAAAGTATCTTTCTTCAAGGATGGCTAATGAGTGATTACACTCACTGGCATGTTTCATCTGCCTTCCTAAAGCTGACATCACAAGGGCCCTTTCTTTACCTGTAGCAAAACTATTTTGTTGTATTGCTCTGACTGGCCAACAAATGATATCGCTCATGACTCAGTGCTGAGGAGAGAAACCACGCCTTGAAAGTGTCTTCTGATGGTTGCAGTAGGTGTGTTCATGGCACAGGCTAGCAGCTGGAACAATTTGCCACTTTGTGGATGAGAGGCTAGGAGGTGTGGAACCATAGATCTCATTCTGTGCAGAGTATTTATAGTGCCTTTTTCATCTGAAATAGTTGCCCTCTTTCTTTCAGTAACCACATCCAATTTTAGAAGCTATCAATTGTCTGCTATTTCTCCCCACAAAATTGTAGTGAAATAATGTGGAACTCTTATAGTAGATGCAGTCTCATCATACTAAAAAAAAACAAAAACAAAAAACTGTAAAGTCTGATTCATAGAAGTTAGTTAAATTAAACTTAAACCTGGATTTGATATTTCTACCAGAATCAGACACCTCTGATTCAAGGGCTTCCCTGGTGGCTCAGTCAGTAAAGAGTGTGCCTGCAATATGGGAGAGCCATGTTCAACCCCTGGGTTGGGAAGATCCCCTGGAGAAGGAAATGGAAACCCATTCCAGTATTCTTGCCTGGAGAATTCCAAGGACAGAGGAGCCTGGAGGGCTACAGTCCATGAAGTCACAAAGAGTTGGACATGACTGAATGACTGACACTTTCACTTTTACTTCCAAACACCTCTATTTGGAGAAACAGCAATATCCACTCTGTTCCTAATAAGCAGTGTGATTTGACCATATCACTTGGCGTCTTTATTAATTAATAATATTAATATATGAATAACATGATAATTAGTATTAGTAATATTAATAGATCTCAGTTTCCCCATCTTTAAAATGAGGGGATATGAATAGATGAGGTATGATTCTATGAGTAATAGATAAGGTATGAATACATGAATGAGTGAATGGTGTGAAATAGCAAAATGACATTCTGACTCTTTTTTTATGAAGACTTGTGACAAAACTAAGTAAAACTGAGGGCTTTCAGTCAATCTGGCTCTTCCTTTAGAGCACATAACATGTGGGAGGATATTGCTATCCATGATGTGACCCTTGCTTCATCTCATGCTGCTTCCAAACATGGACTGTATGTTCAGTCATACAGATCTAACTAAAGGACATAGATACAATGTGCTCATGAGAGAGGTTTACCCTAAAATTTATGGCTTAGAGGAGCAGAAGAAACTATGGAATCCCTGTGGGCAGGCTCACTCCCAAGAAAAAGAAGAAAGGGACTAGACTATATATGCCCAGTTTCTATTGGATGGTTTGGCTGGAATGAAGGTAGGGTCAGTTGAGTCTTACTTCTGGATCCTCTGTTCAAAATCGATTGATGTAAGTTTTCAACAACATGACTTCTGTTTGCCCACTTATTTCAACTTTTACTAAATATTTCTTTTCAGGTCTAAGTGTCTATATTCCTTAAAGCTACATATCCTTGTCAGTAAAGGGAACTGTTTGCAAAGCCAGAAAGTAAGGAGAAAGGAAGAAAGCATAAAAATCATTAAAGCTTTTCTGTTCCAGGACCCACACTGAGTAAGGAGGCTGTATTCCAGCAGTCTGGTCCGGGACATAATTTGCATTAGCAACTGGGAGATGGTGTAGGGAGATTTGTGGTCACAAAGCAGTTTAGTTGAGGCAGTTCTGAGTCTAGTTTTTAGTATTTTTTCTAGAATCAGTCCCTTTCTGTTGGGAATGCATCTAGAATACTGCTGGCTTCAATTATACTCAGTTCTGGAAAGGACTTTAGAGATTGTATAATTTGACATTCTCAGTTGTCATAATTACGTATCTACTTGTTAATCACCATTTCTCCAGCCCCATGTACATGGCCTGGCACACAGTATGTGCTCAGTATCTGTTGAATTTGCAAGTCAGGAAACTGACTTCTAGGATGATTGGGTACAAGACTAGCTACTAGCAGATTTGGGGGCCAGAACCCAGGCAACCAGCCACCTAATCTTTCTAATCTGTTTTCTAGTGAAGGAGTTAAACTAAATACAAGGAACCATCTTCGTTTAAAATAAAGAATTTCACAATTTCTTAAGACCTTTTAAAATTATTTGTGTGTTTTTAAACCCTTGTAAGCATGGTGGCTTAGAATGTAAGCCATAGTTTGGATATGGACAGAGATCCAATGATAACACTTTTTACTCCTTCCAATTCTGGAAGCAGGCTGTCTAGGTAGAAATCTGGGCTTAGCCACTGAACCATTCCTGTGACCTTGTTCAAGTTACTTAAATACTCTGGCTGAATTTCTTCATCTATAAAATGGAAGAATAGCACCTACCTCATAGGATTGAGGTAAGGATTAAAATAATAAACAAGTGTAAAGTGCCTATAACTATGTATGATACACAATAAATGTAAGCTATTATTATTGTTCTTGCTATTATTGTTGAAAACTCAATCTATAGGACTTTGACAACTTCACATTTATTTATTAATCTTACCTTTTTGACGTTTGAGGAGGACAATGATATAAGTGAGCTTCTTCAGACTCTTTTTTGACTGAAAGGTTCAGAGACTACACTTCAGTACTGAAGTTACTGGATTTGCTTCACCAGCCAAGGCATATTAAGCAACCTCTCGTTAGATTATATGTATGAATCAGATCTTGGAAAGTGAGATGTAATAGCTAGAGATTGTCCAATTGATAAAAATCCCATGTTTTATGTCTTCTTCATTACTGACAGAAACTCGAAAAAGGGAAGGCGATTCACAACCCCACCTTTTGGTCTGATGTTTGATTTGTGTGACAGTCAACCACACCCAACAGTGACAAGTGCTGAAGTAATTCTGGCAGGTTCTCAATGTCAAACCTTAAATGAAAAATTAGCTTTCCTTTGCCTGACTAGAAAAAAGTGAGAAAATTCTAGGAGATGGAGAAGTTACAGCAGGGTTTAAGACACATGCTGTTAAAGAAATAACTAAAATTAAGATGAAGAGGAACTGTTTTGTATTTACCTGTCTGACTCCAATACCTGAGTGACTGAAGGCTAAATGGAAGGAATCTCCAGTCAACTTCACCTTTTTCATGACAGGTTCATGATTCTCAGAAAGGCTTTGAAATAATCACAACTGGAATGTAAGAAACAGGGTGGCTTTGTCCCACTTAAAAATCCCTTGAGTGCATTTAAATTCCAACACCTGATCCTGCTGCTATGTTGTTGAGCACTGTGTTGAGAAGTAATTACTTCCTGGAAGAAGGTATGGCTCAATTTCTCACATTCTCATATCTATGACAAACTTTCCTGCTCAGTCATAGCTATTCTCTGAACTGAAAACAGAAACTTCTCAGAGAATGACCAGACAAGGAGGCTAAGTCACTTTACTGATATCATTATTTCCCTTTAAAAGAAATAAAGCAACTATAACTGTGAAATGTTATACCTTTTCCAAGTTGACTGTTCTAGGCTCTATTCTCCAAGAGTCTTTCCCTAAGAGTGATAGGGGCTACTGAGTCTGGGGGTAAGAACATCAGACAGAAGAAGAACACAATTCAAGTCTTGGTTCTTCTATTTGCTAGATATTTGACCTTAAGCAGATAATTTGCTTTATTTTCTGCCCCATCTGCCTCAAAATGAAAGAGTTGTTTTGTAATAATTGTTAAGGTCCTTTCAAGTCCATTATAACATGACTGATTGCTCTAAACCATTGTAACTATAACCCTGGGTGTCTAAAACTTTAAAAGGGACATTAAGAGACTGATGTCTTCAGATCTCTGTGTTAGACTGTGGAGGGGGAAGAGACTTGCTTGTAATGGTACATCTTTAGCACCTATCAAGTCCCTAAATCTGGAAAGCTATTTAAATGGAGAGGCAACACAGTATAGTAGAAAGCACAGGAGATTTAGAATTAAACGGCCTAGCTTTGGAGTTTGGCTCATTCATTTAGCATCTCATAAGGCTATGATTTTTCCAGTGGTCATGTATGGATGTGAGTTGGACTGTGAAGATGGCTGAGCACCGAAGAATTGATGCTTTTGAACTGTGGTACTGGAGAAGACTGTTGAGAGTCCCTTGGACTGCAAGGCGATCCAACCAGTCCATCCTAAAGGAGATCAGCTCTGGGTGTTCTTTGGAGGGAATGATGCTAAAGCTGAAACTCCAGTACTTTGGCCACCTCATGCAAAGAGTTGACTCACTGGAAAAGACTCTGATGCTGGGAAGGATTGGGGGCAGGAGAAAAAGGGGATGACAGAGGATGAGATGGCTGGATGGCATCACCGACTCAATGGACGAGTTTGAGTGAACTCTGGGAGTTGGTGATGGACAGGGAGGCCTGGAGTGTTGCGATTCAAGGGGTCACAGAGTCAGACACGATTGAGCGACTGAACTGAACTGAATTTTTATGAAGTATCAACAATGATAATAATAATAATAATACTTGCAAACAAAATTTGCTAAAGCATAAGAAAGCAGAGAGATATCTGCTTCTATTTATGAAGGAGTGACTAGTACCAAACCTGCCCTCTTCCTATTTAAAAAACTATTAAGACTGAACATAATATAAAGCAAATGTTTTAAGGCATTGAACAATAGGCAGTACAGGATTTTGATCACTAAGAAAAAAAGACATATAAGGTGAGCCCCAAATTCATGTCATTTCTCTGCTTTGGGACAATTTTTAGAACAAGACACAGGAAAATAAACACCAAGCAGATCATAACAGCCCTGCTGGGCTGAGTGAGCAGATATTGGAGTTCAGGGAAGGATACCAGAGAGGAGGGAACTATGCAGTAGGGTTCACAAGTGACTCTATTGGGGTTCTCATAAGTTATTGGCTAAGAGTTGGAGTGCAGGGCACAACTGTGCAAGACCTAGCAGCAAAAGGCTGTCATGGGGTTAACAGTGGAATAGAGATTCTAGAGGTTGCACAGTACTGAAAAACATTGGAGTTCCACTACAAGCAGAGTGGAAAGACATCAACAAAATTTCCAGCATTCAACTAAGACAGCAGAAAGGCCATACATTAGGAAAAGTATCATGTTATAGGGTAAAGGCTACTCTACCCTCACCCTAACAAAGTCTATAACCAAGCCCCCACAAAAGCAATGAGAACTTCCAATAAAGGAAGACAGAATATATAATCAATTCCTAACAGTATATAATCTGAAATGTCTAGGAACTCATTCAAAATGTTTTTCAACAGGCAAAGAAGAAAATTTGCTCCTAAATCAGGAAAAAAAAAAAATCAATATAAAACAACCCTAAGATGGTCCAGATTTTGGAATTAACATATAGGAGTTTTAAAGCTGCTGTTAAAATTTATTCAAAAATATAAAGGAAAATATGGTTTGAATAAAAGAACAGTTTAAATAAGAAAACAGAATCAGTCTCATCAGAGAAATGAAAACAATATAGAAGAACCACATTAAAATTCTAGAATCTAAAGTATATGAAATGAAACAAGTCATTAGAAGAGCTTGAAAGAAAACTGGAGTTAGCAGAAGAAGGGATCTGTGAGTTTGAAGACAAATTCACAGTAATTACCCAATCTGAAAAACAGAGAGAAAAATATTGAAAAGCAATTAAGCACCTTAGTAACCTTTGAGATAATACAAAGTTCTCAATACACGTAATTGGATTCCCAGAGGCAAGAAAATAAATGAGGCAGAAAGACTTTTGAAGAAACAATGTTCAAACTTTATTAAATTTGGTGGAAAAAAACAACCTGCATATCCAGGAGCTCAGCAACTATAATGAAAACCACGTTCAGGCACATCTTAGTCAAACAGCTAAAAATCAAAGATAGAAATCCTTAAAAACAGCTGGAGAATAATAATATATTGCAAAAGGGGAATAGCAATGTGATATGAGGTCAATTGATAGTAAAACTAATTGTGTTTCTATATACTAACAATAAGCAATTAAAAAATAAATTTCATAAGCAATTCCATTTAATATGTATAAAAACACTTAAGGACAAAATTTCCAAAATATGTACTAGACTTGTATGCTGAAAACTATAAATTATTTCTGAAAGAAAGTTGAAAAAAGAAACTAAATGGAGAGAGATACCATACTCATGAGAGAAGACTTAATTTTGTAAAGATGTCAATTCTCCCCCAAATTGATTTATAGATTCAGTGCAATTTCAGTCAAAAGTTTAAAAAAACTCTTTATATAAATGGACACATTATGTTAACATTTATATGAAAATACAAAGAACCTAAAATAGCCAAAGCAATCCTACAAAGGAAAAGCAAAGTCAGAAGGCTTATTCCTACTCCATATCAAGACTTATCTATAAAGATACAGTTAATCAAGGCAGTGTGGTATTGGTGAAAAGACATTCCTCACATAAGATCAGTGGAATAGACTAGAGTCCAAAAATCGACCCATTCATGAATGCTCAATTGAGTCTTAACAAAGGTTTCAAAGCTATTCAATGTGTAAATAATAGTTTTTTCAGCAAATAGAACTGGATCAGTCAGATATCCAAATGGGGGGAGAAAATGAAACTTTACTTCACACCATACACACAAATTAACTTGAAATGTATCATATACTTTAATATAAAATATGATACATATATATGGGTGGCCAAAAAGTTAGTTTGGGTTTTTCCATACTTGAAAGAGCTTTTTGGCCAACTCAATATATATCTAAGTACTGGCATCCAGAATATATAAAGGACTCTTCAAACTCAATATTAAGAAGACAAGCAACCTAACAAAAGAAAGGGATGCTAAAGATTTTGAACACCAAAAGATATACGGAAGACCAAGGAGCTCATGAAAAGATGCTCAACATCTTTAGTCTTCAAAGAGATGTAAATTAAAGCTAAAATGAGATCAAATGAATGCTCATTAGAATAGCTAAAATTTAAAAGAGTGATAATATTAGGTGTTGATGAGAATGTGAAGAAATTGGAACTCTCATACATTGTAGATAGGAATGTAAAGCAATACAACCTCTTTGAAAAAATTTTTGCCATTTCTTATCAGTTTAAATGTACATCCGCCCAGTAACCCTGGTAACTCTATATTTAGATATTTTGTGTAGCATCACAAAAGATTTTCATTTGTCCATAGCAGTTATATTTGTAATAGCTAAAAACTTGGAAACAACCCAAATGTTGATCACAGATAAACTGTAGCATATTCTACAAAGAAACATAAATTAGAAAGCAATAAAAAACAATGAACGACACATTAAAATGAATAGAAATAAAAAATGGACAAATTACTGATGTGTGCAATAGCATGGATGAATTTCCAAACACGAGATTAAAGAAATCAATACTGTATGATTTCATGCATATATACCTCTAAAGAGGGCTTACCAGATGGTGCAGTGGTAAAGAATCTGCCTGCCAAAGCAGGAGACACAGAAGAGAGGAGTTCAATCTCTGGGTCAGAAAGATCCCTGGAAGTAGGAAATTGCAACCCGCTCCAATATTCTTGCATAGAGTTGGACATGACTGAGCGACTAAGTATATATGCACACAAAGTTCTAAAAACAGGCAAACTATATTCTAATACTGCCAGAAGGTAGGAGTTACAGTGGGAATTTTGACTTCAAAAGGGTAGGAAAGACCTTTCCAGGATGATGTTTCTTTTTTTTTTTTCCTTCAGTCATGCTGCCTGGCTTGTGGGATCTTAGTTCCCCAACCAAGAATAGAACCCAGGCCCCCCAACTGTGAAAGCGTTGAGAATTCCTGATGTTCCATTTGTATCTCACGAGAAGTGATGTTACTAAGGTGTATATATTTGTCAAAAGTAATTAAACTGCACATTTTATTTCATATTTTAAAATTAATGCATTTATTTTAATTGGAGGCTAATTATTTTACAATATCGTAGTGGTTTTTGCCATACATTGATATGAATCAGCCATGGGTATACATGTGTTTCCCATCCTGACCCTCCCTCCCACCTCCCTCCCCATCCCATCCCTCCAGGTCATCCCAGTGCACCAGCCCCGAGCACCCTGTTTCATGCATTGAACCTGGACTGGCGATTCATTTCACATATGATAATATACACGTTTCAACACTACCCTCTCAAATCATCCCACCGTCCTCTTCTCCCACAGAGTCCAAAAGACTGTTCTTTACATCTGTGTCTCTTTTGCTGTCTCGCATATAGGGTTATCGTTACCATTTTTCTAAATTCCATACATATGCATTAGTACACTGTATTGGTGTTTTTCTTTCTGACTTACTTCACTCTCTATAATAGGCCCCAGTTTCATCCACCTCATTAGAACTGATTCAAATGTATTCTTTTTAATAGCTGAGTAATACTCCATTGAGTATACATACCACAGCTTTCCTATCCATTAATCTGCTGATGGACATATAGGTTGCTTCCATGTCCTGGCTATTAATGAACACTGAGGTACACATGTCTCTTTCAATTCTGGTTTCCTCGGTGTGTATGCCCAGCAGTGGGATTGCTGGGTAGTATGGCAGTTCTATTTCCAGTTTTCTAAGGAATCTTCACACTGTTCTCCATAGTGGCTGTACTAGTTTGTATTCCCACCAACAGTGTAAGAGGGTTCCCTTTTCTCTGTACCCTCTCCAACATTTATTGTTTGTAGACTTTAATAGCAGCCATTCTGACTGGCATGTAAACTGCACATTTTAAATGGGTGCATTTTATTTGATGTAAATTCTACCTCAATAAAGTTGATTTTAAAAGAAAGAGAATTCTAGGTTTGAGAAATGTGTACTCCTCCTTCCCTGGAGCAGCATGAACACATTTTCAGGCCACAAGGTAATAGCTTTATTTGTAAACAAATGTTAGTTTTTACCTTGATGCCAAAAATGAAGCAGTATGCCCTTGAGGCACGTGATGGATGCGGTGTATGTGTGTCAGTCAGAAAAGGAGCAAGGGATACTAAGGAAACAGAGGGAGAGGGAAAAAGGAAAAGAAAAGAGCAGGACGGGGTAGTAAAAACTTGCAGAGGGAATTTATACATTCCAGACAAGATCATGGACCTGGAAAATGTTATGCCAGCACATGATTCATTAAGAAGATTTTCTGAGGGTGTGTCTATGTAGAAGAAGATCAGGAAGAAGTGACTTGCACTGATGCACAGACCTTGCTACAGAATGACTTGAATATGGAGTCTGGAGCCATTTGACCAAATGTGTGCTCAGTAACTGCCCCTGAAACCAGTTGAATTTGTATAAACCCTTTAAATAGACACCTTAAATGCAAGAACCCATGTATCTCTCCTTGAGATAAATCATGATGACTTTTACTAACTCAGGGCTTGAGGAGAATCCCACTGATATCTCTGACCTAGTGAGGAAAGAGGGCTGCTGTTTGAACATAAATATTTTTTGTTCAGAAACAAAAAACAGCAGAAGTCTTTCCCCTCTTAACCACTGGCTGCTGCTTTGACCCAATGTAAATTACAAACCTCCTCCAGCCTGAACAAATAAAAAGCCAGTCACCCTCTGATTATTCCAGCTGATTTATTCTATCTTGCAAAGGATACTTTCTCTTGCCTCCCAGATCTCTGCTGAGTTCTCTGGTAAATTCCTTATCAACACTTGCATGAGATGAAAAGCAAGACATCAAAGTCCTATTGGCCACTTATTAGCTAGTTTTTTACAGTGTCTCTAGGGATTTTGGAAGGGGTATTAAAATATGATGAGGAAAGAGACTGAAATGTTTGATTCAAGTGAGATTTGTGGATCTTTTGACTTTCTATTACACTCAAACTCCCTGGCCCCTATTTCTATATACAATTGGCAGTTTCACTGAATGAGATTTTCATGACTATGGTTGATATTTGACAACATAGCAATAGGGGCAGTGTAAGCCATGGGAAAGACATTAGCTGGAGACAAGCTGACTTGTGTTCAAAAATCTGACTCTGCCACTCTGCCATTCACACCAGCTGTGTGATCTAGAATAAGTCAATTGATGTCTCTGAATCTCAGTTTTGTCGCCTCTAATATGGGGATAATAATACTTAGCTTAGAGAGTTCGTACAATGATTAAATGAAGTAATATGAAATGCATGAAGCACTGTAACAGGGTAAGCACTTGGCCTTGTGAACTATGGTTATTTATGATTTCTTACCCTTGTTGACTTCTTAGAAGCCTTTTATCCTATTATCCTATCCACTCTTCCTGAAATTCCAGACTCTCTTATCTAAATCATTTATTACAGTGCCTTATAAATAAGCCTTCAATAAATGGTACTTACTACTAAATATTATTATTAAATTGGAATTCTGAACATGTAGTACAAAACTGACATTAAGATATCAAGTGGCTTAGAGACACCTCATCTGACCATGTTTTTTTTTTCAAATGGGAATGTGGAAATCTCAAATATTTCTTTGAAGACTAGGGTCTTGGCTCAAAAGGGGATTTTCTCTGTACTTGTATTGCATAATTCTGTTTGAGCTTTGGTGATGGTCAGGAAAAGGCTTCTATCCCTGCTTTTTATGTCAGAGCACCTTTCCAGTTAATCCCTGTTGATCTTTCCTGTGACTCATTATCTCTTCATTGACGTCTTACTTTTTGCTTAACTAATCATGTTTTGACCAGCTCCTTCCCTCTCCAGCATAGCCTTCAATAGCTTATTCTTAACATCTATCTTCCTCCCCAGCAACAGATACAACTCTCTCTACATCAGATGGTATTTTTCATCCCTTATAAGTTGCCCTTATCTAACATCATTCCTGTTCAAATCCTACACAAAGTTCAAGTCTCTTGTAAATTGTGGATCATGCTAGGTCCCACAGAGATTGTGGCAGATGAAATGTTTCAAAATTTCTTGTCCACAAAAAGCCTATGGTTTCTTTAGGGAAATGGGACAAACATGAAAAATGAATTTCATAGACAAGAACTAATTTAATTTAACATCTGTGTACAGGATAATTTACTGGGCCCCCGAGGTGAGTAGTCTAGCCCTGGTTGCCTACTCTCCTGGTGAGGAGACAGAATGGACACAGCAAAAAAAAGGCCAAGCAATGTCACTTACATAGTGTCAAATGCAGAGAAGTCTTAAAATGAATCAGAGTGTAGGAACAATCACCGAGGGTGACTGATCAGAGAATACTTCTTGGAGGAAGTGGAACCTGATTTGAACTCAAAGAAGGATATAGTTTAGGGAAATGGCAGAGAGGAGGGTGTGTAGGGCATTCCAGACTAGGGAGCAGTGTGAACAAAGGTGTGGTGTCAGGAATGTTGTGGGTAGTTTGGAGACAATGAGTGCTCAGTTGAGCAGCAGCTGAGAGGTAAGACTTTACATGGCCTTGAATGCAAATCTACAGAGCTTATATTTGATCCTGTGTTTAACAGAGCCCCTTGGGCTTCCCTGGTGGCTCAGAGAGTAAAGCATCTGCCTGCAATGCAGGAAACCCGGGTTCAGTTTCTGTATTGGGAAGATCCCCTGGAGAAGGAAATAGCAACCCACTCCAGTACTCTTGCCTGGAAAATCCCATGGACAGAGAAGCATGGTAGACCTACAGTCCATGGGGTCGTAAAGAGTCGGACACTACTGAGCAACTTCACCTTCACTTTAACAGAGCCCCAGGGCTTTTCAGAAGAGATCAGTTCAGTTCAGTCGCTCAGTCCTGTTTCACTCTTTGCGACCCCATAAATCACAGCATGCCAGGCCTCCCTGTCCATCACCAACTCCCAAAGTTCACTCAAACTCATGTCCATCGAGTCAGTGATGCCATCCACCATCTCCTCCTCTGTCATCTCCTTCTTCTCCTGCCTCCAATCCCTCCCAGCATCAGGGTCTTTTCCAATGAGTCAACTCTTCGCATGAGGTGGCCTAAGTATTGGAGTTTCAGCTTCAGCATCAGTCCTTCCAATGAACACCCAAGACTGATCTCCTTTAGGATGGACTAGCTGGATCTCCTTGCAGTCCAAGGGACTCTCAAGAGTCTTCTCCAACACCACAGTTCAAAAGCATCAATTCTTCAGTGCTCAGCTTTCTTCACAGTCCAACTCTCACATCCATACATGACCACAGGAAAAACCATAGCCTTGACTAGACGGACCTTTGTTGGCAAGATAATATCTCTGCTTTTCAATATGCTATCTAGGTTGGTCATAACTTTCCTTCCAAGGAGTAAGCATCTTTTAATTTCATGGCTGCAGTCACCATCTGCAGTGATTTTGGAATTCCCAAAAATAAAGTCTGACACTGTTTCCACTGTTTCCCCATCTATTTCCCATGAAGTGATGAGACCAGATGCCATGATCTTCATTTTCTGAATGTTGAGCTTTAAGCCAACTTTTTCACTCTCCTCTTTCACTTTCATCAAGAGGCTTTTTAGTTCCTTTTCACTTTCTACCATAAGGGTGGTGTCATCTGCATATCTGAGGTTATTGATATTTCTCCCGGCAATCTTGATTCCAGCTTGTGCTTCTTCCAGTCCAGCATTTCTCATGATGTACTCTGCATATAAGTTAAATAAGCAGGGTGACAATATACAGCCTCGACGTACTCCTTTTCCTATTTGCAACCAGTCTCTTGTTCTGAAATGTTGTTGTTGAATCACACAACGATGCCGGGATTCTTGGCCCCCGGAGAAGAATTCAATCCGGGGCCAGAGACGAGGCTTGATCACTCAGAGCTTTTGTGTAATAAAGTTTTATTAAAGTATAAAGGATATAGAGAAAGCTTCTGACATAGGCATCAGAAGGGGGCAGAAAGAGTACCACCCCTGCTAGTCTTCAGCTGGATGTTATATAGTCACTAGCAGTCTCTTAATGAAAAAAAGGAATGTCTTAAAACTCAAAATGGCACCAGGCCCTTCACCCATAAGATGCATTTTGGGATAATCTTGGCACCAAATGGTTCATCCTAAGCCATAAAATGATTAACTTAAATCTTGAAGAAGGGAAGATCGCCATACAAATAGTTTAATTTACATAGATTAGGGGAACAATATCTGAGTATAACATACTGGTTTGTCAAGTAGGTTCTGAGCCAAGAGGCAGAACCAACTTGAAGACAGAGTTTGGGATAAATGCAGAGTACATTAGCATAGCTCAAGACAAACATTTCCATAAGAAAAAGGCATTGGTTATCTCTAGGTTTGAGAATAGTTAACTTCAGGTGAAACCAGGTGTCATTATGGCAACACAGTATTTTAAGAGAAACTTCCTTTTAAATTTGTATAGAGAAGGAAAAAATATCCCTAGTTTGTTTCCTCCTGCCACTTAAGAGAGATAAAAATGTCTGATACTTGCAGGCTATTTCCTCCATTTGGAGACCCCTGGCCTTCCTGCCTGTTACCCTCTCAGTTCCATGTCCAGTTCTAACTGTTGCTTCCTGACTTGCATATAGGTCTCTCAAGAGGCAGGTCAGGTGGTCTGGTATTCCCATCTCTTGAAGAATTTTCCACGGTTTATTGTGATCCACACAGTCAAAGGCTTTGGCATAGTCAATAAAGCAGAAATAGATGTTTTTTCTGAAACTCTCTTGCTTTTTCGATGATCCAGCGGATGTTGGCAATTTGATCTCTGGTTCCTCTGCCTTTTCTAAGACCAGCTTGAACATCTGCAAGTTCACGGCTCACGTACTGCTGAAGCCTGGCTTGGAGAATTTTAAGCATTACTTTACTAGGCTGTGAGATGAGTACAATTGTGTGGTAGTTTGAACATTCTTTGGCATTGCCTTTCTTTGGGATTGGAGTGAAAACTGACCTTTTCCAGTCCTGTGGCCACTGCTGAGTTTTCCAAATTTTCTGGCATATTGAGTGCAGCACTTTCACAGCATCATCTTTCAGGATTTGAAATAGCTCAACTGGAATTCCATCACCTCCACTAGCTTTGTTCATAGTGATGCTTCCTAATCATCTGCATATCTGAGGTTGTTGATATTTCTCCTGGCAAAAGTGGTCCACTGAAGAAGGGAATGACAAACCACTTCAGTATTCTTGCCTTAAGAACCCCATGAACAGTATGATGGAGAAGGCAATAGCACCCCACTCCAGTACTCTTGCCTGGAAAATCCCATGGATGGAGGAGCCTGGTAGGCTGCAGTCCATGGGGTCGCAAAGGGTTGGAAACAACTGAGCGAATTCACTTTCACTTTTCACTTTCACGCATTGGAGAAGGAAATGGCAACCCACTCCAGTGTTCTTGCCTGGAGAATCCCAGGGACGGGGGAGCCTGGTGGGCTGCCGTCTATGGGGTCGCACAGAGTCAGAGACGACTGAAGTGACTTAGCAGCAGAACAGTATAAAGTGAAATACAAGATTTCCATGCAAATCCTGGGACCCTGTAGCAAGAAAACATCTGATTAAATATGAAGGAAGCTTTCAAGCAAATGAAGGGGTGTACTACTTCATCTGGTAGAATTTGAATTTAGGACATTTGTCATCACTGAAGTGATGTAGGTGGAAAACATGTTTGTATAACTTATTTTAGCTGCCCCATTTCCTATTTCTAAGAGATCTATCTCTTCCTCTATTGTGCTTCTGATATCTTTCCTAAGACACTATTGGAGAAAGTGAGAGGTAGATTGAGAAATGTTTTAAGAAGTAGATTTCAAAGTGTAATTTTTAGGCTGATAAAATAAAAGAAAGTTAATTATTTGGGATATAGCCCTAATCTCTTAGGGTTGATAACCACTGGGAGCACATTTCCAAATAAATCTTAGAAATCATTTTCAGTCTTAGTGTTTTGTTTTTTTTTAATCCTATAGACATTCAAGAGAGAGTGAGTCTCAGAGGAGAAGGTGGGTCTTTTCCAAGCTTTGCAATGAGAACAGTGATTCTTGGTGAGAAACACATTCAAATTGTGGATTCAGAAAGAGGAAGTGAAACCATAATGAAATTCAGATTAGAAGGAAGTGCCCAAGGCCCAGATGAGATAAGGAGGATGGTAATGCTTATCTTATTTGGATCAACAATAGAAAGCGTGTGCTGGACAAGGTCCCAAACACTTTATATGTGTTACCTCATTTAATCAACACAAATTTATGGGATAAGTACTATTATTTCACTAATTTTACAGATGAGAAAATTGTTTCAAAGATTTAATAATTTTCCCAAAGTCACGCATCTAATAAGAAAAAAAAAAAAAAAGATAGAAACATAGACCTGTGTAGCCCTGTTGAACCAGTTTAGTATACTGTCTTGAGTTGATCTACCTCTTCTGGGTTCCAGGGTGTTCATAAGCAGGAGAATAAATGACCACAGTTGGTTATAACTCAGTCCCTAAGTTCAGGTTATTATAATTTGGAAAATAAGAAATACTGAGACTTTTGAGACAGACTCCAATTCCTGTCTTTAAATCTTCCCTTTCTATTGGTATGACCAAAAGTTTGGTTGGGTTTTTCCATTAGATGTTATGGAAAGGAAAACCTGAACAAACTTTTTGGCCAACCCAATAGATGTTTGTTCAGGTACAACCACCGTGCTTCAAGAAGAAGACTTGAAGAATATCGGTCCTATGAAGGATGCTGTGGAAGCTGGTCAGAATGATGAGGGGACCCAGTGGCATATCTTTTGAGAGACAGGTGAAGAATTGTGAGATGATTAGTTTGAGAAGACAAGTCTATTGACACATGATAACTTACTGTCTTTATGTAGTTTATAGACTGCCACATGGAAGCAGCATTAGACTTATTCTATATGGCTTTAGAGGGGAAATGTGGGAACAATGGAAAGATGCTAGGGGAAGAAAAATTTTGGATCAACAGAAAACTTCATAAATGTGACAGAATTTCATTACATTATTTTGTGTCTTGGACCCTTTTACAAATCTGGGAAAGCCTATGAACTCTTATCAAAGGAATGTTTTTAAATGCATAAAATAGAATGCATAAGATTATATGGGGAAACAAATTATATTGAAAAATGATTATTAAAGTCTTAAAAAATGGAAGATATGGGCAATGATTTTAAAGTGTGTTGAAAATATCTGTGTTTTTGGGTTACTGATAACACTGGTAGGGTTTGTTTCCTATAAAACTCAGCAGTGGCTGGTGGAAAAGGTCAGTTTTCATTCCAATCCCAAAGAAAGGCAATGGCAAAGAATATTCAAACTACCACACAATTGCACTAATTTTACATGATAGTAAGGTTATGCTCAAAAGCCTTCAAGCTAGGCTTCAACAGTACGTGAACCGAGAACTTCCAGATGTACAAGCTAGGTTTAGAAAAGGCAGAGGAACCAGAGGTCAAATTACCAACATCCGTTGGATCATAGAAAAAGAAGAGAACTCCGGAGAAACATCTGCTTCTGCTTCATGGACTAATCTAAAGCCTTTGACTATGTGGAACACAAAAAACTATGGAAAATTCTGAAAGAGATGGGAATACCAGACTACTTTACCTGCCTCCTGAGAAACCTGTATACAGGTCAAGAAGCAACAGTTAGAAAGGGACACATAACAATGGACTGTTTCCAAATTGGGAAAGGAGTATGTCAAGGCTGTATATTGTCACCCTGCTCATTTAACTTATATGCAGAGTACATCATGAAAAATGTCAGGCTGGATGAACCACAAGCTGGAATCAAGATTGCAGGGGGAAATACCAACAACCTCAGATATGCAGATGACATCCCCCTTATGGCAGAAAGCTAAGAGGAACCAAAGAGCCTCTGGATGAA
Source organism: Capricornis sumatraensis (assembly GCF_032405125.1). Lineage (NCBI taxonomy): Eukaryota > Metazoa > Chordata > Mammalia > Artiodactyla > Bovidae > Capricornis > Capricornis sumatraensis. Next base: position 23,517,322 of record NC_091092.1, on the reverse strand, counting down.
GGTGAAAGAGGAGAGTGAAAAAGCTGACTTAGAACTCAACATTCAAAAAACTAAGATCATGGCATCCAGGCCCATCACTTTATGGCAAATAGATGGTGAAACAATGGAAACAGTAACACACTTAATTTTCTTGGGCTCCAAAATCACTGCCGACAGTGACTGCAACCATGAAATTAAAAGACACTTGCTCCTTGGAAGAAAAGCTATGACAAACCTAGATAGCATATTCAAAAGCAAAGACGTCACTTTGCCAACAAAGGTCCATCTAGTCAAAGCTGTTGTTCTTCCATGAGTCATGTACAGATGTGAGAGCTGGACCATAAAGAAGGCTGAGGACCAAATAATTGATGCTTTCAAAACTGTGGTGCTGGAGAAGACTCTTGAGAGTCCCTTGGACAGCAAAGAGATAAAAACAGTCAACCCTAAAGGAAATCAACACTAAATATTCATTGGAAGGACTGATGCTAAAGCTGAAGCTCCAATATTTTGGTCACCAGATAGGAAGAGCTGACTCATTGGAAAAGACACAGATGCTACGGAAGATTGAGGCAGGAGGAGAAGGAGGGTGACAGAGGATAAGATGGTTTGATGGTATCACTGACTCAATGGACATGAGTTTGAGCAAACACCAGGAGATAGTGAAGGACAGGGAAGTCTGGCGTGGTGCAGTCCATGAGGCTGCAAAGAGTCGGACACAACTGAAAAACAAACATACTTCTTAGATTATTTTTCATTATAGATATTACAAAATACTGAATATAGTTTCCTGTGCTATACAATAAGTCTTTGTTGTTTATATATAGTAACAGGTATCTGTTAATCCTAAATTCCTAATTTATTCCTCCCCACCTCCTTTCCCCTTTGATAACCATAAATTTGTTTACTATGTCTATGAGTCTTAGCGACTGAACAACCTGTATTCCATGGGTTTTTCCTTTGGTTACTTCCACATCTAGGGTTTGCTCTTCCAAATGGAACAGCCAGAATCATTTATTCCTTTCCTCAGGTTGTAGGTTTTCTCCAATATCTAACCCAGTGCTGAGGGCATCCTCCACATTGGGTAAAACTTCCAATAGCTCCAAAAATTAATCAACCAAAAATTGAATGTCCCTCTGAGCTCAGTGAAGTAACCAAGCCTTAGCTCAGAGGGGAAGTGAGGGTGGGATGGGAGTGGCATGGGTGACAAATGATAAGTGTAAGAAAGTCCCTAATTTCCAAAATGCTGCAGGTTCATTAGGTAAAGAAATAAGGCAAATACAAAAAAATAAACAATATACATATTATAAGCAGTTTCCTTTCTAACTTGAGTTCTCTTTCTGTGGATTTTCTCAAGTCCTAAACATGGGTCAAATTCTAATGCAAGTAAGTATACTTCCATATTTTTCCATCCAGGTTCTTTGTGCTTTCTACCTTTCTCCTTCTCTCTCTCTCCTTTTCTCCCACTGTTGTTCTTGGTCTCACTCATACTCACACTTTTGCTCTCTCTCTCTCTCCTGCTTCTTCTAACCTCAGCCCACCCAAATAACAGGTTGCTCTGCTATATCTTAAAATAAAAATCTATGGTGCACATTCCTCCAAATTTTTCTCATTTCCTTACTGGGTAAAACTTATCCCCCTTACTATGTAAAACCTAGTGAGCTAGTCTGAAGAAGGCAAATTGCAGGATTTAAAGTCTGACTACTGTATTTTAGGAGCTATATGTCTTCTTAAATGGTCTTATTAATTGAAACAAATGAATCTGATACTTTTAGAGAAGACTTATTGGAGCCTTACAAATTCCATTATCGAGGAACTTCCTCCTCTGATAGAATGATTCCAATATCCTTGAGGTTGTGTCTTACTTGAGGATTATTACCCCAGGCTATGTCTAGTCTTTCATACGGGGCTGCATCATTAAGTACAATGTAAGACTGGGCTTAACCTAGGCATTTATCCATAAACCTTTGGACCCATTAGATGCTAAATAAATGGTTGTTAGATGTAGAATAAATGACATGAGCTATTGCATATAAGCAAAATAAGCCTTTAGGAAATACAACTAATGGTGTACATTAAGCAGAGCGTTGAAGGAAGGGGAATCTTGAAAGTTGTATGTTGTCCAGTAAGGTTCAGGAGGCATTTAGAATGTCTCTTTCAGTCACCCAGGAATGGCTTCTTGAATAAGGTGGGCCTGTCAGGAGCTACAGACTTAAAGATTGAAGAGCCCTGGGAACATTCCAGGCATATGGTACAGCTTGGGAAGAAGGCTCAAGGGTGAAAGTAACATATTTAGGTTTGAAAAAATAAGAGAAGCATTTTGCCAAACATGTTTTTCCCCTCAGTGTTCAAAGTAAAAAAAGGAAATGCAATCCATATGGTTTGGACTCATTTATGCTCAATTATGAAGAGTTTCAAGACATTTCTAACCCCTTAAGTTTTTAGGCCCTTTTTCTCCCTGAAGAACAGGAAGTCTTAATTTTCCTAGCTTAAGGGAACTTGAAAACTAAATGATTTATGTTGAAATTAAATATGAGAGTTCATGAGTTTAAATTCTGACAGATTTGGTATAATCTGATGTCCAAACTGTTGCTAGTGATGTTTTTCTATTCAGAACCCTGAATCCGATATCTTTCAGAGAAATTCTGATTTGATTTCTGCTTTTAACTGGAGGAGAACATACTTTGAAATAAGAAAATGCAGGGGGTTCAGAATTTATAACTGGGTTACTGATGGCTTCAGCCCAGTTGTACATCTAAACAAATTGCCTCCATATGCTAACATAGTCCTGTTTTTTTTTTTCATTTCTTACATCAGCAAGGAAAAAACATGTCAGAATATACTAGTAAACGAGAATACCATTTGATCTTTAAATCTCATATAATCAGTTTAGTCCAAGAGAATTCTTCCACATAGAACTAGCATTTTTACTGACTTTTACATGCACCAATTTTAAAACATTCATTTTGTTCATCACTAAGAATTGCCTTATACAGTGATATACATAGTTCATTGTTTCTGCTATAGATTATATGAAGGGTACTCATTTAAGAAGGTAATAAAGAGGGAAAGGTCAATTAAAGTGAAGATTCAGACCAATAATGGGACCACAAAGACAATATTTAGGTCTCTGCCTTTAAATCCAGTGTTCTTTGTTTTATTCTACAAGACACTTGCAATGACACAAGACACTTGCAATGACAATTTGTTCCAGGTGTTTTGAGGGGTGACATAGTGAAAAAAGTTGCTTTGTTTTTGCTGCAATACTCAACTTTGATGATGAGCTTTAGCTGTACCATTCTACCCTGCCCTTCAAGCTGATCCCTAAATGAATGACAAAACAAGCTGATCCCTAAATGAATGACTAGATGACATTCATAAATGAATCCCTAAATGAATGACTAGAATGACATTCAGAATTTTAGTTTGCTCCTACATTTCTTCAGTTTCTATCTTGTTATGATACTTTTCATGGTGGAATCTGAAGTCAGTAACAGTTAACCAACCTAGAGAAGTTGTGACCAAAGGAAATATGGTAGCCTAATCCTTCTGTATGAAACAACTATTGTAAAAACTATACTTTCATACTTTTCCCTGGCTCCTCAGTTATTTCCACATTCAAATAAAGAACTTTAATTTTAAGTTTCAAGTCCCTTGAATTAATATGGTCCAATTGTTCCAAATGAGACCACTTTTTTTTTCCTTTCCCACTAGAGCAGCCAGGTCCAACTCTTCTGTCTGATATCATTCCACCTGTCTAGAAATAGACAGGATGCTTATATATAGGTCTCCTAGCACACAAATACTCTCTATCAATTGCCATAGTTCACCATGACTGTTATCTGCTTACATCGACTGAAGGGGCTGTTTTCTTAGAATCACAGTGCTGCATTTTTAGTAAGCCTGGAGTTTAGGGAGGGAAAGTCAGGTACAGTAGGTTCTCGTTGCGATCAAAGAGAGAATTATCAGAATTAAAATAAGGGTAACTAGACTGATGACTTTTTACTTTACCAAAGTGAATTGTAATATATGATGTGACTAGAAACACATTAAGCATTGTTAAAAAAATAATTTAATTCATTCAATCTTAGGAACAGCCCTTTGAGGTGGATTCTGTTCTTAATCTCTAATTTAACAATGAGGAAATGGAAGCTCAGAGAGGTTCAGTCACCTCTGCAAGGTTGCATGGTTAGTAAGGTATTAATATGGGAATCAAGCCCAGGTTGTCCAGTGTTCTTTGTTTTATTCTACAAGATTCCTGCAGTGACAATTTGTCCCAGGTGTTTTGAGGGATGACAGTGAAAAAAGTTAGCTTTATCTTTATTTCAATTCCCTTCCTTCAGGACATGGTTCTCTTTTGCTCAGTGTAAGGTTTTCCTTTCTTTAGTGAAATATTCCACTTTTTAAAGATGCTTACATTTTTTAAATGCATTCCAAGAGTCGTATGTTTAACTATCTCATCACTTAGTTGTGGACAGAATTTAGCTTAAAAAGATCAAGTTGCTTAAGAGAAAGATAAATGAGTAGCAACAACCACAAGTCCTAAAGATCTTTATGGAACATGTCATTCTAAGACTCCTTATAGTGTATCTCAATGAGAAATAAACTAGAAAAAGAAATGCATGAGAGGACCTGTGGAACCTGACATCTCTTTCTTTCAGATCCCAGATCTGCAGAACACCACCCTCCTGCTTGATTGCAGTGAAGCCCTTGAAAGGAGGGAAGGAGGCAATAAACTTCAGACAGGATTCTCAAGGGTGATCTAGTTCAACCCATTCTTTTAAAATAGATGAGGGAGTGTGGTTTAATGATTAAAATATAGGCTCTCCAATCAGATTCACATTTAAGTCCAGTCTCCAGCACTTCCAAGTTATACAGCCTTGAACAAGTTACTTAAACTCTCTGAGCTGTAGTTTCTTCATATACAGAATAAGGATAATAACAGTAACTGCTTTATAGGATATTTGTGAATATTAAATAAGAAAATATGTGCATATATGTGTGTGATTATATATATGAAGAAGTAAAATGGTCTTGGTTGAGATTAAATAGAGGCAGAGCCAACAATCACCCAGGCATCTCCTGTTATAAGTGATTAGTATAGGAGGAGGCCTACAGGAAATAATATATTGAGGGAAAAAAAAATTGCAGGTATAAAGCAAAGAAAAGGAGGTTTCTTTGATTCCCCATTGCTGAGGGTGTTATTCCAATTGCTGTTCATGTACAGAAACTTAAATTAAGAAGAAACTTGACAGCATATTTATATTCATCTCTTCTCAAGAAAGGGCCACACCTAACATTCAGCCCAGAAGCCTGAGGATAGTTGAACAACTGGTTATTTTGCTGCAACTCCGGTCAACGTAGTTCAGAAAGAGTCGTAGAAGTTAGGAAATATAATTATTATTCATTTAAATAACATTTCTGAATATCTACTATGTGTGTAGGGCTGAGGGCACTAGGTATGTCAGGAGAGGAGGGGGATCAACCATAGTTCTGACATTCAAGAAACTCACAGGTTGTAGAGATAGATTATAGACAGATATTTATACATGTAATAAGTAAAGTACTATAATATAGGTAGGTGCAAAAGAGAGAACAAATAATAATGGATGGTAAGTTAGGGAAGGAGTCATCGAGAAGGTGAGATTTGAGTCATCTGAGAAGATGGAGAAAAGTTCACCACTTAGAGCTCAGAAGAAGGTAGAAAGACAATCCAGGCAGAAGGAGCATGTGCAAAAGCACTGTGACCAAAAAAAAAAAAATTAATAAATAAAATAAAAGAATAGTGGATCTGCACTTGTGGATCTGTAAGGATGTGAGGAAGGTTGGAGGTTAGAGTGTAAGAGGGTAGAAGATGGGAGTAGGTAACAGTAGGAGCTGAAACTGGAAAAGCTAGGAAGGAGACGGATCATGAAGAGTTCTTTTTCTAAAGCATGCCAAAAGGGCTCTGCATTGTCCTACAGACACACAAGAGTTTTAATATGGGTGGGACACTATCAAATCTGTGTTTTTAGATAGATCCTTCTGCCTGTAGTATACAGAATAGATTGAAAATAGCAGAGGACTCAGCCACGGAAACCAATTCGGAGGATGTTGCAGTAATGTAGATGTGAAATGATGATGATCTGGACTAAGGTACTAGCAGTGTACGTGTGGAAAAGCATAAAACATTGCCTAGGTGCAAAGTTTCTTATCTTATCAGAAATGCCAAAAGGTGAAAGGTAGTAGGGAAGTAGTCTCAAGGAAGCACACCAGAAAAGTCTCAAAGCCATACTTGTGAATGCAAATGACATCTGTTTTGTGTGACCTCCCCTGACTAAACAGAACAAGTTCATTACTGGGGCCTCAACCTTTTCAGTTTATCAGGCATGATTAACAGTGTAATTCTTCCCTAAAGTACACATACTTCAGGTTACAAAACTCAAAAGAAAAACAAGACAGGATTAACATAGCATTGGTTCTCACTTACCTTTGACACAACGTAAGCCATTGTGTTCAGCACCTCACCAAAATGGCTTACACAGCAGAGCTAAAAGTATAGACTTTCTTTTCTAGAAATGTGACTTTCTAAAGGTTACATTCTTCCCTTGGGAAGCTCCTTCCATTCCTATTGATATCAAGAGTGAAAGATGCAAAGTGAATCAATCCACCAGTATTTCCTGAATGCCTCTTAGGTATACCCAGCCTTACATCAGTACTGACAGAAGTTAAGAGGTGTATGAGGGTGTGGATGGAGGGTATAGAACCATTAGATAGATTCCTTGCCCTCAAGAAGCTCACACTCTAATTGGGAAGACTTATCTAATGTACAAAAATTACCCCCACAACAAGAGATTGAAAAGCTCTATGACATAAACTGGAAATATCTTAATAGCCTAGGGAAGGTTAAGCTCAGTGTGGGCTGACCAATCCAAAGAAGGCTTCTTGGAGGAGACAAGATGTGCATGAATTTCAAGGGTGAGGGAGATCTGAATTGGCAAAGAAAGGGAGGTTCTACCCTGCAGGGGTGGTGATGGGAGAAGACACATATGAGGGGAGCAGTGGGTAACATATCAGAATAACAATAGAGTTTATTTCCTTCAATAACACCTTCACTTAGAGCAGGATAAGTTCTTTCTGGATTCTTTATTGTAGCTTTAAGAGGGACGGGACAAACATGGGAAAGAAGAGATGGAAAAAAACATCCGGTGAAATTTTCCCAGAATGGATTCTGTGATGACTCTCTTCCCTCATTGCTGCCAGTACAAAGCAGAGACAGACTTGTAGGGAAGTCAGGAAGCAGAGAGAGAGAATGAATTAGCATCTACTGAGTGCCTCTATTTCCTTATCTTTTCTTAGTTTGTCTTCTCCCAGAGCTACACAGTTCTCTTGCTGTGTACACACTGGACTTGCCCTCAAAAGAGCTTAGTTCAGGAGTTAACTCTGCAACTTAGAACTTGTGTAAACATTAATCACAACTTTTCTGAACCTCAATTTCCTTATATATATATATAAAAGGCAGCAAAACTATCTACCTGACTCAATCTATAAGATTGTTATGAAAATTGCATGAGAAAACTGATATGAGAATAATTTGCAGAGTGTAAAAAATATACAAATATGTATCTTATTGTGTACTTCGTAGAAACTGAGCACACACTTGATTCTGCCACTTACTTCCTGTGCGAACTTCAGATAGAGCTTTCCTCTGACATTTTCCACATGGCTGTAAAGATGAGAGCATAATGTAATGTGCGTGCTCATGCTCAATTGTGTCTGACTCTGTGACTCCATGGATTGTAGGCTGTCAGGCTTCTCTGTCCTTGGAATTTTCCAGGCAAGAATACTGGAGTAGGTTGCCATTTCCTACTCCAGATCTTCCCAACCCGGGGATTGAACCCACATCTCTTGCGTCTCCTGCATTTGCAGGCAGGTTCTTTACCACTGTGCCACCTATAAAAATGAGAGACCTTACCAAAATGCATCCATCCATTCATCCATAAGTGCTCATTGATTATACTCTGCCAGGCACTGTGCTGAAAGTTAAGTATAAAAAGATTATTTGCCTTTTCAAGGGACTGCCAATCTAGCTGGAAATACAGGCTAAGAAATAAAGTAAAAATAAAAATTAAAAAAAATAAAGAAATCAATAAAGATAATAGAATAAGACTTGCTTTGGGGGCAGGTATATATGCAGTGAATGCAGTGAAGTTTAGAAAAGTCAGCTCTAACAATGAGTGAAGGAGTCAGAAAAAGAGTCACAAAGTCTGTTTTAATCAAGGCTTGACAGAGGAGAAAAGATTTGCCTAGGGGCCAAATGGGAGAGCTTAGCTAGCTATAGTGTATAGGAAAAGAAGAGCCTGGGCCAAAGATGAAATTCCAATATTTAAGAGATAGGCTGAAATAAAAGAGACTGTAAAGTAGACTAAGAAAAAAGTAGGACACAAAGAAAGAGGAGTATCATGACACCTAAAAAGAAGGGGAGTGGTCAAGAGTGTTCAAGGCTATCAAGAGTCCAAATGAGACTAGGAAAATATCCACTGAATTTTGTGACAAGGGGATCTTTGGTGACCTTAGCAAGATCCATATTTAGTAGGGTTAGGAAGTAAACAGGAATTGAGGAAGTAGAGATTACAGGTGGAGAATACTATTATTCTAGAAACTTTGCTTATAAAAAAAGCTAAAGAAAACAAACAAACAAAAAAAGAGACCTAATTAAACTTAAAAGTTTTTGCACTGCAAAGAAAACTATAAACAAGATGAAAAGACAACCCTCAGAATGAGACAAAACAATTTCAAATGAAGCAATGGACAAAAGATTAATCTCCATAATATATAAGCAGCTTATACAGCTCAATATTGGAAAAGCAAACAATCCAATCAAAATATGGGCAGAAGACCTAAACAGAAATTTCTCCAAAGAAGACATACAGATGGCCAACAAACACATGAAAAATGCTCAACATCGCTCATTACTAGAGAAATGCAAATCAAAACTACAATGAGGTATCACCTCACACCAGTTAGAATGGCCATCATCAAAAATCTACAAACAATAAATGCTGGAGAGGATGGGGGGAAAAGGGAATCCTCCTGCTCTGTTGATGAGAATGTAAATTGATAGAGTCACTATCTAGAATGGTATGGAAATTCCTTTTAAAACTAGGAAAAAAAACTACCATATGACCCAGAAATCCCACTATTGGGCATATATCCTGAGAAAACCACAATTCAAAAAGACACATGCACCAAATGTTCATTACAGCACTATTTACAATGGCCAGGACATGGAAACAACCTAGATGTTCATTGACAGATGAATGGATAAAGAAGATGTGGTACATATACACAATGGAATATTACTCAACCATAAAAAGGAATGACTTTGAGTCCATTGTAGTGAGGTGGATGAATCTAGAGCCTGTTATACAGAGAGAAATGTCAGAAAGAGAAAAACAAATATTAATACATATATATGGAATCTAGAAAAATAGTACTGATGAACTTATTTCCAGGGAAGGAATGGAGATGCAGACATAGAGAACAGACTTGTGGACACAGAGGGGGAAGGAGACAATGGGAAAAACTGAGATAGTGTTAACATATATACACTATAATGTGCAAAACAGATAGCTAGTGGGAAGCTACTGTATAGAACAGGGAGTCCAGTGTGGTGCTCTGTGATGACCTAGAGGGGTGGGATGCGGGGAGAAGAGGGGGTTCAGGAGGGAGGGGGTATATATAAAATCATGGCTGATTCACTATTGTACAACAAAACCCAATACAACTTTGTAAAGTAATTTTCTTCCAATTAAAAAATAAATAAAAAATAGCTAAAGATAGGAAGTAATGGAGGGGAGAAATATCAATAACCTCAGATATGCAGATGACACCACCCTTATGGCAGAAAGTGAAGAAGAACTAAAGAGCATCTTGATAAAAGTGAAAGTGGAGAGTGAAAAAGTTGGCTTAAAGCTCAACATTTAGAAAACTAAGATCATGGTATCTGGTCCCATCACTTCATGGGAAATAGATGGGGAAACAGTGGAAACAGTGTCAGACTTTATTTTCTTGGGCTCCAAAATCACTGCAGATGGTGACTGCAGCCATGAAATTAAAAGACGCTTACTCCTGGGAGGAAAGTTATGACCAACCTAAACAGCATATTCAAAAGCAGAGACATTACTTTGCCAACAAAGGTCTGTCTAGTCAAAGCTATGGTTTTTCCAGTAATCATGTATGGATGTGAGAGTTGGACTATAAAAAAAGCTGAGCACTGAAGAATTGATGCTTTTGAACTGTGGTGTTGGAGAAGACTCTTGAGAGTCCCTTGGACTGCAAGGAGATCCTACCAGTCCATCCTAAAGGAAATCAGTCCTAAGTGTTCATTGGAAGGACTGATGTTGAAGCTGAAAGTCCAATACTTTGGCCACCTGATGCAGAGACCTGACTCATTTGAGAAGACCCTGATGTTGGGAAAGATTGAGGGCAGGAGGAGAAGGGGATGACAGAAAATGAGATGGTTGGATGGCATCACTGATTTAATGAATGTGAGTTTGGTTAAACTCCTGAGTTGGTAATAGACAGGGAGGCCTGGAGTGCTGCGGTCCATGGGGTCGCAAAGCGTTGGACACGACCGAGTGACTGAACTGAACTGAATGGAAGGGAATGTAAGATCCAGGGAAATGTTTGTTTCTTTATTATTTTATTTTTTCAGGTCACAGAGATTTGAGCATTATATCTTGAAGAGAAATATTAAATGGTGAGAGTAGTTGAGGATATAGGAGAAACAAAAGACAACTGATAGATTAAAATTCAGAGGAGACAAAGGGTGTAAGTAAGAATGCAGTGAGTAACATTTTTGACAAGAGAAGAGGTACCACTTTACCTGAAGTGGTCGGAAGAAAGTGAAGCTGAGTACAAAATAATTGTAGAGCACCTACAATGTATAAGAACCTTTGCATATACTATTCCCTCTGCTTGAGATGCTCTTTTCCCCCTATGACTAGGCCAGATCCCTACTCATCATTCTGGCTTCATCTCAACTGTCTGTCATTTCTGCAGTATTCTATTTCCCAGAGAAAAGGCTAGGTCCACCTGTTGCATGATCTCAAGGCACTGTTGTCTTCTCCCTCATAGCACTTTTGACTGTCCATTCACTGATGAGATCATATGAATGTCTGTTTTATCCATTAGACTGTAAGCTCCATGGAGGAATGAAGTCAAGCCTTCTTTGAGTCATTTCATTATCTCTAATAAGCAGTACACAGTGCCCAACATAGAGCAAGTATTTAATAAATACATGAATCATCTTAAATGCATACAGTTAATTGCACTAGGTGCTGACAAAATAGAAAACATCAATTTTGTTTCCTACAAGGGGCAGCTTCTATAAGGGAACTTTGATCTAGGAGAGAAGATAAGCCACATATTTAAATGTTTGTAAGGCAGAAAGACCATTCGGTTCAAACAGCACTCCTTCCATAAAGTGGGACACTCATCCTACCCAGAGTCAATCACTCCTTCCTCTTGACTTTTATTGCACTTTTCTCATACTGATAGTCTAGTACTATATTTGGTTTACAGTTCATTAGCTTAGTTCTTCAGTCTTCCCATCCATTCTGTACATTCTTTTTCTGTATAAATCAAGAGTCAGGCTCAGCTGCTTTCAACTGAGAATCCTAATACATGTGATAATTTCCCCTAATCATTAAGCCATTAGACTCGGAATCATTTCAAAACTAGATTTTCTCTCTAGTTGTTTTTTTTTTTTAATCAAATGCAGTTTTGAAACACATTTGATAGAAATTTTAAAATTTGATCAAACAAATGGATTTTTTGCCTTTGCTTTTGCTTATTCAGTGGCAGATTAGATTTCTGGTGGATATTCAGGTAATTGAATACAGTGTACTTAAAATAGCTGGCTGTCTGGCATAGTTACAATGGTTTAAGATTATGCTGTGTCGTGACAGATTTGGCTATTTCTTTTCTTTTCTCTTTTCTCTAAAATAAAGATACCACTAGACCTCAAAACACAAGAGCATCTATACTTCTATGTATTTTTTCTCAGTTCAAATGAGTTTTAATCACCCATAAGGGCACAAATTCTAGCATTCTTTGAGGCAATTAGTGAAAGCAACAGAGAAGAAGCTGCTAGGAATTTTCAAAGTATATGAAAAGTGTTAGTCACTCAATCACATCTGACTCTTTGTGACCCAATGCACTGTAGCCTGCCAGGCTGCTCTGTCCATGGGATTCTCCAGGCAAGAATACTGGAGGGGTAGCCATTCCCTTCTCCAGGGGATCTTCCCCATCCAGGGATCGAACTGCATTGCAGGCAGATTCTTTACCATCTAAGCCACGAGGGAAGCCCCAGGAATCTTGAAATGTCTATCCAAAACCCTAGAATCCAGAACAGGCATTACCATGCTTCTGAGAAATATTTTAGGATATTTTGGGAAGCACTGGGCTAGAAGTTGGGAATTTATAACATTTGGCTGGAAGGCCTAAGTGTAACATGATATTTAGTACCTACGGTCTCTGGCAAAATCTTGACAGTTCTTTGTCATTGCCAACAATTTCCTTAATCTTTGAGTCAAATTTGGTGGACGTCACAGAGTCATTTAGTCTGATATGATCTGGTCTGCTGCTTGGAAGACTAGGTCAATGGTGTCTAGGGGGCAGTATTTTCACCAAAATTGCCAGAAAATAGTATATAACATTATACCTGATTATTGCCAATAAACTGTAGCTGATAAAGCCAGGATTTTCTAAGTTCATCTAAGCTATAGAAAAAAATTCCCCATCTTACATCCCATGTTTTTAACCTGACCAAAAACAAACAACAAAAAAAGAGCATAGGCTCTGAAGTCAGACACATTTGGGTTTAAATTCTACTTCATCACTTAGTAGTCACCTTCAAGTAAATCACTTTCTCTCTTTAATCCAAATGGGAATCATGCCACCTTCCTCATGAGATTTTTGAAAATAATCCATGAAAAGTCTCTGGAACATAATATCTAACTCATAGAATATACTCTTCAAATATTACTGTTCTTTCCTTCTTTTGAAAAAATGGGGGTGTAATTTAAAACTTTATTTTGCTTTCATATAGAAATTAATTATATTTTGGGAGCAACTTATTGTATCCCCAAATTATCTTTGGGGAAGTGTACTCATATTTCCTATGGTGGCATCTAATGCATATGACTTTACATTCTAAAAAATAACATGAGGACTTCCGATTTTTACAATTAAAAACAGCATAGACAAGACAGAAATTAAAAACGAATAGTATATTACTTGTGTTACTTTGTCAGCATACAACCAGATCACAGGTTATATATGTGGTTACACTTGCAGGAGGGAGGCCAACCCCTATCCAGTTCTGTCTAAGACTGGGTGGGTATATTTGCCTAATTCTGGGGATCAGTGAGCAGGCTCACTGGATACTAAACCTAAAGACTAATCCTCAAATTGGAACTTCCCAGTAAAGGTGATATCGCATATCCATATCAGTCTTCATTTTGTTTCTCAAAATATTCATAACCTGGGGAGAAAGAAAGTTGGTATTTATTGCATGCCTTTTCTTCCTTTCCCTGGAGAGTACATCATGTAAGAAAATTGTTTTTTTCTAAATACAAATTTAAAAAACACTAACTGAATGCCGTATAGATCTGAAGTAGCATGTTAACATTTGCTCTTTTAACATGTGTTGTAACATTATATCTACTAATTTTCTCCACATTTATTAGTAAGAAATTGAGATTTGAGGCTTGACTATTCTTCATAAACAATGACTAATGCTAACGCTTAGTGAATTATGGGGAAAAAGCCAAATCAATGAAACAGCTGAGGAAAGACTGGTATACAAGAAAAATTAATGCTCACAATTTGGAAAGAGTCTAGAATAGCATATGATATCTGGCATCTAAAAACAATCCTCCATTTCATGATTAAAGGAACATATTTTGAACCATAACCAAACACAAATGCAGCATTAAATAGAATTCAGATGGTCACCTCTCAACCTTAAAGGGAGTGAAAGGCAGTGGTTTACTTTTTATAATTACTGGTAAACTAAAGACAATCAATGGGATGGGAGTGTTTAAAAATGTTTCCTGAGTTCTGTAGTACTGGGCATTAAACTAGTTAACAATGACTACTTGGTATTTTACAAAGGCCAAAGCCCAAGATTAAATTCCTAAATCATCATGTTCTGATATTTTCACCAGAAATATACTTATTTTTATTTCTTGTATTGCAGACTATGGATAGGACCCAATAGGAGTGACTACAAAGTAATATTCTTGTCTCTAATAAACATGGCAGAACTAATATGATCATATTGCCTCTTTAAAGCAGCACTTCGTGGATTTATTTCAGCGATGCTGCTGTTCAACAAAGCGTGCTCAGATTCCTCTTTTAAACTGATGAATAATCACAGCAGAGTGTACAAATCTTAAGTATACAGATTAATTTAATGTACATATGTGTGCATCCATGGAAGTACCACTGAAATCAAGACGTAGAACATTTCAAGAAACTCAGAAGTCTCCTTTATGCTAACTACCAGTCAGAACACTTCCCCCACACACAAAAAGACATTTTTCTAAGCAGTATCAACATAGACTAGTTTTGACAGTTTTTGAACTTTTCATAACTAAAAGCACACATTATATACTCTTGGGTATCTTGTCTTTTTCTCAGCATCATGTTTTTAAAGTAACCCATGCTTGAGACTTCCCTGGCAGTCCAGTAGTTAAGACTCTGTGCTCCCACTGAAGGGGGTGTGGGTTCAAAACCTTGTCAGGGAACTAAGATCCTGCATGCCTTGCAGCATGGCCAAAATTTTTTTTTTAATTAATCCATGTTCTTGTTCTGTTTATTGCTATGTAATATCATAATATAGTGTGGCTATACCTCAGTTTATGTATATATTCTATTACTGAAGGATATTTGGATTATTTCTTTTGTAGAGTAATTATGAATAATACCACTATACATGTTATTCCACATTTTCTTATGGACATAAGCATTCCTCATACAAAAGTGGAATTGTTAGGTTATAGAAAGGTATTTAGCTTTTTAAGAAAAACACTACCAACCCAAAAGAACTAAAAGCAGAATCTTGTACAGATATTTGTACACCCACGTTCATAGCAACATTAATCACAAGTGTCAAAGAGTGGAAGTAACTCAACTGTCCATGGACAGAGAAAAGAATAAACAAAATCTGGTACATACATACAGTGGAATCTCAGTCAGCCTTAAAAAGAAATTCTGACATGCCGCAACACTGATGAAACTTAAGGATATTATGCTAAATGAAATGAGGTTGTCACAAAAAGACAAATAGTATATAATTCCACTTATGTGATATAGCTAGAGTAATCAACTTCATAGAGATAGAAAGTGGAATGTTACCTAGAGGCTGGGGGAGAGGGAGCAATAGGGAGTTGCTATTTAATGGATGCAATTTCAGTTTTGAAGATTAAAAGAGTTCTGGAGACGGATGGTGGAAATAGTTGTACAGCAATATGAATGTACTTAATGCCACTGAACTGTACATTTAAAAATGATTAAGATGGTAAATTTTATGTTATGTATATTTTACCATAATTTTTAAACATTTTAAATACTACAAAATATTTTTCAAAAGTGATCATAGTAGTTTATACTTCCATTAGCAATGTGTAAGAATTCCAATTGTTCCACATTCTCACCGAGGTGGTATTATTCATCCAATTTAATTTTTAACCATAATACTGTATATCAATATTTTGTTGTGGTCCTATTTTGCAGTTCAGTCCCTGGGTTGGGAAGATCCCCTGGAGGAGGGCATGGCAACCCACTCCAGTGATTCTTGCCTGGAGAATCCCTTGGACAGAGGAGCTTGGTGGGTTACAGTCCATAGTTGGACACGACCAAAGTGACTTAGCACGCACCCAGTGACCAATGATGTCATTGTTGTTGTTCAGGCGCTTAGTCATGTCCAACTCTTTGTGACCCCCTGGACTGAAGCATACCAGGCTTCCCTGTTCACCACCTCCTGGAACTTGTTCAAACTCATGTCCATTGAGTCGGTGATGCCATCCAACCATCTCATCCTCTGTCGTTCCCTTCTCCTCCTGCCTTCACTCTTTCCCAGCATCCGGGTCTTTTCTAATGAGTCAGCACTTTGCATCAGGGGGACAAAGTATTGGAGCTTCAGCTTCAGCATCAGTCCTTCCAATGAATATTCAGGATTGATTTCCTTTAGGATTGACTGGTTTGAGCATCCTCTAATATGTTTATTGCTTATTTGGATACTTTCTTTTATCAAGTGTCTGTTCAGCCCTTTTGCCCACATATTTATTTTGCTTTGTCCTTTTTCTTTTTTGATTTGTAGAAGTTATTTATACATTCCAAATAAAAATCTTTTGCCAGGTTGATAGATTACAAATATTTTCTCTCACACAGTAGCTTGCCTCACTTAATGGTATCAGTTGGTGAACAGTTCCTACAGCATATTCTTTTGGATTTCCTCATGGGAAAATATTCATATACTTGGGGGAGGAGGATTTGATCCCTAGAAAAAAATGTTTTAATCTTCAAAGCTGAGATGATGATGATGACGATATTACAACTTCCACCCCAAGTCTAATCAAGATGATATAAGGACTGTGAGCTCAGCACACAGATAAGGGTGGAATTAAGTTCTCATTATAAGTAGCAGACTTAGAAACTGCTTCGGCAAAAACTAATCTTTCATGTGTAACTTGTTTATATATCTTGGCTTCCTCCTTGGAGTTGAGAGGGACCTTTAAAGATGCATGACTATGTCAAATAGCAATAAATTTGATGAAGAGTATTAATAAAGTAATCTAGCCATGTATTACCATTTGGAGTTTAATATTATTCAAGAACATGAAATAACATCTGGGTGTGGGTATATGTGCATGCAACTGCAAGAGAAAAAGGGAGAAGGAGCAAATGTCCCTGAAAGCAATACACAAGGACAAGTTCTAAAAATAATTTGGATGATGCCACAACTACTGAACTAGGTATAAATTTTCCAAATGAGATAGCATCATTTGGATGTACATCTCATTACTTTTTAGTCATAAATACAGTTGGACAAATATCCACTAGACCCCACTAGACATGGATGAATGGACAATGGTGACCTTTGCGAGGGGAATTCCCTCACCTCTTGACTACCTCACCATTGAAAAGACATTTCAATCCTCAACCAGAAACTGAGTGAAACAACTGCCTGATCCTAAAAGGCAACTAGGCATAGCTCTAGCATCTGAAATGACACACTTATTGACTGCTAAAAATTCTAAGAGTCACCTTGGAAGTTCATGGGTTGACTCAAGTTTAGACTTGAGTTAATACCAAAAATATCATCTTCCTGGTTTATTTTTATTTTTTTGCATATTCATTTAATGAGTGAAATCATAAAGTAAGGATAAAATAGATTGTTTTACCTTCTATAGAGAAATGGGACTGTTTATGGCAAACACAAAAACAAGCATCAGTGAAAAGCCCAGGAATCAATCATTGTGATTGAGACAAAACCTACACATGCATTGTTAATACGAGCAAACGTAAACCTGTTTTGGAACACTTATTGTTCACCATGCACTGGGGTAAGTTCTTTGTATTAATTATCTCACATTAGCCTTCAATAACACTATGAGTTCAACACTATGATCACTTCCAATTTATAGCTGAAAGAACTGAAATATATGGAGGTTAGGTAACTTACCTGAATAAGTTACATGAATAGAGTATTACACAGCCAGAACTTAAACCTGATCTATCTCATCTCAGAACTACAATGCTCTATTGCCTCCACCATTGAAACCTACCTAACCTGAGTCAGACACGACTTAGTGACTAAATCACCAACCTGAGTACAAGCACACCTTGGAGATATTGAGGGTTTGGTTCCAGACCACAGATCACCACAATAAAGCACAAATTTAATAAAGCAAGGCACAAACTATACTGTAATCTATTAAGTGTGCAGTATCATTATGTCTAAAAAAAAACATAAATACCTTAATTTTAAAATATTTTATTGCTAAAAACTGTGAACCATCATCTGAGCCTTCAGCAAGTCACAGTCTTTTTGCTGGTGGAAGGGCTTGCCTCACTGTTGGTGGCTACTGACTGCTCAGTGTGGTGGTTGCTGAAGGTTGGGGTGGCTGTGACAATTTCTTAAAGTAAGACAAAAATGAAGTTTGCTACGTCACTTGACTCTTCCTTTCATGAACAGTTTCTCTGTAGTATGTAATGCTGTTTACTAGCATTTTACCCACAGCATAACTTCTTTCAAAATTGGAGTCAATCCTCTAAAACCCTGCTGCTGCTTTGTAAACTAAGGTTATGTATGATTCTAAATCTTTTGTTGTCATTTCAACAGTCTTCACAGCATCTTCACCAGGAGTTGATTCCATCTCCAAAAACCACTTTCTTTGCTCATCTGTAAAAAGCAACTCCTCATCCATTAAAGTTTTATCACAAGATTGCAGAAATTCAAGTCACATCTTCAGGCTCCACTTCTAATCTTACTTCTCTTGCTATTTCCACAATATCTTCATTCCTTAGTCCAACATGAAAACTCACACTTCAAAACCAAATTTAGGAGTCAACTTTCTTTATACCTTCCTTTTCTTACCTGGTTTCCAAAGTTCTCTGGTCAGATGTCTAGTATAACATTAATAACATTCTATTTTTGCTGTTGTTCATGAATGCTGTCTCTCTCCACTAAGCTCCAAGTTATTAGTGGAAAAAAGTCATCATTTTACTCCTGTCTGTATCTATAGCAACTCGCCTTCTGCCAGATACATAATAGATAGTAACTGTCTACTGAATTGGTCTAAATGGAAGTCTATATAGGGGATATGATCTGATTTATATTTTGATTTTGATTTATCATTCTGTCAAGGATAATATTACTAGTTCATTTTCACCTTTGGTGTTATTAGATTCAACTAGTTTATTATTTTTAAGTGTGGTAAAATATACAATTTAAAATGTACCATTTTAACTGCACATTTCAATAGTGTTAAGTATATTCATGTTGTCATGCAACCAATGTCTAGAAGTTTTCACCATGCAAAATCAAAATTATTTGCACATTAAAAACAGCTCCCCATTCCCCTCTCCCCCAGCCTTTAACAACTATCATTCTACTTTCTGTTTCTATGAATTTGACTACTGTAGCTACCTCATATAAGTGAAAAAAATACAATATTTGTCTTTTTGTGATTCCATCAATTTATTTTTAAACTCCAAAAGTGTTACATAACCAATGGGCATCAGAAGAGTAAAACTTTAAAGTGGGAATATTCACATTTTAATTATTTGATTCACTCACAGAGGAATTTGTCCTTTTAGGATATCTCCAAGCTTATCAGAATTCTCTATTTCCTGTATTTGAAAAAAGCTAATGTGCATTTTCTTATGGTACAAGTTTTCAGATCCCTCGGAGAAAAGATAAGATAACTGTTGGTATTGCCTAGGAGAAAAAATTCCAGCTAAGGTCAGTAAGCTCTTTAGTGTATGCTATACAGTGGGAAAAAATAAACAAGTGTCAGAAAATACAGTAAGCAAATTAAAGAAATTCCAGAAACATGACAGCAACCATTCTAGGGAAAAATGGTATCTGTTTCATTCACCTTCAACAATTTTTTGGATAAATGAAAGGTTAAACTTATGATTTGTCTAGAGTTGTCCTGGGGGAAAGAATAACAATGGGAAATTTGTGATGGTGAAAATTTCATAATTTAATGCCATAAATGACTATCTGTATACAATATCAAATCATCTAAATTAAAATGACAGATTCAAGCCATCTTTCAAATATTGTCTAATATTTTTTTGTATTGCTCAAGTCTCATCTTGTTCACAGTAAAATTCAGTCCTTATGATAGCCTGCAAGGCTCTACGTGACCAGGTTCCTGTTAATCCACTGACCTTATTTCCTGTCATTCATTTCGTCATTCATTCACTGTTCAGCCTTCACTAGCCATGGTGACAGAAACACTCAAAATAAACCTCAGGGCCTGTCTGTTTCTCTACCTAGAAAGCTTTACCACAAGGCATTTTCATGGTTTACTTTTTTACTTCATTCGTCTTTATAGTCTTTGAAAATGTCCCTTCTTCAAAGAGTTTCCCTAGACCACCTTGGCAATGGCAACCCACTCCAGTACTCTTGCCTGGAGAAGCCCGTGGACGGAGGAGCCTATTAGGCTACAGTCCATGGGGTCGCTGAGAGTCGGACACAACTGAGCGACTTCAATTTCACTTTTCATTTTCATGCATTGGAGAAGGAAATGGCAACCCACTTCAGTGTTCTCACCTGGAGAATCCCAGGGACAGAGGAGCCTGTTGGGCTGCCGTCTATGGGGTCGCACAGAATCGGACACGACTGACGTGACTTAGCAGCAGCAGCAGCAGCAGACCACCTTTTAAAATTAGTACCCCACCTGTGTCACTTTCTATCCCTTTACTTGATTTTACTTTTCTTCATAAAATCTATCATTATCCAGTACATTTCAATACTTTTTTGTTGTCTGTCACTCCTTACTAGAATGAAAACTCTATGAGATCCATTAGACTTGTCTTATTTGTTTATGCTGTATTCTAACACCTAACATAATGCCTGACAAAGAGCAGATATTAAACTATCGAATTGATAGCTTAAACTTCCATTTGTCAAGTCATTATGCAGTAGGTAGAAACTCAGTCTCCATGCTGTAGGTGAATAAACATTAGAGTCTGTCCTCTAATTAGCTAAAAATACAAAATCTCTGTGACCCTTCCTTATTTGAATTCAGGTGTTCTCCATATATAGTTCCTGAACCCACAAAATCTGCAGCATCAGGAAACTTGTTAGTAGTAGTTCCCAAATGAATTAGAAATTTGGGGGCTGGTGCTCAGCAATCTGTATTTTAGAAAGTCCTCTAGGTAATGTTTAGAGAACTATCAGTCTGATTCAAGTCCTTTTGCACAGTGAAATTTCTAAGAGTAGCTAGAAGGAAGTTTTCTTAAGGGTAAAAAACAAAAGAGAATAAATGCATAAAATCTAAGTCCACAAAAGGCAAGAGTAGAATGATAGCTGCTGCTTTTTCTAGAGTTTGTTTTATTTAATATTAGGAGAGCTTTTTTTTTGTATGCTTTATTAGATCTGGGTTAATATGGCTTTTTGTGCATACCACTTAAAAGGACCCTTATACCTGCCTCCTCACAATGAACCTAAGTATTTACCGTTGAGACTAAATTTGGGCTTTCTCTTTGTAGATGTCTAAAACCTCTTGATTCTAAATGATTTTTATTTTTTTCAGAAACATGAAAAATACTTCAAGGATATAATCTGGTATTCTGGATAATGACATGTGAGTTCAGAGGTCACCATTTTCAAAATGACATATTGCAACTTGATAAGTCTGAATGTAAAGGCTAAAATCTCACTAGACAAAACTGGAAATAGAAATGGTAGGCATCCTGAAAGCAGGTGCATGTCTACATCAGGGACCATTCCAGCAGGAAAAAGTGCCAATAGCCTTGAAAACTCTCCCATTGGTTTTGACTTTTTTTCAAGATTGTTAAGACATTTGAATAAAATAAAGTTTGAAAGAACTTGAAAAAGTATATAGTACTATACAAGTAAAAATAATCCAAATAATAGCTAACCATTCATTGGATACCTTTCTGTGCTAGGTTCTATGCAGAGCATTTCACATACACTATCACAGTTTCTCAATAATCCTCCAAGGTAGGATTCATTTGTACAATTCATTTTACAAATGACGTTAGGTAACTGCCCAAGGCCATATAATTAATAAATACTACAGGTGAAATATGAACCAAGATCTGTCATATTTAAAATCCTATGCTGCTAACCTCATTGACTCAGCACCACTTTCACTGCATCTATAACTTATCCACATGCATACATTTAGATTAATTTCAAGTATAGCACACTCTCATTGTAGAAATTAAAATATAAAAGAAGCATTTAAACCAAACAGTTAAACTCCCCTTTGCCATTAATTCAATTGCAATTCCACTTTTATTCATATTTTAAATGGGCAAAGTTCTGCGTCTGCCTCAACAGGAATATTTTCCTACTGAAAGTTAAGCAGATATGTTCTGAAAACATCTATTTTAATAGCTCCCCTAGGAAAAAAAGAGGTCTGTTTTAATTACAATAAATGAAATAGTTGTTACATTTTTTTAACATGATTCAGTGAGGTGCAATGCAATTTTTAAAGCAAACATTTGGACTACTAAGATAGTACCAACTGAACTTGTTACTTGAAAACAAATAATTTAGTTAGTTGAGCTGTCAATGTGGACACATCCCAACATCTGCCTTCCCATTAAGCGAGGATTTCTCCTCTGTCAGGTCTATCATGTGACAAATTAGTCAGAAGCCTAGCAGTCCATCCAGATTGCTTCATTCTTCAGCAAGGCAGGTGTATTTATTTAACAACTCTTCAGCAGTAGCAGTTTTCTTTTTCAGCCTGCTGAAAAAAGATTCTCCAGTTGTCTTTAATGAAAGCTGACTGATCCTAATTTGGAGAATTCTCATCCATGAGGTATCTACAAGTACCATATGTCAACCTGAACAATTCATTTCCATACCCACTACACTGATACTGCCCTTTAGGACTTACAGTAACATAACAGAGAATGAATTGGGTGAAATCTTATCTTCTTTCTTCATTCATTTGGGCAATTCCTGTTCAGTTAAGTTCCAAGTTAGGATTCCCTGGAGGCTCAACGGTAAAGAATCTACCAACCTAGCAGGAGATGTGGGTTCGATCCCTGGGTCAGAAAGATCCCCATGGAGGAGGAAATGGCAACCCACTCCAGTATTCTTGCCTGGTAAATCCCATGGACAGAGGAGCCTGGTGGGCTACAGTGCATTGAGTCAATATGACTTACCAACTAAACAACAACAAGTTCCAAGCTGGCTCAGTGATATTTAATTATTCTTTGGTGCTTTTGTCTGCCAATTAGAAGAGAAAGGTAGCATGCTGCCACCATTAACTTTTCCCTGCAGTCAGTAAAATGCAAGGCAGTAAATGACTGACTCAGCTCACACAAGCTGGGCCCTGAACTTTCATTCAGTTTTAGTGCCCAACTTTCAAAAAGTTGGCTCCAAAACCCAATATGCTCTTATTGAGCCATCCTGTTGCCAGGCTATTCAGAGTTTCTGGATGATCCCATCTTGATCCTTCTTTGGGCATAGACAACAGGATTCTAATTCCAAGCAGAATCGATATTCTGCTAAATATCATCTGAGCACATATTCACCTGTTCATGCCATTTGCTAAAGCTGTATATGGATTGATTTATTCCAATGTGAAGAGAAGCAGTCCCAGAATCCTAGGATTAAAACCTAATCACCTGAGTCTTAATGAGGGAGTTAAGAGACAACCTTATCTCACAGCCCCAGTTCAGTTCAGTTCAGTCGATCAGTCGTGTCTGCCCCTTTGCAACCCCATGAATCGCAGCACGCCAGGACTCCCTGTCCATTACCATCTCGCGGAGTTCACTCAGACTCACGTCCATCGAGTCCGTGATGCCATCCAGCCATCTCATCCTCAGTCGTCCCCTTCTCCTCCTGCCCCCAATCCCTCCCAGCATCAGAGTCTTTTCCAATGAGTCAACACTTCACATGAGGTGGCCAAAGTACTGGAGCTTCAGCTTTAGCATCATTCCTTCCAATGAAATCCCAGGGTTGATCTCCTTCAGAATGGACTGGTTGGATCTCCTTGCAGCCCAAGGGACTCTCAAGAGTCTTCTCCAACACCACAGTTCAAATGCATAAATTCTTCAGCGCTCAGCCTTCTTCACAGTCCAACTCTCACATCCATACATGACCACTGGAAAAACCATAGTCTTGACTAGATGGACCTTAGTCAGCAAAGTAATGTCTCTGCTTTTGAATATACTATCTAGGTTGGTCATAACTTTTCTTCCAAGGAGTAAGCGTCTTTTAATTTCATGGCTGCAGTCACCATCTGCAGTGATTTTGGAGCCCCCAAAAATAAAGTCTGACACTGTTTCCACTGTTTCCCCATCTATTTCCCATGAAGTGATGGGACCAGATGCCATGATCTTCATTTTCTGAATGTTGAGCTTTAAGCCAACTTTTTCACTCTCCTCTTTCACTTTCATCAAGAGGCTTTTCAGCTCCTCTTCACTTTCTGCCATAAGGGTGGTGTCATCTGCATATCTGAGGTTATTGATATTTCTCCCAGCAATCTTGATTCCAGCTTGGGTTTCTTCCAGTCCAGTGTTTCTCATGATGTACTCTGCATAGAAGTTAAATAAGCAGGGTGACAATACACAGCCTTGATATACTCCTTTTCCTATTTGGAACCAGTCTGTTGTTCCATGTCCAGTTCTAACTGTTGCTTCCTGACCTGCATATAGATTTCTCAGGAGGCAGGTTAGGTGGTCTGGTATTCCCATCTCTTTCAGAATTTTCCACAGTTTATTGTGATCCACACAGTCAAAGGCTTTGGCATAGTCAATAAAGCAGAAATAGATGTTTTTCTGGAACTCTCTTGCTTTTTCCATGATCCAGCGGATGTTGGCAATTTGATCTCTGGTTCCTCTGCCTTTTCTAAAACCAGCTTGAACATCAGGGAGTTCACGGTTCACATATTGCTGAAGCCTGGCTTGGAGAATTTTGAGCATTACTTTACTAGCATGTAAGATGAGTGCAATTGTTTGGTAGTTTGAGCATTCTTTGGCACCGCCGTTCTTTGGGATTGGAATGAAAACCGACCTTTTCCAGTCCTGTGGCCACTGCTGAGTTTTCCAAATTTGCTGGCATATTGAGTGCAGCACTTTCACAGCATCATCTTTCAGAATTTGAAACAGCTCAACTGGAATTCCATCACCTCCACTAGCTTTGTTCGTAGTAATGATTTCTAAGGCCCACTTGACCTCACATTCCAAGATGTCTGGCTCTAGATTAGTGATCACATCATCATGATTATCTGGGTCATGAAGATCTTTTTTGTACAGTTTGTCTGTGTATTCTTGCCACCTCTTCTTAATATCTTCTGCTTCTGTTAGGTCCAGACAATTTCTGTCCTTTATCGAGCCCATCTTTGCATGAAATGTTCCCTTGGCATCTCTAATTTTCTTGAAGAGATCTCTAGTCTTTCCCATTCTGTTCTTTTCCCCTATTTCTTTGCATTGATCACTGAAGAAGGCTCTCTTATCTCTTCTTGCTATTCTTTGGAACTCTGCATTCAGATGCTTATATCTTCCCTTTTCTCCTTTGCTTTTTGCCTCTCTTCTTTTCACAGCTATTTGTAAGGCCTCCCCAGACAGCCATTTTACTTTTTTGCATTTCTTTTCCATGGGATGGTCTTGATCCCTGTCTCCTGTACAATGACACGAACCTCATTCCATAGTTCATCAGGCACTCTATCTATCAGATCTAGGCCCTTAAATCTATTTCTCACTTCTACTGTATAATCATAAGGGATTTGATTTAGGTCATACCTGAATGGTCTAGCGGTTTTCCCTACTTTCTTCAATTTAAGTCTGAATTTGGTAATAAGGAGTTCATGATCTGAGCCACAGTCAGTTCCTGGTCTTGTTTTTGTTGACCGTATAGAGCTTCTCCATCTTTGGCTGCAAAGAATATAATCAATTGGATTTCGGTGTTGACCATCTGGTGATGTCCATGTGTAGAGTCTTCTCTTGTGTTGTTGGAAGAGGGTGTTTGCTATGACCAGTGCATTTTCTTGGCAAAACTCTATTAGTCTTTGCCCTGCTTCATTCCGCATTCCAAGGCCAAATTTGCCTGTTACTCCAGGTGTTTCTTGACTTCCTACTTTTGCAGTCCAGTCCCCTATAATGAAAAGGATATCTTTTTTGGGTGTTAGTTCTAAAAGGTCTTGTAGGTCTTCATAAAACTGTTCAACCTCAGTTTCTTCAGCATTACTGTTTGGGGCGTAGACTTGGATTACTGTGATATTGAATGGTTTGCCTTGGAAACGAACAGAGATCATTCTGTCGTTTTTGAGATTGCATCCAAGTACTGCATTTCGGACTCTTGTTGACCATGATGGCTACTCCATTTCTTCTGAGGGATTCCTGCCCACAGTAGTAGATATAGTGGTCATCTGAGTTAAATTCACCCATTCCAGTCCATTTTAGTTCGCTGATTCCTAGAATGTCGACGTTCACCCTTGCCATCTCTTGTTTGACCACTTCCAATTTGCCTTGATTCATGGACCTGACATTCCAGGTTCCTATGCAATATTGCTCTTTACAGCATCGGACCTTGCTTCTATCACCAGTCACATCCACAACTGGGTATTGTTTTTGTTTTGGTTCCATCCCTTCATTCTTTCTGGAGTTATTTCTCCACTGATCTCCAGTAGCATATTGGGCACCTAATGACCTGGGGAGTTCCTCTTTTGGTATCCTATCATTTTGCCTTTTCATACTGTTCATGGGGTTCTCAAGGCAAGAATACGGAAGTGGCTTGCCATTCCCTTCTCCAGTGGACCACATTCTGTCAGACCTGTCCACCATGACCCGCCCGTCTTGGTTTGCCCCGCGGGCATGGCTTGGTTTCATTGAGTTAGACAAGGCTGTGGTCCTAGTGTGATTAGATTGCCTAATTTTCTCTGAGTATGGTTTCAGTGTGTCTGCCCTCTGATGTCCTCTTGCAATACCTACGATCTTACTTGGGTTTCTCTTACCTTGGGTGTGGGGTATCTCTTCACCACCCACCAAGATTTCTACAGATATTTAAGACAGAAAGGACTTAGTACAAATAGAGAAAGGGAAATACTTAGACCATGCTTATTATGTAGTCCATTAACAATTAGGAGCAAATGGGTAGAGATCAATTTCCTAATAAGGACAGAATTTTTAGACTCAATAGCATAGATGGAAGTCCAACAGAGGCACTCCATCCAGTAGGCTTTCTACTGATTCATCATCTCCTTAATTTCTCCTCACTCCCACCCTGAGATTTTCCAGTGGTAGACACTCTCCCCTGTGCACTTCAGAATTGCTATAACCATCTCGAGGAATCCAGATCCAAACATTAATTGAAATTCTACTAGGTATACATATGTAATATGCTACAATAGAATAGATGGAATAATAAGATAGATGTCAGAGATGGTATTTGGATAAAGACTTTGAATCTGTATAAAATATGAAATAATCATATTTCCACAAGAAATAAACTGAAGGGGATACAGGTGGCTTCAGCATATTAGACATACCTTGATGCTCAAAACATGATAAGAAAAAAACAAGTAATTCCCCCTGACAAACAAAGCAAGGCTTTCTTGACCACCTCTGTGAGCTAATCAGGGAAAAGTAATGAAAACTGCATAAAGGTTAATGGAGTACCATTCAGGAAGTCCCAGTGAGCCTGCTACTCAAGGTTTAGGGAAAGTTGCTATGTGTATTCAAGTGTGGGTCAGCTGTGAGCACCTGCCACAATTCTGCTTTTTCAAGACAAGATTGAGGTGAGGAAAATCCCAATATCAGTGGTCAGGAAGTTAGCACTGAATGGTATCCTTGAGAAAGTGCATGGTCTCTATGGCTATTCCTTGATATAATAGGATATGGAAAGATAAAGGTGGAAAATGTCTTTGTTTTAAAAAAATACTCTACTAC
Organism: Capricornis sumatraensis; assembly: GCF_032405125.1. Classification (NCBI taxonomy): domain Eukaryota; kingdom Metazoa; phylum Chordata; class Mammalia; order Artiodactyla; family Bovidae; genus Capricornis; species Capricornis sumatraensis. Next base: position 23,489,692 of record NC_091092.1, on the reverse strand, counting down.
ATCTAGGACAAGGTGCCCCACTGATACCATAAGCTAAAAGACTTGTGAGTACAAAGGAACTTTGTTGTTAGACATTACCCCAGGTCTGGTTGTCTGCCAGTATCAACAAAGTGAGGTATAGGTGTGGTCTGTATAGTTGGGAAAAGACAGAGAGGACTAGGAAGAAGAGAAAAAAACAAAAATTACAGAAGAATGACCATTTGTTCCACTACTGACTTGGACAGGAAAGAAAAATAAGCAGCCATATTCTACAAGATGTATGGCTTTTGCCAAGGCTTTAACTCCTTCAAGCCTCAGTTTCTCAAAAGAAGAGAGATTGTCTCACCTTACCCAAATAGCACTTTTAGAAGGATTATTTACAGTCCTCTGTGAAAACATTGCCCCTGCAAATGTATAGTACATTTGTTCCTTCTGGAATCCATGAGGTCATACTTTCAACTATTTCTTTAACTAGAAAGGAAGGAAGTGGATCACTGTGATGTAGATTGTCCCTCCTCCCCACAGCCTCTACACATACACAGAAACACACAGAACTATGCTTGGGGTGGAAGTAGTTACTGGATATGCAAACCACAAAGTTTGCAGAGGCATATAGTGCTCAGCTTGGTTCTGACACCTTCTATTTATGTGCTATTTTTTACTTTTTGCACTGTTTGTATCATGACTGAGAGCAGTCTAAAGGTGACTGGAAAGTAATTGGAGCTGTTTAGGTCATTTGCCTGGAAAGCATGGATACAAGAGACCCAAGACAGGACAATTAAAAGATGGAAACATAATTCCTAAAGAAAGAAATATTTTCAGAATGATATAAGATTCCATTTGGACCCCTGCTTCCATGCTCTGCACCCCATTTCTCTTTTCTTAATGTCTTGTATACCCCTGACATCTATGCAAGAACTGGACAAAGGGTCAAGAAAGCCTACTTGCACACTTGCTGAGGAGTCACTGGGCCAAAGACTCACACAGCTGCCGCATTCTTCTGTTTCTTGCAAAACAAAATGTGAATAACTGCAAGTGGCAGAGGTAATAGTGTTAAAATAATTATGTTCTTAGTAAATTGTTTAGAACCCCCAGCAACTAAAAATTATTGGTAGGAACTGACTTGTAACGCATTTCAGAAATGCACTGTATTAGGATATGGTCTTTGAACTTGGTGACCAGTCTGTGGGCATCCTGTGTATTTTAACTCGACAACATGTTTCATGTTCCCAATAGCATATGGGCTGCTTGAGGTCAATATTCAAATAATTCATCTTTGTATTGTCTTCAGTGTCTAGCATAGTGATGTATACAAAGTAGGTAGCCAATTGGTATTTATTTCATCCCTCTTCTACAGCTGAATAGGTTGAGTAATATTTAGATCTGTACAAAAGTAATTACAGTTTTGCATTGTTGACCTTTGCCTTTTGTTATACTGGAATATGCTTATAAATAAATGTGGTTATGTTATACATCACCCTAATGTGCATTTCTCACTTTATGTTTTGTTGCTATTGACATTACTTGCTTTTTATCTTATATTTACTTTACACTAAGGACTTAGATGGTAAAGGGTCTGTCTACAATGAGGGAGATCCAGGCTCGATCCTTGGGTCAGGAAGATACCCTGGAGAAGGAAATGGCAACCCACTCCAGTACTATTGCCTGGAAAATCCCGTGAACACTAGGGAAATGATGTTAGACAAAAAGCAATTTGAGCTATTTTCTTATTTGAGTTCAAAATGGGTTGTAAAGTGGTAGAGACAATGCACAACACCAACAACACATTTGGCCCAAGAACAGCTAACAGGTGTACAGTGTACTGGTGGTTCAAGAAGTTTTGCAGAGGAGACAAGACTTGAAAATGAGGAGCACAGTGGCTGGCCATTGGAAATTGGCAGTGACCAATTGAGAGGATCATCAAAACTGATCCTCTGCAAACTACATGAGAAGTTGCCAAAGAACTCAACATCAACCATTCTATGGTCATTTGGCACTTGAAGCAAATTGGAAAGGTGAAAAAGTTCAACAAGTAGGTGCCTCATGAGCTTAATGAAAATGAAAAAAAATCATCACTTTGAAGTGTCATCTTCTCTTATTCTACACAACAACAATGCACCATTTCTCAATCAGATTGTGACCTGTGATGAAAAATGGATTTTATATGACAACCAGCAATAACCAGCTCATGGCTGGACCAAGAAGAAGCTCCAAAGCACTTCCCAAAGCCAAACTTGCACCCGAAAAAGGTCATGGTCATTGTTTGGTGGTCCACTGCTGGTCTGATGTATTACAGCTTTCTGAATCTCAGTGAAACCATTACATCTCAGAAGTATGCTCACCAAGTCAATGAGATGTACCACAAACTGCAATGCCTACAGCTGGCATTGGTCAACAGAAAGGACCCAATTCTTCTCTGTGACAATGCCTAAATGCACACCAACACTACAAAACTTGAATGAATTGGGCTAGAAAGTTTTACCTCATCCGTCATATTCACCTGACCTCTTGACAACTGACTTGTTCAGTCACTAAGTCATGTCCCAACTCTGCAATCCCATGGACTGCAGCACACCAGCCTTCCCTGTCCTTCACTATCTCCTGGAGTTTACTCAAACTCGTGTCCATTGAGTCAGTGATGCCATCCAACCATCTCATCCTCTGTCGCCCTCTTCTCTTGCCCTCGATCTTTCCCAGCATCTTTTCCAGTGAGTCAGCTGTTCGCATCAGGTGGCCAAAGCTTTGGAGCTTCAGCTTCAGCATCAGTCCTTCCAATGAATATTTAGGGTTGATTTCCTTTAGGATGGACTGGTTTGATCTCCTTGCTGTCTAAGGGACTCTCAAGAGTCTTCTCCAACACCACAGTTCAAAAGCATTAATTCTTTGGTGCTCAGTCTTCTTTATGGTCCAACTCTCACATCTGTGCATGACTACTGGAAGAACCACAGCTTTGACTATATGGAGCTTTGTTGGCAAAGTGATATCTCTGCTTTTGAATATGCTATCTAGGTTTGTCATAGCTGTTCTTCCAAGGAGCAAGCGTCTTTTCATTTCATGGCCGCAGTCACCATCTGCAGCTATTTTGGAGCACAAGAAAGAAAATCTCAGTTTCGACTTTTCCCTCATCTATTTGCCATGAAGTGATGGGACCGGATATCATGACCTTTTTTTTTTGAATGTTGAGATTTAAGCCAGCTTTTTCACTCTCTTCTTTCACCTTCATCAAGCGGCTCTTTAGTTCCTCTTCACTTTCTGTCGTTAAGGTGGTATCATCTGCATATCTGAGGTTGCTGATATGTCTCCCAGCAAGCTTTTTTAAAATTAATTATTTTATTTTAATTGGAGGCTAATTGTTTTACTATATTGTGGTTTTTGCCATACATAGACATGAGTCAGCCATAGGTGTACATGTGTCCCACCATCCCACCTCCCTCTCCACCTTATCCCTCTGGCTTGTCCCAGAGCACCAGCTGTGGGTGCCCTGCTTCATGCATCAAATTTGTACTAGTCATCTATTTTACATATGATAATATATATGTTTCAATGCTATGAAACATGCTATGCTCTCATGTCCCACCCTCACCTTCTCCCACACAGTCCAAAAGTCTGTTCTTTACATCTGTGTCTCTTTTGCTGTCTTGCATATAGGGTCATCATTACCATCTGTCTAAATTCCATATATATGCATTAACACACTGTATTGGTGTTTTTCTTTCTGGCTTACTTCACTTTGTATAATAGGCTCCAGTTTCATCCAGCTCATTAGAACTGACTGAAATGTGTTCCTTTTTTATAGCTAGGTAATATTCCATTGTGTATATGTACCACAATCTCCTTAACCATTCATCTGCCGATGGGCATCTAGGTTGCTTCCATGTCCTGGCTATTGTAAACAGTGCTGCAATGAACATTGGGGTGCATGCATCTCTTTCAATTCTGGTTTCCTTGATGTGTATTCCGGGCAGTGGGATGGCAGTTCTATTTCCAGTTTTTTTAAGGAGTCTGCACCCTGTTCTCCATAGTGGCTGTACTTGTTTGTATTCCCACCAACAGTGTAAGAGGGTTCCCTTTTCTCCACACCCTCTCCAGCATTTATTCTTTGTAGACTTTTTGTTGGTAGCCATTCTGACTGGCGTGAGATGGTACCTCATTGTGGCTTTGATTCACATTTCTCTGATAATAAGTGATGTTGAGCATCTTTTCATGTGTTTACTAGCCATCTGTATGTCTTCTTTGGAGAAATGTCTGTTTAGTTCTCAGTCTCATTTTTTGACTGGGTCATTTTTGTTTCTGGTATTGAGCTGCATGAGTTGCTTGTATATTTTGGAGATTAATTCTTTGTCAGTTGCTTCATTTGCTATTTTTTTCATTCTGAAGGCTGCCTTTTCATGTTGCTTATAGTTTCCTTCATTGTGCAAAAGTTTTTAAGTTTAATTAGGTCCCATTTGTTTATTTTTGTTGTTATTGCCATTACTCTGGGAAATGGATCATAGAGGATCTTGTTGTGATTTATGTCAGAGAGTGTTCTGCCTATGCTTTAATATCTGGTCTTACTATCCTGGAAGTCTTGATTTCAGCTAGTGAGACATCTAATCACTACCACCTCTTTAAGCATCTTGACAACTTTTTGCAGGAAAAAATTTTTTGTGTGTGGGAAAGCTCTTTCACAACCAACAGGAGGCAGAAAATGCTTTCCAAGTGTTTGTCAAATCCTGAAACATGGATTTTTACACTACAGCAATAAACAAACGTTTCTTATTGGTAAAAATGTGTTGATTGTAATGGCTCCTATTTTGATTAATAAAGATGTGTTTGAGCCTAGTTATAATGATTTAAAATTCATTGTCTAAAGCCACAATTATATTTGCACCAACTTAAAAGAAACTGTCTTAAGATTTGCACTATGAAAGTTTTCTTGCTTACACCCTTGTAACCATCCCCTAAGGTGGAACAGAGAGTACTGACAAGTGGAAAGAAATCATAAGTGAATCAGAAATAAAATCGTTTTCTTTGAAATAAATGGTTTTTCTGGAAATTTTCTGCCTTTTGGTAGGTTGGGGAACATTTTTCTATATCAGATGGAACTACAGCACATTATGACTGTAGACTCCAAGTTGTATAGGTGACTTTTATTACTCTACCCTGAAGAGCAGTTATTACAATAGTAGGTTTAAAATGGAGTTTTGAGTTTTCTTAAAAGTAACAAGACTGTAAATGCTTCACAAAATTAGCTTATTTTGTTTTCTAAAACACTCATGCAGCTCCACAGATGAGCTTATTTCTAGGTCCTCAGCAGGATGTCTATTTAAGATAATGTCTGTTTAAGATATTTTCCATCAATGAAAGTATATGCTGATTTCATAATTATTAGTTTAAGTTTCTCTTGGGAGTAGTTGTAACTCTGAAGGTTGAAAGATCCTTATTAAAAAACTTTTTTTTTAAAGAAACCCTTCAATTTCTAAAAATGCTTTCCTTTTACGTTTTGGAAATAATTCTAACACTAACCATCATGTTTCAGAAAGTAATGATTTTTTAGAAGCGTTTAGATGTATGTAACAATGTAAATATTTTTCATTAACACAAATTGTTTACCACAGCTGGAGATTCATGGACAAAAAACAATCAAAAAAACCTTTGGAAATTTTCCTTCACATTTCAATTAGTCTGTATCCATCTTGAGAAACTAAGGGCAGGCATAGGAAGAAGAGATGGTTAAGAATGTAGATTGCTGATATTAACAGGAGACTTTCGATAAAAACAGACACCAATACGAGTCGATAACTGAGGTTAAACTGTTACATATGTGCTACCTCATTTGAGCATCTGAGGGAAGGGCTTGGATAAATGCACTTCTATGAGACAGCTCTTCAGAGGTGAAAATGGTAGCAAAGCAGCTCAACATGATTTATGTCCTTCAAACTGTGGGATAATAATTTATCTGGTTTTGAACAATTAATTTGCTAGATACTGATTGTTTCATTATTTCAAGTATAACAAATAGGGGTTAATGGAGATTATCTATTTTTTAGCCACCAGTTCCTTAGATAAAGACACCAATATCTCATAGCATGCAACAAATTAAACTAATTTGACATCCGCTAGAACTATTTCCTTTCAACATTTGAAAATCACTATGGTAAGCACTGGGGATAACCTCTCCCTCCATATAAATGACAGTGAAACTATACTGGGAGGAAGTGAGAGAAAAAAGACCAGAGGAAGAAACATATTACAATAATTCCAAGACCAATTATTAATATAAAATTTAACCAGTAATAAAAAAAACTGCCAACAAACAAAAGTACAGGACTAGAATGCTTCACAGGTGAATTTTACCAAACATTTAAAGAAGACTTTAAAATGAAATTAAAAGATGCTTGCTCCTTGGAAGAAAAGCTATGACCAACCAAGGCAGTATATTAAAAAGTAGAGACATTACTTTGCTGACAAAGGTCTGTCTAGTCAAAGCTATGGTTTTTCCAGTAGTCATGTATGGATGTGAGAGTTGGACCATAAAGAAAGCTGAGCGCCAAAGAATTGATGCTTTTGAACTGTGGTGTTGGAGAAGACTCTTGAGAGTCCCTTGGACTGCAAGGAGATCAAACCACTCAATCCTAAAGGAAATCAGTCCTGAATACTCACTGGAAGGATTGATGCTGAAGCTGAAGCTCCAATACTTTGGCCACCTGATATGAAAAACTGACTCACTGCATAATAAAGACCCTGATGCTGGGAAAGATTGAAGGCACAACAGAGGATTAGATGGTTGGATGGCAACACCGACGCAATGGACATGACGGGGAAGCCTGGCGTGCTGCAGTCCATGGGGTCACAAAGAGTCGGACACGACTGGGCGACTGAACTTAACTGAAAGAAGACTTAATACTTATCCTTCTCAAACTATCCCAAAAAACTGAAGAGAAAGGAAGGCTTCCAAACTCATTTTGTGAGGTCAGTATTACCATGCTACTAAAACGAGACAAATATACACAAAAAAGAAAAAAATTACAGGCCAAGATTCCTGAACATAGATGCTAAAAATCCTCAACAAAATATTGGCAAACCAAATTTAAGAGTACATTAAAAGGATCAAACATCTTGATCAAGCAGAATTTTTCCCAAGGATGTGGGGATGGTTCAATATCCACAAATCAGTCAATGTGATTCACCACATTAACAAAATGAAGGATAAAAATTATATGATCATCTCAATAGATGCAGAAAAGCATTTAATAAAATCCAACATCTATTAGCAATAAAAACTTAACAAAGTGGGTATGTATCTCAACATAATAAAGGCCATATATGACACACCCTGGAGAAGGGAATGGCTACCCACTCCAGTATTCTTGCCTGGAGAACTCCGTGGACAGAAGAGCCTGGCAAGCTACAGTCCGTGGGGTCACAAAGAGTCAGCATAGATTGAATAACTAACACTTTCACAATATACCTACACCTAACATCACACTCAATGGTGGAAAGCTGAAAGCATTTCCTCTAAGATCAGGAATAAGAGAAGGATGCCCACTCTCATCCACTTTTATTCAAAATAATATTGTAAGTCCTAGACACAGCAGTAAGAGAAGAAAAAGAAATAAAAGGAATTCAAATTGAAAACAAAGAAGTAAAATTGACACTATTTACAGATGACATGATACTATATATAGAAACCCTATGAACTCCACCAAAAAACTATTAGAACTAATAAATAAATTCAGTAAAGTTTCAGGATACAAACAATATACAGAAATATATAGTGTTTCTATACACGAATAACAATCAGAAGAGGAATTAAGAAAACAATCCCATTTACAATTGCATCATAAAGAATACAATACCTAAGAATAAATTTAACCAATGAGGTGAAAGATCTGCACTCTGAAAACTGCTGCTGCTGCTGCTAAGTCGCTTCAGTCATATCCAACTCTGTGCGACCCATAGACAGCAGCCCACCAGTCTCCTCTGTCCCTGGGATTCTCCAGGCAAGAATACAGGAGTGGGTTGCCATTACTCTGAAAACTATAAGACATCAATGAAAGAATTGAAGACAACATAAATAAATGGAAAGATATACCATGTTCATGATTTCAATAATTAATGTTAAAATACCCATCTTACCCAAAGCAATCTATAATTCAAAGCAATTCCTATCAAAATGCCAATGGAATTTTTCACATAACTAGAAAAAAAAATTCCTAAAATTTGTATGGAAGCATAAAAGATACTAAATAGCCAAAGCAATCTTGAGAAAGAAGAACAAAGCTGGAGGTAAAATTATACTACAAAACCATAATAATCAAAACACATATGGTACTAGCATAGAAACAAACACATAGATCAATGGAGCAAAATAGAAAATCCAAATAAACGCAAGCTTATGTAGTCAATTAATCTTTAAATAAGCCCATGTTTACACAATTTTTGACAAATGAGGCAAGAATATAGAATGGGGAAAAGATAGCCTCTTTAATAAATGGTGGTGGAAAAACTAGACAGTTACATACAAAGAATCAGACTGGACTACTTTCTTACACCATATAAAAATAAACTCAAAATAGATTAACAAATTAAATGTAAGATCTGAAACCATAAAACTCTTAGGAAAAATATAGGCAGTATGATCTTTGACATTCAGTTCAGTTCAGTCGCTCAGTCGTGTCCAACTCTTTGTGACCCCATGATAGCAGCACGCCAGGCCTCCCTGTCCATCACCAACTCCCAGAGTTCACTCAGACTCACATCCATCGAGTCAGTGATGCCATCCAGCCATCTCATCCTCTGTCATCCCCTTCTCCTCCTGCCCCCAATCCCTCCCAGCATCAGAGTCTTTTCCAATGAGTCAACTCTTCACATGAGGTGGCCAAAGTACTGGAGTTTCAGCTTTAGCATCATTCCTTCCAAAGAAATCCCAGGGTTGATCTCCTTCAGAATGGACTGGTTGGATCTCCTTGCAGTCCAAGGGACTCTCAAGAGTCTTCTCCAACACCACAGTTCAAAAGCATCCATTCTTCAGCGCTCAGCTTTCTTCACAGTCCAACTCTCATATCCATACATGACCACAGGAAAAACCATAGCCTTGATTAGATGGACCTTTGTTGGCAAAGTAGTATCTCTGCTTTTGAATATGTTATCTAGGTTGGTCATAACTTTCCTTTCAAAGAGTAAGTGTCTTTTTTTTTTAATTTTTATTTTTACTTTATTTTACTTTACAATACATGGCTGCAATCACCATCTGCAGTGATTTTGGAGCCCCAAAAAATAAAGTCTGACACTGTTTCCACTGTTTCCCCATCTATTTCCCATGAAGTGATAGGACCAGATGCCATGATCTTTGTTTTCTGAATGTTGAGCTTTAAGCCAACTTTTTCATTCTCTTCTTTCACTTTCATCAAGAGGCTCTTTAGTTCTTCTTCGCTTTCTGCCATAAGGGTGGTGTCATCTGCATATCTGCGGTTATTGGTATTTCTCCCAGCAATCTTGATTCCATCTTGTTCTTCTTCCAGCCCAGCATTTCTCATGATGTACTCTGCATATAAGTTAAATAAGCAGGGTGACAGTATACACTCTTGATGTACTCCTTTTCCTATTTGGATCTTTGACATTAGTCTTATCAAAAATTTTTTGTCACCTCAGGCAAGGGCAACAAAAGCTAAGTTAAACGAATCTACAACAAATTAAAAAGCCTTTTCACAGTGAAGGAAACTATCAACAAAACTCCTTACTGAGTGGGAGAAAATATTTGCTAATGATATATCTGATAAGGGGCTAATATCCAAATTATACAAAGAAATTACAAAACTCAATATCCAAAAAACAATCCAAGTGAAAAAAAAAGAGCAGAGGACCTGAGTAGGCATTTCTCCAAAGAAGACATACTGAGAGCCAGCAGACACAAGAAATGATGATCATCATCACTAATTATCAGGGAACTGCAAATCAAAACCACAGGGAGATATTGCCTCACACTGGTCAGAATAGCTATTATCAAAAAGACAACAAAAAACAACTGTTGGCAAAGATGTGAAGAAAAGCAAACCCCTGTGCACTCCTGGTGGGAATGAAAATTGGTACAGCTACTATAGGAGGTTGGTGAAAATTGGTACAGCCACTATAGCCAAAATAGTAGAGGTTTCTCAAAAAATTAAAAATATAACTACCATATGATCCAGGAATTCTACTTCTGGATATTTTTCAAAAGAACACAAAAACACTAATTTGAAAAGATACATGCATTTCTGTGTTTATTGAAACATTATTTACAATAGCCATGAAATGGAAGCAACCTAAATGTCCAGCCCTAGATGAATGGATAAAGAAGATGCAGTATATTCTTTCTCTTTATACACACACATATATGGGCTTCCCTGATGGCTCAGAGGTTAAAGCGTCTGCCTGCAATGCAGGAGACCCGGGTTCAATCCCTGGGTCGGGAAGATCCCCTGGAGAAGGAAATGGCAACCCAATCTAGTATTCTTGCCTGGAGAGCCCCATGGAGAGAAGAGCCTGGTAGGCTACAGTCAAAGGGGTTGCAAAGAGTCGGACAAGACTGAGCTACTTCACTCACTCATATACATATATACATACACACACACACACACACACACACACACACACCTATCATGGGGCATGGGTATGAATTCATTGTGTAGCAAACTGATAAGATTAGCCTCAGTCATTGCCTAAACTGGTATATTGCTTTTAAGTAATAGAAGACCTGGCATCACTTATTAGAACAGGATAAGAGACCTCACCTTTCCCATGGTAATATATAAGGAATTTAAGAAGAATTACCTGTTCTTTAGCTAGAAGCATTGATTAAAATCCTGGTTCCCCTATCATACAATATCTACAATTGTATGGTATTGCATGGTAAGACATTAGTCATATGCTCTTGAGAATGTTACACACCTCTCTGAATCTCAGATTCCTTGGCTATAAAATGTGACTAGTAATTGTGACAATTACATATGATACTGTATGTGAAAGTTCCTACCACAAGGCTTAAAAGTGTCAACAAATACTGAATACCTTCCATTACTACTGATCCCCACCCCCAACCCATCCCATCATATGACTGGAACAAGACACAGTCCAAGAGACAATACTGGACCAGCACCTCAGCAAAGCTGACCACATTATGAAACAGCATACCTCACCATTGGAGAGCAGGACTCTCCATATTAACAGAACTCTGTAAATTCCAATATGGAGAAAACTTCCTTCCTAGAAGTATTACAGGAAAACTACTGCTTATAGAACAGGTTGTGGGACTTCCAAGTACTTACGACTAAACTCTTTTACTCAGCATCATTATGACCAGAGGGTTTATCAGTGGAGAGCAGTTGGTTTCCCAGCACCAAGATTAATCACTCTACCAGTAGGCAACTAACTCAAGAAGCAACCTGGACCTCTCATATGAGGCCTCTCCAAGACATAAATCATTGATATCAAAGACTAATAAAGAACTTAATTCACATCGGGCACTGTTTAAAATGTTTTAGTTATATTAACTGCTAATCATTTTATATTTAAGAAAAATTAAGGCTCAGAGACATTAAATAACTTAAGCTTACACAGAGATGGGATATAAATCCTGGCAGGATGGCTCCAGGGTCCACACTTCTAAATTTTCTACTGTACTGTCTATGCTACTATGACCATTCTGTAACTGAACACTCTGCCAGGTAAGCCACATGTTTAGCATAGAAAAGTAAAATAGACTTGTTACCCATAAGCACTTTATAATCTAAAAGATAAAATTTCAAACGACATATATATACCACAGCTCTAGACACTGCCTAAAGGGAACGATTTGGGCAGCAGATGTGATAGAAATTCAGAGGAAATGAGAAAGGATTTCATAGAGAAGGCTGAGCTTAAAGAGCAATGTTTTGCGCCTGATAGACTTTTCTACAATGGCTTTCCTCTCGTGATATGGCTCTCTTAATGATTACTGTGGTTTACTGAACAGTTGATTCAATAACAAAGAAGAGCATCATTGCTGGGATGATTAATTAGCTGTAATGAAGCTTGGTTCCCTCATCTAAACTATACATTTATTTCCATTCTTCTCCAAACTGCAGCATAGCTTTTTGTATAGTTTGTGCTTTCTATGTTTGAGTTGACTTTAATAAGCCTTATCCAGGACTTTTTGGCTAATAATCAATACCATTCTACCAATAACTTTAAAAATCTATAACCCGCCAAATCTTGGCTCTCTATATATTAATATTTGATGGCAGGTTCCTATGTACCATGGTTTTTACAAATGTGTATACTGACAGAGCAAAATTTGAAATTCAATTTGTACTTGATTAGAGATAAAAATGATTTCTGCACAACACTGCCTACCTACCTTTGCCATATTCAAATGACAATTGCTTAACTGCCATCTTGTGGCAAACAACACACACTGTTAAAAAAAAATATTCAATATTTCACAGTAAGAGTCAAGATTTCCAATTTAATGTCTTCTTAATGGGTGGTTCTGTATCTCTTTCACCTGTCCTTAGGATTGGATGGTTCTGTATCTCTTTCACCTGTCCTTAAGATAAACATTTTCTATTTTTTCTCATCTGAGGTTTGTTGTATGCCAGAGTAACCTCAACATTTATACTTCAGTAGTTCTTTTATAACACCAATTTTGTTCTCTATTAAAAAAAGACCTTCCACTGGTTGGATAAATGCTTATAAATGCACACGAATTTAATATTGTCCTTTTTTTGAGACAAACTATGAAGAAGTAGTGGAATATGAGACCATTATCCATACCCCCTCTCACACACAGGCTTTTTTAAACAGCATTGTGTACTTCATGCTGAAAGACCATGAATTAGTGACAGTAAATGAAATCTACCTTCACATTTTACTTCCAGTGATTTTATTTTCACTGTTCCTAAAGTTGGTCAATTCAATTTTTGAGCTTTTTAAATATGTGTTGAGAACAGCCTGATTTCCACCTCTCACAAACTTTGATTTGCACTTGGGTCTACTTATTTATTCCAACCTTTAAGTTAGTGCTTACATATTTAGATCTTAGATATACCTCTGGCTAGAGAATGTATAAAGAAGAATATGCTTCAGAATCCAGTTTATTTTGTTGAGTTGCTGTGCAACCAAGGAAGGCAATATGCATTCATAATTAAGTGTACTCTTTGTGGACTCAGATTATTCAGATCTATATCTTGAATCCCAGCTCTCTCTTTACTAGCTGTTTGACCTTGGGCAAGTCACTTAACATTTTCATGCTTTCTATTTCATAAATGTAAAGTGGGGATCATAATGACATCTATCTCATAGGGCTATTGAGAGGATTAAATGAGTTAACACAGATTAAAGTTCTTTGAGTGGTGCCAGAGAGTGAGTATTCAAAAAAAAAAAAAGAGTTATTATGACTTGTTATTGACTGCTTATTGTTAGACATTGCTGCTGCTGCTGCTGCTGCTGCTGAGTCACTTCAGTCATGTCCAACTCTGTGCGACCCCATAGACGGCAGCCCACCAGGCTCCCCCAACCCTGGGATTCTCCAGGCAAGAACACTGGAGTGGGTTGCCATTTCCTTCTCCAATGCACGAAAGTGAAAAGTAAAAGGGAAGTTGCTCAGTCATGTCTGACTCTTCGCAACCCCATGGACTGCAGCCCACCAGCCTCCTCCATCCATGGGATTTTCCAGGCAAGAGTACTAGAGTGGGGTGCCATTGCCTTCTCCAGTTAGACATTGCATATTTTAAATAACATTGTTTATGCCTTTTCATCTCTCTTAAGTCAGGTCATTCTGCTGATCTCTGACTCTCAATGTTCAATCATCTTGGCCTTTTAATTCGTATAGCAATTGTTTGTTGAGTCCCTAATATGTGGTCACACATAATTCTAAGTACTGGAGCTGTAAGAGTGAAAAGGACAGGCAATGTCCTGGCTCAGCTCACAACTGAGATGGTATTGGATGATAAATAGATAAATTCATGAACAGCATAAGTTCAGGAAGTAACTTGTACTAGAAAAAGTAGGACAGGGTGATATAATAAGGAGTAAGGGAATCAGAAAATATTTAGACTCCAAAATAATCCAGATTATCTACAAAGTCAAAGGAATAAAGAAGTCATAGGAAATGAGATTAGAGAAGGAGGTCGGGACCAGATAACAGTGGACTTCATAGAGCATGTTAAGGACTTTAGATGTTATTCTAAGTGCAATGGAAATCCATTGGAGTGTTTTAAAGCAGGGAGTTACGTGATCCACTGTATGTTTGCTTTTGAAAATACCATATTTTTCTGTTCCATCATTTTAACAGCTGACAAGACTTATCTTCAGAGAATGAAGCATATATATAAATAAAAATAAATGTCAGAGATGACAAGAGTCCCTTCCTCAAGATGAGTTGCATTTACACCCATAAGTTCCTTGAGATACCTCTTTACAACAAATTCTCCCTTTTGTCCTTAAGATATTTCTCAATGTTTTCTGCTGATTTCCAACCAGCCAAAATATTTCTAATTACTTCACTCTACTACCTCTAAACTTGCAAAATTCATTCTCTCTACCTTTCTCAAAATACTGATTTCACTTTTATTTCCCTTAAAAACATTTCACTTAAAAAACATGGTCTTCTAATGTCCTACAAGTTCAAAGCATCTGAATCTACAGTCCTTTTTTTCCCTTCCTTTTGATTGTACTGCATGGCTTGCAAGATCCTGACCAAGGATTGCACTCGAGCCACAGTAGTGAAAGCGTTGAGTCCTAACCACTGGACCACCAGGGAATTCCCAGAACCTACAGTCTTTTGATGACACTCCTGTATATTCTTCTGTCTTTTTCTGTGACAGAACTAAGAACCAAATGATTAACAGATATAGGGCACACTGAGGTGCTTCAGACTGTGGGAAACTGATAAAATGTCAAGTAATGGGAATAGACCCTGCCACACAGAAGAAACGTGCCCTCCAAGTAAATAAAATCACAGTCACGTGGCACTGATGAGCTGCTGACACAGTGATATTAATGGATAAAACAACTTCTCAAATGTAAGAGTACAACCATGAGGTGTTAAGGAGTGTGATATTCAAAGATTTAAGCTGGCAGGTAGCACCAAGGAAAGTCTGGTAGCTGGTAACAGGACTTCAGTCACAGGGATACAGCTTGGGGTCAGAATGGACAAGAACAAGGCAGGGTCTCCATCCCTCAAGATTTGGTAGCTTATCAGAAAAGTCTTAGGGACCAGGTAGAGACCCAGTTACTTGCACTAGGATAAAAAGTTGGAAAAAGAACTACAATCAAGTTTGCCTTAATATTAAATTCCTCATGTCTTATATAACAGCTTGATGTACTTGTCCCAAAGCAGGAGATATGCATGTATCTACAATTGGTAGGGAGCTGAGACCAAAGACCCAAAATGTAGCACAACTTACTACATTGCCTTCATTTATGAATTGAATATTGATGGAGAGAGCAGCTTCAAGCAGTGAATACTCAATCTATTTGTAGCTTGAACTACTGTTCTCTCTCCTTGGTAAAGGTCAATTTTTTGAGATGCAGGTCTATTCCCTAACAACTCAAGTGAGACCAAAAAATAGCTTCTCAGAGGCACTAAACACTTCCCATTTGATAATGTTTTTCTTCTCGAGTCATGGAAACTAATGCCTTTATAGAAAAGCAAGAAAGGAGGTCTGTGCACACAGGGAATCAGGCAGGTCACTGAACACATTGCTGGCCAAACAGCTAACTGCATAATAAAGTAGTTCAGAGTAACATCACTGAGAAATTGCATTTTTATACCCTATCTTTCTCAATCTAAAGGGACCCGAGGCAAAGTGAAACCAACCAATACATGGCCTCAAACAAAAAGCAAAATCTAATGTTAGCTTGCAAGTCTCAAATTAATGTTTATACTTACCTCCTCTCAAAATGCTGCTGCTTCAGTCAAGCAAGTAAACTTTTATGATCTTAGTGGAGCTTTCTAGTTTAAGATTAAAAGAAAAATGTATGTTTCAAATGAGTTATTGACTTTCTGGACCAGAGCAAATCTTTCTGATCTTACAATGGTTGGGCTTCTTTCCTAGGTCTTTGCAAAAGGGACTGAAATTTGCTATGAACTGCTGTTTCTTATTTTCAACTATGCCTAATGCAAAAAAAAAAAAAAATCACTGAAGTGCCCAAACAAATATTACAAATGTCAGAACAGATTCTAATTCCTCCATTACCCTACAATTGGAGAGAGTCACACAGAGATGGTGAAGTAATCTAAACCACATAGCCTTGAAAAGCTAAATGTAAAATGTTGACTAGGTGAATACTGCAGAAGTTTGAGGACTCTCACTTTTGGTGTCAGGGTCAACACTTCCAAGGAATCTGTTTAGTGACTCTTCCATGAAAAAGCTTTATTAATCACATAAAAGCTGCTTCCTTGATTTCAGTATTGTATTTCCATCGTACTCATTTTGAAATCACTAGGAATGAATACATTGATGCTGAATGCTTCTAGAGATGACACATTACACTTTAAATTAGAGCCAACCCAAATGCATGAACATTGCTTGGAGATCCTATTACATACTCCATCTCCCATTCCACTGAGGCATTATTCCAAACCCTAACTGTCCTCCAGAGGGCCTGTAATCAGCGCTGGCTCCATAATTTGCAGGACCCAGTGCAAGATGAAAATGCAGGACCATTTATTCAGAAAGGAAGATAAAAGCATTTTTCTTTGTTCAGCAGTTTCTGTCTCAACCTCTCAAGATGTTCTTTTTATTTTTAATTTTCATTGGAATATAGCCATCTAAAAATGTTGTGTTAGTTTCTGCTGTACAGCAAAATGAATCAGTTGTAGGTATATTTTTATCTCCTCTCTTTAGATTTCCTTCCTATACAGGTCACCACAGAGCATTTAGTAGTTTCCTGTGCTACACAGTAGGTTCTCATTAGAGATGTTCTTTTAATTACTATAGAATGCAGCACTCCCTTAGGTACAGAGATACTCCCAGGACACTCACAGCAGTAGGAGTGTAGACAATCATAGTTGCCCAGTGCCCTGCCCCACCACCTAAGGAATGGGATGTGCACACCTGACCCCCACCCTTCAACATACCATACCCGTGCCTTTCTCAGTGATGGAGGGTGGCAGCAGAAACTGGGCAGGGGAGTAGACAGGAAAGGATCAGACCTGGGGAGGCAACTGGAGGCAAACCATGCCTGGGCTGAGTCACTTCTGATCCAGTGCTCCTAAATCAGAGCAATGCTCCACTTTCCAATTGGAATTTGCTTACAAAATAAATTCAAAAGTAAAATGATCAAGAATTTCAAGACAGCAATCACAGAGTACAAAACTCCAAGTCCAGAACCCCCTTCTAAGTAGGGGCCCCATGTGACTGCACAGGTCACTCTGAAATGAAACTGGCTTTGGCCCTAACACACCCTTGCCCCACCACAAAGAAAACAGAGGTATTTAGGCATGGATTTCTTTACTTTCTCAATCTGCCATCAACAAAGATAGCAGTATCCTATATCCATCCTTTTCTTCTCACCATTTCATCAAGTGGCATATGCTTCCTTCTCGTCAAAGCTAATTCATTTAGATGTGCTCTATGCCCCATCCAATTATCATTTCCTCCTATATTTTCCTCTATCAAAAGTATTTACTTTCCTAATTTTCAAATCTTCCTCCTTCTTGGCTCTTTTCCTCCAGGTTATAAGTATATTTAATCATTACCACATCTTTAAAACCCTCTACTGACCCTGAATATCCTTCTAACTATCCTATTTCTTTAACTTTCTGCAGTCAGGGCTCTAGAAATAATAATTTATCTTGAAAATGTACCCCAAATCTGGCCTCCTTTAACCATCTCCGTTATTTCCCTAGTCCAAGCCAGAATCATCTCTTTCCTAAATTACTGCAATACCCTGCTAATTAGTCTACTTGCTTCCAATTCTTGCCTTTCTGGAATCCATTCTTCACAAAGCAATCACGGTGATTTTTTTTTTTTTTCCAAATATAAGTCAGGTCCTATTAATCTTCCACTTTAACCCCATGGCAGAAACCATCTATGGGGTACTTTTCATACACACAAGGTTTTAAGTTTTCTGTAGCCTTATTAATAAATTTTTTTCTTTGTGATTTCTTCTATTATTTTATGCTCAGAAAGTTCCTTCTCAGGTGTAGTTAAATAAATATTCACCTTTTTCCTTGGTTTAAAATTTTTTTCTTCATATTCAAGTATTTAATTATATATTTAAATTAAATATTTAATTATAAACTGATTTTTAAATATTTAAACAATTGTACCAGCAACACTTACTGAATAATACTTCCATAGCCCCTACTAAATCATAAAGTCATACTGGTCATATTCTAAATTCTTTATAAAATCAAGCGTTTTGTTGTTGGTAATGGTAGTGGTAATGGTGGGGGTTGTTTTTCTGCTAGACTATTTCTTTCCATTGATGCAAATACTGATTGTTATACCTGTTCCACATCTTCTCAGCCACTGGGGTTTGAAGTGAGGCAGGAGTGGGAATGGGATGAAGTTAGAAAATGTGATGTGACAAGGTCTCTCTTCCTTTTAAGAATTTCCTTGGCTTATCTCTTTGTTTATTCCTCCAGATGATCCTTAGAATCTTTTCATACCATTCCAATATAAATTTTTCAGGATGTTGGAATAAAAATTGCATTGGGCTCATAAATTATTTTGAAAATAATTTAGCAATCTAAAACTATTCACTGTTGCTGTCCAGAATTATAGCCTGCTTGGACATTTGTCTTCTTTCATAGCTGTCTTTTTTTTTTTTTTTCCACACAAATCTCAATCCTTGTGGGGTAAACTTAATTTTAGGTTTTCAGTTTTTTGTTTTTATAATCCTGGAAAACAAACTTTCTGGTAATATTTTCTAATGAGGTTTTGGAATTTAAGTGCAAGCTATTAATTTTATATGTGTGTTTGTGCTCACTCAGTTGTGTCTGACTCTCTGAGACCCCATGGACTACAGCTTGCCAGGCTCCAATATCCATGGAATTCTCAAGAATACTGGAATGGGTTGCCATTTCTTCCTCCAGGGGATCTTCCTGACACATGGATTGAACCCACATCTCCTGTATTGGCAGTCAGACTCTTTACCACTAGTGCCACCTGGGAAGCCCCTTACATGTATATATGTCCACCTTATTCTTATTCATTCTTATTCTAATAATTTTTAAGTTAAACTTCGTGGGATATTTTTCAGAGAACAATGACATAATCTATGAATAATGAAACTGCTATTTTCAATAGCTTTACTTGTCATTTCTGTTTTATGGTGTATTGTTCTTACTAGAGGTTCCATAATGTGATGATAATAATAATAATAATAATAATAACTGATAAAAATAATAACAGCAGTAGCAGGGATAGAAGGCATTCTTATATTGTTTCTGATGTTAATGACTTTAGTATTTTACCTTCTGAATCATTGCAGCAAAACGATCTGACCTTCAGTCAGTTTAGTTCAGTCACTCAGTTGTGTCCAACTCTTTGCAACCCCATGAACTGCAGCACACCAGGACTCCCTGTCCATTACCAGCTCCCAGAGTCCACCCGAGCCCATGTCCATTGAGTTGGTGATTCCATTCAATCATGTCATCCTCTGTCATCCCCTTTTCCTCCTGCCCTCAATCTTTCCCAACATCACGGTCTTTTCAAATGAGACAGCTCTTCACATCAGGTGGCCAAAAAATTGGACTTTCAACTTCAACATCAGTCCTTCCAATGAACACCCAAGACTGATCTCCTTTAGGATGGACTGGTTGGATGTCCTTGCAGTCCAAGGGACTCTCAAGAGTCTTCACCAACACCTCAGTTCAAAAGCATCAATTCTTCGGTGCTCAGCTTTCTTCACAGTCCAACTCTCACATCCATACATGACCACAGGAAAAACCATAGCCTTGACTAGATGGACCTTTGTTGGCAAAGTAATGTCTCTGCTTTTGAACACGCTATCTAGGTTGGTCATAACTTTCCATCCAAGGAGTAAGTGTCTTTTAATTTCATGGCTGCAATCACCATCTGCAGTGATTTGGAGTCCAAAAAAATAAAGTCTGACACTGTTTCCCCATCTATTTCCCATGAAGTGATGGGACCAGATGCCATGATCTTCGCTTTCTGACTGTTGAGCTTTAAGCCAACTTTTCATTCTTCTCTTTCACCTTCATCAAGAGGCTCTTTAGTTCTTCTTCACTTTCTGCCATAAAGGTGGTGTCATCTGCATATCTGAGGTTATTGATATTTCTCCCGGCAATCTGAATTCCAGCTTGTGCTTCATCCAGCCCAGCATTTCTCATGATATACTCTGCATATAAGTTAAATAAGCAGAGTGACCATATACAGCCTTGACGGACTCCTTTTCCTATTTGGAACCAGTCTGTTGTTCCATGTCCAGTTGTTTTACTATTAACATATATTTATCATAAACACACCAATTTATTAACTAATGATGGGAATATAGTACATGTTTTTCTCAAACAATAACTTTTTATTGTTATATACTATACAAACTATAAAATTTACTTTAATTGGAAAATCTGGTTGTTTTTAGTATATTTACATAGCCATGCAACAGTAACACTACCTAATTCCTGAACGTTTTCATTAACCTCATAAGAATTTTCATACACACCAACAGTCTTTACTAATTAGCCCCTTATCCCAACCCTGGCAATCATTAATCTACTTGCTATCTCTATGGATTTTCCTATTCTGGACATTTCATATAAGTGGAATTATACAATATGAGGCCTTTTCTTTCCAACTTCTTTCACTTGGCATATTTACAAGGTTCATCAATGTTGTAGAATCTATTAACATTAGTGCTGCATACAGTTTTTATTGCTGAGTAATACTCTAACATATGGTTTTACAAAATTTTCTTTACCTGTTCACTCTTTGATGGATACTTGGCCTTAGAAAGCATCACTATGAACAAAGCTAGTGGAGGTGATGGAATTCCAGCTGAGCTATTTCAAATCCCAAAAGATGATGCTATGAAAGTGCTGCACTCAATATGCCAGCAAATTTGGAAAACTCAGCAGTGGCCACAAGACTGGAAAAGGTCAGTTTTCATTCCAATCCCAAAGAAAGGCAATGCCAAAAGAATGCTCAAACTACCGCACAATTGCACTCATCTCACATGCTAGTAAAGTAATGCTCAAAATTCTCCAAGCCAGGCTTCAGCAATACGTGAACCGTGAACTTTCAGATGCTCAAGATGATTTTGGAAGAGGCAGAGGAACCAGAGATCAAATTGCCAACATCCACTGGATCATTGAAAAAGCAAGAGAGTTCCAGAAAAACATCTATTTCTGCTTTATTGACTATGCCAAAGCCCTCGACTGTGTGGATCACAATAAACTGTGGAAAATTATGAAAGAGATGGGAATACCACACCACCTGACCTGCCTCTTGAGAAACCTATATGCAGGTCAGGAAGCAACAGTTAGAACTGAACATGGAACAACAGACTGGTTCCAAATAGGAAAAGGAGTACATCAAGGCTGTATGTTGTCACCCTGCTTATTTAACTTCTCTGCAGAGTGAATCATGAGAAACGCTGGGCTGGAAGAAGCACAAGCTGGAATCAAGATATCTGGGAGAAATATTAATAACCTCAGATATGAAAATGACACCATCCTTATGGCAGAAAGTGAAGAGGAACTAAAAAGCCTCTTGATGAAAGTGAAACAGAAGAGTGAAAAGGTTGGCTTAAAGCTCAACAGTCAGAAAACGAAGATCATGGCATCTGGTCCCATCACTTCATGGGAAATAGATGGGGAAATAGTGGAAACAGTGTCAGACTTTATTTTGGGGGGCTCCAAAATCACTGCAGATGGTGATTGCAGCCATGAAATTAAAAGACGCTTACTCCTTGGATGGAAAGTTATGACCAACCTAGATAGCATATTCAAAAGCAGAGACATTACTTTGCCAACAAAGGTCCATCTAGTCAAGGCTATGGTTTTTCCTGTGGTCATGTATGGATGTGAGAGTTGGACTGTGAAGAAAGCTGAGCACCGAAGAATTGATGCTTTTGAACTGAGGTGTTGGTGAAGACTCTTGAGAGTCCCTTGGACTGCAAGGAGATCCAACCAGTCCATTCTGAAGGAGATCAACCCTGGGATTTCATTGGAAGGAATGATGCTAAAGCTGAAGCTCCAGTCCTTTAGCCACCTCATGTGAAGAGTTGACTCATTGGAAAAGACTCTGATGCTGGGAGGGATTGGGGGCAGGAGGAAAAGGGGACGACAGAGGATGAGTTGGATGGATGGCATTACTGACTCGATGGACACGAGTTTGGGTGAACTCCGGGAGTTGATGATGGACAGGGAGGCCTGGCGTGCTGTAATTCATGGGGTCACAGAGTTGGACATGACTGAGCGACTGAACTGAACTGAGTTGTTTCCACATTTTGGTGATTATAAATAATGCTCCAATCAACATTCACATGTAAGGTTTTGTGTAACTATATTTTCAATTCTCTTGAGTATATTACTTAGGAACTTTTTTTTTTATTTGTTTCTTTAGGGACTTAGTGTATTTCTCAAGATTTTATAAGATCATATTCTTGTAAGTAGAAATAGTTGTACTCATTTCTTTATGATCTGGTTACCTTTTATTTCTTTTTCTTGCCCAATTTTCCTTGCTAATTCACCACTAAAATAGAGGTGGTGGGAGTGGACATCCTTGTCTTCTTCCTGATATTGTGGCATTGTTGGGAGGCACTCTCAGTCTTTGGTCAAGTATGATGTTAGCTGTGGTAATTTTGTAAATGTGCTTTATCAGGTTCAGGGAGTTCCCTTATATTCCTAGTTTTTATCATGAAAAGATAGAATATTTTTGTCAGGAGGCTTTTTCTATCTATTGGGATGCTTGTGGGGTTTTAAATTTTTATTCTATTGATAGGATGTACTCTATTGATTTGACATATTAAACCAACAATTCAACCAAACAACCATGGTTTAGATAAATCCTCACTGGTCAAGTATACAAGCTTCATATAATATATAATCACATAATATATACTATATAAATAAATGATTATATATAAATATATAACATATGATTATATAGTATATACAATACATATAATCCTTATATGTTTCTGAATTTTGTTTACTAGCATATTACTGAGGATTTTTGTGTCTATATTCATAAAGAATATTGGTTTACAATTTTCTTATCATGTGATCTTCCTGTCTAGGTAATCTGGTCTTATACAATGAACTGGCACATATTTCCTATTCTTCTACTTTTAGAAAAGTTTGTGAAGGATTGCTTCAAAATTAATAATGTTAATTCTTCCTTAAATGTTTGGTAGGAATCACCAGTGAATCCCTCTGGTCTTGAGTTTTTCTTTGTGGGAAGCTTTGATTACCAGCTCAATTACTGTATTTGATATATACATATACATTTTCTATTTTTTCTTGAGTCAGTTTCAATATTTTGTATTTAGGAAAATGTCCATTTCATCAGTTATCTAATTTTTTGGCATACAACTGTTTAGTATTCCCTTATAATCTTTTTTTTATTTCTGAAAGGTTGATAGGAATTTCCTATTTCATTCCTGGTTTGAGTCATTTGAGTATTTTTATTTTTCTTGGTCAGTCTAACTAAAGTTCTGTCAATATTGTTGATTTTTCATTCAAATTTTGGTTTCCTTGATTTCTCTCTTTTTTAAATTATCTATTTCCTTTATTTCCATTCATACTCTTCCTTTTGCTGATTTTGGATTTAGTTTGTTCTTTTTCTAGTTTCTAAAGGTGAAAGCTAAAGTTAATAATTTGAAGTGAATTTCTATCTAGTTAAACCTTTAGTTAAACCTCATAAGTTTCATTATACATATTTAATTTTTCACTCACCTCAAAGTAATTTCTAATTTCACTTACGATTTCTACTATGACCCATTGGTTACTTTAAAGTGTGTTACTTAATTCTCACATATTTGTTAATTTCCCAGAATTTTTTTGTTGATTTCTAATTTCACTCCATTATGATTGGAGAACATTATATCATATCAAAATTGAATTTAACTGTGATTTTTCTATGGACCTACAGGGTAAGATTTGTTGATGGTGGTATGTTACTTATTTACTGATATTTCTGAACTAGTTCTGAAAAGTCTGTTATTTTTTATATGCAGCCACTGAGCTCTCTGCTTGGTTAGCTTAGTGGTCAGCTAATGATTAGACAAAGATTTCATTAAACGTTTGAACCAATAAGTCTCCCAGTCTTTGCCAGGGGCTCTGTGTGCATGTTAGGGGAAAACATCAAGACTCAGGCTGCTTTAGTTTTCATTTCCTGCTTATGCAGAACCTCAAGATCAGCCAGAGTTGAAAGCTTAATGCCTTCTCAGACCTTTCCTGAGCATGTGCACAGCTACACAGGGCCTTGGGCATGCACACAGGCTTCTAAATTTCCAGCATTGTGTCAAAGCTTTTCAAAGCCCTTATAGACTTCATTCCCCAGCTTTTCTTTTTAAACTTCATGGTTAGTCTATTGTTTGCCTCAACTGTTATCCACAACCTCAGGCAGCTGCAAAGTTAATTACTTCCCTGTAACTGGTTTCAGCAATTATTCCTGAGGAAAAGGCTTTTCACACTGGGTTAGCTCTGGGTCAGGTCAAATGAAGATAAGTCTTAAAACTGAGGTTATCTATGGAACTGACAGACAAGTCAAATAATAGCAATTTGCCAAAAGTGGGGTTTAAAAGTTCCAACCCCATTCTGACTGCTCCAGTGGCTGCTGAGCTGTTGATTTTCACCATGATTGTGGGCTTTGGGGTTTAGAGGCTAACAATGGAGATTGGGAGAGGAATTTAAGAACAGGGAATGTTAGTATGCCACAAGGTTTACTGTTCTTACCAAGATTCAGCTTTTTTTCGTGAATAAACACAGTACAGAATGACCCAAACACGTAATTTATATTGAGTCCTGAAAAAGATGATTCCGACAATTTGTTGTCATTGTTCTCATTTCATCATGGTGGAGAGGATTTTCAGAGTTTCTTTGTCTGCCATTCCCACTGACATCACTCTACTTGTTTTACTTTTTGAGAGAACAATCTTAACCTAAATTTTATTTTTTTAAAACACATGTCATAAATATTCATGAAATATCATTAGAAAATAAAGTGGAAAAATTTTAAATCACCCAAAGCATTACCTTCTATTTTTAATATTTGATGTATATAAGAGATGTCAAAAGTATTTCATCTCAAGTGCCAACTTTAGTTGATTTATAATAACTACATTGAAAATGGGATCAACAAAGTTTTTGAGACTGTACCTAGGCTTGTGTGCATGCATGTTCAGTCATTCAGTCATGTCCAACTTTTTGCGACCCCATGGACTGTAGCCTGCAAGACTCCTCTGTTGGTGGGACTTTCCAGGCAAGAATACTGGAATGGGTTGCCATTTCCTTCTCCAGGGATCTTCCCACCCAGGGATCAAACCTATGTCTCCTGCATCCCCTGCATTTGGAAGCTGATTCTTTACCACTAAGCCACCTGGGAAGCCACTTCGGCTTGTATGAACAGCTTGATTAGTTTTGTTTGCCATGAATGTGAAACAAGAAGAGGCAGAAAGGCGCTACACATTTGTTATCTTTGGCAAATATGTTCAATTATTTGCCCTATGTGAATACATAATAATTTCCTCCCAATAATGAAATATTATGATGTGCATGTTACCTTCTTTTTACACATACCTTCTTTTTCACTTAGTAATATATAGTGACTATTTGTATCAATTAATATCTATATCTGCATGTTTTAAACATAGTGATTAATTTTGCTTATCTTTTGTTATTCAATTTGTTTTCAAATTTACCTTTAAAAGTAACACTGTGATGAAAAGCTTGCATGCAACCTTTGTACATTAGATAAAGCATTTCCTTCAGACAAACTTATAGAACTGAAATTGCTGGTTTAGAATGTATTATAATTTTAACATTTTTATTTATATTATTCAATGTCATTCCATAAAATTTGTAGCAATTTATAATTCTACCAGCAGCATATTAAATAACTAATACCCTAAAACTTTATCAACATTGTATGGCATCATTATTATAATTTTTGTCATATGATAACACAAAGTGATTATTTTATTTCCTTATTTTTCATTCCTTTATTAATGATCTTGATCTTTTAAAAAACTTTTTGCTATATTCATCTTTCCTTTTGGAAGGGTCTATTTTGATGTACTGGAAGATTAATCTTTTTCTAATTGTCTTTAAACTATACTAACTATATTATATATTTTAAAATTTTATCTTGTATATGTAAAAATACATTTTTCAACTTGAAAAGTTTTGCTCTTAGAATTTAAGAGTAAATTGAAATTGCTGTGGAATGAAAATTAATTTCTTATAAACTCTCAAAGTATAAATTTGCATAATCCTGGGACTCTTTTTATTTCCCATTTGTCTACATGTAGCTTGTTATAACTTAAACACAAATTATTATTATTCCAAATTATTTTATTTATGGCCAAAATAAAAGCCTCACAGAGACTTTTAAGCTATTACTACCACATTATTGGACTGATGATCATCACTGTCTTTTTTTTTCTCCCCAAAGGTACAATAGTCTCTAATTTTAGAACTTTATAATTCATAAAGAGTATTTTTGTCTGTTCTCTTCTCACCTCAAAAGGTTAATATGATAATTATCTCCTACCTAAATGTTTTAATTCAATAGTAATCCATGAAAATAAACTTAATTTATACTAAAAGGCATAAAGGGAGGAATATAGTAAAAAAAGTAAAAATGAATCAACAACTTCCCAAACTTACTTTTTCCCCACTAGAAAATAAGCTCTATTGCAAGGATTTTTTTCTGTTTTGTTTCATTAGTGTTTCCCAAGTGACTAGAAAATTGCCTGGTATTTAAAAAGCTACTCCATCAACATTTGTTGAATACTTTAACAAATAAATGAAATAATAAATATTTAGGCACAATTACAGGTTGCCTTGGAGAAGGCAACGGCAACCCACTCCAGTACTCTTGCCTAGAAAATCCCATGGACGAAGGAGCCTGGTAGGGTGCAGTCCATGGGGTCGTGAAGAGTCAGGCACGATTGAGCAACTTCACTTTCACTTTTCACTTTCATGCATTGGAGAAAGAAATGGCAACCCACTCCAGTGTTCTTGCCTGGAGAATCCCAGGGACAGCGGAGCCCAGTGGGCTGCCGTCTATGGGGTCGCACAGAGTCAGACACGACTGAAGCGACTTAGCAGCACAGGTTGCCTTCTTCCTTACTTTACAAAGCTATGTGTAAGTATACAGTTTTCCTCTTATTTTTGCCATCATACTAAACAAATTGTTATACAATCTAATATTTTATCTGTAAATTATAACTTGAACATCTCTCCACTAAATTTTAGCTACCTTATTTTTCTAAGAGCTGCATGTTACTCCACAGTGAACATGGATCATTATCCACTGAACCATTATCTATTGACATAAATTTCCCACACAATGTTTTGTTATCTAAAAATTATGCAAGGAACATTCCTCTGTGTATGCATCACATTTCTATAGGATAGATTCATCCCTATGTGAAATTTTATGTCAATGTAGCCCAAATAGCTCTTCAAAAGTTTTACTAATTTACTCTGCCACAAACAGAGGGCTGATATTCCATTGTTGCACACATGTGGAGTGCATTGGCTAGTGTCCTTCATTAGTCTGAGCCAGTGTCATTAAATGATTAATTTATTCAGCATCATCCGTGCTCCCCACAAAGATTATACAAAAGTTCCTTTCCTGCACACACTTAATCACACCCAATTGTATGTTCACAATCTTTTAAGTTTTTAAATCCAGTGGGTGAAAAATAAGAACTATTATTGATTAAATTTGATTGATTCAATTATTGATACCCCACGTCCAAGATAAGAGAAACCCCAGTAAGACAGTAGGTGCTGAGAGAGGGTATCAGAGGGCAGACAGACGGAAACTGCAATCACAGGAAACTAGCCAATCTGATCACATGGACCACAGCCTTGTCTAACTCAATGAAACCAAGCCATGCCATGTAGGGCCACCCAAGGTGGACAGGTCATGGTGGAGAGGTCTGACAGGATGTGGTCCACTGGAGAACAGAATGGCAAACCACTTCAGTATTCTTGTCTTGAGAACACCATGAACAGTATGAAAAGGCAAAATGATAGGATACTGAAAGGGGAACTCCCCGGGTTGGTAGGTGCCCAATATGCTACTGGAGATCAGTGGAGAAATAACTCCAGAAAGAATGAAGGGATGGAGCCAAAGCAAAAACAATACCCAGTTGTGGATGTGACTGGTGATAGAAGCAAGGTCTGGTGCTGTAAAGAGCTATATTGCATAGGAACCTGGAATGTCAGGTCCATGAATCAAGGCAAATTGGAAGTGGTCAAACAGGAGATGGCAAGAGTGAACATCAACATTTTAGTAATCAGCAAACTGAAATGGACTGGAATGGATAAATTTGACTCAGATGCCCATTATATCTACTACTGTGGGCACGAATCCCTTACAAGAAATAGACTAGGCATCATAGTCAACAAAATGGTCCAAAATGCCATACCTGGATACAATCTCAAAAATGACAGAATGATCTCTGTTCATTTCCAAAGGCAAACCATTCAATATCATAGTAATCTAAGTCTATGCCCCAACCAGTAACACTGAAGAAGCTGAAGCTGAACGGTTCTATGAAGACCTACAAGACCTTTTAGAACTAACACCCAAAAAAAATGTCCTTTTCATTATAGGGGACTGGAATGCAAAAGTAGGAAACCAAGAAACACCTGGAGCAACAGGCAAATTTGGCCTTGGAATACAGAATGAAGCAGGGCAAAGGCTCATAGAGTTTTGCTGAGAGAATGCACTGGTCATAGCAAACACCCTCTTCCAACAACACAAGAGAAGACTCTACACATGGACATCACCAGATGGTCAACACCGAAATCAGATTGATTATATTCTTTGCAGCTAAAGATGGAGATGCTCTATACAGTCAACAAAAACAAGACTGGGAGCTGACTGTGGCTCAGATCACGAACTCTTTATTGCCAAATTCAGACTTAAAATGAATAAAGTAGGGCAAACCACTAGACCATTCAGGTATGACTTAAATCAAATCCCTTATGATTATACAGCGAAAGTTAGAAAAATAGATTTCAGGGATTAGATCTGATAGACAGAGTGCCTGATGAGTTATGGATGGAGGTTTGTGACATTGTACAGGAGACAGGGAGCAAGTCCATCCCCAAGAAATCAAAATGCAAAAAGCAAAATGGCTGAATGAGGATGCCTTACAAATAGCTGTGAAAAGAAGAGAAGCAAAAAGCAAAGGAGAGAAGGAAAGATATACCCATTTGAATGCAGAGTTCCAATGAATAGAAAGGAGAAATAAGAAAGCCTTCTTCAGTGATCACTGCAAAGAAATAGAGGACAATAATAGAAGGGGAAAGAGTAGAGATCTCTTCAAGAAAATTAGAGATACCAAGGGAACACTTTATGCAAAGATGGGCTCAATAAAGGACAGAAATTGTATGGACCTAACAGAAGCAGAAGATATTAAGAAGAGGTGGCAAGAATACACAGAAGAACTGTACTAAAAAGATTTTCACTACCCAGATAATCACAGTGGTGTGCTCACTGACCTAGAGCAAGACATCCTGGAATGTGAAGTCAAGTGGGCCTTAAGAAGCATCACTATGAACAAAGGTAGTGGAGGTGATGGAATTCCAGTTGAGCTGTTTCAAATCCTGAAAGATGATGCTGTGAAAGTGCTGCACTCAATATGCCAGCAAATTTGGAAAACTCAGCAGTGGACACGGGACTGGAAAAGGTCAGTTTTCATTCCAATCCCAAAGAAAGGCAATGCCAAAGAATGCTCAAACTACCGCACAGAAGCTGAGCACAGAAGAATTGATGCTTTTGAACTCTGGTGTTGGAGGAGACTCTTGAGAGTCCCTTAGACTGCAAGGATATCCAACCAGTCCATCTTAAGGAGATCAGTCCTGGGTGTTCATTGGAAGGACTGATGCTGAAGCTGAAACTCCAGTAATTTGGCCGCCTGATGCGAAGAGCTGACTCATTTGAAAAGACCCTGATGGTGGGAAAGATTGAGAGCGGGAGGAGAAGGGGACGACAGAGGATGACATGGTTGGATGGCATCACCGACTCAATGGACATGAGTTTGGGTAAACTTTGGGAGTTGGTGATGGACAGAGAGGCCTGGTGTGCTGCAGTTCATGGGATCGCAAAGAGTTGGACATGGCTGAGTGACTGAAATGAACTCAACTGAACACATGGTAGCAAAGTAATGCTCAAATTCTCCAAGCCAGGCTTGAGCAATATGTGAACTGTGAACTTCCAGATGTTCAAGCTGGTTTTAAAAAAGGCAGAGGAACAAGAGATCAAATTGCCAACATCTGCTGGATCATCAGAAAAGCAAGAGAGCTCCAGAAAACATCTATTTCTGCTTTATTAACTATGCCAAAGCCTTTGACTGTGTGGATCACAATAAACTGTAGAAAATTATCAAAGAGATGGGAATACCAAACCATCTGACCTGCCTCTTGAGAAATCTGTATGCAGGTCAGGAAGCAACAGTTAGAACTGGACACGGAACAACAGACTGGTTCCAAATAGGAAAAGGAGTGTGTCAAGGCTGTATATTGTTACTCTGCTTATTTAACTTACATGCAGAGTACATCATGAGAAACGCTGGGCTGGAAGAAGCACAAGCTGGAATCAAGATTGCCAGGAGAAATATCAATAACCTCAGATATGCAGATGACATCACCCTTATGGCAGAAAGTGAAGAAGAACTAAAGAGCCTTTTGATGAAAGTGACAGAGGAGAGTGAAAAAGTTGGCTTAAAGCTCAAAATTCAGAAAACTAACATCATGGCATCTGGTCCCAACACTTCATGGGAAATAGATGAGGAAACAGTGGAAAGAGTATCAGACTTTATTTTTCAGGGCTCCAAAATCACTGCAGATGGTGACTGCAGCCATGAAATTAAAAGATGCTCGCACCTTGGAAGGAAAGTTATGACCAACCTAGACAGCATATTAAAAAGCAGAGACATTACTTTGCCAACAAAGGTCCATCTAGCCAAGGCTATGGTTTTTCCAGTAGTCATGTATGGATGTGAGAGTTGGACTGTAAAGAAAGCTGAGCAGTGAAGAATTGATGCTTTTGAACTGTGGTATTGGAGAAGACTCTTGAGAGTCCCTTAGACTGTAAGGGCATCCAACCAGTCCATCCTAAATGAGATTAGTCCTGAGTGTTCACTGGAAATACTGATGTTGAAGCTGAAGCTCCAATACTTTGGCCATCTGCTGCGAAGAGCTGACTCATTTGAAAAAACCTTGATGCTGGGAAAGATTGAGGGCAGGAGGAGAAGGTAACGACAGAGGATGACATGGTTGGGTCGCATCACTGATTCAATGGACATGAGTTTGGGTAAACTCCAGGAGTCGGTGATGGACAGGGAGGCCTGGTGTGCTCCAGTTCATGGCATCACACAGAGTTGGACTCGACTGAGTGACTGTACTGAACTGATTGATTCAATTTGCATTTACTTGATTACATATTAAGTTAAGCATTAACTTTTAATGTATTTATTGGTCATTTGTACTAGTTTTCCTATAAAATGCCTTTGATTGCTTTTCCATTGGATTATTTACTGTTTCTTGATTTATAGAAGTCCTTGAGATATTGTAGATATCAATCACTTTTCATTATATGCATTATAAAGATTTTGTCACATTTTTGTGAGTTTATTATTGGCGTTTTTTGCCATATAGGAAATTTTGTGATTTGGGTGACTTCTGTCCTATTGGACTTTCCAGGTGGCACTAGTGGTAAAGAACCCACCTGCCAATGCAGGAGATGCAAGAGACATGGGTTCAATCCCTGGGTCAGGAAGATCCCCTGAGAAGGGAAGGGCAACCCACTCTGGTATTCTTGCCTGGAGAATCCCATGGACAGAGGAGCTTGGCGGGCTATAGACCATAGAGTTACAAGGAGTCAGACACAACTATATTCCATTGCACTGCATTGTCCTGTTGGGAGGCACTTCACCATGTCAAAGTTATAACATGTAACTCAATAACTGTGTACAAAATTCATATTATTTGGCTACATATCAAATTATAGGTTTCAAGTTATTTCCTTTGAAATTTTGAAGATCTTGCTTCACCATTTTCTAGATTTAATGTTGCAAGATCAGCTGAATTTTGTTCCTTTATAGTTATTTTGTTTCTTTGGAAATATCTTTATAATGTTGACATTCAGAAATTTCACTGAAGTATGTTTTGATAAAAAGTCTTTAGTTATTCTTACTCTGTATTTTGTGGGCCCTTTCAAGGTAAATCTTTCAGGCTTAAATCATCTCATAAAATTTATCTTACCTGGTGGCTCAGATGGTAAAGCATCTAGCTGCAATGCAGGAGACCAGGGTTTGATCTCTAGGTCAGGAAAATTCCCTGGAGAAGAAAATGACAACACACAGTACTCTTGCCTGGAAAATCCCATGGACAAAGGAGCCTGGTATGCTACAGTCCATGGGGTTGCAAAGAGTCAGACATGACTAAGTGACTTCACTTTCACTTTCTTTTCATTTCTTTAATCATTTTTTTTCCATTCTGGCATTCCTTTTAAATAGATGTTGGAACTTCCAATTCTAATCTCTATGTCTTTTAACTTTTTCTAAAACTTTTTCTTCTCCTTAACCCTTCTTCTGAAAGAATCCAAATATTAATTCTCTTAATCCAGTAATTAATTTTCAATTGTATGAATTATTTGATTCTGTTTATCAATTGTGGAGTCATGTTTAGCTGTTTGCTTAATACTTAATATTTTGAATATAGTACACAAATAAGGTTAAAAATAAAAAATTAAAGGGTACACTGAAAAAATAAGATGCTCAACCACTCATTTCTCTGAGATACTCAGTTACTCATCACAGGGTGAATACTGTGTCCAGCTCCTTGCATCAATTTCCAGAGATATTCTCTCTATATAGAATGTTCATGTATATGTATGCATTCAAATACATTGACTATATATACAACATTTACAAACAAATGGTAACAAACTATTCATCAGCTTAAGTTCGTGAGGATTTTGTTTATTTTTTGAACAGTTTATCCCAAAGATTGTCCTATATTAGCTCTCAAAACTGCCTTATCATTTCTAACAGCTATAATGTCTTACATTGTGTGAATATAACATAATTAATTGCAAAATTTCATTTAAATAGGCATATGAGTTATCTTTGATATTTTGCCTTTATAAACAATACTTAAATAGATGTCTTTTCATAAATTGCATTGCTCACATGTGCCAATAAAAACTTGGATAAATTCCCAGAACTGAAATTACTATGAGAAAAGTTATGCACATTATTGCCAAATATCCTCCATGAGAGTTGCACCAAATGACCATCCAGGCTCCAATGTATGACAATCTCTATTTCTATTACCTTTACCAACAAAGAATTCACTTGTCAAATTGATAGCTTAAACTTTATACTGCATTTAAAATTTACATTCTCTTAGGAGTGAAAATATTGTCTTAAATAATATATATTCTCTCTTCAAAGCTTCTCCCATCATTTCTTTACAGATGACAAAGTGTAATACATTTCCAGTAAGTACACATAAGTGCCAGTCAGTCAGTTCAGTCACTCAGTAGTGTCTGACTCTTTGCAAGCCCATAGACTGCAGCATGCCAGGCTTCCCTGTCCATCACCAACCCCCAGAGCTTACTCAGATTCATGCCCATTGAGTTGGTGATGCCATCTAACCATTTCATCCTCTGTCGTTCCCTTTTCTTCCGGCCCTCAATCTTTCCCAGCATCAGGGTCTTTTCAAATAAGTCAGTTCTTCACATCAGGTGGCCAAAGTATTGGAATTTCAGCTTCAGCATCAGTCCTTCCAGTGAATATTCAGGACTGACTTCCTCTAGGATGGACTGGTTTGATCTCCTTACTGTCCAAGGGACTCTCAAGAGTCTTCAACAACACGTCAGTTCAAAAGCATCATTTCTTCAGTGCTCAGCTTTCTTTATAGTTCAACTCTCACATCTATACATGACCACTGGAAAAAAACATAGCTTTGACTAAATGGACCTTTGTTTGCAAAGTAATGTCTCTGCTTTTTAATATGCTGTCTAGGTTGGTCATAGCTTTTCTACCAAGGAGCAAGAATCTTTGAATTTCATGGCTGCAGTCACCATCTGCAGTGATTTTCAGTTCAGTTCAGTTCAGTCGCTTAGTCATGTCTGACTCTTTGTGACTCTGAATCTCAGCACGTCAGGCCTCCCTGTCGATCACCAACTTCCGGAGTTCAGTCAAACTCATGTCCATCGAGTTGGTGCTGACATCCAGCCATCTCATCCTCTGTTGTCCCCTTCTCCTCCTGCCCCCAATACCTCCCAGCATCAGAGTCTTTTCCAGTGAGTCAATTCTTCGCATGAGGTGGCCTAAATTTTGGAGTTTCAGATTTAACATCAGTCCTGCCAGTGAACGCCCAGGACTGATCTCCTTTAGGATGGACTGGTTGGATCTCCTTGCAGTCCAAGGGACTCTCAAGAGTCTTCACCAACACCTCAGTTCAAAAGCATCAATTCTTCAGTGCTCAGCTTTCTTCACAGTCCAACTCTCACATCCATACATGACCACAGGAAAAACCATAGCCTTGACTAGATGGTCCTTTGTTGGCAAAGTAATGTCTCTGCTTTTCAATATTCTATCTAGGTTGGTCATAACTTTCCATCCAAGGAGTAAGCGTCTTTTAATTTCATGGCTGCAATCACCATCTGCTGTGATTTTGGAGCCCCCAAAAATAAAGTCTGACACTGTTTCCACTATTTCCCCATCTATTTCCCATGAAGTAATGAGACCAGATGCCATGATGTTAGTTTTCTGAATTTTGAGCTTTAAGCCAACTTTTTCACTCTCCTCTTTCACTTTCATCAAGAGGCTTTTTAGTTTCTCTTCACTTTCTGCCATAAGGGTGGTGTCATCTGCATATCTGACGTTATTGATATTTCTCCCTGCAATCTTGATTCCAGCTTGTGCTTCTTCCAGCCCAGCGTTTCTCATGATGTACTCTGCATATAAGTTAAATAAGCAAGGTGACAATATATAGCCTTGATGTACTCCTTTTCCTATTTGGAACCAGTCTGTTCCGTGTCCAGTTCTAACTGTTGCTTCCTGACCTGCATATAGGTTTCTCAAGAGGCAGGTCAGGTGGTCTGGTATTCCCATCTCTTGTACACCACAATAATTTTAAACAAACACATCTTTGTAACTAGCCTCCTGCTCAGGAATCATGCTATCCTCACATGTGGCCCAGAAGCACCACTCATGCTCCCTCTGAGCTCCCCTGTGTGTGTGCTAAGTCACTTCAGTTCAGTTCAGTTCAGTCACTCAGTCGTGTCCGACTCTTTGTGACCCCATGAATCGCAGCACGCCAGGCCTCCCTGTCCATCACCAACTCCCGGAGTTCACTCAGACTCATGTCCATGGAGTCAGTGATTCCATCCAACCATCTCATCCATTTTTGTCCCCTTCTCCTCTTGCCCCCAATCCCTCCCAGCATCAGAGTCTTTTCCAATGAGTCATCTCTTCACATGAGGTGGCCAAAGTACTGGAGTTTCAGCTTTAGCATCATTCCTTCCAAAGAAATCCCAGGGCTGATCTCCTTCAGAATGGATTGGTTGGATCTCCGTGCATTCCAAGGGACTCTCAAGAGTCTTCTCCAACACCACAGTTCAAAAGCATCAATTCTTCGGTGTTCAGCCTTCTACACAGTCCAACTCTCACATGAAGTCAAGTTGGCCTTAGGAAGCATCACTACGAACAAAGCTAGTGGAGGTGATGGAATTCCAGTTGAGCTATTTCAAATTGTGAAAGAGGATGCTGTGAAAGTGCTGCACTCAATATGCCAGCAAATTCGGAAAACTCTGCAGTGGCCACAGGACTGGAAAAGGTCAGTTTTCATTCCAATCCCAAAGAAAGGCAATGCCAAAGAATGCTCAAACTACCGCACAGTTGCACTCATCTCACACGCTAGTAAAATAATGCTCAAAATTCTCCAAGCTAGTCTTCAGCAATACATGAACCATGAACTTCGTGATGTTCAAGCTGATTTTAGAAAAGGCAGAGGAAATTGCCAACATCTGCTGTATCATCAAAAAAGCAAGACAGTTCCAAAAAAATCATCTATTTCTGCTTTATTGACTATGCCGAAGCTTGTGACTGTGTAGATCACAATAAACTGTGGAAAATTCTGAGAGAGATGGGAATACCAGACCACCTGACCTGCCTCTTGAGAAATCTGTATGCAGGTCAGGAAGCAACAATTAGAAGTGGACATGGAACAACAGACTAGTTTCAAATAGGAAAAGGAGTAGGTCAAGGCTGTATATTGTCACCCTGCGTATATAACTTCTATGCAGAGTACATCATGAGAAACGCTGGACTGGAAGAAACACAAGCTGGAATCAAGATTGCTGGGAGAAATATCAATAACCTCAGATATGAAGATGACACCACCATTATGGCAGAAAGTGAAGAGGCATTAAAATGCCTCTTGATGAAAGTGACAGAGGAGAGTGAAAAAGTTGGCTTAAAGCTCAACATTCAGAAAACGAAGATCATGGCATCCGGTCCCATCACTTCATGGGAAATAGATGGGGAAACAGTGGAAACAGGGTCAGACTTTATTTTTTTGGGCTCCAAAATCACTGCATATGGTGATTGCAGCCATGAAATTAAAAGATGCTTACTCCTTGGAAGAAAAGTTATGACCAACCTAGATAGCATATTCAAAAGCAGAGACATTACTTTGCTGACTAAGGTCCATCCAGTCATGGCTATGGTTTTTCTTCTGATCATGTATGGATGTGAGAGTTGGACTGTGAAGTCACTTCAGTTATGTCTAATTCTTTGAGACCCCATAAAATGTTACCTGTCAGGCTCCTCTGTCCCTGTGATTCTCCAGGCAAGAATACTGGAGGTGGTTGCCATGCCCTCCTCCAGGGGATCTTCCCCCAGATATCAAACCCGTGTCTCTTACGTCTTCTGTATTGGCACTTGGGTTCTTTACCACTAGTGCCACCTGGGAAACCCTCTGAGTCCCCCTACCAAGATTAAACTATCATTCTTATTTTTTTTAATAATGTTGTTTGTTTATCATTTATCCACTTACTTTTGGCTGTATTGAGTCTTCGCCACTACGTGGGCTTTTTCCCTAGGAAATGACTACCCACTCCAGTACTCTTGCCTGGAGAAATCCATTGACAGAGGACCCTGCTGGGCTACAGTCCATGAGGTCACAGTCATTCATAGCTGAGCAACTAACACTTTCACTTTTTCACTTTTGTCGTGCAGGGACCCTCTCATTGCAGTGGCCTCTTCTGTTGCAGAGCACAGGTTCCAGGTCACGTGGGCCTCAGCAGTTCTGGCTCCCAAGCTCCAGAGCACACGCTCAATAGTTGTGGTACATAGGCCCAGCTGCACATGAGATCCTCCCAGGGATGGAACCTGCATCTCCCACACCCACAGGCAGACTCTCCACCACCGAACCACCAGGAAAGCCCTCCTTCTGACTTCTAACGCCATAGTTTATTGTACTTTATCATAATGGAATTTTACAGTATATACTCTTTTGAATCTGGTTTTTTTCACATAACAATATGTTTATTAAGGTCATTCATTATTGTTGTATGCAGCTATTGCCAAGCTTTTCCAAAACAGTTGTACAAATGTATCTCCCAGCAGAAAATTACGAGCATTCCAGTTGCTCCAAATCCTTGATAAAACTTTTTTTGTGTCCTTTTTATTTTACTCATTCTGGTGTACGTATAATGGTTTCACAAGATCATTTAATCTGCATTTTTCAATTGGCTAATAAACTTGAGGACCTTTTCATATTTTTATTGACCTTAGCTATCTTCCACCATGAAGTGTCCATTTAAAGTATTTTGCACATTTTTAACTTGAGTTCAATGTCTCTACTCTTAGTGATTTCTAGAAGTTCTTTACATATTTTGGATATGTATAACTTAAGAAATATACATAAATTACAAAGTTTTAAAGATACTGTCTCTTACTCTGGCTTGTTTTTCCCCCTTTCAATTGTGTTTGTTAAAAAACAAATTTTCGCAATTAAAATGAGGTTGAATTTGTTATTGTCATTTTTTTCTTTTATAGTTATCATTTTTATGTCAAATAAGTTTAATATTTGAAACATTTAATTCAAATTGTAATTTGCCTTTTTATTTTATCTGTGGTATGTTTTTCTAGCCAAGCATACTTTTATAAAATTTATATAGTGAAATTTGTCTATTTAAAAAAAAATAACTTCTGGACTTTAAGACATGCTTAGAAATATCATCCCCACATGAAGATTATCAGAAAAATTTTTGATGTTATCTTCTAATACTCTTAGATTTTTATTTTTATGTTTAAATCTTTTATTCCTTTGGAATGTATTTTATTCTAGGGGGTATATTTTATTCTAAGGAAGCTAATGTGATTTTCTTCCTGAAGGCTATCCATTGTTCCAAAGCCATTTATTAAATAATCAAATTTTCCCCAATGTTATAAATCACAAATTTTAATATATTACATTCTTGCATTTATTTAACTGTTTACAAACTCTCTAATTTGTTCCAGTAACCTACTTATTGATTCTTGAACCAAAACAACATTGTTTAATAACCGTGTCTATTCTTTCATTATTAAACTGTTTTCCAGTACATTCCTCAATATTTTTGCACATTTATTTTTCAACATGAAATTTATTATCATATTATTCTATGAATTAATAAAGACTATGGGTTTTTACAACTTGTAATCTCTTAATGATATCTATAATTTTAATCACAACATTTGGCATTTCAAAGGTGTTAAGATTTGTATATTATTTTTCTACATTTCATATTTATGAGATTCTATTTCTTATTTGAAAAATTTATTTACATATGCCTTCCAATGTTTCCAAAACATTTAAGGTGACTTGCCATTAAGGATAGACAATAGAAGCTGTATGAGGTAAATTATACTTGTGTTGCTTCAGACACATAACTGAACACATTCAATGATGCACAAAGAAAAAACAACAGTTTATTAGGGGAGATAAACTATTTACTGGCATCAAATTCCAAGAGGTTTTAAGAATCTAGTGCCCTCTACCTCTAGCATTCCAGAATTTAGAAAACATGGTGGTCTTCAAATGCTTTCTGACTTATTAAACTACCATTGGAAATTATTTGTAGCTCAGATTTTTATCAAATACTCTGAAGAAGATGCACTTGTGGGGTATGTTCCAGTATCACCTTTGGACAATAATGATCTAGACATTAGTATGACTTTTTTTTTTGTATCCATTGGAAGAAAAGTTATGACCAACCTAGATAACATATTCAAAAGCAGAGACATTACTTTGCCGACTAAGGTCTATCTAGTCAAGGCTATGGTTTTTCCAGTAGTCATGTATGGATGTGAGAGTTGGACTGTGAAGAAGGCTGAGTGCCGAAGAATTGATGCTTTTGAACTGTGGTGTTGGAGAAGACTCTTGAGAGTCCCTTGGACTGCAAGGAGATCCAACCAGTCCATTCTGAAGGAGATCAGCCCTGGAATTACTTTGGAAGGAATGATGCTAAAGCTGAAACTCCAGTACTTTGGCCACCCCATGTAAAGAGTTGATTCTTTGGAAAAGACTCTGATGCTGGGAGGAATTGGGGGCAGAAGAAGGGGATGACAGAGGATGAGATGGCTGGATGGTATCACTGACTCGATGGACGTGAGTCTGAGTGAACTCTGGGAGTTGGTGATGGACAGGGAGGCCTGGCGTGCTGTGATTCATGGGGTCGCAAAGAGTCGGACACAACTGAGTGACTGAACTGAACTGAACTGATACATTTATTTTTTAAAAATTAAAGAAATTGGTGTAATTTTTAAAAGAGAAGACCTATCAAACCTAAGTATCATTTTGAGAGTGCCAAGAAAGTACACTGATAAAAGTCAGAAACAGGAATCCAGCCATTATTTCTTTGGAGTTCCCAAGCTCAAATATGTAAGTTGTGTTCCTGACTCCTCTGAACCCATTCCTCTACCATATGCATGATTTCAAGAGCCAATTAACCATAAATGTATTGTAAACATGTATTTTTTAATGATCAATTATTAACTTCATTTTTAGCCCCTCTCCTCCACTTAGAGAAGTGGAGGCAGGGCTGAAAATTCCAAACTTTTAATCATGACTTAGTATTACTTGTGGCCAGTGACCATCCCAAAGCCATCCAGGAGCCCTCTTAGCGTTACCTCATTAGAACATAAGTGCTCTTATTACTTAGGAATTTATTGGAGTTCTAGGAACTCTGTGTTAAGGACTACAAATAAAGACCAAATGTAAGTATTTCTCATTATCAATCACAGTATCACAACATAGAAATGCTTATTTTCATTATTCCTTCCTTCTTACACAAATGAAGCAGACAATATATGTTAAGTTGCACCTTCCTTTTTTAAATTTTTTATTTTATATGTATCTGGTGCCCCAATCTTTGTGACTGATCCCCAGGGGATGCTTCTTGACTGCCTGGCTCTGGAGGACAGGGGAGCTTGCATTCCTAGTCCCACGGGGTTTTAATAATCACTGTCACCCAGAAAGAAGCTCATATCTCTGTCTGGTGCCCTGATTTTTACAACTGCTTCCAGATTTTCACCTCTACATCCCCTGGCTTTGGTTGGTCTCACCAAACTGTAACTAACAGACAGAGAATTCTTAAGCAGCTACCACACTCAGGGATCAGCAAGGGGCAACAGACTCAGGAGCTCAGTCTTTCTGTGATGAGCCTATAAGCTAATCATCATGGCTGCAGCCCAAAGGGCAGGCTTCACCAATTAAACATGCATCTAGAAGATAACTGTACTGAAGGAGATCAGTACAGAAACCTTGGAAGGCAGGCACTATCTTCACAATTTCTCTTTGTCACACTCTAGAGCACTAGTGTCTCCTGGAGGGGAACTTTACATGTGGATAGTGCCCTGATTTTTATATCTGGTGCCTTGGTTTTTGCAGCTGCCACCCAGAAGAAGTCCTCTTGATCTCTTGGCTCCAGTGGCCATTGGACTTGGATTCCGGGGTCCCACAGACTGTGGTAGTCCAAGAGACAATTCTTGGCAGGCTACCAGTGCCAGGGCACTGACTAGACAGCAGACTGAGGCACACTTTCCAGTCTATGAAAGAGGTCTCATTGCTTGTCCAGGAGCATCAGCCTGAAGGACAGGCTCAGGTATGGCACACATCTAGTGGACTATGGAGCTGCTCTCAAGAAATGTAGAATATGGACACCATCTTGGTGTTCCCCCTCTGCCTTGTTCCAACTCACCAGAATCTCACAGAAAGTAGCTTATACACTTTTCTGGAGCCCCAGTTTTTGTGACTGTCACTCAGCTGATACTGCCTGATCACCTAGCCAGCAGGGTTTATGCTTGTGCTCCCACAGGACTGAAGAGCATTGCATACTATTAAATGCTGCTGCCTGAGGGTCTGGCTTCAAAACAGCCTAAATTTAAAGTACTGAGATTCTTCCCTTAGAGATATTGATAAGTCTTGGTCCATCTTCAACTACTAAGAACTGTTAAAAATATAATAGGCTGCTTGGACAAGCACAAAGGAGACACAACAAAGGGTTGGTACAGGGCTGACCAACAAGGTTCACGTCCTACACGAGGCCACTCTGTCAAGACTGAGAGAAACGGTTGTTTCATGTACTGTATAGAAGCTAACAAAGTGAGTCAAGCAAAATGAAGAGACAGAAACATTTCAAGTGAAAGAACAAGACAAAACCTCAGGGGAAAAAAAACTCTTAAAAAATGGAGATAAGTATATTTACTTGATAAAGGGTTCATAGAAATGGTCATAAAGATGCTTACTAAACTGAGAAGAACAAGTGAAAACTTCAACAAAGAGATGAAAAGTATAGAAAGTAACAAATAGAACTCACAGAGATGAAGAATCAGTCCATTCAGTTCAGTCGCTTGGTTGTGTCCAACTCTTTGCAACCCCATGGACTGCAGCATGCCAGGCTTCCCTGACAATCACCAACTCCCAGAGCTAATTCAGACTCACATCCATTGAGTTGGTGATGCCATCCAACCATCTCATCCTCTGTCATCTCCTTCTCCTCCCACCTTCAAACTTTCCCAGCATCAGGGTTTTTTCCAATAAGTCAGTTCTTCACATCAGGTGACCAAAGTATTGGAGTTTCAGGTTCAGCATCAGTCCTTCCAGTGAATATTCAGAACTGATTTCCTTTAAGATGAACTAGTGGGATCACTTTGCTGTTCAGGGGACTCTCAAGAGTCTTCTCCAACAACACAGTTCAAAAGCATCAATTCTTCAGTGCTCATCTTTCTTTATAGTTCAACTCTCATATCCGTACATGACTACTGGAAAAACCATAGCTTTGACTAGACAGACCTTTGTTTGCAAAGTAATGTCTCTGCTTTTTAATATATTGCCTAGGCTGGTCATAGCTTTTCTTCTAAGGAGCAAGTGTCTTTTAATTTCATGGCTGCAGTCACCATCTGCAGTGATTTTGAAACCCCAAAACATAGTCTGTCACTGTTTCCATTGTTTCCCCATCTATTTGCCATGAAGTGATGGGACCAGATGCCATGATCTTTTTCTGAATGTTGAGTTTAAAGCCAACTTTTTCACTCTCCTCTTTCACTTTCATCAAGAGCCTCTTTAGTTTTTCTTCGCTTTCTGCCATATGGGTGGTGTCATCTGCATATCTGAGGTTATTGGTATTTCTCCCTGCAATCTTGATTCCATCTTGTGATTCATCCAGCATGGTATTTCCCATGATGTACTCTGCATATAAGTTAAGTAAGCAGGG
Source organism: Capricornis sumatraensis (assembly GCF_032405125.1). Classification (NCBI taxonomy): domain Eukaryota; kingdom Metazoa; phylum Chordata; class Mammalia; order Artiodactyla; family Bovidae; genus Capricornis; species Capricornis sumatraensis. The sequence continues at coordinate 23,446,778 of NC_091092.1, read as the reverse complement.
TGACAATATACAGCCTTGACATACTCCTTTGCTGATTTGGAAACAGTCCATTATTCCATGTCCAGTTTTAACTGTTGCTTCTTGACCTGCATATAGGTTTCTCAAGAGTCAGGGAAAGTGGTCTAGTATTCCCATCTCTTTAAGAATTTTCCACAGTTTATTGTGATCCACACAGTCAAAGGCTTTGGCATAGTCAATAAGGCAGAAGTAGATGTTTTTCTGGAACTCTCTTGCTTTTTCCATGATCCAAAGGATGTCGGCCATTTGATCTCTGGTTCCTCTGCCTTCTCTAAATCGAGTTTGAACATCTGGAAGTTCATGGTTCACATACTGTTGAAGCCTGGCTTGGAGAATTTTGAGCATTACTTTGCTAGTGTGTGAGATGAGTGCAATTGTGCAGTAGTTTGAGCATTTTTTGGCATTGTGGTTCTTTGGGATTGGAATGAAAACTGACCTTTTCCAGTCCTGTGGCCACTGCTGAGTTTTCCAAATTTGCTGGCTTATTGAGTGCAGCACTTTCACAGCATCATCTTTTAGGATTTGAAATAGCTCAGCTGGAATTCCATAACCTCCACTAGCTTTGTTCATAGAGATGCTTCCTAAGGCCCACTTGAATTCACATTCCAGGATGTCTGGTTCTAGATGAGTGATCACACCACCATGATTATCAGGGTCATGAAGATCTTTTTGTTCTTCTCTATATGACTTCCCTGGTGGCTCAGATGGTAAAGCGTCTGCCTACAATGTGGGAGACCCGGGTTCAATTCCTCAGTTGGGTAGATCTCCTGGAGAATGAAATGGCAACCCACTCCAGTATTCTTGCCTGGAAAATCCCATGGATGGAGGAACCTGTGTAGGCTACAGTCCATGGGGTCCCAAAGAGTTGGACATGACTGAAAGACTTCATTTTCACTTTTTCTGTGTATTCTTGCCACGTCCTCTTAATATCTTCTGCTTCTGTCAGTTCCATATCATTTCTGTCCTTTATTGTGCCCATCTTTACAGGAAATGTTCCCTTGGTATCTCTAATTTTCTTGAAGAGATCTCTAGTCTTTCCCATTCTATTGTTTTCCTCTATTTCTTTGCATTTATCACTGAGGAAGTCTTTCTTATCTCTCCTTGCTATTCTTTGGAATTCTATATTCAAATGGATATATCTTTCCTATTCTTCTTTGCCTTTTGCTGCTCTTCTTTTCACAGCTATTTGTAAAGCCTCAGACAGCCACTTGGCCTTTTTGCATTTCTTTTTTTCAAGATGGTCTTCATCACTGCCTCCTGTACAATGTCATGAACCTTGACATGACATTGTCCATAGTTCTTTAGGCACTCTGTCTATCAGATCTAATCCCTTGAATCTATTTGTCACTTCCACTGTATAATCGTAAGGGATTTGATTCAGGTCATACCTGAATGGTCTAGTGGTTTTCCGTACTTTCTTCAATTTCAGTCTGAATTTGGTAATAAGGAGTTCATGATCTGAGCCACAGTCAGCTCCCGGTCTTGTTTTTGTTGACTGTATAGAGTTTCTCTACCTTGGGCTGCAAAGAACATAATCAATCTGATTTCAGTATTGACCATCTGGTAATGTCCATGTGTAGAGTCTTCTCTTGTGTTGCTGAAAGAGGGTGTTTGCTATGACCAGTGCGTTCTCTTGGCAAAACTCTATGAGCCTTTGCCCTGCTTCATTCTGTACTCCAAGGCCAAATTTGCCTGTTGCTCCAGGTGTTTCTTGACTTCCTACTTTTGCATTCCAGTCCGCTATAATGAAAAGGACATCTTTTGGGGGTATTAGTTCTAGAAGGTCTTTTAGGTCCTCATTGAACTGTTCAACTTCAGCTTCAGCATTACTGCTCGAGACATAGACTTGGATTACTGTAATATTGAATAATTTGCCTTGGAAATGAACAGAGATCATTCTGTTGTTTTTGAGACTGCATCCAAGTACTGCATTTTGAACTCTTTTGTTGACTATGATGGTTACTCCATTTATTCTGAGGGATTCTTGCCCACAGTAGTAGATACAATGGTCATCTGAGTTAAATTCACCCATTCCAGTCCATTTTAGCTTGCTGATTCCTAAAATATCAACATTCACTCTTGCCACCTCTTGTTTGACCACTTCCAATTTCCCTTGATTCATGGACCTAACGTACCAGGTTGCAATGCAATATTGCTTTTTACAGCATCGGACTTTACTTTCATCACCAGTCACACCCACAACTGAGTGTTGTTTTTGCTGTGACTCCATCTCTTCATTCATTCTGGAGTTATTTCTCCACTGATCTCCAGTAGCAAATTGAGCATGAAGAATACATTAACTTATAAATACACTAGAGGAGTTGACCAGCAGATTAGATGAAGTAGAAGAAAGAATTAGTTGACTTAAAAACAAGGCAGTGGAACTCACCATATTAGAGCAACAAAAAGAAAAAAGAATTTAAAAAGTAAAGATAGCTTAAAGGGCTTATAGGACAGCATCAAACAGATTAACATTCACATTATAGGGATCCCAGAAGAAGAAGAGAAAGAAGAAGGAACAAAAATCTTATTTGAAGACATAATGGCTGAAAACTTGCCTAACTGGGGAAGGAAACAGATATCCAAATCCCAGGAAGCCTAAAGAATTCCAAAAAGATGAACCCAAAGAGACCCACTCTAAGACACATTATAATTAAAATGTCAAAAGTTAAAGAGATAATATTAACAGCAGCATGAGAAAAACAATTTGTTATGTACAAAGGAACCCCCACAAGAGTATCAGTGGATTTTGCAGCAGAAACTTTCAGGCCCGAAGAAAGTATCATCATATATTCAGAGTGCTGACAGGTAAAAACTTCCAACTAAGAATACCCTATTTAGCAAAGTTATCATTCAGAATGAAGGACAAAGAGTTTTCCAGACAAGTATTTCTGAACAAGTATTTCTAAAGGATTTCATCACCACTAAACTAGTCTTACAAGACATGATAAAGGGACTTCTTTATGCTGAAAAGAAAGATTAATAACAAGAAAACATGAAAGAATAAACCCCACTGAAAAGGTAGATATAGAGTAAAATAATGGATTAATCAGTTATAAAGCTAGTATGAAGGTAAAAAGAAAAGAGCAGTATGAAACTATTGTTACAATAGATATAATAACTATTGTTATTAGTTAATGATATACAAATAAAAAGATATAAAATGTGACATCAAATCCATAAAGCATGCGGGTGGAGGTAAAAATGTTGAGCTTTAAATGGGACCAACTTAAGTTGTTACCAAGTTAAAATAGACTGCTATAGCTATAAGTTGTCATAGGTACCCCCTTTTTGTTTCTAAGGTGGGCAAGATATGGTGATAAGTGCTTTACATACACTATGTCACTGTATTCTTACAAGATTAGTATTATTTTTTCAATGGGTGAGGTAACTAAGTTTCAGGGAGTTTAGTAACTTGACCAGATCCTCCACTCTGATACCATTACTCTTACCAACACTACAATTCTGCCTCTCCAAATATCCAACTATTTATCGTTCTGCACTGGTACTTTCTATGAAGACATTTAGGTATCCAAGCTTTCCAAGAAGATGCTATTTCAGGATAATACTAAGCAGAGTTAATATAATAAACTATTATAAGCTATAACAAGCTATTTTTAATTATGGAGGCATGTCATATTTGAAAAGATTTTAGGATAGAAAAATCAGGAGAATCACAAGTACAAGAAAGGAGAACAGTATGAACTTTATAAAATGCCAATCATTCAACAAATGATTGAGAACTTGACTTGGTAGAGCATTGCACTAATAATAAGGTGGAAAAAAAACTCAGTTTCAGGAGAGCAGTCAGAGGACATTGTGATATGAAGCTTGTCCAATGCCAATTTTAGATTGAAAGGACCTAAAAACAAAAGAAGAGTAGTGCCTTCAAGTATATATGGGAAGTTAGTTCTGATTTCTATTTAAGAAAATATTGAAGCTAAAAAGTAATACAAATGAACTCATTTAAAAAACAGAAACAAGAGACATGCTGCTGCTAAGTCACTTCAGTCATGTTCGACTCTGTGCAACCCCATAGATGGCAGCCCACCAGGCTCCCTCGTCCCTGGGATTCTCCAGGCAAGAACACTGGAGTGGGTTGCCATTTCCTTCTCCAATGCATGAATGTGAAAAGTGAAAGTGAAGTTGCTCAGTCGTGTCTGACTCTTAGCAACCCCATGGACTGTAGCCTACCAGGCTCCTCCATCCATGGGATTTTCCAGGCAAGAGTACTGGAGTGGGGTGTCATTGCCTTCTCCAACAACAACAGACATACATAGAAAAATTATGGTTACCAAAGAGAAAGGAGAGAATGGATAAATTGGGAATATGGGATTAACAGATATGCACTACCATATATAAAATATATAACCAACAAAGATTTGCTGGATAGCACAGGGAACTACAGTCAATGTCTTGTAAAAACCTACAATGGAAAAAAAATCTAAAAAACAGTATACATACATAGTCAAATGTATAGGCAAGTCACTTTGCTATACATTTGAAACTAACACAATATTGTAAATAAACTAACTCCAATTTAAAAATATTAGTGAGATGGAAACTGAAAGTAAAATTTGATATCTTCATAGTGTATCTCCTGCATCTCACACATAAGAGCAACCAAAATCTGTAACCTGTTACCTAACATTCATCAAGCTTTATCTTAAAAGCAAACTGATCCAAAATATAATATTTCAAGACAGAGTAAAGCTCTTTAGCTACTTGACTTTCATAAATATCAGCCTTATAAGAATCATAGCCACTGATGAAAATTTGATAAAAACATTGTCTTTCTCCCAAGAAAATTATATATTATCTACACATATTCAAATTTTTATAAGTAATTTCAGCAATTTCAAAACCATTTTTCAGTCTACCCATGGAACTTATAAGAGCATTTGAACTTTTTAAAAGAAGATCCACTTCATCAGAGGATATTCCAGAGCCCATGGTGTGCAGATATTAGTTCTGGGATTTGGGAAAATCTGTTTATTTGGAAGTTACTGCATGGACACAGAGCTTTTTAAATCTTAACAGGGGGATATAACTTACTGATTTCCAAGTAGCCTCAAGCTCAGAAAGATAAACTTTGATTAGTGAGCCATGTCTTCTAAGATGATGAGCAGGGGCCCACAAATGATTCCAGCTAAATTTCAACATATATTCTAGAATTTTCATATACTGAGAAATTCCTTAGAGGAAGTTCTGTGATGACGATAAGTTAACAGACTCCCTGTAACCATAGTGGACAGTCACCACGAAAGGCATGTAGGACCTAGTATTTCCAAAGACAAACAGAATCTGTAACCTCTTATTTTAGGAAAGAATATCCCACAGAGACATAAAGTAGAATAAGGAGAACACCATTAATATGTACAACCGTTGAATGAATATCCCCTTTTTGGATGAAGTTGGGTTATGACATGTTAAGATTAAGATTAAAGTATTATGGCACAGTACTTTTAGAGTCTCAGGAGGACAGTTAAAAATATGAATCTAAAATTTGGAATACAGCTTGAGGTTGTACATATAGTTTTGTGAGTCATTCATTATCTAATTATCTTTTCAGTGTCAGCCGTTTCTCCTTCTTTGTTTCCCATCCTTGTTAATAGTATAACCATTTATCTGTTGGCCCAGGCTAAAAATATGGGTGTCTTTTAACACTTTCTTTTCAGTTATCATCTGTATGAAGCAGGGCACTCAAAGCCAATCCTCTTGGACAACCCAGAGGGATGGGGTGTGGAGGGATGTGGGAGGGGGGCTCATGATGGGGGGACACATGTGCACCCGTGGCTGATTCACATCGATGTATGGCAAAACTGTTACAATATTGTAAAGCAATTATCCTCCAATTAAAATAAATAACAATTTAAAAAATCATCCTCTACTTCTACCACATTTGAAGGATCATCTGTTGCTTTATACTTGTGTCACTACCTTAGTTCAGGCCATCATCAGTCCAGACTGTTACAACAGCCCTCTCCCAGATCTCCTAGAAGTCAAACTCTCTCTGCTACAGGTGAGCCTTACCATAACAGCCAGTTATCTTCTTAATTTATGCTATTTCATTACATAAAAGGTCTGTTTTTCTTTTTCTTGTAGATTCTTTTTAATTTTAATTTACTATTTTTACTGAAATACAGTTGATTCACACAAAGTCTGTTGTTCTGATGAAAGGCAATACTGCATGATCCACCTTTGAGGTCAAGTAACTAGAAATTCTATAGGTTATATTTTCTTCTAAGAGATTCACATAACTTCAAGGCTCTGAAACTTCCTGCTCTTGCCATTCAATCCAGCATTTTCCACGTGTATTTGCCCACAGAATTTTTTCACAGAAATTTATTAAAACTCTCTCAAGTTAATGTTAGCTGAAACACATTTTGGAAAATGCTTACCTATGGGTTAAAATGCAAAATAGCTTGGACTATGAGGCCACTTGAAGTTTGATCCCAACACATTGTTCCAGACATTCTTTTCTGTATTCAGGAAACTATAAGTTAGTGAGACTTTAAAACAATTTATAGCCTCACTCCTCCATTCTTCCTCTAGTACATCAAACTTTTTACCATTTCTACCTACTGAAGATTATCATTATTTTCATTATTACTACATTTACTACAGTGACAATTTTGAAAGATATAATATAATGGGTATCAATTTAGTTTACACATCTCTTATGCTCCTACTTAGGGCTTCCCTGGTAGCTCAGATGGCAAAGAATCTGCCTGCAAAGCAGGAGACATGGGTTCCATCCCTGGGTCAGGAAGATGCCCTGGAGAAAGAAATGGCTACCCACTCCAATATTCTTACCTGGAGAAGCCCATGGACAATGGAGCCTGGCGGGCTACAGTCCATGGGGTTGCAAAGAGTCAGACACGACTGAGCAACTAAGCACAAGGCTGTATATTGTCACCCTGCTTATTTGATTTATATGCAGAGTATATCATGTCAAATGCCAGGCTGGATGAAGCACAAGCTGGAATCAAGATTGCTCGGAGAAGTATCAATAATGTCAGATATGCAGATGACACCACCCTTATGGCAGAAAGCGAAAAGGAACTAAAGAGCCTCTTGATGAAGGTGAAAGAGGAGAGTGAAAAAGCTGGCTTAAAACTCAACATTCAAAAAACTAAGATCATGGCATCTGGTCCCATCACTATGTGGCAAATAGATGGGGAAACAATGGAAATAGTGATAGACTTTATTTTCTTGGGCTCCAAAATTATTGCAGATGGTGACTGCAGCCATGAAATTAAAAGATACTTGCTTTTTGGAAAAAAAGAAGTGACAAACCTAGAGAGCATATTAAAAAGACATCTTTTTTTCTTTTAATAAAAGCAGCAGAGACATTATTTTGCTGATAAGGTTCCATCTAGTCAAAGCAATGGTTTTTCCAGTAGTCATGTATAGATGTGAGAGTTGGACCATAAAGAAGCCTGGGTGCCAAAGACTTGATGCTTTTGATCTGTGGTGTTGAAGAAGACACTTGAGAGTCCCTTACTGCAAGTAGATCAAGCCAGTCCATCCTAAAGGAAATCAATCTTGAATATTCATCGAAGGACTGATGTTGAAGCTGAAGCTCCAATACTTTGGCCACCTGAGGCAAAGACCCAACTCATTAGAAAAGACCCTGATACTGGAAAGATTGAAGGCAGGAAGAGAAGGGGATGACAGAGGACAAGATGGTTGGATGGCATCACCAACTCAATGGACATGAGTTTGAGCAAGCTGTGGGAGATGGTGAAGGACAGGGAAGCTTGGCGTGCTGCAGTCTATGGGGTCACAAGGAGTTGGACACAACTGAGCAACTGAACAACAACATAACTTCAGTAATAAAAACTGTGATATGGCATAAAGATAGACATGCAGACCAGTAGAATAGATAAGTCCAGAAATAATGCCTCACATATATGGTCAAATGGTTTTGACAAAGATTCCAAGACCATTCAATGGGGAAAGGACAATCTTTTCAACCAATTAACTTCCTCCACCTGGTGGGGATTTCAATATCTATAAGATAGCTCACAGGATATGGTTCAGAATATTATCTATAGACCATGAAGAGGAACTAAAGGTCCTTGCCTATGCTTAATGACTAAATTATCATTATTTAGTCTTGTTGGACTATTTTCCTTTGTTTCTGCATCTTCTCACTTCTCTGATTATTGAGAGATGGGAAAACTGGTTATCCATATGAAAAAGAATTAATTTGGACCCTTACCTTATACTGAAATAGAATTGGACCCTATGGTCCTTCTGCTCCTCCACCATGTCCTCTACCTGCCTTTTGTCTATGAAAACTTTTAGCCGAAGAATAATCAGAGAAGTGAAAAGATGCAGAAACAAGGAAAGTAGTCCAACAAGACTAAATAATAATAGTTCAGTCATTAAACATAGTCAAGGACATTTAGTTCCTCTTCATGGGCTACAGATAATATTCTGAGCCATATCCTGTGAGCTATCTTATAGATACTGAAATCACCACCAGGTGGAAGAAGGATAACTACATGCTGACCAAACTGTAGCCATGACACAAGCTGCCACAATTCAGAGAACTAGCCTCAAAGAAATGGGAACAAACCAACCTTGGAACTGAAGATTAACTGTACTTAAAACAATCAAGATGACACTGATCAGATCACTGCAGGACCAAATTCAAAATGACTGTCAGAGCTGACTATGCTGTTTTTGCCTGTAGTCCCCTCCCTCCTTCTATCAAAGGCCTTGCCCACTGATTATCAGTGAAGTGGAGTCAGCCTTTGTACAGGTGTCTGCCTTTCCCCATCCCCACTGGTTGCCAGCATCCAAAATAAAGCAAACTTTCCTTTCCGCTAGCCTTACCTCTATATTGACTTTTGAGTGGCAAGAAGCCAGACCCCCCACTCTCAGTAACAAATACTATATATAAAAATCAACTTACAATGGATGGAAGATCTAAATGTAACAGCTAAAACTATAGAACTCTTGGATAAAAACATAGGGAAATGCTTTATGACTTTGGATTTGATAATGATTTCTTGGATATGACACCAAAAGCACAGATAACAAAGAAAAAATAAATCAATTGGACTTAATCAAACCAAACATTTTTGTACATCAAAGAACATCATCAACTAAATGTAAAGATAACCCACTTATCTGGATTGGAAGAAATTATTTGCAAAACATATGTCTGGAAGGGATTAATATTCATAATATATAAAGAAGTTCTACAACTAAGCAACAAAAAGTCAAACAACCCAATTTGAACATAGGTGAAGGAGTTGAGTGGTCATTTCTCCAAATATGTACAGATGGACAATAAGTCCATGAAAAGATGTTCAACATCACTAATCATCAGGAAAATGCTAATCAAAACCACAATGAGATATCACTTATACCCATTAGGATGGTTATTATCATAAAGAGAAAATGCCAAGTGTTGGTAAGAATGGAGTGAAATTATAATGCTTGTGCATTGTTGACAGAAATGCTAAAATGTATAAAACAGTATTGTGGTTCCTCAAAAAATTAAAAATAGAATTACCATATAATTAAGCAATTTAATTTCTGGGTATATACCCCAAAGAATTAAAATTGGGGATTTGAAGATGTTTGCACATGTGTGTTCATAGTAACATTATTCATAATAGCCAGAAATTGGAAACAATGCAACCCTTTCCAATCCAATGGAAATCTTCATCAATGGATGAAGCGATAAACAAAACATGGTATACACATACAATGAGGTAGGAATTTCCTCTAAAAAGGGAAGGAAATTTCAACTAGTATTACATCATGGATAGACATTTTGCTGTGTGAAACAAGCCAGACACAAAAGGACAAATATAGTATGATTCTATATATTATGTACCTAGAGTAGTCAAATTCATAGAGATAAGAAGTAGAATAGTGGTTGATAGGGATTAGGTGGAAAGAGAAGTGGACAGTTAATATTCAATGGATATAAAATTTTAATTTGTGAAATTGAAAGAAATGAAATTGAAAAGAAAGTGAAAGAAATTGAAAGAAAGTTCTGGATATGGATGGTGGTGATGGTTGAACATCAATGTAAATATACTCAATATCACTAAACTGTTCAGTTAAAATGTTTAAAATGGTAAATTTCATGTTATGTGTATTTTACCAGAATAAAAAGTCCATCATACAAAAATAATCAAAGAGTAAAAAATGTTTAAGTTCAGAAAAGGTGCAGAAAAAAGCATATTACAAAGTTTGGCACACATTCATATAAATACTCTGTTTTTTAGGAATAGAAGGTATCTTCCTCACCATGAAAAAATGCATAAATAAACAAAATAAAACAGAAAAACAAACTCCAAACTCTTTAGCTAACATCTTGCTTAATCTTGAAAGACTGACTGTTTTCTCCTTAAGACTGGGAACAGTACAAGTATGTATTCTCTCACTACCCCTATTCAATATTGTACTTGATGTCCTAGCTGGTAGAATAAGGCAAGAAAAACAAATAAAAGATGTACAATTAAAAAGTATACTCTTTTTTTTTGTGGGACTGCTTTTTATTTTAATTTTAAATTAATTTATTTATTTTAATTGGAAGCTCATTACTTTACAATATTGTGATTTTTGCCATACATTGACATAAAACAATGAGAGGAAAAAGAATTATACTCTTACTATTTCAGAAAACAGGATTAAATACACAGAAACTCTCATAGAATACTTTTTAAAAACTCTACTGGAAATCATAAGCAAATTTAGCAAGGAAGTTCAATACAGGATCAACACACAAAAATCAATTATATTTCTATACATAGAAACAAACATAAAATGAAATTTCAAATAAGTATTCAAATTTGCATCAAAAATCATGATATATATAAGATAAATTTAACAAAATATGTTCCAAAGCTATGCATTGAAAGCTATAGTACAACTACAGTTGATGCTGGAGGGAAAGCAGTTGTTTTCTCACAATTTGTAAGTTTTGTTCTAGGCATCAGATCTGGTTTCAACTGGTGCAGCTGATAGACTGTCATTAAGATAAATGCCCTGACTATACTTAGGTTTCTTTGGTAAATGTTTGGTATTGTGACTGATAAATTTTTACATTGTTTAAGGGCCATCAACCTTAATATTGATTAAAAATAAAATAGCATACACCCATCTCAGATGGAAGAAGTGTTCCAATGGACATTTGTAGACTTCTCTGTTAGCATCAGTTTGGGCCATGCATGAACTGGTCAGAAGGGGATAAGGCTCATGTTTTAGCTAAGTAGAAGTGATCTACAAAATATTCCCTAGCTGGATAGGCCACAAAACTCAAAATACCAAAAAGAGAGATTAAGAGATCAAGAGAGTGAGAGAGAAAGAGAGAAAGCACTGGATTATATCAGGAGACTTGCTAAGGCAGGACAAGATATATGATCTAAAGTCCAGACGGAGACAGAGATTGTTGCAATAGCTACTCTTTTTTGAGTGCCTTCACTGTTGCAGAAACGTTAGCCTTAAGAATGAGATATTATTATTCCCATTCAATTAATGAGGAAATTACAACATAGATGGGTTACATACCTTATTCAGGGGCTTGGGCTTCCCAGGTAGTGCTAGTGGTAAAGAATCTGCCCACCAATGCAGGAGACTCAAGAGATTTGGGTTCGATTCCTGGGTTGGGAAGATCCCCTAGAGTAGGAAGTGCAACCCACTCCAATATTCTGACCCAGAAAATTCCACAGACAGAGAAGCCTAGGGGGCTATAGTCCACGGGGCCGCAAAGAGTCGGACACGACTGCGCTCATACCTTATCCAAGATGATACAGCTAATAAACAGTAGGTCTGGAATCTGAACCTCATCTTTCTTTAAAGCCAAATTATTGCCCCCTTTAACAAATAGGATTTTTAAATTTCAATTCCATCAGACAAACCATTTGCTTTCTGTTCTATTTTATATTATGTTCTGGTTGTAGGTGGCCTTGGGACAGCTGGTACTGATTTGACTTTGAAAGAAGCAAAAGATATCCAGGCAAATTCTGTTCTGAATGAGACAAGGATAGAAATTTGGGGATTATCTCATGGTAAATCTATTTGCTTTTATTCGGAATGTACAGATACATTCCTGTCAGCAGATGGCTTAAGTGTTTACAACCATTAATGTAAACTCTAGATTTCTAGTCTCATTTTGTTGAACAGAGCAAGGGCTGAAGTGTTTACCTCCAGTAAATTGAGCTTTTTTTTTTTTTTAAGTGTTCTTAAAAAAAAAAATTCAGATATGTTAGTTTATAAAACTGACATCCAGAAAACCAATAGAATCTTGGAGTTGAAAGAAACCTTAAGAGATGAAAGGTAACCCAGTTTAGTCCTTGCATCCCAGCATCAGGTTAGATTAATTTTTACTGGGGTGAGGGGAGGTTTATATTGCACCTATTCTTCATGTAAAGCTATTTATATTTAAATGATTCTTATTATTTAGGAATGTTCAAACTAGACAGGATCCAAAGAGATTGCCTAATCTAATGAAATTATTTCATTTTACAGATGAGGAAACTGAAACCACACCTACAGGAAGACCACACCTATTGTTGAATTATGGTATGGGGTTTTTCCTTCTGGGTATAATACTGGCAAGATAAATTAAAGTCATGTCAAGGAAATTTCAACTCTAAACCCAGGAAATCAGAAAGTGTTCCTTCTCTGCTTCTCCAGGAGGGAGAATGGAGTTAGAACAAAGGAGAGAGAGAGACAGAGACAGAGAGGCTGTGTGTATGTCTATATGTGTGCGTGCATGTGCCCCCAAGGGCAGGCACGTGTACTTAGATGTGTGCTTAGGTGTTAAAGACTGCTAAAGTATAAGCACTATTGGCTTTGATAAAGAAATACCATGGACTTGAGCATTTGACGTAGATTGAAAATGACTTTCTGCCAAGAAAGGCTCTCTACTAGTTTTTGGCTAGTGGCAAATGAAAGACAGGATTACTCTTATTCCAGAGCCACCAACAATTCATACCAGTCATGGTTACCAGCATAAAATCTAGAGGTGAGGAGGTCAGAATTCTTTCACATGGATTGATGGGGAGTGTGCCTAGAAGAAAATACATGCTTCCAAATACCTTCTACATCTGGATCCCACACTGTAAGACTTGGCAGTCCAACTGCTTTAAAAAATGTTGCAACATTGTTAGGTAACCTGCCTAACAATAAGGATATGTTGAAGCAGTACATAGTTTGGAATATTCCACATATGCATAAGTATGTAAGTCCTGAAATGCTGTTTTTCTTGTCCTTAATCTGGCAGAGAAGTGTAAACATACAATCAGATGTTTAATCATGGCTCATATTTAGCATATTTATTTATCTTTGTTTTAATTATATTTTCTGAGAAAGTACCATTTAAAAGGTATGCTGCTTAATGTAATAGTCTAGTTGCCTGGAAAATTTTGTATATACAGATATCTCTAATGTACTATATTTTCAATGTGTACATCTTTTTACATATTGCAATTATATTTTTCATTGGGGATTGCTCTGGTTCAGCAATAGTAAAAGCCTGGAACATTGTGTTGAGAAGGATTCTGAAGTTTCATCAGGGTTCTCAGTGGGAAAGGGTACCCTGAGTGGTTAGTGTTTTTGGTATCAGTGTGAAAAGGGAGAATAGTGGAAAATACCATGTATATAATACACTTGAAAAATTATTTTTTTATAATTTTTTAATAGGCACTATAGAAACATAGTGGGCTTCCCAGGTGGCACAGTGGTAAAGAACATGCCTGCCAATGCAGGAGATGCAAGAGATGTGGGTTCGATCCCAGGGTCGGGAAGATCCCCTGAAGAAGAAAATGGCAACCCACTCTGGTATTCTTGCCTGGAAAGTTCCAAGGACAGAGGAGCCTGGTGGGCTATAGTCCATGGGGTCGCAAAGAGTCAGATATGACTGAGCACAGCACAGGAGCAGCATAGGAACATAGCAAACCATAGAAACAGCAGAGAAAAATACACGACAAATTATATTCCTTTCCATTCTTCTCCCTCTGTCCCCATATGCCACTTCTTAGAGGGAACTATTGTTGAATTTCTTTCAGAGATATTTTAAAAGCATTTCTGATAAACATCTACTTTTTATACAAATTTTAGCAAAGACATGTATTTTCTACACCATTCATTTTTAACATGGCAAATGTTATATATATATTTTAAACAAAATTTTTTAAAATAGTAATATAGCACACTGCAAAACACTGAATTGTATCCTTTATATGCATGAATTATATAGTATGTGAGTTATTCATATGGTTGGATTAATATCTGCCATATTTTCATTGTTTTCTATTAGTTGCCTTTGTTCCTATTTTTTTGTCTTTCAAACTTTTTCCACCTTTGTAGTTTTAATGGCACACTTTGTAAATATAATTCTGTTTCCCTCCTTTCTTGACATATCAGTTATATTTCTTTATTTATTTATTTTAGTGGTTGCCCTAGGGTCTGCAATATTCACTTACACTTAATTCAAGTCTACCTCAAATAACATTATACCACTTCACTGGTAGTATAAGTACCTTGTGATAACAAAATAATCATAATTCCTTCCTCCTATGGCTTGTATCAGGAGAAGGCAATGGCACCCCACTCCAGTACTCTTGCCTAGAAAATCCTATCGACGAAGGAGCCTGGTAGGCTGCAGTCCATGGGGTCACTAAGAGTCGGACACGACTGAACGACTTCATTTTGCTTTTCACTTTCGTGCGTTGGAGAAGGAAATGGCAACCCACTTCAGTGTTCTTGCCTGGAGAATCCCAGGGATGGGGGAGCCTGGTGGGCTGCCGTCTATGGGGTCGCACAGAGTCGGACACGACTGAAGTGACTTAGCAGCAGCAGCAGCAGCAGCAGCCTGCCTTGTATCATTGCTGTCAATCATTTCACTGATATATAATTATATACACATATACATATATACCATATATATAAGATATATAATTGCCTACATTGTTGTTATTTTTATTTTGAATAAGCTGCTATCTGTAAAATAAATTAAAAATAAAAGTAAAGTAAAAGTTTTTATTTTACCTTCCTTAATTTCTTCTCCGATACTCTTCCTTTCTTTACATAGATTTGAGATTTTTGACTTACATCATTTTCCTTGTCTCTGAAGAACTTCTTTTAGCATTTAATGCAAAACAAGTTTTCTGGTAGTAAATTCCCCTCAAATTTGGTTTATCTGAAAAACTCTTATTTCTCCTTCACTTTTGAAAAATAATTTCACAAGGTACAGAATTGTAAGTTGGTGAGTTTTTTTCCCTCTCAACAGTTTAAATATTTTTATCTACTCTCTCCATTGTTTGTATGTATGAGGAGAAATTGGATGTAATTCTTATTCTTGTTTCTCTATAGGTTCTTCCCTCTGACTTGTTTCAAGATTTTTTTTTTTAATCTTTGAATTTGATATGCTTAGATGTGGTTAGGGTTTTTTTTTGTTTGTATTTGTTCTCTTTTTTTTTCTTTTTCAAATATCCTACTCAGCGTTCTCTGAGCTTCTTGGTCCTGTGGTTTGGTGTTGGACATTAATTTGGCAGGATATTCTCAGTCTTATTCCTTCAAATATTTCTTCTCTCTTTCCTTCTCTCTTTCTGACCCTTCTGCTATTTCTATTTTACATAATTTTTACCTGTTGTAGTTGTCACACTATTATTGGATATTATGTTCTGATGTTTTTTTTCAATCTTTTTTCTCTTTGCTTTTCAGCTTTGGAAATTTCTACTGACATATCCTCGAGCTCAGAAATTCTTTTCTCTCCTATGTCCACTCTATTAATGAGTCCATCAAAGGCATTTTTCATTTTGTTATAGTGTTTTTTATTTTTAGCATTGCTTTTTAGTTTTTTCTTAGAATTTCCATCTTTCTGCTTATATTACCCATCTATTTTTGCATGTTGTCTACTTTTTACTAGAGCCCTTATCATATTAATAATAGTTGCTTAAAATTCCCAGTCTGATAATTCTAACATTCCTGAATATCTGAGTATAGCACTGATGCTTGCTGTCTCTTCAAACTGTGGTGTGTTTTGTTTTGTTTTTGCTTTTTCGTATGCCTTATAATTTTTTTTGTTGAAAGCTGGACATAACATACTGTGCAAAAGGAACTCTGATAAGTAGACTTTTAGTGATGTGGTGGTAAGGGGGCTGGGCAGGAAGAATTCTATAGTCCTTTGATTAAGTTTCAGTTTTTTAGTGAACCAGTGCTCCTGGGCTATAAACTTTATAGGTGTTTCTCAGTTTTATCCTCACCTTAGGAGGGACAGAATAGCTAGAGAGGACTGGTGTGGGTATTTTAGGACTTCCCTGGTAGCTCAGACGGTAAAGCATTTGTCTACAATGCGGGAGACCTGGGTTTGATCCCTGGATAGGGAAGATTCTCTGGAGAAGGAAATGGCAACCCACTCCAGTACTCTTGCCTAGAAAATCCCATGGACAGAGGAGCGTGGTGCAGGCTACTGCCCATGGGGTCACAAAGAGTCAGGCATGACTGAGCAACTTCACTTCATTTCTGATAAAACTCCAGGAGGTTAGGTTCACATAAAATAAATTTTCTTGATAACTGGCCTTGTAAGAAGAATAAAATGCTCTGGTATGTTTTATAATGGTTACATTTTTTCTTCTCCTGAAAGAAGCACAAGGGAATTTTTTTCTGATATTTGCTCTGAGAACATAGTAGAGCTCCTAGAGGTAAAACTTACCAAAGTTTGGGGAACTTGCCAATGACTTGCCCCTCACTGGAGTTTTTAACTCTCAGATGTTTCCACACTAAGCCTCCAGCAATTCATCAATTACAGTTCAGGTTTTCCTGCCTCTGGTACTAGTTCTCATATGCGTTTCTGCTGATGGGATTTTGCTCCAGTAAGTTATGATTCTCTTTATCTGCCTGTTTGCCTCTCCAATTTGGGAGGCAGTGGCTTTCCCTCACTTCTCTGACATATCTAACAAAAGTTGTTAATTTTTCACTTTATACAGCTTTTTACTTGTTGTTATGAGGAAGTAACAACTTCCAAGCTCTTTACATGCTAGAGCAGAAACCAGAATTATCTGCACCATGTATTTTTTTTAGTTAATAATTGATCTTGGAAATTGTTTCATATTATAATACAGCACTTGGCTTTTTCAACAGGGGCACAGCATTATAAGAATTATAAGAATATCTTATAATTTAACACACCCCTATAAATGAATACTTAGGTTCTTTTCAATTTTTTTGTTATAAACAATGCTATAGTGAATATCCTGTGTACCAATATGCAAATAGATCCACAGGATATGTTGTTACAAAGAATGTAGACATCATTGCTAAATCTTCCTTTATAGAAATTGTATCAGTTTGGACTCTTACCAACAATGTATGTAAATGCCCAATTCTGTATATTCTCATCAATATAGTATATTATCAAACATTCTAAAAAATCTCAAACAGTATAGGTGAGAAATGGTATCTCACTGTAGTTCTGTTTTGTGATTCTCTAATATTGAGTGAATTTAACCATTTTTAAAAATTTAATTGCCTTTTTTCCTTTTCTGTGAACTCTCTGTTCCTGTCTTTCCCCCAAATTTCTACTGGTCTATTTATCTTTTTATTATTGATTTCTAGGAGCTCTTTACATATTAAGGAAAATGGCCCTTTGTCATGTGTATTGTACAATTCCATTTTCCTAGTACGTAATTTTCTTTTAAATTTTTAACAGTATTTTCTTGCCATGTAGAATTTTTATAATATTTAGGTGGCTAAATTTATTAGTTTTTCATTTGATGTTTCTGGATTTTGCATTATGCTTAGAAAGGCCTTGACTTACTGTTTTTGTACTTTTGCTTTTTCTGTTTAAACTTTTGGTTCATCTGGAATTTATTTTGGTTAAATTTGGGAGTTAGGGATCCAACTTGATTACTATTATTTTCTCTGTTGGCTACCCAATTTTGAGTTGTGCTTCTTTAATAAAATGCTTATTTTCTTATTTCCTCATAGCTTTTTGGTAATAGCATTTTAATATATCAATATTATAATAGAAATATCATATATTTTGAAACTGTTAGTAGTTTTCATTTGTGTTATTATATATTATACTACAATGGCATTCTTAATGTACATTTTCTTATTTCTGATAAATTGTTTCTCTGAGATACATTGATAAAAGTGAAATAATTAAGTGTTGCTAAGTATAGTCATGGGCTTCCCTGGTGGCTCAGCAGTAAAGATTCTACCTTCAATGCAGGAGCTGCAGGTTTGACCTCTGGGTTGGAAAGATCCCCTGGAGAAGGAAATAATAACCCACTCCAGTATTCTTACCTGAAAAATTCCATGGATAAAGGTGCCTGGCAGGCTACAGTCCATGGAGTCGCAAAAGAGTCAGACACGACTTAGCAACTAAACAATAACAAAAGTATGGTCATATTGCTTTTCCAAAAGTGTGGCAGTTATTAATCCTGCCATTGAGTAACAAAATCTCATGAGTTTAGAGTGGGTTTTCTTTTACAATTAAGCTGAAAAAAATGAATATCTAAGCTTGCTTTAATTGGCATTTATTTGATTATTAGAGGGTATGAACACTTTTTTGTGTGTTCATTTATTCTTTTCACTTAGTGGAAATTTGGGGCCAAGCAAATCTGGCTTTAAATTTTAACTCTGCCACTTCCTAGTATAGGTATGTCATATTAAAAAATGTGTATAATACCTGCTGTGTAATGGTTTTTTGATGGTCATATATGTGACATTAAAAAACCTAACTTGTGTACTGATTTAATGAATAAGAGCTATTATTATTATTTCCCTTTGTGTGAATTGTCTATCATATTCTTTGTCAAAAATAACATTGTGCAGAAATATTAAAAAAGCTGGATGAACACTAGAATAGGAAATGGAGACTTATTGACCATAGGCTTTTGTCACTAAGTAGTGTATGACTCTTGCAACCCCATGGATTGTAGCCTGCCAGGCTCCTCTGTCCATGGGATTCACCAGGCAAGAATACTGGAAGGGGTTGTCATTTCCTTCTCCATATTAGCCATAAGACCCTCAGAAAATCACAGTTAAAAGTCTTTGATGGTGTGGATCACAATAAACTATGGAAAATTCTGAAGGAGATGGGAATACCAGACTACCAGACCTGCCTCTTGAGAAACCTGTATGCAGGTCAGGAAGCAACAGTTAGAAGTGGACATGGAACCACAGACTGGTTCCAAATAGGAAAAGGAGTATGTCAAGGCTGTATATTGTCACCCTGCTTATTTAACTTCTATGCAGAGTACATCATGAGAAACGCTGGGCTGGAGGAAGCACAAGCTGGAATCAAGATTGCCGGGAGAATTATCAATAACCTCAGATATGCAGATGACACCACCCTTATGGCAGAAGGTGAAGAAGAACTAAAGAGCCTTTTGATGAAAGTGAAAGAAGAGAGTGAAAAAGTTGGCTTAAAGCTCAACATTCAGAAAAACAAAGATCATGGCATCTGGTCCCATCACTTCACGGCAGATAGATGGGGAAACAGTGGAAACAGTGGCCAACTCTATTTTGGGGGGCTCCAAAATCACTGTAGACAGTGATTGTAGCCATGAAATTAAAAGATGCTTACTCCTTGGAAGGAAAGTTGGTCATAACTAGACATAGTTGACCAACCTAGACAGCATATTCAAAAGCAGAGACATTACTTTGCCAACAAAATTCTGTCTAGTCAAGGCTATGGTTTTTCAGGTAGTCATGTATGGATGTGAGAGTTGGACTATAAAGAAAGCTGAGTGCCAAAGAATTGCTGCTTTTGAACTGTGGTGTTGGAGGAGACTCTTGAGAGTCCCTTGGACTGCAAGGACATCCAACCAGTCCGTCCTAAAGGAGATCAGTCCTGGGTGTTCATTGGAAGGACTCATGTTGAAGCTGAAGCTCCAATACTTTGGCCACCTGATGCGAAGAACTGACTCATTTGAAAAGACCCTGATGCTGGGAAAGATTGAGGGTAGGAGAAGGGGACAATAGAGGATGAGTTGGTTGGATGGCATCACTGACTCAATGAACATGGGTTTGGGTGGACTCTGGCCATTGGTGATGGATAGGGAGGCCTGGCGTGCTGCGGTTCATGGGGTCGCAAAGAGTCGGACACAACTTAGAGACTGAACTGAACTGAAACGCTCTTGAGTGTTAATTTCCATGTAAAAATTGAGATAATTTCTATCTTGCCCACTTTGCTTTTGTGAATTTTGAATAAGATAACAGATGTGACAGAAGTTGGAAAACATTAATTAAAAATTACTGTATTTTTACTGTTACTATTATGATGAAGAAAAGTCAATGCTCAAAATTCCTATGGCTAAAACGCATCCAAAATCTACCACCTCTTTCTTTAATGGTCTGAATTATGAGATGCTATCAGTGTAGACTACGGTTCTCTTAGCGAATTCTCCACATCAGCAGCAATTTAAAGGGGGGAGGGGAGCAGGCTTTTACTTTGACATTCACTTTCCACTTTCATGCACTGGAGAAGGAAATGGCAACCCACTCCAGTGTTCTTGCCTGGAAAGTCCCAGGGACGGGGGAGCCTGGCGGGTTGCCATCTCTGGGGTTGCACAGAGTTGGACACGACTGAAGTGACTTAGCAGCAGCAGCAGCAGAGAAAGAACACATACCTGAAGCAATTTAGCACACTTACAGGAAATTAAAATTTGTATATATTTATGGAGAATAACTCATAAGAGGCCAAGATTGTCTCAAGGGAAATTCTTAATCCCTAGACCTTTAGAAGTCAAGATCACAAAACCTTTTGATGTCTTAGAACAGTTGACTGGAAGAAACATAGCAATGACTCATTAGATAGGAATATATCCATAAAGCAAACTGGCTACAGTTAAACTGATTCAAGATAGTGGAGCATGAGGGCCAAGAATGTCATTTCTTGAGGCAAACAGACTTGAATGCCAATCTTGTGTTTGTCACTTATCAGCTGAGTGATATTGGCCAAATTGTCCCAGTTTCCCCAAAGTGTTGTTATGAGGCTTACATGAGAAATATGGTGCTTGTAATGTGGTTACTTAGTACAGTTCCTAACACATATTAAATACCAAAGAAATGGTAGTACAGTTCCTAACACATAGTAAATACCAAAGAAATGGTAGCTATTATTAAACACAGTTATTATTAGCAGTATTATTAATATCTCAATAATTAGTATAATCAAAAATTTTGCATGTGTTTGTGTGAATAGAAGTAACCATGATTGTTACTTCTTTTACTGAATAACAGCCCTGAGCAATACCCTTTCAAAGGAGCCTCATAAATGCAAAGTCTCAAAACTTTAGATGTTAGAACTAGATCAGTCTAGACAGGAAAAATAAACTGTTTCTCTCAAACTTTATAGAGGCACCTTCACACAGGTTGAAAATACAGGAGAAAATAAAAGTTAGTTATAAGTGGACATTTGCTTAGAAATATGCTAAACTTGTGGTATTTCAGAAAAACTATGAGGAGATTTGAAAGGCCTGTTACAGTAATTAGCTTAATAGAGTCATCAATAGATAATGTATGTCAGAATTAAGTGGTTGGTTGTGTTTACAAAAAAAAAAAATTCAGATGCACACTAAAATCAATTTATTTCCAGAGGTTAACACTGCTTTTCTATAGACTGCAGCATAACATGGAGAAAACAATGGCACCCCACTCCAGTACTCTTGCCTGGAAAATCCCATGGATGGAGGAGCCTGGTGGGCTGCAGTCCATGGGGTCGCTAAGAGTCAGACACGACTGAGTGACTTCACTTTCACAGCTCACTTTCATGCATTGGAGAAGGAAATGGCAACCCCTTCCAGTGTTCTTGACTGGAGAATCCCAGGGGCGGGGGAGCCTGGTGGGCAGCATAACAAGTAAAACTGTCAGACATTTTTAGGAAGGGACAGCATGTGGGTTATTAACCTAACCAATCTTTTCTTCAAACCAAAAAAATTCTGCACATGCCGTGACTGTAGGGTTTTTTTTTTTTTTTTCAAACTTTTCTTTTATGATAAATTTCAAGTCATATTTGAAGTTGGTGAAGAACATAGAGTGTATGTGGACTTTTCCAGCAAATATCCTAACAGGTTGCATAGCTCTCATTTCTTTCACACTCTTTTATCCTGCCAATTGTAGTCTTACCATTTCTTTTTTAAAAGGACTCAATCATGCTAATTTTCTGTTTAAAACTTACTCATTATCAGTAGATTAAGTCTAAACCTCCTAGTAGGACTAGGAAGGTGCATTACAATGTTTTGACATATATCCTTTTTAAATTCCTTTCTTACCTTTTCTCTGCCTGATAGAAATTACTCTCTTTGAAAGTTTTGCCAAAAGAAAATTAATGTTCCTTCTACACCTTCCATGCATGTTGATTGTTGATATTTTTATTAAAATCCTTCAGTCAATTTAGACTTGCTTCTACGGGCTGAAACATTCTTGGTCATTTTTTTATCACACTCTAGAACTTAGCATGCTGTCTAAACATATTAATTTTAAAAATGCCCTATAAATGCTGTTTGAAAGAATGAATGAGTTGGTGGAAGTCATTAGCTTTTATATTCAACATCAGATAAAATAGATATCATAGCTTAGAAATTATTTGGTTGAATTCTGCCTTGAGCCATAGATATTAAGCAATTTTCCTTAGTATAAAAAATTAGGAATTTTGACAAACAGGTCATAATATAAGGTTTTATTTTATTTATCAGTATTTGCATAATTAAAATCCAGTTTTAATATTGTATTTGGTATGAAATTTTCTAAAATTTGAATAGCATAAATAAAACTCTGTGCCCTATACCTGATTAATTTATTTAGCAAAAGAGAGCTTCAGATTGAATTTAAATTATATAACTTTAAATAGACTTTGAAATGTTAATACATCAAAGCCAATTATGACAAACATTTGCCATAAAAGGTGGTATTATTCTGAACCTAGGAACAACAACAGTGAAAACCAATAAGAAAGAAATCTTTAGATCTACTCCAGTTATAAAATAAAATCCATATATGGGATACATTTTAGAATGAAGAGATGTCAGAAATCTATGTATAACTGATATGAGAATTTTCCATCTGGTCCTTTGCTTCATACTAATGAAAAGCATTTCTAATTAAAAAGCAATTTTGTTTAAATAACAGTTGTTCATTCAACATTTATTGAGCTTCTATTTTGAGTCAAATTTGGCTCTAGGACATAAGTTTACATCAGTGAACCAAATAGGCAGAGTTTTTATTAATAGAAATTATTTTCTTATATAAGAAAAAAGTAAGTAAATAAAATATGATTACATATGTGTGTATGCATGTATGTGTGTGTGTGTGAATGCTATGTCAGATTCCCTGGTGGCTCAGATGGTAAAGAATCTGCCCGCAGTGCAGAAGACCCAGGTTCAATACCTGGGTCGGGAAGATTCCCCGGAGAAGGGAATGGCAATCCAGTCCAGTATTCTTGCTTGGGAAATTCCATGGACAGAGAAGCTTGGTGGGCTACAGTCCATGGGGTTGCAAAGAGTTGGACTCGATTGAGCAACTAACACTTAATTACTTATGCATGTGTGTGTGTGTGTGAATGCTATGTCAGATGGTGATAGGGACTATAATGTAAGACAAAGCAGGGTATGGGACTTCCTTGGTGTTCCAGTGGTAAAGACTCCACACACTCAATGCAGGGGGGCCCAGATTCAATACTTAATCAGGGAACTAGACCCACATACCACAACAACAATGAAAAAGATACTACATGCTACAATGAAGATACTGCATGCAGCAACTAAGATCCAGTAGAGCCAAATAAATAAATAAATAATTTTTTTAAAAAGCAGGGTATGGAAGGACGAATGGGAAAGTTTCTGTAGTAAGATGACATTAGAGCAGAGATGTAAGAGAAGTGAGGGAGTAGGTCACATGGCTCTCTGGAGAAAGAGAATGTCTCATAGTAGGGATAGCACTTGTGGCAATCTTGAGTGCAAAATACACTTGGGGACTAGGTATTAATATACCAAGGAAGTCAGTGTGACTGGGTGGAATAAACTGGCAGAAAGATGTAGGTGCTGAGGTCTTAGAAGTAATGGTGATGATGATGCATATGAAAGTTGGGAAGTGGTGCAGATTATATCATGTGAGGCCTTGTAAGCCATGTTGAGAGAGGAGAAGTCATTGGGAAGTTTTGAACAGAGTGATATGATCTGACATTTATTTATATATTGTCTGCATAAGCTGTGCCTTTCATTCTAAATTCTTCATTAGTCATTACTAGGCTACACTTTAGTTTATTACTTTGTTTAGAGGTCAAAGCACATGACCAGAAACAGTTTAGGCAATTTTAGACAATCATTAATAATAATAGTAATGAATATGGTTAATAATAATAGTTATTAACTTTAAACATCATCATAGCAGCAACAACAGCAAAAATGCACATGAATGTTACCATGTAGGTACCTGCTCTGTGTACTCTGCACATATATTGTTTCTTAGGATCCTCACAACTACCTATGAGGAAGTACTGTTATTCTGTCTATGTTATATTTGTAGAAACAAGAACATAAGTCGCTTAATCTCCAGAAAACATTTTATTTATGCTGCTATCTGCCTTATGCAAAACTACATTTATCTTGTTTTGGTATAAAATGACAACACAGAATAATATAGTGCACAACTATTTGACTTGCTTTTGAGGAGTAATAACAGTAGTTTAATCAAAATAGTAAATATTAATTGAATATTCTATATTCTATATAGTGTATATATATGTATATATATATCCACTATATTCTAGGTACCATACTAAATGCTATATATATATTACCTCATTTAATCCTTACAATATCCCAGACAAGGAAACTGGAACTCAGGGATGCAAAGTAAGTTATCCAAGGTAACACAGCTAGTGGATCACAACAAACTGTGGAAATTTCTTAAAGAGATGGGAATACCAGACCACCTTATCTAACTCCTGAGAAACCTGGTCAAGAATCAAAAGTTGGAACCAGACAGACATGGAACAACAGACTGGTTCAAAATGGAGAAAGGAGTTCATTAAGGCTGTATATTGTCACCCTGCTTATTTAATTTCTATGCAGAGCACATCATGTGAAATGCTGGGCTGCATGAATCCAAAGCTGGAATCAAGATTGCAGGGAGAAATATCAGCAACCTCAGATATGAAGATGATGCCACTCTAATGGCAGAAAATGAAGAGGAAATAAGGAGCCTCTTAATGGTGGTGAAAGACAAGAATAAAAAAGCTGGCTTAAAATTCAACATTCATAAAACTAAGATTATGGCATCCTGTCCCATCACTTCATGCAAATAGATGAAGAAAAAGTAGAAACAGTTTCAGATTTTATTTTCTTGGGCTCCAAAATCACTGCAGATGGTGACTGCAGCCATGAAATTAAAAGACGCTTGCTCCTTAGAAGAAAAGCTATGACAAACCTAGACAGTGTATTAAAAAGCAGAGACGTCACTTTCCCAGCAAAGGTCCCTCTAGTCAAAGCTATGGTTTTTCCAGTGGTCATGTATGGATATGAGATTTGGACCATAAAGAAAGCTGAGCCCTGAAACATTGATGCTTTTGAGCTGTGGTGTTGGAGAAGATTCTTCAGAATCCCTTGGACAGCAAGGAGATCCAAACAGTCCATCCTAAAGGAAATCAGCCCTGAATATTCATTGGAAGGACTGATGCTGAAGCTGAAGCTCCAATATTGTGGCCAACTGATACGAAGACCCCACTCACTGAAAAGGACCCTGATGCTGGGAAAGATTGAGGGTAGGAGGAGAAGGGGCTGACAGAAGATGAGATGGTTGAATGGCATCATCAACACAGCTAGTAAATGGTAAAACAAGGCTCAAACCTAGGTTGATCTTACTCCAGGGTTTGTGTTTTCACTATTGTACTATATGACAAAATGTGGGTGAAAATAGATTGATGCATTCAAAATCTTTTAAAAGTGTATTTGATATAACATGTTTCAAAACCCTCTTCATTAAATTTATTTTTAATCTGTGAACATAGAGTCATCAGCAGTTGTATGTCTATTTGGAATGTCCTATAAATGTAAAGCACACAGTACTGTTCCTTCTAGATCAGCCTCTGTGATAGTCAGTCAGTTTATTACCTTGATCTGTCCACATGATCCATATGTTGTTTATCTAACCATTTGAACTGTCTGGTCCTTGAGATCAGTGATGGCCATGGTGTGCCTATCACTTTGAATATGTAACGTGGAAAAATACATTTGTCATTTCAGTCTAACACAAGTTACAAAAATAGTAAAAAGGACACAATGCAAAGATAAATTGCTGAAAGAGAGGAAGAGGAAGGGCAATGAAAAGGAAGTGGATGACAGAGAGGGAGAGGAAGGGATTGGACTCTGCCAGTGATAAGTGGCAATATAGAACCAGCATCAGTCTCCCAATACCCACCAGTCTACTGTGCATTCTGAAAGATTCTGCTTTCACTTCCCTCTCCTATTAGAAAACACTCCAGAGGACAGGTGAACCTCATTTTTTCCCTCCTTGCTCATCTCCTTATCCAAAGAATTCCCTCTAGGGCTTATTCATATTCACAAAGTCAGAAAGAACAAAAATTGTTTAAAAAAAAAAAAAAACATTTATTCTTTGTAATAAATTAGATGGGAAGTTCCTGAAACCAGGGGGCAAGTTTTATTTATCTCTGAGGTTCCAGTACTTGGCCTAAGCACTAGTACATGTTAGGCCTTGAGGAAATGTTTGTTGAAAGAATGAGTATTTTAAATTCAATATTGTAAAATAAAATAAATAAATAAATATTTTTTTTTAAAAGAAAGAATAAGTATTTTAATGAAGCTCAGACTATAAAATTGGTGTGGATAATGTAACAGTATCCTACATGAGCACACAGAGGGTTAGCATTATAAAATATTGAATCCAACTTTTCCAGTACTGACCCTATTTGGCCCAATTGGCTGGTGGAGGAGATCACTGTTTCATCCCTTCATTCTCCCTTCCAAAGAGAGAAGAACTCTAGCTTCTGTGCTTGAACTTCCAAACAAGCACAGAACTACAATAAATAATCTACTGGCCCAAATCACTGAAATATTCTCAAAGATCTACTTTTCAATAGCTGAAGCAATGAACTTGGATGTTCCTCACCTGCCTCCTCATCTGTTCTTTCTGCCTAGAATCACTGTCTTGTGCAGAGGAAAGACATTATTAGGTTTTTTTTGGGGGGGGTGTTAGTCACTAAGTTGTGTCCAACTCTACAACTACCTATCCCAATATTTAATGGAGCTCACATTTCTCTTTAACTCTATTAGTATCTTAGGATACCAAGACTTACATAGGAGTGCCTGTAGGGCCTGGAACTTCTCAGAGTATTTGGCAAAATTTCAAGGGGAAAAAATATTAATAGAAACTTTTAGAAATTTTTAACCTGATTAAAAAACAAATTCATTTGGAAAGTATAGGAGAAGTTGTATCTGCACTGTTCTTTTATTTTATACATTTTATAGTTTTAGATTTCTTTTTAAAAGCTTTTCTAATACTCTGAAGAGATTTGTATAGTCAATTAAATTATATAAACAAAGAACTAAACTGTTGCAGTTCAAGATCTTTTCACCTTACTGACTTCATCTTAGCTACAGGCATTTACTTTAAGATTCTGGAAAAAAAAATCTTCCTTTTACAACATTTTTCTTGTGAGATTTTCCCTGAGTGTTATATTTACCAATTATTTGCTTTTGCTGAGCTATTCTGCTTTGAAAACATTTTTCTAACTGACTTTTACCCAGAGACTCCAAGAAGGCTTAAAAATTCTCCTTGAGTTGGGGAAATGAATTCATCTAGTGCCTCATATATAACAGAATGGTATAGGAGAAATAATGGCTGGGGTTTGAGCATCAGTTCTATAATTTACTAGCTGTTTGAACTTGGGCAAGTTATTTAACCTCTTTGTATTTCAGTCTCCTAATTTCTCCTCATTTATAAAATGAGGATGATAAAGGTCTCTCAGATCATTGAGAAGTACATGGGAAAATCATGTCTAGTACCCAGCACCGTGCCTGGCACACTTTCCTGTACTATATTCGCATTCTTTAATGTCAGCACCTCCCTAACAACCCGCAGGGACTTCATGTTTGGGGAAGTGAAAAATGACCTCGCTTCATAAAAAGGTTGGGAACCTTCAGATGGAATCAACCCTGGAGCTATGTAAATGATGTTTGTTTTTTGCATTAATGCCAAACCTTCTGACTGGGAGTTCAGAACAAATAGCTCAACAAAAATATATATAGTTAACGGGAAGTAGACTTAAATGAACAGTACTAAATGTTCACTGAATCAGTGTTTACTGTAATCTGTGGGGATTAATGTGATTGAAAATAACTAAACTACAATGAAAATTATAATGTAATTTGTTCTTGAAGTTCATTCATTTACATATTGATTTGTTATCTCTTCCTCTAGACAATGTCTTTTGGAATCTCTAGGCTACAACTTGCTTTTTTAAGCTTAAAATAAAAGGAGAATAGAGGCAGGGAGGGAGGAATGGGGAGCTACTGCTAATGGACATCATGTTTCTTTCAGAGGTGATGAAAATCTACTGAAATTATATAGTGGTAATAGTTGCACAACTTTGTGAATATACTAAAAACCACTGAATTGTATGTTTTAAAAGGATAAATTTTATGGTGTGTGAATTATATCTCAATTTTTAAAAAATAAAGCTGAATAATTCAATTTTGACCTATATAAAAGAGGACCAATATAAAACATGGTTGTTAATATTGTAATAATGTGCAATAACATAACTGTACAGAAATCTATCAACTTCTAAATATCTGAAAATGAACTGTTTTCTTTGGGGACACACTGAGAATTATTTACAATAATAATTCTACTTTCAGTTATAGATTTTACAAATCTGTGTTGAACATCATGAATCTAAATATCTGTGCATGTGAGCTAAGTCACATCAATCCTGTCTGACTCTTTGCAACCCTGCAGACTGTAGCCCACCAGGTTCCTCTGTCCATGGGATTCTCCAGGCAAGAATACTGGAGTGAGTTGCCATGCCCTTCTCCAGGGGATCTTCCCGGCCCAAGGATGGAACCTGTGTCTCTTATGTCTCCTGCATTGGCAGGCGAGCTCTTTACCACTAGCACCACCTGTAGGACTGGGAATTCCCTGGCGATCCAGTAGTTAGAACTCTGCACTTCCACTGCAGGGGACATGGGTTTGATCCCTGGTCAGGGAACTAAGATTCCCCAAGCCAAAAAAAGAAAAAAACAAACAAATGAATAAAAAAACCCACAAATATCTGTAAGATAAATGTCTAAAAGCTCAAGCAGTCTCAGAATTTCCAAGAAGTCTGTTTTTCACTTCTTTGAAATTAAGACCCCAAAACCCCACCCCCATACTTCCTGTCATCTTCCTCTATCTTTCAATCTTAAATCATTTTATGCTTAAAAAGCAAAATATATCCAAAGATGTACATCATTTTATTGTTTTTCTGTCCTTTTAGGGACCAGAAGGAGAGGTTGGGGTAAATGAGTCCCTCAAACAAAGCCAAATATCCATTGTTTTTATTATTTTCTGTGAACTGATGGCCAGTTTTGGAGATATATTATTCCACCTTTTCCCCCTGTCTTTGTTGTAGACAAACATCAGGGCATTGCTTCCCCTCCTGCTGCAACCCTCACCATCCTTCAACTTTGACAGTTTGTCTAATTAATCAATCAAGATCTTTAATGTCTTCTAGGCTGCCTAGAGCAGGGACTTGGCTATAGCTTCATCAGTAATAGTAATATTTAAAATAATAATTGGGTGGCTACAAGAAATTAGGGTTCAGAGAGGCTAAAGTAGGGGAGAGAATGGTTTTGGGGAATCATCAGTCTGCTTCTAGAATGATAATGCCTGCTATAGAATTTCCCAGAGCTGAAGTAAAATATGCTCCCAGGTACCAGTTTTCCTGGTCTTATTTGTGTAGTCACCAAGCCTGATTTCCCTTCTTTACTGATATTGTGAAGGAGATAGAGAGAGTGCTTTAGATAAGGAACACAAGCCTTATGGTCATTGCAAAGTAGTATATCCCAATTATAAATGAATACATTAGCAGTCAAGGTGGTACATTAGTTTTCTAAGAATTTTGTTGGCACAAGTTTATTGCTGAGAGCCTGGGTATCCTGGGAAAATTCAGTTTCTGGACCTCAAGCCTGAGGACTAAACTTTAAACTTAATGGTTTGTTGATCTACTCCCCTATGAGAAATCCAACCAGGCAACATTTCCCCAGAACATCTTTGTTACCTAACAGTGGTATTTAAAACTTGATAAGAAAACTGGTTGGTTTGTTCAATTTAACTAACTGGTCATTTTGGATAATTTAGTCAAATTAATTGTAGGATTAAAAAAAAATTACCCACTTAGGTTCAGTGGCTATGACAGAAAAATTCACTGATAAAAGATTAAGTAGAAAAAAAGCAGAGTTTATGAACATACACATTCTGCATTTGAGTAGGAGAACTCAATCATGAGTAACTCACCTCAAAGGAGTCATCAGAGGGCTTATATAGCATCTTAACAAAGAACAATAAAATTGCAGAGCAGTGACAAGACAAAGGAAAGGGGGTTTAGATTCTGAGTGGCAAACTGTGGGAAAATAAATACAGTTGATTCTTGAACAACACGGGTTTGAAATGCAAGGGTCCAGTTACATGCAGATTTTTTTCAATAAATTCTATTACTGTATATGACCCCCTGTTGGTTGAATCTGCCGACATGGAACTACAGGTATGGAGAACCCAATGTAAAGTTACACATGGATTTGCAACTGCCCAGGGATTGATGCCCTATCCCCTGCCTTGTTCAAGGGTCAACTCTATATGGGGGAAACTAATGGAAGATAAAAATTATTTAGTAAGACTTGTTATGTAGATTCTTCTTGGTGTCCACCTCTGGGCTGATAGAGTCTAAAGTTTTCTCCTATTCATTAAGAATTCTGCTCTTTCTGGTAAAAGAAACAGAGACATATTTACAAAATTTTGTCCTGCTTTTAGGCAGATGGGGGAAGACAGAGAGCTTTCCCTGTATCTGCTTCTTTACAGTCTTTAGCTCAAAATAATCCTTATGCCAAAGTGGCATATTTTGGAATGCATATTGTGATACCCTACATAATCAATTTAGTCAGATAAGTAGGAGAAAATGTCATATCAGTTAGTTGATATTTTGAATGTGAACAAAATTATATGTTCATTTGTAATTGTTTATCTTTTCAACAGTTGGGTTACATACATTGAGATGCTATTTGGTAGAATTAGGGTGTCTTTTGTGAGATCCTGCTCTGAACATGATGCTCAGGCCTGCAGATGCCTTTGAGGCAAAGGGAAATTGGAACTCTTCCCTCTCCTTATGTTTTTGTGATCAGGTTCAACTGGAAGCAACTGGCCTCAGGAATGTACTGAGTCAGACATCTATTTATTTCACTGCATGGATTCCACCTTGTTAACTGATTTAATAGTCCTCTTACTCTCTGTGATGCCTAGGCAGTCAGTTAATTTGATACAATCACTCATATTGGCCATTTTACTGAATTTCTTAGGCTGGTTTATACAAAATGGTCAATATGACGGCTATTTCTGATCCTTATTGTTTTTTTCTCACTTGCTTTCATCCTGACATTCTTGTTCTCATTATATTGAAAGCTAAAGAGAGGCACAAAAATAATCTGCAAAGACATAATGACAAGGCAATCTTCACAACTCTCCCCTTTCAGGGACCCTCAGGTTTGGAAAAGTCCAGTGGTAATTAAAGTAAAGCTTCGCTATGATAACTGAATTGAAAAAAGATTAGTGTTAAGTATATATGTGGGTAATGAGGTGTGCTTTGTATTTGTGTGTGTGTGTGTGTGTGTGTTGAAGTTGGGAAAAGTGGAAGTGTTACTGTTGAAGGAAGGGGGACCCCTTTCAAGGCCCGAGAGTGGGCTCTTGTCTAATACTCGGAAGTGAATTGTCCAAGGAGACACATGTGCTGACAAAGCAAGAGATTTTATTGGGAAAGGGCACCCAGGCAGAGAGCAGAAGGGTAAGGTGATGGGGTTAGTTTCTGGCTTGTCTTTGGCCAATCATTCTGACTCAGAGTGCTTTCTAGTGGCGCACTCATTGCTCAGCCAAAATGGATGCCAGCGATAAGGATTCTGGGAGGTGGTCAGACATGTGGGATCTTCCTTTAACTTTTTCTGAACTCTTCCGATTAGTGGTGGCTTATAAGTTCCATGTTCCTTACTAGGACCTCCTGTCATAAAGTAACTCATGCAAATGGTTACTATGGTGCCTGGCCAGGGTGGGCGGTTTCTATCAGTGTGCTTCCCAGAACACTACTATTCTGGATAGGGACTCAGAGAGGTAGTTGGGGTGGAGGAAATTAAAATAACGAAAAATAAACTATAAAAGAAGGCTAGTATATATTTAATCATTTTATGGTCTGCACTTCTAATCGTCACCTTTATAACTAGGGCACATATACCCAGACTTGTACTTTATAGTTTCTTTTTTCCTTCAAAACCTCATCTATGTGTGTGAGGATAAGAGAGACAGACGAGATTTTCTTTCCGAGATTTTTAGCAGAGGAGAAATTTCTCTGGAGAACTTCCTCCTTTTTTTTTTTTAAACCTGGCCCATTAAATTTTAGTGTTAAGTAATCTCACAATAAATGAAAAGTATTCACTAGAAAAAAGTTAATTCAATGTGATTTACCATTGTTTAATTCTGCTAGCCAAGCTGCACTTGTCCTGAAGAGCTACATAATTTATTCAAATGACCTGGGGCTTTAAAGTCAATCTTCCAGCAGAAAAAATTACTCTCTGCCCCCAGGAGAGTGAATTTTTTTGTGTTGTACTGTTCCTTCTGACTGACATTTATTTGACTCTCAAGTGTATTTACATTGTTGGCTTAATTTGGAGTTCTTTACTGAATAAATAATATGCTATGTTTTTTGCTTCAAGTGGTATCAATATTATTATTCCTTTGCTTTTCCTTTTCTTTTTGCTTTTTTTCTCCCTTATCTCTCTGTAGTTACATAGTTTTTCTTTGACCTGTAAAAATTTTTATTCCTAAAATTATAAAGAAACAGAGTAATTATCCTTT
This sequence comes from Capricornis sumatraensis, assembly GCF_032405125.1. Classification (NCBI taxonomy): domain Eukaryota; kingdom Metazoa; phylum Chordata; class Mammalia; order Artiodactyla; family Bovidae; genus Capricornis; species Capricornis sumatraensis. The sequence goes on along the minus strand of NC_091092.1, from coordinate 23,413,664 downwards.
AAATCTTCTGGGAAATGTGTGCCTCTTTAAACTTTATTTATGTCAGAACTTACTGTAATGAAGGACAAAAGCTCTAGACAAGGTCTCCTACTCCTCGGGGGTGTTCAAGGCCAGGTCTCCCGGAGGCGAGTCTGCAGTTTGTTCTCAAAAGTTTATAGCTCACCTCCTGGCTATTTCTTTAAAAGGGGAATGAGAGGGGGCTAGAAATAGAGCAGGGTGGGAATCTGACCCATCGTGACCACTCAGGAGGCCCTGGCCTGGAAAATTCCCCAGTACATGGTAAAAACAAACATTTGAAATGGAGGGAGAAACCAGGCTTAAACAAAGAGTGAAACCAGTTCCCATTTAAACTCTCCTGCCGATAACCATATGTGCCCCCTCATTTGTTTTCCAAACATCAGTTTTCCATCATTTGGACAGAGCCTCAACCTGAATCTGTCCAGAACATAGGAAGAAAATATTTTGAGATTTCATAAAATGCTGTGTCTGTATATGAGGAGCATTTGCTCCATGTTCAAACAGTCTACTGAAAGAAATAGTATTGTGCAAACTTTTGAATCGTACTATATTTTTCAGGCAATGGTGACCTCTTCTTGCTGATCCCATCTGTCTGTGTACTATAGGATCAACTTCAAAATGAACGGAAAAAACAGACTAATGTCAAAAGCCATCTGTTTTGTTTCATGTCATTTGTAATTTGTCTTTTGTAACCCATCCTCCCTTTGCTGTGTTACTTCTGTGGGACCTTTACTTAGGTCCCCAGCAACCTCCTCAGAGCCTGCCTGCCCTCTTACTTCACCTGCAGCCTGCAGCCTGGCTAAGTGCACTCTTACTGCTCCCAGAAAAAAAAAAATACTATCAGTAGAAATAACTGGAATCCTTTATATTCATGTAAGTGTCCTGGGTTCTCTGGTTATCTGTACGCATTGCAGTTAACTAGTCATACATTTTGCCTACCTGTGGCCTCCATTTTGGGAGGAAAATGAAAAATATTTTCTCCCATGCAACAATCCTTCAAACTCTTCCCCCCTTCTTCAGTGTTTTTGTAACAGCTTATGAATGGCCAGCAATGACTTTTTTGTAAATGTTGCATGTTTTCTTTTTGCCAGGACAAGGGTGAAATTAAAGGGCCAGCTAATACTGCCTCCTGTACTGTGGAGGTTAAGACTGTGAGTGCTGACATTAGAGTGCCTTGGTTTCAAATCAAATGTTCCCATTTAATACCTATGTGATCTCAGAAAAGTTATTTAAACTCTGTGAGCCCTACTGTACTGATTTTTTTAAATGGAGGTAATATTAATAGCTTATAATAGTACCTAGTATGTGCTAGGTACAATTTTTAAGCACTCTAAACATAACAACTCATTTAATTCTTATAACTCCATGATGTAGGTAATTAACGTCATCCCCATTTCTCAGATGAGAAAACTGAGACATGAAGAAGGAAAGTAACTTGGCCATAGTCATGGATTTACTAAGTGGTATAGCTGAGCTTGTGAACCAGGTAATTGGAACCCAGAGGCCATGTACATACACTGGTATGCTATATTGCCTATCTATTAAAAAGTATTGAGTATAAAGCACTTAGCACAGTGTTTGGCAAATGGGATTTATCGTCAACTGGTATAATCACTACCATCACCTGTATTTATCTTTCTTTTGTCACTCTTGCTTCTACCATACTTATTGTATAAGGCTAACCACCCTCAACCCCACAAAAAGAAAAACAACAGTAATCTGGGCTGCAATAGCTGCCTAATCCTTCTGATGTTGTATACTTTGTATTTAATTACAAATATGATAGAGACCCATGAAAGGAGACACTGCTTGTTAATATTTCTTTTAGAAGACATGAGAATTATATCCTTCCTGTCACTATCTCTGCAGCAAAAGCCAACAAAAATTGCTTAACAAAAGGGAGAAATTTTAGAAATTTTAGACTTCAAGTAAAGTTGCTGCTGTTCTTTTATTAAACAGGGGTAAAATTTTTCAAACAGTAATGAAAGTTGTAAAAGATGCTGGTGGAATTTAACTCTACTACTAGAATAAATTCCCTAGTCTCCACTCCTTAACTCATTTTAGAATGCCAGTATCAGGGTAAAAGAAAGAGAAAATTCTGCAAATAATTATATTCTTCTTTTAAAGTAAGCCACTAACTTCAAAATTCTCTAACACATTTGTGGAAACTTCATTTTTTTGTTTGAGATTTATTTGAATGAGCTGTTATGATTGGAGACACTAAGAATTTCAGATTAATGTTTTGCAGCCAAAAAAAAAAAAACCCACTGGAAAGCTGGCAAGTGTTCATAAGTCAGACCTAGAATTATGTAGGTTGAAGACTCCCAGTGGACAGACGGAATATATAAGAAGGAAACCAGAGATCTGGTGCTATTACGTCCCTGACTCTAAGGCAACGAATAAGCACAAAATTAAAAGCATTCTTCAGCCTGAAATTTTAAGGTAGGTCTCCACAATTTATACATACTCTATTTGGAATATAAAACATACATTAAATGAAAATTTTTTATGGATGTACTTTCCCTTTTTCCTGTATTTTAACACTGTATTTTGCTAAATTCCTAAATTATTAAACTACTGTTTCTCTTACAGGGGTGCACTTAAGAACGAAGCAACTGATTTATGATAACTAAGTTTTAAACACGAACAACGAGTAAGTCTTCAAGTGAGTATTTTAGATTCTTTCATGTTAATTTGTTAAGTCAAGATTATGAAAGAATAAAGCTCTAAACTAAAGTGATGTTTGTTGTTTATTAAGAGATTCTTTGCTGATTACATTTTCACTGAGTAGTTTATTTATATGTGTTTTGAAACTATCCAAAGGAATAGTCGTTCCCTTACTGTGTTTATCTTCAGCTAATTTTTTTTTGTTTTAAAATAATGTTGCTATTAAAAATAACACTATCACAAAAATCTGAATATTGGTTATAATATTCAAGAGCCAAGTAGCACTGTTACTACTTAGCTGTTAAACTAAAAAAAAAAAAAAAAAAAGCAAAGGAAAAAGTGACACAGTTATATTATGATTAATCATTGATGTTCAATTCTTATTTCATTGAACAACACAATTTTTCCTACTTGACCCTAAATCCAATTTTGCTATTTTTTAGTTTTCTTTTCCTAATTAAAAAAAGAAGTAGCTTTTCTTTTATATGGATTAAACTTAAATATCCATATGTAAAAGTAATAGTCTCTATTAAAATGTGATGGGGTTTTAAAAATATGCACATATTCCATAACTACCACTTAATTATATTATTATTGTGAAAACAATGAAAAAGTAGAACTATAGGTATTATTTTTAATTAGTAAAAATCAGCCATAACCCACCATCCCAATATGTTCCTTTTGCATATTCTCTTTAAGTCTTTTGTACACTTACTTATTTTTTCCATAGTTTATTTTACTTATTTCTCCATAGCTGGAATGATTTGTATATAATTAGTTAGTTGAATAAGGCATTTCTCTATGCAATAGTAGGCAGTGGTGTGATTTCTAGAAAGTATACAGAGTGAGATATGTGCTCATGTGTTTTTGAAATGCTAACTTTCTTATTTCTTAGTTTCTTCTTATTTGTTTCACATATTTCCTATTCTAGCTAACCTTTTGAAATATTAATTTTCTTTAACCTTTTTGACAATAGAAAAGAAGGGCGAAAAGTAGTTTTGCTTAGAATTTTCAGTCTTGATGCCAGAATGTCTTAATTTCTTGGTGTTATTGAGAGAATTCTCTTCTCTCCTTCAACAAGTAAAGTCTATTCTTATTTCAGAAGGCATACTTCTGTTTCCCAATATTTTCTATAATCGCCTACATTTTTTTGCTTTCAACAAACTTTTATAATACTAACAACTTGATAATATCTTAAATTCTGTATGTGTTCTACAAGTTCTTTTTTTTCCCCCAGAAGGTGTAAAAATTAGGAGCTGCTGACATTTCAATCAACATGAAGGCCAACTTCTCCCTTGCCACCATCAGCAAAAACATTACCAGCAGTCTTCACGTTGGATTTGTGAACATTTCCAGCAATGAGTCTACTTTTAATTGCTCACATAAGCCATCAGATAAGCATTTAGATGCAATTCCTGTTCTCTATTACATTATTTTTGGGGTTGGATTTCTTGTCAATACTATTGTGGTTACACTGTTTTGTTGTCAAAAAGGTCCTAAGAAGGTTTCCAGCATTTACATCTTCAACCTAGCTGTGGCTGACTTACTTCTTTTGGCTACTCTTCCTCTCTGGGCAACCTATTATTCTCATAGATATGACTGGATCTTTGGACCTGTAATGTGTAAAGTTTTTGGTTCTTTCCTGACCCTGAACATGTTTGCAAGCATTTTTTTTATCACCTGCATGAGTGTTGATAGGTACCAATCTGTCATTTACCCCTTTCTGTCTCAAAGAAGAAATCCCTGGCAAGCATCTTATATAGTTCCCCTTGTTTGGTGTATGGCTTGTCTGTCCTCATTGCCAACGTTTTATTTCCGGGATGTCAGAACAATTGAATATTTAGGGGTGAATGCTTGCATAATGGCTTTCCCACCTGAGAAGTATGCCCAGTGGTCAGCTGGGATTGCTTTAATGAAAAATATCCTTGGTTTTATTATCCCTTTAATATTCATAGCAACATGTTATTTCGGAATCAGAAAACATCTACTGAAGACCAATAGCTATGGGAAGAATAGAATAACTCGTGACCAAGTTCTGAAGATGGCAGCTGCTGTTGTTCTGGCGTTCATCATTTGTTGGCTTCCCTTCCATGTTCTGACCTTCCTGGATGCTCTAGCTTGGATGGGTGTCATTAATAGCTGTGAAGTTATAGCAGTCATTGACCTAGCACTTCCTTTTGCCATTCTCCTGGGATTCACCAACAGCTGCATTAATCCCTTTCTGTATTGTTTTGTTGGAAACAGGTTCCAACAGAAGCTCCGCCGTGTGTTTAGGGTTCCAATTACTTGGCTCCAAGGCAAGAGAGAGAATGGTTCATGTGGAAAAAGCAGTTCCTTTAGAGAAATGGAGACCTTTGTGTCTTAAACGTGAGAGTGGAATACATGTTATCAATATGGCTACTTGGCTTAAAAGATCTCCCTGAATTATCTTTTGATGGCTTTAGTAAAATAACAAATTTTTCCCCTTAATGTAATCTTTTCTCAGACTTCTAGAACAGGAAACCAAATGTACCTCTTAAGTTTTATCCTCCAGTGACTTTCAAAAATTGCCTCCTTTTTTTCCCTTCCTTGTCTATCTGTACAAGATGTCACTGGGGAGATGTATCTATAATCTAGAAGTAACTGGGAATTTATCTCAAATTATAACTAATAAGAAATTGTGAATGATGATTTGGGGTTTCATATTTCTCTTTGAGAAGTTCTGGAGTCTTTGTTGATTTTTATATCTATTTTCCTCAAGCTTTTCTCTTGAACCAAGGCCAGTCTTTTAATTAATTGCATTATTTACAAGATAGTATGCTAAAAGGAATGCGCACTTCTACTTTATATTATGAATAATAATCTTTTTATATTTCACTTTAGCATAATTTTATATTTAAGATACGGCTACATATTGAGTAGGGCTAGGAATATAGTATAGATCACATGTACTCCTACATTTAACTTGTATTTATAATCACAAAAAGTGAAATGTGTAATAACATAGATCTGCAATAAACAAATATCTGAGTGTGCACTAAAGTCTGAATAAACTTTTTAAATTTCTATTTATTTTAACTGTTTGAAGGTTTCTCTGTCCTCTGATACTTTTTCAAAAACAATAACTAAAAACTATTTAGTGTATAAAATTTAACGGTCATTTTTTACATCCTTGACCTTTTGGATTTGGTGCTTTGATTGATATATAGGAAGTTGACCTGAGTTTTATTATTGATGCTTTGGTTGTGGGTTGCTTCCCAAAATATTTGGGTGGCTGCTTTAACTCTTTAATTTGTAATAAACCCTTAACTAGCATAGGAAAAGGTTATCTCAGAATGGAATTTTGATACTCCAGAAAGACAAAGAGATCCAGCAAATGACAAGTTTGGTGTCACACAGCAAACCTACCTGTCAGGGCAATGCAACATGGCTTAGAAAATATAAACCATGGGGTATACTTAAATTACACCTGTGGATACTGTTTGTTCCAGAATTTATAGGATTCTGTGGAACTCTTCTATACCAGTGACTGGTGCATAGATCTCTCAACACTATTAGAACTCCTAAGTTTGAGAAATACCTGAAACTGAGTTACCTTATTTAGAGTGTGAATCCTAATTTTAGAAGTTAAACATTTCATTCTGCACCAGACCCATATTTTATCAGGTTATCTAGGACCTTCCTAGACCAGTACTGACCTCTAAGATAGAAGTAAAGTTTCAGAAGCTTGGCATCTCCGCCAGATTTCAGGGCTATAGATCCAACAATACTCTTGATCTACTTTCTGGGAAAGTCCTTATTTCATGTCATCTACTATTATCAATAAAAACAAATAGTTAAATGTAAAACCAACTATGACTTCATATTTTAAATAACTTTGTAAAACATAAATAAAAGCTTTGATTAGAAGATCATGTGCACTTTACTTTTTTGTTGTAACTACCTCAAGTTATAGATTCTTACCTTGTCTTGTATCCTCATCTTCCTTATAATCCCCACTGATACTTCTTAGTTTTACCTTCCATCATTCCTTATATGGCTTCTTGCTATACTCTTCTAGTCTCCCACTCTTGTGTCTTCAGCCATAATCCCTTATTAATTATCAAAGGAAAGACCAGATTCCTTGCTATGGTCTACAAGACCACAATAAATCTGATTTTTCCCTACCTGTCTGACTTTTTTTCCCCTCTGCTATCTCTTCTTACACTGTATGTTCAAGCATCACAAAAGGACTCAAACTGCTTTTTTTCAAGCCTACTGCTCTCTCATGCCTGTCTGCTTTTGCCCACACCACTCTGTTTCTTTAACACCCCTCCAATTATCCCTGACCCTCAGAATGTCTCACTCAACTGATGAACACAGCTTCCAATATTCAGCTCATATCAGTTCCTCTCCCACAATAACAATTATGATACTAATTATAATGCAAACCTCCCTCCCCTGGGTGTTCCCTTAATGAAAAGAATTATTTACCTAATCCTTGGGATTTTAAGACTGGCCTCCACTTCCTTGTTAGTGAAAGTGTTAGTCACTCAGTCCTATCTGACTCTTTGTGACCTCATGGTCTGTAGCCTGCCAAGCTCCTCTGTTCATGGAATTCTCAAGGCAAGAATACTGGAGTGGGTTGTCATTTCCTTTTCCAGGGGATCTTCCCAACTCAGGGATTGAACCCTGGTCTCCAGCATTGCAGGCAAATTCTTTACCGACTGAGCCACCAGAGGAACCCAGTATTGATCCCTAAGTAATTCTCTGAGGCTTGGAATACAGTGGTCTTTCCGGGGACTAAGAAGAAATGTCATTTGAGAAGATGGTGCATGAATATGTGAACTCTGATTGCAGGAATGTACAAAGGTATAAATGTCTTCTTTTCTCTTTGAAAATATAAATTTCATGTTAAGTTTCTCAGACAGCAAACAAAACTGTATTCTCATTTTGGTTGTCCCATTTCCAAGTATTACCTAATTCACTTTCTTTTCCATGGTTCCACATTTATTCATCTCACCCACATAATGCCCAAGAACCACATAGTAATAATAATAGTTATTACTATTAGGTGAGCACTATATGATATATACTTTTATAAGTATTTTACTTGCATTATCTCATTTTATTCCCAAAATGATTCAGTTATTCTCATTTTACAAATAAGGACACTGAGGTACAGATGGGTTCATATTAATCTTTAAGTTTGTCTCTGATCAATGATCTGAGTAATCCTAACAGACGTATTTAGTAGTTTCAGTGAATCTTAGGCTACAAGCTGATATTTCAGACAGTTCTGCTCAGACTTTTAACTTTCTCCAAACCACACTGCTTACATATCCATGACCACAGTAATAAAAGAGTACTGGGCAGGTGGTATATTAGCACCTATGAAGAAAAAGAGAGAAAGCTAATGGATAAGGCTTTGTGCCTGGTTCTCCACTACCCTTTTCTCATGCTTCACGCTCTACAGAACTGCATGAAGTAACCACTACTCCCTGCTCCCCCCTCTACCTCCACACAGAAAGCAAGACCCTCAAACATTTATTTTGAGGGACAAAAATTTGACATGAATGTTAGTTTTGTGAAATAAGATTATATAGGATTACCAGAGAAATTCATCTCTTGCAATTTGCAAAATGAATATATATTTTTATTATGAAAAGTCAAGTATTAATTACAGTAAGTCCCCTACATATGAACCTTGAAGTTGCAAACTTTAAAAAATGCTAATGTGTGTTCATACATCCAATCACATGAATTAGTTCACATGTCTGGCATACATGGTCATGGGCATGCTTGTCTACAGTGATTGTACTTTTGTGTACTTTACTGTACACTACTATATAGAGTACAGTAGTACAGTATCTTTATTTTGAACCCAGGATGTCCAGAAGCAAGTGTAAAAGCAGCAGTGATGTAGCTGGTACTACTATACTTTTCAAGGTACTGCACTGTAAGATGAAAATGTTTTCTTTATTTTGTATGTGTTTTTTATGTATTATTTGTATGAAAAATATTATAAACCTATTGCAGTACAGTACTGTATAGCCAATTGTGTTAGGTGCATATCTAGGCTAACTTTGTTGGACTTATGAACAAATTGGACTTACAAACATGTTCTTAGAATTCATACATAGGGGATTTGCTGTATTTATACATTTTATAACGTTAAATTAGATCTCAGTAAAATGTTTTGGAAAAATTCCTTTTTTTCTGGTCTTTTGAGGTCTGTATCAAAATGAGAGGATAATCTAAAGGAAAGCACATTCTATTTTGACTTTTTTTTCCCCACAGGGATTTGAGAATGGAAAACTGTTTGGTGGCTTCATCTATCAACAAAAGAAAAATCTAAACTGGGCAAGCTGAATTAACCACAGGAGGTAACTGAAACAAGAAAGGATTGAGACAATAAGGAAAATAAAGCACTTAATTATTTTGTTAATTCCTATATGAATTATATCAACAATGATGATTCACATAAAATAACAGAAATTCATATGCTATCACACACAAAAAATCACTTTTCCTGCAAAAAAAAAAAACAGTGGCCTACAGCTGAATGGACTAGCCTTCTAGAGCTTGATGCTCACTTGCACAAAGGATTAACATCCTCAGAATAAGAATTTTTTCTTCTTGAAATTCTTTCTTTTAGAAAGAGAGAGTTCTTTTTAAAATTAATAATAATTTATGTGTATTTCTTACTAAGAATGAATACTTTCTCATTGTTGAAAATTTTAACTGTATAGATAATTAGCCACAGACAAAATCACTGTTAGTAGAACTGAAATCATTCACCTCAGGTTGGGATTTGAACCCACATGGCTGGGACTCAAATCTGGTGAAAACCCAGTTTGGGACTCTAACCCATGTGCCCAGGACTCAAACCTGGCCAAAACTCATGGTCTTTCCAACTGAGATAACATACTTGGTTTCAGGACCTAATGAAGCTCAGGTTCTTGATGTCTTATCACAGAAAGAATTCAGTGACAGAAAAAGTAATAGGTAAGAAGTGGATTTATTTAGAGAGAAATACACTCCACAGAGAAGAGTATGGGCTATCACAAAGGGCAAGAGTAACCTCGAAATGTGGTGTGGTTAGCTTTCATGGGCTAGGCAATTTCATGAGCTAATGAGTGGAAGAATTATTCTAATTATATTGGGGCCAAATTAAACTTAAAAGCTTTTGTACAGCAAGAGAAAACATCAACAACAATAAAAAAGACAACCTACTGAATGGGAGAAAAATTTGCAAATCAGATGACCAACAAGGGTTTAATATTCAAAATATATAAACAGTTCATAGAACTCAATATCAAAAAAACAACTCAACTTAAAAAATGGGCAGATTACCTGAATAAACATTTTTCAAAAAAGGAACACAGAAGTCCAACAGGCACATGAAAAGATATTCAACATCACTCATCATCAGGGAAATGCAAATAAAAACAACAATGAGCTATGACCTTACACCTGTCAGAATGGCTATTATCAAAAAGTCCACAAATAAATGTTGACAAGGATGTGGAGAAAAGGTAACAATTGTCCACCGTTGGTGGGAATGTAAATTGGTACAGTTACTATGAAAAACAGTATGGAGTTTCCTCAAAAAATTAAAAATAGAATTACCATATGATCTAGCAATTCCATTCCTCAGTTCAGTTCAGTTCAGTCGCTCAGTCGTATCCGACTCTTTGCGACCCCATGAATCACAGCACGCCAGGCCTCCTTGTCCATCACCAACTCCCGGAGTTCACTCAGACTCACGTCCATCGAGTCCGTGATGCCATCCAGCCATCTCATTCTCTGTCATCCCCTTCTCCTCCTGCCCCCAATCTCTCCCAGCATCAGAGTCTTTTCCAATGAGTCAACTCTTCGCATGAGGGGGCCAAAGTACTGGACTTTCAGCTTTAGCATCAGTCCTTCCAAAGAAATCCCAGGGTTGATCTCTTTCAGAATGGACTGGTTGGATCTCCTTGCAGTCCAAGGGACTCTCAAGAGGCTTCTCCAACACCACAGTTCAAAAGCATCAATTCTTCAGCACTCAGCCTTCTTCACAGTCCAACTCTCACATCCATACATGACTACCTGAAAAACCATAGCCTTGACTAGACAGACCTTAGTCAGCAAAGTAATGTCTCTGCTTTTGAATATGCTATCTAGGTTGGTCATAACTTTTCTTCCAAGGAGTAAGCGTCTTTTAATTTCATGGCTGCAGTCACCATCTGCAGTGATTTTGGAGCCCCCCAAAATAAAGTCTGACACTGTTTCCATTGTTTCTCCATCTATTTCCCATGGAGTGATGGGACCGGATGCCATGATCTTCATTTTCTGAATGTTGAGCTTTAAGCCAACTTTTCACTGTCTTCTTTCACTTTCATCAAGAGGCTTTTTAGTTCCTCTTCACTTTTTGCCATAAGGGTGGTGTCATCTGCATATCTGAGGTTATTGATATTTCTCCCAGCAATCTTGATTCCAGCTTGTGTTTCTTCCAGTCCAGCGTTTCTCATGATGTACTCTGCATATAAGTTAAATAAGCAGGGTGACAATATACAGCCTTGATGGACTCCTTTTCCTATTTGGAACCAGTCTGTTGTTCCATGGCCACTTCTAACTGTTGCTTCCTGGCCTGCATACAGATTTCTCAAGAGGCAGGTTAGGTGGTCTGGTATTCCCATCTCTTTCAGAATTTTCCACAGTTTATTGTGATCCACACAGTCAAAGGCATTGGCATAGTCAATAGAGCAGAAATAGATACTTTTCTGGAACTCTCTTGCTTTTCCCATGATCCAGTGGATGCTGGCCATTTGATCTCTGGTTCCTCTGCCTTTTCTAAAACCAGCTTGAACGTGAGGAATTTCACGGTTCACATATTGCTGAAGCCTGGCTTGGAGAATTTTGAGCATTACTTTACTAGCATGTGAGATGAGTGCAATTGTATGGTAGTTTGAGCATTGTTTGGCATTGTCTTTCTTTGAGACTGGAATGAAAACTGACCTTTTCCAGTCCTTTGGCCACTGCTGAGTATTCCACATTTGCTGGCATATTGAGTGCAGCACTTTCACAGCATCATCTTTCAGGATTTGAAATAGCTCCACTGGAATTCCATCACCTCCACTAGCTTTGTTCCTAGTGATGCTTTCTAAGGCCCACTTGACTTCACATTGCAGGATGTCTGGCTCTAGATGAGTGATCACACCATCGTGATTATCCGGGACGTGAAGATCCTTTTCGTACAGTTCTTCTGTGTATTCTTGCCATCTCTTCTTAATATCTTCTGATTCTGTTAGGTCCATACCATTTCTGTCCTTTACCGAGCCCATCTTTGCATGAAATGTTCCCTTGGTATCTCTAATTTCCTTGAAGAGATCTCTAGTCTTTCCCATTCTGTTCTTTTCCTCTATTTCTTTGCATTGATTGCTGAGGAAGGCTTTCTTATCTCTTCTTGCTATTCTTTGGAACTCTGCATTCAGATGCTTATATCTTTCCTTTTCTCCTTGGCTTTTCGCTTCTCTTCTTTTCACAGCTATTTGTAGGGCTTCCCCAGACAGCCATTTTGCTTTTTTGCATTTCTTTTCCATGGGGATGGTCTTGATCCCGTCTCCTGTACAATGTCACGAACCTCAGTCCATAGTTCATCAGGCACTCTATCTATCAGATCTAGGCCCTTAAATCTATTTCTCACTTCCACTGTATAATCATAAGGGATTTGATTTAGGTCATACCTGAATGGTCTAGCGGTTTTCCCTGCTTTCTTCAATTTCAGTCTGAATCTGGTAATAAGGAGTTCTGCCGGGGTCCAGCCCCGGTGGATCCAGGGTGATTCGAAGGTGGGGGGACGGCGTTGGCATCTTTGGAAAAATACATGTTTAATTACAGATATAGAGAGAGATTAGAAATGGATAGTGTAGTAGGAAGATTAGTGGAGAAAAAGAGGCTGAATAACTTGGATTACGTGGAATAGCATCCATACTCCAGATGGGAATTCAGCCAGAAAAACAGGGAGCAAGAAAGAAACGACATGGGGGAATCAGTCTTTCCAGAAACTGATCCGATTTCTTTATTTTTGGGTTTGCTTATATACCTTTTGTTACACATAGGAATGAATACAGAGTCACATGGGGGTCAGCAGTCCTGACCTTTATCAAAATCAGGTGCTTCACATAAATGTAAAAAAAAAAGGTCTTAGGAATATTACATTATCTTCTGGCCATGAGTGAGACCTGCTGACATTTTATGATCCTTTCTTTCTGATAACCAAAACACTTATTTTTTCCAAGGCACCACCCTCCAAATAAAGTTACATTCCTATAGGGTGAGGGTGTAGTGAGTTACAATCAAGAAAGGAATCTATTTAACCCAAGGTTAACATGATTAATCTTAAAGGTTAATACTTATTTCTCCTATATCCTTAAAGGTTAATACTTATTTCTCCTATGTGTTATATTCATTATAAGGGCAGGGAACATGGAGATTTAGCAGCAAACATCAGCTCAACAAATAAAAATCCTTTCACCAACGTTCCCCTTAAGATCTATTTAGTCTTAAGATAGTGATAAAGTTACATTTTTACATAGCAAGGACACAGTGATTTATAACAAAGTACAGTGATCTATTACAAAAGAGAAAATCCATTAACTCAAAAAGTCTAGCATTGCTAACATCAAAAACTACTATATTTCCTTTTCTATATTCCAAATACATTGATTAATATATTCCCAGGTGCCTAAGGATATGGAGGCCTGGCGTCAATCATTGACTCAACAAGAAGAAAAAGCCCTATGCTAATTAAGACTCAAAATACTCCAAAACTCTCTGTGCTGTTTATGGTTAAGAGGTAGTAAACAATCATGTGCATAGTGGCAGGAGTATGGATAATCCTGTCACACAAGCTAGTCTGTCAGCAGAGAGGTTTGACCTGAGACATCCTTGTCCCACCCAGAGCAGGGAATTAGCAGCAATTATGGGCACAACAAATGAAAAACCCTTCACCAATATAATTCCTAACCAACCCACTATACTAATAATTTCCAACTCCCCAAAAGAATTTGCCTTTAGTAAGTCTAAAACATCTCATGCCTCTCAGGTTGGGAGGCTGTAAACAATCACATGTGGCCTGACGAACCTATACAGGTGGGCTAGATAACCTTCAGAGGAGTCCGTAAGCTGAAACAATCTTGTCACGCCCAGGAATTTTTATTGCCTTGGAGCTGCACGTTTACTCCTTCTCCAAGAGAAACAGTTATGGGGGAGAGCCCCCCGTAAAGTCAGAGGTGTAGGTGAGAGCGTAAAACAGACTCTGGTTTTGGGGTTAGATGCTCGGGAACAGGGGGTTTCCTGAGGCTTGATCACGCCTTTGCGTATGCCAAGCCTCCTTCCTCATGACCTTTGCCATGGGCAGAGTTCCTCACGCTGGCTCCCGGCACTCAGTTCATGATCTGAGCCACAGTCAGCTCCTGGTATAGACTCACAGAGAACAAACTAGTGGTTACCAGTGGGGAGAAGGGCAACATAGGGGTAGGGGATTAAGTGATACAAACTACTACGCACAAAATAAATAAGTTTCAAGTATATATTGTAGAGAACATAGAGTATAGCCAATACTTAATGATAACTTTAAATACTATATTGTCGTTTTGTTCAGTCGCTCAGTCATTTCCAACTCTTTGCAACCACATGGACTGCAGCACGCCAGGCTTCCCTGTCCTTCACCATCTCCCAGAAATGGTGACCTCCCTCTCAAACTCATGTCCATTGAGTCAGTGATGCCATCCAACCATCCCATCCTCTCTCACCCTCTTCTCCTCCTGCCTTCAATCTTTCCCAGCATCAGGGTCTTTTCCCATGAGTCGGCTCTTTTCATCAGGTGACCAAAGTATTGGAGCTTCAGCCTCAGCATCAGTCCCGCCAATGAATATTCAGGATTGATTTCCTCTAGAATTGATTGGTTTGATCTCCTTGAAGTCCAAGAGACTCTCAAGAGTCTTCTCCAACACCACAATTCAAAAGCATCAATTCTTCAGCACTCAGCCTTCTTTATGGTCCAATTGTCACAACCATACATGACTACTGGAAAAATCATAACTTTAACTATAGGGACCTTTGCCAGCAAAATAATGTCTCTACTTTTGAATATGCTGTCTAGGTTTATAAAAATTTTGAATTAGTATGTTGTATTCATAAAACTAATATTAATATAATATTGTAAATCAACTACACCTCAATTTAAAAAAGACAAAAAGCAAAAAAAAAAAAAAAAAAAAGGAAAGGAAGGAAGGAAGTTCCAGCCACAACAATTAGGCATTAAAAAGATATAAACGTCATGCATGTTAAAAAGGAAGAGGTAAAACTATCACTACTTGCAATGACAATATGAAAACCTTGCTGCTCCTGCTAAGTCACTTCAGTCGTATCCGACTCTGTGCGACCCCATAGATGGCAGCTCACCAGGCTCCCCCGTCCCTGGGATTCTCCAGGCAAGAACACTGGAGTGGGTTGCCATTTCCTTCTCCAATGCATGAAAGTGAAAAGTGAAAGTGAAGTCGTTCAGTCGTGTCCGACCCTCAGCCACCCCATGGACTTCAGCCTTCCAGGCTCCTACATCCATGGGATTTTCCAGGCAAGAGTACTGGTGTGGTGTGCCATTGCCTTCTCAAATGAAAACCTTAGATCCTATTTTTTAAAAAATAGTTATAACTAAGAAACAAATTCACTAACATTACAGGATACAAAATACGCAAAAAGTTTGTTCAGTCGCTCAGTCATGTCCGACTCTTTGCAATCCCATGCATGGCAGCACACCAGGTTTCCCTGTCCTTCACTATCTCCCAGAGTTCGTTCAAACTCAAATCTATTGAGTAGGTGATGCCATCCAACCATCTCATCCTCTGTCATCCCTTTCTCCTCTTGCCCTCAGTCTTTCCCAGCATCAGGGTCTTTGCCACTGAGTCAGCTCTTTACAATGGGTAGCCAAAGTACTGGAGCTTCAGCTTGAGCATCAGTCCTTCCAGTGAATATTCAGGGTTGATTTTCCCTATGATTGACTGGTTTGATCTCCTTGCTGAAAATCCAAGGGACAATCAAGATCATGAGCTCCTTATTGCAAAATTCAGACTTAAATTGAAGAAACTAGGCCATTCAGCTACGACCTAAATCAAATCCATTATGCAAAGAGCTGTTGTGCCTTTTTACACGAATAACATGTTATCAGAGAAACTAAGAAAACAATCCCATTTACAATTGCATCAAGAAGAATAAACACCTAGGAATAAATTTAACCAAAAGGTAAAGACCTGTATGTTGAAAACTACAAGATATTAATGAAACAAACTGAAGATACAAATGAATGGAAATATATTCTGTGCTCATGGATCAGAAGAATTGATATTGTCAAAATGTGCATATTACCCAATGCAATCTACAGATTCACTAAATCCCTATCAAAACTCCAATGACATATTTCAAAGAAATAGAATACAAATTATAAAATTTATATGGAACAACAAAAGACCCTGAATAGCCAAAGCAATCTTGAGAAAGAAGAATAAAGCTGGAGGCAACATCTTTCCTGATTTCAAGCTATATTATAAAGCTATATTAATTTAAAAAGTACAGTGTTGGCATGAAACAGACAATGGAACAGACTAGAGAGCCCAGAAATAACATTGTGCATATATGTCAATTAATTCATAATGAAGGAGAAAAGACTATATAATGGGGAAAGGACAGACTTTTCAATAAATGTTGGGAAAACTGGACAGCCACATGCAAAAGAATTAATTTAGACCACTATCTTATACCATACACAAAAATTAACCCCAAATGGATTAGTAAGACCCATAAGACCTGAAATGATAAAATTCTTAGAAGAAATATTTAGGTACTAACTCCTAATCTTGGTGACAATTGTTTTTGAATCTGATACCAAAAGCAAAAGTAACAAAAGCAAAAATACTACATCTTACTAAAAAGCCTCTGCACAGTGAAGGAAACAATCAACAAAATTAAAAGGCAACCTACTGAATAGGAAAATATATCTGCAAATCATATGACCAACAATCAGTTAATATATGAAATATATAAAGAACTCATACATTCAATTAGCAAAAAGTAACAATCTGATTTAGAAATGGGCAGAAGTTTTGAAGAGACGTCTTTCCAAACAAGGTATACAGATGGCCAACAGGTAAATGAAAAGATGCTCAACATCATTAATCATCAGGGAAATGCAAATCAAAATCATAATGAGATAACACCTCACACTTGTCAGAATGGCTAATATCAAAAAGATAACAAAAAAGAAGTGTCTCCAAGGATGTGAAAAAAAAGGAACACTTAAACCCTTTTGGTGAAAATGTAAATTGGTATAGTCACTATGAAAAATAGTATGGAGATGTCTCAAAAAATTAAACATAGAACTACAGCAGTTCTGATAATTTACCTGAAGAAAACAAAAACATTTAACTCAAAAAAATATATGCCATGTTGACTGCAGTATTATTCATAGTAGCCAAGATATGAAAATAATGTAAGTATTCATCCATAGATGAATGTATAAAGAAAATGTGGTATATACAGAAAAAGGAATAATATTCAGCCATAAAAAAGAAACCTTACCATTTGTGACAATGTGGATGGACCTTGAGGGTAATATGCTAAGTGAACTGTCAGACAGAGAAAGACAAATATACATGCTCTCTTTTATACGTAGAATCTAAAAACAAACAAACAAGTTCATAGATACAGAGAGCAAATTGTGTTGCCAGAGGTGAGGGGTAGGGGTGGGAGAAATAAAATTTGAAAAAGATAAATAAATAAAATAAACGTGTTATAGAAGAACATATATCAGCAAGGGAAAATGTTCACAATATACTTAGAGAAAAATATCTGACTACAAAATAGTATGCACAAAATAAACCATTTTGCTAAAAAAAAAATGGACACCAAAAAAATAAGTTTAGAAGAACACACATTAAAATATAAAAGTATCTGAGAAGTGGTCCTAAGATGGCGGAGGAATAGGACGGGGAGACCACTTTCTCCCTAAAAAAATTCATCAAAAGAACATTTGAACGCTGAGTAAATTCCACAAAACAACTTGTGAATGCCAGCAGAGGACATCAGGCACACAGAAAAGCAGCCCATTGTCTTTAAAAGGAGGTAGGAAAAAATATAAAAGACAAAAAGAGAGACAAAAAAGGTATGGACAGAGCTCCATCCCGGGAAGGGAGTCTTATAAAAGAAAGAAGTTTCCAAACACCAGGAAACACTCTCACTGCCGAGTCTATGGTGAGCCTTGGAACCACAGAGGGCAACATAACTGGGAGGAAAAAGAAATAAATAATTAAAACCCACAGATTACATGCCCAGTGGTAACTCCCCCAGCGGAGAAGTAGTGCAGACGCCTGCACCCGCCACTAGCAAGTTGGGGCTGAGCAGGTAGGCGTGGGCTGCATTGCTTAGAGTAAGGACCAGGCCTGAATGCCCCGAGGGCAATCTGAGGTAACTAACTTGGGCTAGCAAACCAGACTGTAGGAGAGCTACCAGGTGAAAAGCCCTAACCTAAGACACCACCAGGCTCACTCACAGAACAAAGGACTGACCAGAGCCAACTGGCTGCAGACAATCCCCCTCCAGTGACAGGCAGCCAGAGCCGTAAGGGGTCAATCGTGGCCCCAAAGAGGCATTATCTACCAACCTGCAAGCAGGCTTTGTTGCTAAGTCTTCTTGGGATTCTGGAAGGTCAACATCCACCTGAGAAGGTGCACCCATTGTACACCCAAAAAACTGAGTGGCAGGGATGGGGGAGGCGATAAGTCACAGCGACCATGCTCTCCAAACACCTGATCACCTGAGCTGCTCGGATCTGGGAAGGGCGCAAAATGCAGGCCCAACCGAGTCTGCACCTCTGAGGACTATTCAAGTACCTAAACCTGAGCAGATTAGACCTGGGAAGTGCATACAACCCAGGGCTGGCCTCAGACAGTTCCAGGCAGAGCAACCTGGAGCCTAAGCAGTGTAGAAAGGGAAAGCACACATGCTGTGAGTGGGGGCAAACCCAGTGTGGCCAAGACACTGCAAGCAACGCCAGTGTTATTTGTTTGCAACGTCCCTCCCTCCCCATGGCACGACTGAACAAGTGAGCCTAAAAAAGTGTCCACCACCGCCCCCTTGTGTCAGGGCAGAAATTAGACACTGAAGAGACCAGCAAACAGAATAAGATAAAACAGAGGGAACCTCCTTGGAAGAGACAGGTGCAATAGATTAAAACCCTGTGCTTAGTACCAACTAAGACAGTGAAAAAGTTAGCTTAAAGCTCGACATTCAGAAAACGAAGATCATGGCATCTGGTCCCATCACTTCATGGGAAATAGATAGGGAAACAGTGGAAACAGTGTCAGATTTTATACTTGGGGGCTCCAAAATCACTACAGATGGTGATTGCAGCCATGAAATTAAAAGATACTTACTCCTTGGAAGAAAAGTTATGACCAACCTAGATAGCATATTCAAAAGCAGAGACATTACTTTGCCAACAAAGGTCCATCTAGTCAAGGCTATGGTTTTTCCAGTAGTCATGTATGGATGTGAGAGTTGGACTGTGAAGAAAGCTGAGCACTGAAGAATTGATGCTTTTGAACTGTGGTGTTGGAGAAGACTCTTGTGAGTCCTTTGGACTGCAAGGAGATCCAAGAAGTCCATTCTAAAGGAGATCAGTCCAGGGTGTTCTTTGGAAGGAATGATGCCAAAGCTGAAACTCCAGTACTTTGGCCACCTCATGCAAAGAGTTGACTCATTGGAAAAGACCCTGATGCTGGGAGGGATTGGGGGCAGGAGGAGAAGGGGATGACAGAGGATGAGATGGCTGGATGGCATCATTGACTCGACAAACATGAGTTTGAGTGAACTCCAGGAGTTGGTGATGGACAGGGAGGCCTGGCGTGCTGCAATTCATGGGGTCATAAAGAGTAGGACATGACAGAGTGAATGAACTAAACTGAACTGAACTGAACATAGGAAGGGGCCTATAGTCCTTGAGAAATATAAGCTGGATTAAGAAACTATCTGAAAATGAACTGACCCCACATTGTCCACAACAACACCAGAGAAAGTCCTAGATATATTTTTACACTTTTTACTATCATTCTTTATTTTTTTTAATGTCTAAAAAAATTTTAAGTCCTCTATTACTCCTTTAATTTTCATTTTTATAACCTGCATATATATATATATATAAAATAATTTTTGTGACTTTTTTTTTCTTTCTTTAATATTCTATTTTTGAAAATATAACTTCTACTCTAGATTTTTAATGTTTGCTTTTTGGTATTTGTTATCAATTTTGTACCTTTAAGAACCCAATCTTCAGTACCCATTTTTACTTGGGAGTGAGATTACTGGCTTGACTGCTCTCTCCCCCTTAAAACTGTCCTTTTTCTCCACCAGGTCACCTCTGTCTCCTCCCTCCCCCTTCTCTTCTCTACCCAACTCTGAATCTCTTTGTGTGTTCCAGACAGTGGAGAACACTTAGGGAACAGATTACTGGCTGGATCTGTCTCTCTCCTTTTGATTCACCCCTTTATCCTACTGGCCACCTCTGTCTCCTTCCTCCCTCTTCTCTTCTCTGTATAACTCCATGAACATCTGAACAGTCCAGACTGTGGAGCACACATAAGGAAGTGATTACTGGCTAGCTTGCTCTCTCCTCTTTTGAGTCCACCTCATCTTATTTAGGTCACCTCTATCTCCCTCTTCCCTCTTCTCTTCTTCATGTAACTCTGTGAACCTCTCTGGGTGTACCTCACTGTGGAGAAATTTTTCACCTTTAACCTAGATGTTTTATCAATGGCACTGTATAGATGGAGAAGTCTTGAAGCTACTGTAAAAATAAGACTGAAAACCAGAAGCAGGAAGCTTAAGTCCAAAGCCTGAAACACCAGAGAACTCCTGACTCCAGGGAACATTAATGAACAGGAGGTCATCAAACAACTCCATACCTACACTGAAACCAAGAACCTCCCAAGGGCCAACAAGCTCCAGAGTAAGAATACCACACAAATTCTCCAGCAACACAGGAACACAGCCCTGAGCTTCAATATACAGGCAGCCCAAAGTCACTCCAAACCCACTGACATCTCAAAACTCATCACTGGACACTTCATTGCACTCCAGAGAGAAGAAATCCAGCTCCACCCACCAGAACACTGACACAAGCTTCCCTAACCAGGAAACCTTGACAAGACACCCATCCAACCCACCCACAGTGAGGAAACTCCACAATAAAGAGAACTCCACAAACTGCCACAATACAGAAAGGATACCCCAAACACAGCAATATAAACAAGATGAAGAGATAGAGGAATACCCAGCAGGTAAAGTAACAGGATAAATTCCCACCAAACCAAACAAAAGAGGAAGAGATAGGGAATCTACCTGATAAAGAATTCTGAATAATGATACTGAAAATGGTCCAAAATCTTGAAAACAAAATGGAATCACAGATAAATAGCCTGGAAACAAGGATTGAGAAGATGCAAGAAAGGTTTAACAAGGACCTAGAAGAGAGAAAAAACAGTCACTATATAATGAATAATGCAATAAATGAGATCAAAAACACTCTGGAGGGAACAAATAGTAGAATAATGGAGGAGCAAGATAGGATTAGTGAGGTAGAAGATAAAATGGTAGAAATAAATGAATCAGAGTGGAAAAAAGAAAAATGAACAAAAAGAAATGAGGACAATCTCAGATACCTCTGGGACAATGTTAAATGCCCCAACATTTGAATCATAGGAGTCCCAGAAGAAAAAGACAAAAAGAAAGACCATGAGAAAATACTTGAGAAGATAATAGTTGAAAACATTCCTAAAATGGGGAAGGAAATAATAACTTAACTCCAAGAAACCCAGGGAGTCCCAAACAGGATAAATCCAAAGTGAAACACCACAGTTCAGTTCAGTCGCTCAGTCGTGTCCAACTCTTAGCGACCCCATGAATTGCAGCACGCCAGGCCTCCCTGTCCATCACCAACTCCAGAGTTCACTCAGACACACATCCATCGAGTCAGTGATGCCATCCAGCCATCTCATCCTCTGTCATCCCCTTCTCCTCCTGCCCCCAATCCCTCCCAGCATCAGAGCCTTTTCCAATGAGTCAACTCTTCGCATGAGGTGGCCAAACTACTGGAGTTTCAGCTTTAGCATCATTCCTTCCAAAGAAATCCCAGGGCTGATCTCCTTCAGAATGGACTGGTTGGATGTCCTTGCAGTCCAAGGGATTCTCGAGAGTCTTCTCCAACACCACCATTCAAAAGCATCAATTCTTCGGCACTCAGCCTTCTTCACAGTCCAATACTCACATCCACACATGACCACAAGAAAAACCATAGACTTGACTAGACGGACCTTAGTCAGCAAAGTAATGTCTCTGCTTTTGAATATGCTATCTAGGTTGGTCATAACTTTTCTTCCAAGGAGTAAGTGTCTTTTAATTTCATGGCTGCAGTCACCATCTGCAGTGACTTTGGAACCCCAAAAAATAAAGCCTGACACTGTTTCCATGTTTCCCCATCTATTTCCCATGAAGTAATGGGACCACATGTCATGATCTTCGTTTTCTGAATGTTGAGCTTTAAGCCAACTTTTCACTCTCTTTTTTCACTTTGATCACGAGGCTTTTTAGTTCCTCTTCACTTTCTGCCATAAGGGTGATGTCATCTGCATATCTGAGGTTATTGATATTTCTCCCGGCACTCTGGATTCCAGCTTCTGTTACTTCCAGTCCAGCATATATCATGACGTACTCTGCATATAAGTTAAATAAGCAGGGTGACAATATACAGCCTTGATGGACTCCTTTTCCTATTTGGAACCAGTCTGTTGTTCCATGGCCACTTCTAACTGTTGCTTCCTGGCCTGCGCAGGTCAGGTGGTCTGGTATTCCCATCTCTTTCAGAATTTTCCACGGTTTATTGTGATCCACACAGTCAAAGGCTTTGGCATAGTCAATAAAGCAGAAATAGATGTTTTTCTGGAACTCTCTTGCTTTTTCCATGATCCAATGGATGTTGGCCATTTCATCTCTGGTTCCTCTGCCTTTTCCAAAACCAGCTGGAACATCAGGAAGTTCATGGTTCACGTATTACTGAAGCCTGGCTTGGAGAATATTGAGCATTATTTTACTAGAGTGTGAGATGAGTGCAATTGTTTGGTAGTTTGAGCATTCTTTGGCATTGCCTTACTTTGGGACTGGAATGAAAACTGACCTTTTCCAGTCCTGTGGCCACTGCTGAGTTTTCCAAATTTGCTGGCATATTGAGTGCAGCACTTTCACAGCATCATCTTTCAGGATTTGAAATAGCTCCACTGGAATTCCATCACCTCCACTAGCTTTGTTCGTAGTGATGCTTACTAAGGCCCACTTGACTTCACATTCCAGGATGCCTGGCTCTAGATGAGTGATCACACTCATGAATATCAGGGTCGTGAATATCAGGGTCATGAAGATCTTTTTTTGTACAGTTCTTCTCTGTATTCTTGCCACCTCTTCTTAATATCTTCTGCTTCTGTTAGGTCCATACCATTTCTGTCCTTTATTGAGCCCATCTTTGCATGAAATGTTCCCTTGGTATCTCTAATTTCCTTGAAGAGATCTCTAGTCTTTCCCATTCTGTCCTTTTCCTCTATTTCTTTGCATTGATTGCTGAGGAAGGCTTTCTTATCTCTTCTTGCTATTCTTTGGAACTCTGCATTCAGATGCTTATATCTTTCCTTTTCTCCTTTGCTTTTCGCTTCTCTTCTTTTCACAGCTATTTGTAAGGCCTGCCCAGATAGCCATTTTGCTTTTTTGCATTTCTTTTCCATGGGGATGGTCTTGATCCCTGTCTCCTGTACAAGGAAACACTGAAACCATACTCACAGAAAACTAGTCAATCTAATCACACTAGGACCACAGCCTTGTCAAACTCAATGAAACCAAGCCATGCCCGTGGGGCGACCCAAGACAGGCAGGTCATGGTGGAGAGGTCTGACAGAATGTGGTCCACTGGAGAAGGGAATCGCAAACCACTTCAGTATTCTTCCCTTGGAACCCCATGAACAGTATGAAAAGGCAAAATGATAGGATACTGAATGAGGAACTCCCCAGGTCAGTAGGTGTCCAATATGCTACTGGAGATCAGTGGAGAAATAACTCCAGAAAGAAAGAAGGAATGGAGCCAAAGCAAAAACAATACCCAGCTGTGGATGTGACTGGTGATAGAAACAAAGTCCGATGCTGTAAAGAGCAATATTGCATAGGAACCTGGAATGTCAGGTCTATGAATCAAGGCAAATTGGAAGTGGTCAAACAAGAGATGGCAAGAGTGAACCTCGACATTCTAGGAATCAGCAAACTAAAATGGACTGGAATGGGTGAATTTAACTCAGATGACCATTATATCTACTACTGTGGGCAGGAATCCCTCAGAAGAAATGGAGTAGCCATCATGGTCAGCAAAAGAGTCTGAAATCCAGTACTTGGATGCAATCTCAAAAACGACAGAATGAACTCTGTTTGTTTCCAAGGCAAACCATTCAATATCACAGTAATCCAAGTCTATGCCCCACCCAGTAATGCTGAAGAAGCTGAAGTTGAACGGTTCTATGAAGACCTACAAGACCTTGTAGAACTAACACCCAAAAAAGATGTCCTTTTCATTAGAGGGGACTGGAATGCAAAAGTAGGAAGTCAAGAAACACCTGGAGTAACAGGCAAATTTGGCCTTGGAATATGGAATGAAGCAGGGCAAAGACTAATAGAGTTTTGCCAAGAAAATGCACTGGTCATAGCAAACACCCTCTTCCAACAACACAAGAGAAGACTACACATGGACATCACCAGATGGTCAACACCGAAATCAGATTGATTATATTCTTTGCAGCCAAAGATGGAGAAGCTCTATACAGTCAGCAAAAACAAGACTGGGAGCTGACTGGCTCAGATCATGAACACCTTATTGCCAAATTCAGACTTAAGTTGAAGAAAGTAGGGAAAACCACTAGACCATTTAGGTATGACCTAAATCAAATGCCTTATGATTATACAGTGGAAGTGAGAAATAGATTTAAGGGCCTAGATCTGATAGATAGAGTGCCTGGTGAACTATGGAAAAACCACAAGACACATATTAATCAAACTAACAAAGATCAAACACAAAGAACAAATATCAAAAGAAGCAAGGGAAAAACAACAAATAACACACAAGGGGATTCCCATAAGGATAACAGCTGATCTTTCAATAGAAACTCTTCAGGCCAGAAGAGAATGGCAGGACATACTTAAAGTGATGAAAGAAAATAAGCTACAGCCCAAATTACTGTACCCAGCAAGGATCTCATTCAAATATGAAGGAGAAATCAAAAGCTTTATAGATAAGCAAAAGCTGAGAGAATTCAGCTCCACCAAACCAGATCTCCAACAAATGCTAAAGGATCTTCTCTAGACAGGAAACACAAAAAGGGTGTATAAACTCGAACCCATAACAATACAGTAAATGGCAACGGGGTCATACTCATCAATAATTACCTTAAACATAAATGGGTTGAATGCCCCAACCAAAAGACAAAGACTGGCTGAATGGATACAAAAACAAGATCCCTATATATGTTGTCTACAAGTACCCACCTCAAAACAAGGGACACATACTGACTGAAAGTGAAGGGCTGGAAAAAGATATTCCATGCAAATAGAAACCAAAAAAAAATCAGGAGTAGCAATACTCATATCAGATAAAATAGACTTTAAAACAATGGCTGTGAAAAGAGACAAAGAAGGCCACTACATAATGATCAAAGGATCAATCCAAGAAGAACATATAAAATTATAAATATATATGCACCCAACATAGGAGCACCACAATATGTAAGGCAAATGCTAACAAGTATGAAAGGGGAAATTGACAATAACAATAATAGTGGAAGACTTTACTACCCCACTCACACCTATGGATAGATCTACTAAACAGAAAATTAACAAGGAAACACAAACTTTAAATGATACCATAGACCAGTTAGACCTAATTGATATCGATAGGACATTTCACCCCAAAACAATGAATTTCTACTTTTTCTCAAGCACGCACAGAACCTTCTCCAGCATAGATCACATCCTGGGCCATAAATCTAGCCTTAGTAAATTCAGAAAAACTGAAATAATTCCAAGCATCTTTTCTGACCACAATGCAGTAAGATTAGATCTCAATTACAGGAGAAAAAACTATTAAAAATTCCAACACATGGAAGCTGAATAACACACTGCTGAATAACCAACAAATCACAGAAGAAATCAAAAAAGAAATCAATATATGCATAGAAATGAATGAAAATGAAAACACAACAACCCAAAACCTGTGGGACACTGTAAAAGCAATGCTAAGGGGAAGGTTCATAGCAATACAGGCTTGCCTCAAGCAACAAGAAAAAAGTCAAATAAATAACCTAACTCTACACCTAAAGCAACTAGAAAAAGAAGAAATGAAGAACCCCAGGGTTAGTAGAAGGAAAGAAATCATAAAAATTAGGGCAGAAATAAATGCAAAAGAAACAAAAGAGACCATAGCAAAAATCAACAAAGCAAAAAGCTGGTTCTTTGGGAGGATAAATAAAATTGACAAAGCAGTAGCTAGACTCATCAAGAAACAAAGGGAGAAAAATCAAATTAATAAAATTAGGAATGAAAATAGAGAGATCACAACAGACAACACAGAAATACAAAGGATCATAAGAGACTACTATCAGCAATTATATGCCAATAAAATGGACAACTTGGAAGAAATGGACAAATTCTTAGAAAAGTACAACTTTCCAAAATGGAACCAGGAAGAAATAGAAAATCTTAACAGACCCATCACAAGCACGGAAATTGAAACTGTAATCAGAAATCTTGAGCAAACAAAAGCCCAGGTCCAGATGGCTTCACAGCTGAATTCTACCAAAAATTTAGAGAAGAGCTAACATATATCCTACTCAAACTCTTTCAGAAAATTGCAGAGCAAGGTAAACTTCCAAACTCATTCTATGAGGCCACCATCACCCTAATACCAAAACCTGACAAAGATGCCACAAAAAAAGAAAACTACAGGCCAATATCACTGATGAACATAGATGCAAAAATCCTTAACAAAATTCTAGCAATCAGAATCCAACAACACATTAAAAAGATCATACAACATAACCAAGTGGGCTTTATCCCAGGGATGCAACGATCCTTCAATACCCGCAAATCAATCAGTGTAATACACCTCATTAACAAATTGAAAATAAAAGCCATATGATATCTCAATAGATGCAGAGAAAGCATTTGACAAAATTCAACATCCATTCATAATAAAAAAAAAAAAACTCTCCAAAAGCAGGAATAGAAGGAACATAATAAAAGCTATATATGACAAACCTACAGCAAACATTATCGTCAATGGTGAAAATTTGAAAGCATTTTCCCTAAAGTCAGGAACAAGACAAGGGTGCCCACTTTCACCACTACTATTCAACATAGTTTTGGAAGTTTTGGCCACAGCAATCAGAGAAGAAGAAATAAAGGGAATCCAAATTGGAAAAGAGGAAGTAAAACTCTCACTCTTTGCAGATGACATGATCTTCTACATAGAAAACCCTAAAGACTCCATCAGAAAATTACTAGAGCTAATCAATGAATATAGTAAAGTTGCAGGATATTAAATCAACACACAGAAATTCCTCACATTCCCATACACTAATAATGAGAAAATTGAAAGAGAAATTAAGGAAACAATTCCATTCACCATTGCAACGAAAAGAATAAAATACTTAGGAATATATCTACAAAAAGAAACTAAAGACCTATATATAGAAAACTATAAAACACTGGTGAAAGAAATCAAAGAGGACACTAATAGATGGAGAAAAATACTGAGTTCATGGATAGGAAGAATCAATATGGTGAAAATGAGTACATGACCCAAAGCAATCCATAGATTCAACGCAATCCCTATCAAGCTACCAACAGTATTTTTCACAGAGCTAGAACAAATAATTTCACAATTTGTATGGACATCCAAAAAACTTCGAATAGCCAAAGCAATCTTGAGAAAGAAGAATGGAACTGGAGGAATCAACCTGCCTGACTTCAGGCTCTACTACAAAGCCACAGTCATCAAGACAGTTTGGTACTGGAACAAAGACAGAAATATAGATCAATAGAACAAAAGAGAAAGCCCAGAGATAAATGCACACACCTATAGACACCTTATCTTTGACAAAGGAGGCAAGAATATACAAGTGAGAAAAGACAATCTCTTTAACAAGTGGTGCTGGGAAAACTGGTCAACCACTTGTAAAAGAATGAAACTAGAACACTTTTTAACACCATACACAAAAATAAACTCAAAATGGATTAAAGATTTAAACGTAAGACCAGAAACTATAAAAATCCTAGAAGAAAACATAGGCAAAACACTCTCCGACATAAATCACAGCAGGATCCTCTATGACCCATTTCCCAGAATATTGGAAATAAAAGCAAAAATAAACAAATGGGACCTAATTAAAATTAAAAGCTTCTGCACAACAAAGGAAACTCTAAGCAAGGTGAAAAGACTGCCTTCAGAATGGGAGAAAATAATAGCAAATGAAGCAACTGACAAAGAATTAATCTCAAAAATATACAAGCAACTCCTGTAGCTCAATTCCAAAAATATAAACAACCCAATCAAAAAATGGGCCAAAGAACTAAACAGACATTTCTCCAAAGAAGACATCCAGATGGCTAACAAACACATGAAAAGATGCTCAACATCACTCATTCTCAGAGAAATGCAAATCAAAACCACAGTGAGGTACCATTTCACCCTGTTCAGAATGGCTGTTATCGCAAAGTCTACAAGCAATAAATGCTGGACAGGGTGTGGAGCAAAGGGAACCCTCTTACACTGTTGGTAGGAATGCAAACTAGTACAGCCACTATGGAGAACAGTGTGGAGATTCCTTAAAAAACTGGAAATAGAACTGCCATATGACCCAGCAATTCCACTGCTGGGCATACACACTGAGGAAACCAGAATTGAAAGAGACACATGTACCCCAGTGTTCATTGCAGCACTGTTTACAATAGACAGGACATGGAAGCAACCTAGATGTCCATCAGCAGATGAATGGATAAGAAAGTTGTAGTACATATACACAATGGAGTATTACTCAGCCATTAAAAAGAATACATTTGAATCAGTTCTACTGAGGTGGATGAAACTGGAGCATACTATACAGAGTGAAGTAAGCCAGAAAGAAAAATACCAATACAGTATACTAATGCATATATACGGAATTTAGAAAGATGGTAATGATAACCATGTATGCGAGACAGCAAAAGAGACAGATGTAGAGAACAGTATTTTGGACTCTGTGGGAGAGGGCGAGTGTGGAATGATTTGGGAGAACGGCATTGAAACATATATAATATCATACGTGAAAGGAATTGCCAGTCCACATTTGAATCATGATACAGTATACTCGGGGCTGGTGCACTGGGATGACCCAAGGGAATGGTATGGGGAGGGAGGTGGGAGGGGGGTTCAGGATGGGGAACACATGTACACCCGTGGCAGATTCATGTTGATGTATGGCAAAACCAATACAATATTGTAATGTAATTAGCCTCCAATTAAAATAAATAAATTTATATTTTTAAAAAAAAACAGACAAAAACATCTGAGAAGAGTGGGATTACAGGCAATTTTTTTCTACTTCTGGATTTGCCAAGTTTCTGCATTGAACATTTCTTAGTTTTATAGTTCTTTAAAAAGGTTTTTTTTTTTTAATGAAAAATCGCTCCCAGAGTAATAATGCAAATAATTTATTATTTTCACAACTATTATTAGTAGAGGTAATGGAACATCTTTATCATGGAACATTTTGGAACAGCTTCAAAATCACTGCAGATGGTGACTGCAGCCATTAAAATAAAGATGCTTGCTCTTTGGAAGAAAAGCTATGACAAACCTCAGTTCAGTTCAGTTCAGTCACACAGTCGTGTCCGACTCTTTGTGACCCCATGAACCGCAGCACGCCAAGCCTCCCTGTCCATCAATAACTGCCAGAGTCCACCCAAAACCATGTCCATTGAGTCAGTGATGCCATCCAACCATCTCATCCTTTGTCGTCCTCTTCTCCTCCTGCCCTCAATCTTTCCCAGCATCAGGGTCTTTTTAAATCAGTCAGCTCTTCTCATCAGGTGGCCACAGTATTGGACTTGCACCTTCAAAATCAGTTCTACAAATGAACACCCAGTTCTGATCTCCTTTAGTATGGACTGGTTGGATCTCCATGCAGTCCAAGGGACTCTCAAGGGTCTTCTCCAACACCACCGTTCAAAAGCATCAATTCTTCAGTGCTCAGCTTTCTTCACAGTCCAACTCTCACATCCATACATGACCACTGGAAAAACCATAGCTTTTAACTAGATGGACCTTTGTTGGCAAAGTAATGTCTCTGCTTTTGAATATGCTATCTAGCTTGGTCATAACTTTTCTTCCAA
Organism: Capricornis sumatraensis; assembly: GCF_032405125.1. Classification (NCBI taxonomy): domain Eukaryota; kingdom Metazoa; phylum Chordata; class Mammalia; order Artiodactyla; family Bovidae; genus Capricornis; species Capricornis sumatraensis. Next base: position 23,383,475 of record NC_091092.1, on the reverse strand, counting down.
GGAGTAAGTATCTTTTAATTTCATGGCTGCAATCACCATCTGCAGTGATTTTGGAGCCCCCCCAAAAAATAAAGTCAGCCACTGTTTCCACTGTTTCCCCATCTATTTCCCATGAAGTGATGGGACTGGATGCCATGATCTTAGCTTTCTAAATGTTGAGCTTTAAGCCAACTTTTTCACTCTCTTCTTTCACTTTCATCAAGAGGCTCTTTAGTTCTTCTTCACTTTCTGCCATAAGGGTGGTGTCATCTGCATATCTGAGTTTATTGATATTTCTCCTGGCAATCTTGATTCAAGCTTCTGCTTCCCCGAGCCCAGTGTTTCTCATGATGTACTCTGCATATAAGTTAAATAAGTAGGGTGACAATATACAGCCTTGACGTACTCCTTTTCCTATTTGGAACCAGTTTGTTGGTCCATGTCCAGTTCTGACTGTTGCTTCCTGACCTGCATACAGGTTTCTCATGAGGCAGGTCAGGTGGTCTGGCATTTCCATCTCTTTCAGGAACAAGAGATCAAATTGCCAACATCTGCCAGATCATCAAAAGACAAGAGAGTTTATGAAAAACATCTATTCCTGCTTTATCAACTATGCCAAATCTTTCACTGTGTGGATCACAATAAACTGTGGAAAATTCTGAAAGAGATGACAAACCTAGATGGCATATTAAAAAGCAGAGACATTACTTGTCAACAAGGTCTGTTTAGTCAAAGCTATGGTTTTTCCAGTAGTCATGTATGGATGTGAGAGTTGGACTGTGAAGAAAGCTGAGCACCGAAGAATTGATGCTTTTGAACCTTGGTGTTGGAGAAGACTCTTGAGAGTCCCTTGGACTGTAAGGAGATCAAACCAGTCAATCCTAAAGGAAATTAGTCCTGACTGTTCATTGGAAGGACTGATGCTGAAGCTCAAGCTCCAATACTTTGGCCACCTGATGTGAAGAACTGACTCTTTTGAAAAGACCCTGATACTGGGCAAGATTGAAGGTGGGTGGAGAAGGGGATCACAGAGGATGAGAGATGGTTGGATGGCATCACTGACTCAATGGACATGAGTTTGAGCAAGCTCCAGGAGATGCTGATGGACAGCTGGCATGCTGCAGTCCATGGGGTTGCAAAGAGTCAGACATGTCTGAGTGACTGAACTGAACTGAATGGAATATTTTTTACCATAGAAGATTCTCAATTAAAAAAAAGAGAGAGAGAGGAGGTACCTTTCTTATTTTTTCTTTTGTGCAATCAGATCAAAATAAAACTATGTTAATCTACTGCTGCTGCTGCTGCTGTTGCTTCTGTTGCTAAGTCACTTCAATCGTGTCCCACTCTGTGCGACCCCATAGACAGCAGTGCACCAGGCTCTTCTGTCCCTGGGATTCTCCAGGCAAGAATACTGGAGTGGGTTGCCATTTCTTTCTCCAATGCATGAAAGTGAGAAGTGAAAGTGAAGTCGCTCAGTGGTGTCCAACTCTTTGCGACCCCATGGACTATAGCCTACCAGGCTCTTCCATCCATGGGATTTTCCAGGCAAGAGTACTGGAGTGGGTTGCCATTTCTTGTTAGTCTACTAGCTAAGTGTAAATGTATTTTTCAACATGCGTAAGATGATTTGTCAATTTGCATTATTGAATATCAATTTTGGGGACTCTGAAAGGTTCTAAAAAGGGAGTAATATAATTACAGAGATTTTACTTGTGAATCAGAAGGCTATCTACTAAAAACAATTTCAAGAAGGAATAAGCAATTCTGGAATTATATAACTTAGTGGTGTTAATTATAGAACAATTCTAGGTTACCATCATGCCTAAAATAAATTACTGCTTTAAGGTTTTAGCATTGGAATCCCCAAAGCTTCAAAAATGGAGCTCTCTTTCATTAACACCTTTTTATTAATAACAATAATAATAATAGCTAATTTTTATTCAGAGTTTATAGTAAGGCAGGTACTGAGCTAAAGCGCTCTGCATGAAATATTTCCTATAATTTTTATAGGAGTCATGTGAAGTATGTATGATCTACATATTACATGCTCCTTCAGGTTATCAAAGGCTAGGATTAAAACAGAGTAGCATTGACAGTTTTGACTGTATTTCTTTGATGCATCACTACTTACTCACTTTTGCAGGATCTCCAGTCCTGAAAATCTCAATATTTTTTATTATTTCTAATAATAAAAGTTTTATTATGTGCCATATATTATTTTAAGTACTTTATATTTGTTATATCTTCATTATTGGGGCTTCCCTGGTGGCTCAGCAGTAAAGAATTTGCCTGCCAGTGCAGGAGATGTGGGTTTGATCCCTGGGTCAGGAAGATCCTCTGGAGAAGGAAATGGCAACTGGCTCCAGTATTCTTGCCTGGGAAATCCCATGGGCAGAGGAGCCTGGCTGGCTACAGTCCAAGGGGTTGCAAAGAGTTGGACATGACTGAGCAACTAAGCACACAATCCTTGCTATTACCTTAGAAGCTTTTATTCCATCAACATTTAAAGTAATTATTGATATGTTGGTACTTATGCCATTTTACTTACTACTTGTTTTCTGGTTGTTTGCAGTTCTTTTCTATTCATTTCTTTTTTTTCTTCCCTCATGGTTTGATGATTTTCTTTAGCAGTATCCTTGTGTTCCTTTCTTTTTAGTTTTGTGTATCTATTGTCAGTTTTTTATTTGTGATTACCATGGGTTTCATATATTAATATGTTAACCCATAATTATATCTACATGATTTAAACTGATAGTCATGAAAGTTCAAACACATTTCTAAAAGAGCTACAATTTTTATTCCCCTCCCCCACGTTTTGTGTTTTGATGTCATATTTTAAATATTCATGCTTATCCCTGTACTGTTTATTGTAGTTATAGCTGCTTTTCCAATATTTTGTCTTTAATCTACATACTGGCTTATCTAAAAATACTTTTAATAAAGGTATGTACATTTTTAGACATTATGCTATTGCATATTGCATACTTAATAGACTACAGTATAGTATAGACATAACTTTTATGTGCACTGGAAGACAAAAAAAATTTGTGTGGTTCACTTTATTGCAAAACTCACTTTATTACAGTGGTGTGGAACTAAACTCACAGTATCTCTAAGGTATGCCTGAATGTATATCTTAGGTAGTGATAGAATCTGTTTGGCAATACAAGAGATTAACAAAACAGAGTCCCTTCCCTCTAGGGGTCATAATAACTTGAGACATTTTAAAAAGTAAACTACAAAGCAATTTATGATGTAAATATATAAAAACTGCTAGTTTTGAGTTAGGAGAGAGAAATCACTTCCTCCTATGAGATCTTAAGAAGAATTATAGTAAATTTCTTATCTAATATGGACTTTGAAAATGGATAAGACTTCAACAGGTAGAAATGAAATGGAAGGATACCCAAAGTGGATGAAAATGCCCCAGTCATGTCATTGGAGTATTACTATTACAGTGGAAGAGGGCAGAGTTTACTTGGAGAAGTATACATAGTATACTCTTTGGAGAAATCATGAATGGTAGGTCACAAGGTAGTAGGATAGGAATTGTGGGAATTGTGTCTTTTGTCTATCACTCTGTACCCATCATGTTGCCTGATAAATATTAGCACCCAATAATTAAAGGACAGGAAATATGAATTTGGATATAGGCAAAAAATGTTGGATCTCAGAATAGTTAAAACAGATTGATTTTCAAGCACATGAAAAGAAAGATGTATTCATGAGGAATCAGCATGGATTATCAATAATTAATTCTATTAAATTTTACTTCCTCACTTTTCTATTTCTCCAACTATTTTATTTTGAAAAAATGAAAAGTTATAAAAAAATGGAAAGAATAAGTCAATGAACCCATTTATACTTCACTTAGAGTCTCCAAATATTAACATATTGCCACATTTGCTATCAGTGTGTGCGTGTGTTTTCTCTTTATTTATATATATATATATATATATTTCTTTTTTCTGAACCTTTTGAAAGTGAATATCAGATACCACTTCCTTTTAAAATAAGGTTACTAAACTAGTATTAATAAACATAATGTATCTGGGCTTTCCAAGGCATTTGGCAAATTATTTTATATATTCCTGAATGAAATGGGAAAATATGAGTTTAATGATATGATGAGGTGAGCTCACAGTTAAAATAACATCCTGAAGATTGTTGATTAATGGATGGATTTCACCCTTGAGGAAGATCACTAGCACTGTACTATCAATTCAGTTCAGTTCAGTTCAGTCGCTCAGTCATGTCCGACTCTTTGTGACCCCATAAATTGCAACATGCCAGGACTCCCTGTGCATCAATAACTCCCAGAGTTCACTCAAACTCATGTCCATTGAGTCGGTGACGCCATCCAGCCATCTCATCCTCTTTTGTCCCCTTCTCCTCCTGCCCCCAATCCCTCCCAGCATCAGGGTCTTTTCCAATGAGTTAACTCTTCGCATGAGGTGGCCAAAGTATTGGAGTTTCAGCTTCAACATCAGTCCTTCCAATAAACACCCAGAACTGATCTCCTTTAGGATGGACTGGTTGGATCTCCTTGCAGTCCAAGGGACTCTCAAGGGTCTTCTCCAACGTCACAGTTCAAAAGTATCAATTCTTTGGCACTCAGCTTTCTTCACAGTCCAACTCTCACATCCATACATGACCACTGGAAAAACCATAGCCTTGGCTAGATGGACCTTTGTTGGCAAAGTAATATCTCTGTTTTTCAATATGCTATCTAGGTTGGTCATAACTTTCCTTCCAAGGAATAAGCATCTTTTAATTTCATGGTTGCAATAACTATCTGCAGTGATTTTGGAGCCCCCAAAAATAGAGTCTGACACTGTTTCCACTGTAGAGCTCTGCAATTACTGAAGTTAGAGTAAATATGTTATTTCCTATTGAGAATTTATTCTTTACAATATCTAATTCAACTCTTTCCAGCTGTAGTTTATAGAAATTATATTTAGGATTTTCACACATATATTTATTCTTGCCCACCCTCAGAGATTCTGCCTCAGTATGACTAGGGAAGGGCTCCAGGCATGTGTGACAGACCTTTGTGACTGAGAATCATTGATTTATGGTAACTCTCTTCATCTGATTGAATCTCTAGCTATCCTCACCGCCTTTCAAGTAGTTTGGATTTTAAAACCTTCAGACATTTTAACACAAAGAATTGCTTGAGCATAGTGTATCTCCATCTAAACAAAATAGATTTGCCAGTTTCAGGTTATCTCTTTCAATCTGAAAAAAAAAAAAAAAAACCCTCATAACTTTTACCTCCTAGACAAGGTAGGGGCTTTTAAAAATATCTTCTGGTGGCTAAGATTTTTCCCCTGGAATATGACTAAGTTCAGTTCAGTTCACTTCAGTCGCTCAGTCATGTCAAACCCTTTGCGACCCCATGAATCACAGCACGCCAGGACTCCCTGTCCATCACCAACTCCCGGAGGTTACTCAAACTCATGTCCATCGAGTCGGTGATGCTATCCAGCCATTTCATCCTCTGTCGTCCCCTTCTCCTCCTGCCCCCAATCCCTCCCAGCATCAGAGTCTTTTCCAATGAGTCAACTCTTCGCATGAGGTGGCCAAAGTACTGGAGTTTCAGCTTCAGCATCAGTTCTTCCAATGAACACCCAGGACTGATCTCCTTTAGGAGGGACTGGTAGGATCTCTTTGCAGTCCAAGGGACTCTCAAGGGTCTTCTCCAACACCACAGTTCAAAAACATCAATTCTTCGGCACTCAGCTTTCTTCACAGTCTAACTCTCACATTCATACATGACCACTGGAAAAACCATAGCCTTGACTAGATGGACCTTTGTTGGCAAAGTAATGTCTCTGCTTTTGAATATGCTATCTAGCTTGGTCATAACTTTTCTTCCAAGGAGTAAGTGTCTTTTAATTTCATGGCTGCAATCACCATCTGCAGTGATTTTGGAGCCCAGAAAAATAAAGTCTGACACTGTTTCCACTCTTTCCCCATGTATTTCCCATGAAGTGATGTGACCAGATGCCGTGATCTTCATTTTCTGAATTTTGAGCTTTAAGCCAACTTTTTCACTCTCCTCTTTCACTTTCATCAAGAGGCTTTTTAGTTCCTCTTCACTTTCTGCCATAAGGGTGGTGTCATCTGCATATCTGAGGTTATTGATATTTCTCCCAGCAATCTTGATTTCAGCTTGTGCTTTTTCCAGCCCAGCGTTTCTCATGATGTACTCTGCATATAAGTTAAATAAACAAGGTGACAATATACAGCCTTGATGTACTCCTTTTCCTATTTGGGACAAGTCTGTTTTTCCATGTCCAGTTCTGACTGTTGCTTCCTGATCTGCATATAGGTTTCTCAAGAGGCAGGTCAGGTGGTCTGGTATTCAGCCTTAAAACATAAAAATTCTAATGTGTGAGCTCTTCCTGTGAGATTTAGTAAGAGATGTTTGAAAGAGACCTATATTTTATAAAATGAATCCTTATATTTTAAGACTTTTAAGCATTTTACTTTCTATACATATGATTAAAATATATTAGCAGAGGACCAGACATTAACGTCTGGAGGACTCTAGGATGATTATCATGGACTCATACAGCAAGAGTCTTTCCTTCTGTGTCATGATTTATCTCCTTAATAAGATAAATATAATATAATTGGTTTTTTTTATCTTCTCTTAAGGACCATGCTGTTTCTGAAGATCTGACTACAGTTTGAAAACTCTTTAATCTGTAGGAAGTCTTTGTAAATTATAAGATAATAATCAGATGACTTCAATGTTGTGGTGGGTGGGAGGTTATCAAGACCTTGCACACGGACTCTGTGGACTGGGAGGCTGATTTTCCCATTAATCCATCATCTAGAGTCAGCTATATAAATCAGAAAGGGACAAGGAAAAAATCTGAATTTAATACTTTTAAAAAACAGTTTATGGAACAAATCTGGAACAAATTGCGCACTTATCTGTATGCATCAGGTCAGCAGTATTGAATTACAGCTTGCCTTTCCTTGCCAGGGTAAAGGAAAGTAAACTACAGTGGGAATAGATTGTGTAAACAAAACAAAACAAAATCTTAAATCTATAATGCTATTGAAAAGGGGAAGTTATGTTAACAAGAACATATAAAAGTAGTTTTCATTCACAGATAACTTTCCAATATTCTTAATAAAAAAGCTGAGAAAACTATTACACTAGCTTATGAAGACTATGATAATAACCAACACCTACCAAATGCTACCAAACAGTAAAGCGTCTGCCTACAATGTGGGAGACCCAGGTTCAATCGCTGGGTTGGGAAGATCCTCTGGAGGAGGAAATGGCGACCCACTCTAGGAAAATCCCATGGATGGAGGAGCGTGGTAGGCCACAGTCCATGAGGTCGTAAACAGTTGGACACAACTGAGAGACTTCACTTTCCCTTTTTTTTTTTTTACCAAATGCTTAATAGTTGCCAGATACTCTTATAATTACTTTAGATCTGGGGTTTTTAACCTAGGCTTCAAATTTGAATCATATGAAGAGCTACATAATTCCAGATAACCAGGCCTTGAGGGAAAGCAATTAAATTAGAATGTTTGAGGGTGGTGTTAGTCCAAGCATTAGCAGAGTCTAAAACTCACCATATTCATATTGATTGCAATATTCATCTAAGGTTGAGAAATACTGCTTCAGCTACACCAACTTATTTAATCCTTAGAATAGCACTGTGATGTGGGGTATTATCATCGCTACCATCACGATCTATAAATTACAAGTGAGAAAACTGTGTCAGAGAGATATGAAGTTAATATCCCAAGGCCATAACCTCATAAGGAACAGAACTAGGATTTGAATCCAGGCAGTTTGACTATTGTGCTATTATTATTTTATTGTCACCCAAATTAAAAACTACAGATTAACCAAGTTTCTGTCAACCTCCAATGTACCAATCATAAATGTTGCCCTAGGATCCCTTAAATAATTTTAATTTGTTTGGATGAAATTTATATAAATGTAAAGTAGAAAAATAATGTCAGGAGAATATTAATTCCTCTTTGTCAGGATTATAGTACAACCAAATTATCTGGTTGCTAATACATATCTACGGTCATTGAGAAATGTCAGGCCCTAATTCTTTAATATAGTCTCAAACTGAGTCTTATAGAGTTCCCATTTTTAAAACACCCCCAAAGTTACATTTATAGATTGCTGGGAGAAATATCAATAACCTCAGATATGTAGATGACACCACCCACACGGCAGAAAGCAAAGAAGAACTAAAGAGCCTCTTGATGAAAGTGAAAGAGGAGAGTAAAAATGTTGGCTTAAAGCTCAACATTCAGAAAACGAAGATCATGGCAACCCTTTCCATCACTTCATGGCAAATAGATGGAGAAACAGTGGAAACAGTACAGACTTTATTTTGGGGGGGCTCCAAAATCACTGCAGATGGTGACTGCAGCCATGAAATTAAAAGATGCTTGCTCCTTGGAAGAAAAGTTATGACCAACCTGACAGCATATTAAAAAGCAGAGACATTACTTTGCCCACGAAAGTTCATTTAGTCAAAGCTATGGTTTTTCCAGTAGTCATGTATGGATGTGAGAGTTGGACTATAAAAAAAGATGAGCACCAAAGAATTGATGCTTTTGAACGGTGGTGTTGGAGAAGACTCTTGAGAGTCCCTTGGACTGGAAGGAGATCCAACCAGTCCGTCCTAAAGGAGATCAGAACTGGGTGTTCATTTGAAGAACTGATTTTGAATCTGCAAGTCCATTACTTTGGCCACCTGATGTGAAGAGCTGACTAATTTAAAAAGACCCTGATGCTGGGAAAGATTGAGGGCAGGAGGAGAAGAGGATGACAGAAGATGAGATGGTTGGATGGCATCACCAACTCAATGGATATGGTTTTGGGTGGACTCTGGCAGTTGGTGAGGGACAGGGAGGACTGGTGTGCTGCGGTTCATGTGGTCACAAAGAGTTAGAAATGACTGAGCAACTGAACTGAATTGAACTTCTAAATAGTCTATCTTGTGGCATTTAATTAAGTGAATAGATGAATTGTTATGTCCTGTGTTATGTTAGTCCCTTGAAAAATTACCTTATCTTTGATGTTTAAAGATTCCATATTTACTTCTTTGATGTTTTCTTCATTGAAAGATGCTTGAAAAATTTTGAGTCAGGGTTATAGATAATTAATCAGACATACTATTTATATCAATGACTTGCGTGAAGGTATACAAGGATTATTATGAATCACATGAACTTAGAAGGCTTACTTAAAGTGTTGTACAACAAAATCAAAACTAAAAACAATTTTCGAGCAATGTACTGAAATAACAATTATGTTGAACATCTATTTTAAAAAGAATAGATCAATGGAACAAAATAGAAAGCCCAGAGATAAATCCACACACATATGGACACCTTATCTTTGACAAAGGAGGCAAGCATATACAATGGAGTAAAGACAATCTCTTTAACAAGTGGTGCTGGGAAAACTGGTTAACCACTTGTAAAAGAATGAAACTAGATCACTTTCTAACACCGCACACAAAAATAAACTCAAAATGGATTAAAGATCTAAATGTAAGACCAGAAACTATAAAACTCCTAGAGGAGAATATAGGCAAAACACTCTCAGACATAAATCACAGCAGGATCCTCTATGATCCACCTCCCAGAATTCTGGAAATAAAAGCAAAAATAAACAAATGGGATCTAATTAAAATTAAAAGCTTCTGCACAACAAAGGAAACTATAAGCAAGGTGAAAAGACAGCCTTCTGAATGGGAGAAAATAATAGCAAATGAAGCAACTGACAAACAACTAATCTCAAAAATATACAAGCAACTTATGCAGCTCAATTCCAGAAAAATAAACGACCCAATCAAAAAATGGGCCAAAGAACTAAATAGACATTTCTCCAAAGAAGACATACGGATGGCTAACAAACACATGAAAAGATGCTCAACATCACTCATTATCAGAGAAATGCAAATCAAAACCACAACGAGGTACCACTTCACACCAGTCAGAATGGCTGCGATCCAAAAATCTGCAAGCAACAAATGCTGGAGAGGGTGTGGAGAAAAGGGAACCCTCCTACACTGTTGGTGGGAATGCAAACTAGTACAGCCACTATGGAGAACAGTGTGGAGATTCCTTAAAAAATTGCAAATAGAACTACCTTATGACCCAGCAATCCCACTGCTGGGTATACACACCGAGGAAACCAGAATTGAAAGAGACACATGTACCCCAATGTTCATCGCAGCACTGTTTATAATAGCCAGGACATGGAAACAACCTAGATGTCCATCAGCAGATGAATGGATAAGGAAGCTTTGGTACATATACACGATGGAGTATTACTCAGCCGTTAAAAAGAATTCATTTGAATCAGTTCTGATGAGATGGATGAAACTGGAGCCGATTATACAGAGTGAAGTAAGCCAGAAAGAAAAACACCAATACAGTATACTAACACATATATATGGAATTTAGAAAGATGGCAATGACGACCCTGTATGCAAGACAGGAAAAAAGACACAGCTGTGTATAACGGACTTTTGGACTCAGAGAGAGAGGGAGAGGGTGGGATGATTTGGGAGAATGGCATTCTATCATGTATACTATCATGTAAGAATTGAATCGCCAGTCTATGTCTGACGCAGGATACAGCATGATTGGGGCTGGTGCATGGGGATCACCCACAGAGATGTTATGGGGAGGGAGGTGGGAGGGGGTTTCATGTTTGGGAACACATGTAAGAATTAAAGATTTTAAAATTTAATAAAAAAAAAAAAAAAAAAGAATAGAGACAATTTTATCACTGCATCAATTCACTCTATATTTGCACAGAACTGGTTTAGAAAGTCCCTTCTCGTATTGAACACAGCATCCTTGTCACTTTTATCCACTGGTCTTAGTTTTTCTTATGCAACGACACAGGAAAATAGCAAGTGACTTGGCAAGACATCAAATCACACCACATGACATCAAATATTTGAATATATCTGTCATCTCAGGGAAGCAATAGACTGCAATAATTAAAAACCTAAGTTCATGGTACAGATATATAGGGTTCAAATCTGAGTAGGATGACCAACCATCCCATTGAGCCCAAGAATAGAAGTTTCCTGAGATACAATACTTTTGGTACTAAACTTGAGAAAGTCTCAGACAAACAGATGAATTGGTCATCCTAAATCTGAGACTATTTATTAGCTGTATGAATTTGAGCAAGTTATTAGACCTCACATTTTCTTCTTTTGAAAAATAAAAATAATACTTTTCTCTTCTTCACAAGGTAACTGATATAAAGATAAAAGGAGTTAACACATACAGAGCACAGTACTCAGTTAGTAGTGATAGCAGCAGTAGAAGGTAGTTACACACGATGGGGAGATGGTCATGAGATGAAATTCTAAAGATGTTAGTTGTCTACAAAATTAATATGAGAAAACACTGTGACATGGCTACCAAAAAATAAAAACCCAAATCAATATTCAGTTCAGTTCAGTCGCTCAGTCGTGTCCGACTCTTTGCAACCCCATGACTTACAGCACACCAGGCCTCCCTGTCTACCACCAACTCCTGGAGTTTACTCAAACTCATGTCCATCGAGTCGGTGATGCCATCCAGCCATCTCATCCTCTGTCGTCCCCTTCTCCTCCTGCCCCCAATCCCCATCAGAGTTTTTTCCAATGAGTCAACTCTTCGCATGAGGTGGCCAAAGTACTGGAGTTTCATCTTTAGCATCATTCCTTCCAAAGAGGCTATATTAACAGAGCTACAGTATTAAGAATGACCCTGGAGGAGGGCATGACAATCCACTCCAGTATTCTTGCCTGGAGAATCCCATGGTCAGAGGAGCCTGGTGAGCTACAGTCCATAAATGAAGGAGCTGATTATTCTGTTCTGTTTTGATCAGCCAACATCAAGAATAATGTGATTAATTCTAATGTCCAGTGGAGAGAACTAGAATGACAACCAGTTTTGTAATCATGTCACTTGAGGTAAAAAGAAATGGGGGTATTAGCTTGGAGAAAACAAGACTTGGAAGCAAAATTAAAGAAATCTCCAAATTTGAGAAAGAATTTCTGTTAGGATAGAGTTATTGACAAGTTCAGTTAATTTTTTGAAATGATTTGAAAGCAGCTGAGAGATGCTGAGGGAGGTACTTAGAAATTTAAAAAGGTAAGACTCAAGAGACAGATAATAGAGATGTGATATATTCTCTGCTGCCATATTTATTTAGGAACAATTGTCAACTCTGAGTGCAGGGAGAAGGCTACAAATCCATTGTAAATCCTGGTGCAAACAAAAGAGCCACTGCAGGGGGGCATGGAAATGAGCATCGCTTTTGGCAGAGATTTGGAGATGAGAGCTCAAGCACACAGTCAAAATTCTCCTCAAAATATGTGCTGTTTACTGGGGAGCATGGGATAGAAGGGTGAAATCACAAGCAGAATGCCTCTGAAAATCAGAGCAGTTTCTCCAGCAGTCATGTAAGACAAAGATTAGAATTTCATGGATTAAAAAAGATAGGCTATGGAATCACTAACCAGAAGATATCTGATATATCTATATTAATATCAGATGGCTTCCCTGGTGGCTCAGACAGTAAAAGTGTCTGCCTACAGTGCGGGAGACCTGGGTTCAATCCCTGGGTCGGGAAGACCCCTGGAGAAGGAAATAGGAACCCACTCCAGTACTCTTGCCTGGAAAATCCCATGGACAGAGGAGCCTGATAGGCTACAGTCCATGGGATTGCAAAGAGTTGGACAAAACTGAGCAACTTCACTTCACTTCACTTATTAATATCAGACAAGCAGATTGAAATTTTTTATTATACAGAAATGATCAATCAAAAAGTAAAATATCAAAATTGTAAATCTGTTAGCACCTAGTCAGTGAAGAACTTGGAGGTTATCTCTAGGTCCCTGGAATGTTCTTCCTGGTAGGAAGGCCTTTGTTTGCCTACGGGCTTTGGCCACCAGACAGTCTAACAGTGTGATTTCTGACCAGGGTTATAAGTCAGACTGTATTGGTTCTGACCTGTGGAGGAACTGGAGACTAAAGATGGGGTCCTGGAGAATAAAGATCAGCCATTCAGGAAGTATGTTATCAAGCCCCATTACAAACCCCAGACAGCAAAAGCTCAGGTCAGCTTCCCTAGTTGGCAGTATTCTTTTAATATTGTCATACAGTGGTGCCAGGAGGTTAATACACCTCTGAGGAAGATGGAAGCTTCACATATGGAACACTCCCAGACTTCACTATATGCATATCTTTGGCTGGTTCTAATTTGTATCTGTTTGCTAACTGTAACCATAAGTATAGTCTTTTCTGTAATCGTAAGGATAGCATTTTCCCAAGCTCTGTGAGTTAATCTAGTGAGTTATTGAACCTGAGAATGATCATGAGAACCCTGAATTTGTAGCCTTCAGGGGTCCTGAACTTAAGCTGGTGTCCGATGTCAGGGCAATCTTTGGGAACTGTTCCACCACATTGTGTAGGTTTGCCTTATTCTTTACACGCCCAATAACCAAGTTCTGAAATACAAAAAGCAAACTTTGATAAAATCAAGAAGAAAAATTGACCATCATCATTGTTGAATATTTTGAATACTGTATCTCTCAAAATGGTTCATGGTACAAGCGGGAAAAAGATCTGTAAAGACACAGAAAACCTAAAAAGTACAATAACACACTTTATATATAAATTTTATGTGAAAAATAAATCAACTTAATTTGTACTACATACAAACTACAATAGACTATGCATTGTTTTAAAGTATATATGGACTATTTTCCCAAATTGAACCAGCAAATGCAAAATGTTTGAAATCATTCAGAATATGTTCTTTGAATGTAGTGGAATTAAACTAAAGACAATAAAAAGTTCAACTAGAATACTACAAAATGTTTGGAAAGTAAGGAATACACTTCTTAATATCTTGTGGGTCAAAAGAAGAAATTAGAATGGAAAACAAAATATTTTGAGAAAGCGGCTAATAAAAATATGGCCAAAAGTTTGAGATATCAAACTAAAGCAGTATTTAGAAAGAAATATTTAGCTTCAGATGTGTATCTCAGAAATAAAGAAAAGCTAAACTTCAGTTATCTAAGTTACCATCTCAAGATAGCAGAACAAAACAGCAAATCAACCATAAAAGAAAAAGAAGGAAATAAATAATAAAGGTAAGAACAGGGTTGAATAAAATAGAAAAAGTAAATGCAATAAAGGAAATCAACAAAGTGAAGTTCAATCTTTTAAGGATTAATAAATTAATATATTTTACTAAGACTTGAGGGGGGAGAAAAAAGAGAAACAACAAATTACCACTGTCAGGAAAAGACTGAGAGAAATGGGTACAGATATCAAACATTAAATGTATAACAAGGGGACACTTCTACTTCCAGAATTCCAACATGCAAAGAAAAAAAAATTGGTGAAAAATATTTTTTAAAATGACCATATAAACTTTCTGGAAATTGTCCTAAGGATACACATCAAATGAGAAATTTATTCAAGAAACTACTAAATCTTCACAAGAACAGTGAGAGTCTGTGGCAACTGAGTCACAACTCACTCCCTTCCTCCCTATCCCCAGATATGCCTGACAAGAAGCTCTACACCAGAAATTTCCACTATTTTTGAGAGGACCCTTAAGCTTAATTTCCCTATTGCTTTTCAGTCAGTAAGTCATGTCTGACTCTTTGCAACCCCATGAACTGCAGCATGCCAGGATTCCCTGTCCTTCACTGTCTCCCAGTGTTTGCTCAAACTCATGTCCATTGAATTGGTGATGCCATCCAACCATCTCAACCTCTTTCATCCCCCTCTCCTCTTTCCCTCAATCTTTCCCAGCATCAGGGTCTTTTCTAATGAGTCAGTTCTTCATATCAGGTGGCTAAAGTATCACAGCTTCAGCATCAGTCCTTCCAATGAATATTCAGGGTTGATTTCCTTTAGGATTGACTGGTTTGATGTCCTTGCTGCCCAAGGGACTCTCGAAAGTCTTCTCTAGCACCACAGTTTGAAAGTATAAACTCTTTGGTGCTCAGCCTTCTTTATGAACTCTCACATCCGTACACTACTACTGGAAAAACTATAGCTTTAATTATTCGGAGCTTTGTTGACAAAGTGATATCTCTGCTTTTTAATACACTGTCTAGATTTGTCATACCTTTTCTTCCAAAGAGCAAGCATCTTTTCATTTCATGGCTGTAGTCACCGTCTGCAGGGATTTTGGAGGCCAAGAACATAAAATCTATCATGGTTTCCACTTTTTCCCCTTGTATTTGCCATGAAGTGATGGGACCAGATGCGATGATCTTAGTTTTTTGAAGGTTGAGTTTTAAGCCAACTTTTTTACTCTCCTCTTTCACTTTCATCAAGAGGCTCTTTAGCTCCTCTTTGCTTTCTGTCATTACAGTGGTATCATCTGCATATCTGATATTGTTGACATTTCTCCCAGCAATGTTGATTCCAGGTTGTGATTCATCCAGCCTGGCATGTCACATAATGTACTCTGCATATAAGTTAAATAAGCAGGGTCACAATATACAGCCTTGTTGTATTCCTTTCCCAATTTTGAATCAGTCCGTTGTTCCATGTCTGGTTTTAACTGTTGCTTCTTGACCCACATACAGATTTCTCAGGAAACAGGTAAGGTGGATGGTATTCCCATCTTTTTAAGGATTTTCCACAGTTTGTTATGATCCACACAGTCAAAGGCTTTAGCATACTCAATGAAGAAGAACTAGATGTTTTTCTGGAATTGCCTTTCTTTCTCTATAATCCAACAGATGTTGGCAATTTGATTTCTAGTTCCTCTGCCTTTTCTAAATCCAGCTTGTACTGCTGGAAGTTCTTGGTTCACATACTGCTGAAACCTAGCTTGAAGGATTTTGAGCATTACCTTGCTAGCATGTGAAATGAGTGCAATTGTATGGTAGTTTGAACATGCTTTGGCATTGCCCTTCTCTGGGATCAGAATGAAAACTGACCTTTTCCAGTCCTGTGGCCACTGCTGAGTTTTCCAAATTGGTGGCATATTGAGTGCAATATTTTAATAATATCATCTTTCAGGATTTTAAACAGCTCAGCTGGAATTCCATCACCTCCTGTAGCTTTGTTTGTAGTACTGCTTCCTAAGGCCCACTTGACTTCATACTCTAGGATATCTGGCTCTAGGTGAGTGACCACACCATCATGGTTATCCAGGTCATTAAGACTTTTTGGTATAGTTCTGTTTGTATTCTTGCTACCTCTTTTTAATCTCTTTTGTTTCTGTTAGGTCCTCATCATTTCTTCCTTTATCATGCCCATCCTTGCATGAAATGTTCCCTTGATATCTCCAGTTTTCTTGAAGAGATTTCTATTCTTTACTACTCTATCATTTTCCATTATTTCTTTGCATTGTTCACTTTAAGAAGACTTTCTTATTTCTCATTGCTATTCTCTGGAATTCTGCATTCAGATGGGTATATCTTTCCCTTTCTCCCTTGCCTTTTGCTTCTCTTCTTTTCTCAGTTATTTGCAAAGCCTCCTCAGACAAACACATTCCCTTCTTGCATTTCTTTTTCCTTTGGGATGATTTTGGTCACTGCCTCCTATAAAGTGTTATGAACTTCTGTCTATAGTTCTTAAAAAGATAAAGTGTCTCAAATCAGTAATCTAGAAAAAGAACACCAGATTCAACCCAAAGCAAGCAGATGTCAAAGCGCAGAAATTGAAGAAGTTAACAAAGGAAAAATCAAGATAGAAAGGCAAGGAAACCAAAAGCTGGCTCTTTGAAAAGATCAATAAAATTGATAAATGTCTATCTTTACCGACTAAGAAAAAATGAGACAAGATACAAATTGATGACAGGAACTGATAGAGGAACTATCACTCTGAGTCTGATAAACATTAAAAGGATAATAAGATAATATTATAAGCAAGATGAATATCATAAGTTGAACACATAGATGAAATTGACAAATTCTATGAAAGTGACATACTACCAAAACTTCTTCAGAAATAAATACACTGAATATTCCTATTTCTACTAAGAAAATTGAATTTCATAATTTTAAACATTAAAACAAACAAAACTTCAGGCCAGAATGCATTCACATGTGACTTCCAGTGAATCTTTAAATCAAATCACAATAAGATACCATTCTACATCCACTGGAATGGTGGTAATTAAATGGTAAAAACACAATAACAAGTAAGTGCTGGTGAGGATACAGATCAAAGAGAACTCTCATACATTGCTGGTGGGAATGTAAAATAGTATACAGTCAGCACTCCATATTCCCAAGGCAAAACCCACTGATTCAAAGGTCCAATTGTGCTACATCATTTTATATAAGGGACTAGAGTAGCTCTAGATTTTGGTATCTACATGCATCCTGGAACCAATTCCCCATGGATACCAGATGGACGACTATAATCACTAGATAGTTTGGTAGTGTCATGAGCCACTTATCACACTCCAAGATATTTACCCAAGAGACATGAAAACTTATGTCCACAAAAACCCTTACATGAATATTTATAACAGTCTTATTATATTCACCAAAACTGAAAAAAAAATCCAAATGTCCTTTGAGTGACAAATGGACTATGAAACTGTGGTATATCCATATACTGGAATACCACTCAGTAGTAAATAGTAGCAAAATATTGATACAGCAACAGGAATAAAAGCTAAACTCATTGCAGAAAGTGAAAGAAACAATTCATGTGGTTATATATAGTATGGCTTCATTTATATGACATCTTGTGTTAGTCACTCAGTTGTGTCTGACTCTTTGTGACCCCATGGTGTGTTTGTTACCCACCAGGCTCCTTCGTCCATGTGACTTTCCAGGCAAGAATACCATAGTGGGTTGCCATTTCCTGGAAAGGAAATGCTATAAGGACAGAATGATTAGTGTAAGGGAAAAGATATGACTATGAATGAGCTATATTAGGGAATTTGGTATATGGGTTATGGAACTCTTCCTTAGCTTGGTTGTGGTGGTAAGAACATAACTCTTTTCAATACTCAGATCTTTAGACAAAATGGAGCAAACTTTACTGTGTATGATACTTTTAATAAATTTTTAAAAAGAGAAGATGGTGAAGGAATAGGATGAGGAGATCACTTTCTCCCCACAAATTCATTGGAAAATCATTTGAATGCTGAACAAATTCCACAAAACAACTTCTGATTGCTGGTGGAGGACACCAGGCACCCAGAAAGGCAGCCCATTCTCTTCAAAAGGAGGTAGGACAAAATATAAAAGACAAAAAGAGAGAAAAAAGAGTTAGGGACAGAGACCCATCCTGGGGAGGGAGTTGTGAAGGAGGAGAAGTTTCCAAACACCAGGAAACCCTCTCATTGGCAGGTCTGTGGGGAGTTTTGGAATCTCAGAGGGCAACATAACCGGGAGGGAAAAAAAAAAAAAAAAAACACAGTTTACGCACCTAACCACAACTCCCAGCGGAGAAGTAGCTGGCCCAGATGCTCACGTCTGCCAGCAGTGAGCTGGGGCTGAACAGGGAGGCATGGGCCGCATGCTTAGGGTAAGGACCAGGCTTGAATGCCCTGAGGACAATCTGAGGGACCTAATGTGAGATAGCAACCCAAACTTTGGGATAGCCAGAGAGAGAAGAAAAAAAGAGAGAGAGAGAACTTTCCCATGAAAAGCTCTAAGGCACAACCTGGCCCGTTCACAGAACAAAGGATTGAGCAAACACCAAAGGAGAGCTAGCTGGCTGTAGCCGGCCCTTCCCCCTTTCAGAGGCAGAGAGGCAGGCAGGTGGCAGCCAGAGCTGGAAGGCAAGGGGCAATCTTGGCCCTAGAGATGGCATCATCCAACAAACTGTGAGCACGCTCCCACGATCCTGGACGGTTGACATCTGCCACGAGGGTCACAGTCAGAGATCAACTCCCCAGAGGAGACACACAGCACACCTGAGACAGCACTATTGAGTTGCACCCAGGAAACCAAGCGGCTAGGACCAGGGAGGTGATAATATCCACCACCCACCTGGGGAGAGTGTGCTCATCAAGCACCTGCTCACCTGAGCTGCTCAGACCTGGGAAGGGCACAAAATGCAGGCCCAACCGAGTCTGTGCCTTTGTGGAGTACCCGAGAACCTGAACCTGAGTACCTTAGACCTGGGAAGTGCACACAACCCAGGACCTGCTTTAGATAATTCCCCTGCAGAGCAACTGGGAACCTGAGCAGTGTAGACTCGGAAAGCACACATGCGTGAGCAGGGGCAAACCCAGTGAGGCTCAGACACTGCGAGCACTCCCCACACACACCAGTGACATTTGTTTGCAGTGTTCCTCCCTCCCCACAGCACAATTGAACAAGTGAGCCTAAATAAATGACCACCTTCACCCCCTTGTGTCAGGGTGGAAATTAGACACTGAAGAGACTTGCAAAAAGAGGAAACCAAAATAAACAAAGAAGAGGGAACTGCTTTGGTAGTGACAGCTACAACAAATTAAAACTGTAGTTAGCATTGACTACATTGGAATGGGCCTATAGACCTTGAGAAGAAGTATAAGCTGGAACAAGGAACTATCTAAAACTGAACTGACCCCACAATGCCTGCAACAGCTCCAGAGAAATTCCTAAATATATTTTACTATTATCATTTTTAAATTTTTATTTTTAAGTTCTTTATTACTCCTTTAATTTTCATTTTTATAACCTATTACCTTGCAAAAATACCCAATTTTTAAAGCAAAGTTCATATATTTTTTTTTTAATTTTTGTGATTTTGTATTTTTTTTAATATTGTATTTTTGAGCATCTAACCTCTACTCTAGATTTTTAATCTTTGCTTTTTTGGTATTTCTTATCAATTTTGTACCTTTAAGAATCCAATCTTCATTACTCATTTTTACTTAGGAGTGTGATTACTGGCTTGATTGCTCTCTCCCATTTTGACTCTCCTTTTTCTCCCCCAGGTCACCTCTATCTCCTCCCTCCCCCTTCACTTCTCTACTTAACTCTGTGAATTTCTTTGGGTGTTTGGGGCTGTGGAGAACACTTAGGGAACTGATTACTGGATAGATGGGTCTCTCTCCTTTTGACTCCCCCTCCTCTCCCTGAGCAACTTTCACTTCACTTCACTTCCTCTCCTCCTGGTCACCTCTATCTCCGTCCTCCCTCTTCTCTTCTCTATGTAACTCCATGAACCTCTCCAAGTATTCCAGACTGTGGAGAGCACAGAGGAAATTGATTACTGGCTAGACTGTTCTCTCCCCTTTTGATTCCCCCTCTTTTCCTCCTGGTCACCTCTATCTCCCTCCTCCCTCTTCTCTTCTCCATGTAACTCTGTGAAATTCTCTGGGTGTCCCTCACTAAGGAGAATCTTTTCACCATTAACCTAGATGTATTATCATTGGTGCTGTATTGATGGTGAAGTCTTGAGGCTACTGTAAGAATAAGACTGAAAGCCAGAGGCAGACTTAAATCCAAAACTTGAGAACACCAGAAAACTCCTGACTTCAGGGAACATTAATTGATGAGTGCTCATCCAAAAGCCTCCATACCTACATTGAAACCAAGCTCCACCCAAGAGCCAACAAGTTTCAGAGCAAGACATACCAAGCTAATTCTTGGGAACATAACCCTGAGCATTAAAATACAGGTGGCCAAAAGTCACACCAAACCCACAGACACCTCAAAAGTCACCACTGTACACTTCATTGCACTCTAGAGAGAAAAGATCTACCTCCACCCACCAGAATACCAACACAAGCTTCCATAACCAGGAAACCTTAAAAAGTCACTCATCCAACACCACCCACAGGGAGGAAACTCCATAATAAAGAGGAACCACAAACTTCCAGCATACAGAAAGGCCACCCCAAACACAGCAATCCAAGCAAGATGAAAAAGAGAAATATTCAGCAGGAATAAGGAACATGATAAATGCCCACCAAACCAAACACAAGAGGAAGAGATAGGGAGTCTACCTAAAAAAGAATTCAGAATAATGATAGTAAAAATGATCCAAAATCTTGAAAACAAAATGGAGTTACAGATAAATAGTCTGGAGACAAGGATTGAGAAGATGCAAGAAAAGTTTAACAAGGACCTATAAGAAATAAAAAAGAGTCAATCAATAATGAATAATGCAATAACTGAGATCAAAAGCACTCTGGAGGGAGCCAACAATAGAATAACTGAGGCAGAAGATAGGATAAATAAGGTGGAAGATAGAATGGTGGAAATAAATGAAGCAGAGAGGAAAAAAGAATTAAAAGAAATGAGGACAACCTCAGAGACCTCTGGGACAATGTTAAATGCCCCAACATTTGATTCATAGAAGTCCCAGAAGAAGACAAAAAGAAAGGCCACGAGAAAATACTTGAGGAGATAATAGTTGAAAACTCCCCTAAAATGGGGAAGGAAATAGTCACCCAAGTCCAAGAAACCCAGAGAGCCCCAAACAGGATAAACCCAAGGCAAAACGCCCCAAGACACATATTAATCAGATTAACAAAGATCAAACACAAAGAACAAATATTAAAAGCAGCAAGGGAAAAACAACAAATAACACACAAGGGGATTCCCATAAGGATAACAGCTCATCTTTCAATAGAAACTCTTCAAGCCAGAAGGGAATGGCAGGATATACTTAAAGTGATGAAAGAGAAAAACATACAACCCAGATTACTGTACCCAGCAAGGATCTCATTCAAATATGAAGGAGAAATCAAAAGCTTTACAGACAAGCAAAAGCTGAGAGAATTCAGCACCACTAAACTAGCTCTTCAACAAATGCTAAAGGATCTTCTCTAGACAGGAAACACAGAAAAGGTTTATAAACTCAAACCCAAAAGAATAAAGTAAACAGCAATGGGATCATACTTATCAATAATTACCTTAAATGTAGATGGGATTCCCTGGTGGCTCAGAGGTTAAAGCGTCTGACTCCAATGCAGGAGACCTGAGTTCGATTCCCAGGTTGGGAAAATCCCCTGGAGAAGGCAATGGCAACCCACTCCAGTACTCTTGCCTGGAAAATCCCATGGACAGAGGAGCCTGGTAGGCTGCAGTCCATGGGGTCGCTAAGAGTCGGGCACGACTGACTTCACTGAATGCCACAACCAAAAGACAAAGACTGGCTGAATGTATACAAAAACAAGACCCCTGTATATGCTCTCTACAAGAGACTGAAAGTGAAGGGCTGGAAAAAGATATTTCACACAAATGGAGACCAAAAGAAAGCAGGCGTAGCAATACTCACATCAGATAAAATAGACTTTGAAATACAGGCCATGAAAAGAGACAAAGAAGGACACTACATAATCATCAAAGGAACAATCCAAGAAGAAGATATAACAATTATAAATATATATGGACCCAACATAGGAGCACTGTAATATGTAAGGCAAATACTAACAAGTATGAAAGGGGAAATTAACAATAACACAATAATAGTGGGAGACTTTAATACCCCACTCACATCTATGGATAGATCAAGTAAACAGAAAATTATCAAGGAAACACAAACTTTAAATGATACAATGGACCAGTTAGACCTAATTGATATCTATAGGACATTTCACCCAAAACAATGAATTTCACCTTTTTCTCAAGTGCACACAAAACCTTCTCCAGGATAGATCACATCTTGGGCTATAAATCTACCCTTGGTAAATTCAAAAAAAAATTGAAATAATCACAAGCATCTTTTCTGACAACAGTGTGGTAAGATTAGATGTCAACTACAGGAAAAAAAAAACTATTAAAAACACAAACATATGGAGGCTAAACAGTATGCTTCTGAATAACCAACAAATCACAGAAGAAATCAAAAAAGAAGTCAATATATGCATAGAAACAAATGAAAATGAAAACACAACAACCCAAAACCTATGGGATGCAGTAAAAGCAGTGCTAAGGGGAAGGGTTCATAGCAATATAAGCTTACCCCAAGAAACAGGAGAAAAATCAAATAAATAACCTAACTCTACACCTAAAGCAACTAGAAAAAGACGAAATGAAGAACCCCAGGGTTATTAGAAGGAAAGAAATAATAAAATTTAAGGCAGAAATAAATGAAAAAGAAACAGAGACCATAGCAAAAATCAACAAAGCTAAAAGCTGGTTCTTTGAGAAGATAAATAAAATAGACAAACCATTAGCCAGACTCATCAAGAAAAAAAGGGGGAAGAATCAAGTCAACAAAATTAGAAATGAAAATGGGGAAATCACAACATACAACACAGAAATACAAAGAATCATAAGAGACTACTATCAGCAACTAGATGCCAATAAAATGGACAACTTGGAAGAAATGGACAAATTTTTAGAAGAGTATAACTTTCCAAAACTGAACCTGGAAGAAATAGAAAATCTTAACAGACTCATCAAAAGCAAGTTTTAAAAATAAGAACAGAACCAGCAACTATATCCACATTTTGCTTGAGCTAATTGATAATATGAAAATAACCAACATAACGTGTTTGCTCTGAAAGGAACAGAGAAAATCTCCCAGCAGAAAAGGCAAAAAAGCAAATTATTATTGTATAATAACACCTTGACAAAGTGATAACTTTGGTTGCTTGCCTGCAGAAAGGGAAACTAGGTAGCTGGTATAGTGGTAATGAGAATATTTCACTATATACTCTTTTGTGACTTTTGAATTATAAGAATGTATTCTCATACTGTTTTCTCAGTCATGTCTGACTCTTTGCAGCCCCATGGACTATCGCCTGCCAAGTTCCTCTGTCCATGGAATTTTCAGGCAAGAATACCTACACTTCCCAGATAGCACTAGTGGTAAAGAACCCACCTGCCAATGCAGGAGACTCGAGAGACTTGTCTTCTATCCCTGAGTCAGGAAGATCCCCTAGAGAAAGGAATGGCAACACTCCAGTATTCTTGCCCAGAGAATCCCATGGACTGAGGAGCCTGGTGGGCTACAGTACATAGGGTCACAAAGATTTGGACACAGCTGAAGCGACTTAGCATGCAGCATGCAAAACTTCAAAAAATAAACAGCAAAAACAAAATGGTAGAATTCCACACTGTGGTGGAATAAATTAAAACATGCTAATAATCCTCATCTTACATAGAGAAAAGTGATTAAAAAAACTTTTTTTTAAACTTTTTATTCTAATAATCATATTTGGGACTTTCCTAGTGGTTAGGAATCTACCTTGCAATTCAGAGGAAAAGAGTTCAATCCTTGGTCAGGGGATTAAGATCCCACATGCTGAGGAGCAACTAAACCTGCATGCCACAACTACTGAGCCCTTGCAATCAGGAGCCTGTGTGCCACAACTAGGTCTATGTGCCACAAAGAAAGATCCCGCATGCCTCAACTAAGACACAATGCAGCCAAATTAAAAAAAAAAAAAAATTAATGTTGACATTTAAGAATTATAGACACAAATATGGTGCCACTGTGTTACACAAGAATAAGCACTTTTATACATAATAACATAAAAGAAACAAAGAAAAAGATTAAGCACATAATAAACTAAGATTTTTAAGTAAAGAGAAGCATTAAGTAAAGCAAAATTTAAGAAGCAAAACTAAATTAAATGATTATTAAAATTAAAGCAATTATTTAAACTCCTTTATTGAAGTTGAAGAAACTCAGATTGGGCTTCCCTGGTGGCTCAGTGGTAAAGAATCCTCCTGCCAAAGCAGGGGACACTGATTCAATCCCTGGTCTGGGAAGAACCCACATGCCAAGTCCATAGGGTCCATAGAGCAAATAAGCGCATGTGCCACAACTATTGAACCTGTTCTCTAGGGTCCAGGAGTCACAACTACTGAGCCTACACACTACAACTCTTAAAGCCCAAACGCTCTAGAGCCAGTGTTCCACAACAAAAGAAGCCATTGCAATGAGAAGCTAGTGAACCACAACTAGACAATAGCCCTTGCTTGCCATAACTAGAGAAAAATCCACATAGCAATGAAGACTCAGCACAAATAAAATTATATATATATTTGGCTGTGCTGGGTCTTATATATATATATATATATATATATATATATATGAATCTCAGATTGGAAAAAAAAAAAACCCATAAACCCAATGGCAAGATTTGTAAGAGATACACATGAATTAGGATAAAAATGTATCTATATCTACATCTTTATCTACATCTCCATCTATATCTAATCAACAACCATACATTTATAAAGATGAACCAGGAATACACAAATGAGCCAAATGAAACCTTTATCATATACTAAACCATGTTTGGGGAATGTGGAGAGTTTTCTCTTCTGCATCATTTATATGGATGCTTATTCTAATACCAGTAACACATATATCATTGTAGTTTTGGAAATTCTAATTGGAATTATATTAAGTATATACATCTATATCTCTGGCATCAGAGCAATACTATCTTCCCATTCAGAAATATAGAACCTCTGCTTAGTCATGTTTCTTTTAACATAACATTTGTGAAGTCTAATAGCTTTCTTCATAAAGGTCCCTGAGCATTTCTTGCTATAATTTTGCTTTTGTGAATAGGCTTATTTCCCACTATGTTTACAAATTTATTATTGTAGGTATATGATCAAACTTAAATTTTGCCCTATATTCGGCAATTGGAAACTCTACTGAATTCTCTTATTTTTTCTGATGACTCTTGGGTTTACTAGGGAACAATTTTACAATTGTAAATAGTGATGATTTTGTGTTCTTTATAATATATATATTTTCTTCTCCTTTTGTCACACTAAGTAGAATTTCCAGAATAATGAGAAAAAAAGAAATGATGGTATTGATAGATTTTAATAGAAATGTGTTTAATTTTTCACCATCAGATAAAAATTTAGATATTGACTAGAGAAAGTTTTATCATATTATGAAAGTATAATTGTATTCTTAGCTAAGAGTTTAGTTATTTGCTTGTTTAAATTCAGGAACAGATGCAAAATTTTAATTGACTATATTTTAATACATTTTGTAAAATTATAATGGATTTTATCAATAGTGTTACAAACTCTGAAACACCAATGCCCTTTGTAAATATAATCTGCTTAGTCATAGTGTGTTATATTCTCAAAATAACCCTGGAAACCATCTGATAAATCACTTGGGATTTTTCCATATATATTCATAAATAAGATCAGTATGTTGTTTTGTTCTGCTATCTTTCTCAGATGTCACTAACAGAGTTATTCTAACTTTGTAAGTATAAATTAAGAAGCTTTAAATCTCATATGTAACCCTGTAATTGCCTATTTGGAAAAAGAAGTATTTGTTCCATGGAAGTTTGGGAGGGGTGCAGGAAAACAACCTGTTTCAGTCTTTTATGTCAGTGGCACCAAGGACAGGTTTCGTGGAAGACAGTTTTTCCACAGCTGGGTAAGGGGATGGAAGATGGAAGGTTCAGCTCACTTGCCTGCTGCTCACCTCCTGCTATGCAACCAGCCTGGTTACTAACAATCGCAGCCCAGGGGTTGGGGAATGCTGTTTTATGTACATCATTACTTCACAGCTTTCCAGTATCTTCGGTGTACTCTTCTTGTGTTCATGCTTTTCAGTATTATTGAGCAAACATTGATCATTTCTATCTTCTAACGAAATATTTAATTACCTCAACATTTTCAATTTTTTTTTTTAATGCTGGGAAAAAAATGCCAGGCTCGATGAAGTACAAGCTGGAATCAAGATTGCAGGAGAATATCAATAACTTCAGATATGCAGATGACACCACCCTTATGGCAGAAAGCAAAGAGGAACTAAAGAGCCCCTTGATGAAGGTGAAAAAGGAGAGTGAAAAAGCTGGCTTAAAACTCAATATTCAAAAAACTGATCATAGCATCTGGTCCCATCACTTTATGGCAAATAGATGGGGAAACAATGGAAACAATGATAGACTTTATTTTCTTGGGCTCCAAAATCACTGCAGATGGTGACTGCAGTCATGAAATTAAAAGATGCTTGCTCCTTGGAAGAAAAGCTATGACCAACCTAGACAGCATATTAAAAAGCAGAGACACTACTTTACTGACAAAGGTCTATATAGTCAAAGTTATGGTTTTTCCAGTAGTCATGTATGGATGTGAGAGTTGGACCATAAAGAAAGCTGAGGGCCGAAGAATTGATGCTTTTGAACAGTGGTGTTGGAGAAGACTCTTGAGAGTACCTGAGACTGCAAGGAGATCCAACCAGTCCATCCTAAAGGAAATCTGTCCTGAATATTCATTGGAAAGACTGATATTGAAGCTCAAGCTTCAATACTTTGGCCACTTGATGCAAAGAGCTGACTCACTGGATAAGACCCTGATGCTGGAAAAGACTGAAAGCAGAACGAGAAGGGGACGACAGAGGATGAGATCATTGGATGGCATCACCGACTCAATAGATTGGACTAGTTTGAGCAAGCTCTGGGAGTTGGTGATGAACAGGGAAGCCTGGTGTGCAGCAGTCCATGGGTTTTGCAAAGAGTCGGAGACAACTGAGTGACTGAACTGAACTGAATAACTCCTAATCCTACTAGTTTATTTTTTGACTTGATCTGCTTAAACTTTGTCTGTATGAGTATATGTGTGTGATTCCATGAAAATGATTTTGGATTTTTTTTTAATTAATCCTATAACACTTATGTTTTTTTATTTTAATATCTTTTTCATCTACATACATTTCTACATTCCATACATTTTTGTTCTAACATCATGAGTTGAGTGCTTTATTCATTTATTTTCTTTCTTATGCTTCCTGAATCATAATTATAAATTTATGAGTTAGAATATACATATATAACATATAGGGCTTAAGAAAAATAAGGATATCTAACATAGAAATATGTATAAGACTAAGAGAAATAGAGGTTATTGGTATAAATATAGAGATATAGATACCATTCATGTGTACACATATTAACATATAATACTGCAGATTTTCTATGGTGATATCTATAAATATTTGGAAGGATCATCATCAAATTCATAAATGTAGTCATCTCTAGGGAGGGAGAATGGCTCAAATTTTAGGATGATGTCAAAGGGACTTTAACCTTACCTGTAATGTTTGAATTCTGTATTACATGTATGATTAAAAATTAATTTTAATATTAAAATTTATATACTGACCAATAAAATTTTTAAATTTTAACAAAAATCCAACACCTTTTATGATAAAAACACTCACAGAATTAGAAATAGAAGGGAATTTCCTAAACCTTATAAAGGGTATCTGTGAAAAACCACAGTTTATATCACAGGTGCATGCTAGGTCTCATCAGTCATGTCCAACTCTTTTCAACCCTGTGAACTGTAGCCCACCAGGCTCCTCTGTCTGTGGGATTCTCTAGGCAAGAATACTGGAGTGGGTTGCCCTGCCCTCCTCCAGGGGATTTTCCCAACCCAAGGATGGAACCTGCACCTCTAGATCTCGTACATTGGCAGTTGAGTTCTTTAGCACTAGCGCCACCTGGGAGGCCCAGCTCATGTTATAGTCAAAGGTAAAAGACTGAAGTCAAATAAATTCAAAGTAATACCAGTATTTCTGCTTACAAAATTAACATGTTTTTAAAGTATAATATCTAAACTTGCAAGGGTGAGGGATATACAGACACTTTAATACCTTGGGGGAATTGAAATTAATACAATTTTTCTCTTCTAATTATATCAGTTATAATAATCATAGAACTTGACCCATAAATTACATTTCTGGAATTACTCTAAGGATAGAATTATAAACTTGTATAAAGATATATGTAGGCTTCCCTGGTGGTTCAGATGGTAAAGAATCTGCCTGCAATGTGGGAGACATGGGCTTCATTCGTGGGTTGGGAAGATCCCCTGAAGGAAGGCATGGCAACCCACTACAGTATTATTGCCTGGACTATCCCCATGGACAGGAGCCTGGTGGGCTACAGTCCATGGGGTCGCAAAGAGTCAGACACAACTGAACGACTACTTACAGCACAGCACAAAGATATATGTACCCAGATATTGACTATAGTATTATTTATAATCATAAAATTTAGAAATCACCAAATATCTAAAATTATAGATTAAATATAGTATGCTTATATGATGTAGCAATATGTAGTCATTAGAAAACAATGTTTCTGAAGACTTTTTAATGACATGTAGAAATATTTATGATGTATTCAGTGAAAAATTAGGTTATTAAATAGTATGTATATTATCTCAATTTTATTTAAGAGAGGAAGAGAAACAACACATACTTGTTAATACTTATTATCTTTAGAATTAGATATTAATTTTATTTTATTCTGTTTATGTTTTCTAAATTGTACACGATGAACATGTATTAACTTTCCAATGAAAACAAACATGTCAGTTCTAAAAATCAGGTTCACAAAGAAGAACCAAAACAAAAGTCTTGAGAATGTTCATACTTTTTGAGCCAACTGATACAACAACAATTCAATATCTAGGAATGTGTTCCAATCAGAATTTAGGACCTGTTTATCTAATCAGAGAAGACCACAATGATTTAGGTCCAAAGTTGATTGTCACAGTATAGTTTATAACAGAGAAATTTAGAAAATTAAGTTCTAACAATATAATATCGATTAAATTAATTATGGTCTTCTTGATAAATGTCAAGAAATTTTTTTAATTTATTTATTTTTAATTGGAGGATAATTGCTTTACAATATTGTATTAGTTTCTGCTATATATCAACATGAAACAGCCATAAGTATACATATGTCCCCTCCCTCTTGAACCTCCCTCCCACCTCTCACCCCATTCCACCCCTCTAGGTTGTCACGGAGCACCAGACTTGAGCTCCTTATGTCAGTTGTGGAAAATATTTAATGTCATTGAAAAATATTCCTCTCATATTATTAAGTGAAAAATTAGGTTATGAACAATATGTAGAGAACAAAATCATTATTGTAAAAAAAGTCCACATTCAATAAATTTAGGTGTGTGTTCAGTCATGTCCGACTCTGCGACCCCATGAAATGTAGCCTGCCATTTCCTACTCCAGGAGTTCTTCACAATCCCAGGATCAGACCTGTGTCTCTTGCATCGCCTACATTGGCAAGTGGATTCTTTACCACTAGTGCCACCTGAGATGCCCCCTTAAAAGTTGGTTGGCAAACTATATATAAATGCAGAAAGTTTTCAAGCTAAAACCACACTGCATTGGGAATGTAGGAATAAATCAATCTTCCAGACCTGGCTGACACATAATAAGCACTCTGGAGTTGTCAAATTTAATTTTCTTCCAATTTAGTTCCCCCAGCCCCATGTGCTATTACTTACAGACAACTATTGTTGGAAGTTTCTTCAGAGGATTTAAGGGCAAGAGTTGAGGGCAGCATTCTCTGAAGAGGTTTACCATGTAAGAGAGTGAGTGAAGTCGCTCAGTCGTGTCCGACTCTTTGCGACCCCGTGGACTACCAGGCTCCTCCGTCCATGGGATTCTCCAGGCAAGAATACTGGAGTGGGTTACCATTTCCTTCTCCAGGGGATCTTCCCGACCCAGGGATCAAACCCGGGTCTCCCGCATTGGAGGCAGATGCTTTAACCTCTGAACCACCAGGGAAGCCCAAAGGGACTCATTTATCATGGAATAAAGATTTCAGAGGGCAAGTTAAAAAATATTGGAGTGAGGTCAGCTATGGAAAGTAGAGTGAAGGTAAGAAGCAGAGCATAGTGAAAAAGACCTAGATATTTGCATTTAGAACAATGATGACTAGTAAGAATGAAATTCATGATGGGGCTGATTCATTCAAGTTGTAAGTTTCAACAGGAAAAAAGCTGTCAAAAACCTAATGAGGCTATACTGTCAACTCTGAAAAGCATTCAAATGGGAAGTTGCAAAATTCTGGATATTCCTCACTGTTAAGTGGCAGGCAGGATCATACTGACTTTAAACACTGCTAAGTGCTAAGTTGCTTCAGTTGTGTCCGACTCTGCGACCCCATAGACGGCAGCCCACAAGGCTCCGCCGTCCCTGGGATTCTCCAAGCAAGAACACTGGAGCGGGTTGCCATAGTGTATAAGAGGCCTCAGTTAAAACCTAGTGGAATTGTAGAAGCTTGGAACATCTGAAAAAGAGATTAAGGATGAGATCCTGAAACATAGGAAGATATATAAGAGAAAACAGTATCACAAAGGACAAAGAAGAATTTCAAGAGAAGAGTGGTCAACTGTGTCAAAAGCTACAGAAGTTAAGTAGGATTTAGGCTAAAATTAAGCCACTAAAATAAAGACATCAAAACAGTTTAGTCATATAAAAGTTCAGAACTCCATAAATCTACTAAAATGGTGAATTCAGAAGATACTAAAATCAGAGAGATGTGTTTTGTATTGCTTTTACGGTTTTCCTATCTTTTGAACCAAAGGCTTATTCAAAAGTGTACATGCAGTTGTCAGACTTATTTAGAGGTTTGAAATTATTTGTATTTTTAAGTGTTCTTAGCCTCAGTTTTTCAATGAAGGTCAAACAAATAAAAATCAGGTACTGATAAGGTTGAATTGTCCCATCTTGTAAGCAAACCTTCGCCTGAAATTTTACTTTGGCAAATCAGAAGGTCTTCCTTTGCATAGACCTTGGTCTCCTTTCTAAATAAGAGAGGGTCATCCTGAGTATATTCCTCCCACGGTCATTTATTTTCTCTTAAGCCAACTGTATACTTCTCTGTCAGAGTGCTCCATGTTTCTATCCAATGGAATTATAAACATATTTTAGGGGTAAAGCAGATGTTTCTTTGTATGAATGCAGATGTTACTTTAAATCAATGTGCTTGTAACAATTATAACTTTCATCCCTGTTCTTAAATTCTAGATTACAATTACTGAAAGTCCCATCAGAGGTTATTTTATTCCTTTTATCATGCCCTTTCAACTTCTGCTTTTAATTTTACCATGCAGATGAGATAACATATGAAGAAAGATTATGAGGAATCAACCAGCCTGCACAAAATAGAAAATGACACAGAATCTAACATTCTGCCTCAATGACTAACTGAAATTAATTCCCCCTTTTTTACCTTTAAAAATTGCCATGGGGCTCCCCTGGTGGTCCAGTGGTTAAGAATCTACTTGCCAATGCAGGAGACACTGGTTCGATCGCTGGTCCAGGAAGATTCCACAGGCCATGTGGCAACTAAGCTTGTGTGCCACAACTGCTGAGTCCTTAAGCTCTAGAGTCCTTGCACCACCACAGTGAGAAGCTAGTGCACCACAACAAAGAGTACCTCCATCTCGCCACAACTAGAGAAAGCCCTTGTGCAGTAATGAAGACCCAGCACAGCCAAAAATAAATAAATAAAAACTGTAATGACTGAGCAGAATCTTCAGAGCTGGTTTTGGGACAAGAGCCCACTTTCTACTCAGATTGCTGGCTTTCTGATTAAAGCAACTTTCCTTTCTACCAACACTTGTCTCCTGACTATTTGCTTTTGAGCAACAAGCAGCTGAACCTGAGTTCAGTAACAATATCTCTCATGCTTTGAAATTTGAACAAACTATTTTCTCAATTACAAATGACTTTTCCCCAGAGCTTTAACTAATTAATTCATATTGTTTATTAAGTCAATCTGTCTCTGCCTCTCTCTCTGCTTATCTCTGTATCTTTTTCTCCCTCCCCTCTTCTCTCCAACCTTGAGTTAGGTAGTTCTACATTGTATCCCCATGTGCTCTTATTGCATGTATCATTCTGCATTAGAATTTTTAAACAACTCTGTTGAGGTATTATTTACAGACAATAAAATACATATTTTAAATATACAGTTTGATGAGTTTTGACAAGTGTATACATCTGTGTAATCACCACCTCAATCAGGATATAAAACATTTCCATTACCCAAGAAAACTCTTTCATGATCATGTCTCTTGCAGTCAATCCCACCCATATAAGCAGACATTAATTTTATTTCTATAAACATAATTCATTTTTATAATTCTAGAGTTTCATGTAAGTGAAATCACACAGTGTGTGCTTTTTTGAGGTTGCTCCTTTTGCTTATTATGATGTTTTTAAGACATCCATATTGTTGCATGACTGATAGTTCATTTCTTCATTGTTTCAGGTATTCCATTTACAGCTGTGCAATGCTTTGTTTATCCATTTACCTATTGATAGAAATTTGGGTTGTTTCCGGTTTAAGGCTATTATGGAAAAAAAAAAAAACTGCTATAACATTTGCACACAAATCTTTATGTGGATATGTGTCTTCACTTCTTTTGGGTAAATAACTAGGAATAGAATTGCTTAGTCATATGGTACCTATATGTTTGATTTTATTTAAAAAAAAAACTGCTAAACTATTTTACAAAGTGTTTGTTCCATTGTACATTTCCACCAGAAGAGAAGTCCCCCAACTGCTCTATATCCCAGGCAACACTTGGTATGATCAAATTTTTAACTTTTATCATTCTAATGAGTGTGAAGTATTATCTCATTACAATTTTAATTTTCATTTCCTTGATGACTAACAATGTTCAACATCTTTTCATTTGCATTAGGATTTCTTTCTCTCCATGTTTGGAAAATGTAGCACATAATCTCTGTAAGAATCTGATTTTTTAATCAAAACTCCATGTGTGAATCCCAGAGCTGCCATTTGAAGTAATTTGATCTCAGGCCACTATTCAATCAGTCTAAGCTACAGTCAATTTATCTATGAAATGGGTATAACACTATCTCACAGCTAGATCTCACAGGTAGATAATATATATGCTGTATCTAGAACAATGCCTGTTATACAGTAGACCTTAATAAATGGTAAGTATGGTTATTACTGCCAAAACGATAAACCCTTACCAGTCTTCCTTTTCAAGCAATGGTCAAAGCTACAGAAAGCTACTGTAATCATGTTGTTATAGCTCAGGGATTTCCTCTACAGTTTTCAAACTTCAAATTTTTAACTATTTCCTCAGTTTCTATCCTACTGTCTCACTAAAATGTATGTTCCATAAGGGAAGTAATACATCTGTATCATAAACCTCTGTATCCTCAACAGTTAGTCCTTCCTCACTGCCACCCAGCTTAGAAACTCTAAAATCACTTCATCCTAGCCTAAATCAACCTTTTGGACTCATTCTTATCTGGAAGAAGGCAAGATTTGTAGCCACAATTATTTGATCACCCGGTTCACGGTAGCTTTTGCTCATTCCTATCACTGGGCTCCTGACCTAAAGAATTCCAACCACATGCTGTAGTAAAATCATGAGCATAATTGGCTTCAGTACAATATGGCATTGTGTTTTAAAAAAAGAAAGAAGAAAATGTGGGCTGTAGCATGGAATGAACCTATGATAGAGACCAAACTCTACCACTTATTTGCTATGTGACTTTTGGCAAGTTACTTAATTTCTCTCAGCAAATGTCTCTTTAGTGCACATAAAATAATGAAATATTATATATCTGATTAGCTTACTTCCCAGATCATAAGTAAGCTTTCAATAAATGTCAAGGATGATTTATTTGAGGAAAAACTGAACTGAGATTTGAAAGATGAATAGAAGTTAACTAAGAAAAGAGTAGAGGAAGTATACCATAGGCAGAGGGAACAGTAAGTGCAACAATAATTATGGGGTGACTCTTCACCAGTGGTACTCTTCTACAAGTGCAATGTTTTGCAACAAGTAATTGTGTTACATATCCTAATAGAGTTTCTTCAGATTGAGATGATAGTAGCCATAGGGATACCTGGCAACTTTGTGAAACAAGTACTAATCCAGCACATCTAAACTAGGAGTATTAGACATTTACTAAGAAAGTCAACAGAAACTAGTCCCATGAGAATACGTTAATAGAGATTGACTTGGTGATACTTTAAAGAAGCTGAAGCCATCCACTGCAAATTGCCTGTATTTCTTCTTAGTTCTGAGCTTCTTTTGGCCAGAGACTCACAACTATTTCCTGAAAAACTCACTCTCCATTCATATTAGAAATCTGTAACCACTACAAACAATATCTCCCAGCAGACACAAACATTCTTGCCATCTTTAGGCCAGGGCCCCTGGGATCTTGGTGACATATTCTCATATATGAAGGTTAAAGAATTTCTATGAATTGCATGTATGACCACAAAATCAGTCTGGTGCCAGAACCAACATATTTGCCAATAGGTCTATTCCACAGGCCTGATTTTCCAAGGCCCTTCACTAATATATAGATACCAACTGTTCATAAAAACCATTACCATGCCATGGTAAGATCATCTTCTTTCAATATCATCTAGATTATAATGAAGCTACTGTTTGAGAATGGTAGCACTTCGGGTGATTTCTTACCTCTGGTATAGCATTCTTAGTGGTCTTCATAAAATTAGATCTCTGAAGTGTCTATAACTTTGCCAGTATCTAGAAAGGTGGCAAGTGGAAAATGGTGTTCCATGTACTCATTGATAATCTGAATGTCCTATATTGCCATTTGGCCTGTGCAAAGCCTCAATCTTCTTCCAGAAATTAATAAAAGTATTCTTGCACAAGCAGGAGTTCCACCAAAAGAAGTGAACTCCTGAAGATTTTTATATAGTTTGACTCTCTGAAGGTAGGAAAACCTTGCTCAGAGTACCAAACATGAGTTTGTAAAATGAATCAGTGATGTAAGGATGGATGAATACATGTATGGATGGATAAGTAAATGAATGGAAACAAAGGAAAAATAATCAAGCTATAACATGAAAATTTTAAGTTATCTATAAATTATATCTCGTTATTTTTGAGCACTTACTATATGCAGGTACTACTGTAAGTACTTTATGAGTATGATTTCATTTAATCCTCATGACCACAAAATATATGAAATGCTATTAGTAGTTATATAGATAAAGAAAATGAGACATAAAGAGACAAGTAATTTTCTCAAAGTCACTTGGATTATTAAGTGGCAGAACTGACACATGATCCCAGGCATTTTGGCTCCAGATCTTAATTTCTTAACTTCTAGTACAACCTCCTCTAGTTTATAATACATTTGCAAGAATATATTATTTTAGTAAGAAGAGACAGTATATTGAAATATGACCACATGATAAGGTGAAAGACGTACAGCCTCAAATTTGGGGGAAAAGTATTAACAGAAGCAAAGAAAAGATTTAAAACAAAATTATACCTTGAGAAAACCATAATTCAAAAAGACACATGTATCCCCAGTGTTCACTGAAGCACTATTTACAATAGACAGGACATGGAAGCAACCTAGATGTCCATCAACAGATAAATGGATAAAGAATATGTGGTAAATATATACAAAGGAATATTACTTGGCTATAAAAAGGAACAGATTTAGTCATTTCTAGTGAGTTGCATGAATCTAGAGCCTATTATACAGAGTGAAGTATTAGTCTGGTGCAAAAGTAACTGGTTTTTGCATTGTTGAAATTTGCTATTTGATATTGGAATGAAGCGAGGTGTTAGTCGCTCTTTCACATCCAACTCTTTGCAACCCCATGGACTGTAACCCACCAGGCTCCTCTGCCCATGGAATTCTCTAGGCAAGAATACTAGAATGGCTTGCCATTCCCTTCTCCAGGGGATCTTCCCAACTCAGGGATCAAACCTGGGTCTCCTGCATTGTAAGTAGATACTTTACCGCTGAGCGACCAGGGAAGCCTCTGATATTGGAATACATTCTAAATAAATGTGGATATGTTATATATCACTGTCATGTGCATTTCTCATTTTATGTTTTTTGCTAATGACTTATTACTTACCATTTATTTTATATTTATTTTAGACTATGGAAATGATGTTAGTTGCTGTTGTTCAGTCACTAAGACATGTCCAACTCATTGACTGCAGCACTCAATATGTCAGCAAATTTGAAAAACTCAGTAGTGGCCACAAGAAATGATGTTAGATAAAAAAATTTGAGAGATTTTCTTATTTGAGTTCAAAATGGGTTGTAAAGCAGTGGAGGCAACTTGCAACATCAACACCGCATTTGGCCCAGGAACTGTTAACAAACGTATATTGCACTGGTGGTTCAAGAAGTTTTGCAAAGGAGACAAGAGTCTTGAAGGTGAGGAGGGGCACAGTGGCTAGCCACAGGAAGTTGACAACAACAATTGAGAGTGATCATCGAAATTGATCCTCTTACAACTACAGGAGAATTTGCTGAAGAACTCAATGTTGAACATTCTGTGGTCATTTGGCATTTGAAGCAAATTGGAAACAAAAACGTTTGATAAGTGGGTGCCTCATGAGCTGACCGAAAATTTAAAAAAAAAATCATCATTTTGAAGTGTCATCTTCTCTTATTCTATATAACAACACGCCACTTCTCAACTGGATTGTGATGTGAGACAAAAAATGGATTTTATACGAAAACTGGCAATGACCAGCTCAGTGGATGGACTGAGAAGCTCCAAAACACTTCCCAAAGCCAAACTTGCTCCAAAAAAAGGTCATGGTCACTGTTCGGTGGTCTGCTCCCAGTCTGACATACTACAGCTTTCTGAATCCTAGTGAAACCATTACATCTGAGAAGTATGCTCAGCAAATCGATGAGATACACCAAAAACTGCAATGCCTACAATCGGCACTGGTCAACAGAAAGGGCCCAATTCTTCTCCACAACTAAAGTCCAACCACATGTCACACAACCAATGCTTCAAAAGTTGAAAGAATTGGGCTATGAAGTTTTAACTCATTTGCCATATTCATCTGTCCTCTCACCAAATGATAACCACCTCTTCAAGCATCTCAACAACTTTTTGGAGGGAAAATGCTTCTAAAACCAGCAGGAGGCAGATAATGCTTTCCAAGAGTTTGTCAAACCCCAAAGCATGGATTTCTATGCTATAAGAATAAGCAAATTTATTTCTTGTTGGCAAAAATGTGTTGATTGTAATGGTTCCTATTTTGATTAATAAAGATGTGTTTGAGTCTAGTTATAACAATTTAAAATTCATGGTTCAAAACTGTAATTACGTTTGCACCAACCTAATAAGTCAGAAAAAGAAAAAGAAATATCATGTGGTAATGCATATATATGGAATCTATAAAAATGGTACTGATAAACCAATTTTCAGGGCAGGAATAGAGGCACGGACATAGAGGACAGA
Organism: Capricornis sumatraensis; assembly: GCF_032405125.1. Lineage (NCBI taxonomy): Eukaryota > Metazoa > Chordata > Mammalia > Artiodactyla > Bovidae > Capricornis > Capricornis sumatraensis. Next base: position 23,345,530 of record NC_091092.1, on the reverse strand, counting down.
CTTGTGGACACAGCAGGGAAAGGAGAGGGGGGATGAATTAAGAGAGTAACACTGACTTATATACACTAATGATGTAGGAGATAGATGAGCTCTAGGTTAGACATTTACAACTAGCCTCCTGTTTGCATTTCCCTTCTCTTGATAGGTGGGCTCCAGTTGAGGCATTTATAATCAGCCTGTTTGCTCCCCAAAATGGAAGTAACAACAGAAACAGCATAAACAACCAGTGTTTTCTCTTGTAAACACCTTAAGGTAATAGTCATGGCAAGGACAAAGAAGAGCAAAATCTTGTTTGAGTAAAGGATTAAGAGATCTACATGCCTCCCTCTTTGGGGACAAGGGAGACACTACACATGTGCAGAAGGGCTCCTTGTGGGTCAAAAGTCAGGGGATAACACCAGGTCATAATGAGTCTTGCTTCCCCCAGAAGCCTTCACTTCAAGGGGTGCATGTGCACCCAAGGGGAGGATCCTGGGGTTTGTCAGGTGTGGAAAAAGAAATCAGATAATTGGCCTGAAGAAAGACAAAGGCCTGGAAGAACTAACCTATATAAACGACTTAACCATCTCTTTACTGGGCTCCTCTTCATTGGGGGTATGACCACACCCTTTATTTCTGGGTATGGATCTCTGCCTTGCTTCTATCTCAACTAAACAAATTGTTTCTCTATGTGCTCTCCCACGTGTTGTTGTGCTATGTCTAATAATAAACTTTGTACCTGCATTTACAGTTTCTGCCTCCATGATAAATGCATTTTTCACTGGGGCAAAGATCCAGGGAAAATTAGCTTCTAGCTTCTAGCCCTTGCTGGTTTGGTGGCTAGGATTCCTGGTTTTCATCCAGGCTTCCCAGGTTCAACTCCTTGGCAGGGAATTAAGATCTTGCTTCATGCGACCACATACTGCTGCCTCACCAAGATCACTACCATGTATAAAATAGATAGTGGGAAACAACTGTATAGCACAGGGAACTCAGTTCAGTGCTGTGTGATAACCTAGAGGGGTAAGATGGGGGGTTGGGTGGGAAGGAGGGGATATATATATACTTATAGCTGATTCACATTGTTGTACAGCAGAAACCAGCACAACATTGTAAAGCAATTATCCTCCAATAAAAAATAAATAAATACAGGGTCGTCATTGCCATCTTTCTAAATTCCATATATATGTGTTAGTATACTGTATTGGTGTTTTTCTTTCTGGCTTACTTCACTCTGTATAATCGGCTCCAGTTCTCATCAGAACTGATTCAACTGAATTCTTTAATTGCCAGTCTATGTCTGATGCAGGATACAGCATGCTTGGGGCTGGTGCATGGGGATGACCCACAGAGATGTTATGGGGAGGGAGGTGGGAGGGGGGTTCATGTTTGGGAACACATGTAAGAATTAAAGATTTTAAAATTAAAAAAAAAATTAAAAAAATAAATAAAAAATAAATAAATAAATAAATAAAACAAAATTATCCCTATGAAAGAAATGATATTTAATGATGTTCAGGGGCTCAGACTTTGGGATCCTTACAAAACTGATAGTAATTCAAATTCCAGACCTGGTATTGTTAGGGGAAGCACACTGATTGAAACCACCCACCCTGGCCAGGCACCATAGTAACTACGTGTATGAGTTGTTTTATGACAGGAGGTTCTGGTAAGGAACATGGAAGTAATAAGACTCCACCAACTGGAAGAGTTCAGGAAAGGTCAAAAGGAGACACCACATGCCTGACCAACCTCCCAGAATCATCCTCTCCGGCATTCATCTTGGCTAAACAAGGCATGCACCACCAGGAAGGACTCTGAGTCAGAATGATTGGCTAAAGACAACCCGGAAACTAATACCATCAACATAAAACCGAGACTGCAAGCCATATGACAGAGCAATTCTCCTGGGTTCCTTTACCCTCCTGCTCTCCTCCCAGGGTCCCTTTCCCAATAAAAGCTCTTGCTTTGTTAGCGCATGTGTCTCCTCGGACAATTCATTTCTGAGTGTTAGACAAGAGCCCAATTTCGGGCCCTGGAAAGGGTCCCCCTTCCTGCAACAGTACTAATTAAGCCTTGCAACCTTGAGCAAACTAGCAAACTTCTCTGTGCTTCAGTTTCCTCAACTGTAAAATGTGGGTAACATTATAACTCACATTAAATGACAATTGAAAAGAATAGATAATGCAAATAAAGCCTATAACACAGTGTCTAGGGCACAGCAAGAACTCAATCATGTTAGCTATATTATTATCATTATTATTACTCTTCTATTTTCTCAATTGTACAATAAAAATGGAAATGGCAAATTATTTTGACACTTCATAATATCTATAATATTTGGCATGGTGCTGACATTATCTTAAAATTCAGGCCAAATGAAAATTAATTCAACCCCAAGGAAGACAAGGAGCAAACTAATCATAATATCTAACAAGAAACACTAGAGAGAAGCACAGTTAAACAGAGAAATCATGGATGTTTCTGCTTATATGGTTTCAGGTGCCACAGAAAATCAGCAAATCCATGACACACCAGGCAGCAAAGCAGTATGTGTCAGGCAGGCAGCCAGAGATAGAGAACAGGATCCAGAGCCAGAGACAAGGATGGGTGGAGGGCAGGTCACGAGCAGATCAAGCAGCCTCTTAGGAATAAGTGTGAGCATAATCTGGACAAGCAGTGAGTCAAGGCAAACAAGCAAATTGGAAGCCCTACGGGGTCAAGCAAGTAATCTACTTCAGGATGCTAACGAAAGAGGGGAGGCCAAGGGCAAGGTGGTGGGATGGGGGGAAACTAGAGGGTGATGGGATAAGGGTAGATGCTGAAAACCAAAAGCAGAACGGGAACAAATTTCAAATGGAGAATGCAGCCGCATTGCGTCAGAATCAAGTGGACTTTGGCAGCTAAGAAAGTTCACTGTTCCAGCTTCAGCTGTTCTCCTTCCCCTGCTGCCACGGGAATCTGGCCTGGGGGCTTCCAGCAGAGGCAATGGAAACAGCTGGCTAAGTGAAGAGCATGGGGTTGAAGAGCTGAAAACAGTGCCTGCAAAGAAAGAGCATGTTTTGCTTATAAAGGAAATCAGAAATGTGCTAACGGGGGTATTTAAATATGAATGAGGTATTTAGGTATTTAAATACCCAAAAGAAAATCATTCCATAGCAAGAATGCCTAAACTTAAAAAGATTTAACAGATACAAGCACACACTTCAGTAAATGAGTTAATAAACCATATAGCTAAACATGCCTGGCATTTTCGATTCATGCCTCTTTCTAGAAGCTTCCCAGTCATCTCCCACTTTAAGGGCAGAGAGCTGTTTAACAACCCTTCAGTGTTCCAGGCAGCAACAGGCTCTCAACTATTAATGGCAAAGCTACCAAAAGCCAGATATACCTGGGAACAGATGAAAGGTTTCATTTGTTCAACTTTTAACGTTATACCAGTTCCCACTCAGGACCTCTGAGCACATTACTGGAAATTTTTTAAATATACAGTTACTGGTGTGAAGAGGTTTCTGAAAACATACAAAGCACACATTCAACAAGAAAGTCCACCTGAAAATTCTGTGAGGGTGAAACTGGATTGAAATATTACACATGCCTTTTCTTTTTACAAAGACCAAAGCAAGTTCAAAGACTCAGAAACTTTCTTGAAAATGATAGAAACGTTATGGCAAATTAGGTTTCATCTTGCACGCCAAATCCAACCGATTGGTAGTTGCTTCATGAAGCCCTGTATACCTGATCAAATTAGTGATGTCTGCCATAGCCTAGGGAGGAGGAATGAGATAGTCACCATTGTTAACAAGTTGGTCTTACTTTGAGCCTCAGGCCATCTGGGTATACTGCTTTCTATCCTAGAGGTTCATTCTGGCAGCTTATGGGCTGCATTACCACTGAAGATGTGCTTTGGCCCTCACAGTATTTTTTTTTAATTAGTTGCTGATATTTTAAAATGGGAGATTTCATATTTGTAAAGGATTGGAATTTTCCTTTAAAAATGGAAATTTCTAGCAATTTTAGACCTATCTTCCCAAATGGCAACTGTCACCTGTTTCTGAGTAGTGGCTGCTTCCTTTAGATGGGATGTCCTCTCTTAAATTTGCCTTCTTTAACTCACTGACATTTACCATCTGGCCTCTGAAGGATAGTGTTTGTGACTCCTTGCTCTATTCCTCTGTGCTACTATAATTTAATCAAGCTTCTCCACTTTAATGGAGGACTTTGAGTTTCATCATTTCCTTTTCCACTTCAATTCTGTCATTAACTAGGATGACTTTAACTCCTTGGTCTCACAGTTGCTGGACTTACTCAGCTTCAGTAAATCCCACCTTCACTTTGGCAATCAACTCTTCAGCAACAGAAATGCCCTACTGAAATTGAGCAGGACCCTGGGGGCTCCAGGCACAATAGTCTGTGTCCCGCATTTCTTGACTACAGGTAACTGGCTTCTTTCAGCCTCCATGACCTTCCCTGAGTTCCAAAGGGCAGGTTCAAACAGTTGCTAATCAGGGAAGGGAGGGGATGCAGAGACAAGGAAGGAGCAGTCAAGACACAATAGTACAGTCCTGGGACAGGTCCTGGTTCCCCCTCAAGGGACATACATAACAATATTTTTTAGCTATTCTGCAGGTGGGAGATGTTAACTGTATGCTGCCCACAAGCACACAGAACCCTGACTGATTGGAACCAGAAAGTTGATGATGCTGACTCCCACTTATCTCACCACCAACCAATCAAAAGAACGTCCACGAGCTCATCACACCCTCTTTGAACCATTACTATAAAACTTCTTACTACCTCCTCCAGGTCGGAAGACACGGTTTTGAGGGCATTAGCCTACTGTGGCCCCCTCTGCCTGGAAAAGCAATAAAGCTATTCTTTTCAACTTCACCCAAATCTCTGTCTCCAAGGTTCAGTTCAGTACCAGAATACAGAGGCTAAATTTCAGCTATACTACCTTTGGAGAAGACTCTTGTGAGTCCCTTAGACTGCAAGGAGATCAAACCAGTCACTTCTAAAGGAAATCAATCCTGAATATTCATTGGAAGGACTGATGCTGAAGGACTGATGCTGAAGCTGAAGCTCCAATACTTTGGCCACCTGATGCGAAGAGCCACTCATTAGAAAAGACTCTGATGCTGGGAAAGATTGAAGGCAAGAGGAGATGGGAATGACAGAGGATGAGATAGTTGGATGGTACCACCAACTCAATGGACATGAGTTTGAGCACATTCAGGAAATGATGAAGGACAGGGAAGCCAGTTGTGCTGCAGTACATGAGGTCGCAACGAGTTGGACATGACTGAGCAACTGAACAACAACAAACCTTCAAAACTGCTCAATTTCAAGATTCAAGTTTTTTGTTTTTGTGTTTCCTTTGTTTTACCATAACTTCATGTCAGTACAGATGTTTCTGTCTTTATTTCCAAGAAATGTGCCATTATTTGTCACCTATATGGATATGGAAAATATGAAACGTAATTTTTCATATTCTCCACATCTATCAGCCCCTTTCTGGATCTACTTTTGTTCCTATGGCCCATCATGTCACTGCTTCTCTTAAAAATATTTTCATTTGTTTTGTTGCTTTGTCCTTCTCTCATACCTGGTTCACCAAAACTCATCCCTGGATCAATCCAATCACTCAGCTTCTCTAGGGGAATGAACACTGCTTGATAAAATCACCCTACAAATTCCTGATCTTCAGTATCAATGAGGTTTAAGTCTCTAAATATTACCTTCTCCTACTCCCCTAAATATCTACTTCAAAGAGTTGCTACTCTCCTCAAACTATAGTCTATTTTTGCTTGCATTGCTTTGAGAGGCAACTTTTGTTTTCTACTTGCTGAGAAAATCAAGGCCATCAGATGAGAGAAATTCCATAGTTTGCTCCTCTACCACCTACAAATGTACTAGATGGCTGTCATTTAACACTTTTGAAAGCACTGCTTTTGTTCATTGATTAAATATTATCATTACCCAGGATTCCAATGTCAGCTCTATGTTCTTCTCATATTATACACTTTCCCTTGTTTTCCCATGCACTTACATAAAATTTACCTGTAAGGAGAGGCATCCAACCAATACCTCTCTCCCAAGCTCAAAACCCACATATCCAAGTGTCTTAGATATCTCTATTTGGATAATCTAAACACACTGAGAATTCCACATGTCTCAAATTGAACTCCTCTTTCTCCAGTTCTGACTTCTCTCTACATTAATGGCATCAATACCCACTCAGTCTCTCAAGCCAAAGATGTATGAGTCATTGTGAAGGTCCATCCTTCTCTTCCTCACCCAAGTCCTAGTATTCCAGATCTTAAATATAAGCAGTACAAGAGAGAAACAGTGAAGACACCATCTTGGCAATAAGAGAAACAAGATAACTTTGTAAAACCTGATTGTAGTTTGGCCCTGGGGAATCCGTTCTCCCATAGAACTCCTACTTTAAATTCCTGAAATATAAATCTGATCATATCACTTCTCATCAATGACTTTCCATAGGTTTCTGAATAAAGCTAAAGCAGTAATTTAGAGTGCAGGCCCTTCCTGAACCAGTTCTTAGCAACACAGCTAGCTCCACTTCTTGCCTCTTCTCCACGTGCCCTCTATGCATTAGCCATATGGAACTGCTTGCACTTTCCTGAATGTATTGCACTGTTTCATATCTGTACTTTCACTCATGCTGTTCTCTCTGCTTAGAGTTAGCCCACATTCCTAATCTTTTCTTTCCCCTTGTCTGCTGGCTAACTTTAAACTTTTCCTTCAAAACATAACTCAAATATAAACTCCTCCAAGAAGAATTCCCTGACCCTTTAAGGAGAGGAGAAATTGCCACCCTAAAATATGTCTCTTTATCCTAAGGATTGTTTTAGGCTGGTAATGCTTAAGAAATGGGCTTTCTTGGTGGCTCAGGTGGTAAACAATCTGCCTGCAATGCAGGAGACCTGGGTTTGATCCCTGGGTCAGGAATATCCCCTGGAGGAGGAAATGGCACCCCACTCCAGTATCTTGCCTGGAGAATTCCATGGACAGAGAAGCCTAGTGGGCTAGAGTCCATGGGGCTGCAAAGAGTCAGATTTGACTAAGAGACTAACACTTTTTAAGAAATGGTAGACATTGGAGAAGCTCTGAAAACTTGAGTAGAAGTTATCCTTTTGTAAGAGACATTTACATTTATAAGGGAAATCTACATTTGTAGGGGTGTCTCCTCATCTGCCCTTAAAGACGAGTGGGATGACTAAATCTCTGGAAATTCTTATCAATGGAGAAAGTCATGACCTAAATTTTCATTACAACCTTACTCTTGTTTACCATGTTTTTCCCAAGAGTCTGCTGTGACTGGCTCCCCTACTCCCCAACATCTTTTGTTTTTAGCTGGAGATGGTATTTACTGTGATGACTTGGGCCATTTCAGGGAGTTAGTTTTCCTGGATATCTCCCATGTATATAAGAGGTACATATGCTATTAAACTTTGTTATTTTTCTCCTGATAATCTTTATTTCAGGGAGGTCTCAGTCAAAAATCTAGAAGGGTACAGGGAAAATTATTTTCCCTCCTCGTTTTCTGTACCCTCAGTTCTTTTTGTATATGTTTATTATAGCACCTTAGTACACTGACTAATGAATACTGATTTACTTGTATGATTCTTCTATCACACAGTAAAGGCAGGGATTTTTTGATTGATATTTCTGCATCTCTACTGCTTAATACATTATTTAGTACATCAGTTCAGTTCAGTTCAGCTGCTCAGTCATGTCCAACTCTATGCAACCACATGAATTGCAGCATGCCAGGCCTCCCGGTCCATTACCAAAGAGTTTACCCAAATTCATGGCCATCGAGTTGGTGACGCCATCCAGCCATATCATCCTCGGTCGTCCCCTTCTCCACCTGGCCCCAATCCCTCCCAGCATCAGGGTCTTTTCCAATGAGTCAACTCTTCACATGAGGTGGCCAAAGTACTGGAGTTTCAGCTTCACCATCAGTCCTTCCAATGAACACCCAGGACTGATCTCCTTTATGATGGACTGGTTGGATCTTCTTGCAGTCCAAGGGACTCTCAAGAGTCTTCTCCGACATCACAGTTCAAAAGCATCAATTCTTTGGCGCTCAGCCTTCTTCACAGTCCAACTCTCACATCTGTACATGACCACTGGGAAAACCATAGCCTTGACTAGACGGACCTTAGTCGGCAAAGTAATGTCTCTGCTTTTGAATATGCTATCTAGGTTGGTCATAACTTTCCTTCCAAGGAGTAAGCGTCTTTTAATTTCATGGCTGCAGTCACAATCTGCAGTGATTTTGGAGCCCAGAAAAATAAAGTCTGACACTGTTTCCACTGTTTCCCCATCTATTTCCCATGAAGTGATGGGACCAGATGCCATGATCTTTGTTTTCTGAATATTGAGCTTTAAACCAACTTTTTCACTCTCCACTTTCACTTTCATCAAGAGGCTTTTTGGTTCCTCTTCACTTTCTGCCATAAGGGTGGTGTCATCTGCATATCTGAGGTTATTGATATTTCTCCCAGCAATCTTGATTCCAGCTTGTGCTTCTTCCAGTCCAGCATTTCTCATGATGTACTCTGCATATAAGTTAAATAAGCAGGGTGACAATATACAGCCTTGACGTACTCCTTTTCCTATTTGGAACCAGTCTGCTGTTAATTAAAAGGGTCTTCTCTAGTGGCTCAGTGGGTAAAGAGTCTGCCTGTAATGTAGGAGACCCAGGTTCAATCCCTGGGTCAGGAAGATATCCTGGAAAAGGAAATGGCAACCCACTCCAGTATTCTTGCCTGGAGAATTCCATGGACAGAGGAGCCTAGGGGACTCCTACAGTCCATGGGGTCACAAAGAGTCAGACATGACTGAGTGACTAATACTTTCACTTTTCAGATGCTTAATTTTTTATAAATAAAAATGAAAAAAAACATGAATGGAAAGGTAATTAGTGAATAGAAGAAACTAGAAATGTTTGTATCTATGATTTCTTTTTTACACTAACATCAAATTTATATTTTAATCAGGGACTTTTGTTTCAGTTATGTACATGTGATAAGTAATTGAGGATTTATTGTTTTTTCACTGTTTCTTTTCTATTTTTTTTTTTTTTTACTTTACAATATTCTATTGGTTTTGCCATTGGATTTATAAGAATCTATACCTGTGTGGATCACAGTAAACTGTGGAAAATTCTGAAAGAGATGGGAATACCAGACCATCTGACCTGCCTCTTGAGAAACCTATATGCAGGTCAGGAAGCAACAGTTAGAACTGGACATGGAACAACAGACTGGTTCCAAATAGGAAAAGGAGTACGTCAAGGCTGTATATTGTCACCCTGCTTAATTAACTTCTATGCAGAGTACATCATGAGAAACGCTGGACTGGAAGAAGCACAAGCTGGAATCAAGATTGCTGGGAGAAATATCAATAACCTCAGATATGCAGATGACACCACACTTATGGCAGAAAGTGAAGAGGAACCAAAAAGCCTCTTGATGAAAGTGAAAGTGGAGAGTGAAAAAGTTGGCTTAAAGCTCAACATTCAGAAAACAAAGATCATGGCATCTAGTCCCATCACTTCATGGGAAACAGATGGGGAAACAGTGTCAGACTTTATTTTTCTGGGCTCCAAAATCACTGCAGATTGTGACTGCAGCCATGAAATTAAAAGACGCTTACTCCTTGGAAGGAAAGTTATGACCAACCTAGATAGCATATTCAAAAGCAGAGACATTACTTTGCCAACAAAGGTCCATCTAGTCAAGGCTATGGTTTTTCCTGTGGTCATGTATGGATGTGAGAGTTGGACTGTGAAGAAAGCTGAGTGCCGAAGAATTGATGCTTTTGAACTGTGGTGTTGGAGAAGACTCTTGAGAGTCCCTTGGACTACAAGCAGATCCAACCAGTCCATTCTGAAGGAGATCAACCCTGGAATTTCTTTGGAGGGAATGATGCTAAAGCTGAAACTCCAGTACTTTGGCCACCTCATGCAAAGAGTTGACTCATTGGAAAAGACTCTGATGCTGGGAGGGATTGGGGGCAGGAGGAGAAGGGGACGACTCAGGATGAGATGGCTGGATGGCATCACGGACTCGATGGATGTGAGTCTGAGTGAATTCCGGGAGTTGGTGATAAACAGGGAGACCTGGTGTGCTGTGATTCATGGGGTTGCAAAGAGTCAGACACGACTGAGCAACTGAACTGAACTGAACTGATACCTATGGTCACCTTTGTGTTACTTTATCATGAATGAAGTTAGACTGTACTTTGTATAAGTGAAGTGCTACCTGACTAGATGCTGATAGGTTCATTTAGGGTAAGTAGGCTACAATATGGGCTTCCCAGGTGGCACTAGCAGTAAAGAACCTGCCTGCCAATGCAGGAGACTTTCTGAAAGATTCAGGTTTGATCCCTGGGTTGGGAAGATCCCCTGTAGGAGGGCACAGCAACCCACTCCAGTATTCTTGCCTGGAGAATCCCATGGATAGAGGAGCCTGGCAGGCTGTGGTCCATAGGGTCACACCGAGTTGGACATGACTGAGCACGCATGCATGCAGGCTACATTATGTCACCAAGAATTTCTCTTTCATGTGCCAATCCTCTACCATCTTACAAAGAAAGTCAAGGCAAACTGTGCCCCAGTCACCATGCTTCCAGGAGGCTTCTGCCACCACTCTGCCTGCCTTGCCTCATCTTATTCATTCTTGCTGCTATTTATACCTGCCACTTTAATAGAATGAGCCAATCAGGATCCCCAAGCAATGTGAGAACAGTTTCCCAGAAGAGCAAAATGATTGTTAAATCACAAGCTCTGCTAATCAAAATCACTTCTAAACTCACTCAAAGCCTCCTTTTGTGCCTGGAACAAATTTAAATAGTTGTGCTTCTGCTCCCTTTACTATACACACCCCCCATATCTTATCTCCAAAATCAACACCTTCTTGCCAATTAATAGCCTAACTCAGACCTCTCCTTTTCTTTTCAAGGAATGGGTAAGGAGGTAGACTCTTCTCCTTTCCTGCCTGTTCTAAGGCTGGTGTGCACTGTCCAGTTATGCTATAAGCCCTGCCCAGAGTGAGAATGTGGTATCTGTCTAGGGAGGGACATTTACCATTGTTATGTAGCCAGAAATAATAAAAAGGTTCTGGATGATTCCTCCTGCAACACAGGTGAATCTCATTGGCCCACAGTAGGCACAAGCCACCTGTCACACATTGACAAAAATCCACTTGAGTGACTCAACCCTTCAAAATGTTCTAGCTTATCATTTCTGCATTATCTTGGGTGTGGCTTGCCTTCCTACAACTATTTATGTTAAAAAAAAATTAGGCATCCTACTGCCAAAATTGTCATAGATATCATTTTCCATAAGTCACATGAACATTTTTGCCAGTACTTTTGAGAGCCAGTATATTCATCTACCTGACTCCTCATTACAATCTTTCATTAGCCCACACTGTGATATTCTTTTACTCTAAGTTAATACCCTTAAGATTTCAAAAGTTGCATCTGAGCAAAAATTCCCTGTTGACGTATCTTCATATTAATATCTTAAATGCTCTATTTAAATAAATCAAATTAACCACTCTAGTAATCATGAAATCTCTCCTTTTGGCATTTTCAAATCTCTGTTCCAAAACTTTTGATTTAGCCCCTATTCAGATATTGTAAATCCCCATGAATCTTCGAAATTCTCAAATATCACCAGTCTCTTCACAAAGCCAATTAATTACATTGAAGCCATAGGGAAACTTTTTTTTACAAATATCTGTAAATATTCTCTCAAATGTTCCTGAATATAGTTAGATATAGACAGAGAATTCAAGCTGAAATATGTAGCCTATTAAAGCTTAATGCTTTCCATGTTAAATTTAGGCCATGACCAAGCTTACTAATTGGATTTTCTGTCATTTGATCAAACTAGAGAGTTCAAATCTTAAAGCTAACTAAATTGTCAGAATTCGTTTCCTTTTTAGCAATTTGATTGATGTGAGAAATTTAAATATGAACAGAGAGCTCTGAAAATCCCCCATTTTATGTTTTCCCATCTAATAAAAATCACATGTCTCTCTCTTCAGGCAGAAGTAACAAAAGTGGCCTTCTAACTCATCTGATCCCCAAATTTACCTAAGCAGAGATATATGCTTTTCAAAGCTCCAGTTACTAGAACTGGCTGGACTGTGTCAGTGGAAAGAAGGCATAGGAGAGGAACTGTCCTGAGCTATTATTTCATGTCAACCACTGGTCTGGCTCAGGACTTGATCAGCACCCTGCTGCCTTTCTAACTAGCAATTTAAGATGCCTAGGAGGGGTATTCCCTGGTGGGTGAGTGGTTAGGGCTCATCACTCTCATTACCAAGGGCCTGGGTTTGAACCTTGGTTGGGGAACTAACATCCCACAGGCTACATTGTGTGGAAAATAAATAAATAAACAAACTAAAATACATCTTAGAAAAAGATGGGTAGGAAGACATCCCTACAACCACGGCTTCCATTCTACCTGCTGCTGTTGACAGATTATTATTGCCTTCATCTGGCATGTTTGGCCTTAGGGTTTGGACCTGACAAGCTATTTCCTGAATGCAGATAACCAACTTCAGTTAAGTGTGACAAATATTTTATAAATTATATATTTCTTTCAAGAATCACTATGGAAACATTGTGTAATTGAGCTGTTAGACTGAGTGATTAAGCATTTTCTGAGGATGAAAGGGGTAAAGGTAGTGGGATTCAACTACTTAGATGATTCTTGGGGCTAGGGTAGGATAGGGAAGTCTAATAATACAGTAAGTCCCCTACATATGAACTGTCAAGTTTTGAACTTTCAAAGATGAGAACATGCATTTGCATGTACAATCACATAAGTTAGTTCACGTGTCTGGCATACATTGTCACATGCGTGCATCTTCTACATGTGGTTGTGCTTTTGTGTACTTTATTGCATACTACTGTATAGAGTACAGTAGTACAGTATCCTTATTTCAAGCCCAGGATGTCCAGAAGCAAGCATAAGAGCAGCAGTGATGTAGCTGGTACAGTACTACCTAGACATCACTGAATGATTTTTTCAAGTGGGTAGATGGAATCGAATCCAGCAATGAACCAGAACCTGTGCCATCGATGTCAGACGTGAGTGAAACTGCAGTTTGCTCTCCATCTATTGCTGATGATCTTTCAGCTCTACCATCTCCCACCTCCTCTCCCTCTTCACTCTTTGTGCCTGTTCACTTAGTGTCAGTCCCCATATGCCAGATGTTTTACTATACTACTGTACTTTGGGGGCTTCCCTGATAGTTCGGTTGGTAAAGAATCTGCCTGCAACGCAGAAGACCCTGGTTCAATTCCTGGGTTGGGAAACGCTGGAGAAGGGATAGGCTACCCACTCCAGTATTCCTGGGCTTCCCTTGTGGCTCAGCTGGTAAAGAATCTGCCTGCAATGTGGGAGACATGGGTTTGATCCCTGAGTTGGGAAGACCCCCTGGAGAAGGGAAAGGGTAATACCCACTCCAGTATTCTGGCCTGGAGAATTCCATGGGGTCGAAAAGAGTCTGACACGACTGAACAACTTTCGCTTTCACTGTACTTTTCAAGATACTGAACTGTAAGGTTTAAAATGTTTTCTTTAAAAAAATAATCACTGCGAAAATAAACCACCCCCCACCCCTATAATTTTATTTTGACAATAAGATCCTTTGTTGGGTAAAGAAACTTAAACTATTGTAAAACTATCAATGAGTAATTTAGTAACTCTTTATAAATGTTGGTTGGGCTTCCCTAGTGGCTCAATCAGCAAAGAATCCGCCTGCAATGCAGAAGACATGGGTTCAATTACTGGTCCAGGAAGATCTCCTGGAGAAGGAAATGGCAACCCACTCCAGTATTCTTGCATGCCGAATCCCTTGGACAGAGGAGCCTGGGGGGCTACAGTCCATGGGCTCACAAAGAGTTGGACATGACTTAGCGACTAAACAACAACAGTAAATGTTGGTTCCCAAGACTCAGTTATAGCATAAACATCTGCAGAAGCATATGTATAAATGGACCCAGGATTCCCATACATATAAATGGACCCAGAGCTAAAGGTATATAATTTAACCCTGGGTTGATTTTGGGGCTGCTAAACACTAGTGCTTGAATAACTGCATAAATCATGAGTCAAATGAGGCATTTCTCTCTAGTCAATCATTAAAACAAAAAATTCAAGAGAGGTCTTGAGAACATATGCTGGCTTCATACTATCCCAAAAAGGAAGGCTAGAACCACCCTGAGAAGAGTACAGCCAGAGCAAAGAAAAGTGGGGCAAGGCCCTGGACATAGCCACCAATTGTAGGGCAGGATATAATACTCCTGGAAAAAAACAAAGAGGGCATGGTAGTCTTGGAGGCTCTGAGTTTGGAGCAAATCAAACTCTGTCCCTTTCTACACTCCCCCTTCTCAAGCACATTCCGATTAGACTGACCAGTTAAACCTCAAGGCCAATCCAAGGGAAAGGAGATATCTCCATCTGAACCCTATATAAATATGGAGATGGCACAAATGACTAGTAGGCTCAGAAATTTTGGAGGAGGCTTTCAAATCTGCATCTATCACAAGCACTCCCAGATGATCCAGATCCAGGGGGTCCACAGGTCATGCTTTAAGAAGCACTTCCTCAGAGAATAATAAAATCATAATAATCACAAAATCCTAGAAATAGAAGGTCCCCAGAGACTCCCAAATCACTTCCAACAGTCAGAGTCAGACCAAAAAAAAAAAAAAATGATGTGGGCCACGCTTGGGAGGCAGTAAACAGCCTATTACTGAAGGTGTTCCAACAGAAACTCAATAACTACTTAGCAAGAAAATTGTAATGGGATTTCACATATCACATAGGAAAGTTAGGCTGTGTGATCTTTAGGAAAATTTCATGTCTGAGATTATATTATTTCTAGCTCTGGGAAAAGTCAGAAATCCCATTCTCAGAAGTAGAAATAATACTATCTCCCAACCTATTAGATTATGGGGGTGATTATTTTTTAAAAAAATTTAAACTAAAATTATCCCAAATTTTCTGAAAAATATTCTGAAAAACTATGTACTGAGAGTCTAGACAAAAGAGGTTGCTTGGTCTAGTTTAAAGGAGCAATAGAAAAAAAGTTACTATGCATGAGGACATCTGACCTATACCTCACAAGTTTTAGTGCCTGATACTCGTCATCACCTGCTTTCATCATGTGGCAGAGGTTAGAACACAGAATGGCAATGAGATAGACAATAAGTAGGAATAAGAGCAGGGAGAAATAACACCAGCCCACAAAGTAAATCACTGATGAAGAAGATACTCCATATACAATATCTGTTTGGGAAGGGGCTGAAGGGGCTGTAGCACAACACCCACATTTAATAATTCAAGCCATGTGTGTATATGAGCACTTCTAATTCAGGGCAAGATTCCTGGGGGCCACAGTAATTGCAATAGTTTTAAGCCCTTCCTAGTATTCAAGAGTAGTGGAAAGGTGTAAAGAGGTTGGAAACTAGCATTTATGGAGCACTTTCTATATTCTGGGACTTCTTTGACATATCCATACAACAGCCCTGTAGAATAGATAGCATGTTTATGCCCTTTATACACATGAGAAAACTGTCTGAGACACAACAATTAGTAAATGGCAGGATTTGAACCCGTCTCTGATTCTAAAATCCATGCTTCAACCACCACCTCTGTGTCTCTTACGTTTAATGTACACATTAAAATCACTTGAGGGGCTTTTCAAAACTGCCACTGCCCGGACCTCACTCCCAGAGACTCTGATTCAATTGTCTATCTGAGAAGAGACAGGACATGGGCATCAATACATTTTTCTTAACATACACAGAGAAAATGCATAAAACAAATGTACAGCTGTATGAATCAGTGGTCCATTTCCTTTTTTTTTTTTTTTTTTGCTATGTAGTAGTTTAGATGTATGTATGTACCACAAGACTTTTTGTCTTTTTGGTGGGATACTCATTGTTCCCCAACCAGGGAAAGCACAGAGTCCTAACCACTGGACCACCAGGGAATTTCCTCACAATACTTTAAACCACTCACTGGTTGATGTACAGTTTGGGGCAAATAAGAATAAAGCTACTAAGAACATTCTCACGCGTGCCTTTTAATGAACAGAGGCCCGTATTGCAAGGCTTGAAACCATCCAGCAAAGCAATAGCGCCCTCAAGAGGATAAAAACTGATCTCGGGAGGCAAAAGAAACCTTAAGATGTTAAAAGTGGTTTGTGGCCCTCTATAAGGCCCCAATACATAATAAACCAGTATAGACTATGCCTGGAGTATCATGTTGGGGTGGGTATGATAAGGACAAAGGGTCTAAAAAGATTCTTGGGGAATGATAACGAAAAATAGGTTGGGAAACATTGTTTTATATTTAAGAGTGAAATTGCATTGTATGTATATGTTCAATTTTATATATACTATCAAAGAATTTTCCAAAATGGTTATATTTTTAAAGCACCAGATGAGATTCTAATGTATACCCAAGCATGGCCTTGACTACACCTATTTGTCACTGCCTGTTCTGAATAAGGAAAGAACAAGAGAAAAGCATTCTCCAAAAGTGAAGTGATTGTTATTCAACAATATTTTTAATGTGCTATATTGACAAGACTATTTTTAAGTCTTGAGATACAGAGAAGGGAGTCAAGTATTGTCTTAAAAAAAAAAAAAAAACGCTCACTCCCCTACCAGCTAACATCACATCCACTTCCATAGAAGCCCATCCTTTGGTACCCTCCCTCTGATGTTAGAAACAAGGCAAGACTTCCCTGTGGGTCCAGTGGTTAATTAAGACTTTACCGTTGAATGCAGGGAGTGCGGGTTCGATCTCTGCAGGGAGCTAAGATCCCACATGCCTCCTGGCCAAAAAAAAAAAAAAAAAAAAACAACCAAAAAACATAAAACAGAAATATTGTAACAAATTCAATAAAGAATTTAAAATAGTCCACATCAAAAAAAAGGAAAGAAAGAAATCTTTTTAAAAAACAAACAGGAAGGCTTCTGAACCTCTGCCTGCCCAGCTGGGCTTATTTTTATCACCTGAAGCTGGGCCTTTCCTCCAGCATCTGCCGCATTCCATATATTTCAGGTTCCAGCCTCACCTAAGCATAAATTTTCTGTGTCCCAAGGTGTCTTATGGGTAAAGGGCCAAGGCTCCCTTGTACTTCCTGAGTCTCAGACCAATTTTGTATGTGAAATTCTGTTTTGTTAACTGAATTCTAATTTATACTCTCAATTTGAAGGTCATAAATGTTTCTTTTGGACCTTCCTATGTTCTCTATTTTCTAGACATGGCTACACCTAGACAATCAAAAACATTCAGAAAATGAAGATCATGGCATCCGGTCCCATCACTTCATGGGAAATAGATGGGGAAACAGTGGAAAGTGTCAGACTTTGTTTTTTGGGGCTCCAAAATCACTGCAGATGGTGACTGCAGCCATGAAATTAAAAGACGCTTACTCCTTGGAAGGAAAGTTATGACCAACCTAGACAGTATATTCAAAAGCAGAGACATTACTTTGCCGACTAAGGTCCGTCTAGTCAAGGCTATGGTTTTTCCTGTGGTCATGTATGGATGTGAGAGTTGGACTGTGAAGAAGGCTGAGCGCCAAAGAATTGATGCTTTTGAACTGTGGTGTTGGAGAAGACTCTTGAGAGTCCCTTGGACTGCAAAGAGATCCAACCAGTCCATTCTGAAGGAGATCAACCTTGGGATTTCTTTGGAAGGAATGATGCTAAAGCTGAAACTCCAGTCCTTTGCCTACCTCATGCGAAGAGTTGACTCATTGGAAAAGACTCTGATGCTGGGAAGGACTAGGGGCAGGAGGAGAAGGGGACGACCGAGGATGAGATGGCTGGATGGCATCACGGACTCGATGGACGTGAGTCTGAGTGAACTCCGGGAGATGGTGATGGACAGGGAGGCCTGGCGTGCTGCGATTCGTGGGGTCGCAAAGAGTCGGACATGACTGAGCGACTTAACTGAACTGAACTGAATAAAGAAAAAAATCATTTCACAATTATAAACTATTTGAAAAAGACTCAGTCTTTGCTTTCCCACTGCATTTTAGATTACTAAATTTCAAAAGTATTGAACTAAAATATTTCAAACTGAAGCATTTGGGTGGTAGTAATTGTATGGATGTGAAAGTTGGACTGTGAAGAAAGCTGAGCGCTGAAGAATTGATGCTTTTGAACTGTGGTGTTGGAGAAGACTCTTGAGAGTCCCTTGGACTGCAGGGAGATCCAACCAGTCCATTCTAAAGGAGATCAGTTCTGGGTGTTCTTTGGAAGGACTGAGGTTAAAGCTGAAACTCTGATACTTTGGCCACCTCATGCGAAGAGTTGACTTGGATGAGATGGCTGGATGGCATCACTGACTCGATGGACATAAGTTTGGGTGAACTCCGGGAGTTGGTGATGGACAGGGAGGCCTGGCGTGGTGAGATTCATGTGGTCGCAAGGAGTCAGAGACGAACTGAACTGAACTGAACTGAATCAGAAAAAAGCAATTTTCTTTCACCATTGGCTGCCTCACTAAATTCAAGCTCCTACAGCAATAACTCTGTGTGTGTGTGCGTGCGTGTGTGTGTGTGCATGTGTGTGCATGTGTGTGTGTGTGTTATATGAAGAGAAAGGGGCCTCTGTAGCTCAGGAAGCCAGAAAGCACTATCATTGCTACTACAAGTTGAGCAGGACTCTAGTCATTAGCTCTGGTGACTAATGAACATATGAAGGGATGTAAACTTTGTTAGCTGCCATTAGGTCCTCAGGCACAGATTAATCCTCTCAAGCATATCTAGACTTTCACAGCCTCTGGACCAAGTAGAAGGAACAAGACTCCCTGGAAAGAAAATATTGGCTCAGAGTAGGAAGGATGGAAAAACCAGGTCCACTTTGAAAAGTTGCATTTTTCTCAATTGAGTAAAAGTGAAGCATGATCTCCCTCTAGTGACCTGAAGGAGAGTAGCCACCAGACTATTTCGAGTTCCTTTATTTTTTTCCTTTTCAACAACCTAAGTGTAAAAATGTTCATACATATCCTTAGCAAACTAAACACATACACACAGCATATGTATATGTATCTCTTTTGTTTCTTTATGACTAGACTACAAGTGAAAGTGAAAGTGAAGTCATGTCTTACTCTTTGCAACCCCATGGACTGTAACCTATCAGGCTCCTCTGTCCATGGGATTTTCCAGGCAATAGCACTGGAGTGGATTGCCATTTCCTTCTCCAGTGGATCTTCCCGACCCAGGGATCGAACCCAGGTCTCCCACATTGTAGACAGACGCTTTACCATCTGAGCCACCAGGGAAGTCCTCTAGACTACAAGACTGGAGCAAAATTAGAACATAGACAAATTATGGATGCTGTGGATACCAACTACATATGCACTAACTGCTTATTGCTGTATAATATAGCCAGCCTTAAAAAATATTAAAACCTGGGGAACTTGAGAATTCAGTGTTTGGTAAAATGGTGTCTGAAAGAAGAGAAAATCTGACTTTATAGCTATTGGACTAAATGAATTTAGTTTTTATGAAATGCCTGGAATCAGATTATACTACAGAGTTTCTTTTTGTTTCCACTAAGCGCTTCCTATTGGACAATCTTTTCCTCTCCATGTTGTTTTAAAAGTTAAGATTTTTGAAATGTTCTGTGGTATTTGCCCTTAACTTAAGAATCATCCACGTCTATTTTTCTTGTTTAATGGTATTAACACCTGTATGTGTGTGTGTGTGTGTGTTCAGTCAAGTCTGACTCTTTAAGACTCCATGGACTGTAGCCTGCCAGCCTCCTCTGTCCATGAGATTTTCCAGGCAACAATACTGGAGTGGGTTACCATTTCCTAGTCCAGGGATCAAACCCAAGTCTCCTGCCTGTGTCTCCTGCATTGGCAGGTAGATTCCCTGGGAAGTCCATTAACTATAACTTCTCCCAAATAAAATTAGAAATTCAGGATGCTGTCAAATTAATTTTGTTACATCTCATCTCTATTATGTTACCATTGTCTATAATTTTAGTTATAGGCAATGATGAATATACCTTTTTCCTTCTCTAGTACTTGAATTATGTTTATTTCAGTTTTAAGACATAAATAAACCTAGCAAAGAAATTTGATCATATTAACTTGCTATATTTCTAGATCTATCATTTGAATTTTTTTCTATTCTCATTTAAAGACTTCTTTTGATTAGGTTTCCAATATGGATTCTTGTGTAGTAGACCCTGTAAGGCCTAGTATCCCAAAGAATATTTTTATCATTCCTTCACATTTGAATAACAGTTTAGGTAGGTAAAAATGCTAGGCTCAAAGTTATTTTCCTCAATATTAAACAATGATAGCTCCGTTGCCTTCTTGCATCCAGAATACTATTGAAAAGTTGGATAGGAATCTAAGTTTAATTCCTTTATTGTTGATCTATTTTTTTCTTTCTGAATCATTTTTAGGATTGTTGGCTTTTTTTAACTAACACAATTTATGTTTTAGAGCAGTTTTAGTTTTACCTAAAACTTGAGTGGGAAGTACAGAATTCTCATCTACCTCAATACACCCCCTCTACACACATACATTCAGGTACCCCATTATTAATGTTTTGTAACAATGTGGTTCATTTGTTATAACTAGTGAAGCAATATTGAAGCATTAAAATTCATAGTTTACATTATTGTTCACTCTCTTATTGTACATTCTCCTGATTTTCACAAATGTATATTATTGCTTTTGTTTTCCTTGTCTGTGGCTGCTGCTGCTAAGTCGCTTCAGTAGTGTCCGACTCTGTACAATCCTATAGATGGCAGCCCACCAGACTCCTCTGTCCCTGGGATTCTCCAGGCAAGAATACTGGAGTGGGTTGCCATTTCCTTCTCCAATTTGTCTGAGGAGACATGCAAAAAAATGTTACCAAAACCAATGTCAAAGAGTTTACTGCCTGTGTTTCTTCTAGAAGTTTTATGGTTTCTCGTCTTATATTCAAGACTTTAATCCATTTTGAATATATCTTTGTGCATGGTATGAGAGAATAACCCAACTTGATTACTTTGCATGTAGCTATCCAATTTTCCCAACACCATTTACTGAAGAGGCCATCTTTTCTTCACTGTATATTCTTGCCTTTGTCACAGATTAATTTCCATATGGGCTGCTAAGTCACTTCAGTAGTGTCTGACTCTCTGCAACCCCATAGACAGCAGCCCACCAGGCTCCCCTGTCCCTGGAGTTCTCCAGGCAAGAACACTGGAGTGGGTTGCCATTTCCTTCTCCAATGCATGAAAGTGAAAAGTGAAAGTGAAATCGCTCAGTTGCATCCAACTCTTAGCGACCCCATGGACTGCAGCCTACCAGGCTCTTCAGTCCACAGGATTTTCCAGGCAAGAGTACTGGAGTGGGGTGCCATTGCCTTCTCAAGTGTAGATTAATTTTTTAGATCTCTCTTTTGTTCCATTGGTTTATATTTGCTTTTGTGCCAGTACCATATAGTTTTGATTACTATAGCTTGTAGTATAGTTTGAAATAGGAAGTGTGATACCTCCAGCTTTGCTCTTTCTCAAGATTGTTTTGGCTATTTGGGGTCTTTTATGTTTCCATATAAATTTTAGAATTATTTGAGTTCTGTGAAAAATTGGTATTTTAATAGAGACTGCATTGAATCTGTTGATTGCCTTGGGTAGTACAGTAATTGTAACAATATTAATTCTTCCAATCATGAACGAGGTATATTTGTCCATCTTCAATTTCTTTCATCAGTGTCTTATAGGCTTCCAAGTACAGATCTTTTACTTCCTTCATTAGATTTATTCAAAGGTATTTTATTGTTCTTTGCGTGATTTTAAACAGGATTGTTTTAATTTCACTTCCTAATAGTTCATTGTTAATACATAGAAATGCAACAAATTTCTGTATATTAATTTTTTTTTAATTTTTATTTTTACTTTATTTTACTTTACAATACTGTATTGGTTTTGCCATACATTGACATGAATCCAATTTTTTATCCTGCAACATTACTTAATTTATTGACATATTCTATGTAGTACATGATATGTAAAGTGTTATGCCACACGCCTCTTGTTCTTTCCAATTTGGATTCACTTCTTTTCCTTGTCTAATAGCTATGACTAGGACTTCTGTGTGTTGAAGTGTTAATTACTCAGTCATGTCTGACTCTCTGTGACCCCATGGAATGTAGCCCACCAGGCTCCTCTGTCCATGGAATTCTCCAGGCAAGAATACTGAAGTGGGTTGCTATTTCCTTCTCCAGGGGGGACTTCCCAACCCAGGGATTGAACCTGGGTCTTCCACATTGCTCAGACTCTACTGACTGAGCTACCAGAGAAGCGAAACTTTACCAAAAAATTAACAAATATTCCTGATATAGTAAAGCAGAGTTAGGCTAAGAAAGGGCCACCAGATAGGGTCATTTGGAGTTCATTGTTGAGTTTTTACATAACCTCAGTAGAATGGTAGAAACAGACCAGTTCAAGCAACAAATGCCTATTGAGGATCCACTATTTTAAGATACAGTCTTCACATTCTGACTATTCTCTTCAAACATAAGCTGTCTTAAGGAAAGTACTTAGTTGTAAACTGTAGACTACTTAATAAAGACTTTAGGTATATATGAAAGTTTTCCTCAAAGAGAATGCAAGTGGGAATGTAACATTGATAGGTCTTGAAATGATGGTAGTCAAGATTACAGAAGACTACAAAAGCCTTTTGGATCATTAAAAATAATTGAAGATTTTCTTCATGAAAGGAAATGTGGTTCTAATGGTTAATTTTATGTGTCTACATGACTGAGCAACAGGGCACCCAGATATTTGGTCAAACATTATTCTGGTGTTTCTGTGAGGGTGTTAGTGGATGAATGAGATTAACATTTGAATTGGTAGACTGAGTAAAACTGATTGTTCTCCCTAATGTGGGTGGGCCTAATCCAATCAGCTGAAGGTCTGATTATGACAAAAATACTGATCCTCTAATAAGAAAATTCTTCCTCTCTAACTGCCTTTGAACTGGGACATCATCTTTTTTCATGTATTAGGACTTGAACTGAAACACTGGCTCTTCCTGGATCTCAAGAGTGTTGGTCTTCCAACTATAAACCATTGGCTTCATGGTTCTCATCCCTTTGAATTCAGACTAGAACTATGGCAAAGGCTTTCCTGAGTCTCCAGCTTGCCATCTCACCCTGCAGATCTTGGGACTTGCCTGCCATGATAATCATGTGAGCCAATTCATATATACATAGATATACATACATCCTATTGATTCTGTTTCTCTGGAGAACTGAGAGTAACACAAAAATGGGCCTAAGTTTTCAAATTAAAACGAAAATTTTCTATAAAAAACAGTTTTGCTTGTATAATACGTCCTGTCACAAAATATTTAGGCAACTTAAAAAAAAAAAAAAACTAATGCTTAAATACACATGGAAATACTCTGTCTTGGGGAAATCAGATTTGTAAAGTTATTTAAACTAAAATGTTAATATACCAGAAAGTCTGTTACCGGTCACATTTTCCTTCCATTTAACAGATAATTTTGTACCACATCTTGATATGATACAATATACATATAGTTTCATTCAGTTCAGTTCAGTTTAGTTGCTCAGTTGTGTCCAACTCTTTGTGACCTCATGGACTGCAACACGCTAGGCTTTCCTGTCCATCACCAACTTCCAGAGCTTACTCAAACTCATGTCCATCGAGTTGGTGATGCCATCCAACCATCTCATCCTCTGTCGTCCCCTTCTCCTCCTGCCTTCAATCTTTCCCAGCATCAGGGTCTTTTCCAATGAGTCAGTTCTTCGCAACAGGTGGCCAAAGTATTGGAGTTTCAGCTTCAGCATCAGTCCTTCCAGTGAATATTCAGGACTGATTTCCTTTAGGATTGACTGGTTGGATCTCCTTGCAGTCCAAGGGACTCTCAAGAGTCTTCTCCAACACCACAGTTCAAAAGCATCAATTCTTCAGTGCTCAGCTTTCTTTATAGTACAACTCTCACATCTATACATGACTACTGGAAAAACCATAGCTTTGACTAGATGGACCTTTGTTGGCAAAGTAATGTCTCTGCTTTTTAATATGCTGTCTAGGTTGGTCATAGCTTTTCTTCCAAGGAGCAAGCATCTTTTAGTTAGATTCAATTTGCTGGAATTCTGTTCCAAGTTTTTTTTTTTAATCTATTCTTCCTTTTTTGGCATCTTGATTGTTTCATAAATATAATTTTATTTATTTATTGGCTCTGCTCGATCTTCACTGCAGTGTGGGCTTTTCTCTAGTTGCAGCAAGCCAGGGCTACTGTCTAATTGCAGTGCACAGGTTTCTCATTGTGGTGGCTTCTTTTGCTGCAGAGCACAGGTTCTAGGGCACATGGGCTTCAGTAGTTGTAGCACGTGGACTCAGTAGTTGCAGCTCCCAGGCCCTAGAGCACAGCCTTAATAGTTGTGGTGCATGGGCTTAGCTGCTCTGTGGCATATGGGATCTTCCCAGATCAGGGATCGAATGCATGTCTCCTGCATTGGCAGGTGGATTCTCTACCACTGAATCATGAGGGAAGCCCTGGCATCTTGTTTTCAGCTTAGGTTAGATTCTTCATTTGTCTGCAATGATCATCACCATAAACACACACTTCATAACGTAATTTTCTGAAAGTAATAAACAATATTACATATGAACTAAATGGAACATTCTTTTCTTCTTTAATTCCTAGCCCCTCACTCAAGATTATTTTCATGACTATTTAAAACCCCTATGTGAAGATGGGGTTAATGCTGGTGGTGGTAGTGGTAGTAATGAAGAAACATGCCCTAACTCAAGACAGACAAAACCATTTTTACCCCTGGAAAAGAAAAATTATAAAAATTTTTTAAGTGGATGGGCCATATTTTTCTTCAGGTATCATGGACATTTTTATTGTTTGCTGTTGAAAATTAGATCGCAATAATTTATGCTGTTTTTTAATGTTGTATACCACATATTTAAGTTTAATAAATTAGAAAATGAAGGCTAAAGATAAGCCATCAGTTCAACTACTTAAATATATTTCACCTTGAAAAGAGATCACACTTCTAGAACATTCAAATTGATATGCATTAATACAAATTATAATCTTTCTACTTCATTCTTAATTTTCTAGCATTCTAAAAGATATACACCACAAAATCAGACAGTAGAATGATATTTGCCAAAACAGCATTCTCCTTGAGATGGCATATTAAAACACTTGTGTAAAATGTTATGAGATAGAATGTGAGAGGTGCAGTGCTAAGCCAGAGAGATCAGCGGAATTGTCAACATTCTTCTGCAATGTCCTCCCAAAGCTCCTATCTCATTCAAGCCTCTAAACAAGTCTAAACAAGCCTGCATACTTAGCATGACCACTTCTTAAGTTCAGCTAAAGAAGGACCATATTCATCTTATTTCATTTTTGTTGCTATGTCACCTCAAGTCATTTTAGAAGGCTGGATGCATATCATAACAATTCTACTTATGTTTCTAAAAATGATATATCTTGTCTAGAATTGTATTTAGTTTATGTAGAATGATAAAAATTACCTTAACTGTTAGTAAATATTCATTCTTAGAGTATATTTGAACTTTAGAAATTATAAAAGGCATTCAGATTCAAGTCTGAAGAGAGAGTTGGTGAGCAATACAGGGTCAAACCTGAAATACTAAATACTTAATAATTGTTTTATCCATTAATACTTGAATCCTTGGAAAATGTGCCACAGTGGATCATCCAAATCTTCTCTAGTTTCATTAAATTTCAAACCTTCCCCAGAGCTATCATGATCAATGATCTGATTTCCTAGTCCACTGTGAAGACGTCAGCTTGTTCAACTTCACTTCAGTTGAGTCCAACTCTCTGTGAACCTATGGACCATAGCCAGGCTCCTCTGCCCATGGGACTCCCCAGGCAAGAATACCGGAGTGGGTTGCCGTGCTCTCCTCCAGGGAATCTTTCCAACCCAGGGATCAAACCTGTGTCTCTTAGGTTTACCTGCACTGGCAGGCAGGTTCTTTACCACAAGCACCACCCTGTTCAATTTTACTACTATTAATATCATGATTTCTCTGAATCCACATTCCCAGCTCCCCTCCTGAAATTTGCTTCTCCCCTGGGCCTCTTGAGCATAGCGTCTACACAAGCACACTGTCCACAACTTTCTAATGTAAACGTTTCATCGCTACCTTTGCAGAGAAGCACACAATCGTTCTGCTTGCAATTTAAAACTAACCACACATAGAATCACACAAGCCTGAAATATGTAAGTGGGAAGAGATCTTCTTAGAAGTCCACTAATCTTGTCCTCCACATTTAATGATGAAGAAGCTAAGATCTAAGGAGTGTGACTTACTTAAAGCCAAGTCAATTAGTAACATTGCTGAGATCAGATCTTACTGCTTGTCATTCTGTAACTATTACTATTGCTACTTCTTTTGCTTTTTACTGCTTCTTTAAATTATTCAGGACAATAAAGGGGTACAAATAATCTCTGGGAGAACATAGATGGTTTCACTCTAAATATTGGTGAAGAGAATAAAGCATCAAACACTGTAATAACTTTGCTATTATTTTTAAGTGCTCCTTTCCCCAAAATATATCCTTACAGAAAGCTTTGGCAGACACAGTCACAATTTACTCCAGTCTTTGTGACTGGTCAAATTGCCTAAAATTAAGTAGATTCTAATATTCTCAAAGTGAGTGTTGAATGTGCTACTTAAAATAAGAACAATAGATACATAAAGTTCTATTAATCTGAAAGCTTGCATTTTTTATCACCAATAAAACTGGCAGCTTCATGCAAACATGTGATGCTCAAGTTGTTAGAATTTATTCTCATGACAGAAAAATCAAAGACATTTTCTTCAGAAACCCTTAAGTAACTTTTGTGGGGCTCTGTAATGTCTTGAGTGATAGAGGAAAAGTGATAATTTAATCTCCATGAAAAGTAAAATTTGAAGAAATAGCAAGATGAAAGCACTTTAGTCAGACAGATGAAAGCTAGAGTTTTTGGCTTCTGCTTCAATCCTTTTCCTTTCCACCAACAGGAAAGAAATATTATATTAAAGATTCATAGTATATAGAAAGAAAAGGCATGAAACGTTCAGTAGGATCTAATATAACTGTAGCTATGCTTTCATGAAACAAGCAAAAGACAATCTGGGTATTTACAAAGCTGGCAAATACTCAAAAGCATTTGTGTAAGACATTAACATTTACAAGAAAAGACAACCTCAAATTTCACCAAGCCTTATGAACTAGGAATATCATTTTGAAATGTGCAGTAGAAAATCCGAAGAAGCTGAATGAGCTCACTCTAAGAAGAGGGGGTGGGGGGACTTGGCTTTCATTGCTATCAAGAAGAAGACCACAGAACATAGAACTAGACAGTCATCTCTCAGATCTCCAAGGATCTACCCACTGTAAGCAAGTGAAAGCTGAAGGAATGCAATAGGGATGTATTGAGGTTGATTGCTTCTAATCATATCCTTTCGACAACCTACTTTTATTTCATTTCATTATTACTTTAATATGGCTAGTGTTTGTCTTTTGTAGGTATTGAAGGTGAAGAGGAAGGTATATAGATTACAGTAAGTTTAATTTACAGGGAAAAGAAATTTCAGAGGTTATGTTTTGGGTCCAGAAGTATAAAGTACTGCGTAACTGAAACAATATTTAAAAGGTCTTGCAAAAGAGAAAGGAGAAGAGGTGTGATAAAATTTAGACTATTTTAATCTAACATTTAATAATTCTTATCATTTTTTAAAATGTTTATTTCCTTCAAATTTTGACTAGTCCAAATAAGAATTCATTAAAATTAAACAAAAGTGATTAGAAATTATAACATTAAATCCTACCCCTTCGGTGGCTGCCACCATCCTATATATCATTTGTTTTACTGTGGTAAAGTATATTGATGGGAGTTTAGGACATGATATCCTAAAATACGACACACTGACAATATTGAATATTTTAAGTTGAAGAGGTTTGAGAAAAGGTAGAAACAAAATGGCCTCTTTGACCACCTCTCTGACATGCTTTTCTCCCCTGAAACAGGTAATAAAACCTTTATGTGACAGGTACCCTTCTTATACTTAGAGGAAGTGTTAGTCAGTTGTGTCTGACTCTCTGTGACCCCATGGACTGTAAACTCCTCTGTTCAGGAGGAATTCTCCAGGCAAGAATACTGGAGTGGGTAGCCAATCCCTTCTCCAGAGGATCTTCCCAAACCAGGGATCGAACCTGGGTCTCCTGAATTGCAGGTGGATTCTTTACCATCTGAGCCACCATGGAAGCCCATACCTGGAGGAAAGGAGCATCTTTATCCCAATTAGAAGGGACACCAAGAAGAATCCAAACAAAGAGGCCTTGATGAAACAACCCCCATTTACTAGAGTTACCTCATTTTCCTTAACCTATTATATTCCTCCATGATTTTCCATTCTTTCTCATACCTAGCATAAACTGCACAAATCTAACCATTTCCTCAGGTCTTCATTTTCTTATGAAGACTCTCATCTCACATACACCTTCTGCCAAATAAATCTGTATGCTTTTCTCCTGTCCATCTATCTTTATCAGTTTCATTTTCAGACCTAGCCAGGGACCCTAAGAAGGTTGAAAAAAACTTTTTTATTTTCCAACAATACATGACATAAAATTGACTGTTTTGTAGATGATCATGTTATATCCATTGCCATTAAAGAGAAATGGTCCTATCCCACACACAAATCATAAGCTACCACATACTCTTTCCTTAGCCAACTTGTTGAATTCAACTTTAGGCTTGTTGAGGACCATAAACAAGCATCTATAAATATATTTTAAGCACATTTTACCATTTTAAAATGATTAAGTATTTTTCAACTTTTATGAACACAAAATTATATACAATTTCTTTTAAGATTTATTATGGGTAGAAATATGCCAGGGACTCCAAATTTACTAGGATTAACATCCAAAATACCTAAAATGAAAGCATTGATAGGAGAATATATCATAACACTCATTAATATGAGAATCCTACAAAAGATTTTACTTGAGTAATATTTGATCTGGGGTGTAAAGTATCAAAAACATAAGAAAGAAATTTCTCAGACATATTCAAATAAACCAGGATCAAGTTTTTTCCCAACATATGTAATTTTCATAATAATAAAGTATCCCTAGTTCAGCATGAAACAAAGAACTAGAGAACCTCTCTGTAGGAAAATTTAGTTCTCTTTACATTTATACCAAGGGAAGCAAAAAGTTTTTTGGGGTGTTTTGGATGTGTTTATTATTCTTAGGGTGGTAGTCACATCTCAGGTGAAACGTGTCAATAGTTATCAAATTTTACAGTTCAAACAGGACACTTTATCTTCTGTCAATTATACTCCTACTAATAAAGCCCAAAAGGAACAAACCTGTGTGTCCAGGGCAAAGTAACCAAGAAGGAAAGAGGTTAAGTAATCAGGGCAAAGAGTAGCCAAATCTTGTTCATTGCTGGCCATGCTTGGTAAATATTTTCATTCTCATTTCAGTGAGAAATTATTGGGGAGTTCCAGGCATGGGTTGGATATGACTTGAACTATGGAAGGCACTAAAATGACAGATGTGTGAAACTGGAAAAGACAGTGACCTCCCTAAGTCCAGGTGCTCTTAAGAGAGGGCCATAGGTCCTTAAAATTCCTAAAGTAGCTGCTAATTGTATACATTTGTACAGATACACATTTTTAAAAATTAATTTCCATACTATTCATCAGCTTCTCAAAAAGGAATTTGACCACAAAACGTAGGAATTTTTCATTTACTTACTCATAAATTAGGTGAAGATATCGAAACCTAGAGAAGTAAAAGGATTTGTTCAAAATCTGAGGTCACAGGTTGATGAGGTCATAAGGGGTTTATGAAGCTGACCACCTTCTCTCTCCTCCCCTCATCTCTCCCTACCCCAACTGCTGATTCACAGAACACAGATGTCATATAAAGCTAGGATACAACATATGAAGTCAAAGTCTGCTGAATGCTCACCCTCACCCACATCAACAGGAGAGTGTGCCTATGATATGGTCCATAAGAGGTGATAGGCCAGTACAACTACTGGAAAACAGTCCCTTATGACTCCCCCATTAAATGAGTATAACTTTCTAAATCACCTGTGTGTGTATTACTATTAGAATCACAAATAGTACATCATAAATAAAACCTATTCCTCTTTCAATAATACTGAGCATGCCCTAAGCTATAAACCAGAAGAATAATACAGAACAGGCATTTGACAATTCTAGTTTCTTCCTATAGGAAAAGGAAAAGTGAAGTTGCTCAGTCATGTCTGACTCTTTGCAACGCCATGGACTGTAGCCTACCAGACTCCTCAGTCCATGGAATTTTCCAGGCAAGAGTACTGGAGTGGGTTGCCATTTCCTTCTCCAGGGGATCTTCTCAATCCACGAATCGAACCCAGGTCTCCCGCACTGCAGGCAGACGTTTTACCATCTGAGCTACCAGGGAAGCCCTGTTTCTTCCTATCAGGAAACAACAAATGAATTTCTGCTGTATCCTTCCTAATAGAGATTTCAATAATATATAAACAATGCTTCTTAACTAGGAGGCACTACAGCAAAGTACATTTTACATGGGAAATTTCACATCATCCTTCAGAGATTCCAACACAGAATGACAGGTCCTTTCTTCAGCAACCCAGGGAACAAACAGCTTAACCTCAAATTTCTTACTAGCTCTAGGATTTGTGAAACTATCAGGGTATTTTGATAGCTTTAAAAGGTCTCAGGTTACTGAAATAACCTTGCCTTTGTTCAGTCTAAGCATTAAGAATGCACCACCATGGAACCAGTATAAATTGGATTAAAACACTTCAGAAAGTCATCTTTGGAAAAAGCATGGGAATAAAACAAAAAGTACACCTGGGAGTTCGTTTCCATACCTATCAGATGTGTGAAATTGGCTACAGTAAAATAATGGCCTTTTCTGGGCTTTGAGTTGAAACTGAGTTCAAGGGTGTTGGAACTTACATATAGGCTGATATTTGAACCACACAGGTAGAAAGAACTCTTCTGATCATTACAATGAACAATTACAGCCACTAAGTATACATGAATACCCCTGGAGAAGGAAATGGCAACACACTCCAGTATTCTTGCCTGGAGAATCCCATGGACAGGGGAGCCTGGTGGGCTACAGTCCATGTGGTCACAAAGAGTCGGACATGACTGAAGTAACTTAGCACATACATGAACACACTACTAACCAGACACTAACTGAGGAAATTTGGTTAGAGACCTACCTTAAGACAGGAGCCTACTATAGAGAAGGGGGAAACAGAATCGAAGCACAACTGAGGCCTGTATTACATACCTATCAGAAGTGTGAAGTCAGTGTCTGCTCTTCGTCTGTGCTTGCACTCTGGGTCCAAACCAAGGCAATGTATGAGCTGTTGATCAAGCCCTTTGATTTTCTTAACTGCACCTGAAAAGAAAGAAAATACTGTGGAATACCTTTGCAACAGATACAAATTAATTTCCCTCAGTAGGAATTCAGCAAGAAAAACATAACAAAAACAAAATAAAAACACACCAGTCTTCTAGTTCCATTAAAAAAAAAAAACAACTGAAAACTACCTACCCTTAGGAGAAATAAGCCTAAATGTACAGATGGTCTGGACTTTATACTACAAACTCATTGTGATATAACCCACTGTGACCATTTAGTCACTCCATAGAGTAATTTTCTGGGATTGAGGTTTGTGGTCATACTGATGAACCTTTCTGCTTACCTAAACTACTGGCCCTGAGGTTCCTGAAATGAATAACCTGTTAGTCCTGCATCCACAGATACACAAACATTCTCCTGCTTATAACTTATTGATTCCCATGAGGGATGACTGTCCTCACACAAGGGACAAATGACTGAAGTTTGTGCAGCACTCTCAGTCATTTAGCTAGAAACAAGTTATAAAACTGGAAGAAGTCACTTAAGTAAGATGCTCTGTAGAGACCAATCTCTACACCTGTTTCAAAAGGATCCATATTACAGGAGTATACACACTGTATGCATGGTTAGAACCTGGATTCATTTAAAGTGCCAAAGATCTTCAACCATACCCTAATTAAGTGAATCATCAAATAATTCAGGCCCTAACCCTGACCAATAACAAACTGACAGAATACATCACAGCTCCTCTTGCTTCAAAACTGGAGGGTAAATGACTATTTGTATTCATAACTATCTAAATGATTTAACAGCATAACTTCATAAGCGGCACACAGGATATGATCCTCACAGGATGATGCCCCAGATTTCCACAGGGACATCCCCACACCACCTGGTCACTTCCTCAGGCCTTTATGTCTCCTTCTCAGGGAGGCCCTGGCCAAACAACCTACCTGCAAGTGCAGGTCCCTCCCCCTCCCCCTCCCCCTCCTCCTCCCCCCTGCCCAATTCCCCTGCTCTGCTTTTCTGTGGTGACAGCAGGCATCATTATCTATCAGGGTATACCTGTATCTCATTGAGCTTACTTTTCAGTATCCCCCACTAGAATGTGAGCCCCATGTGAAGAGGGATTTATGTCTCTTTTGTGTCTGTATTTCCAGCATGAGGAAGAGTAGCTGGCCCATAGTAGGTGCTCAGCAAATGATGAAGGTTACCTTTGGCCACCAGCCCTAAAAGTTCATGCCATTCTCAGAGCAGACCCTGTTAAATGTACAGTATGTATCCTCCAGAATTTCTTCTCCATATTTACATTCTCACACAGGGATCATTAGAAATAGATACTCTACACTATAATTAAGCAGTTGAATAATTCTACACTATTTAAAAATCACCTGTTTCCAGTCCTAACTGGAGATACAGCCAACTACATCTTGGTAATGCAACTAGAATCAACTCTTTCAGGTTGGCATTTTCACCCATATTACTCAATAGCATACTCAAAACACAATGATTTATCAGTTTTGTTTGCATAGTTGCTTTTGGATAGTTTTAGCTCTTTATCATGAATCATTTCAAACAAAGAATATATGAATTCTATATGTCAGTCAAGCTGTTTTAACAATCAAAATTTTGTCAAGTTTTTTTTCTTGCATATTCCAAAGCATATTCCCAGTATTTTATGATACCATGTCTAAACCTAAAGAAGTTATTTCCTCCACATGTGGTGGTGGTGGCTTAGTCACTAAGTTGTGTCCGACTTTTGTGACCCCATGGACTGTAGCCTGCCAGTCTCCTCTGTCCATGGGATTCTCTAGACAAGAATACTGGAGTGGGTTGCCATTTCCATTTCCAGGGAATGTTTCCGACCCAGGAATCGAACCAGGGTCTCCTGCATTGCAGGCATATTCTTTACCAACTAAGTACGAGAGAAGCCCTTCCTCCACATACTCTACTGTAACATAAATTACAACAAATAGGACTTTAAAATATATAACCAAAATACTATTACTACATCTAAGAAAAATTACAATTATTCCCTAATGCTGCATGAAACTATCCATGTCCAATATAGCTATTTCACCTAAATATCTCTCTTAAATTTGATTTGTTCTTAGGATCTGAACAGGTAACTTACATAGCACTAACTGAAATAGGACTTAGTCTTCTTTTCACCAATAACAGCCCCTGCTCCTCTTTTTTTTGCTATCATTTTGATGAAAAGACTGAATTATTTGTCCCGTAGAATTACTCACATTCTGTATTTATATGCATCCTGTCCTGAACAGGTTCCATTAGAAACAGAACATCCTGTTGTGAGATCTATGAACTTGGTAAAATTCAGGCTCGGTTATTTTAGCAAGAACATTTTAGATGATGCTTCGTATCCCTATTGTATCATATTCGAACACCCACGTTGAATCCCACACTTTGATGTAAAGGTTGATCAGTGGGTTGTAGTATTCTAACCTTAATTCACTCACATTATAAAATTTCCCATCGATCTTTTACTGAAATTTTATTAAATGTACACATTGATTTACTATGTAAATTTTTGATATGCTCATCACATACCATATGGACTTCCCTGGTGGCTCAGATGGTAAAGTGTCTGCCTACAATGTGGGAGGCCCAGGTTCAATCGCTGGGTCGGGAAGATCCTCTGGAGAAGGAAATGGCAACCCACTCCAGTATTCTTGCCTGGAAAATCCCATGGACGGAAGAGCCTGGTAGGCTACAGTCCATGGGGTTGCTAGGAGTCAGACACGACTGAGCGACTGAGTGACTTCACTTTCACATACCATATAATTCACAATATTAAAATGTACTGGTTACTAATTTTTAGTATTTTCAGAAAATTGTGGATCCATGACCACAGTAAATTTTAGGCCATTTTCAACATCCCCCAAAGAAAGTCTATGAGTGGGTGGGTTAGACACCTAGTTGTGTCTGACTCTGCGACCCCACGAACTGTAGCCCATCAGGCTCCTCTATCCGTGGGATTCTCCAGGCAAGAATACTGAAGTGGATTGCCAGTCCCTTCTCCAGAGGATCTTCCTGACCCAGGGATCAAACCCAGGTCTCCTGCATTGCAGGCAGATTCTTTACCATCTGAGCTACAGGGAAGATCTTGACCAGGGTGAAAGTGAAAGTGAAGTTGCTCAGCCAGGGTGAAAGTGAAAGTGAAGTTGTTCAGTCATGTCTGACTCTTTGCGAGCCCATGGACTGTAGCCTACCAGGTTCCTCCATCCATGGGATTTTCTAGGCAAGAATACTGGAGTGGGTTGTCATTTTCTTCTCCAAAGAAAGTCTATACTTATTATGAATGACTGCCTATTCTCCTGATGGGACTGATAACCCACTGAATGATACAAAGATTAAGTTCAAATTGAAAACATCTGAGTTACAAGAGAGCCAGTGAAGTGAAGTGAAAGTTGCTCAGTTGTGTCTGACTCTTTGTGACCCCATGGACTATACAGTCCATGGAATCCTCTAGGCCAGAATGGAATGGGTAGCCTTTCCCTTCTCCAACCCAGGGATTTAACCCAGGTCTCCCACATTGCAGCCAGATTCTTTACCAGCTGAGCCACAAGGGAAGCCCAAGAATACTGAAATGGGTAGACTATCCCTTCTCCAGCAGATCTTCCCGACCCAGGAATCGAACTGGGGTCTCCTGAATTGCATTCAGATTCTTTACCAACTGAGCTATCAGGAAGCCCTTGAGAGAGGCAGAAATAAGTCATTTCTGAACTTGCCTTATCTGACTAAAGCTGAACTTTGTAAGAGACAGCTGCTACAACCCCACCCACATTGCCAGGAGGTAGGAGTGGGGGGTGGGGATGTGTGTCTCTAATCAGGGAGGCCTGAACTTGGATATTGGTTTAGTGGTTTAATTGCTAAGTCCTATCTGACTCTTTGTGACCCCATGGACTGTAGCCTGCCAGGCTCCTCTATCCATGGGATTCTCCAGGCAAGAATCTGGAGTGTGTTGCCATCTCCTGCTCCAAGGGATCTTTCTGACCCAGGGATCAGACTCAGGTTTCTTGCATTGAAGGTGGAGTCTTTACTGACTGAGCCACCAGGGACCATTTCAAGATTGCATAAATAAGCCTCATCAGATGCTTCCATCCTTTGAAGTTCTAATCCACCAAGCCCCTTGAGAACTTGGTATATAAACCCCTAACTCTAGCCCATTAGGGAGCCTCTTCATCTGAAAGTCCCTACATAGTTAATAAATGTTTCTCCTATTAATTTACTGTTAATTAACTTTCAGGCCCCAAGCCGGTTGAGTCTAAGATGGTAGAGAAAATCTTTTCTTCCCAACAGTCCCTCTCACAAGCCCCTGAAAACCACAAGTTGATTTTTTAATTTCTGTAGATGTGTCTGTTCTGGATATTTTAAGTGAATGAGATCTTACAAAATGTGTTATTTGCAGTCTAGCTTTTTTCATCTATCATTCATATTTCAGTATGTATCACTACTTCATTTCATATTATAGCTAAATAAAAATCCACGGTAGGGGTATATAGCACATTTTGCATAAAAATTCAACAGTCAGTGGACATGTGGGTTATTTCCATTTTGCCTTTGTGAATAATGCAGCCATAAACATTCACATACAAGTTTCTGTTTGAACATTTGTTTTAAATTCTCTGGGATATATATCTAGGAGTGAAATTGCTGTTGATGTGGTCACTCTAGGTTGAAATTTTGGTGGAAGTGCCAAACTACTTTCTATAGTGTCCCCACCATTTTACATTCTCCTATGGTAGTGTATGAGGGTTTCAATTTCTGCATATCCTTATTTCACTTATTTTCATCTTTAAAATTAGAGCTGCCCTGAATATAAAATTAACACACAGAAATCCTTTGCATTCCTATACACTAACAATGAGAAAACAGGAAGAGCAATTAAGGAAAAAATTCCATTCACCATTGCAATGAAAAGAATAAAATACTTAGGAATAAATCTACCTAATGAAACAAAAGACCTATATATAGAAAACTATAAAACACTGATGAAAGAAATCAAACATGACACAAATAGATGGAGAAATATACCATGATCATGGATCAGAAAAATCAATATAGTGAAAATGTGTATACTAACCAAAGCAATCCATAGATTCAATGCAATCCCTATCAAGCTACCAATGGTATTTTTCACAGAACTAGAACAAATAATTTCACAATTTGTATGGAAATACAAAAAACCTTGAATAGCCAAAGCAATCTTGAGAAAGAAGAATGGAACTGGAGGAGTCAACCTGCCTGACTTCAGACTATACTACAAAGCTACAGTCATCAAGACAATATGGTACTGGCACAAAGACAGAAATATAGATCAATGGAACAAAACAGAAAGCCCAGAGATAAACCCATGCACCTATGGACACTTTATCTTTGACTAAGGAGGCAAGAGTATACAATGGAGAAAAGACAATCTCTTTAACAAGTGGTGCTGGGAAAACTGGTCAACCACTTGTAAAAGAATGAAACTAGAACACTTTCTAACACCATACACAAAAATAAACTCAAAATGGATTAAAGATCTCAACATAAGACCAGAAACCATAAAGCTCTTGGAGGAAAACACAGGCAAAACACCCTCTCACAGCAGGATCCTCTATGATCCACCTCCCAGAGTAATGGAAATAAAAGTAAAAATAAACAAATGGGACCTAATTAAACATAAAACCTTTTGCACAACGAAGGAAACTATAAGCAAAGTGAAAAGACAGTCTTCACAATGGGAGAAAATAATAGCAAATGAAGCAACTGAAAAAGAATTAATCTCAAAAATATACAAGCAGCTCCTGCAGCTCAATTCCAGAAAAATAAATGACCCAATCAAAAAATGGGCTAAAGAACTAAACAGACATTTCTCTAAAGAAGACATACAGATGGCTAACAAACACATGAAAAGATGCTCAACATCACTCACTATCAGAGAAGTGCAAATTGAAACCACAATGAGGTACCATCTCAAGCCAGTCAAAATGGCTGCTATCAAAAAGTCTACAAACAATAAATGCTGGAGAGGGTGTGGAGAAAAGGAACCCTCTTACACTGTTGGTGGGAATGCAAACTAGTACAGCCACTATGGAGAACAGGGTGGAGATTCCTTAAAAACTGGAAATAGAACTGCCATACGACCCAGCAATCCCACTGCTGGGCATCCACACCAAGGAAACCAAAATTGAAAGAGACACATGTGTCCAAATGCTCATCGCAGCACTGTTTACAATAGCCATGACATGGAAGCAACCTAGATGTGCATCAGTAGATGAATGGATAAGGAAATTGTGATACATATACACAATGGAGTATTACTCAGCCATTAAAAAGAATGCATTTGAATCAGTTCTAATGAGGTGGATGAAACAGGAGCCTATTATACAGAGTGAAGTAAGTCAGAAAGAAAAACATCAATACAGTATACTAATGCATATATATGGAATTTAGAAAGATGGTAAAGATGATCCTATATGTGAGACAGCAAAAGAGACACAGATGTAAAGATCAGTCTTTTGGACTCTGTGGGAGAAGGTGAGGGTGGGATGATTTGAGAGGGTAGTGTTGAAACATCTGTATTAATCATATGTGAAGGGGATCACCGCTCCAAGTTTGAGGCATGAGACAGGGTGCTGAGGGCTGGTGCACTGGGATAACCCTGGGGGATGAGATGGGGAGGGAGGTGGGAGGGGGGTTCTGGATGGGGAACACATGTGCGCCCATGGCCGATTCATGCCAATGTTTGGTAAAAACCACTACAGTATTGTAAAGTAATTAGCCTACATATAAAATAAATAAATTTTCTAAAAAAAGAAAAAAAAATAACATGAAAGAAGCCTGAAAAAAATAATTAGAGCTGTCCTGGTAGATGTGAAGTTGTATCTCTTGGGATTTTCATGTTGATTTCTCCAATGATTATTGATGTTGAACATCTTTTCTTGCACTCAGTGGCCATTTGTGTGGAGAGAGCAGTGGATCTGCATCATGAGAGACCCCCGTGTGTGAACTAGGTGGCAAAGCCACGTAGCCTCTTTGGACCTCGATTTCCAGGCACAATGAGTAGTTATTTAATCTGTGTTTAAGCAGGGAAGGGACACAGAAAAAAAGAATTTGACTTGGATCTCCATGTGGAGAAACAGCCACTTCTACCTAGAGTGAAGGAAAAGAAACTCACGGAGGAATCCAGAGGGGCAGCTGAGATCCAGAGCTCAGAGGCTGGTCAGGTAATTCCACCTGGAGAGGACGTGGACACTTCCTTCCCTTTCCACCCTCAACAAGGTGGGTAAATTGAAGAAGGGCATGAACCCCTCCCTTCACTCCTTAGGAGTTGAACATGGCTGGGTTTTGTGAAATTTCCTTTGTTGACCTGAAACGCAAGGAGAAAGCTGCCTGGGCAGAACTAAGCACCTCAGGGTCCTCATTGTCCTTCTTTCTGCCCTGGAAATTCCCACCACCTCTGCCCAAAAAACAGGGAATGGGGGCGTAAAGGGGCCAAGAGTCAGATCCTGAGCTAAGATTGGGACTAGCCAGACAGCAGGTGGTCTTGGGGACCCTGAGCCTGTGCAGGTCCTGTGTGGGGAGCAGAATGGGGGCAGGAAATCCTGAGGCATTAGGGGTAGGCAGCAGGTCAGTTGTGCTGCCCTGCAGTGGGTGCAGAGCTCTTGGGTTTACTTCAATTGTTTCTTTGAAGGGTGGTTACACTGGGGAATAGATCTGGGTAAGGATGACTTCAGTTCTCCCTTGAAAAACTTCTTAATTTGTTAAGATGTTTTTCCTTAAAGAATAATCAAGCTTGAATTACATTTGTCGATGGAATGAACCTTCTAATAAGACCATCTTTACAGTCTTGATCATTTTAGTCACCAAAATGCTGCAGGTTACTCAAGCTCCAAGAGACCATTGTTTCTAAAGACAATCTTTATTTGTATCAATCTCCCGCTTTCTAAACTCCACTAACACCTCTGTAAGGAACAAGGTACCAGGTGGACACAAGCCCAAATTTAATATCTGTCATCTCTGAGTGGAGGCATTATCTGTTACCTTCCTTTTCTTATCTGTGCTACTTGTGTTTCCTCTGCCTTGCTTAAGTCGCTTCAGTCGTGTGGGACTCTGTGCAACACCATGGACTGTAGCCCGCCAGGCTCCTCTGTCCATGGGATTCTTCAGACAAGGAGGCTGGAGTGGGTCGCCACTTCCTTCTCCAAGTGATCTTCCCAACTCAGGGATCGAACTCCCGTCTCCTGCACTGAAGGCGAATTGTATACCGCTGAGCCACCGGGAAGCCCATGTCTCCTTTATTTGAAAGTTATTTCGCTAGAGGAGAATGTAACTTTCCACCACAGGAAAAATTAGTCAAGGCACCCGTCAGGCAGGAATAACCTGTTTGTCGCTGCGACTCTCAGACACAAAACATCCCCCGCACCAAGCCGGTGTGGACACCACCTGAGGTAACCCCGGGAAAAGGCGCTTAAGAGGTAGTGGCTCCCTAACAGGCCCTTGACAAAGAGCAGGAGGTGACCGAGCACAAGGAGCGTCTCCTCTTGGGACTCTGCCTCTCACTTGAGGAGGGATAATTCAAGTAATAATAACCTCAAGCATACAAACTTTTAACATCGTTTGATATTGTACTTACTTAAACTTTTTTCCTCTAAATAGTTTTGCGACTGTCGAACGGTAAAATTTCCGTTTTTACCATTCCTTCACTTTCGTCGCTGGCAGCATGGACCCTACAAGGGAGACAAATGGGCTCTCGTGAGGTTTACTGTCACCTTCCTAATCTCACCTCTCGCACTCGCACTCCTGGGACCAACTGAGGCTGTCTCAGCCCTCCCCTGGGCGGGGTCAACAGCTAGGAATCGGATTCCCAACCCCTCCTTCTTCAGCGCCCCACCTCCAGTGCGTCGCCAAGGAGACGCCCACGACGAGGGGCGAGGATCAACCCATCCCACCTCAGCACTCTACCTCTGTTGCGTCTCCGAGGAGACGCCCACGACGGTGGTGGTGGGGGGCTGGGGTCATATTGACGAGGTAACGCGGGCGACGCTTTACGGCAGGGGTGAGCTGGGTCGCAGTCGAACCTCGCCAGCTATCGCGCGAAGCTCAGAGGGGACCGGTTCTTTCCCGCCGAAGCGTGGCCTCAGCCGCTTTGCTCCACTCATCCTCCTTTGTGTCCTTTCCCTGGGGCAACGCGGGGCGACGCGGGGCCGGGACCGGCAGCCTTTCTAGCCGGAGGGACCCTCCCCATCTTCTAACATCTGAGCAGCCTGTACCCTGCATGCAAGGTAGGCCAGTGTTGGCTGCAGCCCGGCCGGCCGGGGGAAGCGGAGACGGGCAGGGGGGCGCCGCATGGGCCGGGCCGTGGTTTGGCGTTTAGGCTGGGCTGGGTGAGCGTGGGC
The DNA here is from genome assembly GCF_032405125.1 of Capricornis sumatraensis. Classification (NCBI taxonomy): domain Eukaryota; kingdom Metazoa; phylum Chordata; class Mammalia; order Artiodactyla; family Bovidae; genus Capricornis; species Capricornis sumatraensis. The sequence goes on along the minus strand of NC_091092.1, from coordinate 23,304,655 downwards.
ACCGGGATTGTATTGCCGTGTGTGTTCTGTGCCCTCGCGCCAGTAGGGACAGGGTCCAAGTAGAGCCCCTCGGGCCTCCCGGTCGGTGGGCCTGGAAGCGGTTCCCAGTGGGCAGAGGGCGGGGCGGGCCGGAGGAGTGTGGGAGGCTCGCCAGCTGCTTCTCCTTCCTCCCCATTTATGTGGCTGCCCTGGAGTCCCCTTCATCGAATGAGATTGACGTGCTGACCACGGGGACTGGGCATCTCGGAATACAACCCTAGAGAAGTAACATTTCCTTTCATGAGTTTTTGACCTAAAAAAAAAAATGTAGCTCCATTCTCACGTATCATTGAACCACGTGGAAGAATGTGCTGTGCTTAGTCGCTCAGTCGTGTCCGACTCTTCGCGACCCCATGGACTGTGCCCGCTAGTCTCCTCTGTCCATGGGATTCTACAGGCAAGAATACTGCAGTGGGTTGCCATGCCTTCCTCCAGGGGATCCTCCCAACCCAGGGATCGAACCGGGTCTCCCGCATTGCAGGCAGATTCTTTACCGACTGAGCCACCAGGGAAGGAGGGCAATCGAAATAAAAGGGTCAGGGATTTTCTTGTAAAGGACTGTACATTGTTTACAGTGGGATTATAAGCATTTCATGGGTAAAAAGGTTTGGGGGCCACTTGAGACAATTCTAGAGGTGAGGGAATGTCTGGTAATACAAGCGGAACGTGGACCTGGATCCCCTCGCTGGTTGCGGATGGTGACGCCCAACTCAGCATACTGCTCAGGGGCCAGTTTCTTCCCACTGTGAGTGGGTCTGGATACTGTGTCATACGGTACAGGAAGGGCCTCACGGGATCCTGTAGGGCATGGGACCCAGACTATCTTTGGCAGTAGCAAAAGTAAACAAAAACTCAACTCCAAGCCGGATATAAAGTACATGTGCATTTGTCTGGGTCTGGGACCAAGCCTTCATCAGGCAAAATTACACATCCTGTCTGCTGGATGTTCACCCCTAACAGGGTGGCCATCTCTTCCCGTTAACGGCTTTGTGCATGGTGGCGAGGCACTGTGCCTCCACCGGGGCAGTAGATCCTGGATCCCCAGTAGCCCTGAGACCCCAAGGTCTACACTGGGGGACCTTGCTCCTGCAGGACAGGTGAGGATCCCCTGACCAGAGGCCCTGGGGCAGTAGCTTCAGCTCCTTGTTCCTGAAAATAGCAGCTGCCTAGGCCACGCCCCTGAGGGCCTGCTGCCTTGGTATCCTTGGTGGGCCTGCGAGCCCACACTCAACACCACTGCCTGTCCCTTCCACACCTGCTCTAGAGGGGTGCACCATGGCCAGGTTCTCCCAGAATCCTCTGTGTGCTCCAAACCCTCCCTTCTTATCATTACAGGCCTTCCTCAATGGGATCCAGAGGCAGGACCCAGGAGTTCAGTTTACTTCAGTCGCTCTTCGAGACTCCATGAACTGTAGCACACCAGGCCTCCCTGTCCATCACCAACTCCTGGAGACTGCCCAAACTCATGTTCATTGAGCTGGTGATGCCATCCAACCATCGCATCCTCTGTTTTTCCCTTCTCCTCCTGCCTTTATATTTCTCAGCATCAGGGTCTTTTCCAGTGAGTCAGTTCTTCGAATCAAGTGGCCAAAGTATTAGAGTTTCAGCTTCAGCATCAATCCTTCCAATGAATATTCAGGACTGATTTCCTGTAAGACTGACAAAGGACTAGGAGGCCAGGCTCAAAAAGTTTCCACTTGATGACACTCTTGCCCCAGAAATGCTATCCACACTCTGGAGCCTGGCCTCTCCCTCCACACTTTGCAGGTGAAAAAAGGCCCATGGGGGCCAAGAGTCTTCCAAGCCATCCACTGGAGTGTTGTGGGAAGAGATGTCTCCTCTTCTGCTCTGCAGTAAGAATGTACAGATAAGGAAAAGCAAAGGAAGCCATCCATCTCTGGGTCCATGTCCATAGCATTCTAAGAGATTCTGAGTCCAAATGCCCAGATCCCCATTTCTTGGTGACTGGGATGTGATGTATTCTGTCACTTTATTACTGGTCAGGGTTAGGGCCAGAATTAACCTTGATGATTTACATAAGTAGTGGCTGGTTGAAGACCTATGCTACTTGGAATAAATCCAGGTTCTAGCCAGACATACAAAGGCTGTGTTCCTGTAATATGGATCCTTATGGAATAGGTATAGAGATTGGTCCCTACACAACATTCTTACTTAAGTGGCTCCATTCTAACTTCTTTCTAGCTAGGTGACTGAGAGTGCTGAACAAACCCCAAACTTTCATTTCTCCCTTGTGCCAGGACACTCATCTCTCATGGTAATCAAAAAGTTGAATGTGGGAGAAGGTTTGTATATCTGTGGATTCAGGGCTAACAGGTTATTTATTTCAGGAGCCTCGGGGCCAACAGTTTAGGTAAGCAGAAAGGCTCATCATTGTGTTAAACCACAAGCTTCAGTCCCAGCAAATTACTGTATGGTGTAACTAAATGGTCACAGTGGGTTACATCACAGATGGTTTGCAGTGAAAAGTCCAGACCATCTGTATATTTAGGCTTATTTCTTTTAAGAATAGGTAGTGACTGGCTGGATTTTTTTGTTTTTAATGGAACTAGAAAAAGACTGAAGTGTTTTTTGTCTTATTTCTCATATTTTTCATGCTGAATTCTTACTGAGGAAAAGTAATTTGCATTGAGGCAAAGGTATTCAACATATTTTCTTTCCTTTGCAGGTCATGGTAAGAAAATCAAAGGGCTTGATCAACGGCTCATATATTGCCTTGTTGTGGACCCAGAGTGCAAGGACAGACGAAGCCAGACACTGACTTTACATTTTTGATAGGTAGGTAATACAGCCCTCAGTTGTACTTTGATTCTTCTACCCACTTCTGTACAGTAGGCTTCTCTCTCAAGGAACAACTCTCACAGAAATTCCTTGGGTCAGTGTCTGGTACTAGCACGTTCAGGTATACTTAGCTGCTACAGTTGTTCATTGTAATGACCAGAAGAGTTCTGCCTGAGGGATGCAAATATCAACAACCTTGATCCAAGAACCTTGAATTAAGTTTAAACTCAAACCCAAAAAAGACCAGTATTTTACTGGAGCCAATTTCACACCTCTGATAGGTATGGAATAGAACTCCCAGGTGTACTTTGTGTTTTAGTCCTTTGCCTTCTGCAAATATTACTTTCTGAACTGTTTTAATCCAGTGAATACTGGTGCCATGGAGATGTGTTCTTAATGCCAAGACTGAGCAAAGGAAGCATTATTTCAGTAACCTGAGACCTCTTAAACCTATCAAACCAGCCTTCCTGCATAAGGGCAAGGATCCCCAGGCAAGAGGTTCTGGGGCAGGAGATTCAGCACCTTTTTCCTGAACATAGCCACTGCCGACACCATGCCCCCGAGGGCCTGACAGCCAGGGGCTCCTTGGTGGGGAAGCCAGGCCCCAGAACCTGTTGCTCCCACACCTGCTCTGGTGAGGTGGCAGGCTGCCAGGTTCGCTCAGGATCTTCGGAGTGCTGGAAACCCTCACTTCCTCCCGTCACAGGCCTTCCCCGCTCCTTCTCCCCCCGGCAGGATCCATAGGAAGGGCCTGCACGCCATGCACAAAAGGTTTCCGCTTGATGGCACTGTTGCTCCAGAAATGCCAACCACCCTCTGTAGCTGGGCCTCGCTCCACCCTTTGCATGTTGAAAAAGGCACACGGTAGCCAAAAAAGCCTTCCAAACCCTCACAGCTAGGTTGGCTCCACTGGAATGTTGGGGAAAGAGGTGTTTCCTGTTTGAGGGGCTCTCCTGGGCAGTAAGCCCCTAGGAAAAAGGACATCCAGAGGAGCCGTCCAGCTCTGGGTCCAGGTCCACAGCAGTCTCTGAGACTCTGAGCTTGTGGCTTGGCCACTGCTTCCTCGGGGGACCGGGATGTGATGGATTCTGTCACTTTGTTGTTACTGATCTGGATTAGGACCAGAACTACCTCGATGATTCACGTATTAGGGTTTGGTTGAAAACCCTTGCCACTTGGAATAAATCCAGGTTCTAGCCGAGCATCATAGTGTGTGCTCCTGTAATAATGGATCCTTCTGGAACAGGTGTAGAGATTGGTCCCCACAGAGCATTCTTACTTAAGTGGCTCCGTCCACTTTGATAACTTGTTTCTAGCTAGGTGACTGAGAGTGCTGAACAAACCCTAGATATGTCGTGTGTCCCTTGTGCCAGGACACTCATCCCACATGGGAATCAGTAGGTGGTAAGTGGGAGAACGTTTGTGTATCTGTGGAGGCAGGGCTAACAGGTTATTCATTTCACACACCTCAGGGCTGGTAGTTTAGGTAAGCAGGAAAAGTCATCAGCATGTTAAACCACAACCTCAGTCCCAGCAAGTGACTGTACAGGCGACTAAATGGTCACAGTGAGTTACATCACAGTGGGTTTGCAGTATAAAGTCCAGACCATCTGGACGTTTAGGCTGACTTCTCCTAAGGGTACGAAGTGCAGTTTGACTGGTTTTTTTTGTTTGTTTGTTTTCTGTTAATGGAACTAGGAAGTGCCTGGTGTGTGTTTTGTTTTGTTTCTTATATTTTTCAAGTTAATTCTTACTGAAGGATGTTGATCTCCATCTGTGGCAAAGGAATTCAATGGTATTTTCTTTCCTTTCCAGGTCGCGGCTTGCTAAAATAATAAAAGAGTGTGAAGAACGGCTCGTACGTTGCCTTGGTGTGGAGCCAGCGTTAAGGCATAGACGAAGAACAGACACTGATTCCACACTTCTCGTAGGTACATAATACAGCCCTGAGTGGTGCTTTGGTTCTGTTACCCGCTTCTGTAGAGTAGGCACCTCTCTCAAGGCAGGTCCCTCACCGAATTTCTCGGGTTACTGTCTGGTGAGTAGCGTGTTCAGGTAGACTTAGTCACTACAAGCTGTATCATTGTAATGATCAGAAAAGTTTTCCCTGCTTGATTCAACTAAAACTGGAGCCCGGCAAGGGCCATTATTTTCCTGGAGCCAATTTCACACATCTGATGGGTGTCGAAGAAAACTCCCCGGTGTACTTTGTGTTTTACTCCTTTGCCTTTCAGAAAGATGATTTTCTGAAGTGTTTTAATCCAGTTTATACTGGTTCTGTGGAGGTATGTCCTTAATGCTAAGACTGAGCAAAGGCAGGGTTAGTTCAGCGACCTGAGTCCTTCTGAATCTATCAAAAGTAGCCTTCTTGCAGGATGGGCCAGGTGGCCAGGGGCAGGAGCTTCAGCGCCTTGTTCCTGAACATGGCCGCTCCTGACGCCATGCCCCCGAGGGCCTGACAGCGAGGGGCTCCTTGGTGGGAGCCAGGCCCTGGAACACCACTACCTGTTGCTCCCACACCTGCTCTGGTGAGGTGGCAGGCCGCCAGGTTTGCTCAGGATATTCGGAGTGCTGGAAACCCTCACTTCCTCCCGTCACAGGCCTTCCCCCGGCAGGATCCACAGGAAGGGCCTGCACGCCATGCTGAAAAAGTTTCCCCTTCATGGCACTGTTTTCCCAGAAATGCTATTGCCCTCTCCTGCTGGGCCATTCCCTCTGCCCTATGTTGGTGAAAAAAGGCTCTGGTTGTGCCCAAGAGCCTTCTAAGTGCTATAACGGGGCGTTGCTCTGGATTGTTAAAGAGGTGTCTCCTCATTAGGGGGCTTCTTCTTGGCAGTAAGGTCATACCTTTGTGTATATCTAAAGCATCCTGTCCACCTGTAGTTCATGTTCATAGCAGTCTAGGAGATTCTGAGTCCACACGGCCTGGATCCTCCGTTTTCTGGCGATCACTATGTGATATGTTCTGTCAGTTTGTTATTGGTCAAGTTTCAGGCCAGAATTCCCTTGATGATATAATAATTAGGCTTTGGTTGAAGGCCTTTGCCACTTGGAATAAATCCAGGTTGTAACCATGCATACAAAGTGGGTGCTTGTGTTACATGAATCCTTTTGGAATAGGTGTAGAGATGCCGTAATTATCATCACTATAAATGTCTGCATAGTTTTAGGAAATCTTTAAATATACTATATATTCAATAAGTACCCATTTTTACCTCCCGAGGTTTCTGACAGTCTTAATTTCAAAGAGTTGCTGGTTATTTTTATGAAAGTACCCCTGTGGAGGTGTCGGTGGAGGACTCTTGGTGGTAGTCATAGTAAAGTGAAATATGCCCCTGACTTCATGGAAAAAATGACATCAACCCCAAATGTTAATGAAGTTGTTAATCAAGATGAACTCATTCATTGCCAGTAGGAATACAAAATATTCTAACCACTCTGTGTAATAAATGAAAACTTATTGTGGTCTATTTTGAAGGGTAGCTATCTTTGAGGAAAAAAGAAAATTTACTAGCATGCAAACAAAGGGAAAGTGGGATGCTCAGGGTTTCACGCTGGCTCCTTCTGGTATTCAAAACATAAGGACAGTAATAAATGTGAGCAAAAGTGGAAATAAGTTGTTAGGAAAGGTCCAGCCCATAAAGAAGGAAATATATTTAGGCAACCTCTGGAAAGATTATTTATCTACCCCATAGTACTCAGCCATTGAGCAACTGGAGAAGGGACTTGAGTGCTAGAAAATAAATTGCTTGTTGTAACTGCCCTGGGTGTGCCTGCCCACCAGACACATCTTGCAAGACCTTCACTAAAGCCTTGCTTCCCACTGCACCTTGTGTCTCCAAGTCGATTCTTTTGGTTTGGGCCAGTGGGCTTTATTTCCCACACTTTGGAAGTTTGGCAATCACACAGAAACATGTATACAAATGTTTATAGTTTTTTTCATAATTTCCAAACCTTGTAAGCAACCAAGATGTCCTTGAGTCGGTGAATAGATGAACAAATATAGTGTGGAATAAAAGAAAGGAACTATCAAGCTGCAAACGTACTTGGAGGAATCCTAAATGCACATTGCTAAGTGTAAGAAGCCAACCTGGGGGAAAAAAAATTTACTGATAAGGTTCCAACTGTATGACATTCAAGAAAAGGCAAAAACTGGGGACAGTTAAAAGATAAGTGGTTATCAAGGATTCCACGGAGGGATGGAGAGATGAATAGGTGGAACACAGGATTTTTTTTTTTTTAGGACAATAAGAGTCTATCTAATGTACTATAATGGTGGATACATATCATTATGTATTTGTCAAAACCTATAGAAGTGTGACACAAATATTGAACCCCAATGTAAACTAGAGTTCATTACAAACTAGAGTTGTAACAAATGTGTAACACTGTCAGAAGCTGTTAAGAGGGAAAGCTGGAGTGCAGAGTAGGCAAACAGTCACATTCTCTGTACTTTCCACTCATTTTTCTGTAAACCTAAAACTACTAAAAATGTATTAAATTAAAAAAATACTCTGACAGTTCATTTCTTAACTGTATAACCTTGAAAAGAGGTTGCATTGTACAAAATACAAACTGGAATCTTTTTACAACCTTAATGGAGCATCCAAAATGAGATGCTCCCCAAAATCTGAGTGTTGAATGATATATGCTTTATGATGATTAACTGAAACACTTGTATAGAAAGTTACGAGAGTGAAGGTGAGAAGTTAAAATATGGGTGCTAGGTAGAAGACACCCATCTGAATAGGAGTTAAGAGTATGCCACCCCAAAACCTGCCTCTTTGTAATATTTTCAGGTAAAGGCCCCAACACATGAAAAGCTCCAAAAACAGCACAGGCTTTCCTTCTACAAAGGAAATTTCCATTTACAAGGGAAATTTTCATTTGTAAAATGTGTCTCTCCTTTAAAAGGAAGAGGAACTCGTATTTAACTTTGACCTCTAACACTGTGTGGGTGTACAATTATGATGATCTCTATACATATATCCTGCAAAGTGATTACCACAATAAGATTAGTTAATATCACCTCACATAGTTAGCTAAGATTTGCTGTTAGCGACTTTCAAGTGTACAAAAAATTCACTGTGCTGTACATTAAATCTCCAGCACTTATTCATCTCTTATAAGAAGAAATTTGTACTTTATGACCATTTTCACCTACTTCCCATGTCCCTAGCAGATCCCACATATAAAGAAGTATATTATTTGTCTCTGACTTATTTCACATAGCATAATGCCCTTAAGATTTATCCATGTTGCTGCAAGTAGTAGAATTCCTTCTTTTCTGTGACTGAAGAGTAATTCATTGTATGTGTGTCTGTGTATCACATTGTCTTTGCTATTTTGTTGGAGGGGAGCACCACACAACTTGTGGGATCTTAGTTCTCTGACCAAGGATTGAATCTAGGCCCTTGGCAGTGAAAATGCAGAGTCCTAAACACTGGACTATTGGGGAACTCCCTATATCACGTTTTCTTTATCCATTCTCCCCACAGTAGACATCTACATTGTTTCTGTGTTTTGGTTATTGTAAATAATGCTGCAGTGAACATGGGAGTGCAGGTATCTGTTCAAGATAATGGTTTCTTTTCTTTCAGATATATATCCAGAAGTGGGGGTTACTGATGAACACTCCCATGTTTACTTGGGCAGTACATATGTTAATAAACTATTTGTTTTTCTCCTCATAATCTGTCTTTAGCCAGTCAGATTTATAGGGTTCTGGGTGTAGAACCCAGGATTTTTTTCCTCTTTTAAAAGGGACATTGATCTGGTGAATCCTGTCCCAGTTTTACCTAATCACTCTCTAAATAGGTTCAAACAAGCCAGAATACTTATACTGAACACAGCTTAAGTCTAGCTATGTATAGATAATATTTCCATTTCTTTGCCCTTTCTTGCAAATGTCACCTCAAGTCAGACATTTTAGAAAGCTGTGTATATATGCATCATTTATTTCTAAAAGTGATATATACTGCTAACTATATTTGTCTTTAGAGTCTGAAGTAAAAAGTATTCGTGGCTAAATATTCATTCCCAGAGCATATTTGAACATGAGAAGTCCATTGTGAACCTAAATAAGAAAATTGCTTGAATTCTCCTTTTGTCTAATATTTTCCTAGTTTAAAATAAATAAATAGACATAAATATAAAATAAACATAAGTCATTAGCACAAAAAAGCAAGAAATGTACATTAAAATGATGTATAACATAATCACATTTATTAAACAATGTATGCCAATATAAAAGGCAAAGTTCAACAATGCAAAAGTACAAATATTTTTGCACCAACCTAATATTACAATTACAAATAATAACCTATTTCTCTTTCATATTACTGAGCCTACCCTGTGTTATAACCAGAATAATACAGAACAGGCATTTGACAAAACTAGTTTTCTTCCTATAAAGAAACTACAAATGAGTTTCTGCTGGAACCTTCTCAACAGAGATTTCAATAAGGTATAAACAAAGTTTCTTAACTAGAAGGGGCTATATAACAAAGTACATTTCACATGCGAAGTTTCATATCGTTCTTCAGAGATTCCAGCATAGAAAAACAGAAGATATTTCCTTCAGCAACCCAGGGGATAAACAAGATCATCCCAAAATCCTTCCTAGCTCTAAGGTGTAAGGTGTCGTCACTCAGTCGTGCCCGACTCTTTGTGACCCCATGGACTGTAGCCTACCAGGCTCCTCCGTCCATGGGATTTTCCAGGCAAGAGTACTGGAGTGGGTTGCCATTTCCTTCTCCAGGGGATCTTCCCGACCCAGGGATTGAACCCGGGTCTCCTGCATTGAAAGCAGATGCTTTACCCTCTAAGCCACCAGGGAAGCTAGCTCTAGGGTTTGTGAAAATATCATGCTATTTTGATAGATTTAAAAGGTTTCAGGTTACTGAAGTAACCCTGTCTTTGCTCACTCAGTTCAGTTCAGTTCAGTCACTCAGTCGTGTCAGACTCTTTGCAACCCCATGAACCGCAGCACACCAGGCCTCCCTGTCCAACACCAACTGCTGGAGTCCACCTAAACCCATTTCCATTGAGTCGGTGATGCCATCCAACCATCTCATCCTCTGTCGTCCCCTTCTCCTGCCCTCAATCTTTTATCAGCATCAGGATCTTTTCAAATGAGTCAGCTCTTCGCATCAGGTGGCCAAAGTATTGGAGTTTCAGCTTCAACATCAGTCCTTCCAATGAACACCCAGGACTGATCTCCTTTAGGATGGACTGGTTGGATCTCCTTGCAGTCTAAGGGACTCTCAAGAGTCTTCTCCAAAGCCACAGTTCAAAAGCATCAATTCCTCATTCAGCACTCAGCTTTCTTTATAGTCCAACTTTCACATCCATACATGACTACTGGAAAAACCATAGCTTTAACTAGACAGACCTTTGTCGACAAAGTAATGTCTCTGCTTTTTAATATGCTGTCTAGGTTGGCCATAACTTTCCTTCCAAGGAGTACACATCTTTTAATTTCATGGCTGCAATCACCATCTGCAGTGATTTTGGAGCCCAGAAAAATAAAGTCAGCCACTGTTTCCACTGTTTCCCCATCTATTTGCCATGAAGTGATGGGATTGGATGCCATGATCTTAGTTTTCTGAATGTTGAGCTTTAAACCAACTTTTTCACTCTCTTCTTTCACTTTTATCAAGAGGCTCTTTAGTTATTCTTCACTTTCTGCCATAAGGGTGGTGTCATCTGCATATCTGAGGTTATTGATATTTCTCCCGGCAATCTTGATTCCAGCTTGCGCTTCTTCCAGCCCAGCGTTTCTCATGATGTACTCTGCATATAAGTTAAATAAGCAGGGTGATAATATACAGCCTTGACGTACTCCTTTTCCTATTTGGAACCAGTCTGTTGTTCCATGTCCACTTCTAACTGTTGCTTCTTGACCTGCATACAGGTTTCTCAAGAGGCAGGTCAGGTGGTCTGGTATTCCCATCTCTTTAAGAATTTTCCACAGTTTATTGTGATCCACACAGTCAAAGCCTTTGCTCGCTAATAGCATTAATAACGCATTTCCATGGCACCAGTATAAATTCATTTAAAACAGTTAGGAAACTCATCTTTGTAAAAGGGAAAAGAGTAAAACACAAAGTACACATGAGAGTTCTGTTGCATACCTATCAGATGTGTGAAGTTAGATCCAGTAAACTAATGGCCTTTCTGGGCTTGAGTTTTAAACTGAGTTCAGGGGTGTTGGAACTTATCAATAGGTTGATATGTGAATTGCACAGGCAGAACTCTTCTCATCACTACAATGAACAACTATAGTAACTAAGTATACCTGAAAGATTGAAGGCAGGAGGAGAAAGGGACAACAGAGGATGAGATGGTTGAATAGCATCACAAACACAATGGACAGGAGGAGTTTGAGCAAGCTCTGAGAGATAGAGAAGGATAGGGAAGCCTGGTGGGCTGCAGTCCATTGGGTCACAAAGTTGGACAGGAATGAGCAGAGGTACCAGAACACACTACTATCCAGACACTGACCACAGGAAATTCAGTGAGAGACCTGTCTTGAGAGAGGAGCCTACTGTACAGAAGGGACAATAGAATCAAAACACAACTGAGGGCTGTATTAAATACCCATCAGAAGTGTGAAGTCAGTGTCTGCTCTTCATCTCTGTTTGTACTTTGGGACCACACCAAGGCTAAATGAGCTGTTGATAACGCCCTTTGATTTTCTGACTGAACCTAGAAAGAAAGAAAATACTGTTGAATACATTTGCCACAGGTGCAAATTAACTTCCCTCAGAAGGAATTCAGCAAGAAAAGCAAGAAATAAAATAACACACCAGTCTTCTAGTTCCAGTAAAAGAAAAATCCAGCCAGCAACTACCTATCCTTAGGAGAAATAAGCCTAAAGGTACAGATGGGCTGGACTTTATACTGCAAACCCATTGTGATGTAACCCACTGTGACCATTTAGTCACTTCAAAGAGTAACCTCTTCTGGCAAGACTCCAGTAGAGCCAACCCTCTTGTAGGGCTTGGTAGGTTCTTGGGCCTCCAAGTGCCTTTTTCGACCCACAAAGGGTGGAGGGAGAGAGAATGCTAGAGATAATGGTAGCATTTCTGGAGCAACAGTGCCATCAGGTGGATGCATTTTGAACATGGCCTCCCACCCCTGCCTGTGGTCCTGCTAGGAAAGGCCTGTGAGGGGTGGAAAGGAGGTACCAGAACACTCAGAGGATTCTGGGCAAACCTCCCTGTGGGACACGCCTCCAGAGCAGGTGTGGAAGGGATAGGTCATCCTGCCTGGGCCCAGGATGGCACACCAAGGAATCTATGACTGTCAAACCACTGGGGGCATGGCCTTGGCAATTGCCATGTTCAAGAACAAGGAGCTGAAGCTCCAGTTCCTAGTATTGTAAGTCCCCACTTTCTGAGACTATGTGACCTAAGTGATCCAGACTTTTCAAGGAGCAAGCTGAGTTACAGAAGCAGAAGGAGCAGGAGGTTGTGTAAAATTTTTCCTCTTAACACTACTTAGGAGAAATAAGCCTAAATGCAGAGATAGTCTTGACTTTGTACTGCAAAGCTACTGTGATGTAACTCACTGTGACCATTTTGTCACTTCATAGAGTACTTTGCTGGGACTGAGGCTTGTGCACAAACACTGATGAGCCTTTCTGCTTACCTAAGTTACTGGCCTTGAGGTTACTAAAATAAATAAACTGTTAGCCCTGCATCCACAGATACAGAAACTTTCTCCCAGTTATAATTTACTGAGAACTTCCAAATGTTCAAGCTGGATTTAGAAAAGACAGAGGAACTAGAGATCAAATTGCCAACATCTGCTGGATCACTGAAAAAGCAAGAGGGTTCCAGAAAAACTACTTTTGCTTTACTGACTACTCCAAAGCCTCTGACTGTGTGGATCACAACGAACTGTGGAAAATTCTTAAAGAGATGGGAATACCAGACCACCTGACCTGCCTCCTGAGAAATCTGTATGCAGATTAAGAAGCAACAGTTAGAATTGTACATAGAATACAGACTAGTTCCAAATCAGGAAAGAGTACGTCAAGGCTGTATATTGTCACCTTGCTTATTTAACTTATATGCAGAGTACATCATGTGAAATGCCAGGCTGGATGAAGCACAAGCTGGAGTCAAGATTGCCAGGACAAATATTAGTAACCTCAGATATGCAGATGATACCACCCTTATGGCAGAAAGTGAAGAAGAACTAAAGAGCTTCTTGAGGAAAGTGAAAGAGGAAAGTGAAAAAGTTGGCTTAAAACTCAACATTCAGAAAACTAAGGTCATGGCATCCGGTCACATCACGTCATGGCAAATAGATGGGGGAAACAATGGAAACAGCAACTATTCTTTTGGGCTCCAAAATCACTGCAGATGGTGACTGCAGCCATGAAATTAAAAGACGCTTGCTCCTGGGAAGAAAAGCTATGACCAACCTAGACAGCATATTAAAAAGCAGAGACATCACTTTGCCAACAAAGGTCCATCTAGTCAAAGCTATGGTTTTTCCAGTAGTCATGTATGGATGTTTTAGTTGTACTATAAGGAAAGCTGAGCACCAAATAATTGATGCTTTTGAACTGTGGTATTGGAAAAGACTTTTGAGAGTCTTCTCAAGGAGACCAACAAGGAGCAAGGAGATCCAACCAATCCATCCTAAAGGAAATCAGTCCTGAATATTTATTGGAAGGACTGATGCTGAACCTGAAACTCTAATTCTTTGGCCACCTGATGCGAAGAACAGACTCACTGGAAAAGACCCTGATGCTGAGAAAGCTTGAATGCAGGGGGAGAAGGGGATGACAGGATGAGATGGTTGGATGGCATCACCAACGCAATGGACATGAGTTTGAGCAAGCTCCAGGAGTTGATGATGGACAGCGAAGCCTGGCATGCTGCAATCCATGGGGTCGCAAAGAGTTGGACACGACTGAGCAACTGAACTGAACTGATGAGGGATGAGTGCCCTCACACAAGGGACATGTGATTTTTGGGGGTTTGTTCTTCACTCTCATTCAGTCACCTAGCTAGAAACAAGTTCCAAAACTAGATGGAGTCACTTAAGTAAGAATGCTCCTTAGGGACCAATCTTTACTCATATTCCAAAATGATCCATTATTACAGGAGCAACACTGTGTGTGCATGGCTGGAACCTGGATTTATTTGAAGTGGCAAGGGTCTTCAACCAATCCCTAGTAGGTGAATCATCAAGGTACTTCTGGCCCTAACCCTGACCAATAATAACAAAGTTGACAGAATACATCACATCCTGGTTCCCAGGAAAGAGGGGCCTGGCCACATGACTCAGAAAATCCTAGAGTGCTGTGGACATGTAACCAGAGATGCAGGGCTCCTCTGAATGTCCTTTTCAGTATGTTATTACCACCAAGGAGAAGATCCCAAAGGAGGACACACCTCTTCTCCCAGCACTCCACTGGAGCTAACATAGTTTGGAGGGTTTGGAAGGTTCTTTGGCCACCATGGGCCTTTTTTGATACACATAGGGTGGAGAGAGAGGCCCAGCTCCAGAGGGTGATTGGCATTTCTGGTGCAAGAGTGCCATCAAGCAGAAGCTTTTGGAGCATGGCGTCAGTCCCTTCCTGTGGATCCTACTGAGGAAGACCTGTGAGGAGAGGAAGGGAGGGTTTGGGTCACTCAGAGGATTCTGGGCAAACCTGGCTGCCTGGCACCCCACCAGAGTAGGTGTGGAAGCAAGAGGTAGAGGTGTTCTGGGGTCTTGCTTGCCCACCAAGGAGCCCCTGGCTGCCAGGCCTTCAGGGGTGTGGCCTCGACAGTGGCCATATTCAGGAACAAGGAGTTGAAGCTCCTGCCCCAGGGCCTCTGGCTAGGGAATCCTTGCCCTTCATGCAGGAAGGCTACTTTGATAGCTTTAAAAGGTCTCAGGTTACTGAAGTAACCTTGCCTTTTCTCAGTGTTAGCATTAACAATACACCTCCGTGGCACCAGTATAAACACCATTAAAACACTTCAGAAAATCATCTTTGTAAAAGGCAAAGGAGTAAAACACAAAGTACACCTGGGAGTTTTTTTCTGTACCTATCAGATGTCTGAAATCGGCACCAGTAAAATATTGGCCTTTTCTTGGCTTTGAGTTTTAACTGAGTTCAGGACTGTTGGAACTTACAAATAGTTTGATATCTGAACCCCACAGGCAGAACTCCTCTGATCATTAATATGAACAACTATAGCAACTAAGTATATCTGAAAACGCAACTAACCAGACACTAACCTGAGGAAATTGGGTGAGACACTTGCCTTGAGAGAGAAGCCTACTCTACAGAAGGAGGAAACAATCAAAGCACAACTGAGGACTGTATGACATACCTATCAGAAATGTGAGGTCAGTGTCTGCTCTTCGTCTGTGCTCTCGGGTCCACACCAATATAATGTACGAGCTGTTGACCACATGCTTTGATTTTATTACCAAACTGGTTCCTGAAAAGCAAAGAAAATACTGTAGAATACCTTTGCCACTCATGCAGATCAATATCCTTCATGAAACATGAAGAACATGAAAAACATAAGAACTAAAACATAACACCACACCAGTCTTCTTGTTTCATTAAAAAAAGAAAGATCCAGCCACACTACCTACCCTTGCTGCTGCTGCTGCTGTTGCTGCTGCTGCTGCTGCTAAGTCGCTTCAGTCGTGTCCAACTCTGTGCGACCCCATAGACGGCAGCCCACCAGGCTCCCCCGTTCCTGGGATTCTCCAGGCAAGAACACTGGAATGGGTTGCCATTTTCTTCTCCAATGCATGAAAGCGAAAAGCGAAAGTGAAGCCGCTCAGTCGTGGCCGACTCTTCGCGATCCCATGGACTGCAGCCTACCAGGCTCCTCCATCCATGGGATTTTCCAGGCAAGAGTACTGGAGTGGGGTGCCATTGCCTTTTCCACTACCTACCCTTAGGAGAAGTAAATGTACAGATGGCCTGGACTTTATACTGTGAAGCCATTGTGATATAACCCACTGTGACCATTTACTCTTTTGCTAGAGTACTTTGCTGGGTTTGAGGGGTGTAGTTTAACACAATGAGCCTTTTTGCTTACCTGAAATAGTAGCCCTGAAGTTCCTGAAATAAATAACCTGTTAGCCCTGCATCCACAGATACACATTCTCCCACTTTTAATTTATTGATTCCCATGAGGGATGAATGTCCTGGTACAAGGGACAAATGACAGTTTGGGGTTTGTTCAGCACTCTCAGTCACGTAGCTAGAAACAAGTTAGAAAACACGACAGAGCCACTGAAGAGTCTCTGTAGGGACCAATCTCTACACATGTTCCAAAAGGATCCATATTACAGGAGCACACCCTCTGTATGCATGACTAGAACCTGGATTCATTCCAAGAAGCATAGGTCTTCAACAAACCACTAAATTACATAAATCATCAAGGGAATTCTGGCCCTAATCCTGACCAATAATAATAAAGTGACAGAATCCATCACATCCCAGTCTCCAGGAAATGGGAATCAGGCCATGTGGACTCAGAATCTCCTAGAGTGCTGTGAACATGGACCCAGAGATGGATGGCTTCCTTTGCATGTCCTTTTGTTATAGCCAAATGCTCCGGGAAGCAGTCATTCAGAAGGACAACGTGGATAGCAGAGTGCAGTTTATCACAATGGCAGGTCTGAGGCAGAGTTTCCTCTTTAGCCAGGGACCCCAACCAATTTTTGTGAAAACCTTATATACCCTAAGTGTACGTGCACAAGCCCACATCCCCAAATTCCTCAATCCTACTCTGGAAAATGTCAAAGGGAGATACAATCAAGTTACAGTCATGATTCATAATCAGAAGGGTCAGCTGGTTATATATTGTAGCCTACATCAATGGGTGCCATAAAGATTACAAAGGTGACTGACTACATAGGAGTTTATTACATTCTTTCTGGTGACAAGAAATCTTGGTATGGAATCTGGTGTTTATCAGTTCGGGAGGCCTGTTCAGCTGCACCTATGTTGTCTCCATGGCTACCAGGTATATTGTCCAGAGTTCACTGAGAATGCAAGAGGGAGTTTCCTTCTCAAGGTGGAGTCAGTGCAGCCTGTTCTTTCCTCTTTCACCTTTAGCTATGTTCTTACTCTCAAGGAGCAGCCTCCAAAGGAGGAGACACCTCTTTTCACAAAATTCCTGTGGACAACTTGGAAGACTCTTGGGCCTCCATGGGCCTTTTTTTCACCTGCAAAGTACAGAGGGAGAGGCCATGCTCCAGAGGGTGGATGGCATTTCTGCAACAACAGTGCCATTGAAGAGGAAAGGTTAAAATTTTACATAACCTCCTACTCCTGCCTCTGCAACTCAGCTTGCTCCTTGCAAAGTCTGGATCACGTAGGTCTCAGAAAGTGGGGACTCACAGTACTAGGAACTGAAGCTTATCTCACTCACCCTTGTCCTGCTGTTTGCAATCACCCAGCCCCTGCAAACCCACAAACCCGCTTAATCATGCCTGTCCACGTATAAGAACTCTGTAACCCCTTTGTTTGGGGCTCAGAGCTTGGAATGTTAACTCCTCTGGGCCCACTGGCATAATAAACCTGAGTTCTCCAACTCTGCAAGTGTGGTGCTTGGTTTTTTGAGTACTGGTTTCTGCAGCACCATCAAGTGGAAGATTTTTGAGCCTGGCCTCCATGCCCTGGCTGTGGATCCTGCTGGGGAAGGCCTGTGAGGGGAGCAAGGGGGTGTCTGGAGCACTCAGAGGATTCTGGGCGAACTTGGCCACCAGGCACCCCTCCAGAGCAGGTGTGGAAGCAACAGGCAGTGGTGTTCCGGGGCCTGGCTCTCCCATGGAGGAGCCCATGGCTGCTAGACCCTTGGGGGCTTGACCTCAGCAGCCGCCATATTCAGGAACAAGGAGCTGAAGCTCCAGCCCAGGGCCTGTGGCCAGGGGATCCTTGACGATCCTAAGGAGGGAGGTACACCAGTGGGGTCCCTGAGTCTCAGGGCCACTGGCGACCCAGGAACTGTTGGCCAGGCAGAGGCACAGTGCCTGGCCACCATGGAAAAGGCCAAAAGGGGAAGAGGTGGCCACCCTGTATACATTTGCTTGTGCCAAAGAGTCGATCCCATGCCCCACAAGATCCCGTTAAGTCCTTCCTCTGCCTTATGACACAGAGTATCCGGACTCACTTATGGTGGGATGAAACTGGCCCCAGAGCGGTATGCTGAATCTGAGTTGGGCGAAACCGTCCTCAGCCAGCGAGGGGATCCAGGTCTGTTTTCCTTGGCGTTCTATTTCAGGAATGGAACTGTGAAACCAAGGAGCCCCTATTCCTCGCCCCCACTGCCCCATCATGGAGGACCCAGGTCCTCTTCTTGGGGAGGACTGCTGTGATTTTTCACGAGGGGCTCTGTTCTGCATGTGCAGACATTGGTCCTGGGCACAGGGGCACAAGGAGACCACCTGTGCCAGCTGACCCATCAGACCCCCTAGGCTGGTCAGGGCCCAGTCCTAAGGGAGGCTCTGCCCACATAACCCTCACCTGACAACATTTCGGGCAACTCAGTAGTGTGAAAGAAGGGGCATGGGGTGGGATTCAGCACCCTTCGAGGAGGGGTGAAAGCGAGGGGATATGTTTGGAAAAGGTAGTGTTCCCACATGGAAATTTCCTTCCAGTTGGAAGCGACCCCACCTCAGCCCTGTACCTTACCACAAAACCACCCCCACCCCCTACCCCTCAGACAGGTTAGAGCCAAGTAAAGGGCAGGCATGAGCTGCCCCAGAGCTTGCTCCAGAAGTGGCATTTTGGGTCAGCCGGGGACTAGAAGGCAGAGCCCTGTGCCCGGCAGGATGCACCAGGCTCCTGGCCTTGGCAGACAAGCTAGAAGAGTGGTGGTCTTGAAAGAGAGGGAAGCAGGAGGCATTTCTCTCAGTCCAACAGAGGTGAGCTTCAGGCAGCTTCTCCAGACCTCTTCCTCTTGATGTCCTGCCTGGGCTGTGGGTGCAAGCACAGGGTTGAGACCTGGAGAGCCAGGGCTGAGTGGAAGGTAGGGCCTGCCCTCCTCTGGTCACTGAACTGAGGCTCAGGGCCTTTTGAGGAGAAAGCTGAAGCCTGCAAAGACGTGGCCTGGGGATCCACTTGGCTGGGCTCTTCTCTGCTCTCTGGGACGTGGCTCTGGGAGACCTGGGGACAACACTGGCCAGAGCCAGAATCCTGGACACCCTGGAAGATGACATTGCACCTGCCAATGAGATTCTTCGGCTTAGGACAAGGGCGCCTTCTGCGCTGCCTCCTGTGTCCAGCGAGTACTGTTCCCTTTGGAGCTATCCTTGGGCCTCGGGTTCCTTTGGCACTGAGTAGCCAGGATCCACATGCCATCTGCACTCGACAGAAGGTCACTAGGCCTGCCTCTGCCCCTGATGACAGCAGAACTCCAGTTGTCCAGGATGGTCTCTGCCTAGGCCACATAGAGGCCCAGAGAGAGGCTTCTGGGGCTCTGGGCCCACCCAGGCCCATCCTGCTCTGGCTCCCGGGGGAAAGGGGCCTGTGGGCCAATGTCTGCAGCCCCGCACTGGGTTCCTTCAGAGCAGCTTCCTCTGGTCCCGCCCAGACATGGTGGCCACCAGGGTCCATGGAGACTCCACTTCCTGTACCCCACAGGGCAGGCACCCTGGCCGTGCCCCTTGTTCTATGGTGTCCCTGGAGCTTTCACGGCTCCACCCAGCCCTGGGGCCTGCTTCTCGCACCTCCCTGGCAGAGCTTTGCACTTCCCAGGGGCCACTGTCCCTTGTCCCTTCAATCCCTTATCAGTCCTCCCCAGGAAGGGACAGTACAGGGTTCGTGTATTTGGCAGATCCCTTGTCCTGTTGATAGCAGCATTGCTCTAGAAATGGCCACCTGCCCTTCCCCTTCCCTCACCCTAAGATGTCTCTCTTAGCCCTTTACTGAAGAAAAAAGAAACACCAAGCCCTGTCCAACCTGGCCAAAGAGAGATGTCTCAACAGCATGGCCACTTCAGAGGGGCACTCCTCAAAGTCTGTCGCTCTAGTCTGTGGGGCCTGGTCTCCGTGGGGTCCTTTCAGTCAGCCCTCATCACAAAAGAGTGAAGACGCCCCATGCAGGCACCCAGCACTGGACCTGCAGCAGTGTCTTTAGCACCTACATCTGCCTAAGACTTTGGGAAACATCCTGAGTGTGGGCACACAGATCAAGTCACACCTGGCCAGTGGCTGGAGAGCCCCATTCTCATGGGTCACAGAGGGACACAAAGGATGTTGGCCCGGTGGCACTGGTCAGGGGTCAACAGTGACGTAGAGTTACTGTGGTGTGATGATAGGTGCCCACCAAGGACCTGGCTCTTATACAAGAGCCCCAGGGTATTCAGGCATGGATGGTGGCACACATGGGTCAGTCCAGAGTGGCCATGGGTGCTGCCCCAGAGACCCCAGAGCAGGTCAGTCTTCCTACAACACCCAAAGTAAGTAAGGCCAGGGATGGGAGCCACCCAAGGAAGGGTGTGTGTCTATGTGTGTGTGTGGTTATAGTTGGTAGGCCCCTGGCAACTCAGTGTGATTTACACTTGGATGTGTGTGTTGTGTGTGTGTGTGTGTGTGCACTTGTGGTTGGTAGGCTCCTGCCAACTTAGTGTGGTTTACACTTCAAGTGGCTAGGAGCCACTGGGGACACACCTTGGTTTCTTTCGGCTGTCCTGGGGTATGTAGGGTAGGCACAAGCTCCTGCCTTTAAGTCCCCTCTCAACACCTGCCTCATTGGGTACAGGCAGGGGCTGCCATTGGAGGCACTGCCACCACCCCCTGTACCCACCCACACTGGCTGAAGGAACACACTCTGGATGCCAAGTGCTCCAGCTGGGAGGCTGTGGAAAGAGACTGGAGCTCTGGTCCACCACCGCCTCCAGAAGCACCTTGCATCTTCCTGTTTGATCGAACCGGCGTGACATGACGTGATGTGACATGACATGAGCAGGTTCTCTCCTTTTCCCTCGATTTTCTCTGAGCATGTCTTCCTCTCTTTCTGTAACTATGAATGTCCTGCGCTTCTGGGCATTGGCCAAACTCTCAAGCTGAAAGGAAATCTCAAAAGAGCCCCATCATGTTGGGTGGAGGTCTTTCGCAGCAAAGGTGAGCCTGGCTCAGGGGTGTTTTCTCTATTCCAACTGCAGCCTGTGCAGACGCAGACATGCAGCTGTCTGCCTGCAGCCTTTATTGCCCACAGATGGGATCCATGCCACATAGGATGGGCAACTTCACATCTTGAGAGGCCTTTTCCTTTCGAGCACATGAAACTGGACAGGAGTTGTATGGCGACCCAGACCTGAGGGGTCCAATGCCTCCTGGTTCCCAGAGCAGAGCGCAGAGAGCATATGTATTCCATCCCTGTCCCTGGGTTGCCCTACAGGACAGCCAAGTGGGGTCGGGTGCAGGGGAGGGAAGGGAGAGTCGGTGGTCACAGCTGAAGGCTCCTTTTGCAGGTGGCATGGCTGCTTCTTTCCTCCTGCCTAGAGACTAGAACCTAGACCAAGGAGTTGACTCAACGCCCAAATCTTCCCATGAAGGGCTTTTGGAATGGCTAAATGGGTTCCTCTTGAAGGCAGAGGTGCCCCAGAAATGTCACTCTGCCCTTTCTGGGACCCTGCCTCTGCCCTTTCCTAACCACGAAATGTCAGCCAGGCTGCGGAACAGTGTCTGACACGTTGCTAAACCACGGTGCCACACCCTCACCAGCCCGCCTGCAGAGGCCTGCAAATACACTGAGCCACAGCAGGAGGCATCCTCCTCATGGCAAGACTGTTTCAAGAGGAGACAAGAGGAAGAAGGAAGAAACAGAGACAGAAAGAAAACACCTCCAGTTGCTGGTGACGCACACACACACTCAGGCCACATTTCCACACTGAGGAAGGGAAGTACATCTCCTAGAGGCTTCACACTTTCACATTCCTCGCTTTGTCCAGAAGCAGACTTGGGGAGCACAAGGAGATAGACCTACAGTGGGCTGCCTCGATGGGCATGCCACCACCACCAACCCCCCCACCAATGTTCCAAACCTCCATGCCACCCAGCCAGGACGCACCTTCTTAATAATCCTTCAAGAGTGGATTCCCAAGGCATACCTTGCTTGGCAGAGGGCCACAGTGGAGAGACTGGGCCTAAGAGTCATCAGGAGAGGATGCAACGAATAGGTGTAAAGGGCTCTACTCAAAGCAACAGAGGCCCAAAGCTCAAGAGGCCTGGCTCTCCTTAAAGGATCTCCAACCCCGACCCCTATGTCGGGCTGGGCTGGGACTGCTGCTTCTTGTGAGTGAGCACAGTGAACACGTCCCAGGCGGCTGGCTTCATGGAGGCTGGAGCTCAAACCAAGTCCTGGTGCAGCTACCAGAGGCCCAGGCCCAATCCTTTTCTACTCCCCCAAGGCCCGCAGGATGCTGACTGCAACTTCTATGTACCCATCACCTAGGGTAATGCTACACAGATGATCTAGATGCTCACCCATGTGTCTCCTTCTTCCAGCTCCTCAATCAGGCCCTGACTTGAGAGCCTTTTCAATTGTGGCTGAGAATTTTGGCACAGTACACCGGTGTCCCCATGCCACAGCCCTACCTGGAGTCCCTCCTTGAGGCTTGCTGAACCAGCATCACTGACTTTCTCCTATGATGAAACAGATTATTTTGGAAGAGGGTAGGGAAGTATTCTTGCCTGGAAAATTCCATGGATGGTAGGCTGTAGTCCATGGAGTCGCTAAGAGTTGGACAGGACTGAGTGACTGCACTTTCACTTTTCACTTTCATGCACTGGAGAAGGAAATGGCAGCCCACCCCAGTGTTCTTGCCTGGAGAACCCCAGGGACGGGGGAGCCTGGTGGGCTGCCATCTATGGGGTCGCACAGAGTTGGACATGACTGAAGTGATTTAGCAGCAGCAACAGGGAAGTGAACAAAGAGCACTCACTCACCCAACACTAGCGCCCAGAGATGACTGATGTACCGATTTCCCTCCTCATCCTCTCCTTCACTCTGACTCCTCTGCAATGAAAAGAGCCAAACGCCCTTCACTCAGTGTGGGAGCAACCTGGTGCAGCTTATTAACAAGGGGCCCTGCGTACACCCCTGTCCAGGCAACCTCGAGAGTATCTTTGGTTACTATTCATACCAGCACCCTGGGTCAACCAAAACTTCTGAA
Source organism: Capricornis sumatraensis (assembly GCF_032405125.1). Lineage (NCBI taxonomy): Eukaryota > Metazoa > Chordata > Mammalia > Artiodactyla > Bovidae > Capricornis > Capricornis sumatraensis. Next base: position 23,281,658 of record NC_091092.1, on the reverse strand, counting down.
TAAAGCACAAGTGTGAAAAGCCATCTCCACCCATCCTTCGGAAATTGCACAGGTGCCATCCCAGGCCATGAGACAGAAGCAGTTCATACAGAAAGAAGCATGTTGGGTGAAACCCTTGATGGTACCTTCCCCCACAGTCTCTTTTCAGTGGGAACCACAGCTACTGCCATGGCATTTATAGGTGCTCTCCTCAGCTCTGCACCCGTGGGACTATGCTGGGATACCAACAGACATCTTGTGTGAGTCCTCCACAAGTGACCAGCAGCTCCTATGAGACACAGGTATATGGGCACTGATGCATTTCCTGTCTTGCTGCACACAGATCCATCATATTGACTTTTTGGGGATAAGGGCGTGTGCTCTGGGATGTGGCCAAGTGATCATTCACCCTTGTGTTCTCCTCTGGGCGGATGCTGATGCTAGAAAATGAATCTGGTCACCCACAGTGGCACTCCAGCAACCACGACTCTGTGGCTCATCCCTTGTAGCCAGTTCTGTGAAAGACAGAAGATGGGAGGAAGGAACAAGAAGGGAGCCCCCCTCATCCAAAGGGAAGGGACACATGAAATACCCCGTGCTCCTACCGCCAGGCACAAACAAGGGCACCTGACCCTGGGCAAGTGTCAGAAAAGAAATGGAGGGGACCAACCAGCACAGGACGCAGCCTCTGCACACACATGCCCAGGCCAGAGGAACCTATAATGCTGTGAGAACAGACATACACAAGAGGGTACACATCACTACATGAGCCTGCTACAGCCTGAGAGCAGGCGAAATGAATGCAGCCCTCTGCGTTCTCTTGCTTTAACCTACATTCAACCCCGGAAGCGCACACACAGCAAAGTTACATGTGTTTCCCCACTGCGGGGTGGGGTGGGGGGGATGTTTGGAAGGCAGAGGGACAACTTGGGAGCGGCCATCGGGCAAAGGTGAGGGCCTTGGCTTTGACCGCCAGAAATTTCTATCCATGGTGGCACCCCTGAGGTGGTTACCCAGAACATAGGAGAAGGGACATTATATGTACATGCTATCTAAGTGTACATATATGTTTACATGTGACACACATATAATATGCTCACATGTACATGCTATCTAAGTGTACACATATGTTTATATATGACATACATATAACACACTCACATCTGGGTTCATTCATATGTACGAATGGAGGAAGGAACAAGTGAAGGAACTGACCAACAAGTGGGGGGTTTGAAGCTAGAGCACTGACAGACTCCCATGGAGACCTCCCCAAAAGGGTCTGCTGAACAACTGGCCCTCATCAAGGACCAAATTTCTGTGTGGATGGCAGGAGCCACTGGGATCTACACCTGTCCCATGAACTCCAATCCACCAACGCCCCCCACCAACCCTGCAAAGTGACTGCCTAGAGACCCCTGGAGGGGAGCAATCTATGACAGTTCCCTGGGTCCCTGTCAGTTTCTCCAGCTGCCATAGTGGTCTAGACCCTCTCTTGGGCCTGCTCCTAAGTCTGTAAGCCACATGAGGTAGCTGGATGAGAATAGTAGAGAGGCAATCAAGTAGCAAAGAGGACAAACTCAGGTCCTTGTGAAACCTCCAGCTCTGAATCAGTGTCCTGGGAGAGCTAGGATTCTACCCGAGATGACACAGATGGATGCACCTCCCCAAGGGTGCAGAAACAGGGTCCTGGTTGCAAGGAAACAGGGCAGGGGTGTGTGTGGAAGGACATGAGGACTCAAAATCTCCTAGAGGGCTGTGGAGATGGACACAGAGATGGACAGCGTCCTTTGGATGTCCTTATCAGCACGTTTCTCCTGCCAAGGTGAAGCCCCAAAGGAGGAGATACTGCTTCCCCCAACACACCAGGGGGGCCAACACAGCTTGGCACGCTTGGAAGGTTCCTGCGCTTCCATTGGCTTTTTTGATCTACAAGGGTGGAGGCAGAGGGCATGCTGGAGAGGGTGGTTGGCATTTCTGGAGCAACAGTGCCATCGAGCAGATGCTTCCAGCCCCTGCCTGTGGATCCCACTGGGGAAGGCCTATGAGGGGAGGAAAGGAAAGTTCGGAGCACTCAGAAGATTCTGGGTGAATCTGGCCGGCCACCTCTCCATAGCAGGTGCGGAAGGGACAGGCAATGATGTTCCGGGACGGAGCTCGCCCACCAAAGAGCTCCTGGCTGCCAGGCCCTCGGGGGCGTGGCCTCGGCAGCTGCCATATTCAGGAACAAGGAGCTGAAGCTCCTGCCCCAGGGCCTCTGGCTAGGGGATCCTTGCCCTTCCTGCAGGAAGGCTACTTTGATAGCTTTAAAAGGTCTCAGGTTACTGAAGTAACCCTGCCTTTGCTCCACCTTAGCATTAAGTATAGGAGAAGGCAATGGCGACCCACTCCAGTACTCTTGCCTGGAGACTCCCATGGACGGAGGAGCCTGGATGGCTGCAGTCCATGGGGTTGCTAGGAATCAGACACGACTGAGCGACTTCACTTTCACTTTTCACTTTCATGCACTGGAGAAGGAAATGGCAACCCACTCCAGTGTTCTTGACTGGAGAATCCCAGGAACGGGGGAGCCTGGTGGGCTGCCATCTATGGGGTCGCACAGAGTGGGACACAACTGAAGCAACTTAGCAGCAGCAGCAGCAGCAGCATTAAGTATAAACTCGAGTAAAACACTTCAGAAACTCATCTTTGTATAAAACACAGGAGTAAAACACAACACCTGGGAGTTCTGTTCCATACCTATCAGATGTGTGAAATCGGCTCAAGTAAAATAATAGCCTTTTCTGGGCTTTGAGTTTAAACTGAGTTCAGAACTTACAAATAACTTGATATTTGAATTGCACAAGCAGAACTCTTCTGATCATTTTGATGAACAACCACAGTGACTACGTGGGAACCATGTTTTGCTGCTTTCTCAGAAATGTCACCTAGAATTTAATCTTATTCATTCCCTCTTCCTTGCTTGCTCTCCCCCCACCCCCACCACCACCATCCCCAGCCTTAAGCTAGACATTCTGGGTGACACATCAGCATTAGTTAGATGCTGTTCTGCACGCAGAACAAACGCCCTTATCTACCAAGTCCTTTCTTTACAACTCTCATGTGATTACCTGTGGACCTCCAGGAGGAAGCCTGCTTAATCCCAGAGTTCTGGTCTCTATCTTGCTTTACTGCTCTTAGTTAAAGATTACAAGATAAGTTACCAATAAAATATGCGCTCAGCGTAATCTTGGGGAATTGCTTTTCCATGAGCTCTCCCTGCGCTGTCTCTCATAATCCTGGGTGTTTGTGAGAATTATTCAATGCAAAACTGGCACAGATGGCACCCAAACAGGCACCACCTGAAGGTCTGCTTTGCACCCACTTCTCAAGCTCGAGAGAAAGGGGAAAGTAGGTCCGCTCATCCAGGTGGGAACTACAGCCTTGAAGGCCAGCAAGGGAACGAAGTCTTCTAGAGGTGCAGTATTTTCGCTTTCACTTTCCCATACGAGTAACTCTCCTCAACAGCTTGCGCATAAGCATCAGCTTTCTTGTCTGCTTGTCGCTGCTGGTGGTAAGGTGTCTGACTCAGACTTAACTAAACTTCTTATGGTGATTTATACCCGTTGTCCTTGGTATCCACAAGAAAGTTCTGTGAAAGTGTATCATTGGGAGCGAACAGCTCATTAGTTAAGAAATGGTGTAGGTGTTGTTAATGTACAGCATCTAAATACTTGGAATTTATGTTGTATTGTGGTTTCTGCCATAGAAGAGCAAGAGACTCCTTGGGCTGATCTTATTCCTCCTCCGGAGGCACCTCCACCTTCTCCTCCTATTACATCTAAGCCCATTTGGTCTAAGACTCCAGCTGTAAGCAAATTAGTAGAACTTCAGCCCAAGAGAAAAAAAAAAAGGGCAGAGACATTTTAATTCTCAAGTGAAAAACTGTAAGATTTCTGTTTGTCTGTCTGGATTTATGTATGTCTCAGTGTGTATCTTTGTTTTTTGTTAATGCTGAAGTTAAGTTGTGAATGAGCTCTAATTTAATTGGTCTAAAAGAAAGGTAAGCGCTTATAAATCATACAAGACAAAGAAATTAACCTAAATGAATTTCAGGTTGACATGAACTAGGAAATATCTAATATTAACATGTGTTTGCTAATCTAATATAGACATGTCTAAGAGTCATTAAGAATAATATTTTTTTCATTGTGCCTAGGTTTAACATAAGTTAAATATTGTTATATCTGTTACAAGTTTGTCAGCAAGGAAAGGACTTCAAAGAAAGTTCTGAAAGAAAAAAGTAAATGAGATATGAACTTTCAGATAAACTCTATTAAGAATAATTATGCTTCATGTTGATGTTTGGCAAAACCAATACAATATTGTAAAGTAATTAACCTCCAATTAAAATAAATAAATTTATATTTAAAAAAAGAATATCTGTCTAAAATAGTCTCTCCAGGTTTTGGTAACATGAATTTCTAGGGTTATGCTAAACTAGGTGATGAAAGTTTATTGAATAGCTAGGTCATTTCCAAATAAAATATGATTCTAAAAACATTCATTACTGAACACTAATTTCCTCATACAGAGAAACTAAAGAGATTTTGGACTATTAATATGTTTGGTGCCATCCTGAAATGTTTTCTATAAGAAAGCAAAGGTCTTTTTAGAAATTATCACTGGTATTTATGTTCACCAATCTAGAATGCTAATATAAAAATCAGTTCCTGGTTGCTTAAGTAAAATAGGATGTATGTTTTTAATAAAGAAGGTATGAGAATTGAAATTACATTTTATGAAGGGAAAAGGAAGTATGTCTGACTTACATGTGGCTATTTCAAGATGAGAGAACAGAGTGATGGGTACAGAAAGTGATTAGAAGGTTTGTGGAAAGTGGACCCTGAGAAAAGAGTTTTTGTGCATGACTAGGACTGACTAAAATAAATTTAATTAAGTTTACCTAAATGAGTTTAAATGTAAGCTGGTACAAAAACTTGAATTTGGCTTTTCTCTCTATTAAGAAGCCAGACTATCTTCAAATGTTGAACTGCTTCTAATAATTGATTTAAGTTTTTCTACCTCTTAATTGAGCTGTTCCATATTTACATTTGAAATTCTGTTACTTTGGCTAAGTGAATAGCTATTGTTTCACAGTGAGCGACCTATATGATCCTATTTGCTGCTGCTGCTGCTAAGTCGCTTCAGTCATGTCCGACCCTGTCCGACCCCATAGACGGCAGCCCACCAGGCTCCCCCGTCCCTGGGATTCTCCAGGCAAGAACACTGGAGTGGGTTGCCATTTCCTTCTCCAGTGCATGAAAGTGAAATGTGAAAGTGAAGTCACTCAGTCGTGTCCGACTCTTCGCAACCCCATGGACTGTAGCCTACCAGGCTCCTCCATCCATGGGATTTTCCAGGCAAGAGTACTGGAGTGGGGTGCCATCGCCTTCTCTGAAACCCTTTTGAATTCCTAAATAACTTGACTTCTAGCTAACTTTGGGATGCTTCAGAGGGCCCCTGAGACATCCCAAAGAGAGATACTAAACTACCTAATTTCATTTGACATGTTAAACTATATGGGAAGTATTGTTGGAGGAATGATGAATCTTCTCAAGTTATCTTGTATGGTTGATGTTACTAATGTAGATATCCTAAAAATTATGTGGAATTCATGAAAATCTGATATGTCCTGTTGTCAGTTTTAATTCTAATTATCGTGTTAAAGTGTTACAAGTCACAGCAATGACCAGGTTACTCTGTCAATCGCAATTTAATCAGATTTTAAATGTGCCTTCTATGGTTTCACTCTTGATGCCTTTGCAAGAATACTGCTACTTCAAGATTTATGCCAAAGACTTTTCTAAGATTAACGAATTTTGTTTGTTTGTTATCTGGTAAGCTGGTACCAGACTGGAATTTGGTTTTCTCTCCCTGATAAAAAACAAAGTTTTCTTAAAATGTGCCTAAGACACTAAGACAAAGCTCTTTCTGCTTCCACAAAGTTAACCGCTCATCAGGAAATTCAAAATGGATCAACAATGGCTATAAATCAAACAGTCAGGGCTATGGGCAGTCCAAGACAGCTGCTTGGCTTTTCCCAGCTCCCCGACAAACTTCACTTTTATTTGAAGTTAAATTTTAAATATTAAATATTTAAAGCCTTTCCTGGCTACAGTGTTAGTGTCTCACAATGGGGAAAAAAAGGTTAAAATGTGTTTTCTACAATCTCCAGTGACTGGGGCACCCACTTTGCAGGACAGGTTGTACAGACATTGACAAAGCCTTTCCTGGCTACAGTGTTAGTGTCTCACAATGGGGAAAAAAAAGGTTAAAATGGGTTTTCTACAATCTCCAGTGACTGGGGCACCCACTTTGCAGGACAGGTTGTACAGACATTAACAAAAAACTTCATGAGCCTCTTGGAGACTATCACTTTCACTGACACCCTCAGTCCTCAGGTAAGGACAACAGAACAAAGGGGTCAGTTACATGGGATTAAACAGACTGCTAAGTATGATCACAATTTTCATGACTTTGTCTGACATATTACTGGCTTCTAATCTTTGTTTTCAGATATAAAGAAGCTCTTCTCAAGTTACTGATGGTTTAAAATAATTTAATGATTTACACCTATGGGTTAATCACTTTTCTTTTCTCTCTACCTCATCCCTCCAGAAATTAAAGACACTTGGGTTCTAAATAGCCTTATCAAGGTAAAAAAGACTGTTCCCCCACAAATGCAAAACTCTCAAAGTATACTGGGGAGCTCTAAAAGAAAAATCCACCCAACTGATGTCAGACCCACAGCATCTATTATGTTTCACTAAATATTTGTTTTGTTAATTAAGGTCCCTGTCTACCAGGCTTCTCCGCCCATAGGATTTTCCAGGCAAGAGTACTGGAGTGGGTTGCGACTGCCTTCTCCGATTTACTAGGACTTACTTCTGAGATAGTTCCTTGTTGTTATGCTGTATCACTAAGGGGTTTAATTAGTTATTAAAAAGGACACTCTAGGTTTGTTTCTAAAGCTTATCTAAATGACCAATCTTTAAATAAAGATCAGATGCTCCAAGATGTATAACCAGGAGGTTAACAGCAGGCTATAGTCATTTAACAAACTAAATCAGATAACCTGAAGATATCACTGGATTATATCTAATGGAAGTTCTTGACTTAAGTTCTTTCTTATGCTTTTACTATTACTGCTAACTATATTATATTGGTTTCTATGTCACCTGTTTCAAAAGGTGTTGTCCCTTACATTGCCAAATGTGTGACTGAACTACTGATATAATGATGGTATACAGGTCCATATAAAATCAATGATTATAATAGTGTGATTCTATATATATATTAAAAAAAGAGGAAATATTTTTCCTGGACCAAGAGGCTAATAAGACAGGTGTGGTCCAGAGGCCTTTACTACTCACAGGGCCTAATCCAATAACAGCACATTGAATGGCCTGTCAGTATAGTCTTCAACAGACCTGGGAATGAGCCTTCCCAACACCACATGACACAACATCTATAAAATGCCCCCAAACTATGGTCAAACTCATGGCCATAAAGGGGCCCTGTTACTAAAGGTGCCCTGTGACTAAAAACGAACTTGCCATCTCCCTCTACAAGGATTAAATCATTACAACATCCCCTGAAAAGAATTCAGGATGGAAGTAAAAAATTAGGCACTCACTCTGCGTTCTGGGAAAATGGACAAAACAGACCTACAGATGGTCAGATATTTTCAGAAAAATTATTTCTTAAGCCTAAATTCTTACATCTTCTCATACCTAGGAAAACACTAACATTTTTAATGGTGACAACTGGCTACCTAAAATACCTGTCTGCATTGGGTTTCAGACTCATTTTTCTAAAAGAAATGCTTGCTTGGACTGCTGATTACAATAATTCTGTCTTTTTACTTTTTAAGGGACACAACAACGTAGGGTTGGCGCCACTCACATACATAAAACAATCAGAGACAGATTTCTCTGCCCCTTTCCCCTCAACAACAATATTCTCCTAAAGAAAAAAGGGGGAAATGAGAGAGTTAACAGAGGCAGGCTGTTAAGGATTCTAAGCCTAAGGCTCCATTAAGGAGTAGGTAAACATTCTTTCTTTCGTCTTAGACAGGTAGGCCTCACAGACAACAGTATCTCTTGTTCAAGGACTTGCTTTTTTTGAGCTAAAAATGTATATTATGGAAAAAGGTTTAAGTAAAGCTGCCAAAGCCTTAAGTTCTGTGTTAACCCATCCCTCCTGGCTCAGTTCAGTTCAATTGCCCAGTCACGTCCAACTCTTTGCAATCCCATGGACTGCAGCACGCCAGGCCTCCCTGTCCATCACCAACTCCTGGAGTTTACTCCAACTCATGTCCATTGAGTCGGTGATGCCATCCAACCATCTCATCCTCTGTTGTCCCCTTCTCCTGCCTTCAATCTTTCCAAACATCAGGGTCTTTTCAAATGAGTCAGCTCTTCACATCATGTGGCCATATTGGAGTTTCGGCTTCAACATCAGTCCTTTCAATGAACAATCAGGACTGATCCCTTTAGGACAGACTGGTTGGATCTCCTTGCAGTCCAAGGGACTCTCAAGAGTCTTCTCCAACATCACAGTTCAAAAGCATCAATTCTTCGGTGTTCAGCTTTCTTTATAGTCCAACTCTCACATCCATACATGACTACTGGAAAAATCATACCCTTGACTAGACGGACCTTTGTTGGCAAAGTAATATCTCTGCTTTTTAATATGCTGTCTAAGTTGGTTGTAACTTTTCTTCCAAGGGGTAAGCATCTTTTCATGTAATGGCTGCAGTCACCATCTGCAGTGATTTTGGAGCCCAAAAAAATAAAGTCTGACACTGTTTCCACTATTTCCCCATCTATTTTCCATGAAGTGACAGGACCAGATGCCATGATCTTTGTTTTTCTGAATGTTGAGCTTTAAGCCAACTTTTTCACTCTCTTTCACTTTCATCAAGAGGCTCTTTAGTTCTTCTTCACTTTCTGCCATAGGGTAGTGTCATCTGCATATCTGAGGTTATTGATATTTCTCCCGGCAATCTTGATTGCAGATTGTGCTTCTTCCAGCCCAGCGTTTCTCATGATGTACTCTGCATATAAGTTAAATAAGCACGGTGACAATATACAGGCTTGACGTACTCCTTTTCCTATTTGGAACCAGTCTGTTCTTCCATGTCCAGTTCTAACTGTTGCTTCCTGACCTGCATACAGATTTCTCAAGAGGCAGGTCAGGTGGTCTGGTATTCCCATCTCTTTCAGAATTTTCCACAGTTTATTGTGATCTACACACTCAAAGCTTTGGCATAGTCAATAAAGCAGAAGTAGATGTTTTTCTGGAACTCTCTTGCTTTTTCCATGATCCAGTGGATGTTGGCAATTTGATCTCTGGTTCACGTGCCTTTTCTAAATCAAGCTTGAACATCTGGAAGTTCACAGTTCACATACTGTTGAAGCCTGGCTTGGAGAATTTTGAGCATTATTTTGCTAGTGTGTGAGATGAGTGCAATTGTGCAGTAGTTTGAGCATTCTTTGGCATTGCTTTTCTTAGGGGTTGGAATGAAAACCAATCTTTTCCAGTCCTGTGGCCACTGCTGAGTTTTCCAAATTTGCTGGCATATTGAGTGCAGCACTTTCACAGCATCCTCTTTCAGGATTTGAAACAGCTCAACTGGAACTCCATCACCTCCACTAGCTTTGTTCATAGTGATGCTTCATAAGGCCCACTTGACTTCACATTCCAGGATGTCTGGCTCTAGGTGAGTGATCACACCATCATGATTATCTGGGTCATGAAGACCTTTTTTGTGCAGTTCTTCTGTGTATTCTTGCCACCTCTTAATATCTTCTGCTTCTGTTCGGTCCCTACCATTTCTGTCCTTTATTGGGCCCACCTTTGCATGAAATGTTCCCTTTGTATCTCTAATTTTCTTGAAGAGATCTCTAGTCTTTCCCATTCTGTTGTTTTCCTCTATTTATTTTCATTGATCACTGAGGAAGGCTTTCTCATCTCTCCTTCCTCTTCTTTGTAACTCTGCATTCAAATGGGTATATCTTTCCTTTTCTTTTGCTTTTGGCTTCTCTTCTTTTCGCAACTATTTGTAAGACCTCCTCAGACAGCCTTTTTGGTTTTTTTTGCATTTCTTTTTCATATGGATGGTCTTGCTTCCTGTCTCCTGCGCAATGTCACAAACGTCTGACCATAGTTCACCAGGCACTCTGTCTATCAGATCTAGGCCCTTAAATCTATTTCTCACTTCCACTGTATAATCATTAGGGATTTGCTTTAAGTCAAACCTGAATGGTCTAGTGGTTTTCCCTACTTTCTTCAATTTAAATCTGAATTTGGCAATAAGGAGTTCATGATCTGAGCCCACAGTCAACTCCCAGTCTTGTTTTTGCTGAGTGTATAGAGCTCCTCCATCTTTGGCAGCAAAGAATATAATCAATCTAATTTCGGTGTTGACCATCTGGTGATGTCCATGTGTAGTCTTCTCTTGTGTTGTTGGAAGAGGGTGTTTGCTATGACCAGTGTGTTCTCTTGGCAAAACTCTATGAGCCTTTGCCCTGCTTCATTCAGTATTCCAAGGCCAAATTTGCCTGCTACTCCAGGTGTTTCTTGACTTCCTACTTTTGCATTCCAGTCCCCTATAGTGAAAAGGACATCTTTTTGGGGTATTAATTCTAGAAGGTCTTGTAGATCTTCAACTTCTGGCTAATCTCGTGCTAATGTCATTCCAGAATGTATGTTATGGAAAAGAGTCTAAATATTTTTTTCACAACCTTGAGGTGTTTTTTTTTTTTTTTTTCTATTCTCCAACAGGTAACAAAAAATTATATAACATCCTGCTTAAAACTAACAAAACAGATTCTCTTCTTAACAACTCTGTTACACATTTACAAAATGTTCTCCAAGACCAGATCAGATCTCTTCATCAGCATACTTCTGATGCCACTATTCAGACTCTCTCTGACATTACTACCAGGCTTAATCCTAAGAATTGGTCTTCCAGTCTCAATTTGAAGTCATAGATTTTCCTTTTAATATTATTCATAATTATTCTTTGTGTTCTATTCTTAGTCTGAGAACTGATTGTTTTCTTGCCTTACGCATAATGAGGCCATACTAACCCTATTTCTACGGCAAGAACAACAATGGCAAGAACAATGAGATGCCATTTAGAACAAGAGAAAAAGAGGGGAACTGTAGGAACCATATTTTACTGCTTTCTCAGAAATGTCTTCTAGAATTTAATCTTATTCATTCCCTCTCCCTTGCCTGCTCTTCCTCTCCTCCACTCGGCCTTAATCTAGAAATTATGGCTGACACGTCAGCATTAGTTAGATGCTGTTCTGCACATAGAACAAACCCCCTTATCTTCAAAGACCTAGCTTTACAAGTCTCATGTGATTACCTGCAGACCTCCAGGAGGAAGCCTACTTAATCCCAGAGTTCTGGTCTCTATCTTGCTTTACTGCTCTTAGTTAAGGACAAGATAAGTTACCAATAAAATGTGTGCTCAGCCTGTTCTCCAGGAGTTGCTTTTCCATGAGCTCTCCCTGCTCTCTTATAATCCTGTGTGTTCGTGAGAATTATTCAGTGCAAAACCACCACACAACTAAGTATACCTGAAAGACTGAAGGGAGGAAGAGAAGGTGACGACAGAGGATGAGACGGTCGGATGGCATCACCGACTTCAATGGACATGAATTTGAGCAAGCTTTGGGAGATGGTGAAGGACCAGGAACTCTGGTGGGCTACAGTCCATGGGATCACAAATAGTCGGACACAACTGAGTGTGGACAGGATTCAGTGACCGAATAACAATAACAAATACTTGAACACACTACTAACCAGAGACAAACCTGAGGAAATTCGATGACAGACCTGCCTTGAGACAGGAGCCTACTATAGAGAAGGGGGAAACAGAATCGAAGCACAACTGAGGCCTATATTACATACCTATCAGAAGTGTGAAGTCAGTGTCTGCTCTTCCTCTGTGCATGCACTCTGGGTCCACACCAAGGCAATGTATGAGCTATTGATCATGCCCTTTTATTATTTTAACAAACTGTGACCTGAAAAGGAAAGAAAATACTGTTGAATACCTTTGCCAAAGATGTGAATTAAGTTCCCTCAGTAAGAATGCAGCAGGAAAAATATGGGAAACAAAACAAAATAAAAACAAACCAGTCTTCTATTTCCATTAAAAAAAAAAAAAAACACCCATCCAGCCACACTACCTACCCTTAGTAGAAACAAGGCTAAATGTACAGATGCTCTGGACTTTATAATGCAAAGCCATTGTGATGTAACCCACTGTGACCATTTAGTCACTTCATAGAGTAATTTGCTGGGATTGAGGCTTGTGGCTTAACACAATGATGAGCCTTTCTGCTTACTTAAACTACTGGCCCTGAGGTTCCTAAAATAAATAACCTGCTAGCCTGCCATCCACAGATACAGAAACGTTCTCCCACTTTTAACTTAACAGATGAACAGAATCCTTTACATGTACTAATCTGTATATTCCTACTGTTGAGGAAAAGTCCCCAAAGAGGAGACTCTGCATCCCACAACACCCCTGTGAAGCCAACCAGGCTTGGAGGGCTTAGAAGGCTCTTGGGCCTCTAATGGCGTTTTTCAACACCCAAAAGGCGGAAGGAGAGGCCCCTCTAAAGAGGGTGGTTGGCATTTCAGGAGCAACAGTGCCATCAAGCAGATGCATTTGGAGCATGGTCTCCGGGCCCTGCCTGTGGATCCCTCCGTGGAAGGCCTGTGAGACTAGGAAGGGAGGACTGGCGCACTCAGAGGATTCTGGCTGAATCTAGATGCTGGGCACCCCGCCAGGATAGGTGTGGAAGCAATAGGTGGTGGTGTTCTGGGACCAGCTCGCCTACCCAGGAGCCCATGCAAGCCAGGACTAAAGGGGCGTGGCCACGGCAGAGGGCATGTTCAGGAACAAGGAGTTGAGGCTCCTCCTCCAGGGCCTCTGGCTAGGGGATCCTTAGCCCTTCATGCAGGAAGGCTAATTTTATAGCTTTAAAAGGTCTCAGGTTACTGAAGTAAACCTGCCTTTGCTCCCTTTTAGCATTAAGGAAACACCTCCTAGGCACCAGTATAAACTTGATTAAAACACTTCAGAAAATCATCTTTGTAAAGCACTGGAGTAAAACACAAAGTACATCTGAGAGTTCTCTTCCATACCTATGAGATGTGTGAAATTGATTCCAATAAAATAATGGCCTTTTCTGGGCTTTAAGTTTAACCTGAGTTCAGGGCTGTTGGAACTTACAAATAGGTTGATATTTGAATCACACAGGCAGAAATCTTCTCATCATTACGATGAACAACTATGAGCAACTAAGTACACCTGAACACAGTACTAACCAGACACTAACCCGAGGAAATTTGGTGAGAGACCTGCCTTGAGAGAGGAGCCTACCATACAGAAGGGGGTAACACAATCAAAGTACAACTGAGGGCTGTATTACATACCTTTCAGAAGTGTGAAGTCAGTGTCTGCTCTTCATCTGTGCTTGCACTCTGGGTCCACATGAAGGCAATGCATGAGCTGTTGATGATATGCTTTTATTATTTCTGCAAACTGCAACCTGAAAAGGAAAGAAAATACTGTTGAATACCTTTTCCACAGATGCAGATCAATATCCTTCAGTAAGAACTCAGCTTGAAAAACATAAACAAAACAAAAAACACACCAGTCTTCTTCTAGTTCCATTAAAAAAAAAAAAAAAACACAATCCAGCCACACTACCTACACTTAGGAGCAATAAACCTAAATGTACATATGGTCTGGACTTTATACAGCAAACCCATTTTGATGTAACCCACTGTGACCATTTAGTCACTTCAGAGAATACTTTACTGGGATTGTTGTTTGTGGTTTAACACAACGATGAGCCTTTTTGCTTACCTAAACCATTGCCCCTGAGGTTCCTGAAATAAATAACCTGTTAGCCCTGCATCCACAGATACAGAAACGTTCTCCCGCTTAAAACTTATTGATTCCCATGACGGATGAGTGTCCTGGCACAAGAGACAAATGGCAGTTTGGGGTTTGTTCAGCACTCTTAGTCACATAGCTAGAAACAACTTACAAAACTCAATAGAGCCACTTAAGTAAGAATCCTCTGTAGGGACACATAATCCAAAAACAATCCATTATTACAGGAGCACACACTTTGTATGTGTGGCTAGAACCTGGATTTAATCAAAGTGGCAAGGGTCTTCAACAAAACCCTCATATGTGAATTATCAAGGTAATTCTGGCCCTAACCCTGACCAACAATTACAAAGCGACAGAATACATCACATCCTGGTCCCCAGTGAGAGGGTAACAGTTAGGAAGCCTTGGGGGCCCCCAAAGGGAGGAATTAGGTTGCAAGTGTTAAGACATTTTTTATCCCTCTCTTAAGCAGCAGGAGGAAACAAACTAGAAGTGTCAGGTTTTTTTATCTTCTCTACACAAATAAAAGGTTTCCTTTAAAATGCAGTGTTACCATGGCAACATCTGGTTCCACCTGAGCTTAACTTTTCTCAAACCTTGAACTAACCAATGCATTTTTCTTATGGAAATGTTTTTCTTAAGCTTTGCTAATGAACTATATATTTACCTTAGACAGTCTTAAAGTCTGTTCTGCCTGACTCAGAACTGACTTGACAAACGCATGTTTTACTCAACAAACATTATGTTTCACTCCTGCAAATGTTCTCTTAAGGTATGTTAATGAGACTAGGTATTTGCTTGGAAACCTGCCTTTCTTCAAGATTCAAGTCAATTGTTTTCTAGTGCCAGTTTTATCTCAAAATGCGTGTTGTGGGTCAGGGGCCTGGTGCCACTCTCTGAGTTTTGAGACATTTCCTTTCTCTAATTAGCAGCCTGCTAGTAGATATACAACTTCCTGCTAAAGACTCTTTCTGCCCCCCTCTGATGTCTATGTCAGAAGGTTTCACTATCTCTTTTATACTTTAATAAAACTTTATTACACAAAAGCTCTGAGTGATCAAGACTCATCACTGGCCCGAGATTGAATTTCTTTCCTCCAGAAGCCAAGAATACCAGCATCTCACGGTTCAGCAACAACCAAGAAGCAGTAGCCAGGCCAAATGGCTCAGAATCTCATAGAGTGCTGTGGACATGGACCCAGAGATGGACGGCTCCTCTGGATGTCCTTTTCAGTATGTTCATACTGCCAAAGAAAACCCCCCAAAGGGGAGACACTTCTTCCCCAGTACTCCAGTGGAGCCAACACAGCTTGGAGGGTTTGAAAGGTTCTTGGGCCATCATGGGCCTTTTTTGACATGGCAAAGGAGGGAAAGGCCCACCTTCAGAGGGTGGTTTGCATTTCTGGAGCAACAGCACCATCAAGCCGCAGTTTTTTGAGCACGGTGTCCAGACCCTTCCTGTGGAATCTGCTGAGGAAGACCTGTGAGGGGAGGAAGGGAGGGTTTGGAGAACTCAGAGGATTCAAGGCTAAACTGGCCCCCTGGCACCCCACCAGAGCAAGTGTGGAAGGGACAGGCAACAGTGTTCTGGGGCCTGGCTTGCCCACCAAGGAGCCTCTGGCTGCCAGGCCATCAAGGGTGTGGCCTCGGCAGCAGCCATGTTCAGGAACAAGGAGCTGAAGTTCCTTTAAAAGGTCTCAGATTACTGAAGTAACCCTGCATTTGCTCAGTGTTAGCATTATTGATATGCCTCCATGGAATCAGTATAAAGTGGATTAAAATACTTCAGTCATCTTTGTAAAAAGCACTGGAGTAAAACACAAAGTACACCTGAGAGTTCTGTTCCATACCTATCAGATGTGTGAAATTGGCTCCAGTAAAAAAAAATGGCCTTTTCGAGGCTCTAAGTTTTAACTGAGTTCAGGGCTGTTGGAACTTACAAATAGGTTAATATTTGAATCACACAGGCAAAACTCTTCTCATCATTTGGATGAACAACTATAGCAATTAAGTATACATGAACACACTACTAACCAGACACTAATCTGAGGAATTTTGGTGAGAAACCTGCCTTGAGAGATGAGCCTACTGTACAGAAGAGGGAAACAGAATCAAAGCATAAGTGAGGGCTGTGTTACATATCTATCAGAAGTGTGAAGTCAGCGTCTGCTCTTCATCTGTGCTTGAACTCTGGGTCCACACCAAGACATTGTATGTATGAGCTGTTGATCACACCCTTTGATTTTCTTACCAAACTGACCTGAAAAGAAAATACTGTTGAATACCTTTGCCACAGATGCAGATCAATATCCATCAGTAAGAATTCAGCATGAAAAACATAAGAAACAAAACAACAACACACGTCGTCTTCTAGTTCCATTAAAAAGAAAAAATAGCCAGCCAGCCACTACCTACTCTTGAAAGAAATAAGCCTAAATATACTGATGGACTGGAGTTTATACTGCAAACCATTTGTGATGTAACCCACTGTGAGCATTTAGTATCATACAACAATTTTCTGGGATTGAACACAATGATGAGCTTTTCTGCTTACCTAAACTACTGGCGCTGAGGTTCCCGAAATAAATAACCTGTTAGCCCTTCATCCATAGATACAGAAATGTTCTCCCATTTACAACTTATTGATTCCCATGAGGGATGAGTGTTCTGGCACAAGGGACAAATAACAGTTTGGGGTTTGTTCAGCATTCTCAGTCACCTAGCTAGAAACAAGTTATAAAACTGGACGGAGACACTAAGTAAGAATGTTCTGTAGGGACCAATCTCGACACATATTCCAAAAGGATCCATATTACAAGAGACACACTTTGTATGCATGGCTAGAACCTGGATTTATTCCAAGTAGCACAGGTCTTCAACCAATTATTAATTATGTAAAACGTCAAGGTAATTCTATCCTAATCCTGACCAATAAAAATAAAGTGACAAAATAAATCACGTCTGGGTCTCCAGGAAATGGGGATCAGGCCATGGGGACTCAGAATCTCTTAAGAGTGTTGTGGACATGCACCCAGAGATGGATGGCTTCCTTTGCTTGTCCTTATCTTCACATTCTTACTGCAGAGTGGAAGCCCCCAATGGAGACACCTCTTCCCATAACACTCCAGTGGATGGCTTGCAACTCTTGGGCCTCCATGGGCCTTTTTTGACCTGCAAAGGGTTGAGGGTAAGGCCAGGCTCCAGAGGGTGGATGGCATTTCTAGAGCAACAGTGCCATCAAGCGGAAGCTTTTTTGAGCTTGGTCTCCAGGTCCTGCCTCTGGATCATGCTGGGGAAGGCATTTAGGGGAGGAAGGGAGGGTTTGGAGAACACAGAGGCTTCTGGGAGAACCTGGACACCAGGAACACCTCTTGAGCTGGTGTGGAAGCAACAGTGGTGTTCTGGGTCAGGGCTCGCCCACCGAGGAGCCCATGGCTGCCAGGGCCTCCGGGGCATGGCCTCAGCATCAGTTATTTTTAAGAACAAGGAACTGAAGCTCTAACCCCAGGGCCTCTGGCCAGGATATCCCCACCATTCCTACAGAAGCAAGGTCCGCCAGTGGGGTAACTCGGGTCTCAGGGCCACCGGGGACCCAGGAACTATTGCCCTGGTGGAGCCACTGTTCCTGGCGATATGGACAAAGCCAAAAGGGGAAGAGGTGGCAACCCTGTCAGGGGCGAACATCCAGCAGACAGGATATGGAATTTTGCCTGATGAAGGCTTGGTCCCAGATCCAGACAAATGCAGGTGCACTTTATGTCCGGGTAGAAGTTGAGTTTTTGTTAACTTTTGCTACTGCCAAAGAGTCTGGGTTCCATGCCCCACAGGATCCCGTGAGGCCCTTACTGTGCCCTGTGACACAGGGTATCTAGGCAGTGGGATGAAACTGGCCCCAGAGTGGTACTGAGTTGGGTGTCACCATCTGCAGCCAGCGAGGGGATCCAGGTCTGTTTTCCTTGGTGTTCTATTTCAGGAACAGAACTGTGAAACCAGGGGAGCCCCTATTCCTCGCCTCCACTGCCCCACTGCCCTAACTGTGGAGGACCCAGGTCCTCTTCTTGGGGAGGACTGCTGTGATTTTTCACAAGGGGCTCTGTTCTGCATGTGCAGACATTGGTCCTGGGCACAGGGGCACAAGGAGACCACCTGTCCCAGCTGACCCATCAGACCCCCAGGTTGGTCAGGGCCCAGTCCTAAGGGAGGCTCTAGCAACATAACCTCACCTGACAACATTTCGGGCAACTCATTAGTGTGAAAGAAGGGGCATGGGGTGGGATTCAGCACCCTTCGAGGAGGGGTGAAAGCGAGGGGGTATGTTTGGAAGAGGTAGTGTTCCCGCATGGAAATTTCCTTCCAGTTGGAAGCCACCCCACCTCAGCCCTGTCCCTTACCACAAAAACACCCCACCCCCCCCACCCCTCAGACAGGCTAGAGCCAAGTAAAGGGCAGGCATGAGCTGCCCCAGAGCTTGCTCCAGAAGTGGCATTTTGTGTCAGCCGGGGACTAGAAGGCAGAGCCCTGTGCCCGGCAGGATGCACCAGGCTCCTGGCCTTGGCAGACAAGCTGGAAGAGTGGTGGTCTTGAAAGAGAGGGAAGCAGGAGGCGTTTCTCTTAGTCCAATAGAGGTGAGCTTCAGGCAGCTTCTCCAGACCTCTTCCTCTTGATGTCCTGCCTGGGCTGCGGGTGCAAGCACAGGGTTGAGACCTGGAGAGCCAGGGCTGAATGGAAGCTAGGGCCTGCCCTCCTCTGGTCACTGAACTGAGGCTCAGGGCCTTTTGAGGAGAAAGCTGAAGCCTGCAAAGACATGGCCTGGGGATCCACTTGGCTGGGCTCTTCTCTGCTCTCTGGGACGTGGCTCTGGGAGACCTGGGGACAACACTGGCCAGAGCCAGAATCCTGGACACCCTGGAAGATGACATTGCACCTGCCAATGAGATTCTTCGGCTTAGGACAAGGGCGCCTTCTGCGCTGCCTCCTGTGTCCAGCGAGTACTGTTCCCTTTGGAGGTTGACTGGGAGCTATCCTTGGGCCTCGGGTTCCTTTGGCACTGAGTAGCCAGGATCCACATGCCATCTGCACTCGACAGAAGGTCACTAGGCCTGCCTCCGCCCCTGATGGCAGCGGAACTCCAGTTGTCCAGGATGGTCTCTGCCTGGGCCGCATAGCGGCCCAGAGAGAGGCTTCTGGGGCTCTGGGCCCACCCAGGCCCATCCTGCTCTGGCTCCCGAGGGAAAGGGGCCTGTGGGCCAATGTCTGCAGCCCTGCACTGGGTTCCTTCAGAGCAGCTTCCTCTGGTCCCGCCCAGACATGGTGGCCACCAGGGTCCATGGAGACTCCACTTCCTGTACCCCACAGGGCAGGCACCCTGGCCGTGCCCTTTGTCCTGGTGGTGTCCCTGGAGCTTTCAAGGCTTCACCCAGCCCTGGGACCTGCTTCTCGCACCTCCCTGGCAGAGCTTTGCACTTCCCAGGGGCCACTGTCCCTTGTCCCTTCAATCCCTTATCAGTCCTCCCCAGGAAGCGACAGTACAGGGTTCGTGTATTTGGCAGATCCCTTGTCCTGTTGATGGCAGCATTGCTCCAGAAATGGCCACCTGCCCTTCCCCTTCCCTCACCCTAAGATGTCTCTCTTAGCCCTTTACTGAAGAAAAAAAGAAACACCACGCCCTGTCCAACCTGGCCAAAGAGAGATATCTCAACAGCATGGCCACTTCAGAGGGGCACTCAAAGTCTGTCACTCTAGTCTGTGGGGCCTGGTCTCCGTGGGGTCCTTTCAGTCTGCCCTCATCACAAAAAAGCGAAGACTCCCCATGCAGGCACCCAGCACTGGACCTGCAGCAGTGTCTTTAGCACCTACATCTGCCTAAGACTTTGGGAAACATCCTGAGTGTGGGCACACAGATCGAGTCACACCTGGCCAGTGGCTGGAGAGCCCCATTCTCATGGGTCACAGAGGGACACAAATGATGAAAGCCCAGAGGCACTGGACAGGTGTCAACAGTTGACGTCAACTTTCTTTGGTCGGACAATGGATGGATGGCCACCAAGGACCTGTCTCTTCTCCTACAGGGGCCCAGGGGGATTCAGGTATGGATGGTGGCACACACGGGTCAGTCCAGAGTGGCACTGGACATTGCAAAACAGCAGTTTCCACTAGTCTCGCCCAGACATGGTGGCCACCAGGGTCCAGTGACTTCACCTCTGGCTATGTGTTATGTGGTAGCACAGTTGGTCATTTTCCTGGAGCCCAGAATTTTCCCAGTTTTGGCTGCTCTTGGCCTAAACTTCACCAGGCCGGGCCAAGCTTGGACCCTGGGGGTGTGGAGGCAGAGCTGGTCCCTTATCCTGCCTGGGACTCTGACTTCATTCTGCATAGTTTCTAAAAGACAGTACTGTGTGCGTGGGATGTGAGGATGAGTTCCTCACAATGGCAGCAGTGCACAAAAAATGCCATCCTGCCCTTCTCCACCCCACCTCCCATTCCCTAAGACCTGTCCCTTTGCCCTGTGCGAGGGGGGAAAAACCTGTTTAACCCCTGTGCAAATTGACTCCAACATGGCAGCTCACTGTCTTGGCCACATTTGGGGAGCCTTTCCATATGTCAATGAGTGGAGCCTCATCCCTGTTGGGTCCTCGGCCTGCCTTGCTGACCAGAAAAGCAAAGGTTCCTCATCCAGGAAGGTAGCAGTAGATCTGAACCTATCCCCTTTCCGTTCCTGTGCCTTTAGCACTGGGGCGGCGCAAGAGACCTCAGGAGACGCACCATGCATGGGCCTACCCCCGTTTACTAGTGCAGCTGAGGCGCTGTCTCTAGAGTCACAGACATTCCAGGCTGACGGTTGTACACATGGTCCGTCCAGACAAGGTAGGTTCATATCAGAGACAGCAAAGGAACCAGAGTTGCTGCAGGGTCACTTTGTTTCCCACTGTTTTACACAGTGCCAGAAATTAAATACAAATTCCTCTAAATGAGTGACAAAAGCTCCATCCTTAGGTAATGCAAGGTTCTAGCATTTCCTGTTTGAAAATATTTTATGTTTCCCCCCCTATCCACCCCTAATCACTAATGTAGAGTCTGTGTATCATAAAAAGAGATAATATTAATGGAAGTCTTTTAAGAAGAAAATCACCAGTATTTGGTAATTTGTTTCAATAGAGATGATTTTTACCCCTTTTTCTTGGCAATGCAAAGGAAGGGTAACGCAAATATATCAAGGTAATTTTGTTTGGACCTTTTCAATGTCTGGGTCTTAGTCTCCAGAGTTTCTTGGCCCATCTTGTGATGTATTGGGTAGGATGTCTCTATGCTTTCATTATACATTTATTGAGATATTCATCCTTTACTGGAATCACTGGATCAAAGTCTGTTATCAATACTTGTCCACAATAATCAACTGAGTGCCTAATTCCTTGTTTCCGACTGATTTCAAGATCCTCCTGTTTGGAAAGACATCTGGGACCTCAAGCAGGTGGTCTATCTGGTGTATTTTTATATGCCCAGGTGTTAACTTTGGTCAAAAAGGCACACCTTGTTCACAGCCTTGGGTAGGAAGTTTATGTGGCTCCAGACTTCTTTCAAATCATTGATTAGAACACGATAATATACCATTCAGTAAAACTGAGAAAGTTAATAAAATTGCTAACAATTAAGTGCCTTATGGATGGTTTTTATAAGTCAATTTCATAAATAAATATCCAGCTAGTAACATTTACAGGGTTCTAAGTGACCAATGACGAAAGATGCTTAGGATAATGTAAAATCACAATATGAAAATTTACAAGAAGAAAACTTTAAAATTCCTGTAAGACAGAAAAGTAGACACAAACAAGAATAAAGATGTACTATAGTCTCAGATAAAGAAGACACTTAGGCTCAAGAACATATCGATTCATCAGTAAATCAAGCAATCCATTCGAATCTCAAAGAAAATCTAAAGGCTTTTCAACACTTAGTTATTTTCCATTGTAAACAAGGCAAAATAAATAGGCAGGGATATCCAAGAGAGTTATGACAAAGAATAGCCACGTTGTGTGAGAACTACTCATACCATACATGAAAATATGTAGTAGAACACAAAGTTCAAGAACAGACCTGAAAACATACCAGAATTGACTATACAATGAGGCAGCCTCCCAAATCAATGGGAACACAGTCAGCTGTGGGACAAAGTGATACCCATTTAGAATAGGCTCATAGTGCCACACCTCTCACAATAAACCAGGATAAGCTGTACAGGGATCCAAGAATTAAACGGACAATACACAGAACCACACAACTATTCGCAGAAATAATGGGCAACATTCCTTTATAGCTGTGGAGCAAGAAAAGCCTATTATACGTATGACTCAAAAATCCGTTAAAAAAAAAAAAGATAAATGTGAACACATAACATTTACCATGCTAACAACAACAAAAGCATACTCTAAGTTAGAAAAGCACTGACAAATGGGAAAAAAATTTAATTCACTTCAGTAGTCTTCCTAACATATAGAGAACTAGCTTCTAGATATCCGTTTAGAGACAGTAACAACCAAGAGAAAAAGAATAGTTCACAAAAAAAGAGCCACAAAAGGCTCTTAAATATATAAAAATATTCCCCAGCCACATATATGAATATATATTATATAACATGTTAATACAAAGGAAATACAAACAAAAACTACACTATGGTATAATTTCATACAAAGTATGAATTCCCAACCAAGACCTGCCCTTTCAGACGGGCCTGTATTACCTGACAATCCCTCACCTCTAGAACTGTCTCAAGTGGCCCCAAAACCTTTTTACCCATGAAATGCTTATAATCCCACTGTAAACAATGTACAGTCCTTTACATGAAAATCCCTGACCCTTTTATTTCGATTGCCCTCCTTCCCTGGTGGCTCAGTCGGTAAAGAATCTGCCTGCAATGCGGGAGACCCGGTTCGATCCCTGGGTTGGGAAGATCCCCTGGAGGAAGGCATGGCAACCCACTGCAGTATTCTTGCCTGTAGAATCCCATGGACAGAGGAGACTAGCGGGCACAGCCCATGGGGTCGCAAAGAGTCGGACACGACTGAGCGACTAAGTACAGCACATTCTTCCACGTGGTTCAATGATACGTGAGAATGGAGCTACATTTTTTTTAGGTCAAAAACTCATGAAAGGAAATGTTACTTCTCTAGGGTTGTATTCCGAGATGCCCAGACCCCGTGGTCAGCACGTCAATCTCACTCGATGAAGGGGACTCCAGGACAGCCACATAAATGGGGAGGAAGGGAGAAGCAGCTGGCGAGCCTCCCACACTCCTCCGGCCCGCCCCGCCCTCTGCCCACTGGGAACCGCTTCCAGGCCCACCGACCGGGAGGCCCGAGGGGCTCTACTTGGACCCTGTCCCTACTGGCGCGAGGGCACAGAACACACACGGCAATACAATCCCGGTGCCCACGCTCACCCAGCCCAGCCTAAACGCCAAACCACGGCCCGGCCCATGCGGCGCCCCCCTGCCCGTCTCCGCTTCCCCCGGCCGGCCGGGCTGCAGCCAACACTGGCCTACCTTGCATGCAGGGTACAGGCTGCTCAGATGTTAGAAGATGGGGAGGGTCCCTCCAGCCAGAAAGGCTGCCGGTCCCGACCCCGCGTCGCCCCGCCGTGCCCCAGGGAAAGGACACGAAGGAGGCTGAGGGGACCAACGTGGCTGAGGCCACGCTTCGGCGAGAAACACCCGGTCCCCTCAGTTTCGCGCGGGAGCCAGCGAGGCTTGACTGCGACCCCGCTCGTCCTTGCCGTAAAGCGTCGCCTGCGTTTTCCCGCGAATACGACCCCCGCTCCCCGTTGTGGGCGTCTCCTCTGGAGGTAGGGCGCTTAAGAGAGAGGGCATGGGAATCTGGGTTCCTCGCTGTTGGCCCCGCCCAGGGGAGGGCTGAGACAGCCTCTAGCCGGAACCGCTAGTGCAAGAGGTGAGATTGGGGAAGTGATAGGACACCTCGTGAGAGCCACCTTGTCCCCCTTGTAGGGTCTCTGCCTCCAACAACAGAAGTGAATGAATGGTAAACGGAAATTTTACTGTTCAACGGTCTCAAAACTTTTTTTTTTAGCGAAAAAAGTCTAAATAAGTATACTTTCAGACGATTTTACAAGTTTGTATACTCCATCAGTCGCTCAGACGATTTTACAAGTTTGTATACTCCATCAGTCGCTCAGTCCAAACAGCAGCATGCCAGGCTTGCCTGTCCTTCACCATCTCCCAGAGTTTGCTCAAGCTCAAGTCCATTGAGTCGGTGTTGCCATCCAACCGTCTCATTCTCTGTGGTCCCTTTCTCCTCCCACCTTCAATCTTTCCCAGCATGAGGCCCTTTTCCAGTAAGTCACCTCTTCGCATCAGGTGAACAAAGTATCGGAGCTTCAGCTTCAGCATCATTCCTTCCAATGAATATTCAGGACTAATTTCCTTTAGGATTGACTGGTTTGATCTCCTTGCAGTCCTAGGAACTCTCAAGTCTTCTCAACACTGTAGTTCAAAGGCATCTATTCTTCTGTTGTCAGCTTTCTTTATGGTCCAACTCTCACATCCCTACATGACTACTGGAAAAACCACAGCTTTGACTAGATGGACCTTTGTCGGCAAAGTAATATCTCTGCTTTTTAATATGCTGTCTATGTTGGTCATAACTTTTCTTCCAAGGAGCAAGCGTCTTTTCATTTCATGGCTGCAGTCACCATCTGCAGGGATTTTGGAGCCCCCCAAAATAAAGTCTGTCACTGTTTCCATTTTTTTCCCCATCTACTTGCCATGAAGTAATGGGACTAGATGCCATGATCTTTGTTTTTTCAATGTTGAGTTTTAAGCCAGTTTTTTCACTCTCCTCTTTCACTTTCATCAGAGGCTCTTTAGTTCCTCTTCGCTTTCTGCCATAAGGATGGTGTCATCTGCATATCTGAGGTTATTAATATTTCTCCCAGCAAACTTGATTCCAGCTTGGGATTCATCCCAAGTACAGGTATTTCACATGATGTACTCTGCATATAAGTTAAATAAGCGGGGTGACAATATACAGCCTTGACATACTCCTTTCCCAATTTAGAACCAGTTTATTGTTCCACCTCTGGTTCTATTGCTTATTGACCTGCATACAGATTTCTCAGGAGGCAGGTAAGGTGGTCTGGTATTCCCATCTCTTTAAGAATTTTCCACAGTTTGTTGTGATCCACACAGTCAAAGGCTTTAGTGAAGTCAGTGAAACAGAAGTAGATGTTTTTTCTTGAATTCTCTTACTTTTTCTATGATCCAACGGATGTTGACAACTTGATCTCTGGTTCCTCTACCTTTTCTAAATCCAGCTTGAACATCTGGAAGTTTTTGGTTCACGTACTGTTGAAGCCTAGCATGGTGGAGTTTGAGCATTAATTTGCTGGCGTGTGAGATGAGTATAATTGTGCAGAAGTTTGAACATTCTTTGGCATTGCCCTTCATTAGGAGTGGAATGAAAACTGACCTTTTGCAGTTCTGTGGCCACTGCTGAGTTTTCCAAATTTGCTGGCATATTGAGTGCAGCACTTTCACAGCATCATCTTTTAGGATTTGAAATAGCTCAGCTGGAATTCCATCACCTTCAGCAGCTTTTTCATAGTGATGCTTCCTAAGGCCCACTTGACCTCACACTCCAGGATGTCTGACTTTAGGTGAGTGATCACATTATTGTGGTTATCCAGGTCATTAAAATCTTTTTTTGAATCGTTCTACTATGTATTCTTCCCACCTTTCTGCTTTTGTTAGATCCATACCATTGCTGTACTTTATTGTGTCCCTGTTTGTCTTTTATTGTATCCTTCATATAGTTGAGGTTATTATTACTTGAATTACTCTGACCTTAGGTGAAAGGAAGTGTCCCAAGAGCAGAAACTCCTTGGCTTCTGTCACCTCCCACTCTTTGTCATGGGCCTACTAGGGAGCTGCTGCCTCTTAAGTGGGTTTTCCTGGCGTTTTCTCAGGTGGTGTCCACACCGCCTTGGTTGGGGAGACGTCCTGGGTCCTAAAGAGTCACAGTGACAAACATGTATCTCCTGCCTGACGAGTGCCTTGTCTAGTTTTTTCCTGTGGAAGAAAAGAACATTCTCCTCTAGCGAAATAATATTCAAATAAAGGAAACATGGGCTTCCCCATGGCTCAGCAGTAAAGAATCTACTTCCAAATCAGAAGATCAGGGTTCCATCCCTGGGTATGGAAGATCCCCTGGAGAAGGAAATGGCAACCCACTCCAGTATTCTTGCCTGAAGAATCCCATGGACAGAGGAGCCTAGCGGGCTACAGTCCATGGTGTTGCAAAGAGTCAGATACAACTGAAATAACTTAGCAGGCAGAGGAGACACGTGTAGCACAGACAAGAAAAGGAAGATAACAGATAATGCCTCCACTCAGAGATGGCAGATGTTAAATCTGGCCTTGTGTCCACCGGATACCTCTGTGTCCACCTCTGTTCCTTACAGAGGTGTTAGTGGAGCTTAGAAAGCAGGAGATTGATACAAATTAAGATTGTGTCTAGGAGCATGAGTAACCTGCAGCATTTTGATGGTTAAAATGATCAAGACTATAAAGATGTTTTTATTAACTGATTATTTCCATTGAAAAATGGAATTCAAGCTTGATTACTTTTTAAGAAGAAACATCATCACAAATGCAGTTTTTCAAGGGAGAACTGAAGTCATCCCTACCCAGATCTATTCCCCAGTGTAACCACCCTTCAAAGAAACAATTGAAGTAAACCCATGGGCTCTGCACCCACTGCAGGGCAGCACAACTGGCTTGCTGCCTACCCCTAATGCCTCAGGATTTCCTGCCCCCATTCTGCTCCCCACACAGGACCTGCACAGGCTCAGGGCCCCCAAGACCACCTGCTGTCTGGCTAGTCCCAATCTTGACTCAGAATCTGACTCTCAGCCCTTTTTCTCCCCCATTTCGTTTTTTGGGCAGAGGTGGTGGGAATTTCCAAAGCAGAAAGGAGAAGGACAATGAAGCCCCTCAGGTGCTTAGTTTTGCCCAGAAAGTTGCCTCCAAGCATTTTAGGTCAACACAGGAAATTACACAAAACCCTGCAGCCTTCAACTCCTAAGGAGTGAAGGGAGGGTTCATGCCCTGCTACAATTTGCCCACCTTGTTGAGGGTGGAAAGGGAAGGGGGTGTCCATGTCCCCTCCAGGTGGAATTCCCTGACCAGCCCCTGGGCTCTGGATCTCAGCTGCCCTCTAGATTCCTCCGTGAGTTTCTTTTCCTTCACTCTAGTTCAGTTCAGTTCAGTTCAGTCGCTCAGTCGTGTCCGACTCTTTGCGACCCCATGGATCGCAGCATGCCAGGCTTCCCTGTCCATAACCAACTCCCGGAGTTCATTCAGGCTCTAGTTAATAGTGGCTATTTCTCCACACAGAGATCCAAGTCAAACTCTTTTTTTCTGTGTCCCTTCCCTGCATGAACACAGATTTAATAACTACTCATTGTGCCTGGAAATCGAGGTCCAAAGAGGCTACATGGTTTTGCCACCTGGTTCATGGATCCACTGCTCTCTCCATGCAAATGGCCACTGAGTGTAAGAGAAGATGTTCAACTTCAGTAGTCGTTAGAGAAATCAACATGAAAATCCCAAGAGATACCACTTTACATCTACCAGGGCAGCTCTAATTTAAAAAATGAAAATAAGAAGCATAATAAGGATATTCAGAAATTGAACTCCTCGTACACTGCTGGTGAGAATGTAAAATGATGGGGACACTCTAGAAAGTAGTTTGGCACTTCCACCAAAATTTCAACCTAGAGTGACCACATGAGCAGCACTTCCACTCCTAGACGTATATCCCAGAGAATTGAAATCAAATATTCAAAAAAAGTTGTTCATGAATGTTTATGGAAGCATTATTCAAAGCCAAAAGGGAGGAAACAACTCAGATGTCCATTGACTCTTGAGTTTTTATGCAAACTAAATTCAAAGCCAAAAGGGAGGAAACAACCCAGATGTCCATTGACTTTTGAGTTTTTATGCAAACTATGCTATACCCCTACCATGGAGTTTTATTTAACCATAATATGAAACAAAGCAGTGATACATGCTGAAATACAGATTAATCTTGGAAACGTGATACATGAGAAAAGCTAGATACCAAAGAACACACATTGTAAGATCTCATTCACTTAAACTATCCAGAACAGGGAAATCTACAGAGATAAAACATCAACTCATGGTTGTCAAAGGCTGGTGAGAAGGGAATGTTGGGAAGAAACCATTTTCTCTACCATTTTAGGTTCATCTGGCTAGGGGCCTGAAAATTAATTAACAGTAAATTAACAGGAGAAAGGTTTATTAACTATGTAGGAACTTTCAGATGAAGAGGCTCCCTAAAGGGCTAGAGATAGAGGTTTATATACCAGCTTTTCAAGGGGCTTGGTGGATTAGAACTTCAGAGGATGAAAGCATTTGATGAGGCTTATTTATGCAGTCTTTTGAAATGTTCCCTGATGGCTCAGTTGGTAAAGACTCCACCTGCAATGCAAGACCTGAGTCTGATCCCTGGGTCAGGAAGATCCCCTGGAGAAGAAGATGGCAACCCACTCCAGTATTCTTGCCTACAGAATCCAATGGACAGAGGAGCCTGGCAGGCTACAGTCCATGGAGTCACAAAGAGTTGGAAGGACTTAGCAACTAAACCACTAAACCAATGCCCAAGTTCAGGCCTCCCTGATCAGAGACATATATCCCACCCCCACCCCCACCTCCTGGCAATGTGGGTGAGGTTGTAACAGCTGTCTCTTACAAAGTTCAGCTTTAGTCAGATAAGACAAGTTCAGAAATGATTTATTTCTGCCTCTCTTGTAGCTCAGATGTTTTCAATTTGAACTTCTCTTTGTACCATTCAGTCATATCAGGAGAATAGGCAGTCATTGATAATAAGTATAGACTTTCTTTGGGGGTGCTGAAAATGTCCTAAAATTTATTGTGGTCATGGATCCACAATTTTCTGAATATACTAAAAATCAGTAACCAGTACATTTTAATATTGTGAATTATATGGTATGTGAAGAGCATATCAAAAATTTATAGTAAGTCAGCACATACATTTAATAAAATTTCAGTAAAAGGTCGATGGAAAATTTTATAATGTGGGTGAATTAAGGTTAGAATACTACAACTCACTGATCAGCCTTTACATTAAAGTGTGGGTTACAACGTGGGTGTTCAGATATGACACAATAGGAGTACGAAGCATCACATCTAAAATGTTCTTGCTAAAATAACTGAGCCTGCATCTAACCAAGTTCATAGATCTCACTAGGGAATGTTCTGTTTCTAATGGAACCTGTTCAGGACGGGATACATATAGATGAATACAAAATGTGAGTAATTCTACAGGACAAATAATCCAATCTTTTCATCAAAAGAATAGCAAAAAAAAAAAAAAAAAAGAGCAGGGGCTGTTATAGGTGAAAAGAAGACTAAGTCCTATTTCAATTAGTGCTATGTAAGTTACCTGTTCAGATCCTAATAAGAACAAATCTAATTTAAGAGAGATATTTAGACCAAATAGGGATATTGGACATGGATGGCTTCATGTGGCACTAGGGAATAATTGTAATTTTTCTTAGACGTAGTAATAGTATTTTGCTTATATATTTTAAAGTCCTATTTGTTATAGTTTATGTTACAGTAGAGTATGTGGAGGAAATAACTTCTTTAGGTATACACATGGTATAGTAAAATACCAGGAATATGCTTTAGAATATGTTAGGAAAAAAAAAAAAACTTGAAGACATGTTGATTGTTAAAACTGCTTAACTGACATAGAGTTTTTGTTATATTGTTGTATAGGCTTTGTTTGAAGTGATTCACGATAAAGAGCTAAAACTGTCCAAAAGCAACTATGTAATCAAAACTGATAAGTCATAGCATTCTGAGTATGCTATTGAGTAATATGGGTGAAAATACCAACCTGAAAGAGTTGATTCTGGTTGCATTACCAAAATGTAGTTGGCTGTATCTCCAGTTAGGACTGGAAACAGGTGATTTTTAAATAGTGTAGAATTATTCAACTGCTTAATTATAGTGTAGAGTATCTATTTCTAATGATCCCTGTGTGAGAATGTAAAGATGGAGAAGAAATTCTGGAGGATACATACTGTACATTTAACAGGGTCAGCTCTGAGAATGGCATGAACTTTTAGGGCTGGTGGCCAAAGGTAACCTTCATCATTTGCTGAGCACCTACTATGGGCCAGCTACTCTTCCTCATGCTGGAAATACAGACACAAAAAAGACATAAATCCCTGCTCACATGGGGCTCACATTCTAGTCGAGGAAACTGAAAAGTAAGCTCAATGAGATACAGGTATACCCTGATAGATAATGATGCCTGCTGTCACCACAGAAAAGCAGAGCAGGGGAATTGGGCAGGGGGAGGGGAGGGGGAGGGGGAGGGGGAGGGGGAGGGACCTGCACTTGCAGGTAGGTTGTTTGGCCAGGGCCTCCCTGAGAAGGAGACATAAAGGCCTGAGGAAGTGACCAGGTGGTGTGGGGATGTCCCTGTGGAAATCTGGGGCATTATCCTGTGAGGATCATATCCTGTGTGCCGCTTATGAAGTTATGCTGTTAAATCATTTAAATAGTTATGAATACAAATAGTCATTTACCCTCCAGTTTTGAAGCAAGAGGAGCTGTGATGTATTCTGTCAGTTTGTTATTGGTCAGGGTTAGGGCCTGAGTTACCTTGATGATTCACATATTAGGGTTTGGTTGAAGACCATTGCCACTTTGAATAAATCCAAGTTCTTGCCATGTGTACAAAGAGCATGCTCCTGTAATATGGATCCTTTTGGAATAGGTATAGAGACTGGTCCCTACAGAGCATCTTACTTAAGTGGGTCCATCGTGTTTTGTAACTTGTTTCTAGCTACGTGACTGAGAGTGCTGCACAAACCCTAAACTGTCATTTGTCCCTTGAGTGTCGCCAGAACACTCATCCCTCATGGGAATCAATAAGTTATAAGTGTGAGAATGTTTGTGTATCTGTGGATGCAAAGCTAATAGGTTATTTATTTCAGGAACCTCAGGGCCAGTATTTAAGTAAGCAGAAGGCTCATCAGTATGTTTCACCATAAACCTCAATCCCAGCAAATTACTCTATGAAGTTACTAAATGGTCACAGTGGGTTACAACACAATGTCTTTGCAGTATAAAGTCCAGACCATCTGTCCATTTAGGCTTATTTCTCCTCAGGGTAGGTAGTGGCTGGATGGATTCTTTTTTTTTTTTTTGGAGCTAGAAGACTGGTGTGTTTTTGTTTTGTTTTTTATGTTTTTCTTGCTTAATTCCTACTGAGAGAAATTAATTTGCATCTGTGGCAAAGGTATTCAACCATATTTTCTTTCTTTTCAGGTGCAGTTAAGAGAATCAAAGGGTGTGATCAATAGTTCATCCATTGCCTTGGTGTGGACCCAGAGTGCAAGCACAGACAAAGAGCAGACACTGACTTCACACTTCTGATAGGTATGTAGTACAGGCCTCAGTTGTGCTTTATGTTTCCCCCTTCTGTACAGTAGGCTCTTCTCTCAAGGCAGGTCTCTCACGGAATTTCCTCGAGTTATTGTCTTGTTAGTAGTGTGTTCAGGTGGGTTCAGTCGCTATAGTTGTTCATCGTAATGGTCAGAGGAGTTCTGCCTGTGGGAGTCAAATATCAACCTATTTGTATGTTCCAATAGCACTGAACTCACTTTAAACTCAAAGTCCAGAAAATACCAGTATTTTACTGGAGCTGATTTGACACATCTGATAGGTATGGAATAGAACTCCCAGGTTTACTTTCTGTTTTACAAAGATGAGTTTCTGAAGATTTTAATTGATTTTATACTGATTCCATGGAGGTGGGTTCTTAATGCTAAGACTATGCAAAGGCAGGGTTATTTCAGAAACCTGAGACCTTTTAAAACTATCAAAATATCCTGATATTTTCACAAACCCCAGAGCTAGGAAAGAATTTGAGGTGATCATGTTTGTCCCCTCAGTTTCTGAAGGAAGGACCTTTTTTCATTCTATGCTGGAATCCCTGAAGACTGTGTGTAACTTCCCATGTGAAACACACTTTGCTATAGGGCCTCCTAGTTAAGAAGCTTTGTTTATTTGTTGAAATCTCTATTGGGAATGATCCAGCAGAAACTCATTTGTCGTTTCATTACAGGAAGAAAACTAGAGCTGTCAAATGCCTGTTCTATCTTATTCTTCTGGTTTATAGCTTAAGGCATGCACAGTAACATTGAAAGAATAATAGGTTATTATTTATGATGTCCTGTTTGTGATTTGAGTAGTAACACACACAGGTGATTTAGAAATTTATACTAGTTTGATGGGGGAGTCACAAGGGACTGTTTTCTAGTAGTTATACTGGCCAATCACCTCTTATGGACCATATCATTGGCACACTCTCCTGTTGATGTGGGTGAGTGGATAAGAGTTCAGCAGACATTGACTTTGTATGCTGTATCATAGCTTTCTATGACATCTATGTTCTTTGAATCAGCAGCTGGAGCAGGGAGAGATGAAGGGAGAAGAGAGAGGGTGGTCAGCATCATAAACTCCTTATGACCTCATCAACCTCTGACCTCAGATTTGAATGAATCTTTTTACTTCTCCAGGTTTCAATATCTTCACCTAATTTATGAGTAAATTAATAAAAAGTTGCTACATTTTAAAAAATTAATTATTTTAATTGGAGGATTATTACTTTATAATATTGTGGTGGTTTTTGCCATACATAGACATGAATCAGCCATTGGTGCACATGTGTGCCCCCATCCTGAACCTCCTCCCACCTCCCTCCCCATCCTATCCCTCTGGCTTGTCCCGGGGCACTAAGTGCCCTGCTTCATGCATCAAACTTGCACTGGTCATCTATTTTGAAGAAGGCTGAGCGCCGAAGAATTGATGCTTTTGAACTGTGGTGTTGGAGAAGACTCTTGAGAGTCCCTTGGACTGCAAGGAGATCCAACTAGCCCATTCTGAAGGAGATCAACCCTGGGATTTCTTTGGAAGGAATGATGCTAAAGCTGAAGCTCCAGTACTTTGGCCACCTCATGTGAAGAGTTGACTCATTGGAAAAGACTTTGATGCTGGGAGGGATTGGGGGCAGGAGAAGAAGGGGATGACAGAGGATGAGATGGCTGGATGGCATCACCGACTCGATGGACGTGAGTTTGAGTGAACTCCAGGAGTTGGTGATGGACAGGGAGGCCTGGCGTGCTGCAATTCATGGGGTCGCAAAGAGTCGGACACGACTGAGTGACTGAACTGAACTGAATATAACATGTTTCAATGCTATTCTCTCAAATCATCCCACCCTCACCTTTTCCCACATAGTCCAAAAGTCTGTTCTTTACATCTGTGTCTCTTTTGTTGCCTTGCATATAGGATTGTTGTTACCATCTTTCTAAATTCCATACATATGTATTAATATATTGTATTGGTGTTTCTCTTTCTGACTTACTTCACTCTGTATAATAGGCTCCAGTTTCAGCCAGCTCATTAGAACTGACTCAAATGTGTTCTTTTTTTTATAGCTGAATAATATTCCAATGTGTATATGTACCACAACTTCCTTATCCATGCATCTGCCAGTAGACATCTAGGTTGCTTCCATGTCCTAGCTATTGTAAACAGTGCTCTGATGAACCTTGGGGTATATGTGTCTCTTTCAATTCTGGTTTCCTCAGTGTATATGCCCAGCAGTGGGATTGCTAGGTCATATGGCAGTTCTATTTCCAGTTTGTTAAGGAATCTCCACCCTGTTCTCCATCTTGGCTGTACCAGTTTGCATTCCCACCAACAGTGTAAGAGGGTTCCCTTTTCTCCAACCCTCTCCAGCATTTATTGTTTGTGGACTTTATGATGGTGGCCATTCTGACTGGCATGAGATTTTACATCTTTGTGGTTTTGATTTGCATTTCTAATAATGAGTGATGTTGAGCATCTTTTCATGTGTTTATTAGCCATCTGTATGTCTTCTTTGGAGAAATGTCTGTTTAGTTATTTGGCCCACTTTTTGATTTGGTTCATTTTTCTGGTATTGAGCTGCATGAGCTGCTTGTATATTTTGGAAATTAATTCTTTGTCAGTTGTTTCATTTGCTATTATTTTCTCTGATTCTGAAAGCTGCCTTTTCACCTTGCTTATAGTTTCCTTCGTTGTGCAAAAACTTTTAACTTTTTTAGCTCCCATTTGTTTATTTTTATTTTTATTTCCATTACTCTGGGAGGTGAGTCATAGAGGATCTTTCTGTGATTTATGTCAGAGAGTGTTCTGCCTATGTTTTCCTCTAAGATTCCTATAGTTTCTGGTCTTACATTTAGATCTTTAATCCATTTAGAGTTTATATTTTGTGTATGGTGTTAGAAAGTGTTCTATTTTCATTCTTTTACATGCAGTTGCTAATGTCATTCTTTTTTTAATTTATTTTAATTGGAAGCTAAATACTTTACAATATTGTAGTGGTTTTGCCATACATCGACGTGAATCAACCATGGGTTTACATGTGTTCCTCATCCTGAACCCCCCCTCTCACCTCCCTCCCCATCCCATCCTTCTGGGTCATCCCAGTGCACCAGCCCTGAGCACCCTGTCTCATGCATCAAACCTGGACTGGCGATCTGTTTCACATATAATATACATGTTTCAATGTTATTCTCTCAGGTCATCCCACCCTCGCCTTCTCCCACAGAGTCCAAAAGAGTGTTCTATACATCTGTGTCTCTTTTGCTGTCTCGCATATAGGGTCATCATTACCATCTTTTTAAATTTCATATATATATGCGTTAGTATACTGTGTTGGTGTTTTTCTTTCTGGCTTACTTCACTCTGTATTAATAGACTCCAGTTTCATCCACCTCATTAGAACTGATTCAGTTGTATTCTCTTTAATGGCTGAGTAATATTCCATTGTGTATATATACCACAGCTTTCCTATCCATTCATCTGCCAATGGACATCTAGGTTGCTTCCATGTCCTGTCTATTGTTAACAGTGCTGTGATGAACACTGGGGTACATGTGTCTCTTTCAATTCTGGTTTCCTCGGTGTGTATCCCCAGCAGTGGGATTGCTGGGTCATATGGCAGTTCTATTTCCAGTTTTTTAAGGAATTTCCACACTGTTCTCCATTGTGGCTGTACTAGCTTGCATTCCCACCAACAGTATAAGACGGTTCCCTTTTCTCCACACCCTCTCCAGCATTTATTGTTTGTAGACTTTTGGATAGCAGCCATTCTGACCAACGTGAGATGGTACCTCATTGTGGCTTTGATTTGCATTTCTCTGATAATGAGTGATGTTGAGCATCTTTTCATGTGTTTGTTAGCCATCTGGATGTCTTCTTTGGAGAAATGTCTGTTTAGTTCTTTGGCCCATTTTTTGATTGGGTCATTTATTTTTCTAGAATTGAGCTGAAGGAGCTCCTTGTATATTTTTGAGATTAATTCTTTGTCAGTTGCATCATTTGCTATTATTTTCTCCCATTCTGAAGGCTATCTTTTCACCTTGCTTATAGTTTCCTTTGTTGTGCAGAAGCTTTTAATTTTAATTAGGTCCCATTTGTTTATTTTTGCTTTTATTTCCAATATTCTGGGAGGTGAGTCATAAAGCATCCTGCTGTGATTTACATCAGAAAGTGTTTTACCTATGTTTTCCTCTAGGAGTTTTATAGTTTCTGGTCTTATGTTTAGATCTTTAATCCATTTAGAGTTTATTGTTGTGTATGGCATTAGAAAGTGTTCTAGTTTCATTCTTTTACAAGTGGTTGACCAGTTTTCCCAGCACCACTTGTTAAAGAGATTGTCTTTTCTCCATTGTATATTCTTGCCTCCTTTGTCAAAGATAAGGTGTCCATAGGTGCGTGGATTTATCTCTGAGCTTTCTATTTTGTTCCATTGATCTATATTTCTGTCTTTGTGCCAGTACTATACTGTCTTGAT
The DNA here is from genome assembly GCF_032405125.1 of Capricornis sumatraensis. Classification (NCBI taxonomy): domain Eukaryota; kingdom Metazoa; phylum Chordata; class Mammalia; order Artiodactyla; family Bovidae; genus Capricornis; species Capricornis sumatraensis. The sequence goes on along the minus strand of NC_091092.1, from coordinate 23,245,737 downwards.
GACTGTAGCTTTGTAGTATAACCTGAAGTCAGGCAGGTTGATTTCTCCAATTATACTCTTCTTTCTCAAGATTGCTTTGGCTATTCGAGGTTTGTTGTATTTCCATGCAAATTGTGAAATTATTTGTTCTAATTCTGTGAAAAATACCATTGGTAGCTTGATAGGGATTGCACTGAATCTATAGATTACTTTGGGTAGTATACTCCTCTTCACTATATTGATTTTTCCAATCCACGAACATGGTGTATTTCTCCATCTGTTTGTGTCCTCTTTGATTTCTTTCATCAGTGTCTTATAGTTTTCTATATATAGGTCTTTTGTTTCTTTAGGTAGATATATTCCTAAGTATTTTATTCTTTTTGTTGCAATGGTGAATGGAATTGTTTCCTTAATTTCTCTTTCTGTTTTCTCATTGCTAGTGTATAGGAATGCAAGGGATTTCTGTGTGTTAATTTTATATTCTGCAACTTTATTATATTCATTGATTAGCTCTAGTAATTTTCTGGTGGAGTCTTTAGGGTTTTCTATGTATAGGATCATGTCATCTGCAAACAGTGAGAATTTTACTTCTTCTTTTCCAGGCTGGATTCCTTTTATTTCTTTTTCAGCTCTAATTGCTGTGGCGAAAACTTCCAAAACTATGTTGAATAGTAGTGGTGAGAGTGGGCACCCTTGTCTTGTTCCTGACTTTAGGGGAAATGCTTTCAATTTTTCACCATTGAGGATAATGTTTGCTGTGGGTTTGTCATATATAGCTTTTATTATGTTTAGGTATGTTCCTTCTATTCCTGCTTTCTAGAGGGTTTTTATCATAAATGGATATTTAATTTTGTCAAAGGCTTTCTCTGCATCTATTGTGATAATCATATGGTTTTTATCTTTCAATTTGTTATTATGGTGTATTATATTGATTGATTTGCAGATATTTAAGAATCCTTGCATCCCTGGGGTAAAGCCCATTTTGTCATGATGTATGATCTTTTCAATATTTTGTTGGATTCTGTTTGCTAGAATTTTGTTAAGGATTTTTGCATCTATGTTCATCAGTGATATTGGCCTGTAATTTTCTTTTTTTGTGGCATCTTTGTCTGGTATTGGTAATCAGGTGATGGTGGCCTCATAGAATGAGTTTGGAAGTTTACCTTCCTCTGCAATTTTCTGGAAGAGTTTGAGTAAGATAGGTGTTAGCTCTTCTCTAAATTTTTGCTAGAATTCCGCTGTGAAGGAGTATGGTCCTGGGCTTTTGTTTGCTGGAAGATTTCTGATTACAGTTTCAATTTCCATGCTTGTGATGGGTCTGTTAAGATTTTCTATTTCTTCCTGGTTCAGTTTTGGAAAGTTATACTTTCTAAGAATTTGTCCATTTCTTCCAAGTTGTCCATTTTATTGACATATAGTTTCTGATAGTAATCTCTTATGATCCTTTGCATTTCTGTGTTGTCTATTTCACATTGTCCCAGAGGTCCCTGAGATTGTTCTCATTTCTTTTAATTCTTTTTTCTTTTTTCCTCTCTGCTTCATTTGTTTCCACCATTTTATCTTCTACCTCACTTATCCTAACTTTTGCCTCCATTATTCTACCATTGGTTCCATCCAGAGTGTTTTTGATCTCATTTATTGCATTATTCATTATATATTCACTCTTTATATAGAGGGAGGAAGGAGATAGAGGTGAACAGGAGGAGAAAAGCGGGAGTCAAAGGATAGAGATAGATCTAGGCAGTACTCTGTTCCGTAAGTGTTCTCCGCAGCCTGGAACACACACAGAGATTCAGAGTTGGGTAGAGAAGATAAGGGGGAGGGAGGAGATAGAGTTGACCTGGGGGAAAAAAATGGAGAATCAAAACGGGGAGAGAATAATCAAGCCAGTAATCACACTTGTACGTAAAAATGGGTATGGAATATTGGATTCTTAAATGTACAAATTGGAGAAGGACATGGCAACCCACTCCAGTGTTCTTGCCTGGAGAATCCCAGGGATGGAGGAGCCTGATGGGCTGCCGTCTATGGGGTTGCACAGAGTTGGACATGACTGAAGCGACTTAGCAGCAGCAGCAGCAGCAAATGTACAAAATTGATAACAAATACCAAAAAGCAAAGATTAAAAATCTAGAGTAGAGGTTAGACTTTCAAAAATACAACATTAAAAAACAAACAAACAAACAAAATCACAAAAAGTATAAGAAACATATATGAAATTTTCTTCAAAAATCGGGTCTTTTTTTTGCAAGGTAATAGTAGGTTATAAAAATGAAAATTAAAGGAGTAATAGAGGACTTAAAGAAAAAAGAAAAAATTAAAAAATTAAAAAAAATAATAATGGTAAAAATATATCTAGGAATTTCTCTGGAGCTGTTGCGGGCAGTTTGGGGTCAGTTCAGTTTCAGATAGTTCCTTGTTCCAGCTTATACTTCTCAAGATCTATAGGCCCCTTCCAATGTAGTCGATGTTAACTACAGGGATTTTAATCTGTTTCACCTGTCACTTCCAATGCGGTTCCCTCTGTTTATTTGGCTTCTTCTGTTTGTAGGTCTCTTCAGTGTCTAATTTCCGCCCTGACACAAGGGGGCGAAGGTGGTCTCTTGTTTAGGCTCATTTGCTCAGTCGTGCTGTGAGGAGGGAGGAACACTGCAAACAAATATCACTGGTGTGTGTGGGAGTGCTCACAGTGTCTTGGCCACACTGGGTTTGCCCCTGCTCACAGCGTGTGTGCTTTCCCAGTCTACACTGCTCAGGTTCCAGGTTGTTCTGCAGGGAACGGGCCCTGTGTTGCGTGCACTTCCCAGGTTTAAGCCACTCAGGTTCAGGTTCTCCACAAAGGCACAGACTCGGTTGGGCCTGCGTTTTGTGCTCTTCCCAGGTCCAAGCAGCTCAGGCAACCAGGTGCTTGGCGAGCTCACTCTCCCCAGGCAGTGAGTGCATCTTATCACCTCCCCAGTCCCAGCCGCTCAGTTTCCTGGGTGGCAGCAGGTGTGCCCATCTCCAGTGTGCCATATGTCTCTTCTGGGAAGCTGATCTCTGGCTGCGACCCTCTAGGCTGATATCAACCTTCCAGAATCCCAGGAAGTCTTGGTTAGAAACTGGAAGCCTGTTCACAGTTTGGTAGGGGATGCCATCTCTGGGGCCGAGTTTGCCCCTTTCCGGCTCTGGCTGGCACACGCCTGCCCCCTGCCTCTGGCGGGGGATGGGCCGGTCCACAGCCTGCTAGCTCTCCTGTGGTATTCGCTCAGTCCTTTGTTCTGTAAGTGGCCGGCAGTACGTTAGGGCTTTTCACGGGAAAGTTTTGGTTCTCTCTCTTTTTTTCTCTCTCTCTGAGAGTTTGGGTTACTATCTCACGTTAGCTCCCTTAGATTGTCTTGTGTGCATTCAGGCCTGGTCCTTACCCTAAGCAATGCAGCCCGTGCCTCCCTGTTGAGCCCCTTCTTGCTGGTGCCGGACACGAGCATCTGGGCTACTTCTCTGTTGGGAGTTACTGTTAGGAACATATTCTGTGGGGTTTATTTATTTAGTTAGTTTTCCTCCCAGTTATGTTGCCCTCTGAGATTCCAAAACTCCCCACAGACCCAATAGTGAGAGGGTTTCCTGGTGTTTGGAAACTTCTCTTTTACAACTCCCTCCCAGGATGGGTGTCCATCCCTAACTCTTTTGTCTCTCTTTTTATCTTTTATATTTTGTCCTACCTCCTTTCGAAGACAATGGGTGCCTTTCTGGGTGCCTAGTGTCCTCTACCAGCGTTCAGAAGTTGTTTTGTGGAATTTGCTCAGCGTTCAAATGTTCTTTCGATGAATTTGTTGGGGAGAAAGTGGTCTCCCTGTCCTATTCCTCCACCATTTTAGGACCATCCTCTAATGCCGGGAGCCACCACGGGAGATCCCACCCATGACAAGGTCATGTGGAAGAGAACTGTTAAGCAAGGCTTCAGGACTCAACGGGCTCCCTAAGCTTTCTCGAGCATCTACACCAAAACCAGAATCTGTCTGTTTTACTATTTCATGACTTTCACCAACTCCTCTGACATTAACAGGAGGCTATTCCTGACCACCTTTCTCTGGAAAAAATTAACTTAAGGCTATAGCTAATAAGTCTCCTGGACATGAGAAAAATATTTCCAATCAAAATCCCTCTGTTAGCATTTTAGCTTGCTTGGCGGGTATATCCAGACTCTTGCAGCTACGCATATGATTATTTACATCCTCCCAACTGTGAGAGGCATGTAAAGCCTAAAACATAGAGCCTTTTAAAGAGTTAAAAGTTATTAGAGTAGTGCTAGGCATAGGATTTCATTATTGGGCCAATGCTTGTTGCTAAGTTCCCATATCTCTTATCCACTGTGCACCTGGGAGTGCATTAGTTAACATAGTTGAAAAGTAAGAAAAACAAGTGTAGCCTTAAAATTAACCACGTCAGACTTTTGAGCTAATTGGTTCTTTCTTGTAACTCACTGCACCTTCTCTTCGTGAAAATGTAAATCTGTTTGATACTTTCTGAGGCTGACATAGATTAAAAATATAAGGAAAAACATTTCAAGGGAAAATAAGTTTTCTGGTTGAACAGCCTTTATCAAAAGAGGGTCATAAAATGTTCACAGACCTCCAAGGCCAGAAGATAATGTACACAATATTGTTTTTGGGAAAGGTTTGCAGAAATAATCCTGGTTTCAATAAAGACAAAACAGATGTAATGTTTGGGCTGACTCTGTATGACTTTGCATCTTTCATTTCCCTCTATGTATAAGACAAGGTATAAAAGTACCTTTTAAAAATAAAGCTATTGGGCCTCGCTTGAAAAAGCTTGGTCACCCCGTGTTTTTCTTTTTTCTCTTTTTTTCTATCTTATTTTCTTTTCCAGGCTGATCCCTTGGAGCATAGAAGCTTCCTGCGTTCACTTATCTGCCCAGGTTTCTAAGACCTGAACGGGAGGACATTCTGCGTCTTCACTCCCTCGGGAGACCAGGAAGGCACCTGTGGCCTCCGTGAACAGGGCAAACTTCTTGTCTCAAAGTTTTATTGGCTTTCTATGTAAACCAAGGAATATCAGCCTCTTTCTCTCCTCTATTTTCTTATCTACAATATTCTTTCCTTATCTCTCTCTAAATCATCCGCCGACGCCGTTTTTCCTTCAGGTTCCCCTGGATCCTGCGGGGGCTGGACCCCGGCACTCTAGCTTTATTAACAGCAGTGCTTCCTAAGGCCCTCTTGACCTCGCACTCCAGAATGTCTGTCTCTGGGTGACTGAACACACCATCAAAAAATCCGGTTCATTAGGATCTTTTTCATACAGTTCTTCCATGTATTCTTTCCATCTCTTCTTGATCTCTTCAGCGTTTACTAGGTCTCTGCCATTACTGTCCATTACTGTGCCCATCTTTTCCTGAAATGTTTCCTTGACGTTTTTGATTTTCATGAAAAGATCTCTATTCTTTATTTTCATGAAGAGATCTCTAGTCTTTCTCTCTCTGTTATTTTCTTTTTGTTTTATACACTGTTCATCAAGAAAGGCCGTCTTGTGTCTCTTTGATCTTCTTTGGAACTCTGCGTTTAGTTGGATGTACCTTTCCCTTTCTCCCTTGGCTTTTGCTTCTCTTTTTGCTTCAGATCTTTCAAAGCCTCCTGAGATAACCCCTTTGCCTTCTTGCTTTTCTTTTTCTTTGGGACAGCTTTTTTTTTGCTGCTGTCCATACAGTGTTATGGACCTCCATCCATAGTTCTTCAGGCACACTGTTAACTAGATCTAATCCCTTGAAACTATTTGTTACCTCCACTGCATATTCATAGGGGATTGGATTTCACAGCTACCTGGCAGTCCTAGTGGTTTTCCCAGCTTTTGTTAGTTTAAGCCTGAATTTTGCTATGAGAAGCTGATGACCAGATCCACAGTCAGTTCCAGGTCTTGTTTTTCCTGACTGCATACAACTTCTCCATCTTTGGCTACAATTTGGATACCAATTTGACTTTGGTGTTGACCAGTTGGTGATGTCCATGTGTAAAGTCGTCTCTTGTGCTGTTCAGAAGGGGTATGTGCTATGACAAGTGGATTGTCTTGGCAGAATTTAGTTAGCGTTTGCCCTGCTTCATTTTCTTCTCCAATGCCAAACTTGCCTGTTACTCCAGGTTATCTTTTGACTTCCTACTTTGGCATACCAATCCCCACTGATGAATAGAACATCTATTTTTGATTTTAATTCTAGGAGGTTTTCTATGTCTTCATAGGATTGATCAGCTTTGGGTTCTTCAGCATCTGTGGTAGGGGCAGTTCAGTTCAGTTCAGTTGCTCAGTCGTGTCTGACTCTTTGCGACCCCATGAATCGCACGCCAGGCCTCCCTGTCCATCACCAACTCCCGTAGGGGCATGGGCTTGAATTACTGTGTTGTTGAATAGCTTGCCTTGGAAACGGCCTAAGATCTCTCCGTCATTTTGGAGGCTTCACCCCAGTAGTTCTTATTGGGAATCTTTTGTTGATTATGAGGGCTATTTCATTTCTTCTATGGGATTCTTGCCACCATAGTCAATATAATGGTCATCTGAATTAAATTCACCCATTTCTGTCCAGTTTAGTTCACTGTTACCCAGGATGTTGATGATTATTCTCACTGCCGTTAGAGTGAGTATAAAGATGAAGAAAGCTAATAAGTTAATATAGATATGGAAAGTCCTATTCTAGTTACTAAGAAAATAAAATTTAAAATATAGCATTAGAGCAAACCAAATACTACACTGAGAACATTCATTTATAAATGAAGAACAGTAAAGATAAAAAGGACAAAAATTTGAAGTTTTGAAAAAGCAAAAATACAATGGCAGTCATAAATTTGATCATCTAAATAATGATGCAATAGATGAATTGAACAATCTAATCAAAAAGCAAACATTTTTAGACTCGATAAAAATCAAAGATCCAACTATAGGCTATCTATGGGAGAGATAATTTAGAGTCAAAGATATAGATTTTAAGTGAAATGACTGAAAACTATATATCAGGCCAACATTAACCAAACAGATAATTGGCTGTACTGTACTAATGTCAACCAAAAATGATTTTTATTAAAAACTGTTACTAGGGATAAAGGACATTTACAATGATAAACAGGGGGGTCTATTAGAAAGACACTTAACAAGACAACTGAAAAATGCCTGGAGGAAAAAAAACCTGGTAGAAATGAAGAGAGAAATAGACAATTCAAAAATAATTGCTAGACTTTACTGATCCACTTTCAATAAGGGATAGAAAGTCTAGGCAGAAGATTAACTATGAAGTAGTTACAGTGTGTTAATGCTGGGCTTCCCTGGTGGCTCAGAGGTTAAAGCGTCTGCCTGCAATGCAGGAGACATGGGTTCGATCCCTGGGTCAGGAAGATCCCCTGGAGAAGGAAATGGCAACCCACTCGAGTATTCTTGCCTCGGAAAGCCCATGGACACAGGAGCCTGGTGGCCTACAGTCCATGGGGTGGACATGACTGAGCGACTTCACTTTCACTTTCAGAGAGCTTGAATGATAATATAAACCAACTGAACCTAATAGATATGTATAGAGCAATTTATCCAATACAGGATATGCATTCTTCTTAAGAGTGCAAGGGACATTCTCCAGGATCCCCTATATGCTAGGACATAACACAAATCTAAATAAATTTTGAAGGGCTCAAACCACATCGAGTACATCCTCTGAATATAATGAAATTAGAAAACAAAGCATTTTGAGAGACAGACTGATAGTGGATGTTAAGCAGCATACTCCTAAATAGTCAATGGGTCAAAGAAAGAATCACAAGTAGAAAATGTACTTGATCCTTGAACAATGTGGGATTTAGGGGACCAACCTTTTCTGCAGTTGAAAATTCGTGTGTAACTTATAGTCGGCCCTCCATCTACGTGGTTCTTCTACACCCGCAATTTCACCTCTGCAGATTCAACCAGCTGCAGATGGTGTGGTGCTGTAGTATTTACCACTGAAAAATAATCTTTGTATAAGTGGACCTGCACAGTTAATACTCCTGTTGTTCAAGGATCAACTTTACTTTGAGAAGAATGAAAGCAAAAACAAACCACACCTAAGGTAGGGGATGTAGCGAGCCAAACTCAAATAGGCAGCCATAGTAAACAATAAATATTAGAGCAAAATAAATGAAGGAGAGAATAGAAAAACCACAGAGGTACTCAACAAATGAAAATTTTGTTATTTAAAAAGGTAAAAAAATTGACACAACTTTAACAATATTGTTCAAGGGAGGAAGAAGAATCAAATTACTAAAATCAGAAATAAAAAAGGAAAAATTACTACCAACTTTAGAGAAATAAATATAGTTGTAAAGGAATACCATGGCACTAAATAGAAAACTTAGATGAAATGAACAGTTTTATAGAAATACACAAATGACTGAAAATGACTCAAGAAGAAAATGAAAATCTGAAGAGCAAAGGGATAGAATTAATCATTTTTAAACTTCTTGCCCAACCTACCTCACAAAACTCCCTCCCTCACTCCCCGCACCCTATCTAGACCTAGATAGCCTCTCTGGTGAATTCTACTGAATATTTAAACCAAAAGTCATGCCAATTCACCACACATGGATTGTAAATGTATTTATAGAATTGGAAAGGAACATTTCACAGCTCATTCTATGAGGCAGTATTACTCAGATGCAAAAACTAGAGGCCAATTATTTTGTAGAGTGCTCCTGAATTTTGGTTCATCCAGTACTTGCTAATGATGAACTTCAGTTTTGCATCTTTGACAGGAAAATGACAGGAATGATGCTGTGTTCATATCATCTCATTTTATCAGGTGGTTCATGATTTTAATGTGTCCCAATATTGATAATATTAATTGGTATCACTTGATTAAAGTGGTTGCTGTCAAGCTTCTCCACTGTCAAGTTACTCTCCCCTATTCTGTAATTAAAACCTTTTTTTGTGTATTGTAAATTACAGAAATATTTTATTTTTCAATAGATGGGGAAACAGTGGAAACAGTGGCTGACTTTATTTTTCTGGGCTCCAAAATCACTGCAGATGGTGATTGCAGCCATGAAATTAAAAGATGCTTACTCCTTGGAAGGAAAGTTATGACCAACCTAGAAAGCATATTAAAAAGCAGAGACATTACTTTGCCAACAAAGGTCCGTCTAGTCAAGGCTATGGTTTTTCCAGTGGTCATGTATGGATGTGAGAGTTGGACTATAGAGAAAGCTCAGTGCTGAAGAATTGATGCTTTTGAACTGTGGTGTTGGAGTAGACTCTTGAGAGTCCCTTGGACTGCAAGGAGGTCTAGCCAGTCCATCCTAAAGGAGATCCGTCCTGGGTGTTCATTGGAAGGACTGATGCTGAAGCTGAAACTCCAGTACTTTGGCCACCTGATGCGAAGAGCTGACTCATTTTAAAAGACCCTGATGCTGAGAGGGATTGGGGGCAGGAGGAGAAGGGGACGACAGAGGATGAGATGATTGGATGGCATCACCGACTCAATGAACATGGGTTTGGGTAGACTCCAGGAGTTGATGATGGACAGGGAGGCCTGGCGTGCTGTGGTTCATGGGGCTCACAAAGAGTCAGACATGACTGAGCATCTGAACTGAACTGAAACTTTAGATTTATTAATTTATATCTATTTAACTAATAGTCTATTATTTTACTAAATGAATCATAATCTGTCTCTATCATTATTTATTTTGAAGTTCATATTGTTCTAACCTTGGCCAGTGGGAACCTCCTTAAGCTGGTCTCTGTCCTTTTGACATCTCCCCATCATTCTTTGAACAATTTGATGTTTTAGTATGAGGTTCATGGGGTTCTCAAAGAAAGAATATTGAAGTTGTTTGCCATTCCCTTCTCCAGTGGACCATGCTTGGTCAGAACTCTCCACCATGACCAGTCCATCTTGGGTGGCCCTACAAGGCACGGCTCATTGTTTTACTGAGTTAGACAAGGCTGTGGTCCATGTCCTGCAATGCGGGAGACCTGGGTTCAATCCCTGGGTCGGGAAGATCCCCTGGAAAAGGAAATAGCAACTCACTCCAGTATTCTTGCCTGGAGAATCCCATGAACAGAGAAGCCTGGTGGGCCACAGTCCATGGGGTCACAAAGAATGATCAGATTGGTGAGTTTTCTGTGATTGTGGTTTTCAGTCTGTCTGCCCTCTGATGGAGAAGGGTAAGAGGCTTATGGAAACTTCCTGATGGGAGAGACTGACTGAGGGGGAAACTGGGTCTTGTTCTGATAGGCAGGACCATGCTCAGTAAATCTTTAATCCAATTTTCTGTTGATGGTTGGGGCTGTGTTCTCTCCCTGTTATTACCTGGGGCCAAACTATGATGGAGGTAATAAAGATAATGGTGACCTCCTTCAAAGGGTCCCATCCACACACTGCTACACTCAGTGCCCCCAACCCTGAAGCAGGGCACCGCCACCCCATGCCTCCACCAGAGACTCCTGGACACTCAAGGACAAGTCTGGGTCAGTCTCTTGTGGGGTCACTGCTCCTTTCTGTTGGGTCCTGGCATGCACAAAGTTCTGTTTGTGCCCTCCAAGAGTCTATTTCCCCAGTCCTGTGTAAGTTCTGGCAGCTTTATGTTGGGGCTATAAGTGACCTTCTCCAAGAGAGTTTATGCCATACCCAAGTCTGCTAAACTCAGCCATACCCAAGTCTGTTGCACCCAGAGCCCCTGCCCCTGCGGCAGTCCACTGCTGACCTGTATCTCCACAAGAGACTCTCAAACACAGCTCTGTCCCAGTCTCCATGGGAACTCTGGCTGCTTGTGCACACAAGGTTTGTTTGAGCCCTCTGAGCCTCTCTGACAGGTATATTGCAAAGGAACCTGGAATGTTAGGTCTATGAAGCAAGGCACATTGGAAGTGATCAAACAGGAGAAGATGGCAAGAGTGAACATCAATATTTTAGGAATCAACAAACCAAAATGGACTGTAATGGGTGAATTAAACTCAGATGATCATTATATCTACTACTGTGGACAAGAATCCCTTAGAAGAATCAGAGTAGTCATCATAGTCAACAAAAGAGTCCACAATGCAGTATTTGGATGCAGTCTCAACAATGAAAGAATGATCTCTGTTCGTTTCCAATGCAAACCATTCAATATCAAAGTAATTCAAGTCTATGGCCCAACCAGTAATGCTGAAGAAGCTGAAGTTGAATGGTTTTATGAAGACCTACAAGACCTTCTAGAACCAGCACCCAAAAAAGATGTGTTTTTCATTATGGGGACTGGAATGCAAAAGTGGGAAGTCAAGAAATACCTGGAGTAACAGGAAAATTTGGCCTTGAAGTACAGAATGAAGCAGGGCAAAGGCTAACAGTTTTTCCAGGAGAACGCACTGGTTATAGCAAACACCCTCTTCCAACAACACAAGAGAAGACACTACACATGGACATCACCAGATGGTCAACACCGAAATCAGATTGATTATGTTCTTTGCAGCCAAAGATGGAGAAGCTCTATATAGTCAGCAAAAACAAGACTGGGAGCTGACTGTGGCTCAGATCATGAACTCCTTATTGCCAAATTCAGACTTAAATTGAAGAAAGTAGGGAAAACCACTAGACCATTCAGGTATGACCTTAATTGAATACATTGTGATTATACAGTGGAAGTGAGAAATTGATTCAAGGGATTAGAATGATAAAGTGCCTGAATAACTGTGGATGGAAGTTTGTGACATTGTACAGGAGGCAAGGATCAAGACCATCCCCAAGAAAAAGAAATGCAAAAATGCAAAATGGTTGTCTGAGGAGGGCTTACAAATAGCTGTGAAAAGAATAGAAGTGAAAGGCAAAGGAGAAAAGGAAAGATATACTCATTTATTCCTCAGTGATCAATGCAAAGAAATAGAGGAAAAGAATAGAATGGGAAAGACTAGAGATATCTTCAAGAAAATCTGAGATATCAAGAGAACATTTCATGCAAAGGTGGGCCCAATAAAGGACAGAAATGGCATGGACCTAACAGACGCAGAAGATATGAAGAAGAGATGGCAAGAATACACAGAAGAACTATACAAAAAACATCTTCATGAACCAGATAATCACGATGGTGTGATCACTCACCTAGAGTCAGACATCCTGGAATTCAAAGTCAAGTGGGCCTTAGAAAGCATCATGATGAACAAAGCTAGTGGGGGTGATGTAATCCAGTTGAGCTATTTCAAATCTTAAAAGATGATGCTGTGAAAGTGCTTCACTCAATATATTTTCTTCAATTATATAAATGGATTCATTTGAATCTCAGTGGAGAAGAGGCACAGACTATTAAAAACTTGAATAATAAGCCTATAGTTTTTCAAAACTACATGAAGAAGACACATAATAAAATCAAGATTCTGATAAAATACATATACGGTTGTAGTAAAACTTGTAAATGTACAGTTGCAATGGCAACTGGTACTAATACAGATTTGGTTAATATCTAGTAAGTATATAAGAGAATCAAAACAAACAAAAAAAGGCGAGGGGGGAGAAATTCGTGCTGAACTTAAACTTTTGTGTGGAGGCACTAAACATTAGTGGACAAAGCAATACTCAGGAAAAGAAAGTGTTGTCAGTGTTCAATTAAAAATAAATATTTTCCAATATACATGATTTCAACTTATCAGTCCTTCATGAAAAAATAATTAGAAGACTAAGCAAAATAATCAGTGATGGTATAAACAGCAGCAGAATTCTGGTGAGCAGAAGATCTATTTAAACCTCAGATTAAAGATAAAACACCTGAAGAATTTATGGTAATGAAACACAATAGACATGCTTCAATGGAAATATGGAAATAAGATAACTTTTTAGAGTAGACTGGTGAAATTAAACAGTGAGATACCACTACATGCTTACTAAAATGGTCAAATAGAAAAATCTGACAAAATCAACTACTGGCAAAGATGAGGAACAGGAACTCTCATTCGTTGTTAGTGGGATTGCAAAATGGTAGAGTCACTTTGGAAGCAATTTCTTACAGAGCTAAACATTGTCATACCACATGATCTAACAGTTATGCTCCTAGAGAGTTCAACAATTGATTTGATAGCTAATGCCCACATAAAAACATGCACATGAATTTTATAACAGCTTAGTTTATATTCTCTCTCACACACACACACACACAAATTGGAAGCAACCAAAGTGTCCTTTGGCCTTCCCTAGTGGCTTAGATGGTAAAGTGTCTGCCTACAATGTGGGAGTCCTGGGTTTGATCCCTGGGTCGGGAAGATCCTCTGGAGAAGGAAATGGCAACCCACTCCAGTACTCTTGCCTGGAAAATCCCATAGATGGAGGAGTGGGGTAGGCTATAGTCCATGGGGTTGCAAAGAGTCAGACACGACTGAGTGACTTCACTTACTTAGAGTGCCCTTTAATATATGACTGGATAAACAAACTACGGTACATCAACATAACAGAATATTACTCAAGAATGAAAAGAAATGAGCTATCAAATCACAAACAGAGATGGATGAAACCAAAATGAATGTTATTAAGTAAAATAAGCTCATCTGTAAAAGGTTATACACTGCATGCTGCCGATTATATGACATTCTGGAAAAGGTAAAACTGTAGAGCGAATAAAAAATATCAGAGGCTTTTTTTCTCTTGCTTCAGAATAGTTTTATTATTTTGTATAAGGTATGTCAACGCTCTACAATTCTTCACCTACTTTGATGCACAAATCCACTCAATTGGATTCTTCATTGCCCCAGAGCTCATATACTGTAATGTTGTTGTGTGCATCTACAGAAACGTCGACATTGGAAGGATTGAGGTAACTCCCATTTGCCGTGGTGAGTTTCAGATTCTGCATACTGGACACAAATTTTACAAGGTCCATCATGAGCAGGATTAAGGTTTGGAACATGTAGTCTTTGTTGGGAGATGCCTTTTCCTTTTTCCTTCTGGGAGAGCAAAATGAAGTGCCCTGATGGGCAGGAGAATTCTGCACATTACTGTAGCCACTTTCTCCTGCCAACTTCACTGTCAGGTACATCAGCACAGTGAGAAAAATCCAGAACAACGTGATCTCAAGCCAGTTTTGGGCATGCTCTGGTAGATTCTGCCAAATAAAAAAGCACCCTCTGCACAGAACCTTCCCCTGGAGTTCTTCGGCTTTCTCTCTTAGAGAAGTAAAAATTAAGGCAGAAACATAGGTAACACCCGTGGATAAGCACAGGAACCATTTGAGGGACCACATGGTGAGCTGAGAGGAAAAGGCCCTTGGTGCTCTGGTCTGCCCAGGCACTTGGAGACTGAGGACCAGCCAGGGCTGAGCCCTTGCTGATGTCACAGAGGGCCCCGCCCCAGCCAGAACCCATGTGGCCATTGTGACGACTTCAGGACACAGGATAAGGAGGCTTGCAGAGGTCAACTGGGAGTAGGGCTTAAAGAGAAATGGCAACATTTCCAGCGGGCAATTGAAAAAGAGGTGGGGAATGACAGGATGCTATCTCCTTGCCTGTGTATTCTTTCTGAACCTGGTGTTCTACTGGGAGGGTGAGTTCATCTTCTATTTTTATTTTTCCATTTGTTAAATCCAGACACTGGGTGAGCAGAGCAGACTCGTGGGCATGTGCCCCTGTGGAGCAGAGCGCCAAGTGGGAAAGAAAGATAGTAAATGATAGGCCACCAACTAGGAGCCACTGATGTGTTTTCTGTGGCCTACAGTGTTCCTAAAAATGACTGTGCTAAATTGCTAAGTTGTGTTTGGCTTTATGAGACCCCATGGACTATGCCCACGAGGCTCCTCTGTCCCTGGGATTCCCCAGGCAAGAATACTGGAGTGGGTTGCCATTTCCTTCTCTCCAGGCATAGAGGATGTTTTAGAGCAGTGGAACTTTTCTGTATGATGTTATGGTAAATACATGACACTGCATATTTGTCAAAACCTGTAGAATCTTACAGCACCAAAAGTGAATCAATGTATGTATATTAAAAAAAAAACATTTTGACATAAAGAATGGAATACAGAATTTGACTAAACAATCTGATTATATTGCAAATGTATACAACCACCTCACTAAGATCTCCTGACTTAAGTAACTTTGGAAATGAACTGGAGTTTGCAAGACTGAAAGCCAAGATAAAAGCACTTGATCTAGTTGTTAGTGTTCTCTCTCATAGGGTTACAAGTTAACAATCTTGATACTGTTACACATGCATACTTGAATTAACAGTTAAGTAGACGGCACATGAGCATACATACATATGTTTCTTCGTTCTGTTAGCTGAAAGGGTCAAAGAGAAATGATACTCCCAAAATATGAAAGAATCAATGATGTAGAAATAAGCACAGATCTTGGTGCCTAATACTATTTTCCAAGAAAAGAAACCAGGCTTCTTGGAGAAATTACTGATTGTAGGGCTCAGAGAAGAAATATAGAAGAGGAGTGCAGGGGTTCTTATTGTATCAAAAAGGAAGTGCTAAAAAAAAATGCCCTGGAATAATGGGGTTATGTCAAAGAAGACAGGAATGAGCTTCCAATGGCCAAAACTAGAACAGGATGAACAACATAATTAATTAAGTCATCCTTTGGGATTATACCCCACAGTATAAAGCAACTATTCATAAAGCAATTCAGTGAGATCTATCAAGACAGGCATCCATGACAGGGGAGCATGGTGCCGTAGTGGGCCAGTTGAGAGGGTAGGGGTGAAGAGGATATCCATACAGACAGAGTATCCCAGTACAGGGAGTCAGAACTCAAATAAGGTGAAACGATAAGATCCACAAGAACAGGGAAGGGAGGTGTGTAGTATGAGATGTGAGAACTTGAGCAGGGAAAAAGGGATATCTGTGCTAGGACGTTTCATGGGTATTCAGTGCCAAAGTGGGATTAAGAGGCCTTCACAGAACAGAGAAGCCTGCCACAAGAGTCAGTTTAGTCCAGAGGATATTAAATAGGAGGCTGGCCAGGCATGCAGAGTAAAATTCTAAGTCCAGAGAAGAGAAAATCCATATGGAGGAGGCAGATTTGTGTGTGTAGGAAGTCAGAGCCCAAGCAAAAGGAGAAGGGCATGGATGTGGGGAAGCCCTGTGTAGGCAGTTAGATGCTGACTGGAACAAGGGGTACGTGGAGGTGACCCAGTGCAGAGTATCAAAGCCCAAGCAGGGTAAGGGGGGTATATCTATAAAAGAGTTGCCTGGAGTGGGTGCCAGAGTCTGAACATGTTGAGAAAGGCATTCACATGGGTTGGAGACAATCCAGCATTTTGCGATATCTGAGTCAGAGCTATATAGGGAGGATACACACACACAGGCATGCACACACACATGTACATTTTCCAGACTCTATCAAATGAGAGGAACTGGGAAATAATGAGTATATACAAGTCTCATATATTGGATTCCAAACTCCATTTTCCACTAAAAAATATTGGTACTTTGTGCAGAAACTGTTCATTCCATGAATCGGTCAGGGAAAGTACAAGGCATGTATAGAATATCTTGTACCAAAAGGATCAGTTATTCAAAGAATGATGGGGAGATGTCTGTCAAAAGGACAGAGAGCCCAGTTTAAGGAGGTTCCCACTATCTGAGGCTGGAACAATATGAATATCAAAATAAATAATGATAGTGACACGTCATGATACCTTTAGTAAAATAAGAGACTATTAATCAAATAGATTTAATTAAATTAATAAATCTAAAGTTTGGTGAGGAATAAAATATTTATATACTCTAAGATAGAAAAGAATGTTTTAATTACAACGTAGGGGAGAGTAACTTGACAGTGGAGAAGCTTGACAGCAACCACTTTAATCAAGTGATCCAAGGGAAAATCATCAATATTGGGATACATTGAAATCATGAACCACCTGATAGAATGAGATGATATGAACACAGTATCATTCCCACCATTTTCCTGTCAAAAATGAAAAACATGATATTCATCATGAGCAAATACTGGATGGAGCAAAGTTAAAGAGAATTCTTCAAAATAACTGGTCTCTAGTTTTAGCATTCAAGTTATACTGCCTCATAGAATGAGCTGCGAAAAGTCCCTTTCCACTTCTATGGATACATTTTGAATGCATGTGTGGCCAATTGGCATGACTTTTGGTTTAAATATAAGGTAGCATTCAGCAATGAGGCTATCTGTGTCTAGTTATGGTAGGGGGACTTTTGTGAGGTGGTGGGGCAAGATGTTTAAAAATACTAATTCTATCACTTTGCTATTCAAATTTTCATTTTCTTCTTGAGTCAATTTCCGTCATTTGTGTATTTCTAGAAATTTATCCATTTCAACTAAAATTTATAATTAGTGCCATGGTATTCCTTTACAATGATATTTATTTCTCTAAAGTTGGTAATATGTTTTCCTTTTTTACTCCTCATTTTAGTAATTTGAGTCTTCTTCCTCCCTTGATCAATATAGCTAAAGTTGTGCCAATATATTGACCTTTCTAAATAACAAAATTTTCCTTTGTTGAGTACCTCTGTCATTTTTCTATTCTCTATTTCCTTTATTTTGCTCTAATGTTTATTGTTTCCCATGGCTGCCTATTTGTATTTAGTTTGTTACATCCCCTAACTTAGGTGTGATGTATTTTTCTTTCATTCTCCTCAAAGTAATTCAAGTTGATGCCCTTACCATAGATGCCGAAGAAGCTGAAGCTGATCAGTCATATGAAGACCTAGAAGACCTCCTAGAACTAACACCAAAAACAGATGTATTCATCAGTGGGGATGGGTATTCCAAAGTAGGAAGTCAAGAGATACCTGGAATTACAGGCAAGTTTGCCCTGGAGAACAAAATGAAGCAGGGCAAAGGCTAACTGAATTCTGCCAAGAGAATGCACTCATCACAGCAAATACCCTTTCTGAATAACACAAAGGACGAGTTGACCCAAATGGTCAATACCGAAATCAAACTGATTACATTCTTGGTAGCCAAAGATGGAGAAGCTGTATGCAGTCAGAAAAAATAAGACCTGGAGATGCCTGTCTCTGCACATTAGCTTTTCATAGCAAAATTCAGGCTTAAACTAAAGAAAGCTGGGAAAACCATTAGCAGAGCCAGGTGCAACTGAAATCCAATCCCCTATGAATATGTTAGTGGAGGTGACAAATAGATTCAAGGGATTAGATCTAATTAACAGTGTGCCTGAAGAACTATGGATGGAGGACTGTAATACTGTACAGGAGGCAGTGAACAAAGCCATTCTAAAGAAAATGAAAAGCAAGAAGGCAAAGTGATTATCTCAGGAGGCTTTAAAATAGCGGAAGAAAGAAGAGAAGCAAAAACCAAGGGAGAAAGGGAAAGGTGCATCCAACTATAGGCAGTATTCCAATAAGAGCACCTTAGAGACATGAAGGGAGAAGGCAATGGCACCCCACTCCAGTACTCTTGCCTGGAAAATCCCATGGACAGAGGAGCCTGGTAGGCTGCAGTCCATGGGGTCGCAAAGAGTCAGGCACGACTGAGCAACTTCACTTTCACTTTTCACTTTCATGCATTGGAGAAGGAAATGGCAACCCACTCCAGTGTTCTTGCCTGGAGAATCCCAGAGACGGGGGAGCCTGGTGGGCTGCCGTCTATGGGGTCGCACAGAGTTGGACGCGACTGACGCGACTTAGCAGCAGCAGCAGCAGAGACATGAAGACCGTCATCAATGAACAGTGCATAAAACTAGAAGAAAACAACAGAAGGAGAAAGAATAGAGATCTTTTCATAAGAACTGGAAATATCAAATGAGCATTTTGGCCATCAGTTCAGTTCAGTTCAGTTGCTCAGTTGTGTCGGACTCTTTGCGACCCCATGAATCACAGCACTCCAGGCCTCCCTGTCCATCACCAACTCCTGGAGTTCACTCAGACTCACGTCCGTCCATCGAGTCAGTGATGCCATCCAGCCATCTCATCCTCTGTCCTGTAGACTGACTCATGCAGAAGCCAGAACCGTTTGGTCATGGAGGTGGGGATGGGAGAGCTTGGCTATTGCTCTGAACCTGGGGCCAGGCCAGTGAGTGGCTCTAGCAAACAGCTCTGGGCCATTGCAAGACACTGCCTTTAGCCTGTCCCCAGGTGCCCTGGCTTGCTCCCTAGCCCAAGGCCAGAGGATCTGGAGGGCCCTGGGCAAAGCCTGCAATATATCTTTAACTAAAGTCTTCTGAGAGCCTGACTCTGGTGGAGCTGGATTTCGAACTTCACTAATGGACCTGAGCTCAGTGTGCAGCTCCATATTTCTCTGCCCTCTTACAGTATCTTCTTTGGTGAGATTATTCAACGTATGACTAAAGTTGGTACCTTGGACCATCATGGTCCATTTCCACTAGCCCTCGATAACCAGATTCAACTGTTTCTATAACTCAGGTATTTTAGCTAACAATATCATGTGATGAGAAAGTTTTTGTCTTCCTCTAACTGAAATATTTTACTTAGCGTAATGTCCCTAAAGACATATATATTGCAAATGGGGGAACCATTTATTTATTCACTGCTGGAAGTATAGTTGCATTGTAATATTTTTAAATCAGTTTTTTATTTGAGTATAGTTCCTTTACATTGTTGTATTAGTTTCTGCTGTACATCAGTGTGAATCAATTATATGCTTATATAGATCCCTTCACGTTGGATTGTCTTCCCATTTATGTCACCAGAGAGCACTGAGAAGAGTTCCTTGTGCTTTTCTTTCTTATTTTGTCAGTAATTTAAATTGATTTCTTTATTTTAACTGGAGGATGATTACTATAAAACATTGTGATGGTTTTTGCCATACATCAAGCTTAGTGAGCCATAGGTATACATGTGTCCAATACATCTTTAAGCCCACCCCACATCCCTCCCCACCCTATTCCTTTGGGTTCTTCCAGATCACTGGCTTTGGATGCCCTGCTTCATGCATATGTATACCTGAAGGATGATTTTCCTGCATGAAGGAACTTTTGTACTTTTCTATGTTTCACATGTGAAAATACGGGTGCAGAGTTTTCTATGTGAAATATGAAATCTGCATTTCACTTTTGAAAATCTAGTTGTATATTTCTGGATGTAATACATGGCTTGTGGGATGTTACACATCTGGATATCTGTGCACACGTTTTCCTACATGAATATGGAATTGAGTATATCTCACATAGGACAATTTGATCATATATTTTCCTGCTTGAAGTATAGAATTTTATATATTTTCAATGTGAAAATCTCCATTAAGATCTTCTGACAGGAAGTATGTTCTCAATAGTTCAAATATGAAAGCATGATGCAAATTTTCACTCATGAAATAGAAACTTTGTAAATTTCAAAAATGAAAATCAAGGTACAGATTATCTTACCTGAAATATGCTATATTTTATACTTCACATAAAGACATTTGGGCCCAGATTTCCTTGATTTACATAGGCAATACTGTTATTTCACATACAAATATATGAGTGCTGTCATTTCTGCACTAAATATATGTAATTCTCTATAGTTCACATTTGAAAATCTAGGCACACATTGTGCTACATGATATATGGAATACACTCTATGAAAATCTGGATAAAGATTTTCTGATGGAAATATTGACTTGTTTATGTTACATTAATGAATATCTATGAGCACATTTTCCTACACAATATATGGAATTCTCCATATTAAACCTTTGAATATACGGACATTCTTTTTCCTACATTAAATTTTCTCTACAACACATATGAAAATATTACCATGGCTTTTGTGGGCATAGATTTTCAACTGTGGAATACAGAATTCTGTATGTTTCACATATGCCAATCAGTGTGCAGATTTTCTTAAATGAAATATGGAATCACATACATTTTACAGATGATAATCAGAACAAAGACTTTTCTGCTATATTGATGTGTGGGATTCTGTATATTTCATATACAAAAATCTTAATTAAGATTTCTGACATAAGTATGTAATTTTCTATATTTCACTTTATAGAAATCAAGGAACAGATTTTCCTACATGAATTAGGACATCTCTATATTTCACATATAGAAATATGTGAACAGATTTTCATACATGTCATATGAGATTTTTCACATTTAATATAAGAAAATCTTGGCCCAGATATTTGTTCAAAAATAAAGAAATCTTTATGCTTCATACATGAAAATATGAGTGCCAATATTCCTATATGAAATATGGAGTTCTCTACTTGTCATATTTGAAATAGGGCCATCCATTTTCTACATAAATATGAAATATCTATGTATCACATATGAACATCTCTGCTCAAATTTTCCTGAAGGAAGTATTGAACATTATGTGTATCACAAAGGAAAACCTGGGTGCCAATTTCCCCACATGCCTTTTGGAATTCTGTATATTTCAGATATGAAAATCATTGCAACATTTTTACTCTATTAAAAATAGAATTCTCTATATGTTACATATGATAATCTCAATGCTAATTTTACTACATGAAATATTGAATTTTTTATTTCACTTTATTAAAATCTGTATGCAGAGTTTTTTACATGAAATATGGAATTCTCTGTACCTCTTATATGAAAAACTAGGTGGTGATTTTCTTACATTAAATCTGGGATACTCTACATTTCACACAAGAAAATCTAGGCATTGCTTTTCTTAAGATATGGAGATCCAGTATGGTATTGGTATTGCCCCTATTTCACAAGTGAAAATTTCGGCACAGCTGTTTCTTCTTGAAATATGGAATTCTTTGTGTTTCTCATACATTATCAAGACAACAATTTTCTGCCACGAAATATGGAATTTCCTATATTCCCTATATCAAAATCTAGGTGCTAATGCCCCTTCATGGAAGTTGGACTTTGGTACAGTTCACATTTGAAGGTCAGAATGGAGATTTTCCCATAAGAAATATGGAAATCTCTATATTTTTTATGAACCAGTGGTTCTTCATGTACTGCCACATGTTCCTTGTTTGCATTTGTGTCCCTGTCCCTTATACATGTGTGCTTGTGTTGCATATGTGTGTGTGTGGGGGGGGGTGGTGTGTGCAAGGTTCTTGCCCACTGCAGACACAGAGAGGAAGGTTACAGAAAATGAGATGTGGAGCAACAAAAAGAGGAGGCACGAGGCGTTCACAGACTAGGGGAGACTGGTCCATGCATCTCTGTGATGCCCCTGTCCAGGACAGGAATGAGGAAAGGATGACAGGTGACAACTCTGGACAGGGACTCTGCAAATCTGCAGTTACATCAACAGGCATAACCAAGCTCACAATTTCTGCTGTGTTGTGTGTTTGTATCAGTAAGCAGTGGTGGGGAGTTTGAGGAGTCACCCAGAGGAAATACATCAAGTGATGTGGGGATTTAGAACCACTGTCTGTGGACCCCTCAGTCTGTGGTGCATTGGCTATCGTGTGGAAATGCTGGACGAGGCTAGGGCAGGACCTCCGATTTTGAAGAGGCCAGGGTCCTTCAGAAAAAAGAAGAGGCTGGAAGGAGGAGGAATGGAATGAGAGCCGGCTTCACTGCAGATTGTTCCACACATGTGAGAAGGAGATCTGGGAAAGTCCTGCGCTAGTGCTGCCTAGGATCAGCCTGTCAGCCAGCACACTCCCTCTCCAAGTGTGTTACATATTGGCACCATGCGAGACAAATGACATGCTAAGCTAGGCTCTCAGAGTGAATCCCCAGGTATCCTAGGAGAGACAGGTGTGACTGTGCAATCTGACGAGCACCTCCAGCTACCTGGCAGTGCAGAAAGGGGAGCAAAGTGCAGGTGTGGGGTGTGTGTGAGTGCCCCACTGCCAGTGTCTGCTTGTGAGGGAGGGAACAGGGATGAAGCAAGGATGGCAGGGTGTTTGTATGCAGGGACCCTGGGACAGTGAGAGACAGGTTCTAGTTCAGAGCCTGCTGTATTTAGGCTCCAGGCATTAGTGAATAGCAGTCATGAGGAAGACACCACATTGCTCGTTAAAAGATGTCCTGATGTGAATTCCTTCCTTTTTCCGAGTGTGCTGCTGCACCCCGAATCCGTTGCCAAAAGGACAGGCAGGTAGAAAGCACCAGTGGGAAGTTAGTGACAATGGATAGGAGCCAAGAAACAGAATGGGGTGGATTCCCAGACACAGAATAGCGGGCGGGGCTACAGCCCCTTGGATACCCAGCTACAAAGATCCTTCTGTCCTTAAGTGTAGCAGCATTCTTTCCCCAAAATGACCAGGGGCATGAGCACACCTTGCATTTTGTGTAAGCTTTGGTTGACTGATGCAACTTGCAGTATAAGCAGCTGCTACCTGAAGAGTTTGCCAGTTTAAAACATCACTCTTTATACTCTTTGCAGAACACTTGGATATCAGGACTATACAAAGGATGGCTTCAGTTGATCCTTTGGTGCTCCCGACCTCACAGGCCTGGGGAGACAGGGTAGGCTGCAGTGTGTTCTCAACCTGGAGGCTGGACGAGAACAGCACCACTTTGAAAGGGCCTGTATAGGCTAAATTGGCAGATTTTGATGCCTCTGGCACCAGTGAGTCCTGGCCCTTAATGGAGAGCTGTCCTTAGCATCTCACTGACTGGCATTCAAGCATGTTTCAGTTAGTCCCCTCATGCCAGCTAAAGCATGCCCCATTTTCCCCCGTCCAAAGTGTGGCCAAGCCACCGTAGTCCTTTGCAGTGTTCATGTCTACCATGTGAGGGAGGGAGGGAGGGATGCCTGTCTCCTTCTGTGGTTCAACAGAGATTGCCTGTGTTTGCCTCTCATTTACATTCCCCAGTATTTGCATTCCCCAGCTGTGTGAACTGACAAAGTCAGATCTCCCGTGGGTGCAACTCACACAGGAGGAGAGCTTTGGCTTCATGCCTAGGTTAAGCATCTTTTATGAGCACTGGTGTCCAGAGAGTGGCAGAGGGAAACAGCAACAGTCAGAGAGGCAGAGACACACAGATAAAAGCCCCTACTACACACAAAGAAAGATGGACAGAGAAACAGTGTGTGCCAGAAGCAGAGACAGAGACACAGAGAGCTCTGTACCCTGTGGCTCTGGTGCCCCTGAGCAAAGGAGCTCAACTGTATCCAACTGGGTTTGTACCCACTCTCCTATCATCCAGACCTCACTGGACACTCTGCTCAATGGAAGAAACTATCCAGCCACATTGCCCCCTGCCTTTCATTGGACACTTTGGGAGAGCACCCAGAGGTTAAAGGTCCTGTGGGACACAGGAGTGTCTTTTTTTGGATATGGAAGAGGGAATTCACGGTTTGAATTTCTGGAGGCCAAGGAAATGGCAGCTTCCACCTGGGTTTTGCCAGATGGAAGACAGGCAGTGTGCCTGGAGGCGGGCACTCCAGGAAGCAGAGGTATCACGTGGCTTGCTGGAGCCCCCGGAAGCCAGGGGAAGGGGTGGGGGTGGGGCCGAGGTGATTCCCTTGGTGCTAGGGGCCTGTCCGTGGAGCATGACGCCCACTACCCTCTCTGCCAATGGCTGAGAGTGGGCCCAGCAGCCTGGGAGTGGTTCACAGCTCCAGCAGCCTAGGGGCCCAATAGCCTGAGCAACCAGGCCAGCCTGCACACCTTGCTCCAGTTGGTCCCCCACCGCATTCTTCAGTCTCAGGGCACCCCAGAAGGAGGAGCTATGGCCACTGGGTGACGGCAGCATTTGCATCGGCTGTGCAGGCCACCTGCTGTGTTGTCATGTCCAACCCCTTCACAGCTGCTCCAGCTCGAGCCACAGCCAGGGCCCCGTCCAGAGTGACGCTGCCAGAGGATGGCGGAGCACCCCGGGACTCTGGATCTTCCTAGCTGTGAGGCCAAGTCTTCAGGGGACTGAGGCCCTGGGGCCTGCCCTCACGGTGGGGGCATTGGGGATGTTGCAGGGACCAGGTGGTGCACAAGGCAAGGAGGCAGCTCTCTTCAGTGTGGAGGTAAAGAAAGGAAGGTGAGGCCCTGGAAGAGGGAGAGGTGGCGGGGATTGGGCAAGAGGTCAGGGTGCTGGTGTAAAAAGACAGCGTGGAGGGGGTGGAGGACCACTCCGTGGAGCAGGAGCAGTTGTCCTCGCAGGAGCCAGAAGAGAAGCCGGAGAAGAGGCAAGAACGTGCAAGGCCAGGAGCCCCGAGTGATCTATCAGCCCATGCTGGAGGGGCTGCTAGTCACCGGTGGCCCTTCAGGCAGTGAGTTTAGCTCTGGGAATGTGAAAGACCACAGGGCCTACGTTCGTATCAGGTAGAACAACCATCAGAGGAGGACAGGTCACCTGGCTCAGACACGTCATCCACCAAGGCATCACAGGCTTCTGGGCCCAAGCCCTATCCTGACTGCTGTTCCTTGGAGTCAGCTGCTCAGGAGAAGGACCAGGAGCAGGAATAGAGGTGGGGACAAGGGCACAGGCAAGGTGAGGGGTGGCCAAGGGAACTGGGTGCTGGGGGTGTGGAGGTCCAAAGATACAGCAGGAGAATAATTCGCGCATGCCCCAAACACCTGTAGGTGTCTGAGCTGTGACGTTGGGTGACTCCTTTTGGCCTGCATCTGAAGAGGAGCAGTACCCGGGGGTGGGGATTCTATATCAGAAGTGCCCAGAAACATTAGGCCAGAGTGGCATTCCCAGAGAGTTATTACTGTATTTGTGGATAATCCCGGGAAGTAACAGAGACAGCGGGAGTCCCACAACCCCTCCCGGTCAGTCAGAGCCCCTGTAGCTGTTCCCACTAGTGCAGTGCAGAAGCAGGTTTTCCACGCCCAGGGTGGAGATGGAAGGGGCTGCTGGCTGGTACGCTGGGAGAGCCAGATGACTCCAGACACACCCTTGTGAAGACAGGGAGCAGGTCAGAGACCCAGGGCTTTCTTGAGAATCACACACACACATACCCCCACACGACAGACACACTTGTCGGCAGACAAGCTGTGTCAAAGGGACTGCAGTTCCTGACATTCTAAGCAGTGACATGCCACTACTCACCACACACCAGCCAGTCAAGAGATCAGAAGTGGTCAGTAACAGACCCTCCCTTTGCAAATGCAGACAACTTCAGATGCTGAAGGCCACAGGGGACCGAGAGCAGTGAGCATGTCTGATGTTACGGCACAGGCTGGGGACATCAGTGGGGTGGGCAGGCAAGCATCAGTGCCCAGAGCGCTTGCAGAGGCCTGTTCCAGTGTCCCTGTGAAAGGTTGTTGCTCAGCAGTGAAAGACGCTGGGATTCTTGGCCTGGGGAGGAGAGGAATTCAATCCGGGGCCAGTGACAAGGCTTGTTTGCTCAGAGCTTTTGTGTAATCAAGTTTTATTAAAGTACAAAAGAGATAGAGTAAGATTCTGACATAGATATCAGAAGAGGGCAGAAAGAGTGCCCCCTGCTAGTCTTTAGCAGGAAGTTATATACCGAATAGCAGTCTGCTAATTAGACAAAGGAAATGTCTCAACACACAGAGAGTGGCACCAGGCCCCTCACCCACAACATGTGTCTTGATATAACATTGGCACAAGGTGAGTCATCCTGGGCCATAAAACAATTGACATGAATCTTGAAGAAAGGCAGGTTTCCAAGCAAATACATAGTCTTATTAACACAGATTAGGAGAAAAATTGTATGAGTAAAACATAACTGGTTTGTTGAGGCATTCACCCTTCTGAGCCTTGGGTGGAACAAACATGAAGAAAGACAGAGTCCAGTGTAAATACACAGTTCATTAACATAGCTTAAGAAAAACATCTCCATAAGAAAAACAGAGGTTAGCTCAAGGTTTGAGAAAAGTTAAGTTCAGGTGGAACCAGGTGTCATTATGGCAACACAGAATTTTAAAAGAAACCTCCTTTTAATTTTCTATACAGAAAAAATCTGACACTTGTAGTTTGTTTCCTCCTGCTCCTTAAGCGAGAGAGAAAAATGTCTGACACTTGCAGCCTATTTCCTCCCTTGGCAGGCCCCTAGCCTCCCTGCCTCTGACCCTCTCACTTGTTCCTTCCCAAACTAGCCCTGTTGCTTGTGGCTCTACCTGGCCCGGCATGTGGCATGACTGGCTCCTTGACCTGCAGCGGATTGTGAACAACCGCCAATTATCCATCATGATCAGTGAACAAGATGAAGTCTTACTTAGCTACATGATCGATTTGAAGGTCAGTGAGGGAGAATGAGGACAGGTGGGTAGGGGGGGTGGGCAGGGAAGTGGGGGATCATCTTATGTGGTGTGATCACTTGGAGTGGAGAAGCAGAAGCTGTTGATGCCTGCCCTGCAGGCAAACTACGGACTCCAGAAACTTGGCAGGTGCAGGAACTGAGGCATCCCTGGTCCCGCTGCACGCTGCTAAGTTGCTTTTCGGAATAAACCCTACTTTAGGAACACACTGATCGTTAAGGAGTACTACCTTAATATCACTGATACAACCTGTCTCCCAGGGTGGTGTGGGTGGGTGGGGAAGGGAGTGGACGCTCCTCCTGTGCTATCCTTCCCTGCCTCGCCTGTTTCCTCCAGGGTATATGCCCTGTCATTCCACTCCAGCCCACTGGTTCTGGGTTTATAAATGGGGAGCTCCAAGCTGCAGGCTGGAAACCAGCAGCTTTAAATTCCTCAGCTGGTTATTGGATCACAACAGCCCAGGATCACACAGGATTGCTGAGATGGGGTTGCTCTAAGCCTTCGCAGAATTGGCGATTTGTGTTGGAATTTTTCGCTGTTCACGAAGGGTTCAGGTCCTGGTGAGCCCCATGCTGACCTTGTTCGTGTCTCCAGCAGATAATCAGCAAAGTCCTGTGACTTGACCTCATGCAGTACTTCCCAAGGAGGTAGATCCTGCAATGAGAGGTTACTGACAGAAACACAGGTTGTGAGGGAATCAAAGTTGGCCACATAGAGGCTGAGACACTCTCCTTTTCCAAATGGGGATGCTTAGGCTCATGCAGGTTGGATGTGGAGCCTGGATTCAGGTCATACTGGTAGCAAGTGACAGGCTGAGACTGGAGGCTTGGGGACTTCATGTGTCCAGGCCTCACTCAAAGAAGCTGTGATTACAAGATGAGAATCCTAGGTGATTCTGATAGAGGCAGGGTGAATCAAGCACCTTTGTCAGAATCATCATTCCCCAGGTTGAGCCACCCCCAGGCCTCCTGCTGCTCACTGAGTTTGAGATTCCCCTGGGCCCTTAAGTCCAGACCTTCCTCCTGGAAAGCCCCACCAGTTGGAAAGGGTTTCTCTCCACTGTCCCTTGGTACTTTTGTGCTGACTTTGGTGTCTTCTGTGAATTTCCACATCCACTGATTGGCCTCTCATCACCACCACAAAGTCAGAGACGACTTAAGGCTGGCTGGTGATAATACTGAACAGCTGGGGGAAGAAATGGACAGGGATCCCAAAAGGGCAGGACACGGCGCCTACTGACACCATCTCCCATGTTGCTGGACACAGGCATCCTCAGCTACTGGAACACCTGTGTTCCCTGTTTGTGTCTCTGTGCCTTCCTCGTGTGTGTTTACACAGGTATGCTTATGTTGCCTGTGGTGGTGTGTCTTTGTGTGTGTGTGTGTGTCCCTGGCTCACATCAGACACAGAGAGGAAGGTGACAGAACATGAGACTTGGAGCAACAAGAAGAGGAGGCACGAGGCATCCACAGGCTCGGGGAGCCTGGTCAGTGTATCTCTGTGGCACCCCTGTCCAAAACAGGAACGAGGAAAGGATGGCCAGTGACATCTCTGGACAGTGGTTCCACAAATCTACAATTACATCAAGAGACATAAACAAGCTCACAGTTTCTGCTCTGTTGCCCCGTTTTTGACTACCAGCCTTTTTCCATGACTGATCTCCTTAACTGGAAACAGCACACCCCCTCATACTCTGAAAAGCCCCAAGCGGTGATTGGTCTCTTAGAATCCATCTTCCAGACCCACCGCCCCACCTGGGGAAACTGCCTGCAGCATCTCCTCACCCTATTCAATACAGAGGAATGGGGATGAGTCATGACAGGCTAGAAAATGGCTCAAGACCAATGCTCCAGGCGGCCAATTAGATGTGGAGAACTGGGCTTGGGAGAACTTCCCAGAGGAAGAGACTTGCTGGCACCTCAATGCAGAGGCAGGGAGAAACCAGTTGGAGAGATATCCACAGGCCCTCTCTCCTACAAAGTGTAAAAGGTGGGGCTAAGAAGCCTGCTAACATGGCTAAGACCACTAAGGTGCTACATGATCCAGATGAAAGCCTGGCCAATTTCTACGAAAGGCTGTGTGAGGCCTTCTGGGTTTTCACCCCTTTTGATCCTGAAACCAGTGAAAATCAACGGATGATAAATTCAGCCTTTGAGGGACAGGCCCAATTGGACATCTGAAAAAAAAAAAAAATTACAGATGTTAGAAGGCTTTGCCGGTGAAAATGCCACAGAACTGCTTTGCCAACAAAGTCTTTGTCAATCACAACCAAATAGCAAAAAGTGTATGAAGCAAAAAGTCGCACCCTTGGCAGCTGCCCTTTCAAAGCGTGCACCCCTGGGACCACACCGCAAGGCAAGGGGCCCAGATCTGAAAGAGATAATTCCCCTCAGCCACGATCAGTGTGCTTATTTCAAGGAAAAGGGGCACTGGAAAAGTGAGTGCCCCAGTCACCCTGAGAAGAAAACCAAAGCAGCAGGCCGGCTGAGCCAGTATTAACCCAAGCCACCCGGCACTAATCTGATCGGGCTAGCTCAAGCAGAATCCAACTAGAGGGGACTGGACTCTCTCCAACTGGGTCCCTGAGAGCCCATGGTCAGAATTCAAGTAGGGGGCCATCCAGTGGACTTTACGGTGGACACAGGTGCTGAGCATTCCGTGGTCACCCAGGAGATAGTCCCCTTATCGGGAAAGAAACTACCATCATCAGGGCACAGGTGCCCAGACCCACAGGCACCCAGACCTGCAGGCCGTTTTGCAGTCTTCAACAATGCCGACTGAGGGGCCATGAGGTAGAGCACAAATTCCTGTACCTGTCCGCCTGCTCTATTCCCCTGATGGGAAGAGACCTGCTTGCTAACACGGGGGACCAGATTTTTCTGCTGATGGGTAACCTCTCCTAAAGCTAGCAAGCCCACATTCCTCCTTGATTATGACTCTTGCTGTAAGGTGAGAAGAATGGCGCCTGTATTTCTCCCTTTCAGGAGAAGGGACCATTCCTCTGGAATAAGAGACTAAGTACCCACCAGTTTGGGCCAAGGAAAATGCCCCGGGTTTGGCAAAACCCCTTGGTCCCATCCTGATGGATCTGAAACCAGGAGCTCAGCCCGTAAAACTACAACAGTAACCAATTCCCCAGTAGGCCAGGCTGGGAATCCAGGCTCATTTAGACAGACTACTCCAACACGGACTTCTGATGAAATGCCAGTCACCCTGGAACATCCCACTACTACCTGTGAAGAAGCCAGGGACACATGACTACCATCCAGAACCTAAAGAGTTATAAACGAGGCAACAATTACTCTGCTCCCTGCAGTGCCTAAACCATACACCCTACTAGGACTGATCCCTTCCACAGCTGAAGGGTTTACTTGCTCGCACTTGAAAGGTGCCTTATTCTGCCTCCAGCTTGCACCTGTCAGCCAACCACTATTTGCCCCTGAATGGGAAAACCCACACATGGGAGATAAGCAACAGCTCTCTTGGATGAGGCCTCCTCAGGGTTTCAAGAACTCCCCTACTCTCTTCAGCGGAGCTTTGGTCACTGACTTCATGCAATTTCCTGGACAGGAGTAAGACTGTGTCCTGCTGAAATAGGTCATTGAGCACAACACAGGCTCAATGCCTAGAAGGAATAAAGGCCCTCGTCTCCTTGTTAATGGAAGCTGGGTACTGGGTATCAGAGAAAAATGCACAAATCTGTAAAAGACAAGTCAAATATCTAGGTTTTAACATCATCTGGAGCCAGCAAATGCTGGGAACTGAAAGGAAACAAGCCGTTTGCGCCAACCCTCCCCCTACCACTCGCCAGAAGGTCCATGAGCTCCTGGGAGCAGCAGGATTCTGCAGGATATGGATCCCTGGATGTTCAAACCTGGCCAGACCCCTATATGAGGCCCTGAAAGGAGAAGAAAAGGCTCCCTTTGAATGGGAGCCAAGAGGTGGCATTTCAAACAATTAAGGCCGAAGTCTCCGATGCCTCAGCCCTAGAACTTCCCAATGTAACCAGAGAGCTCAATCTCTGTGGTCATGAAAAGTACAAAATGGCCTTGGGAGTCTTGACCCAAAAATTCAGGCCTTGGCAAAGGCCAGTGGCCTACTTGTCTAAATAGATGGCCACCCTACCTCCAAGCAGCAGCAGCCACTACCTTGCTAGTGAGGGAGGCTGACAAATTAATGTTGGGGCAAAACCTCAATGTTAAGGTCATACACTCAGTTGTAACCCTGATGGACAGCAGAGGCCACCACTGGCTCACACATGCACGGATGACTCAGTATCAAGGTTACTATGAGAACATCCACGGTAAAACTGCAAGTTGTATGAACTCTAAAACCAAACCAAAGAAGTACGAACTTCTTTCTACCAAAAGAAGCAGGGCCCTTGGAACACGACTGCTTGGAATTACTAGATGAAGTATTTTCTAATAGACCAGACCTGACTGACAACCCACTCCACAACCCAGACCTGGTCCTATATACTGATGGTAGCAGCTATAGGGAAAACAGAAAGAAGATGGCTGGGTATGCTGCAGTGTCTGACTCTGAAGTGGAAGAAGGAGAGGCACTTCCTCAAGGATGGTGAGTGAAGAGAGTGGAATTATGGGCATTAATCAGGGCCCTGGAACTCAGCTGAGAGCAGCGAGTCAATACCAACACAGACTTGTGGTATGCTTTCGCTACTCTTCATGTCCATGGAGCCTTATACAAGCAAAGAGGACTACTTACAGCAGGAGCAAAAGGATCAAACCTCAAGTTGAAATCCTGAAACTTCTGGAAGTATTATGGGAACCAACGCAAGTAGCAGTTGTCCACAGAAAAGGTCACCAGAAGGGAGGTGACCCGGTGGCCAAAGGGAACCGTCACGCTGATGCAGCCACCAAGGAGGCTGCCTGGGGGCAGCCACCAGACAAATAGTCCTGCTACCCCTGGAGATACCAGCTGCCTGCAGGTCCTCTCCCGAGGAGGAAAAATGGATAAAAACGGAAGAGGGAACCAAGGCCAAGACAGGATGGTGGTTCACACATGACCACAAGTCTATGTTCTGGAACAACTTGCCTACAAGCTGTTGCACCAGCAACATGAAGTGACCCATATGGGCAAGACTGCCTTAGAGACTTCGCTAGGCCCATACTATTTCATTGCTCACCTCCCCACACTCTGTTCTTCTGTCTCCCAGTGATGTGTAACCTGTTTACAAAATAATGCTTGCCATGGGCCTAGTAGGTCGGCAGGGACACAGCATTGTGGACTATCCCCCTTTGAAGATATGGAAGCAGACTTCACTGAAATCACCTCAAATCAAGATTTAGATACCTTGTAGTTTTTATCTGCACCTTTTAAGGCTGGGTGGAAGCCTTTCCTACCCAAACTGAAAAAGCAAGACAAGTAACCAAGGCACTCCTGAAAGACATTGACCCCAGATATGGAATGCCTGTGACCATAGGGTCAGACAATGGACCGGCATTTGTAGCTGACACAGAAAAACAGGTGGCAAAGAGTTTGAAAACCCAGTGGAAATTGCATACTGCCTACCATCCCCAGAGCTCAGGGAAAGTGGAACGCGTGAATGAAACCCTCAAACAAACCCTAGCAAAACTATGCAAGGAGACCAGCTTATCTTGGGTAGGCTTGTTGCCTGCAGCCCTCTTAAAAGTGAGGAGTTTGCCCTGGGCAGGGATAGGGTTTTCACCATTTGAAATCCTGTATGGACGACCACCCTCGCTAGTCAACTTAAGGGGAGACACCAGAGAACTGGGGAACTTGGACTTACATAGGCAGCTACAAGGGTTACGACACACGATCTCTCAAATACATACATGGATAATTGATAGAATACCCATTTCCTTAGGCATAACAGTGCATCCTCACCAACCAGGGGACTGAGTATGGGTAAAGGATTATAAAAAAGTGCCTTTAAAACCCATGTGGAAAGGGCCCTATTCTTTAAACTTAACTACCCCACTGATCTCAAGGTGCCAGGAACAGACGCTTGGATCCATTACTCCAGAGTCAAACCTGCAAGGCCGATTGATAGCCAAGAGAAGTGGGAAACAACCCTTAGTCTGGAGGAACCCCTGTGCCTGACCTTGCAGTGAAAGAAACACCCACCCTAAGCCCCACTCTGGCCACACTGGAAGCTCATCAATAAAAGCATGGCTGAATCTTGAGGAACCAATAGGACCAAAAAAAGGCAGGTGTATTGGTTATTAATTGGTCTGGGACTCCCCCTATTCATCTTATTTGGAATAGGGCTTTACTCTCTACCCCAGAGTGGACTTGTATCCAAAAACTCTCTCTCTGCTTTGCCTACTTCTTCATAGTTCTTGTTTTTTGGAGTCTCCTCCTACTGTGATCAACTTAAGTATGAAAACAGCATATTTTTGCCTTACAGTTCTGTTAAGTTGTAAAATCCCCTCCTCATCTGAGAGCCAGCATATATGGAGTCTTTCTATTATGAGGGTAAATGGGCCCAAGGATTCACTGACTGTACATACAAACCAACCACATGATATAGTTCAGCTTTCCCATGCACTAGGGAAGGGAAGCATTACTGGGAGGGAGAAATTAGAGCCCACAGTGTGAATGGCCTAATGTGCTATGGCACCCCAAGACAAATGGCCTGATAGGCTCAACAGACTAATTTTGGGATATCAGATGGGGTGGGGGGGAGGGGCAAGACCAGGCTAGGAAAGAACCACCCCAAGAGGTGGTCAAACAGTTAAAGGCCCAAGTAACCAAGCCAGACCAATTGGCATCAAGTGCAAAGACAGGGTCCTCTGGACTGTACAACCAGCTTTGAGCCTCCCTCAAAGATAAGTTAGAAATGCCCACTATTAGTAATAATCCTTTTATCCATCTAGCCTAGGAGGTGGCCCTGGAATTAAATGTCACTAGCTGCTGGGTTTGTGGAGGTTCTCTGATGTTTAAAACATGGCCCTGGAAATGTACTGGATTGGATGCCTTTCTGCTATTGATGGAATCGAACAATTAGCAGGCAGGCAGGGGGTCCTATTCACAGTTGAACCCTGTCCAAGGAAACAGTAGGCAAAGAATGCCTAAGCCAAGAAAGGATAAATTATACCTGGGTCAGAGAAACAAAATGCAGAAGAGCCCTGGTCTATAATGATACCTGTAAGAAACTTCTATGGTAGCCAGGGGCCCCAAGCTGGTATTCGGCTCCCCAAAAAGGAGGGAATGGAAATCACACTTGCACTCCCTTCACCTCCACTTCTGGGATTCTAGAGCAAAACTGTACAGAAAATTAACCTGATACTAATCCGTTTCTTGCACTCCCAGGCATTAGCCCATATTGGAAGCATCTTTCCTCCACAAACCCAGACTTATGGCAGCCCCGAGGGGGACTTTTTGGAATTGTGGCAGAAGGGCCTACTCAGGGCTCCCATCCAGATGTGGAGGAACCTGCACCATAGGAATAATTCAGTCTGGTTTCTTCCTCTTACCCGACACCAAGGGACACACTGGTGTTCCCAATTTGCTACAACCTGAGACACAGAGAAAAATGATTCCTTGAGCTAGGGGGAAAACAAAACTGGGGCAAAGATGGGAGTTGGGGATACAGGACCCCCATTTTCATGCTCAACCGAACAATCTGACTGCAGGTGGTACTTGAGATTATAACTAACGAAATCGCAACTGTGTTGGAACTGTCACAGCAACAATCCCAGATGAGGATTGTTATCTATCAATATGGAACAATGGAGGAAGGAGGAGCTTGTGGGAAATGACTATACTACCAAATGCAATCTACAAATTCAATGTGATCCCTATCAAATTAATGGTGTTTTTCACAGAACTAGAACAAAAAATATCACAGTTTGTATGGAAACACAAAAGACTCTGAATAGACAAAGTAATCTTGAGAAAGAAGAATGGAGCTGGAGGAATAAACTTATCTGATTTCAGATTATACTACAAAGTTACAGTCATTAAGACAGTACGTTACTGGCAGAAAAATAGAAGTAGAGGCCAATGGAACAAGATAGAAAGCCCAGAGAGAAACCCACACATGTATGGGCACCTTATCTTTGACTAAGGAAGCAAGAATATACAATGGGAACAAGAGAGCACTTTCAATAAGTGGTGTTGGAAGAACTGGACAACTAAGTGCAAAAGAATGAAGTTAGAACACTTCCTAATACCATAAACAAAGATAAACTCAAAATGGACTAAAGACCTAAATGTAAGACCAGAAACTATTAAACTCCTGGAAGAAAACATAGGCAGAACACTGTATGACATAAATCATAGTAAGATCCTCTACGAGAAACCTCCTAGAATAAAGGAAATCAAAACAAAAATAAATAAGTGGGCGCTATTTAAATTTAAAAGTTTTTGCATAGCAAAGGAAACTATAAACAAGGTGAAAAGACCATCCTCAGAATGGGAGAAAATAATAGCAAATGAAACAACTGACAAAGTATTAATTTCCAAAACATACAAATAGCTCACATAAGACAATACCAGAGAAACAAACAACCCAGTGAAAAAGTGGGCAAAAGTCCTAAACAGATATTTCTCCCAAGAAGGCATACAGATGGCTAATAAACACATGAAGAGATGCTCGCCGTCACTCATTATTAGTGTTAGTTGGTCAGTCATGTCCAACTCTTTGTGAACCCATGGACTGTAGCCTGTCAGGTTCCTCTGTCCATGGAATTTTCCAGGCAAGCATACTGGAGTGGGTTGCCATTTCCTTCTCCAGGGGATCTTCCTGACCCAGGGATTGAACCCAGGTCGCCTGCACTGCAGGAAGACTCTCTACCATCTGAGGCACCAGGGAAGCTCATTATTAGAGAAATGCAAATCAAAACTACAATATGATATCACCTCACACCAGACAGAATGAGCATCATTAAATAATCCACAAGCACCATGTGCTGGAGAGGGTGTGGAGAAAAGGGAACCCTCCTACACTTCTGGAATGTAAATTGATATAGCCACTATGGAAGACAGTATGGTAATTCCTTAAAAAAAAAAAAAACTAGTAATAAAACCACCATATGACCCAGCAATCCCACTATTAGGCACATACCCTTCAAAAACCAAAGCCAAAAAAGACACACGTACCCCAGTGTTCATTGCAGCAGTATTTACAGTAGCCAAGACATGGAGGCAAGCTAGATGTCCATTGACAGGGGAATGGATAAGGAAGCTGTGGTGCATATATATAATGGAATGCTACTCAGCTACAGAAAAAAAGGAATGCATCTGAGGCAGTTCTAAGGAGGTGGATGAACCCAGAGCCTATTATACAGAGTGAAGAAAGTTAGAATGAGAAAAACTAATACCGTGTATTAATGCATATATAAGGAATCTAGAAGGATGGTACTGATAAACCTGTTCACAGAGCAGCAATGGAGACACAGACAGAGAACAGACTTATGCACAAGGGTAGGGGAGAAGAGGGAGTGGGTGAGATAAACGGAGAGAATAGCATGGACGCATTTATACTAACATATGTAAATAGACAGCCAGTGGGAATTTGCTGTATGACTCAGGGAACTCAAATGGGGGCTCTGTAATAACCTAGAGGGGTGGGAATGATTGGGAAGTGGGAGGGATTCAAGAGGGAAGGGGCATATGTACACCTACACCTACGGTTAATTCAGGTTGATGTGTGACAGAAATCAAACCAATACTGTAAATAATAATCAATCAATGATAAATATTCTTTAAAAAGCTAAAAAAAAGGTTACTTGGAAATTATCTAGAATGTCACACTTGAGAGGAAAAAAATAACTTAATATGCGGTCTGTTGCCTTCCAGGTTATGTTCTCTTCATTTTTAAAAAGTATGAGATAGGGGAGTTAATGTCTTCATGATTCTGTATCTGTTGTTCTGTTTATCATTATATTATACTATGGTTATGCTACTTTCCATAATAATGAGGGTGCTCCACTAATGTTGGTCAGAGGAAACACATGTTGAGACATTCATTTGGACCAGGAACTGTTCTCTGTGATGTGTGCATGCTGACATGACACCCCATGGTCTTTCATGCACTTAGGAGACACGGTGTTCAATCCACACACAGATCCATACACAGTAAAGTTTCCTGCGGATAGACGTGTTGATCTGCCTTTTGATCCAGAGTACACTAGACGCTGCAGTGTGTTCCAGACTGCGGGTCAATACAACACGTCTCTGTTCCTCTCTGGCCTGGGCACCAATCTGACTCAGCTCTTCCAGGGAGGTGACTTTTGGCAAAATTCAGTCACCTGTTAACTGCAACATGTTTCTGCTTCCTCAGCTGCCGAAAGGGATGATAGCATTAAAAATGCTTACCTCATAGTGTTGTGATGAGTACTCAAAGACTTTATTGTACATGCACATATGGAGAGCTAACACGGTTCAGAAGGGTGAGCTTATCTTCTTGCCTCTCTTCACTTCCATTTCTGCTTGTACTCACACCCCCCTGTCCCTGGCCCCACCCTTTTCCCCTCCCACCTCAACTCCGCTCTCTAGCACCTGTGCCCCATCCTCAGACTCTCCATCTAAAAACATGAATGACAATCTCAAGATTTACCTCAGAAAATACCCATACCATCACCCTTGGATTAAAAATCATGAATATTAGCGGAAGAAATAAGAAACAGACTAAAACTGGCAATGTGAAAACTACACAAGAAATAAAGCATTACTGATCAAAGTCTGACTATTAACATTTTCATGTCTTCATCAGATTCAGATTTGCAGAATTTGATCCATGAGAATTAGACTTGATAAAAAGAATGCAAAAAAAAAACACCAAAAACTATGTGATGCGGGATCTCAGCCTTTAAATTTCCCTTTATAAGGTTTTAAAAACTTTATATACTCATGTTCTACAATGGTCCAGTGACCACTTATTTCCTGTTATTATACAGATCATATGAAGGGGTTATTGGACTTATAATTTCATAGAGAATATGCACTAAACTTTTCCATGTAAGCACATGATGAAACCTCAGTGTTGCATTTAGGCTTCACAATATGCCCATAAGAAGAGGTGAATACTCATATGCTAAAAAAAAATGTCATATAACACAAATTGATCTTACATCATGGAAAGGCACACTAAATAGAAATCTGATTTCTTCAGAAATCTTTCAGATAGAGGCTTGGCAAGACTGGAATCAGGATGTTTTGTAGAATCGATGGTCTGAGAGCCTCCTCAGAACAGCCGGCAGCATGTCAGCGAGTCTCCTAGACTGGAGGTCGTGGGTTTGTGCATCAGAGAAGGCAGCAAACCCCTGTCACCTACACAAGCTCCCAGTGGAGACAGAGCCTGGCAGGAGGCAAAATAAGACCATTCCTCTGCTCTGGTAGTGCCTAGACAAGTTGTCCATGTCAATCAGAACTGAGGAATTCTAAAAAAAAAAATGCAGATTTCATGATCTGCACTCAGTGAATCTCACTTAGTGCAGCTACAAGAATGCCCTAGAATCTGTCACTTTTCATTATGCTTGGGAACCTCTCAGGGACTTTATTAAACCCCTTTAGGAGCAAGATTGTCAGCAAAATAACGGAAATAGCAATCAGAACAGCTATGAGAAAAAAAAAAATACAGATGATCAACAAACCCCAAAGTTGGCTCTTTCAAAACATCAATACAAATTAAAAACTTCTACTCATATACAACAAAGAAAGCAAGATAACTAAAGACAACACTTACCAATATTGGGAGTAAAATTGATTTCAGATCCCACAGAAATTAAAAGGATTCTGTGAATGATTCTACATAACGACATCTGGCAAGTTTGGTGAAAGGAACTAAGTTCAGCCAAAAAGAAATAGATAATCTATTGAAAAACCGAGCTTCTAGTTGAAAAATTTACAGAAATCTCCAGGCCCAGGTGGTATCCCTGGCACAAAAGAGAAAGGGAGAGAAAAAATGGGTAGGGAAAGAGAAAAGGTGACTATATTCTAGTACAATTAGTTACTCAAGGTAAAATGGGGCAAATCCAAGCAATGTGCTGAAGCCATTGGTTTTTATTTTCTCATTGTCCTCCAGCTTCCCCTTCCTGCCTCCCTCCTTTGGCCCAGTTGCTTTCTTGTAACTGAAGTCCTGCCCTCCATCAAGAGTAGAAACATTATGAGGCACAGTTCCCACATTATAACTGATATCCGCTGGTTGACTGACATTCAGCATGGATGCTATCATCCCTGAAGCTGGTATACTCAAGCTCTCTGTCTCTCATCACAGACCAGAAGGTTTCACTCCTAATTTCACGTGTAGGTAGGAGAGAAGGTGCAGGGCACATGTTGGAGTCTTGAGTCCTTCATCTGTGAAATGTGGCTGACCACAAATGGTGGGAAAAACAGAGACAGCAGCACAAGACCCTTTCAATGAGTACTAAACCCATTGAAACATGCCAAACCCAGAGCATCACAGGACTCCTTGACATTCAGAAGCATGTCAAGTAGATTTCCCTGCCAGGACTCTTGCATTTATTGTTCCTTCTGCCTGGAATGCTCTTCCCTTAGGTAAGCCCATGGCCTGCTCACTCACTTCCTCCACATCACTCCTTAATTGCCATCTTTCAGGGAGACTTTCCCTCATTATCTTGAATAAAATAGTATCATACCTGCACACACCCTTTCCCCTGATCTAGCATTATCTTTCTTCATAGTGCCTGCCACCCTTGATTTACTTACTGACTACCAGGTCTATGAAATGAGAGCCTTGGTCCGTTTTGTCCTGTCACAAACTCCTCGAATTAGGGCTCTGGTATATGGCAGGTGCTCAGAAAACATTTGCTCAAGGACAGTCGGGAGCCAGGCCCCTTTACACACATTGCTAACATACACAGGTGCCCTCCAAGACGGACACTGGCCCCACTGTATTAATTATCATACATACTGAGATTCCAGGAGACGAGTGACACGCTCAACAACACACAGTCGGCATGTCAGCTTCCAGGCTTCGGAATATCTGCCAGCTTCCAAATCCTCAGTTCCTGGACAGAGACCTCACAGCCAAGAACGCAAGAGGCTTTATTTCTAACACAACGACTCCAAACAGTTCAGGTAGATACCGAGAGACAACAAAAACGGGTCACTGACTATCAGACAGAGAGCTCACAACTCGAGTCTCAGACCCTCAAACACGACAGAGACCAAACACACTGCGACAAAGAGCCTCCAAACAGACCAAGGTCTTCAAAGACAGAAACAAATGAGAATTGCACAGATACTTCACATCACGGAGACTGACTTCTGAACCACTCTGGACACTTACTAACCTAATACAGAAATCCCTAAGCATAAAGACAGAACTTTGAGTAACTCAAGAACATCATACAACCTGAAGATAAAGTCCTCAGACAAATGGAAAACCTGCACCCTGTGCACAGACCCCAAGCAGCTGATAGCTTACACCTTAAGACAAACCTCTCCTAAAAGCAGCTCAGAGACATCACAACTTGGGACCCAGAATCAAAAGCTCAGCGATCTCACATTCTGGGGAGCAGACGCCTACAGAGGGATCTCACACCCAGGGACTCAAAGGCCCAAAAGCTCCAAAAATGCACATCCCGGCATACAGGCACACACATCCTAGAGGCTTTAGACTATGGCTCGCAAAATCCACTCAAATCAAATATCCCATCAACCACCTTCCTGGCCAATGGTTCAGAGAGATCAAATGTACCCAAAACAGCATCTGTGATGTCATACGTAGCCATACACAACCCCAAGCTCCCTGACACAGGTACTCTCCAGGGAGAGACACGAAACAAGCGCAGAGACCTCTCCCTGGTCATGAATTGCATGCATCTGTGCGACTTACCGCGCGTTGCCATATGATCCAGACTGAGTGAGAGCTAAGTAACACTGAAACAGCGTCACTCTGCACTGCCGCTGACTGTGCCGAACCTCGCCACTCACCAAGGCAGTGATTCAACCTCTTCGGGAAAAGCGGTAAAACTCGGAGAAAAACTGCACACTCTGAAAAGCCACGCAAGCGAACGCAGGCGCACTGGTATACACACGCCTCTCGCCCAGAGTTCCAGCTCCGCGACCTCAGTGCCTGTCTAAGACAGGCAGCCAATGGGAACTGAGCAGGAGACGAAGGAGGGCGGGAGTAGCCGGACTTCCGCGTGTACTCGCGCCCCGGAAGAGCTAATTCAG
This sequence comes from Capricornis sumatraensis, assembly GCF_032405125.1. Lineage (NCBI taxonomy): Eukaryota > Metazoa > Chordata > Mammalia > Artiodactyla > Bovidae > Capricornis > Capricornis sumatraensis. Next base: position 23,204,604 of record NC_091092.1, on the reverse strand, counting down.
GCAATCTCCCGGTCGCCGTACCCTCGAAGCTGCAGCCAATCTCTCGCTCTGTACCCATCCGCACGTTCGTTGAGACCATGTAGAAACGAAGGGGTGGAGTTGGAAAAGAGACAAAGTTGCAGCTTAATATCGGTGTCCACTCTAATTCAAATGCGGTGGGAAGACGAAGTGGAGCGAATGCCGTTGGACCCACTGGCGCTATGAGTGCCTCCGCTGGGAACTGTGGTCGATGCCCGACGCAGTGTCAGGGCACCCTCTGTTTTTTCACACTCACTGTCGTAATGGTACCTTCCAGAGTGGGTGGTCCCACCGCTACACTTCAGTGGTACATCCCAGGACAGAACTGTTTCATCTCGAGCGCCCCTTGGTGGTGAGATTGGGAAACAACAGAAGTACATGTCCCTACCGTCCCAGGATGATATGCAAAGGGTGTAAAGATAAAAGTCAGGATGAAAACCTCACAGATTGCCACACTCTTGGACTCAGAAAAAAGTCTTCATAAACTGAAGATTACTCCTCTGTGGTGGCCACTATTGTAACAGGAAGCATTCAAATAATTTTCTCTGTTCTGGGCAGTGGTATTGGTGCTTGTTTGTGCTTTTCTGTTTAATACAGAATAAGTCTCATGGAGAAAACCAGACACAGTCCCCCAACTGGCAGGAGAGATAAAGCTTCTGAGAAAGGGATCTGAAGGCCTGGCGTGGGGACGGCCTCTGTCGCTGACTGTGGGTGATATGTGAAAGGACAACAGGACTTTCCATTGTTAGAAAAGGGGTCATCTCCTTTTCTAAGGAGACCCAAGAACACCGTGTATGTGACATAAAGACCACAGCGTTGTCATCATCTTGTCGTCCCTGAATACTCTCCCTAGCAGAAGCCTTGTCCTGTCTCGCTGTGCCTCTCTCGACAAGTTTAAATTTATTCATTCTGTCATTCATTCATTGTCTCCACAGTATGTTTGAAGCACAACTATGAGTGTTAGGAAGGAGAAAATCAACCTTGCCCTTGTGGAATGTACATTCTGTGGCGATCATACAGCCCCAAACTCTAAGTAATTTTTCAGGTGTTTGTAACTGCTATAATTAAAATTAAATCAGGATAGTGAAATAGAGAGAGGGGATCATGTCTAGAAAGGGTGGTAGGGAAGTTCTTTCTAAGATTGTGACATTTGAGCAAAAGCCTAGAGGAGATGCCTATGTGGGAGAAAAGTACCCCAGGCAGAGATAATGGCCAGCTGAAAAATTGGAGAGTAGAACTCAGTGTCATGTGTGTGAAAACAGTGAGGAGGCTGATGTGACTGTCACAGCATGATGGAGGGAGAGCCAGGAGATCGGATGAGAGAGGTAATATGGGGCAGGTCCCATAGGGCCTACTGGCCATTTGGAGGACTTTGACTTGAGCCCCAGGAGGATTCTTACAAGAGAAGTCCCCATGCTTCCTTCAGAGGCCCAGATTACACAATGATTGTTGAGGAACGCCTGGTTCACCCCAGGAAAACCACAGGCCCTGAAGCCTAATGTGCCTTTCCTCAAATCCCCCACTCTCAAGGGGAATCCCCCGTACTGCTCCCAGTGAACATCCATGTCAATTGATGATACCCTCAGGAGAGAAGAAGGACCCTCATGGTGTGAGTGAGGTCACATTCAGTCTTGCAAAGGCAAAGAGGGACAATGTAACAGACACACAGTTGTCAGGGAGAAAGACAAAGCTAGAGCATTAGACAGGAGCAGAGAGACTATTTCTGGAAGCAAAGAGTCCCCACTTAGTTGCACACCCACCTATGGGCCCCCAGCCCTGCTACTGGATGATGTATCTGTTTCTGCAAGAGAAAAGAAGCCCCTCCCCGGGGACTGCCTCTAGGGAATGACTCAGTTGCCCATGGCCTGGGCCTCAGTCACGCCCCCTTGACACACATCAGGGGCCTCTGCCCATCAAGACAAGGACATGTTCCAGTCATGGGGAGGCTTATGCTGTACACAGGGTGCCTCACAACCTGTTCTGTCCAGACTGCCCTCCTGCTGACCTTAGTGCCAATTAATGCTTTAATGGGGAAAAAGGCAGGGATCTCTGCATTTGTGGTGGAGCCTCATACAAATTGGTGAATGTGAGGTTTCTCCCCACCTGCTTGGAGGCTCACCTCTGTGACTTTCAGTCACCACCTCCCAGGGAATGAGAAGGTTACATTCCATATATCTGGTGATTAGCTGTGTGTGTGATGGGGAGACACAGAGACATAGCCTGACAGTGCATCAGTCACAGGGTCCTTGTAGCCCTGTGCAAATGCCCCCTTTCCCCATTACCTGGCCAGGGTTGTGCTGAGTCTTTCCTGCTTCCTACAAGGAACCCAAGCTTACATCCAGTTTCTTTCTTCCTCATGTGCTGAGACCTTCCATTTACACTGGGCTTTGGCTTGGGCTCCCATCTGCAAATGGCACCCTCCTTGTTGTGGGCTGGGCAGATTGAATGAGTGAGTGTGTGAACACAGTTTTAGTGACAGGGCTGATATCAAGGGTGGCACTCATGTCAGCAAGGTTTGTTTTTATCAGGATTATTTCCATGGGCTCCTGTGAACTGCACATTACTTACTCTCCCTGAAGATTGGGCCCTAGGCTTTTATCTCCGTAGGTAGGCATGGTAGAAATCATAGCAAATGTGAAATCACAGGTCTAAGACCCATGAGAGTGGGGTCCATCCAGCCTTCCTCTCAAGAACACTCTCATTTGCAGATACATGAACAGCCTAGAAGCCCAACGCACTGGGCAAAGACCACCTTCCCCCAAATAATTCAGAGACTCCATGCCTGGGACAGAGATCCACAAATAGTTCAGAGCCTGCTCATCCTGGACAGCAACCCCAAACAGCTCAAATACGTCACACCTGAGGACACAGACCCTATCCAGCTCAGAAATTCCCACTGTGGCCTCAGATAAATTAGGATCCCTAAGACAAACAGCACTGCTCACAGCCAGTTCTATGGGGTGAAGTTGTAACCTCTGTGGATGCTGAATGACACTGCATTCTGAAGGAATTCAGAATGAAAAAAGGATGAGGCTCACTATGCTTTGGACAAGCTGGCTTTTGTTTAGTTACTTGGATGCCTCAATAAAAGGTTCAGTGGCCCCAGATTCTTGCATCTTCCCAAACACAGAAAAGCATGAAAAGCATTAACTTGTGATATCTGATCTCTGTGTTTCACAGTAACCTTTTACCAATATGCATGCTTGACTGCATGTATTTCCTAGCCAAACTCATATTGACTTCTCTGCTACCTCCTCAGAGCAGTTTCCTCAGAGCTAGCAGAGTAGCTGTGTCCTGGGCTCTAGTCCCCAGAAGACCCTGATCGAACCATTCACAACACTTCCACTGTATGTTTTTCATTAAGTAGACACTACACAAACTAACAGCTTGCCTTTAGCTCGGAGGCCTCACACCCCTCCCCACAGGGCCTACAGGCTGCACTCTGGGACACACAGCCCCAAATCTTTCCCTCTGGGCTTCTGTGTGGGCAGTGGCAATAAGGCTCTGTTAAGTCAACCCCAAGGGAGAGAGACCGCCAGCCTTGCAATCCCTGCAGTCTGCATTCACCAGCATGTCATTCTGAGGAAGGCAGGTTCCTTCCAGGGGTGTGATGTGCCTTAGAGCTGAGGGGTTCTGAAACTGATTTCCCATGTCTGGGTCCTGACTTAGGCCTTAACCCTCACCCCATCCCCAGTCACCTCTGGTCATGGTAACCTTGTATCCTGCCCCACAGGAGGTTCAGAGTGAATCCCAGATTTACAGAAGAAGCCCCGGGGATCTGGTCGTCTATGTCAGCACCGACTGTGGGCTACTGAATTCTGGAGATAGGAGAGGTTTTCCCCTCACTGTGCCTATGACAACTCCCTTACATCACTCTAATCATCTGTCATTTTACAGAGTCCCTCTCTTGGTGACAGCTGCCACAACTCCTCTCTCTCCCCAAATTCCCAGCCCTCTCCTCATCTTCCAAGAGGCCTCCCCTCCCACCTCAGGGGCCTCTTTAGTCCCTCGCCCAGCCCTACTCCCAGGGACACATTTACACCCTCTCTCCAATTGTGACCTCTCACCCAGCACCCGCACTGCCTCAGAGGATCCCTTGAGGACCCTGTCTACTCCCTGCATTCTTCAGGACACCTTTCTCTTGCCCCACACAGGTGTCTGTCATAAAGTCCTGGTGAGGGAGGAACTGAAAATCTCCAGGATCCAGAGAAAATCCAGACCCAGACCAGGAGTCCAGGGTACTTCCCTCAGAGCTGGTGGGAAAGGGTGATGGTCTCTGAGAGAAAGAGCTTGACTCAAGGTCCCACAGGTGTGACAGGGTTTTCTTCAAGGGGCCTAGTGAGGAGGAAGTGAGATGTACCTTAGAAGTGCTTCGGACACTGCAATTCAGAAGGATGATTACCTGAAACTGAGATCCCTGCCCACGGACGCCAGCTGACTCCTAGAGTGACCTCACTAAAGCAGCCACTGATCAGAGAAGCGTCTCCAGCCTGTTGACTGGGCAGCAAACACTCCTGGAGATTGGGTTCCACTGGTCCTTCAGTGCTCAGGCCCCAGGCCCACACTGCAAGCTCTTGCTCATCAGCCTCAGTGCCTGACTGTGTGAGCCCTGGTCTCATCTGGGGTCTCTGTCCCTGTACCCCACGAGAGCCTGAACCTGCGTTTTCCACGTGGGCTGCAAAGAGTGGTCTAGGATTCCGTGCCTCCCAAGCTCCACAACCAATTACTGCTGCCAGTGTATTCAAATCTGCAGGGGATGGGTGTGGGCAAAATGGGGCTGGAGCGGCCTCCTGGACATGAGAAAGGGGATTCCCCTCTGTCTTCCCTGAGACTGATGTGAGGAGGTAGTAAGCAAGCTTGATTTCTCCTGCACCACAGATGGACAGCATTGTGGCATCTATCAAAGTGAAAACTCCTGACAAATCCCTTGCCGTGTCCCTGAGGGAAGGACATTTTTGGTCCAGTTTTGTCAGTCACCCCAGTGCCCGGCACAGAATAGGTGATAACTGGGTGATTTGTGACTGTCTGAGTCTTGATCCAGCGTAGACCTGTGTGTAGAAGGAAGGTGGTAGCAAATAATTGTGCAAAACCTCTTTATGTCCATTAATTGTCAACGATTTTTGGACGGCAAACGAACGGTGAGGGGTTCATGGTATAGCATGCAGCACACACCGGCCATGGAACGCAATGAGGGGACCAGTGTGTACTGATCAGATGGAACTCCTTCAGGACATGCTGTTAATAGTCATGGAGAGGGGAAGCAAATGGGAGATGCTCATAGTGGGGCCGGCTCTGTGTGTGTGTGTGTGTGTGTGTGTGTGTGTGTGTGTGTGTGTGTGTGTGTGTGCTGTGTTTAGTCACATCCACCTCTTTGAAACCCCATGGACTGTAACCCTCCAGGCTCCTCTGTCCATGGGGATTCTTCAGGCAAGAATGCTGGAGTGGGTTGACATGCCCTCCTCCAGGGGATCTTCCCAACCTTGGAATCAAACTCAGGTCTCCTGCATTGCAGGTGAATTCTTTACCATCTGAGCCACCAGGGAAACTCAAGAATACCAGAGTGGGTAACCTATCACTTCTCCAGGTTCTTCCCAAGCCAGGAATCGAACTGGGGTCTCCTACATTGCAGGCAGATTCTTTACCAGCTGAGCTACCAGGGAAGCCGTGTGTGTGTGTGTGTGTGTGTGTGTGTGTGTGTGTGTGTGTGTGTGTGTGTGTGTGTGGTTTAAATACAGAGAAACGTGTTTGAAAGGAACAGGGAGGCCCCAATAACTAACCCCAGTGGTAGGCCCTGGAAGCAGAGAACGTGGAGTGAGATGACCTGTGTAGTCCATGTGCTGATATACTAATGGAATCCTTCACCAGCCCCGTACTCAGATAATATTTGAGTAACTATTAATATAGAAAGCAAGGTCATATGATGAAAACAATGCCTGTACCACAGAGCATTTGTATGTGAGGGCCTCTGGAAGATGTCCAGGAACAGGGTGCTCAAACTTACATGGCCCAGGGCCAAGCAGTTAGTGTGCATAAGGGAACCCAGCTCATGTGAGGGTAGGGAAGAGCAGCACATGGCCACGGTAAATGTTTCTTGCTGATCTGCTTCTGGTGTAGGTACAATAGGGAAGATGGGGTTGGTTCAGACTCCAGACCCTCATAACAACCTCCTCCTCATCAAAAATAGAGATACTTTTCATGATGCATCAAAGTTGTTACATCTTTGCATTGATGTAAACTCCAAACTCCAGTACTTTTGCCACCTCATGCAAAGAGTTGACTCATTGGAAAAGACTCTGATGCTGGGATGGATTGGGGGCAGGAGGAAAAGGGGATGCCAGAAGATGAGATGGCTGGATGGCATCACTGACTCGATGGACGTGAGTTTGAGTGAACTCCGGGAGATGGCCTCCAAGGAGGCCTGGCGTGCTGCGATTCATGGGGTCGCAAAGAGACACGACTGAGTGACTCAACTGAACTGAACTGAACTGAAATTCCTTGGGAGTTTCACTCAATGTTTTCATCGCAGAACACACACACACACATGCATACACGCCATAGGGAAAAATAAGTGATCCTCTTAACCCAGAATTCAATAGCTAAGATGGACTTGAGGGGACTTCCCTGGTCGTCCTATGGTTAAAAATTCACCTTGCAGTGCAGGGCATGTGGGTTCGCTGCAGTCACTGAGCCTGTGGCACAACTAGAGAGTCCGTGCAACCCCAGTTGAGTTTCAGATCTTTGCTTGTGGTGCACGGACTCTCTATTTATTTATGTTACAGGTTTACTACTGTGCTAATAAATTATGTATATTACAAAATATATACACAAATGCAAATTGTAAAGAGATCAATTAAAGATAAACTGTTTTTAAAAAAACAAGAAAATTATCCTCTAATTAAAATAAAATAAATAAATTAAAAAACAATAAGACTGACTTAGGAGTTGGTTCTGCCTATGAGGAATTAACAGGCTTGGATTTATCCTCCCAATTTAAGTGACTAAAATTTTGTGACGGTTTTCATACATAGTACACCATGCAGGATGCTGATGCCTGAGAGAAGGGGAAAAATGAGATGAAAACTCCAATTTTTCCTAGCTTACTACCTGAAGAACCTTTCCAAGTATTAGTGCAGGAAGAAGGAACTCAGCCAGAGACCAGCACTCTCCCAGATCTGAGGAAACAGAGCACAGCATTCAGGGAGGCCAAAACAGCCAGAATTCCTGGAACACAGGACAAGAGAAAGGGGAGCTGCACCGAGGGGTAGGACTGCAGAGAGAGAGAACAGGAGCGAGTGCTATCGATATTTGCCCAGGGTTCCCTGGGAGGCCCCTGCTCCATTCTGATCAGCTCATATGTGTGCAGAATGTACCTAAGGCCAAGGAAAGAACCACCGAAAAGGAGTGGGTGGAACAATCCCAGAGCTCACAGAGGGATGGAGATAGTTCGTCTTCTATACCTGCCAGAGGAAAGAAAACACTCATAATATGCAGGTATCTTGTACATTATTCAGCAAGATATTACCTCAGTGGTGAGGCAATTTAGCCCTAGATGAAGGAAAGATAGAGGCCATAAACTAGGAGCCACTGATGTGTTTTGTGTGGCCTTCACTGTTCCTAAAAATGACTGTGCTCAGTTGCTAAGTCATGTGTGACTCCTTGAGACCTCATGGACTGTAGCCCTTCAGGCTCATCTGTCCCTGGGATTTCCCAGGCAAGGATACTGGAGTGGGTTGCCATTTTCTTCTGCAGGCATAGAATATGTTTTAGGGCAGTGAAACTATTCTTTATGATGTTATGGTAAATAGATGACATTGCATATTTGTCAAAACCCTTAGAATCTTACAGCATATAAAGTGAATCAATGTATGCATATTAAAAAAAACATTTTGACATCAAGAATGGAATACAAAAGACTGTTCTATACATCTGTGTCTCTTTTGCTGTGGACTCTGGGAGAGGGAGAGGGTGGGATGATTTGGGAGAATGGCATTGAAACATGTATAATATCATATATGAAAGGAATCACCAGTCCAGGTTCGATGCATGATACTGGATGCTTGGGGCTGGTGCACTGGGACGACCCAGAGGGATGGTACGGGGAGGGAGGGGGGAGGGGGGTTCAGGATGAAGAACACGTGTATACCTGTGGCAGATTTATGTTGATGTATGGCAAAATCAATACAATATTGTGAAGTAATTAACCTCCAATTAAAATAAATAAATTTATATATTTTTTAAAAAAGAACAGAATACAGAATTTGACTAAACAATCTAATCATATTGCAAATATTTAAAACTACCTCACTCAGATCCCCTGACTTAAGCGACTTTGGAAGTGAATGGAGTTTGCAAGACTGAAAGCAAAAGATAAAAACACTGTAATCTAGTTGATAGTGTTCTTTCTCATAGGGGTACAGGTTAAGAATCTTGATACAGTTACACATGCATACATGAATTAAGCAGGTAAATAGATGGCACATGTGTATACATACATATATTTCTTTGTTCTGTGAGCTGAAAGTGTCTAAGAGAAGTGGTACTCCCCAAATCTGAAAGAAAATGATGCATAAAAAAGCACAGAACTTGGTTCCCAATACTCTTTTCCAATAAAAGGAACCAGGCTTCTGGGAGATATTAGTGATTGTAGGGCTCAGATAAGAAATATAAAAGAGGAGTCTTGGGGGGGGGGTCTTGTTGTATCAAAAAGGAAGTGAACAAAAAGATCCCCTTAGTAATGGGGTTATGTCAAAGAAGAAAGGAATGAACTTCCAATGACCAAAATTAGAACAGGATGAGCCACGTAATAAATTAAGTAAATCATCCTTTGGGATTATACCCCAAAGTATAAAGCAACTATTCATAAAGCAATTCAGTGAGATCTATCAAGACAGGCATCCATGACAGGGGAGCATGGTGCTGTAGTGGGTCAGATGAGAGGGTAGGGGTGAAGAGGATATCCATACAGACAGAGTATCCCAGTACAGGGAGTCAGAACTCAAATAAGGTGAAATGATAAGATCCACAAGAACAGGGAAGGCAGGGGTATAGTATGAGATGTGAGAACTTGAGCAGGGAAAAAGGGATATCCATCCCAGGACGTATCATGGGCAGTCAGTGCCAAAATGGGAATAAGAGGCCTTCACAGAGCAGAGGAGCCTGCCACAAGAGTCAGTTTAGTCCAGAGGATATTAAATAGGAGGCTGGTCAGGCATGCAGAGTAAAAACCTAAGCCCAGAGAAGTGGAAATGCACATGGAGGAGGCAGATTTGTGTAGAAAGTCATAGGCCAAGCAAGGGTAAGAGGGTATCCAAGCATGGAAGTGGGCAGCCCTGTGTGGGCAGTTAGAGGCTGAGTGGAACAAAGAGGGTATCTGAACGTGGGGGTACCCCCTTGCAGAGTATCAAAGCCCAAGCAGGGTAAGGGGAGTAAGTTTATAAAACAGTTGCCTGGAGTGGGTGTCAGAGTCTGAATATGTTGAGAAACGCATTCACATGCGTTGGGGACAATTCAGAATTTTGTGATCCCAGAGCCAGAGCTATGCAGTGAGGACTCACACACAAAGGGAAGCACACACACATGTACAATTCCCAGACTCTGTCCAATGACGGGAACTGGGAGATAATGAGTACATACAAGTCTCATATATTGGATTCTGAATTCCATTTCCCCCTAAAAATTATTGGAGCTTCTGGGAGAAATTGTTAATTCCATGGCAAGTCCAAGGAAAGAACAAGATGAGCCTGGTATATCTTTTACAAAAAGCATCAAACTGTTCAAAAAATGATGGGAAAATATCAACAGGACAGAGAACTTGGATTAAGGAAGTTTCCACTCTCCAAGGTTGGAACGATATGAAAAATATGAACATCAAAATAAATAATGATAGTGACAGGTCATGATTCCTTTAGTAAAATAAGAGACTATTAATCATATAGATTTAATTACATTGAAAAATCTAAATTTTGGTGAGGAATAAAATATGTATGTACTTGTCTTAATTACAAGATAGGAGAGAGTAACTTGACAGTGGAGAAGCTTGACAGCAACCACTTTAGTCAAGTGATCCAAGTGAACATCATCGATATTGGGACACATTGAAATCATGAACCACTTGATAGAATGAGATAATATGAACACAGTATCATTTCCATCATTTTCCTGTCAAAGATGCAAAACATGATATTCATCATGAGCAAATACTGGAGCAAAGTTGAGGAGAATTACAAAATAACTGACCTCTAGTTCTGGCATTCGAGTATCACTACCTCACAGAATGAACTGGGAAATGTTTCTTTCCACTTCTATGGGTACATTTATAATGCATGTGTGGAGAATTGGCATGACTTTTGGTTTATGTATGTGGTAGAATTCAGCAGTGAGGCTATCTGGGGCTAGGTACAGTAGGGGGATATTTGTGAGCTGGGTTGGGCAAGAAGTTCAAAAATGAATAATCCTTTCTGTTTACTTCAGATTTTCAGTTTCTTCTTGAGTCAATTTCAGTCAACTGTGTATTTCTAGAAATTTGTCCATTTCTTCTAAATTTTCTCATTAGTGCATATTTCAAATCGGGAAAGGGGTCGACAAGGCTGTATATTGTCACCCTGCTTACTTAACTTATATGCAGAGTACATCATGAGAAATACTGGACTGGATGAAGCACGAACTGGAATCAAGATTGCTGGGAGAAATATCAACAACCTCAGATATGCAGATGACACCACCGTTATGGCAGCAAGTGAAGAAGAACCAAAGAGCCTCTTGATGAACATGAAAGAGGAAAGTGAAAAAGTTAGCTTAAAACTCAACATTCCAAAGACTAAGATCATGGCATCTGGTTCCATTACTTCATGGCAAATAGATGGGGAAACAATGGAAACACTCAGAGACTTTATTTTGGGGGGGTTCCAAAACCACTGCAGATGATGACTGCAGCCATGAAATTAAAAGATGCTTGCTCCTTGGAAGAAAAGTTATGACCAACCTAGACAGCATATTAAAAAGCAGAAATATCCTTTGCCAACAAAGGTCAATGTTATGGTTTTTCCAGTGGTCATGTATGGATGTGAGAGTTGGACTATAAAGAAAGCTGAGCACCAAAGAATTGATGGTTTTGAACCATGGTGTTGGAGAAGACTCTTGGGAGTCCCTTGGACTGCAAGATGATCCAACCAGTCCATCCTAAAGGAAATCAGTCCCAAATATTCATTGGAAGGACTGATGCTGAAGCTGAAACTCCAATACTTTGGCCACCTGATGCGAAGAACTGACTCATTTGAAAAGACTCTGAGGCTGGGAAAGATTGAAGATGGGAGGAGAAGGGGACAACAGAGGATGAGATGGTTGGATGGCATCACCGACTCAATGGACATGAGTTTGAGTAAGCTCTGGGAGTTGGTGATGGACAGGAAGGCCTGGTGTGCTGCAGTCCAGATGGTCACAAGGAGTCAGACATGACTGAGTAACTGAACTATCTGACTGATTCCTTTATAATTTTATTTATTTCTCTAAAGTGGTAGTTATTTGTCCTATTTTATTTCTAATTTTAGTAATTTGAGTCTTCTTCCTTCCTTGATCATTATCGCTAAAGTTGTGTTATTTTTTGACCTTTCTAAAAAGCAGAGACATTACTTTGCCGACTAAGGTCCGTCTAGTCAAGACTATGGTTTTTCCAGTGGTCATGTATGGATGTGAGAGTTGGACTATAAAGAAAGCTGAGCACCGAAGAATTGATGCTTTTGAACTGTGGTGATGGAGAAGGCTCTTGAGAGTCCCTTGGACTGCAAGGAGATCCAACCAGTCCATTCTGAAGATCAGCCCTGGGATTTCTTTGGAAGGAATGATGCTAAAGCTGAAACTCCAGTACTTTGGCCACCTCATGTGAAGAGCTGACTCACTGGAAAAGACTCTGATGCTGGGAGGGAATGGGGGCAGGAGGAGAAGAGGACAACAGAGGATGAGATGGCTGGATGGCATCACTGACTCGATGGACGTGAGTCTGAGTGAACTCCGGGAGTTGGTGATGGACAGGGAGTCCTGGCGTGCTGCGATTCATGGGGTCGCAAAGAGTTGGACACGACTGAGCGACTGAACTGAACTGAAATAACGAAACTTTCATTTGTTGATTATATCTGTGGTTATTTTATTTTATTTTTTTTAATTTTTATTTTTACTTTATTTTACTTTACAATACTGTATTGGTTTTGCCATACATTGACATGAATCCACCACGGGTGTACATGAGTTCCCAAACATGAACCGCCCCCCCCCCCCACCTCCCACCCCATATCATCTCTCTGGATCATCCCCGTGCACCAGCCCCAAGCATCCTGTATCCTACATCAAACATAGACTGTGGTTATTTTATTCTCTATTTCCTTTATTTTGCTCTAATATTTATTGTTGACTATGTCTGCCTATTTGAGTTCAGTTCACTACATTCCCTAACTTAGATGTGATGTGTTTTTTCTTTCATTCCCCTCAAAGTAATTCAAATCAGGTGCCAAAGTAGCTCAAGCTGATCAGTCATATGAAGACCTAGAAGACCTCCTAGAACTACCACCAAAAACAGATGGTCTATTCATCAGTTCGGATGGGTATGCCAAAGGAGGAAGTCAAAAGATGCCTGGAGTAACAGGCAAGTTTTGCCTTGGAGAACAGAATGAATCAGGGCAAAAGCTAACTAAATTCTGCCAAGAGAATGCACTCATCACAGAATATACCCTTTCTGAACAGCACAAAAGATGAGTTTACACATGGACATCACCAAGTGGTCAATACCAAAATCAAATTGATGACATTGTTTTGTAGCCAAAGATGGAGAAGCTGTATGCAGCCAGCAAAAACAAGACCTGGAGCTGACTGTGGCTCTGCTCATCAGCTTCTAATAGCAAAATTCAGGCTTAAACTAAAGAAAGTGGGGAAAACCACTAGGAGAGCCCGGTGTGACTGAAATCCAATCCCCTATGAATATGCAGTGGAGGTGACCAATAGATTCAAGGGATTAGATGCAGTCAACAGTGCGCCTGAAGAACTGTGGATGGAGGTCCTTAACATTGTACAGGAGGCAGCGAACAAAGCCATCCCAAAGAAAATGAAAAGCAAGAAGGCAAAGGGTGCTGGGAGCCAGTGTGAGGAATCCCGCCCGTGACAAGGTCATGAGGAAGGAAGCTGACATACGCAAGGCGTGCTCAGACTTCAGGGGCCCCTCTGGAAACTCCTAAGCATTGTACCCCAACAAAAATCTGCCGGTTTTTGTGCTCTGCTTTTCCACTCTTCTGACATTCTCTGGAAAAAGTCAATTCAGGGCTTTAGTCTGCATTTGAAAGAGTGTTTCAATCCAAAAACCCCTCTGATGGCTTTCTAGCCTGCCTGCAGGACTCATACAGCTGCGCATGTGATTGTTTGAGGCCTCCTGACCGCAGGAGGAACAGGAAGCTTAAAACATCCTAGGAATTTAAAGAAAAACACTTGGGGGGAAACGAAATTAACATTCATTAAGGAAGAGAGCCAAAAAGTGTTAGCAAGCCTCTTGGCCAGAAGATAATGTAAATCACCTGAGACCTTTTGTATACAAAATGATATACAGAAAGAGTCTGGGTTGCAAACACTACATAATTTTGTGTTACCCATTGATCTCCATGTTTTATCAGAAGTATAAAAGGCCTTCTGAACAATAAAGGATTGGACCAGTTTCTCGGACTAGTCTCTCGGCCTGGTTTCTTGGGAATCTGGCTCCCCCCGTGTCTCTCTCTCTCTTCTTCTCTCCCTTTCCCTCCCTCCGCTCTTTACTTTAATTTCAGGCTGAATCTCCACCTGGGGCGCGGAAGCCCGCCAGGTCTACTTACTTGCCCTGGCTGTTAAGACCCACGCGAAAGGGAGCCTAAGGTGAGGCACCCTTAGATATTCAAGCGAGCGCCGGTGGCCCAACGTAGATGGTGCCCAAACATGAACCGCCCCCCCCCCCCGGTCTTCCGTGTAATCCAAGCTATTCAGCCCTCTTCCTCCACTTAATCTTCCTACTACACTATTTCTTCCTAATCTAATCTTATATTAATAAACAAATAAGTTTTTCTCAAGCCAACGCTGTCCACCCATCGAATTCCCTGGATCCACCGGGGCTGGACCCCGGCAAAAGGGGTTATCCCAGGAGGCTTTCAAATAGCTGATTAAAGAAGAGAAGCAAAAAACCAAGGGAGAAAGGAAAGGTGCACCGAACTAAAGGCAGCATTCCAAAGAAGAGCACCCAGAGACAAGAAGGCCTTCATCAATGAACAGCGCATAAAACTAGATGAAAAACAACAGCAGAAGAAAGAATAGAGATCTCTTCATGAAAACTGGGAATATCAAGGGAGCATTTTGGCCTTCAGTTCAGTTCAGTTCAGTTGCTCAGTCGTGTCCGACTCTGCAACCCCATGAATTGCAGCACTCCAGGACTCCCTGTCCATCACCATCTCCCGGAGTTCACTCAGACTCAGTGATGCCATCCAGCCATCTCATCCTCTGTTGTCCCCTTCTTCGCCTGGCCCCAATCCCTCCCAGCATCAGAGTCTTTTCCAGTGAGTCAACTCTTCGCATGAGGTGGCCAAAGTACTGGAGTTTCAGCTTTAGTATCATTCCTTCCAAAGAAATCCCAGGGCTGATCTCCGTCAGAATGGACTGGTTGGATCTCCTTGCAGTCCAAGGGACTCTCAAGAGTCTCCTCCAACACCACAGTTCAAAAGCATCAATTCTTCAGTGCTCAGCCTTCTTCACAGTCCAACTCTCACATCCATACATGACTACTGGAAAAACCATAGCCTTGAGTAGACGGACCTTAGTCCGCAAAGTAATGTCTCTGCTTTTGAATATGCTATCTAGGTTGATCATAACTTTCCTTCCAAGGAGTAAGCATCTTTTAATTTCATGGCTGCAGTCACCATCTGCAGTGATTTTGGAGCCCCAAAAAATAAAGTCTGACTGTTTCCACTGTTTCCCCATCTATTTCCCATGAAGTGATGGGACCGGATGCCATGATCTTTGTTTTCTGAATGTTGAGCTTTAAGTCAACTTTTTCACTCTCCTCTTTCACTTTCATCAAGAGGCTTTTTAGTTCCTCTTCACTTTCTGCCATAAGGGTGGTGTCATCTGCATATCTGAGGTTATTGATATTTCTCCCAGCAATCTTGATTCCAGCTTGTGTTTCTTCCAGTCCAGCGTTTCTCATGATGTACTCTGCATAGAAGTTAAATAAGCAAGGTGACAATATACAGCCTTGACGTACTCCTTTTCCTATTTGGAACCAGTCTGTTTTTTCATGTCCAGTTCGAACTGTTGCTTCCTGACATGCATACAGATTTCTCAAGAGGCAGGTCAAGTGGTCTGGTATTCCCATCTCTCTCAGAATTTTCCACAGTTTATTGTGATCCACACAGTCAAAGGCTTTGGCATAGTCAATAAAGCAGAAATAGATGTTTTTCTGGAACTCTCTTGCTTTTTCCATGGTCCAGCAGATGTTGGCAATTTTGGCCTTAGATGAGCACAATAAAGCATAGCAACAGTAGAGACCTAGTAGACGCTGAAGAGATCAAGAAGAGATGGAAACAATACATGGAAGAACTGTACAAAAAAGATCCCAATGAACTAGATTATTATGTTAGTGTGGTCAGTCACCCAGAGCCAAGCATTCTGGAGTGGGAAGTCAAGAGGGCCTTAGGAAGCTCTAGTGATAATAAGGCTAGAGGATGCAATGGAATTCCAGTTGAACTATGCAATTCCCCAAAGGATGATGCATTCATGGTGCTGCATTCAATATGTCAGCAAATAAGGAAGATGCAGCCATGGCCATAGGACTGCCAAAGGTCAATCCTCATCCTGATTCCCAAGAAGGGTAGTACTGAAGAATGTGCTAGCCATCTGACAATTAAAAGCCTTGAGTAATGAGCACATAGTTTCTCAAAACCATACAAAGAACATACATAATAAAGTCAAGACTCTGATAACATACATATATGCTTGTAAGTAAAACTTCAGGGTAAATGTACAACTGCAACTGGTAGTAACACAGATTTGGTTAACATCTATTAAGTATAGAAGACAATCAAATGATATTAGGCAAAATCAAAACAATATTAGGCATGTTGCCTGACATCTCACTTCCACTTATGAGCTGGGTGATCTTAGGCATGTAGCCAACCTTTCTGTGCTTCCACTTCTGAGCTGTGCAATCTTAGGCAAGTTGCCTGACCCAGGTGTGCGTCCGCTTAGGAGCTGTGTGATTTAAGCCAGTTGCCTGACCTCTCTGTGCTTCCACTTCTGACCTTTCTGATCTTAGGCAAGTTGCCTGACCTTTCTGTGCTTCCACGTCTGAGCTGTGTGATCTTAGACACGTTTGCTAAGCTCACTGTGCTCCCACTTCTGTGCTCCATGACCTTAGGCAAGTTGCCTGACATCTACTTGCTTCCCATTCTCAGCTCTCTGATCTTAGGCAAGTTGCCTGACATCTACTTGCTTCCCATTCTCAGCTCTCTGATCTTAGGCAAGTTACCTCACCTCTCTGTGCTTCCATATCTTTGTTGTGTTCAGTTCACTTTAGTCTCTCAATCCTATCTGACTCTGTGTGACCCCAGGGACTGCAGCAGGCCAGACTTCCTTATCAAACACCACTTCACAGAGCTTGCTCAAACTCCTGTACATCGAGTTGGTGATGCCATCCAACCTACTCATCCTCTGTCATCAACTTGGCTTCCTGCAATCAAAATTTCTGGCATTTGGGTCTTTTCCAGGGAGTCAGTTTTTCACATCAGGTGGCCAGAGTATTGGAGCTTCAAATCCAGCATCAGTCGTTTCAATGAATATTCAGGAATGATTTCCTTTAATATGGACTGGTTTCATCTCCTTGAATTCAAGAGACTGTCAAGAGTCTTCTCCAATACCCCATTTCAAAAGCATCATTTCTTCAGTTCTCTGCTTTCTTTACCATTCAATTCTCACATACATACATGACTATTGGAAAAATCACAGCTTCGACTAGAGGGTCCTTTGTCAGCAAATTAATGTCTCTGCTTTTTCATATGCTGTCAAGGTTGGTCAGAGCTTTTCTTTCAGCGAGAAGCATCTTTTAATTTCCTGGCTGCATGCACCATCTGCAGTCATTTTGGAGCCCAAGAAAATAAAGCCTGATACTATTTCCATTGTTTCTTTCTCTATTTGCTAAAAAATGATTGGACCTGATGCCATGATCTTCGTTTTTTGAATGTTGAGTTTTAAGCCAGCTTTTTCACTCTCCTCTTTCCCTTTCATCAAGAAGCTCTATAGTTCTTCGCTTTCTGCCATTAGGGTGGCGTCATCTGCATATCTGAGATTATTGGTATGTCTTCCAGAAATCTTGATTCCACCTTGTGCTTCATCCTGGCTGCCGTTTCCCCCAATGTACTCTGCATATAAGTTAAATGAAGAGGGTGACCGTAAACAGCCTTGTTGTTCTTTCCCAGTTTAGAACTGGCCTGCTGTTCCATGCCTAGTTCTAACTGTTGCTTCTTGACCCACATACAGATTTCTCAAGAGGCAGGTAAGGTGGTCTGGTATTCCCATCTCTTTAAGTATGTTCCACAGTTTGTTGTGATCACACACTCTAAGGCTTTAGTCTAACCAAGAAAGCAGAAGTAGATGTTTTTCTAGAACTCTCTTGCTTTTTCTATGATCCAATAAATGTTGGCAATTTGATCTATGGTTCTCTGCCTTTTCTAAATCCAGCATGAACATCTGGAATTTCTTGGTTCTCATACCATTGAAGCCTAGCTTGGAGAATTTGGAGCATTTCTTTGCTAGTGAGTGAGATGAGTGCCATTGTGTCTGAACATTCTTTGGCAATGCCTTTCTTCGGGATTGCAATTAAAACTGACATTTTCCAGTCCTGTGGCCACTGCTGAGTTGTCCAAATTTGCTAGAATATTGAGTGAAGCACTTTCACAGCATCATCTTATCAGATTTGAAATAGTTCAACTAAAATCCCATCACTTCCACTAGCTTTGTTCATAGTGATGATTCCTCAGGTCCATGTGACTTTGCTTTTGTCTGGCTGTAGGTGAGTGATCATACCATTGTGGTTATCTGGGGCATTAAAGCCTTTCTTGTATAATTCTTCTGTGTATTCTTGTCACCTCTTCTTATAATCTTCTGCTTCTTTTAGGTCCATACTGTTTCTGTCCTTTATTGTGCCCTTATCTTTCATTTCTTTTCCTTAGATTTGAGAGATTAAAGATTTCATGGAAAGAGATTCAAACTATATGAAAAAAAAATCAAGTAGTAGTGGCTTCCCTTTGAGCTACCTTTTTCACTGGTGGTGGGAAGATTTTCAGTGCTCTAATGAGTAAGTCCTGTGGTCTACTGCAGTTTCACTTTCTACTAGACCAACCCATAGTGACGTCTTAAAGGATGCTGTGCTTTGGCTGGAACCCAGTTATAATGAATTGCTTTTTAGTGCTACAGTTAACAGACCTTCTTTCTCAAATATATACATGTCCATAATTTTTGCTATTTTCATCCACCAACACTAAATGAGGATCAAGCCTGTGTCAAACTTCGTATGAAAAAAAGGAAATATTCACAGTTCTACTGCCTCACTTTCAAGAAAGCATTTTCCATTAGCCATCTAACATATATTCATTACTTAAGCTCACTTCAGAGTCCAAGCACAAAAATTTCAAAGGCAGAGTCATCGATACGTTTCTTTAAAAATAGTAAGGACTAGATCACAGACCTGTATGATAGTGAAGCTTAAAAAGCTAAAATTGTGTAGCATACAGTCTTATCAGGTGCCAGACCAAAGCTTAAGTCAGGGTTTGATTTCCATCTTTCAGATCTTGCGCTCCAATGCCAACCAGAGAGAATTTGACAGGATGCTTCCCTAATTAAATGGCATAGTTCCAGTTTTCTAGCTGCAAACACACAAAAGCAAATGGTTAAAGATTTTTACTTGTTTAATCTGTGTATGTGGGTGCACACAAAGTCAGGCAACTTGCCTAGGATCACCAGTCTCAGACGTGGAAGCATCCCCTGCAGAAGGAAATGGCTGCCCACTCCAGTATTCTGGCCTGGAGAATGCCATGGACAGTCCATGGGGTTGTAAAGAGTCGGACATGACTGAGCGACTTTCATTTCACCTTACTTCACTTCACTGAGCAGACTAATTATAACAGATGCTGGATCTCAGGAGTGGCTACATAATTGACAGAATACAGTAAAGAATAAAATATGGGGCTTCAAGATGATTCAAAAATGATTCAAACTTTCAAGACGTTCACAGCAGATCATGAAATCATGATTGAGGCCCTTCCAAGCACCCAAGAATAGGGCCTGGTGTAATTGCACAGAACACATAACCATTAAGCCCATCTTCATTCACTTTGCCCAAGAGTGGGATCTTAGGGAACTCCTGTTATTCCTTAGTTGCTCTGAGAGCCTAAGGGAAGGAGTTCTAAGCAAGGGGTCAGGGCAGCCCTAGATGACAGAAGACAGATGGCCAAGAGAGGGACCATGGCTTAAGGCAGTGTGTATAGACCAGTCATTTGGGAAATATGCAATACTTTAAAGTCCTATCATAATGAAAAGCAATTTTTAAAAGTGAGATTAAAAACTACAGTTTTATAAAATTTGGGGTCACATTACTTAAAGGTAAATAAATCTTTACAGCTACAGGGTCAGGAATTCCAGGGGTCCTTTCACAGGGTCCAACTCTGTGACGATCTAGTGTCACATGGGTGGCACACCCAGTCTATTGGGCCAGTTGTGGTAGGACTTCTAGGTTTATGGCAGGGAATCCATACATCTTTGATTAGAAGAGCTTGTTGTGCATGTTCTGAACAGGCCAATGGAAATAATAGGTCCTGAAAACCTATTCAGCCTACAAGGATGGTGTTGCCAACCATTTCCCTGTCTATGGTGAAGTCCACCCCCATTCTTATTTTATTTTATGATTTTGTTTCACAATTGTCCTTGTGAAATATTTCATAATAACAAAGTAGGAAAATATTAACAAAGTGATTAGATAAATGTGCCCTGTATATCTCTTAACTCTCAATAACTCAGATGTTTATACCTACCATACAAGACTGTAGTCAAATTTGGTAGCTGAAATTTGGTCTTCAATAAAAGTCTCAGTGCGAATAATGGAGCTAGCCTTTAAAGGTCAAGTTTTGTTAAAGTTGTCTCACATTCTGGCGACTGAAGAAATGAGCTTTTTCTTATCTTTCATTCTTTTTTTTTTTTTTTTTCCAGGGATGAAATTAGAATAATCCTTCTGCATAGCAAGAATTTCCCTGGTGGCTCAGTGGGTAAAGAGCCTGCCTGCAGTGTGGGACAGCCATGTTCGATCCCTGTCTTTGGAAGATCCCCTGGAGAAGGAAATGACAACACATTCCAGTATTCTTGCCTGGAGAATTCCATGGACAGAGGAGCCTGGTGGCCTACAGTCCATGGGGTCATAAAGAGTCAGACACAACTGAGTGACTAACACTTTCACTTTCACTGCATAGCAAGAAATGAGCCAACACAGGACAATCTTAAAAAGTACACAAGGCTTGTCCTTCCAAAACTAGTATCTCTCACATGTTTTTGAAATACTATGGAATATCTTGACTCCTAGGTCTACACCTATAGTCAAAGCTATCTCCAACCTCACCTTTTTCTTGGTGTCTTATTCACTTAGGACCTTATTTTCTACTGAAAATTGCCAAACTGATAGACTCAGTTCAGTTAAGAATTGAAGGATATACTCCAGAGAAATTAATAATGATATAAGCTTTTTGGCATTCAAAATAAACAGTGATAAAATAGGCTTCTTTCATGAAGTTCCAGAGTGAATCCCAAATAAGATATATTGCCATTTTCAAAAGATTGCTGTGCTATTTTTCTATCACTTAAAACATCCAATAAGAAATGTGCCAAAGAAGAACACATGCATCCCAGGAAAGTCTTTGTTTCTAATCTCAAGCTTATTATGATTCTACCAAGAGATAGCCATCAGGGAAGAGAAATCTGTCTTCAATAACATGGTAAACATTGCATATAAAAAGTTTAAAAAAACACAGAAAAAAAGCAAAAAACCAATCACATTGTAAACCAACTATGTGCTGTTCTTATTTGCTCAGTCATGTCCGCTTCTTTGCAACCTCATGGACTATACTTCAAGTTAAAAAAAGAAGATTGTATTTAAAATATATAAAAGCATGTATCTTTTGAGGATGTGGCTAAAATCTCACCATGTCTACTTTAAACACTGCATTGACTAATAACAAGATATAATTCAGGGCATGACTTTCTCAATGTCAGTTCCACACTGTCTCAGATTTCCCATATTAGTGACAAAAATTAAAAACTTAGAACAAGTAAGTGTTCTTTCTGTTTCCATGTATCTTTAGTTAATTGAGTTCTTTCTCTCTCTCTCCGTTTTTTTCTCTGTAGCCCTTCGTGATTATATGATATATTTTGCTTCCTTGCTTATTGTATCAGTTCAGTTCAGTTCAGTTCAGTCGCTCAGTCATGTCCGACTCTTTGCAACCCCATAATTGCCACACGCCAGGCCTCCCTGTCCATCACAAACTCCCAGAGTTCAGTCAAACTCATGTCCATCGAGTCCGTGATGCCATCCAGCCATCTCATCCTCGGTCGTCCCCTTCTCCTCCTGCCCCCAATCCCTCCCAGCATCAGGCTCTTTTCCAATGAGTCAGCTCTTCACATGAGGTGGCCAAAGTATTGGAGTTTCAGCCTCAGCATCAGTCTTTCCAATGAACACCCAGGATCGGTCTCCTTTAGGATGGACAGGTTGGATCTCCTTGCAGTCCAAGGGACTTGCAAGAGTCTTCTCCAGCACCACCATTAAAAAGCATCAATTATTTGGTGCTCAGCTTTTTTATAGTCCAACACTCACATCCATACATGAGCACTGGAAAAAACATAGCCTTGAATAGATGGACCT
Organism: Capricornis sumatraensis; assembly: GCF_032405125.1. NCBI lineage: Eukaryota > Metazoa > Chordata > Mammalia > Artiodactyla > Bovidae > Capricornis > Capricornis sumatraensis. The sequence goes on along the minus strand of NC_091092.1, from coordinate 23,182,634 downwards.
TTGTTGGCAAAGTAATATCTCTGCTTTTTAATGTGTTATCTAGGGCAGTCATAACTTTCCTTCCAAGGAGGAAGCGTCTTTTAATTTCATGGCTGCAATCACCATCTGCAGTGATTTTGGAGCCCCCCCCCCCCAAAATAAAGTCTGACACTGTTTTCACTGTTTCCCCATCTATTTCCCATTAAGTGATGGAACTAGATATCTCTATCTAATTTGGGATTAAAGTATAAAATCCATGAGGAAACGGATATCTTTTTTTTTTTACCACTATATGTCCAGTACCTGAAAAACACTGACCCATAGTAGGTGCTTAAAAAACATCAGATGTATGAAAGCAAATGACACCACTATAGTAAGAGAGATAACAAATACACGTTCTATTATAATGGAACAACATAAAAGGAGCTGAATGATTGACAGGATTGCCTTTATATGTTTGTATCTGTATATGTATTTATATGCCTTCATCTGAAAGAGCAATGCTGAGTTAATTTACTTCCATTTCAAAAAATGACTAATATTTATATTGATAAAGCTGATGATTGTACTGCGAAGTACAATAATCTTTTGCCCCATTCTCAATGTTGTTTCTGTTAGGTCCATAGCATTTTTGGGCCTAACAGAAACAGAAGATATTAAGAAGAGGTAGCAAGAATACACAGAAGGACTATACAAACAGGATCTTCATGACCCAGATAATCATGATGGTAAGATCACTCACCTAGAGCCAGACATCCTGGAATTTGAAGTTAAGTGGGCCTAAGGAAGCATCTCTGCGAACAAAGCTCGTGGAGGTGATGAGATTCCAGTTGCACTATTTCAAATCCTAAAAGATGATGCTGTGAAAGTGTTTCACTCAATATGCTAGCAAATTTGGAAACTCAGCAGTGGCCTCAGGACTGGAAAAGGGCAGTTTTCATTCCAATCCCAAAGAGAGGCAATGCCAAAGAATGCTCAGCTACCACACAGTTGCACTCATCTCACATGCTGGAAAAGTAATGCTCCAAATTCTCCAAGCCAGGCTTCTATAGTACATGAATTGTGAACTTCCAGATGTTCAAGGCTGCATATAGAAAGTGCAGAGGAACCAGAGATCAAGTTGACAACATATCTTGGATCATCGAAAAAGCAAGATAGTTCCTGAAAAGCATCTTCTTCTGCTTTATTGATTATGCAGCCTTTGAGTGTGTGGATTACAACAAACTCTGGAAAATTATTAAAGAGATGGGAATACCAAATCATCTTACCTGCTTCCTGAGAAATCTGTATGCAGGTCAAGAAGCAACAGTTAGAACTGTCATGGAACTACAGACTGATTCCAAATCAGGAAAGGAGTACATCAAAGGTGTATATTGTCACCCCGCTTATTTAACTTATATACAGAGTACATCATCAGAAATGCTAGACTGGATGAAGAGTAAGCTAGAATCAAGATTTCTGGGAGAAATATCAATAACCTCAAATATGCAGATAACACCACCCTTATGGCAGAAAGTGAAGAACTAAAGAGCTTCTTGATGAAAGTGAAAGAGCAGAGTGAAAAAGTTGACTTAAAACTCAACATTCAGAAAACTTAGATCATGTCACCTGGTCCCATAACTTCATGGCAAATAGATGGGGAAACAGTGGAAACAGTGATAGATTTTATGTTTTTCAGTGTCAAAATCATGCAGATGGTGACTGCAGCCAGGAAATTAAAAGACGCTTGTTCCTTGGAAGAAAAGTTTTGACCAACCTAGACAGCATATTAAAATGCAGAGACATTCCTTTGCCAACAAAGGTCCATCTAGTCATAGCCATGGTTTCTCCAGTAGTCATGAGTGGATGTGAGAGTTGGACTATAAAGGAAGCTGAGCACCGCAGAATTGATGCTTTGAACTGTGCTGCTGGAGAAGACTCCTCAGAGTCCCTTGGACTGCAAGGAGAACTAAGCCATCCATGGTAAAGGAAATCAGTCTTGAATGTTCATTGGAAGGACTGATGCTGAAGTTGCAATGTCAATACTTTGGCCATGTGATGTGAAGAGCTGACTCATTTGAAAACACCCTGATGTTGGGAAAGATTGAAGGTGGGATGAGAAGGGCACTACAGAGGATGAGATGGTTCGATGGCATCACCGACTCAATGGACATAGGTTTGAGTAAACTCTGGGCATTGGTCATGGAAAGGGAGGCCTGGTGTGCTGCAGTCCATGGGGTCACAAAGTGTCGGACATGACTGAGCAACTGAACTGAACTGAACAATGTTTTTTAGTTTATATCGCTATTTTTGTCTTCTGCAAAAGTTTATTTTTTTAATGCTTAATTTTATATTGAAGTATAATTGGTTAGAAATGTTTTGTTAACTTCTAGTGTACAGCGAAGTGATTGAACTGTGTATATATATATATATTCTTTTCCAAATTCTTTTCCCATTTAGGTTCTTACAGAGTATTCAGCAGAGTTCCCTGTGCTATAGTGTTTTAGGTTATCCATTTTAAATAGAGCAGCATGTACATGTCAATCCAAAACATACTTAATTGATATATGTCTTTTATCATAAGTCACTTTAAATCAGGGTGGAAACTAATCAGAATGAACATTTTACTAATGGTAATATTAATTAGTAAAATATTCCTAAGGCAAATACCAGACATTTGAACACAAGTATCTCTTCTCTTGAAAATCAAAAGCATAGAAAAGTATTTAGTAAAATAGTCTTCTCCCAAAGAGAATTAGCACATTATCTTTACTGACAGGAAAAACAAGAACGTTGATAACTGAACTATATTGAAGACTTTAAGTTAAACTAGTTAAAACTGAACATTAGATTTTCTATAAATTGATGTTTGATTCAGGTGCTTGCTAATTTATCTTCCCTGCTTATAGACTACAGGCAAGAGCATTTGTACTTTCATAATTACAAAATATCCTGAGAGAAAATTAATTTTGTTAGCAAATAGTTTAGTTACTGTTCCTTTTAAAATATATTTTCTTCAATGACTATACCAACATATTTTAAGATTGTTCTCTCTTTCTAAAATTATATAAATGGATTCATTGGAATCTCAGTGGAGAAGAGGCACAGACTATTGAAAACTTGAAGAATGAGCATGTGTTTTTAAAAACAAAACAAAAAAGAAACCTAATAAATTCAAGATTCTGATAAAAAATATAAATGCTTGTAATAAAACTTCATGATAAATGTGCCACTACATCTGCAACTGGTATTAATATCTATTTGGTTAACATCTAGTAAGTATATAAGATAATCAAAACAAACCAAAAATAAGGGGAAGTTCATGCTGAACTTAAACTTTTGTGTAGAGCCACTAAACAATACTGGACAAAGAAATACTCAGGAAAAGAAAATGTCAGTGTTGCTCAAATAAAATAAATTTTTTACAATCTACATGATTTCAAGTTATGAGTCCTACATGAAAATATTATTGGAGGACTAATTAAGCAAAGCAAGCACTGATCGCATAAACAGCAGCAGACGTTTTGCTGAGCAGATCTATTTAAATCTCAGATTAAAGATAAAACACCTGAAGAATTCATGGTAATAAAACACAATGGAAATGTTCCAATGGAAATATGGAAATAAGATCACCTTTTAGAGTAGACTGGTGAAATTAGAGCAATGAGATACCACTACACATTTATCGGAAGGGTCAAATACAAAAATCTGACAAAGATGAGGGACAATAGGAACTCTCATTCGTTGTTAGTGGTTTTACAAAATGATAGAGTTGCTTTGGAAGCAATCTCTTACAGAGCTAAATATTGTCATACCACATGATCTAACAATTGCCCTCCTAGTTAGTTCACCAAATGATTTGATAGCTAATGCCCACATATAAACATGCACATGAATTTTCTAACAGCAAAACGAAGATCATGGCATCTGGTCCCATCACTTCATGGGAAATAGATGGGGAAACAGTGGAAACAGTGTCAGACTTTATTTTTTAGGGTTCCAAAATCACTGCAGATGGTGACTGCAGCCATGAAATTAAAAGACGCTTACTCCTTGGAAGAAAAGTTATGACCAACCTAGATAGCATATTCAAAAGCAGAGACATTACTTTGCCAACTAAGGTCCGTCTAGTCAAGGCTATGGTTTTTCCTATGGTCATGTATGGATGTGAGAGTTGGACTGTGAAGAAGGCTGAGCACCAAAGAATTCATGCGTTTGAACTGTGGTGTTGGAGAAGACTCTTGAGAGTCCCTTGGACTGCAAGGAGATCCAACCAGTCCATTCTGAAGGAGACCAGCCCTAGGATTTCTTTTGAAGGAATGATGCTAAAGCTGAATCTCCAGTACTTTGGCCACCTCACGTGAAGAGTTGACTCATTGGAAAAAACTCTGATGCTGGGAGAGATTGGGGGCAGGAGGAGAAGAGGACGACCGAGGATGAGATGGCTGGATGACATCACGGACTCGATGGACGTGAGTCTGAGTGAACTCCAGGAGATAGTGATGGACAGGGAGTCCTGGCGTGCTGCGATTCATGGGGTTGCAGAGTCGGACACGACTGAGCGACTGAACTGAACTGAATTCATACTCTTTCTCTCTCACACACACACACACACATTGAAAGTAACCAAAGTGTCCTTTAATAGACGTATGGATAAACCAACAATGGTACATCAACATAATGGAATATTACTCAAAAATAAAAAGAAACAAGCTATCAAATCACAAAAAGAAATGGATGAAACCTGAATGAATGCTATTAAGTGAAGTAAGCTAGTCTGGAATAGGTTATATACTGCATGCGGCCAATTGTACAACATTCTGGGAAAGGAAAAACTGCAGAGCAAATTAAAAATATCAGAGGATTTTTTCTTTTGCATCACAATAGTTCTATTAGTCTGGATACAGTATGTCAACCTTCAATAATTCCTCTCCTACACTGACACACAAATCCACTCAATTGGAGTCTTCATTGCCCCAGAGCTCATATACTGTAATGTTATTCTGTGCGTCTGCAGGAACCTTGACATTGGCAGGGTTGAGGTTAACACTGGTTAGTAGTTTCCGATTCCACACCCTGGACACACATTTCACAAGGTCCATCTCAAGCAGGATTAAGGTATCAAACATATAGTCTTTTTCTGGGGAAGCCTTTTTTCTTTTTCTTTCCCAGAGAGCCAAAGGAACCACCCTAACGGGCAGGACTCTGCACATTACCCTTGCCACTCTCTCCTGCCAACTTCACTGTCACATATATCAGCACAACAAAAAAAAAGCCAGAGCAACGTGACCTCAAACCAGTCTTGGGCATGCTATGGTAGATTCTGCCAAATTACAAAGTGTCCTCAGCAGAGGACCTTACCCTGGAGCTCTCCTGAGGCAAGAGGAAATGGCTCCTGGTGCGCTGGTCTGCCCTGGCACCTGGAGACTGAGGACCAGGAAGGGCTGGGCCCTTGCTGATGTCATAAAGGGCCCATGTGGCCATTGTGAAAAGAGGTTTGCAGGGCCAACTGGAAGTAGGGCTTAAAGGGAAATGGGGAAATTTTCAGCAGGCAAGCGAAGAGAGGTCAGAAGTGACAAAATGCCATCTCCTTACCAGTGTATACTTTCTGAACCTGATGTTCTACTGGAAGGGTGGATCCATCTTCTATTCTCATTATTCCATTTGTTGAACCCAGACCCTGGGCTGAGCAGAACAGAGCCCAGGGCATGTGTCCCTGCGGAGAAGAGAGCCAAGTGAGAAAGAAAGATATTAAAGCAGAGGTCAGAAACTAGGAGCCGCTGATATGTTTTGTGTGGGCTATACTGTTTCTCAAAATGACTGTGGTCAGTCGCTAAATAGTATCTGAGTCCTTGAGACCCCATGGACTGTAGCCCAACAGGCTCCTCTGTCCCTGGGATTTCCCAGGCAAGGCTCCTGGAGTGGGCTGCCACTTCCTTCTCTAGGCATAGGAGATGTTTTAGAGCAGTGAAATTATTCTGTATGATGTTATGGTAAATACATGGCACTATATATTTGTCAAAACCCATAGAATCTTACAGCAAACAAAGTGAATCAATGTATGCATATTTAAAAAAAACATTTTGACATCAAGAATGAAATGCAGAATTTGACCAATCAAATTATATTATAAATTTATGAAACCATCTCACTAAGATCTGCTGAATTAAGTAACTTTGGAAATGAATAGATTTTGCAAGACTGAAAGCAAAAGATAAAACCACTGAAATCTAGTTGGTAGTGTTTTTTCTCATAGAAGTATAGGTTAACAATCCTGATACTGTTACACATGCATACTTGAACAGTTTCGTAGATGCCACATGAATATTCATACATATGTATGTTTCTTTGTCTGGTTAGCTGAAAGGGTCTAAGAGAAATGATACTTCCAAATAATGAAAGAAATAGGCACAGATCTTGGTTCCCAATACTAATTTCCAATGAAAGGAACCAGGCTTCTTGGAAAAATTAGTGATTGTAGGGCTCAGGGAGGAAATATAGAAGAGGAGTCTGAGAGAACTCTTCTATAGGGAATGCTAAAAATATAATTTAAAAAAAGCCCCAGAGTAATGAGGTTATGTCAAAGAAGACACGAATGAGCTTCCAATGGCCAAAAACTGTAACAAGATGAGCAATATAATAAGTTAAGTAAGTCATCTTTTGGGATTATACCCCAAAGTATAAAATTAATATCTATGGGCCATACTGATATAAATAAATGATTGAATACATGTGAGACAATAGACCAATTTCCCATGCAGAAGAATTTCAGATAGTTGACATAGGTAATTCGGCTCTCAGGGAGGTGGAGTGTACTTCCCTATTCCTGAAGAGTGAGTTACATGTAGTGAATTCCTTTCAAAAAATACAACAATATGGAGAGGAAGAAACAGAGTAACTTGGCAGTGGAATAACCTGACAAACACTACTTCAACCAGGTGGTAAAGATCAGCTTTACCAGTGATAAAGCTTGCTGATCATATCACATGATTAAAAGGACATTCCACCTCTGCAGTCTTCCCCCAAAATCCATGAAGTGACAGTGAAAGTGAAAGTTGCTCAGTCATGTTCGACTCTTCAAAACACCATGGAATTTTCTAGGCCAGAATACTGGAGTGGGTAGCCTTTCCCTTCTCTAGGGGATCTTCTCACTCAGGGATCGAACCCAGGTCTCCTTCATTGCAAGTGGATTCTTTACCAGCTGAGCTACAAGGGAACCTTTCCCCCAAAATCCATAGTCCCAAGCTAATAGGAAAATCATCAGGCAAATCCAAATTGGGCAACATTTTATAAAATACATGATAGTATTCCTCAGTAGTATCAAGGTCATAAAAAATAAGAGAAGTATGTGAAATTGTCACATCCAAGAAGAACATGAAAGGCATGGCTACTACATGCAATGTGGGATCCAGGATGGGTTCCTGGAACAGAAAAAGGATATTAGGTAAAAATTAAGAAAATCTTAGTAGGAAAAATCTTAGAAAAAATGTAGGCACTCTATAACAATATGGGTGATATTTGGGAACTTTCTGGTATAAGGAAAATATCTTTGCTTTCTTGTAAATCTAAAATAGTTCCAAGGTTTTTTAAAGTTTATTTTCAAATCATAGAGCAATAGAGGCAACATTGTTTCCTGATGACACAATTGTGTAACTGGAGCCTCCAAGAGAAAAGTACTCTATACAGTTAGCCTTTCCTATCTATGTGTTTCACATCCAAGGATTCATTCATTAAAAATATATATTAAAAAAAAAAAACAACTCCAGAAAGTTCCAAAAGTCAAACTGCAAATTTGCCATGTCTTGGCAACTATTTGCTTATCTTTTACATTGTATTAGGTTCGTAAGAAATTTAGAGATGATTTAAAGTATATGGGAGGATGTGTGTAGTTTATATGCAAATACTAAAATGCTATGCTACTTATTTAAGGGACTTGAACGTCTGTGGATTTTGGTATCTGATGGTTGGCAGGGGTGTCCTAGAACCAATCTCCCACAGATATCTAGGGAAAGCTGTATTTTAAAGGAATTGACCTAGATGGCTGGATAAAAATAATAATATGTAAAACAGTGTTCCTAAATACTAACAAGTAATTACATTTATAAAGGAAGACACCATTTATAATAGCTACAAACAGATAAATATTAAGAATATATTTAAGAACAAATATGCAATAGCTATTTGAAGAAAATTCTGAAATGCTACTGAAAAAATGCAGTGAAATGCATGATGAAATGGAAAGATATCTCTTCGGGGAAGATGAAAATATTTTATACAGATATCAATTGTCCCCAAATTATTCTATAATTATGATAAGATTTCAGTAAGAATACTAATATGTTTGGTGGGGGAAATAAGCTAATTCTAAAACATATGTGGAGAAAAACAAGTAATAAGAGGCAGAACGTTTCTGAAAAAGAAGAATAATGAGCATGAAGGCTGTACTTACAAGATTTTAAAACATGTGGATACCTACATACTTACATAGAGAAGTACTGTTATACAACTAGTACTGGTACATGGCTAGCCTTACAGTTCATGAGGCAAGTGAAAGCAGAAATCAACTCAACTACACACACACATACACACAAATACAGCTTTTGTCTGAATGTGGCACCCCCAAAATTCATGTTTTGATAATTATGCTGTATTTAAGTGTCTGTGGAAATGAGGATCATTCCACTTTCTTCCTACAAGGTGGGCTTAAAGCAACTTGAAGACCATTTAATGCTGGGTTACCTACCAGAAAACTTGCATCCCACCTTCTTTTCTCAGTGTTCACGTAGATTGCCTCAGTTTTCTAGTTTCCAGTCTGAAACCCTCGTCTTCAGGCTGTGAGAATGATCTGAATACACTTGCCCATGTTCCACTTGGAGCTGTCTTTTGCCATTTTGAAGACTCGTAGTGGTCTGCTCCAGAGCCCCTGAGCACCCAAATATATACACCTCCCCAGGTGGCCACACCCTTATGCTTTATGAAGTCAGCAAGTCACTACCCCGGTTCATTGTGGCCCTGGGTGAGCCTTGTCATCACACAGCCCCATCCTGACACCTCTAGGGGAGAATGGGGAGAAATTCACATGGTTTGGGGGGATAAAAGAGGCATTTTACATACCCCTTATGAGCACTCGGAACCCACCTGCCATCCTCATCTCTCTAACTCCACACTGTGTCACATGGCAGGGGTAGTGTGTCTCCTCAAACCTGGCTTCACAGCCACAGTATTCAGGCTTTCATTCTGTTCTCTCTCACCTTTCACCATTATCTAGTTTTTAATATCTCACATAAAATCCCTCCTTGATAATTAGGCTGTATTTAAGTGTCTGTGGAAATGGGGATCATTCCACTTTCCTCCTACAAGGCAGTCTTAAAGCAACTTGAAGACCATTTAATGCTGGGTCACCTACCAGAATACTTCCATCCCACCTCCTTTTCTCAGTGTTCAGGTAGCTTGCCTCAGTTTTCTAGTTTCCAGTCTGAAACCCTTGTCTTCAGGCTGTGAGAATGCTCTGAATACACTTACCCTTGCTCCACTTGGAGCTGTCTTTTGCCATTTTGAAGACCTGCGGTGGTTTGCTCCAGAGCCTGTCAGCACCCCTATATATAACCTTACCCAGGGGGCCACACCCTTCTGCTTTATGAGGTCAGCAAATCAACTCCCCAGCTCAAAGTTGCCCTGGGTGAGTCTTCATATCACACAGTCCCATTCTGATACCTCTAGGGGAGGATGGGGAGAAATTCAGATGATTTGGTGGGATAAAAGAGGCATTTTACATGCCCCTTATGAGCATGAGAAACTCACCAGCCATCCTAATGTCTCTAAATCCACAATGCTGTGTCACATGGCAGGGGTAGTGTGTCTCCTCAAACCTGGCTTCACAGCCACAGTATTCAGGCTTTCATTCTGTTCTCACTCACCTTTCACCATTATCTAGTTTTTAACATCTTGCCTCAAATGCCACCTTGATAATTAGGCTGCATTTAAGTGTCTGTAGAAATGAGGATCATTCCACTTTCCTCCTACAAGGTGGTTTTAAATCTCCCTGAAGACCATTGAATTCTGGGCCACCTACCAGAAAACTTCCATCCCACCTCCTTTTCTCAGTGTTCACATAGATTGCCTCAGTTTTCCCGTTTCCAGGCTGAAACCCATGTCTTCAGGCTGTGAGAATGCACTGAATAAGCTTGCCCTTGCTGCACTTGGAGCTGTCTTTTGCCATTTTGAAGACTCGCAGTGGTCTGCTCAAGAGCCCCTGAGCACCCCTATATATACCCCTCCCCATGGAGCCACACCCTTATTCTTTATGACGTCAGTAAGTTATTTCGTCCAGCCAATGGTGGCCCTGAGTTAGGCTTGACATCACAAAGCCTCATCCTGACACCTCTAGGGGAGGATGGCGATAAATTCAGATGGTTTGGTGGGATAAAAGGGGCATTTTAAATGCCCCTTATGAGACCGTGAAACTCACCTGCCATCTTCATCTCTCTAACTCCACAATGTTTGACATATGGCAGGGTTAGTGTTTCTCCTCCATACCTGGCTTCACAGTCACAGTAGTCAGGCTTTCATTCTGTTCCTTCTCACCTTTCACCATTATCTAGTTTTTAATATCTTGCTTAAAGTCCCTCCTTGAAAATTAGGGTGTATTTAAGTGTCTGTGGAAATGAGGATGATTCCACTTTCCTCCGAAGAGGTGGTCTTAAAGCACCTTGAAGACCATTTAATTCTGGGCCACCTATCAGCAAACTTCCATCCCACCTCCTTTTCTCAGTGTTCACGTAGCTCTCATCAGTTTTCGAGTTTCCCGTGTGAAACCCTTGTCTTCAAACTGTGAGAATGCACTTATAAACTTGTCCTTGCTCCACTTGGATCAGTCCTTTGCGATTTTTTAGACATGCAGTGATTTGCTCCAGAGGCCCTGAGCACCCCTATATATACCCCTCCCCAGGGAGACACACCCTTATGTTTATGATGTTGGCAAGTCACTTCCCCAGCCAATGGTGGCCTGGGTGAGCCTTGACATCACAAAACCCCATCCTGACACCTATAGGGGAGGATAGGGAGAAATTGAGATGATTTGGTGGGATAAAAGAGCCATTTTAAATGTCCCTTATGAGCCAGCAAAACTCACTTGCCATTTTCATCTCTCTAACTCCACACTGTTTGACACATGTTAAGGGTAGTGTGTCTCCTCCAAACCTTGCTTCACAGCCACAATATTCAGGCTTTCATTCTGTTCTCTGTAAACTTTCACCATTATATAGTCTTTAATATTTTGCCAGAATCCATCACTGACAATTAGGCTGTATTTAAGTGTCTGCAGAAATGAGGATCATTCCACTTTCCTCCTACAAGGTGGTCTTAAAGCACCTTGAAGGCCATTTAATTCTGGGCAACATACCAGAAAACTTCCGTCCCAACTCCTTTTCTCAGTGTTCACATAACTCTCCTCAGTTTTCTAGTTTCTAGTCTGAAACACCTGTCTTCATGCTGTGAGAATGTATTGAACACACTTGCCTTGCTCCACTTGGTGCTGTCTTTTGCCATTTTGAAGACTGGCAGTGGTCTTCTCCAGAGCCCCTGAGCATCCCTATATATACCACTTCCAAGGGGGCCACACCCTTATGCTTTGTGAGGTGAGCATGTCTCTTCCCCAGCCAATGGTGTCCCTGAGTGTGCCTTGACATCACTGCCCCATCCTGACACCTCTAGGGGAGGATGGGGAGAAATTCAGAAGGTTTGGTGGGATAAAAGTGACATTTTAAATGCCCCTTATGAGCCTGCAAAACTCCTCTGCCATCTTCATCTCTCTAACTCCACATTGATGTATCATATGGCACGGTTAGTGTTTCTCCTCCAAACTGGCCTTCACAGGCACAGTATTCAGGCTGTTTTCTCTCACCTTTCACCATTATCTAATCTTTAATATCTTGCCTAAAATCCCTCCTTGATAATTAGGCTGTATTTAAGTGTCTGTGGAAATGAGGATCATTCCAATTTCCTCCTACAAGGTGGTCTTAAAGCGACTTGAGGACCATTTACTTCTGGGCCACCTACCAGCAAACTTCCATGCCACTCTTTCTCAGTGTTCACGTACCCCTCCTCAGCTTTCTAGTTTCCTGTCTGAAACCCCTGTCTTCAGGCTGTGAGAATGCAATGAATACCCTTGCCCTTGCTCCACTTGGAGCTGTTTTTTGCCATTTTAAAGACTCACAGTGGTCTGCTCCAGAGCCCCTGAGAACCCCTATATATAGCCCTCCCCAGGGGGCCACACCCTTATGCTTTTTGAAGTCAGCAAGTCACTTCCCCAGCCAATGGTGGCCATTGGTGAGCCTTGACATCACAAAGCCCCAACCTGCCACCTCTTTGGAGGAATGGGGAGCAATTCAGATGGTTTGGTGGGATAAAAGAGGCAATTTTTTTTAGTGTATTATTTTAATTGGAGGTTAATTAGTTTACAATATTGTAGCGGTTTTGCCATTCATTGGCATGAATCCGCCATGGGTTTGCATGTGTTTCCCATCCAGAATCCCCCTCACACCTCCCTCCCCATCCCATCTCTCTGGGTCATCCCAGTGCACCAGCCCTCAGCACCCTGTCTCATGCATGGAACCTGGACTGGCCATCTGTTTCACATATGAAAATATACATATTTCACTTCTATTCTCTCAGATCATCCCACCCTCTCTTTCTCCCACAGAGTCCAAAAGACTGTTCTATACTTGTGTCACTTTTCCTGTCCTGCATATAGGGTTATCATTACCATCTTTCTAAATTCCATATATATGCTTTAGTATACTGTATTGGTGTTTTTCTTTCTGGCTTACTTCACTCTGTATAATAAGCTCCAGTTTCATCCACTTCATTAGAACTGATTCAAATATATTCTTGTTAACAGTCGAGTAATATTCCATTGTGTATATGTACCACAGCTTTCCTATCCATTCATCTGCTGATGGACATCTAGGTTTCTTCCATGTCCTGGCTATTATAAACAGTGCTGTTATGAACATTGGGGTACATGTGTATGTTTCAGTTCTAGTTTCCTTGGTGTGCATGCCCAGCAGTGGGATTGCTGGGTCATATGGCAGTTCTATTTCCAGCTTTTTAATGAATATCCACACTTTTCTCCATAGTGGCTGTACTAGTTTGCATTCCCACCAACAGTGTAAGAGGGTTCCCTTTTCTCCACACCCTCTCCAGCATTTATTGCTTGTAGTCCTTTTGATAGCAGCCATTATGACTGGCGTGAGATGGTACCTCGTTGTTGTTTTGATTTGCATTTCTCTGAAAATGAGTGATATTGAGCATCTTTTCATGTGTTTGTTAGCCATCTGCATGTTTTCTTTGGAGAACTGTCAGCTTAGTTCTTTGGCTCATTTTATGATTGGGTCATTTATTTTTCTGGAATTGAGCTGCAGGAGTTACTTGTATATTTTTGAGATTAACTCTTCGTCAGTTGCTTTGTTTGCTATTATTTTCTCCCATTCTGAAGGCTATCTTTTCACTTTGCTTATAGTTTCCTTAGTTGTGCAAAGGCTTTGAAGTTTAATTAGGTCCCATTTGTTTATTTTTGCTTTTATTTCCATTACTCTGGGAGGTGGGTCATAGAGGATCCTGCTGTGATGTATGTCAGAGAGTGTTTTGCCTATGTTCTCCTCTAGGAGTTTTATAGTTTCTGGTCTTACATTTAGATCTTTAGTCCATTTTGAGTTTATTTTTGTATATGGTGTTAGAAAGTGTTCTAGTTTCATTCTTTTACAAGCGGTTGACCAGTTTTCCCAGCACCACTTGATAAAGAGATTGTCTTTTCTCCATTGTATATTCTTGCCTCCTTTGTCAAAGATAAGGTGCCCATAGGTGCATGGATTTATCTCTGGGCTTTCTATTTTGTTCCATTGATCTATATTTCTGTCTTTGTTCCAGTACCATACTATCTTGATGACTGTGGCTTTGTAGTAGAGCCTGAAGTCGGGCAGGTTGATTTCTCCTGTCCCATTCTTCTTTCTCAAGATTGCTTTGGCTATTCGAGGTGCTTTTATTTCCATAAAAATTGTGAAATTATTTGTTCTAGTTCTGTGAAAAATACCGTTGGTAGCTTGATAGGGATTGCATTGAATCTATAGTTTGCTTTGGGTAGTATACACATTTTCACATACTGATTCTTCCAATCCATGAACATGGTATAATTCTCCATCTATTTGTGTCCTCTTCAATTTCTTTCATCAGTGTTTTATAGTTTTCTACATATATATAGGTCTTTTGTTTCTTTAGGTAGATATATTCCTAAGTATTTTAATCTTTTCATTGCAATGGTAAATGGAATTGTTTCCTTAATTCCTCTTTCTGTTTTCTCAATGTTAGTGTATAGGAATGCAAGGGATTTCTTTGTGTTAATTCTATATCCTGTAACTGTACTATATTCATTGATTAGTTTTAGTAATTTTCTGGTAGAGTCTTTAGGGGTTTCTTAGGTAGAGGATCATGTCATCAGTGAGAGTTTTACTTCTTCTTTTCCATTCTGCATTCCTTTTATTTCTTTTTCTGCTCTGATTGCTGTGGCCAAAACTTCCAAAACTATGTTTAATAGTAGTGGTGAGAGTCGGCACCCTGCCTTGTTCCTGATGTTAGGGGAAATGCTTTCAATTTTTCACCATTGAGGATGATGTTTGCTGTGGGTTTGTCATGTATAGCTTTTATTATGTTGAGGTATGTTTCTTCTATTCCTTTTTTTCTGGAGAATTTATCATAAATGGATGTTTAATTTTGTCAAAGGCTTTCTCTGCATCTATTGAGATAATCATAAGGTTTTAACTTTCAATTTGTTAATGTGGTGTATTACATTGATTTGCAGATATTAAAGAGTCCTCATATTCCTGGGATAAAGTCCACTTGGTCAAGATGGTCATCTTTTTAATATATTGTTGGATTCTGTTTGCTAGAATTTTAAGGATTTTTGCACCTATGTTCGTCAGTGATATTGGCCTGTAGTTTTCTTTTTTTGTGGCATCTTTGTCTGGTTTTTGTATTAGGGTGATGGTGGCCTCATAGAATGAGTTTGGAAGTTTACCTTCCTCTGCAATTTTCTGGAAGAGTTTGAGTAAGATAGGTGTTAGCACTTCTCTAAACTTTTGGTAGAATTCAGCTGTGAAGACGTCTGGTCCTTGGTTTTATTTACTGAAAGATTTCTGATTACAGTTGCACCCAACATCAGAGAAGGCAATGGCAACCAACTCCAGTACTCTTGCCTGGAAGATCCCATGGACAGAGGAGCCTGGTAGGCTGCAGTCCATGGGATCGCTAAGAGTCGGACACGACTGAGAGACTACACTTTCACTTTTCACTTTCATGCATTGGAGAAGGAAATGGCAACCCACTCCAGTGTTCTTTCCTGAAGAATCCCAGGAATGGAGGAGCCTGGTGGGCTGCCGTCTATGGGGTCACACAGAGTAAGACACAACTGAAGTGACTTAGCAGCAGCAGCAGCACCGAATATAGGAGCACCACAATATGTAAGGCAAATGCTAACGAGTATGAAAGGGGAAATTAACAATAACACAATAATAGAGGGAGACTTTAATACCCACTCACACCTATGGATAGATCAACAAAACAGAAACTTCACAAGGAAGCACAAACTTTAAATGACACAATGAACAAGCTAGACCTAAAAGAGGCATTTTAAATGCCACTTATGAGCCCATGAAGCTCACCTGCCATTTTCATCTCTGTAACTTCACAATGCTGTGTCACATGGCAGGGGTAGTGTGCCTCCTCCAAACCTGGCTTCATAGCCACAGTATTCAGGCTTTCATTCTGTTCTCACTCACCTTTCACCATTTATCTAGTTTTTAATATCTTGCCTAAAATCCCTCCTTGAAAATTAGGCTGTATTCACGTGTCTGGAAAGGAGGATCATTCCACATTCCTCCTACAAGGTGGTCTGAAAGTAACTTGAAGGCCATTTAATTGTGGGCCACCTATTAGAAAACTTCCATCCCATCTCCTTTTCTCAGCGTTGCCATAGTTCTCCTCAGTTTTCCAGTTTCCAGTCTGAAACCCCTGTCTTCAGGCTGTGAGAATGCACTGAATTCACTTGCCTTGGCTCCACTTGGAGCTGTCTTTTGCAATTTTGAAAACTGGCAGTGGTCTGCTCCTGGGACTGCCCCTGTACCCACGGGGGACTCCTCCATCCCCCAGGCAGTTTTGTGTTTCGTCCGTGTGAGAATTAGTGAGGCTGCCGCCCCCTGCAATGGCCCCGTGACACCAAGGACCCTCTGTCTCTCCTCTGCATGGGAGGCGGTGGGGGGGGGGGTGTTGGCCTTCATGGGCCACAGAGACGCCCCCTCCCATGGCCACAATGTGTAGCTCTTTGGAGCCAAGCTTGTGTGTGCCACTCGCCTGCCCCCTCCTCACCAGTCTCACTCTTCCCACCTGTCTCCGTCTGCTGGGGCTGTTCCCAGACCCCCTCATCTTGTGGAGCTTGCGGGCAATTCCTGGCCTCCCCTGGCCTGTGGCTGCATCCCTCCCATCTGTTTATCATAAGCATCTCCTCCCTGGGTCTTCACATCCCCTCTGTCTGCACCTGTGTCCCAATTTCCCCTTTGTAGGACACCAGTCACACTGGGTTTGGGTCACCCTAATGGCCCCATCTTAACTTGATCACATCTGAAAAGAGCCCCCCCCAAACAAGGTCACAATTCTGCAGTCATGCTCACACGTTAGGGCTCCCACATATGAATCTGTGGGGACACATTCAGCCTGTAAGAGCACCCCCACCATCTGCTGCTTCTCCACCAGCTCTTGTGTCTCTGGGCTCATCAGTAACTGCATCTCCTGGCCTTGTGTGGAGGGTAGAAGGGGGCCTCTCCTGACTTCACCCCGCACCCCCGCCCCGCCAGAGTGGGTCTGTGCAGGGATCGGGGGTAGCACTGGGGAGGAAAGCCCTCTGGAGGGATGGCAGCAGGGAGGGGACGGCCTGTCCTGTGGACTGCACTTTGCCCACCACCCACCTCCCCCGCCCTTTGGGCCCCTTCAGCCTCTGCTGTCCTCTCTGTCTCTCCCTGCTTCGCATCCCAGGTCAGCCCACGTGGTCACCCTGGACCCCACGGAGCGAGTGCTCTCCCTCTTGTGGCCCAGCCCGGCGTCATAGACACCACTTCTGTACCGGGCTGCCCCTGCTGGCCTCGGCGCCCCCTCTTTGCCCAGGCTCCGAGGCAGAGGAGGAGCCCTGCCTCTTGCCAGAGTGTGACTGTGCGTCCCATGAAGCCCAGACGTGCCGTTGCCTTGCCCCAGCCAAGCCCAGCCCCTCGCCACTGCTTCCTCTTCTATTCCCGGGAAGCTGGAGGCTCGGGCCCTTGGGGACACTGGTCCAGCTGTAGCCAGAGCTGTGTGTGTGTGTGGGGGGGTCTCTGGAGCCAGACACGAGCCTGTGACCAGCCCCCACTCCAGGGCCTGGGGAATTACTGCGAAGGGCCTCGAACCCAGGGGGTGGCCTGCCAGGCTCTGCCGTGCCCAGGTACCTGCCAGGGACGGCTGTGAGGGTCAAGGAAGAGAGGTTGGAAAGCTGCGGGGAGCATTCTGGGGAGGCGAGCGGGGAGGTGGGGGGGCAGGGAAGTGACCCGCACAGCTGTCTACCCACCCGGCGCCCTCCCCCGCGCAGTGACCAACTGCACCATAGAAGGGGCCAAGTACAGCGCCTGTGGTCCTCCCTGCCCTCGCTCCTGCAATGACCTCGTGGTGAGTCTGGGCTCCTGATGGTCACGTTGCTGGACGGCAGGGTGTTGCCCCTCTGACCTGGGGCCGTCCGCGGTTGGCGGGAAGGATAGGGGTCAGTGCCCAGCTGGCCTGGCTCCTGGTTCTAGAGAGCAGTGGCAGTGAGCCTCATCCAGCAGCCCTTGTAGTCCTTAGAGCATATACGTTTCTCGGTTGACACGTTTTATGATAGAAACAGCAGGAACACACAGGAAAAGGGCAGTCCTCTTGGTGGATCATCCGAAACCCCCGCGTGGGGCACGTTGGTGCGCAGACCTTGACCCTGTGCACGCGCGAGTGCGCACGCGTGTACCGGGGCGCGGGGCCAGTCCAGGACCATGGAGAGGGACCCAGGCCGGCGGCAAGCCTGGGGTGGGGGGGTGGGGTGGGGGTGGGGTGGTGCGGGGAGGGGCGCGGTCCAGTGGCGCCTGCGCAGTGGTGAGGAAGCTGCCCCAAGTCAAAAGATACTGCAGCAAACAGCTAGGGCGAAGGGACAACGCTTTGAGAAGCCCTGCTCGGGCCTGTCCAAGTAGGACTGGAGGCTCCACAAGGAGGCGGGAGGACCAGGACAGGGTGCCTGGTCCTGGCTTCTCCCAGGGAGCTCCAGCACCTTCCCGAACGCCCACCGCTCCCTCCAGCTTTCCGGTCCCCGGCTCTCTCGTCCTAGGAGATCTGCCTTGGTCCCCACTCAACCCTCCACGGGGCCCAGCGTCTGGTGGATATGCCATTCAGGGAAGCTCCTCACAGGCTGTCCCTTCCCCACTCTCCTGGAGGAGAAACTTCAGTGGAAAGTCGGCATAAACTGTGTTTAGAAAAGACAGCTATGAACTGGAGCATCGCACTTCACCCCACCCCCCCACCTCCTACCCCCCGCAGCCTCCTTCTTCACTTCATCGTGGCTCCCAGGCGCCCCCCTCCATCCCACAGCAGTCCTCTTGGGGCTCCCGCTTTCCACTGACCCGGGCCCTCCCTTCCCTGTCCCCCAGCACTGCATTTGGCGCTGCCAGCCCGGCTGTTACTGCCCCCCTGGCCAGGTGCTGAGTGCCGATGGCACCGTCTTCGTGCAGCTGGGTCACTGCAGCTGCCTGGACCTGCTGACCAGATAGCGGCACCGTCTGGGCGCCCAGCTGGCCAGGCTCGACAGCTGCAACTACTGGTGAGGGCCGGGGGTGGGGTGTGCGGCCAGGATGCCACGGGTGAGGGCAGGGCTAGTCCACTCCGTGTTTCAGCCACCCAAGCTCTCCCAATCTCAGCTGATGCATTCTAGGCTCCCATAAGCCCTGAGAAGATGCGGCAGGTACCCTAACCCCTGGTGTGACAGGTGGGGAAACTGAGACAGCCAGCTCTGGGGGTCTGGGAGACTTCAGAGAGCTGGACTTGTGCTTTGAGGGGGCAGGGGTGGCAGTGTGGTGTTTCCTTCTGCTATCTGGCCTCCTTCAGCCACAGACAACCTGTGGTCACTTCCCCATAGGACCGAGTCCATAGCATACCTGAGAGTACCTTGAGTAGGTCAGGGAGCAGGGGGCTGGAGGTGCTGGAGAGTGGGGAGGGAGACTGAGACCTCAGAGGGCAGTGGAGGTGATTGAGCTCTTCATTCACCTTGGAACACTGGCTACAGAGCTTTGAGCCTCAGAATTTCTTCAGTTTCTTTAGGTGGGACTTTTTTGAGATGATTCCTTGGTCAGCTTTGCTTAAATGTGCTTATTCATCCTCACGGTTACCCTGGCCATCTGGAGAAAACAAGAGAGGAAGCACAGAACGGCATTGGTTTGGGGAAGAGAGTGAAGACGGGTGGGAACGATGGCTTCAGGAGGAGGGGTGTGGGCAGAGAAGGGGTATGTGCCACATGAGGACAGAGCAGGGGGTCTTATGAGGTCGTGTCAATGGGCAAGAGGACCATGGTGAGTTCAGCTCACCTTGACTTGTTTTGGACCTCAGTTGATAGGAGGTCTTCATCTTTTCCTCCTGGGCATCTAGAGTCGGCTGTTCCATAACAGCTCTAGAGCCTTGTGGCTTCCCAGTCACCTTAATCATTTTGAAGACTCCCAGTGGTCTGCTCCAGAGCCCCTGAGCACCCCTATATATACCCATCCCCAGGGGGCCACACCGTTATGCTTTATGAGGTCAGCAAGTCACTTTCCCCAGCCAGTAGTGGCCCTGGGTGAGCCTGGACATCACAAAGCCCCATCCTGACACCTCTACGGGAGATGGGGAGCAACTCAAATAATTCCATGGGAGAAATGCTGCTGTTGCTGCTGCTAAGTCGCTTCAGTTGTTTCCAACTCTGTGCGACCCCATAGACAGCAGCCCACTAGGCTCCTCTGTCCCTGGGATTCTCCAAGCAAGAATACTGGAGTGGGTTGCCATTTCCTTCTCCAAAGCATGAAAGTGAAAAGTGAAAGTGAAGTCGCTCAGTTGCACCTGACTCTTAGCGACCCCATGGAATGCAGCCTACCAGGCTCCTCCGTCCATGGGATTTTCCAGGCAAGAGTACTGGAGTGGTTTGTCATTGCCTTCTCTGTGGGAGAAATGAGGTATTTTGAAGGCCCTTAAGAGCCCTCCAAACTCACCTGCCATCTTCATCTCTCTAAGTCAACTCTGATGGGTCACATTGCAGGGAGAGTGTGTCTCCTCCAAACCTTGCCTTGCAACCACAGTATTCAGGCTTTCATTCTGTTCTCTCTCACCTTTCATCATTAACTAGTTTTTAATATTTTACCTACAATCCCTTCATGATAATTAGGCTGTATTGAAGTGTCTGTGGAAATAAGAATCATTCCACTTTCCTCCTTCAAGGTGGTCTGAAAGCACCTTGAAGCCCATTTAATTGTGGGCCTTCCCATCCCACCTCCTTTTCTTACTGTTCATGTAGCTCTTCTCAGTTTTCTAGTTTCTAATCTGAAACCACTGTCTTCAAGCTGTGAGACTGCACTGAATACACTTGCACTTGCTCCACTTGGCTTTCCTTATGGCTCAGCTGGTAAAGAATCTGCCTCTCATGCAGGACACCTGGGTTCCATCCCTGGGTTGGGAAGATCTCCTGGAGAAGGGCATGGCAACACACTCCAGTATTCTTGCCTGGAAAATCCCCAAGGCCAGAGGAGCCTGTTGTGCTTATAGTCCATGAGTTCGCAAAGAGCTGGACACAACTGAACACATTCTGTCTAAAAACTCTTAGCAAACTAGAAATAGAAAACTTCCTCTACCTGATGAAGGTAATAAATTGTATAACTAACATCACACTTTATGGTAGAATACTGAGTGCTTTACTTCTAAGATCAGAATCAACATAAAGATGTCCACTCTCATTATATTGAATTTCTGTCCCTGAAGTTATGAATTGAGAAATGATTGAGAAGTGATCCAGTTTGGAAAAGAAGAATTAAACTGTTCTTATTTGTCAGTGACATCTATGCAGAATATCCAATGAAATCTAAGCAACCACAGAATTCCTAAAATGAAATGGAGTAGCCATCATGGTCAACAAAAGAGTTCGAAATGCAGTACTTGGATGCAATCTCAAAAACGATAGAATCATCTCTGTTCGTCTCCAAGGCAAACCATTCAATATCACAGTTATCCAAGTCTATGCCCCAACCAGTAATGCTGAAGAAGCTGAAGTTGAACGGTTTTATGAAGACCTACAAGATCTTTTAGAACTAACACCCAAAAAAGATGTCCTTTTCATTATAGGGGACTGGAATGCAAAAGTAGGAAGTCAAGAAACACCTGGAGTAACAGGCAAATTTGTCCTTGGAATGCAGAATGAAGCAGGGCAAAGACTAATAGAGTTTTGCCAAGAAAATGCACTGGTCATAGCAAACACCCTCTTCCAACAACACAAGAGAAGACTCTACACATGGACATCACCAGATGGTCAATACCGAAATCAGATTGATTCTTCATTACTGAGAATATAATATAAATTATATGGACCTGTATTTGGTAGAGATTTCATAGACTTAGTCATAATTTATATGCATATTACTAGGGCCTAAGACACAGTAGATCCTTAATAAATATTTGTGACACTGAAGTATTATTTTTGAAGGCTATTAACGTGTTTTACCTTTTAACATGTATCATATATGAGATTCCAGTATTTTGCTAGATATATTCATTTCTCCCATTGTTTGTATATGCAATGTGTATGTGTGTGTGTCTGTAAAGGGAGCAGATTAGTATTATAACAGGAATGCGAAAGTAACTGAAAAATCTGTCCCTCTTCTTCAGTTAACTTACTTCAGGTACCTGTGGTAAGACAAAGAAGACAGCTGAAGAAATGTATGTTTTATACTCTTTTTTTCTTTTCTCAAAATAAGATCTTGGGGTGAGAAACTTGTTAGAGAGTTTAAGAGAAAACCCAAAATTAGAGTTTTACTTCTCTACTCCATTTGGGACTACAGGAGAGACTTCTTTTCAGTGTTCCCTCCATATTAAAATGTACCAGCAAAAAAATAGAAAAAAATAAAAAATAAAATGTACCAGCAACCAAATCTGAATCAAGTTGATGAATGGCATAGTTAGGCAGAGAGAGGACCTGAGTTTAGTGCCCTAGAGTCTCCTTCAGCTCCTGTGCAGTATAGAAGGTATTTAGAAGTTCATGCAGTCCCCATAGAAATAATGAGAAAGTAACTGTCTGGAGAGTCTTCATAATATAGGCTGAGGGCTGCAAAGTGGTGGTAACCTGAGAGTAAGTTTATAGTGATTAAAGAAAAATAAACATTTTCTTTCCAATATGAGTATAATGTCTAAATGTATCAGCGCTTACACTTCTTGAAACAGTTTATAAATTAGTAATTCCCTTTCTTATCTGTGTTACCTTAAGCCGGAGTGATAGGTCATTTCCATCATGTCATGGTAGCAAGAGGCTGCCCCTGTGACTCCCTTCTCCAACTAGATTTGACTAAAGCAGGTGAATTTGTGCTTTAGTACTCTATGCCTCTGCAGCTCTCCATTCTGACTGCTCAGATCTGCTCAGATTTAGCAGCCCAACTAAGCCATAGAGGCCCAAGCACAATATTTTTTCTACTCTTATTGATACATAATGAATACATCACTGTATAAGTTTAAGTCATACTGCATGATGACTTAATTTATATATTGTGAAATGATTATTGCAATAGGCTCAGCTAACATCCATCATTTCAAATAAATATAATAAAGAGAAAAGAAAGAAGAAAAAGAAAAAAAATTTCCTTGTGTTAGAACACAGGACTTAACTTCTTAAAAACTTTCCCTATGTATTAAATAACAAAGTGTTAACTATAATCATTGCATTGTACATTATAGTCTTAGTACTTATTTATATTATAACTGGGACTTCCCTGGTAGCTCATGAAGAATTCGCCTGCAATGCAGGAGATGCAAGTTCAGTCTCTGGGTTGGGAAGATCCCCTGAAGAAGGGAATGTGTGCCCACTCCAGTATTCTTACTTGGACAGAGGAGCTTGGCAAGCTACATTCCACAGGGACACAGAGTCAGACACAACTGAGCAACTAACACACAAACACATCTTAACTGGAAAATTGTACCTTTTGACCACCTTCCTCCAATTCCTCTTTCATCCACCCTCTGCCTTTAGTAACCACATGTCTGATATGTTTTTCTATGAGTTTGGCTTTTTTGTCTCTTTTTGCTTAGACTCCACATGTGAGATCATAAAGTAATATTTGTTTTTCTCTGACTTATTTCACTCAGCATAATTCTTTCTAGATTTATCCATGTTATTGAAATGGTAGGATCTCCTCATCATTATGGCAAAATAATATTCCATTGTATAGATAGGTAGGTAGACAGACCCCAGTGTCTTTATCCATTCATCCATCAATGGACACTTAGGTTGTTTCCATATCTTGGTCATTGTAATTAATGCTTCTCTGAACATGAGGATGCAGATATCTTTTCAAGTTAGTGTTTTCATTTCCTTTAAATATAGTCCCAGAAGTGGAGCATTCACCACTGGCTATGATAGGTCCTCTGATTTTGTTTTTCCCACTGGCTCATATTCCAGTTTTACTTGACAGGTTAAACTTTGCTCCGCAGATAAAAGTAACTCTACCTCTGCATTGACTTAGATAAGGTATGAATTTAAAATCCAGCGGAACTCTGTGGTGTGTGTGTGTTTATAGCATCTCTGTGCTTCCATCTCTACCCTTAGAACTCAAGATGTCTATAGCTCTTTATTTAGAATTAAAGACAATGAATGGCAGAAATAAGAAACAAAACAGGAGAATTTTCTTTTCATATTTAAATATTTTAGCTATTGGAACTTTAAATATTAAAAGGCCAATTAAAAGTGCATTTGACATAATTTAAAGCCACACTCTTTATAACCAGAGGAAATAGATTTTATTTAAATTCAGTTTGTCAAAGCACAAATATCTTCATACATTTATGTTGCTCTTTTGTAAAACTTAAAAGGTAGTACATTTTATAAGCATCTCTGGATTTTATTTGTTGGTTTCACATACTACAATACAAAGTCCATTTAAAAGAACATATTGCAGAAATTCTAAAATAGTAATTTACTTGAAAAGTTACTGTCATAAAGAAGTTTTTTTTAAACATTTTCTTAAATATTTTTTATAACTGAACATGGAAGTAAGAATTTAAAAGTAAAATACTACCCAGTTAGATTTTTTGTTGTTTTTTACTTCAAAGACTTTTTGAGTACATATATCCTTAACATTCTTTACTGGATAAATACAAAATTAACATAAAAGCATGTACTGGTACATAAAGGATATAGAATTAACCACGAATATTGAATATTTTGGTGTTTCCATGTGTTAATATTGCAGAATATCTCAATTTTACTACTGTTTCAAAATTTCTTTGATTTTGAAAACTTGTTTACAATGACAGGTGTTACAAGAGTTTGCAGAAATATTTAAGGATAATATTAATGTCTATATAAGTGAGGTCCTGACACTCAAAAGCTAAGGTCAAAGTTTGCATCAATATGATAGATAGTCACCACTATATTGTATAGATTGTGTTTATTTAATTACAATAATATTTTACTGGTAACAAATCTAACAAGACAACATGTTAAGGAATTACCAAATCTTTATGTGTGCTTTGAAAGATGATACTGTAAAAAGAATGTCTGTGAAGATTTTAACATACTGTGAACAGCATAACAAATTATGTCTGAGCTTTTTTTTAACCAATTTTTTACCTCTTGGTAAATGTGAGGTACTATTTAGCTATTTCGGATACTGTTTGAATATGAGGATGATGTCTTACTGTAAATCAAATGTTATAATTTGAGCTTTAGATCTTTTATATTAGTTATGTTCCAAATGATAGGGTGCTTATTTTTTTTTTATACAGAAAATATTTTTAACTTATCAGACTCCTAACTTAAAATTACCCATACTTTTATAACCTTCAATACTTTGGTCACTATCAATTTCCCTGAAGCATTTTTAACATTTTAAAATAACAAGGCTAAACCTAGACTACTGGCTTTTCATTTATATTAACTGCAACAACATACACACTAAACACCCATATATAATTTATGTTCAAAAATGTACTTTGGCTTCACAAATGAGAGCATTTATAACTATACATTAAAATGACACAAGAAATTTCATGTTTGATTACTTATCGAAGGAAAGGACGTGTTTCTTCTTCCTCGTCTCTTCCTACTCCATTTCTTGAAATTATTTGGTTTCCTCCCCTTTGATAAAGATAGTTTATGGTAGCTTCACCACCACAACACATGTACCAGCTCTTCCAATGTTAACAGGAACTTCCTAATGCAGAAAACAAAAATAAAGAAAGCAATGCTGTTTGAATGAACTCTATCTTTGGCATAATATATTGGAGCTGAAAAAATCCTCAGCTGTTCTGGCCCAGCCTTCATCTTGTATAAAGATAATGGAGAATGCAGCCCAGATAACATTCCAATGTGGAGACAGCATAGTCTTTAAAATGCAGTAGATCTGAGTTT
The DNA here is from genome assembly GCF_032405125.1 of Capricornis sumatraensis. Taxonomy (NCBI): domain Eukaryota; kingdom Metazoa; phylum Chordata; class Mammalia; order Artiodactyla; family Bovidae; genus Capricornis; species Capricornis sumatraensis. Next base: position 23,156,959 of record NC_091092.1, on the reverse strand, counting down.
GAAGGACAGGTGATCTTGGTTAAGTTTCACCTCTCTTGTAATTTTCTCACTTAAAAAATTGAAACTAATAACACTCATCCTTCAATGTTTTTGTTAGGGGTAAGCAAGAAAATGAATGAAAATGATTAGGGATATAGTAGTTATAATCTGTTTATCTAGTTGTTCTCTTTCACCCTTTGCAAGGTCACACGATGAAACAGTGAAATACCTGGAATAGAATCTACATCTCTTAACTACTTGTCTATAATTTTCTGAAAAGTAATTTACACAAGGTTAGAAAAACATTTTTTATCATATTTGACCAACATCCCTGTTTGCTAAATATTTCTTTTCATTTCTAAGCTGGTCCTAACCATTGTAAATTTAAGAGCTAACTATATGGCAGAACTTGAGTATTTCTGAGGGTCATAATGAATCATATTGTTGGAGTAAAGAGATAGAAACCCACGTTCTTTCTGTGCCCCTTCTTATATTAATATTTTCCTTAGAATTTCTTCTGTTGATACCCAGAACTCTTTAGAGGGTTTAATTCCAGTCTTTTACTGTGCACCAAATCCCTGAATGACTAATTAGTAGTTAAGAGTGTTGCAATTTGTAGAATCTCTATAAGGAGGAGACTGAAAGATTTTTCTCCTGGGCACCAGTCAATAAGAAGGGACAGACAATTGTAGATAAAGATATTATTCCTTGCTTCTCAAGTCAAAATACACACATAAAAAGGTGTTTAGAGAGTAAAGCTCTTGGATTATTGAATCTGATTCACTTTTCTATGAAAGGAATGAGTCCATGAAGCTTAGAAAATGTCTTGTCCTCACTTTATATAAATACTGATGGATTCTACTAATGATCAAACAGCTCAATTAATAATTCTCTATAGCTAAATAAAGCACATGCAATAAATTTCACTAAAAGAATTTGATTCAGCCCTAGAGTGGAAGAGAATGGGATAAATTCCAAATATATATTTTAATTTTTGAATTAAAACTTGAAATATATAAATTTGGATACTTAAATTGAGAGTACCTCTCTCCATTCATCTTTCTGTGCATCATACGATTCAACAGTGTTCAAATAGGTATGTCCATCATATCCTCCAACCACATAGAGTCTGTCTCCAAGGGGACATACAGCAACAGCATCTCGAGGAACACTCAGAGGTGCCACAGTTGACCATGAATCATTTTTTGGATCATACCTTAAGAAGTTCAGGCAGACAATTGAAAAGAAAGTTATACAGTGTGAAAATTAAAAATAATATACATTAATAAAATATATACTTATCTAATAAAAAGAAATTTAATAATACCTTATAAATAGCCAATGTAATCAGAGTAATAAATATTAAGGCTATGACAGAATTCTCTTCAGCCACCAGAGGACACTCAAAGTATAGTGAAAGTGAATTTCCTTTAAAAAATGCCATGCATTTCTTTGATCAGTTCTCAGATTTTCTGAGGAAACCACACATTGGCATCTCAACGTTATGTGAAAAATGCCCTCTTTGCCATTTAGTATGATGGTTGGAACACATTTTTGTCTTATTCTTTATCAAAGTTATACATGTGATACCTGATCTTGTTTATGAGAGCTCACATTTTAAGTAAATCAGAATATAATTGCCTTTTTGTTATATAAACTATGGTTACCATGGTTTTAATACTCTTTGTAGTTACAGTGACCACAGTCTTATTATTTTTCTTATTCTTATTCTTTCTTCTATGAAAGTTCTTATTCATCTTCACAGGACCCTGGGATTTTTATTTACATTTTAATTTGAAATTGATTCCTCATCCCCAAATATATTTTGTAAGCAAAATGACAGAGCATTCAGTAATCTGTATTAATTAAAATCTTCTCCAGGAATTATTTCCTAAAATTTGAACCCAATACATAATAATAAAATCTAAAAGAAGTAGAACAGAACTTCCCTCATGGTCCTAGTGGTTAAGAATCCACCTGCCAGTGTGGGGGACACAGGTTTGATCTCCAAGTCTGGGCAGAGTTCACATGCCACGGGGCAATCAAGCTCATGGGACACAACTACGGAGCTTGAGCTCTAGGGCCCAGGAGCCACAACTACTGAAATTCACATGCTGCAACTACTGAAGCCCTCGAGCCTGGAGCCTGCGCTCCCAGACAAGAGAAACCACTGCAACGAGAAGCCAGCACACCACAGTGAAGAGCAGCTCCCAACCTCCACAACTAGGGAAAGCTCGTGTTCAACAAAGAAGATCCAATACAGCCAAAATTAAATAAACAAATTAAACTGAATTTTAAAAAGTTTCTCTATTATAGAAAAAAGGTTTAAATAGTTTTAAAACACAGTGAACAAAAAAACTTATACAGTTATATGTGTAAATTTTCTCTGATCTTATACTGGCCTATTTGTAAATTCCAATGAAAACATTTATTTTACTAAATATATTTTCATTTATTACCGTCTGTTAATTTCCTTATATTTGTATTACTCGTCTGATTTCTGTTTTTCCTTGTTTAATCATAATCTAAATCATATAACCCCAGCTTTCACTTGAACTTGGCCTTCACATCCAGTAATATTTTCAATAATATCTGAAATCAACAATAATTAAGATATCCTCAATATCCACCACATATTGTTGAGTGTCATGAAGGATTTCACCTTAAATTATGATGTTATACTGAAACCCACAACCTAAAGATCCACAGCTGTGTTTTAGCTAAGCTGAATCTTCAACACAATTGCTATTATTAGTTGACGCTGCATTCATCTAACAGAGTACACTCATACAACTACACACATGTATGACTGGTGAACCAGGGCTCACAGGATTCTTTTATAGATGGGCATCCAGAGCCCAAGATTTTTCTGCATATACATGATAATAAATGTTCAAAAATGTGGTTAATGTTAATAATATCTGGACACTGCTTGATTAATGAGAGGTTTGAAGAATGTAGAATCTTTTGAAGAAAGAAAATTGTCACCTTTGTTATTATCTGTAAGGACACACAGGAGCAATTATTAAAGAAAAAGTTAACCACTACATCACCTTCAAATTAAACAGCACCTGTTTCTCCCGTTTTCTTTCTCTTTTGCTTTTTGGTTTCTCCTTACTTTGGTTATAAGTATATATATTCTAGTGGAAATAAAATGCAGACATAAGTAAGGAGAACTGGTCATAGACTTATTCCTCCACATGGTGTAATTATGGATAATTTGCTTGACTTCTTTGCCACAGTTTTCTCATCAACGCTATAGAAATGGTAATCCCTGACCCAGCCATCATAAGTTTATGTGATGGTTTTAGAAAACTTTAATTTAAAATGATTATCTTAATTAACTGGATGAATCTCCTATAGTAAGCTGTTGATGTTTGAGTAGAAAAAGAGTTTCAGGAATATTGTCTAGGACATGGAAATGAGAATTATCTAATTCCATAGTGTGCATCTTTGACTTTCTACTGACAAGACTATTTTACAACTCTATAAGTGTAGAAATTAAGTTGTAGAAAACTGAATTTTCTTGTGATTCCTATACATAACAATAAAATAAATTTTGCTTGATAGAGATAGAATTAATTTCTAACCCGAAATGATGACCCTCCCAAATACTGCTTTATTCTCTATAGGATACTAACTACTTTTGCATCTATGAACAATTTTTACAGCATTATTCACCATTTTCCTAACTGTTTTTATGTATTTTCTTCAAAGATTTTTTGAAATAATTTGAATACCTTATGAGTTACCACATTAATTAATGAATTACACAAAACATTTGACATGTTACTCATATTTGTATCAAAGGCATAACTTTTCAAAAATTATACTTTAACACTAATTATTTCTTCAATATCTTTTCAAAGAAAATGCCAATAAGGGGATAATGATAGTAATAATAATACTAATTATAAAATAATACAAACAAAATAAAACCAGCAACTAGCTTCCATTAAGTACTTAATATGTGCCAGGCAACACACTTTTTATTCTGTACCCTATGAGGTTGATTATTCCCACTTTTCATATGAGGAAACTGTTTAGAGGGGTAAAGTAACTGTGTCAAAGTCCCATAACTTGCAAATAACAGATCTGGGATTTGCACCCAGATCTTTCTGACTCCAAATCTAGTGCTTTTAACTAGTATACTATATGATTTTTGATATGCATGAAGTGCTTTTTTCCCATTAAAAATTAAATTAAAAGTGGTATATTTGGAAATATAATTATATCAATAAATAAAAATTAGTTATTATGATATGTTGATAACTATTTAATTTTGTAGCCTGAATTATGAACTGTATATCCAGCTTCCTCCCGTGAGTTTATATTTTCCTAGTTGTATGTGTAAATGCCTATTGAAATTGGTTTAGACACCTCATATTATTGTAAGGCTAATTTCATAGTGCTAGAATGCAGACAAATTACTCTCTTTTTCAGGTCTCAACATAGAACTACACAATTGCAGGCATTCTAAGTAAAGCCAGGAAAATGCAGGCATAATAATGAAATAGAGGAAGGTGATTTAATTAAACTTTTTTATGTAGTCTAGATTTTTTCCTTATGAAATGTATGCTTTATAGACTAAAGCTAACTTCATAATCCAATACATTTAGATATAAGAAACCAAGTAAATGCAACACAAGCTAAACCACTAAGATAAAACAAAAAGCTTCCAACACTGAAATAGACAAAAACATAAGACTTTAGTATTCCAGAAAGAAAATTTCTTACTAATTTGAATTTATTAAAAGAAAATGGCTATTATAAGAGCTGGGAGTATTACTTGTTTCTATATATGATTTAGCTTTCATTTTAGATGAAATTTTTGTGAAGTCAGGTTTGATTTTCATGGTGACAAACCTTCATTACTTTTTATTTACTAGATATAATTTTGAATAATATTGCTTATTTTGTATAAAACCCTTCTAGACAACTTTTAATACCATTGTAAAGAACAATATGAATTTATTATATCAATATCACTCTTTGACCTCTCCTTGTGAATTTACTACTCCAATATAACTTAAGTATTAATGGAATTTGAGAAAGAATAATTACTTTTACATGGGTTTCTTTGTACATTTGATTAAACCAAGTTTTCCCAAATATAATAATTACTGATACTGTCTGTTTATCATATAGGAGGTGATACAGTTTTTCATATTACCAACTGTCATATAAAGAGGAAGCTATATTTATTCTTAGATACAGAAAGATACATAGTTTTACAACTGTAGGGATAGAATTCAATGCCTAGATACTCTTCCTTAAAATGAAAGCTACGCTTAGATAAATTTACCTTTACTAAAATTTTTATTTTTAAAAAATTTATTTGTTTTTAATCGAAGGAAAATTGCTTTACAATACTGACTTGACTTCTGCCATACATCAAAATGAATCAGCCACATGTCCCCTCCATCTTGAATCTCCCTCGACCTCCCAGCCCACTCCAATCTTCTAAGTTGTCACAAAGCACCATGCTGAGCTCCTCCTGTGTTGTATGCTACTGCTAAGTCTCTTCAGTCGTGTCCGACTCTGTGAGACCCGATAGATGGCAGCCTACCAGGCTCCCCCGTCCCTGGGATTCTCCAGGCAAGAACACTGGAGTGGGTTGCCATTTCCTTCTCCAATGCATGAAAGTGAAAAGTGAAAGTGAAGTCGCTCGGTTGAGTCCGAACCTCAGCGACCCCATGGACTGCAGCCTACCAGGCTCCTCCATCCATGGGATTTTCCAGGCAAGAGTACTGGAGTTGGGTGCCATTGCACTTCCTATTAGCTATTTATTTTACACGGTAATCTCAAAAATGAAGAATGATCTCTGTTCCAAGGCAAACCATTCAATATCACGGTAATCCGAGTCTATGCCCCAACCAGGAACACTGAAGAAGCTGAAGTTGAATGGTTCTATGAAGACCTGCAAGACCTTTTAGAATTAACACCCAAAAAAGATGTTCTTTTCATTATAGGGTACTGGAACACAAAAGTAGGAATTCAAGAAACACATGGAGAAACAGGCAAATTTGGCCTTGGAATATGGAATGATGCAGACAAAAACTAATAGAGTTTTGCCAGAGAACACACTCGTTATAACAAAGACCTTCTTCCAATAACACAAGAGAAGACTCTACACATGGACATCACCAGATGGCCAACAGCAAAATCAGATTGATCATATTCTTTGCAGCCAAAGATGGAGAAGCTCTATACAGTCAGCAAAAACAAGACTGGGAGCAGACTGTGGCTCAGATGATGATATCCTTATTGCCAAATTCAGACTTAAATTGAAGAAAGTGGAGAAAACCACTAGACAATTCAGGTATGACCTAAATAAAATCCCTTTATACAGTGGAAGAGAGAAATAGATTTAAGGGACTAGATCTGATAGACAAAGTGCCTGATGAACTATGGACAGAGGTTCGTGACATTGTACAGGAGACAGGGATCAAGACCATCCCCGAGGAAATGAAATGCAAAAAAGCAAAATGGCTCTCTGAGGAGGCCTTACAAAAAGCTGTGAAAAGAAAAGAAGCCAAAAACAAAGAAGAAAAGGAAAGATATAATCATTTGAATGCAGAGTTTCAGAAAATAGCAAGGAGAGATAAGAAAGACTTCCTCAGTGATCAATGTAAAGAAATAGGGGAAAACAATAGAATGGGAAAGACTAGAGATCTCTTCAAGAAAATCAGAGATACCAAGGGAAATTTTCATGCAAAGATGGGCTCAATAAGGGACAAAAATGTTATGGACCTGACAGAAGCATAAGATATTAAAAAGAGGTGGCAACAATACATAGAGGAACTGTACAAAAAAGATCTTCAAGACCCAGTTAAACACGATGGTGAGATCCCTGACCTAGAGTCAAACATCCTGGAATGTGAAGTCAACTAGGCCTTAGGAAGCATCACTATGAACAAAGCTAGTGGAAGCGATGGAACTCCAGTTGAGCTAATTCAAATCCTGAAAGATGATGCTGTGAAAGTGCTGCACTCAATATGCCAGCAAATTTGGAAAACTCAGCAGTGGCCACAGGACTGAAAAAGGTCAGTTTTCATTCCAATCCCTAAGAAAGGAAATGCCAAGGAATGTTCACACTACCGCACAATTGCACTCATCTCACACACTAGTAAAGTAATCCTCAAAATTCTCCAAGCCAGGCTTCAATAATATATGAACTGTGCCCTTGCAAATGTTCAAGCTTGTTTTAGAAAAGGCAGATGTTCAAGCTTGTTTTAGAAAAGGCAGAGGAATCAGATATCAAATTTCCAACATCTGCTGGATCATTGAAACAGCAAGAGAGTTCCAGAAAAATATTTATTTCTGCTTTATTGACTATGCCAAATCCTTTGACTGTGTGGATCACAATAAACTGTGGAAAATTCTGAAAGAGGTGGGAATACCAGACCACCTGACCTGCTTCTTGAGAAACCTGTATGCATGTCAGGAAGCAACACTTAGAACTGGACATGGAACAACAGACTGGTTCCAAATAGGAAAAGGAGTACATCAAGGCTGCATATTGTCACCCTGCTTATTTAACTTATATGCAGAGTATATCATGAGAAACGCTGGACTGGAAGAAGCACAAGCTGGAATCAAGATTGCTGGGAGAAATATCAATAACCTCAGATGTGCAGATGACACCACCCTGATGTCAGAAAGTGAAGCGAACTAAAGCGCCTCTTGATGAAAGTGAAAGAGGAGAGTGAAAAAGTTGGTTTAAAGTTCAACATTCAGAAACTAAGATCACAGCAACTGGTCCCACCACTTCATGACAAATAGATAGGGAAGCAGTGGAAACAGTGGCTTGCTTACTTACTTACTTACTTTATTTATTTATTTTTGGCTCCAAAATCACTGCAGATGGTGATTGTAGCCATGAAATTAAAGGATGCTTACTCCTTGCAAGGAAAGTTATGACCAACCTAGACAGCATATTGAAAAGCAGAGACATTACTTTGCCAACTAATGTGTGTTTAGTCAAGGCTATGATTTTTCCAGTAGTCATGTATGGATGTGACAGTTGGAGTCTAAAGAAAGCTTAGCGCCGAAGAATTGATGCTTTTGAATTGTGGTGTTGCAGAAGACTCTTGAGATCCAAGCAGGATCAGTTCTGGGTGTTCATTGGAAGGACTGATGTTGAAGCTGAAACTCCAATACTTTGGCCACCTGATGTGAAGAACTGACTCATTTGAAAAGACCCTGATGCTGGGAAAGATTAAGGGTAGGAGGAGAAGGGGACGACAGATGATGAGATGGTTGGATGGCATCACTGACTCAATGGACATGAGTTTGGGTAGGTTCCGGGAGCTGATGATGGTCAGGGAGGCCTGGTGTGCTGCAGTTCATGGGGTCACAAAGAGTCAGACACTTCTGAGTGACTGAACTGAACTGAATATATATATTTCAGTGCTATGCTCTCAATTCTCCCCACCCTCTCCTTATACCACTGTGTCCATAAATGTGTTCTCTGAGTCTCTATTCCTGCCTTGCAAATAGTTTCATCAGTAACATTTTTCTAGATTCTATACATATATATGTATTAATATACTATACTTGTTTTTTCTTTCTAACTTACTTCACTCGTATAACAGATCTAGGTTCATCTATCTGACTAGAATTTACTCAAATTCATTCCTTTTTATGTTTGGGTAATATGGCATAGTATATATGTACCACATTGTCTTTATTCATTCATCTGTTGATGGGCATCTAGGTTGCTTCCATGTCCTGGCTATTGTAAATAGTGCTACAATGAACAGTGGGGGTACATGTGTCTTTTCAATTATGGTTTCCTCAGGGTATATGCCCAGTAGTAGGATTTTCTGGGTCATATGGTAGTTTTACTCCTGTTTTTTAAAAGAGAAATATCCATACATTTCTCCATAGAGGCAGTATCAATTTGCATTCCCAACAACAGTGCAAGTGGATTCCCTTTTCTCCACATTCTCTACAGAATTTGTTGTTGGTAGATTTTTGCTGATGGCCATTCTGACCAGTGTGAAATGATACATCATAGTTATGTTTTGCATTTCTCTAATAATAAGCAATTTTGAGCACTTTTTCATGTATTTGTTATCCAGTTGAAGGTCTTCTTTGGAGAAATGCCTGTTTAGGTTTTCTGCCCAATTTTTGATTGGGTTTTCTGTTTCTATGATATTCAGCTGCATGAGGTGCTTGCATATTTTGGAGATTAATCATTTGTCAGTTACTTTATTTCCAATTCCGTTCAGTCAATCAGTCATGGGGTACACTGTGCAAACCCATGAACACCAGGCTTCCTGTCCATCACCAACTGCTGGAGATTATTCAAACTCATGTTCATTGCGTCAGTGATGTCATCCAACCATCACATCCTCTGTTGTCCCCTTTTCTTCCCACTTTCAATCTGTCCCAGCATCAGGGTCTTGTCCAATGAGTCAGTTCTTCACGTCAGTGTCCAAAGTATTGGAGTCTCACCATGAGCATCAACCCTTCCAACTGATTTCCATTAGGATTGACTGTTGGATCTCCTTGCATTCCAAGGGACTCTCAAGAGTCTTCCCCAACACCACAGTTCAAGAGCATCAACTCCTTGACTCTCAGCTTTCTTTATAACCCAATTCTCACATCCACACATGGCTACTGGGAAAACCATAGCTTTGACTGGACAGACTTTTGTTGGGAAAGTAATGTCTCTGCTTTTTACTATGCTGTCTAGGTTGGACTTAACTTTTCTTCCAAGGAGCAAGCATCTTTTAATTTCATGGTGGCAGTCACCATCTGCAGTGATTTTGGAGCCCCCCAAATAAAGTATGTCACTGTTTCCACTGTTTCCCTATCTATTTGCAATGAAATGATGGGACCAGATGCCATGATCTTAGCCTTCTGAATGTTGAGCTTTAAGCTAAATTTTTCACTCTCCTCTTTCACTTTCATCAAGAGGGGCTTTAGTTCTCTTCACTTTCTGCCATAAGCGTGGTGTCATCTGAATATCTGAGCTTATTGATATTTCTCCATGCAATCTTGATTCCAGCCTGTGCTTCCTTCAGAGCAGCATTTCTCATGATGTACTCTGCATATAAGTTAAATAAGCATGGTGACAATATACAACCTTGACATACTCCTTTTCCGATTTGGAACCCGTCCATTGTTACATGTCAAGTTCTAATCGTTACTTCTTGACCTGAATACAGATTTCTCAAGAGGCAGGTCAGGTAGTCGTGTATTCCCATCCCTAGTAGAATTTTCCAGAGTTTGTTGTGATCCACACAGTCAAAGGCTCTGGCATAGTCGTTAAAGCAGAAGCAGATGTTTTTCTGGAACTCTCTTGATGATCCAGTAGATGTTGGCAATTTGATCTCTGGTTCCTCTGCCTTTTCTAAAACAAGCTTAAACACCTGGAAGTTCATGGTTCATGTACTATTGAAGGGTGGCTTGGCAAATTTTGAGCATTACTTTACTCACACGTGAGATGAGTGCAATTGTGCAGTAGTTTGAACATTCTTTGGCATTGCCTTTCTTTGGGATTGGAATGAACAGTGATCTTTTCCAGTCTTGTGGCCACTGCTGAGTTTCCCAAATTTGCTGGTGTATTGAGTGTAGCAATTTCACAGCGTCATCTTTTAAGATTTGAAATAGCTCAACTGGAATTCCATCACCTCCACTAACTTTGTTCGTAGTGATGCTTCCTAAGGTCCACTTGGCTTCGCACTCCAGTATGTTTGGCTCTAGGTGAGTGATAACACCATTGTGGTTATCTGGGTCATGAAGATTTTTTTATATAGTTCCTCTGTGTATTCTTGCCACTTCTTCTTAATATCTTTTGCTTCTGTTTAGGTGGACCTAACAGATGTGCCCATCTTTGCATGAAAAATTCCCTTGGTATCTCTAATTTTCTTGAAGAGTTCTCTAGTCTTTCCCATTCTACTGTTTTCCTCTATTTCTTTGCACTGATCACTGAGACAGTCTTTCTTCTCTCTTTGTTATTCTTTGGAACTCTCCATTCAAATGGGTATATCTTTCCTTTTATTTCACATTTTTTTCTTTTCTCAACTATTTGTAAGGCTTCCAGGAGCCGCCATGGGAGATCCCACCCATGACAAGGTCATGTGGAAGAGAACTGTTAAGCAAGGCTTCAGAACTCAAGGGGCTCCCTAGGCTTTCTCGAGCATCTACCCCAAAACCAGAATCTGTCTGTTTTACTGTTTCATGACTTTCACCAACTCCTCTGACATTAACAGGGGGCTAACCCTGACCACTTTTCTCTGGAGAAAATCAACTTAGGGCTATAGCTAATAAGTCTCCTGGACATGAGAGGAATATTTCAAATCAAACTCCCTCTGTTAGCATTCTAGCTTGCTTGGCAGGTATATCCAGACTCTTAAAGCTACACATGTGATTATTTACAGCCTCCCAACTGTGAGAGGCACGGAAAGCCTAAATCATAGAGCCTTTGAAAGAGTTAAAAGTTATTAGAGTAGTGCTGATGTAGGATTTCATTATTGGGCCAATGCTTGTTGCTAAGTTCCCATATCTCTTATCCACTGTGCACCTGGGAATGCATTAGTTAACATAGTGAGAATGCAAGAAAAACAAGTGTAGCCTTGAATTTAACCATATCAGACTTTTGAGCTAACTGGTTCTTTCTTGTAACTCACTGCACCTTTGCTCTGTGAAAAACGTAACTCTGTCTGGCATTTTCTGAGGCTGACATAGATTAAAAATATAAAGAAAAAACACTTTGAGGGAAAATAAGTTTTCTGGTTGAGCAGCCTTTATCAAAAGAGGATCATAAAATGTTCACAGGCCTCCAAGGCCAGAAGATACTGTACACAACATCATTTGTGGCAAAGGTATGCAGAAAAATCCTGGTTTTGATAAGGGCAAAACTGCTGGAAGGTTTGGGCTGACTCTGTATGACCTTGCATCTTTCATTTCCCTCTATGTATTAGGCAAGGTATAAAAGTACCTTTTGAAAAATAAAGCTTTTGGGCCTCACAGAAGCTTGGTCACCCCGTGTTTTTTCTTCTCTCTATCTTTCTTTCTCTCTCTCTCTCTCCCTCTCCCTCTCTTTTTCAGGCCGATCCCTTGGAGCATGAGGGCTCCCTGCGTTCACTTATCTGCCCGAGTTTCTAAGACCTGAATGGGAAGATGTTCTGCATCTTCACTCCCTCGGGAGACCGGGAGGGTACCTGTGGCCTCCGTGAACAGGGCAAACTTCTTGTCTCAGAGTTTTATTGGCTTTCTACATAAACCAAGAAATATCAGCCTCTTTCTCTCCACTATTTTCTTATCTATAACATTCTTTCCTTCTCTCTCTAAATCAATCACCGACACCGTTTCTCCTTTGGGTTTCCCTGGATCCTGCAGGTGCTGGACCCTGGCATAAGGCCTCCTTGAACAACCATTTCGCCTCTTTGTATTTCTTTTTGGGAGGGATGATCTTTATCACTGTCTCATGTACAATGTCATGAACCTCCATTCATAGTTCTTCAGGCACTGTATCTATCAGATCTAATCCCTGGAATCTATTTGCCACTTCCACTGTATAATTGTAAGGATTTGATTTAGATCATGCCTGAAAGGTCTAGTGGTTTCCCCTACTTTAGTCAACTGAAGTCTGTATTTGGCAAAAAGAAGTTCATGATCTGAGCCACAGTCAGCAGTCTTGATTTTGCTGACTGTATAGACCTTCTCCATCTTTGGCTGCAGAGAATATAATCAATATGATTTTGGTATTCACCATCTGGTGATGTCCATGTGTAGAGTCTTCTCTTGTGTTGTTGGATTAGGGTGTTTGCTATGACCAGTGCATTCTTTTGGGAAAACTCTATTAGCCTTTGACCTGCTTTGTTTTGTACTCCAAGGCCAAATTTGCCTGTTATTCCAGGTATCTCTTGACTACCTACTTTTGCATACCAGCATCTTATATTGAAAAGGACATCTTTCTTGAGTGTTAGTTCTAGAGAATCATTTAACTTCAGCATTACTGGTCGGGGAATAGACTTGGATTACTGTGATATTGAATGGTTTGCCTTGGAAACAAATGTAGATTACTCTGTCGTTTTTGAGACTGCATCCAAGTACTATATTTCAGACTCTTTTGTTGATCATGATGGCTACTCCATTTCTTCTAAGGGATTCCTGCCCACAGTAGTAGATATAATGGTCATCGAGTTAAATTCACCCATTCCAATCCATTTTAGTTCACTGATTCCTAGAATGTCAACGTTCACTCTTGCCATCTCCTGTTTGACCACTTCCAATTTGCCTTGATTCATGGACCTAACATTCCATGTTCCTATGCAGTATTAAGCTTTCCTGGTGGCTCAGAGGTTAAAGCGTCTGCCTCTAATGCAGGAGACCTGGGTTCAATCCCTGGATCGGGAAGATCCTCTGGAGAAAGAAATGGCAACACACTCCAGTATTCTTGCCTGGAGAATCCCATGGATGGAGGAGCCTGGTGGGCTACAGTCCATGGGATCTCAAAGAGTCGGACACGACTGAGCAACTTTAACTAAGTAACTATGCAGCATTGCTCGTTACAACATCGGACTTTACTGCCATCACCAGTCACATCCACAACTCTGTGCTTTTTTTTTTTTTTCTCCGTATCTTCATTCTTTCGCAAGTTATTTCTCCACTGATCTCCACCTACCCTCCTGCGGAGTTCATCTTTCAGTATTGTATCTTTTTGCCTTTTCATACTGTTCAGCAGTGGCCTGCTGCAGGATTGGAGGCACTGCGTGCAGCAGTACCTGTATGGGACCCTTTGAAGAAGGTTGTCATTACCTTCATTACCTCCACCATAGTTTGGTCTCAAGTCAAACAACAGGGAGGGAACACAGCCCCACCCATCAACAGATAATTGGATTAAAGATTTACTGAGCATGGCCCCACCCATCAGAACAAGACCCAGTTTCCCCCCAGTCAGTCTCTCCCATCAAGAAGCTATCATAAGCCTTTTATCCTTCTCCATCAGAGGGCAGACAGAATGAAAACCACAGTCACAGTAAAATAACCAATCTGATCACATGGACCACAGCCTTGTCTAACTCAATGAAACTATGAGCCATGCCTTGTAGGGCCACCCAAGACAGATGGGTCATGGTGGAGAATTCTGACAAATGTGGTCCACTGGAGAAGGGAATGGCATACCACTTCAGTATTCTTGTGTTGAGAACCTCATGAATAACATGAACATTTGCAATTAATTTCTCCCATTCTGAGGACTGTTTTTTTCATCTCATTTTTGGTTTCCTTTGTTGTGCAAAAGCTTTTAAGCTTAATTAGGTCCCATTTACTTACTTTTGTTTTTATTTCCATTATTACAGGAGGTGGGTCATAGAGGATCTTGCAATGATTTATGTCAAAGAGTGTTCTGTGTATGTTTTCCTATTACACTTACTTTTTTGAATACAAATATGAGTTGAGAGTATATATACATTCACAGACAGGTGGGTCTAATCTTTTGTGAATTGTGTGTCCTCTGTAATTTTTTGTGTTCTCTAGAAAGCATCAATAAATTATCTAGGCAATTTAAAACTTCAATAAAATCTATAATTCTCAACTTCTTACAGTGAACTTTAACAAGTCTTGCATGTACCATATTCCTTTGGCCTTTCTAAAAGTGAAACATGATTCCCATCAAGTATATATACACAAGTGCTGAGTAAATGCGTAGAATTTGGTATACACAATGAAATTCTGTATCAATAAAACAGGAAATATTCACGTTTAATCCTATCAATAGTACTGAGTGTACTATAGTGAACTTTTGGTTTTATAATAAATTGGAAAGTCAAATATGACTGGTTTCCAATCTTTTACAAACTTCACTTATATGAAAAAAAAATCCTTTAGCCACTATTTATCAGTTAACCATAGAGGGTTTCAACTTCCACTTCTGTAAGATGACAAGAATATACTAGATTTTCAAGGTCCTTTCCATTTGTAATTACATATAATTTCATCATTGTGCTTCTGGACATTTATATAAAGGGCAGAACAAGCTCAGCTCTACTTTTTAAATATACAAACAACTCAAGGTGATTTTCATGTGTTTTTTATTTTGTTTTCAATGTTAAATAACTAGGGAGTAATACCAGCAAGAGAGTAGGCTAGGAAGTTCTAGTATCTTATTCTAGCACAAAAAAATTATTGAATAAACCAACAGAAACTGGCTCAGATAACTTTGTAGCAGTTCTGGAAATCAGTCAAGCTCCAAAGCAATAAATTCCATGCTCATTTAAGAAAAAGAAGTAGGGAATTTTGTGAAATTCTTACTTGCTGTTACCCCACTCCCTCCTAGAAAGACATGGTATGGATTGGAGAAAGCAGTAGTTCAGCACCAGTTCCTTCAGTTCCTTTTCCTGAATCAGAGAGAGAAGAGCAGAGCTAATAATCTACAATCTAACCTGTCTCAATTGTTCACAAAGAGGTTATTTTCTGTGTTACCTAGCTTAGAGCTCAGATAGTCTAATGTGGCATAGCTTAGGTATCAGGCTAGGAAAAGCCATGAGAAGTAGTGCACATAGTTTGTGAAATTTGTGGGGAGTTTACAGATGCACTGACAACTGAAAAAAGAGATGACTGATACTACAAAACTACTGATTGCTCCAAAAGAAAGCTAAAGCCCTGAAAGACAGCAGGGCCAAGACTCTTAAGAAAAGTAAGGCATTTAAAAGCAGCCATGTATACAGAGAATCACACACACACCCAGGAAAAAGACAAATCTAGTAAAGTTCTGAGAAGACCTCAAATCTTAATGCTAGGTTGATCTCAAGCACAGAACATAATTAGTGATTAATTAGTGACAGTCTTCCTATGTATGGAGCCAATCTGCAAGGACTGGGAAGGATATTTCAAAATGTCCAGTTTTCAACAAATATCCCAAAGCATACAAATAAATAGGAAAATGAAAGTTACTCAAAAGAACAAAGTAAACCTCCAGAGCCATTTTTGTTAGAAACATAGGCATCTGTCTTACTAGAGAAAGATATTAAGAGAACTGTCATATATTCTCAAAAAGCAAAAAGAAAAACAGGCAAAGAATTAAGGAAACAGGAAAATGATAAATGAACAAAATAAGAATATCAACAGAGGAAATAACTTATAAAGAAGAAAAAATAGAAATTCTGGAGCTGAAAGATGAAATGACTGAATTTAAAACCTTACTAGAAGGTTTAATTGGAGACTTGAGCAAGCAGAAGAAAGAATAAGTGAACATGAAGACAAGTCTTTTGAAAATGATCAAGTCTGAGGGGCAAAAAGAATGAAGAAAAGTGAACAAAGTCTAAGGGTATTCTGAGATGACATCAAGTAAGTTAACATATGCATTCTAGGAGAAGAAGTAGAAACAGAAAGAGAAGAAGAAGAAAGGGAGGAAGAGGAGGTGGGGAAGATCAAGAAGATATGGTTCTATAGTACTAGTAGAATTCAATTCCCCACTTACAATAATGAATAGAATAAACCAGACAGAAGATCAGTAAGTACATGAAAGATGAACAATTATAGACCAATTGGACCTACTCCCCTAAAACTCAGAAGATACATTTTTCATGAGCAAGAAACATTATCCAAGATAAAACATATTTTAGGCCATAAAACAAGTCTTAACAAATTTAAAAGACTGAAAACATGCAGTCTTTTCACAGTGGAATGAAACTCTAAATCAACAACAGAAGGAAAAGTGGTATGTCCGCACATAGAGAATACACACTTAAACAACAAGTCAAAGGATACATTATAAGGGAAATTAGAAAATATCTTGAAGCAATTGAAAATGAAAACATGACTCACAAGTGTCTTATGGAATGCAAAGAAAACAATGATACGAGTCTATAACTGTAAAGGCTTGCATATAAAAGGGAAAAAATTTTCAAATCAAAAACCTAACTTTACACCTTGAAAAGGAAGAGTAACTAAACCCAAAGTTAGCACAATGTAGGAAATAATAGAAGTTATAGCATAGATAAGTAATACAAAGAATAGAAAAACAATAGAAAAAAAAAAGAAATCAAGAGTTAGTTCTGCAAAATATCAAAATTGATAAACCTTTAGGTAGATTGAGTTTGAGAAAAGGACAAAACACATATAAAATCAAATGAAGTGGAAATTAATACTGCTTTTATGAAAAAGAGAAGATGATAAAAGTACTATGAAAAATTGTTCACTAACAATTTGATTAACCTTGATAAAATGGACACATTTCTAGAAACTCACCACTCATCAAGATTAAACCACAATAGACCTATAATTGTAAGGAAATCAAAAGTTTCCTAACAAATTACAGTTGATCCTTGAACAGTGTGAGTGATAGAGGATCCCTGTACAGTTGAAAGTTTGTGTATAACTTTACAGTCATCCCTCCATATCCATGGTTCTGTATCAGTGGATTCAACCAACTATAGATTGTAGCATGTATTTACTATAGTACTGTTGTTTTTCAGTTGCTCAGTCATGTCTGACTTTTTGCCATACCATGGAATGCAGCATGCCAGGCTTCGCAGTCCTTCACCATTTCCTGGACCTTGTTCAAAGTCATGTCCATTGAGTCAGTGATGCCATCCAACAATCTTTTCCTCTGCTGTCTGCTTCTCCTCCTGCCTTCAATCTTTCCCAGCATCAGGGTCTTTTCCAATGAGTTGGTGCTTCACATCAGGTGGCCAAAGCATTGAAGCTTCAGGTTCATCATCAGTCCTTCCAATGAATATTCAAGACTGATTTCCTTTAGGATTGACTGGTTTATTCTCCTTGCAGTCCATGGGACTTTCAAGAGTCTTCTCCAGCACAACAGTTTGAAAGCATCAATTCTTCAGTGCTTAGCCTTCTATATGGTCCAACACTCCCACCCATACATTAGTTCAGTTCAGTTCAGTCGCTCAGTCGTGGCCGACTCTTTGAGACCCGATGAGTCGCAGCACGCCAGGCCTCCCTGTTCATCACCATCTCCCAGAGTTCACTATTGGAAAAATCATAGCATTGACTATACAGACCTTTGTTGGCAAAGTGATACCTCTGCTTTTTAATATGCCATGTCATATGCCTTTTTAATAATCATGTCATAACTTTTCTACCAAGGAGCAAGCGACTTTTAATTTCATAGTTGCAATCACCATCTGCAGTGATTTTGGAGTCCAAGAAAATGAAAGTCTCTCACTGTTTCCATTATTTGACCATCTGTTTGCCATGAACTGGTAGGACCAGATGCCATGATCTTAGTTTTTTGAATGTTGAGTTTTAAGCCAGATTTTTCACATTCTTATTTCACCTTCATTAACAGGCTCTTTAGTACCTCTTCACTTTCTGGCATAAGGATGATGCCATCTGCATATCTGAGGTTGTTGATACTTCTCCCGGCAATCTTGATTCCAGCCTGTGCTTCATTGAGCCTGGTAGTACTGTAGTACATATTATTGAAAAAAAAAATTCACATATGTGGATTTGTGCAGTTCATACTGATGAAAAATCTCACAACAAAGAAAAGACAAAGGTCAGATGGCTTCACTGGTGAATTTTCTCATATATTTAGAGAAGAATTAACACTAATCCTTCTCAAAATCTTTCAAAATATTGAAGAAGTAACACATCTAAACTCATTCTGTAAGGTCGGCATTTCATTCATACCAACACCACACAAAGACACTATAAGAAAACTACACACCGATATTCCTAATAAATACTAAATGCAAACAGTTCCGTTCAGTTCAGTTCAGTCACTCAGTCGTATCTGACTCTTTGTGACCCCATGAATCGCAGCACGTCAGGCCTCCCTGTCCATCACTAACTCCCGGAGTTCACTCAGACTCACGTCCATTGAGTCCGTGATGCCATCCAGCCATCTCATCCTCAATCGTCCCCTTCTCTTCCTGCCCCCAATCCCCCCCAGCATTAGAGTCTTTTCCAGTGAGTCAACTCTTCTCATGAGGTGGCCAAAGTACTGGAGTTTCAGCTTTAGCATCATTCCTTCCAAAGAAATCCCAGGGTTGATCTCCTTCAGAATGGACTGGTTGGATCTCCTTGCAGTCCAACAGACTCTTCAACATAATACTAGCAAATTGAATTCATCAGATTATTGATATGATTATATATCATAATAAAGTGGGATTTCTTCCTGGCATGAAACAATGGGTTATCATATAAAAATCAACCCAAGTAATACACTACATACTATACATGAACCAAGAACTTCCAGATGTTCAAGCTGGTTTTGGAAAAGGCAGAAGAATGAGAGATTAAATTGCCAACATCCATTGGATCATAGAAAAAGCAAGAAAGTTTCAGAAAAACATCTACTTCTGCTTTATTGACTACACCAAAGCCTTTGACTGTGTAGATTACAACATACTGTGGAAAATTATTCAAGAGATGGGAATACCAGACCACCTTACTTTCCTCCTGAGAAATTGGTATGCAGGTCAAGAAGCAGCAGTTAAAACTGGACATGGAACAAGGGCCTGGTTCCAAATTGGGAAAAGAGTACATCAAGGCTGTATATTGTCACCCTGCTTATTTAACTTATATGCAGAGTACATCATGCAAAATGCCAGGTTGGATGAAGCACCAGCTGGAATCAAGATTGCCTGAAGAAGTATCAATAACCTCAGATAGGCAGCTGACATCACCCTTATGGCAGAAATTGAAGAAGAACTAAAGAGCTTCTTGATGAAAGTGAAAGAGGAGAGTGAAAATGTCGGCTTAAAATTCTACGTTCAAAAAAACTAAGATCATGGCATCTGACCCTATCACTTCATGGCAAATAGATTGGGAAACAATGGAAGTAGCAAGAGACTTTATTTTGGGGGGCTCCAAAATCACTGCAGATGGTGACTGCAGCCATGAAATTAAAAGATGCTTACCCCTTGGAAGAAAAGTTATGACCAACCTAGACAGCATATTGAAAAGCAGAGACATTGCTTTGTCAACAAAGGTCTGTCTAGTCAAAGCTATGGTTTTTCCAGTAGTCATGTATGGATGTGAGAGTTGGACTGTGAAGAAAGCTGAGCGCTGAAGAATTGATGCTTTTGAATTGTGGTGTTGGAAAAGACTCTTGAGAGTCCCTTGGACTGCAAGGAGATCCAACCAGTCCATTCTGAAGGAGATCAGCCCTGGGATTTCTTTGGAAGGAATGATGCTAATGCTGAAACTCCAGTACTTTGGCCACCTCATATGAAGAGTTGACTCATTGGAAAAGACCCAAATGCTGTGAAAGATTGAAGGCAAGAGGACAAGGGGACAACGGAGTATGAGATGGTTGGATGGCATCACCAACTCGATGGACCTGGGTTTGAGCAAGCTCCTGGAGTTGGTGATGGACAGGGAAGCCTGGCATGCTTCAGTCCATGGGGTCACAAAGGGTCAGACACGACTGAGCCACTGGACTAAACTGAACTGAACTGAACACTCTACACTGGCAGAATGAAGAGGAAAAAAACACATATTCTCTCACCTAATGCACAAAAAGTATGTGACAAAATACTTTCAATCATTTTTTAATGATAAAAACAGTAACCAAAGTAGGAACAGAATAAAACCAACTTAACATAATAAAGGCCAGATATAAAAAACCCAGATCTATCATACTCAATGAGGAAAGACTGAAGGCTTTCTCTCTGAGATCAAGAACTAGACAATAATAGGAATTTTCACCACTTCAATTCAACATAGAGAAATAAAATGCAAACACACTGGAAACAAGAAATTAAAGATATCATGAGGTAGAAAGACATCTCATGTTCCTGGATTAGCAGACACAATATTATTAAGATGTCAATATCACCAAAGTGATCTACAGAATCTATGCAATGTCTATGAAAACCCCAGCAACTTTTTTTGCAGGAATAGAGATATCTATTATAAATCTATATTGAATGTTGGGGATCCAGAGCATCCAAAATAATTTTGAAAAAAGATGAACAAAGATTGAGGTTTAATACTTCTTGATTTCAAAACTTACTAGAAAGCTACAATAATAAAGAGTGTGGTACTGGCATAGTGGCAGATATAGAATACATAGAATACAGATATAGAATACAGAGCCAGAAATATACCCTCACATACATGGTAAAATAATTTTTGCAAATGAGGCCAAGACCATTCAATGAGGAAAGGACAGTCTTTTCAACAAATATTCATAGGAAAAATGGATATCCACCTGTAAAATAATGAAGTTGTATTTTTCCTTACTCCATATACAAAAATTAACTCAAATGTATCAAATGCCTGAACACAAGAGCTAGAACTATGGAACTCTTATAAGAAAACATGTACACATGTTTTCTCATGTACACCCGTGGTGGATTCATGTCAATGTATGGCAAAACCAATACAGTATTGTAAAGCAAAATAAAGTAAAAATTAAAAAAAAGAAAACATAGGGGAAATGTTTTATGACATTTAATTTGGCAAAGATCTTTTAGATATGACCCCAAAAGCACAAACTATGAAGAAAAATTGGATTCAATATTAAAAACATTTGCACATCAAAGGGTGCTATTATCAGAGTGCAAAAGCAACCCATGCAATGAAAGTAATGATGTGCAAATCACATATCTGACAAGAAGTTAATATACAGAATATATAAAGAACTCCTATAACTCAACAGCAAAAAGACAAACAACCCAAATAAAAATGGGCAAAGAACTGCAATAGACATTTCTATAAAGAAGATGTACAAATGACTAATAGCACACATTAAGATGCTCAACAAAGTTAACCAATAGAGAAACCCAAATCACAAACACAAAGAGATACCACTTCAAATCCATTGGGATAGCTATGAAAAACGAATCAGTGTTGGTGAAGATGTACAGAAATTGAATTCCTTTTGCTTTGCTGGTGGGAATATAAAATGGTGCAGCTTCAATGGAAAACAGTATGGAGGTTCCTTAAACATTTAAAAATAGAAATTATGATAAAGAAACTCTAGTTCTATGTATACCCAAAAGAACTGAAAGCAGAGGTTCAAACAGATATCTGTACACCTATATTCTAGCAGCATTGTTCATAGTAGTCAAAAAGTAAAGCAACCCCAATTGTAAATTGATGAATGAGTGGATAAACAAAATGATGTGGTTTGTACATATAATGTAATATTTTTCAGCTTTCAAAAGTAAAGAAAATTCAGATAAACACTATAACTTCTATGAAACTTGAAGAATTTTAAGGCTCAGTAAAATAAGCCAGACACAAAAGGATTATTTATGACTCCACTTTTATTAGGTACCTAGAATTATGAAATTCATAGAAACAAAAAGTAAAATGGTGGTTGCCAGGGACTGAGGTGAGGAAGGAATGGGGATTTATTGTTTAATGAGGATAGAGTTTCAATCTGAGGAAGTGAAAAAAGTTTTGGAGGTGGATGATGATAATATTTCACAACAATGTGAATGTACTTAATGACACTGAACTGTGCACTTAAAAATGCTTAAAATGATAAATTTTATGTTATATATATTTTGCCACACTAAAAAATAATCTGGCATAACAAACAGGTGATCAATTATTACTTTACTAACTCTGGAGAAAACTGATATGGAAAAGCTCACTTTTACATATATCTAAGTATAATATCCAATACTTTGGCCACCTGATGTGAAGAACTGACTCATTGGAAAAGACCCTAATGCTGGGAAAGATTGAAGGTAGGAGGAGAAGGGGATAACAGAGGATAAGATGGTTGGATGGCATCACCAACTCCGTGGACCTGAGGTTGAGCAAGCTCCAGGAGTTGGTGATGGACAGGGAAGCCTGGCATGCTGCAGTCCATGGGGTCGCAAAGAGTGGTACATGGCTGAGTGACTGAACTGAACTGTATTATACATTTGAGACAGTAATTGACCTTCTTTATGTTTTGCATAATTCTTAAAGTTTGTTTGCATCTGTTAGGAACCAATCTCTTAAAAAGCATTCCAGATATACACTGAGTAGCAGGTAGCCAATCATTTAGGATTAAACTTAGGGAAAAAAAAAATACCAAAGATCAATTATTCCCTGTAAGAAACAAGGTATTAGCACTATCAATTATGCCTTTCAGAAGAAAAATAATATTAGTAAAAAATAATAGTATTTGTATGCTTTCCTTTAGTCTTTTCTGCCTACATTTTATCCTATATATGACTGTTAAATCAATTTTCTCCAAACTATTTTTCTTGGTAATATTCCATTTCTCCCAAACTTAAAATCCTTTTGTCTGCGAGATAAAATCCAAAAGTTTTCATCCTGACATTTCTGGCTATCAAAAATCTGGTACATAACTGAGTTTTTAATTGCTCTTCCAATTTGCTCTACCTTTAAGTCTAAAGTCTCTGCTCATAACTATGAAGCTTTCTCCTTTGCTTTCATGGTTTGGGTTGTGTTTTTTCCTAGACCTGAAACTCCCTCCATTCTTTTTTATGCCTACAAATTACACATTCTACCTGGTTCATGCATTTCTCTTGACAGATGCCATCCATACTGATCTGTCTTCTGAATTCTGATAACTTAACTGACTGTAAATTTGTTACTTGGACTTAGGCTATTATCAACTGCTATGTTTGTGTGTATATATACATATATATAGGACTTCCCTGGTGGCTCAGAGGTTAAAGCGTCTGCCTCCAGTGTGGGAGACCCGGGTTCGATCCCTGGATCAGGAAGATCCTCTGGAGAAAGAAATGCCAACCCACTCCAGTACTCTTACCTGGAAAACCTCATGGACAGAGGAGCATGGTAGGCTACAGTCCATGGGGTCACAAAGAGTCAAACACTACTGAGTGACTTCACTTCACTTTATACATATACATATATATATATATACACACACATATAGTGTGTGTGTGCATGCACTCTATCTTGAAAGGGAAAAGTGAAAATGTTGCTCAGTCGTGTCTGATTTTGTGATCCAGTGGACTGTAGCCTGCCAGTCTCCTTTGTCCATGGAGTTTTCCAGGCAAGAATACTGGGGTGGATAGCCATTCCCTTCTCTAGAGGATCTTCCCAATTTAGGAATAGAACGTGAGTGGTGAAGCTACAAAGTAACATGACTGACAAAAAATGTAGCACACTTTGTTCATCCAGATTAATGTCTCCCATTCGAAGAATCTACCTGTGAGAAATTAAATACTTAACTCAATACAGTCATTGTTCAGAACATCATAAACACCTCTCTTTGGGATTTTTTTCTGTTTATTTTGCAGTGATAAGCCTTGGAGTTGGTGATGAACAGGGAGGCCTGGCGTGCTGCAATTCATGGGGTTGCAAAGAGTCGGACACGACTGAGCGACTGAACTGAACTGAACTGAAGCTTTTATCCTTTGAGAACTGATTCAGTTTTTGAAACAGTAAAGTTGTGATTTGAGCCAGTAAATAGTTGAGTGATATAGCTTGTAATAAAAATATATTTATTCTTACTTCTGTCTCATTTTATAGAGTGACTATTAAATGATAAAAAATGTAAAATGTATTCTTTTCATACACTTCTCATGATGAATCTGGAATGCATATGCAAGATTTCTTCAAAATATTTTGAGTCTAGGAGTAAGGATAAAATTTTTAAAAGAATTAAACCTCTGAAAGGATTAACACTTATTTGGAAGACTACATTTTGGCAGCTTAAAAATCCTTCTCATTTCTGAAAAAAACAAATAACCAAATAAATAATGAATAAATAGAAATATTTTACCGTTCAACACAGGCAGAAAGTCTGGAGCAATGGTTAGAAGCAGGGGCATCATGACCCCCAACCACATATAAGAATCCATTGTATGTTGCAACTCCTACACCTCCACGTCTTTTGGACATTGGAGCACACAGACTCCACCTGTTAGTGTGTGGGTCAAAATATTCCATAGATTTGAGGCAGGAACTTCCATCACGTCCACCAATAGCATATAGCCTAGAATAAAGACAGAAGTATGTGTATGTGTGTATATATTTGTGCATAGAATGAAAGTGAAAATACACTGCACACAGCATTGGACTGTGTATTCTACTCCCTCAGGATTTTATAGCAAAAGGCCTGAATTTGTGAAGGCATTTGTTAAAGTCTACCTTACCCTAAACCTACCTGCTTCATAATTTTTTTGAAAGTTTCTTTGATATAATAGATTAAAGGTTTATATGGGAAATGAACTACAAAGAAAGGAAAGAGATAAAAAGCATTGGTAGTATTTGTCTACTAAACCACAATAAAGCTGAACATTTTTAAAGATGGTAAGATCTTTCCAAAACCCAAATCTAGGAACCTTACAATTTTAGCTAGATTTAATTGCCTAGCATTAGACTCTCTATTGCTTTATTGAACTACTTTATTTAGTGTAAGAAACATTTGTAACTAAGAAGATATTAATTTAACAAATAACTAACAGAATAAGATAAAACCTAAAAAACAGATTTTTTTCCTAGGAAGATGTTATCTATAACATTTCTCTCATAAGTTTTAAAATGCCAATTTTTTGTATGTATTTATTTTTTAATATAAATTTATTTTTTTTAATTGGAGGCTAAATACTTTACAATATTGTATTGGTTTTGCCATACATCAACATGAATCCGCCACAGGTGGATTAGCAGTGTTTTTAATTTGTTATTGTTGTTCAACTCTTTTGTGGCCTACTCTTTGTGACTCTATGGACTGTAGCACAGCAGGCTTCCCTGTCCTTCACTATCTCCTGGAGTCCACTCAAACTCATGTCCATTGAGTCACTGATGCCATCCAACCATCTCCTCCTCTGTCATCCCCTTCTCCTCCTGCCTTCAATCTTTCCCAGGATCAGGGTCTTTTCCAGTGAGTTGGCTCTTCACATCAGGTGGCCAAAGTATTAGAGTTTCAGCTTCAGCATCAGTCCTTCCAATGAGTATACAGGGTTGATTTCTTTTAGGCTCGGTTGGATCTCCTTGATGTCCAAGGGACTCTCTTCTTCAGCCCCACAGTTCAAAAGCATCAATTCTTTGGCACTCAGCCTTTTTTATGTACCAACTCTCACAGCCGTATATGATTACTGGAAAAACCATAGCTTTGACTATACAGATCTTTGTCAGCAAAATGTCTGTTTTTTAATATGCTGTCTAGTTGTGTCATAGCTTTCCTTTCAAGGAGCAAGTTTCTTTTAATTTCATGGCTGCAGTCACCATCCATAGTGACTTTGGAGCCCCCCAAAATGAAGTTTGTCACTGTTTCCATTTTTTTCCTCACCTATTTGCCATGAAGTGATGGGATCAGATGCCATAATCTTCATTCTTTAAATGCTAAGTTTTAAGCCAGCTTTTTCACTCTCCTCTTTCACCTTCATCAAGAGGCCCTTTAGTTCCTGTTTGCTTTCTGCCATTAGAGTGCTATCATCTGCACATCTGAGGTTGTTGATATTTCTCCCAGCAATATTGATTCCAGCTTGTGATTCATCCAGCCCAGCATTTTGCATGACATACTCTGTATAGAGGGGCCTTTCCTGATAGCTCAGCTGGTAAGAATCATTCTGCAATGCAGGAGACCCACTCCAGTAGAATTGCCTGGAGAATTCTATGGACAGAGGAGTCTGGCAGGCTACAGTCCATGGGGTCACAGTCAGACATGACTGAACGACTTTCACTTCACTCTGCACAGAAGTCAAATAAGCAGGGTGACAATACACAGCCTTGACATACTCCTTTCTCAATTTTGAACCAGCCCATTGTTCCACGTCTGTTCTAACTGTTGCTTCTTGACTTGCATACAGGTTTCTCAGGAGGCGGGTAAGGTGGTCTGGTATTCTTATCTCTTTAAAAATTGTCTACATTTTGTTGTGATCCACACAGTCAAAGGCTTTTGTGTAGCCAATGAAGCAGAAATAGATGTTTTTTTCTGACATTATTTTTAGTCTAATTTAAAGCTAATTCCAATCAGTAGAGAAGATCAACATTTATTAAACTATATGCCTTCATATAGTTTACTGTCCTTCATGCTCAGTTGTGAAAAATAGCAAGTTAGCAAGACAAAATTAAATTATTTAAATTCAATTATTTCAACCTCTTCTGTAATAGGTAGGAGATCACTACCGAGTCACTGGATATCATTCAGGTTAGGCTAGAGATAATCAGATTTAGGAGTATTTTAAACCCTAAAACACTGTAAGTCTGGGTTTCCTGTTAACCACAGACACTTCTTACTTATGCTGCTGCTGCTAAGTCTCTTCAGTCATGTCTGAATCTGTGCAACCCCATAGATGGCAGCCCACCAGGCTCCACCATCCCTGGGATTCTCCAAGCAAGAACACTGGGGTGGGTTGCCATTTCTTTCTCCAATGCATGAAAGTGAAAAGTGAAAGTGAAGTCGCTCAGTCGTGTCTGACTCTTCACGACCCCATGGACTGCAGCCTACCAGGCTCCTCCACCCATGGGATTTTCCAGGCAAGAGTGCTGGAGTGGGTTGCCTTTGCCTTCTCCACTTACTTTATGCACAAGGTGCTAAAAAACATCTGCATTGAAATTTCTATTGAATCCAGTTATATGATGAGATACTGACTTTATGAATAGTCAATACAGACACACAAGACTGTCATCCTGGTGTCTGAAATTTTCATCATTCAAGTTCCTCCTATATGCTTGTCATTATCTCCAAAAATCCCTTTTCAGAAAGGACACAATTACAAGTTACCTGCAAGAAGAATAATTCAAGCTTGTAGAAACCTCTAATATTATCAAGTTTAAGGCAAGTAAGGCAAGTTAATATATTATTTTCCTTCATAGGAAAGTGATCAGAAAGTAGGAAAGATTCAGAAACATGGGACTAGCTATAATTCTAGAACACTTAGGAGAGTGAGTTATAAAGAGAAAAAAAGACTTGGCATATTACGAAAACAGACTGAAGTTTTGATAAGTCAAGAAAAAGTTATAACCAAAAAATGGTAGTTTCTTGAGGGTAAGATTGAAACTGGCTTGCTTACAAAAGTGCTTCTCAAATTTAATGTGTAATACAAGTTACTTGAGGATCTTCTTAAAATGTCTATTCTGATTCAGAAGGTCTGGGCTGGGGTTAAGATTCAGCATTTCTAAATGGATCTCAGGTATTAATGTTATTGCTGGTCTCAGGATATTTAATTAGGTATTCATTTTAGATAAATATTTTCCATCATAATGAAGGGCAAGTTCCAACAAAGGCCTTTTACAATCCATTACTAGGATGTCCCAGTCACTGGGAATGCTTATTGGCAGGTGTATCACATCACTGAAGTGCTGTACTACAAGAAATGGGAGCAAAAGCATGCATGTTTGGTTCTACTCACTTATTGTTTAATGTGACTACACCAACTGTGCTTCTAGGAGTTGACATACTGGCCACATAATTCCACTGACGTCCCTCAGGGTCCCATCTTTCTACAGTATTTAGATAACTCCATCCATCATGGCCACCAACAGCATACATTGGTCCTTCAAGTGTGGCTACACCTAAAGGAAAAAATAGCATGAGAGCTCACCTAGGTAGGGCATATATAGTAGATACTTCATTTTATAAGGAAGTGACTACTTAAAAACATGATTTTTATCTACTAATGGTTTTGTGAATAGCCATTTAATGAATAATTTGCCAGTCTTGATTTGAAACTAAAACTAAATATGGTCTTTTAACCCTAGGAAATATCATGGAAGGGTATCATGGTTATAATGCTAAAGGCATAGAAAGTAGATGAACACACCATTTCTTGCAATTAACAGAAAAGGGAAGATGATTTTTCTCTGTCACAGTTTCAATGCCATTTTTCAAATATAAAAGATAGATGAGATATGGTAGTGATTCTTAGATAAAAACTAGAACTGTTGGCTAAGTCTGATAGATCTTTCTAATCCCTTATTTTTATTAAAGGGATAAAAATGATTCCCATAGGACATCTCAGTAGACAGGGGTTTTTGAAGTTTAGTTAGAAATTTGTTCTATTCAGTTCAGTCGCTCAGTCATGTCCAACTCTTTGCAACCCCATGGACTGCAGCAAGCCAGGCCTCCCTGTCCATCACTAACTCCGGAGTTTACTCAAACTCATGTCCATTGAGTCAGTGATGACATCCAACTATCTCATCCTCTGTTGTCCCCTTCTCCACCCATCTTTAAATCTTTCCCAGAATCAGGGTCTTTTCAGATGTCAGTGGTTCAAATCAGGTGGCCAAGTATTGGAAGTTTCAGCTTCAGCATCAGTCCTTCAAATGAATATTCAGGACTGATTTCCTTTAGGATGGACTGGTTGGATCTCCATGCTGTCCAAGAGACTCTCAGGAGTCTTCTTCAATACCACAGTTCAAAAGGATCATTTCTTCCATGCTCAGCTTTAATTATAGTCCAACTCTCATATCATACATGACTACTGGAAAAACCATAGCTTTGACTAGACAGACATTTGTTTGCAAAGTAATGTCTCTGGTTTTTAATACGCTGTCTAGGTTGGTCATAACTTTTCTTCCAAGAGCAAGCATCTTTTCATTTCATGGCTGCAGTCACCATCTGTGGCGATTTTGGAGGTCTCCAAAATAAAGTCTGTCACTGTTTCCACTGTTTACCCATCTATTTGCCATGAAGTCATGGGACCAGATGCCATGATCTTAGTTTTTTGAATACTGAATTTTAAGCCAACTGTTTCACTCTCCTCTTTCACTTTGATCAAGAGGCTCTTTAGTTCTTCTTCACTTTCTGCCATAAGGGTGGTGTCAGCTGCATATCTGACATTATTGATATTTCTCCTGTAAATCCTGATTCCAGCTTGTGCTTCATACAGTTCAGCATTTCTCATGATGTACTCTGCATAAAAGTTCAATAAGCAGGATGACAATATACAACTTTGTCATACCCCTTTCCCAATTTGGAATCAGTTTGTTGTTCCATATCCAGTTCTAACTGTTGCTTCTTAACCTGCAAGTAGATTTCTCAGGAGGCAGGTCAGATGGTCTGCTATTCCTATCTCTTGAGGAATTTTCCACAGATTATTGTGATCCACACAAAGGCTCTGGCATAATCAATAAAGTGGAAGTAGACGTTTTTCTGGAACTCTTTTGCTTTTTCTATGATCCAACAGATGTTGGCAACTTGATCTCTGATTCCTCTGCCTTTTCTAAATTCAGCTTGAACATCTGGAAGTTCATGGTTCACGTATTGTTGAAGCCTGGCTTGGAGAATTTTGAGCATTACTTTATTAGAGTGTGAGATGAGTGCAATTATGAGGTAGTTTGAGCATTCTTTGTTATTTCCTTTCTTTGCAATTGGAATGAAAACCAACTTTTCCAGTCCTGTGGCCACTGCTGGGTTTTCCAAATTTGCTGGCATATTGAGTGCAGCCATTTCACAGCACTGTCTTTTAGGACTTGAAATAACTCAACTCGAATTCCATCACCTCCACTAGCTTTGTTCGTAGCGATGCTTCCTAAGGCTCCCTTGACTTCACATTCCAGAATGTCTGGCTCTAGGAGAGTGATCACACCATCATGATTATCTGGGTCATAAAGATCTTTTTTGTGTAGTTCTTCTGTGTATTCTTGGCACCTCTTCTTAATATCTTCTGCCCTTGTTAAGTCCATACCATTTTTGTCCTTTATTGAGTCCATCTTTGCATGAAACATCCACTTGGTATCTCTCATTTTCCTGAAGAGATCTATTGTCTTTCCCATTATATTGTTTTCCTCTATTCCTTTGCATTGATTACTGAGGGAGGCTTTCTTATCTCTCCTTGCTCTTTGCTACTCTGCATCCAAATAGGTATATCTTTCCTTTTCTCCTTTGCCTTTCCCATCTCTTCTTTTCATAGCTATTTGTAAGGCTTCCTCAGACAACCATGTTGCCTTTTTGTATTTCTCTTTCTTGGGGATTGTCTTTATTCCTGCCTCCTGTACAATGT
This sequence comes from Capricornis sumatraensis, assembly GCF_032405125.1. Lineage (NCBI taxonomy): Eukaryota > Metazoa > Chordata > Mammalia > Artiodactyla > Bovidae > Capricornis > Capricornis sumatraensis. The sequence goes on along the minus strand of NC_091092.1, from coordinate 23,126,165 downwards.
CATGAACCTCCGTCTTTTGTTCTTCAGGCATTCTATCAGATGTAATACCTTGAATGTATTTGTCTCTTCCACTGTATAATCATAAGGGATTTGATTTAAGGTCATGCCTGAATGGTCTAGTGGTTTTCCCTACTTTCTTCAATTTAAGTCTGAATTTGGCAATAACGAGTTCATGATCTGAACCAGAGTATACCCCCAGTTTTGTTTTTGCTGACTGTATAGTGCTTCTCCATGTTTGGCTGCAAGAATATAATCAATCTGATTTTTTCTATTGGATTCTATGAATAACTCCTTTCTGTTTCTCATCTGCTCTGGGAATTCACGTTACTGGTTCCTCCTGCCACCTTCTTCACCATCTCAGCTTGCCATCTACACTACCTCTCCTATCTCTTTAGCAATAGCGATTAAGAGTTTTAAAATTTGCTTCAGTGTCTCTGTAAGATATGTTTTCTAAAAAGTCACATATATAGAACTGAGCTGAATAATTACATAGTCTATCATTTGATATAATTTATCAGTTATATTGGGGCAAACAATACCCATCTTGGATATGTCACACTTTAGCTGTGTAAAATTTGGTTCTTTAAAAGCAATGCAATAATTCTTTTCTTAAAAAACAAACTCTGTAGTATTGAAACATACGGAGTTTAGCACTAAGAAAAGTGGACCTTGACAAGCCATTAGGAGAATCAAAGTTTTTCACTGTTCAAGAAGTCTCTGTTCCTTCTTAAGCTTCTTGGGAACCTCTGACTTAAGTATAAATTAAGGCTGCTCTCAACGAAAGTGGTTTTTCTAAATAGCCCTTCCTTCAAACTGCATCCGAAGGCTTTTGCCTAAATACAGATTTGATTCTTATGGGAAGGGACACTGGTAACTAGAAACACATTGTCTCTCTGTTAGCAAGTGTTCTTTTCTCTAAACTGACCTTAGAAGAAAACCTGTAGTTGCATGCTCCTCAGCAATGTATTCTTTCTAAAAGGTTTAATCCTTCCTGAAGCGGGACCCCTTTAAAATACCAGTGGAATGGAGGTACAGTTACAACAAGTATGACACCTGAAACAAGGAAAAAACTTTCACACGCTTTTACCATTTATTTAAGCTTTTCAGAATTTTCAGACATTTTGAATATGAGTATGACTAAATTTCAATGATATGCACTTATTTAAGCTCTAGTAAATGTACAGTCTTTAGAAACTATAGAACATTAAGCTCTTACCTAAACCATGCCTGTGTGTTGACATGGGAGGCATCACTGTCCAGATTTTGCCAACTGGATTAAAACATTCCACAGTATTCAAAGTTTTTAAACCATCTCTTCCTCCCACAACATAGAGTTTGTTATCAATAACAGCAACTCCAAACTGAAGCCTACGCCCATTCATGGTGCCAATATGTAGCCAGCTGTTGTTCCGCAGGTCATATTTTTCAATTGTACTGGTACCTGTTAAAGGGACAGTAAACAATGCTAAAAACTACTTGTGCAAAATGTTTTCATCATTCATATTATATTTATGTCTCTATATTTATAGTATAGACTCAGTGATTGCAGTTCAAATTAAAATAAGTAGTCCAGATAATTCTCCAACCTGTAAGACAAGGCAAGGATAATATTTCACCACTTCTGAATCCAAATGGAAAAGTGAGAATAAAATAGTTTATTTAATATATATGGTTTATATGTTTATAATGACTTATTTGGCTATAATATGCTACTGTTAGTACTAACACAGGTTCCAGACACCATATTTTACAACAAAAACTGCTTTGGAATGTATTACTGTTTACACATTCATTACGGTTTTACTTAACTATGAACATTCAATATACTAATTTATGCCCTTTCATTTTACTCAATTTGGTCTGTATGTGTGTGTTTATTTAAAACACAAATGACTAAAAGAACAGAAAAGAAAATTCCTTTTAAATGGGCCTTCGGTGTTAATTCACATGATTCACATAATAACATTTTTGTCCTTTATTGTGCCCATCTTTGCATGAAATGTTCCCTTGGTATCTCTAATTTTCTTGAAGAGATCTTCTTGAAACCTAGGCTGCACTGATTACTAAAATTATGAAGGTATTAATGATGAAGTAAGTAGGAAATTATACCAAGCTACATTAATCAACTATATATAGAAGACTTACATTAAAATGATGTAGAAGTCTGCTTAAAGCCAAGTTATTTTTTCCAAACACTAAATAAAATATAAAAGATGAATTTACTCTATATCTCTTATCTGCATCTATGAACATATATGACTGATAGTTTTGTACCTTTAATTCTGAAATGTTTTTAGCCCATTTTCCTACTAATCAAAATGTAGATCATCTAGCTGGCTTATTATGGCAACTCTGTATTTGATTGAAAAAGAGTTTTCCTTTTTTTAACTAATCTTTTTCTTTGGGACTCACTTCACAGTTTTTTCTGTGTTTATCAACTTTCTGCTCTAAAATGTTGCAAATATTGCTTCTTACTTCATTTCAAAGTTCCTATTCAGCTCTCACTTATGATCTATTCAAGGGTGAACAAAATCAACTAAACTTTGTGGTATTGTTTAGAACAATAGTTCCTGTAGTTGTGAATATATCTAATTCAGTTATTTCCTCCATCTATTTTCAAATGAACTTAAAAATCACTATGTTAGCTTTTATTTGTTCCCTGCTATACTGTCTCTCAGAATTCATTATTTTAGTAAGTGAAAATTTACTGAATACCTGGCATGCACAAAAGCCTGAAGTTTAGCATTCAACCATTTAAAATTTTTGACTGTGTGATCATACTTACAACTTTTTGATGCCTCTTTTAATATACACGGTAGGGGTTATAGTTAATTCCAGCCACTTGTGTGGTATCTATATTTAGCAACTAATTCCAAGTTAATTGTATGAGTCAAAAGGAAATTAAAGACTGAGGAAGTACTATATTTCCTAAATATCAAATGGTGAAAGTTCAACAAGTATCTTAAAAAGATAAATAAAACTACCATTGTAAGAAAAGGCATGCATATAGAAAAATTTTTAAGAATGTAAATTGGTATGTTTTAAAATGCAATTCTGATTTACATAGATAAATGCTATCACCTTAATATTTTTGCTTTATGTAGTGTTTTTTTTTTCCTTTTCTTTTCTTTCCTTTTTTGCTCCTATGTGCTCACTCCGGTTTTTCAATTCTAAGACCCTCAAAGAGAGGGGTCAGTTTTGTTGTTGCTGCTCTTTCATCTAAAATAGTGGCAATATAGCAACAAAGAACATAAAATTTGAGTAATAATTCCCTGTCCAGTAGTTCTATGTTGCTTGCCCTTGGCATGGCTATCTAACTTTAAGAGCCTTAGTTTCCTTATCTTCAAAATTAAGGTAATAAAAATCTATCTTGTAGCATTACTGTGAGGATTAGAAATAATGTCTGCAAAATGCCAATCAAGGATCAAGTATTCACAAATAATTGTATTTACTATTATTGTAGTTTTCTGTAACTTCCCATAAAGCTTTTTATATTTTCATGTACTGGGTATTTCAAGAGTCTCAAAATGATGGCTTTACTTTTTTCCATATCAAACTGTGGTAGCAGAGTCAAGGGATTATAGGCTCACATTTCACTCATTTTTGTAAGCTATGAAGGAGTTGAAGATACATATTATTACCATCTTGTGTAATATATTCATTTGTGTAATGTTAATGTGAAAGACAAGAACCTGAAAAAATAACAAAAATAGCAAATAAACACAAAAATCAAACAAATAAACATAATTTTTCCCATTTCTAACTCTGCTAGTTGGACATTTTTTAAATCAAATATTATAGATAGCCATTTTTGCATTTTATACTTAGTATCCTTTTGATTTAATATCAAACAAGACACCTTTTAAATTCTGTGCCTGTTCTTTCTAGTCAACAAAATGCAGTAACATATCAAGTTGCTAGACTTGAAATCTATTATAATATTTTACTGTATTTGTTATTTTCTGAAGAACACTAGTTCTGTGAAGTTACTCTACATCTTTAGAAAATAACTGTAGTTGCAAACTCCTGTTATACAGATTTATTATTAATTGAGATATCTCCTATATGGTCTTCCAATTTCCAATTACACATACCAAAAGAAATAATAGTTTTCCAGAATCATAGAACTTTGATTTTTGTATCATTCTCTATAAGGTGTCAAAACATTTCCATGTATGATTTGGCAAATTTTAAGTGAGTTGATTTTAGTTCCTACACAGCCAATTCTTAATTAAAAAATCCTTGCCTCATTGTTTTGGCAACATGGTTCTATAGGTAGAAATCAATGTAAAGAGACAGAACTGTGGGAAAAAAATGTTTTAAGAAGTATTCAAGGTAGACATGATGGCTTCAGAAAATTTTCCCTATTCTTATTGAAAACAATTCTTTTGTAAAATCATTATTTTTATTTCAGAATTGAATTGTTGATCTTGTTATCAACACTTTAAGCTTATTTGTAAATGGTCTTTGGTCATCTATCAGGAAATTGACAGCAAGAAATTAGAAGTCATTCTCTTATTTCTGTCAAAAAACAAATTTGGAGGACCTCATCCCTTCCACTTATGATAAATCTGTAAGTTCTCCCTGAAAAGATCTTAGGTTGCAAAGCAAATACTCAAATTAAAAAAAAATGCTGCCATAAGAGTCACAAAATACCTCAAATTGCCAACACAATCTTGTGAAAAAAAAAAAAAAAGCAAAGCTGGATATATCACTGTCCCAGACTTCAGACTATACCACAAAGCTAAAGTGAACAAAACAGCATGGAACTAGCACTAAAACACATACAAAGATCAATGTTACAGAATAGAAAGTACAGAAATAAGCCCCCACATACAGTCAATTAATCTATGACAAAGGAGGCAAGCATATACAATGGAGAAAAGATAGTCTTCAACAAGTGGTGCTGAAAAAACTAAACAGTTACATACAAAATAATGAGATAAGAATACTCCTTCACATCATACACAAAAATAAAATCAAAATGGTTTAAAGACCTAAATGTAAGATCTGATACCATAAAACTCCTAGGAAAAAAAAGCAGAACACTACTTGACATAAATCAAAGCAATATTTTTTGGTTCCATCTCCTAAGGCAAAATAAATAAAAGCAAAAAATAAACAAGGGGGGGTCTAATTAAGCTTAATTAGAAAAATATTAGGAAAAAATTAATTATGAAAATACCAAAAAAATGAAAAGGCATCCTATGGAATGGAAGAAAATGTTTGCAAATGATGTGAAATACAAGTGGTCAATATCCAAAATATGTAAATAGCTCATACAATTCAATATAAAAAAAATTAAAAATGGGTAGAAGAACTGAATAGAAATTTTTCTAAAGAAGACAGCTAAATGGCAAATGAAAAGATGCTTAGCATTGCTAATTATTAAAGAAAGGTAATCAAAAACACAATGAGATATCACTTCACACCTATCAGTTGACTATCATCAAAAAGTTTCCAAATAACAAATGATGGAGTGGATGTGGATAAAAGGGAACCCTTGTATGCTATTGTTGGGAATATAAATCGGTATAACCACTATGGAAAATGGTATGAAGGTTCCTCAAAAACTAAAAATATAACTATCATATGATCCAGAAATCCCACTATTGGGGTGTATATTTCAAAAAACTAAAACACTAAATAAAAATTATATATGCATACAATGTTCACAGAACCATACACAATACTCAAGACATGGAAGCAACCCAAGTGTCATCAACATGCAAATGGATGAAAAAGATGCTATCAGTTCAGTTCAGGCGCTCAGTCGTGTCTGACTTTTTATGACCCCATGAATTGCAGCATGCCAGGCCTCCCTGTCCATCACCATCTCCCGGAGTTCACTCAGACTCACGTCCATCAAGTCAGTGATGCCATCCAGCCATCTCATCCTCTGTTGTCCCCTTCTCCTCCTGCCCTCAATCCCTCCCAGCGTCAGCGTCTTTTCCAATGAGTCAACTCTTCCCATGAGGTGGCCAAAGTATTGGAGTTTCAGCTTTAGCATCATCCCTTCCAAAGAACACCCAGGACTGATCTCCTTTAGAATGGACTGGTTGGATCTCCTTGCAGTCCAAGGGACTCTCAAGAGTCTCCTCCAACACCACAGTTCAAAAGCATCAATTTTTCGGTGCTCAGCTTTCTTCACAGTCCAACTCTCACATCCATACATGACTACTGGAAAAACCATAGCCTTGACTAGATGGACCTTTGTTGGCAAAGTAATGTCTCTGCTTTTGAATATGCTATCTAGGTTGGTCATAACTTTTCTTCCAAGGAGTAAGTGTCTTTTAATTTCATGGCTGCAATCACCATCTGCAGTGATTTTGGAGCCCCCCAAAATAAATTCTGACACTGTTTCCACTATTTCCCCATCTATTTCCCATGAAGTGATGGGACCAGATGCCATGATCTTCGTTTTCTGACTGTTGAGCTTTAAGCCAACTTTTTCACTCTCCTCTTTCACTTTCATCAAGAGGCTTTTCAGTTCCTCTTCACTTTCTGCCATAAGGGTGATGTCATCTGCATATCTGAGGTTATTGATATTTCTCCCGGCAATCTTGATTCTAGCTTGTGCTTCTTCCAGCCCAGCGTTTCTCATGATGTACTCTGCATAGAAGTTAAATAAGCAGGGTAACAATATACAGCCTTGACGTACTCCTTTTCCTATTTGGAACCAGTCTGTTGCTCCATGTCCACTTCTAACTGTTGCCTCCTGACCTGCATATAGGTTTCTCAAGAGGCAGGTCAGGTGGTCTGGTATTCCCATCTCTTTCAGAATTTTCCACAGTTTATTGTGATCCACACAGTCAAAGGCTTTGGCCTAGTCAATAAAGCAGAAACAGATGTTTTTCTGCAACTCTCTTGCTTTTTCCATGATCCAACGGATGTTGGCAATTTGATCTCTGGTTCCTCTGCCTTTTCTAAAACCAGCTTGAACATCTGGAACTTCATAGTTCATGTACTGCTGAAACCTGGCTTGGAGAATTTTGAGCATTACCTTACTGGTGTGTGAGATGAGTGCAATTGTGCGGTAGTTTGAGCATTCTTTGGCATAATATTTCATTGTGTGTCACACACACACACACACACACACAGTGAAATATTATTCTGACAAAAAAAAGGGAAATTCTGCCACTTACAGTAACATTGATGGGCCTAGACAATATTATGCTTTTGAAGTAAGTCAGGCAAATATAAGTCTCTACATGATATCACTTATATGTGAAATCCCCCTAAAAATTGACACAAATGAATGTATATTGAATACAGAAAGAGATACGCACATATATTATAGAAAACAAACCTGTGGTTACTAAAGATGAGAGGGAAGGAGGGAAGGACAAATTAGGGGTATGGGATTAATAGATACAACCTACTGTTAATAAAATGGACAAGTAGCAAGGATACATTTTATAGCACAGGGGATCACAGCCATTATCTTGTAATACTTAAGAGTATTGTCTAAAAAAATACTGAATCACCATGCTGTACATCTGTAACTAATATAATAAGTCTATACTTCAATATAAACAAAATTAATTTTACCATAGAAAAATAAATTTCTGTCATAAGAGAAAAAGTACCTATTAACAGTTAAGGAAACTCTAATGAAAGGCTTATATCCCATAAGGCAATAGTAAAAAAAAAAAAAAAGGTATCAGAAAATTTATATTACTTTATTTATAAAAATTGGCTTTAGATGCACACATTTCAATATGGCTTTAATACCACCCTCACAATTTAGAGGGTGTTAAGAGTAATTAATTTGCTTCTGTTACCTTTCATAGCATCCATGCCTCCTACAGCATAAAGTGCTCCCACAGTTGATTTTCTAGGCCTTGTCCTAGGACTTTGCATCATGGGTCTTCTCTCAGGTAAGAGATGATACTTCATAGCTTCCATCAGGAGTTTCTGACATTCAAGATCACCAGTAAACATGGAGCTGTTTTCAAGATCTGCCAGTAACTAAAAAGTAATGATGCATGGTATATGAAGTAAAAGAGCAGATCATTAGAAGTAACATTTTCATTTATATAATTTTGCAGGAAACTCAAGCTAATTCTAATGTATGTGTTATTACTTAATATTTTAAGTTACTTAAGTAACATATTTTATGACTAAAAGCCTCATGGCAGCAACTAATTTATTAATGAAAATTTATTTGACATACCATTCCTCATTTGAATATGTATTTTGCATACAATCTCCAGGAGTAAAAGTGAAAAAGCACTCATAAAATGTGTTACTGAAAGTGAAGTAAATGGCTGTGTCTGCACAAAGCAAGCATCTCCTCTCCTACTGCATGTAGCTAGAGAAACAATCAAATTTGTGGTTGATTTAAGGGAAGTAGAGCAAACATGACCAATTAAAGCAATATTACCATGGGGGCTGCATCTTTATCATCAAATCAAAGCACAAAGCAGGTGTTTTTTATCTATATATGTACATGTATACACAGGTGAAGTACATGTATTAGTAATTAGATGATTCATTGTCAGTAGTATATGACACCAATCTTTTCTAGCCAATGTTGCCTGACAGATAATATGACCCCAATTGAATGAAATAAGATCTAGGTAAAGTAGTCTTCCTGAGACTAGTTGAGGAGAAGTTACGAGCCTTTTTAGAATTTTTCCAAGGGTCATTTAGATTGATTCTTAGAAGTTTGAAGTCCACATCATCTATCATAGGACATTGTTAGCAACAGCAATCAGGTTGTTGGAAAGGAGGTACTAATCTTACCCCATAAAACTTCCCTGAAGTTTCCTGTGCTGCACTGGTTAACCTAAGCTCTGTTCTCACCCCACTTGTTATCTCTGATGGATCACTGTTTTGACTTGGCTGGTGAGATTCCAGGTACCTCCTTTATGAAGTATAAAATTAAGGGCTTCTGAACCTGTACACCAGTGCACCTCAAATTTTTAAGAGTCATCTGAAAAGCTTGCTAAAATACAGATTCCTTGGCTTCAACTGCATAAATTGTTTCAGTAGGTTTGTGGTGGGGGCCTGAGAAGCTGAGTTTCAAACAAGCTTCCAGTCTTAAGAGTAAATATATACTGGGAGTTCCAAAGATGGCAGAGAATAAAGACTCTGAACTCATCTCTTCTCCTGGGCACATGAAAATTACAACTATTTCCAGGATAACTATTGATTTAAAAACAGACCAGAATCTACCAGAAAAGATCATTTACAACTAAAGATGTAAAGACAGAACCACAAGTTAGGTAGGAGAGATAGAATCTTGGTACAGTCAAGACCCAGAATCCTAGGGTGGCTGACCCACAAACAGGAGAATAATTACAACCCCTCAAAAGAGCGAAGGTTCTAAGCCCCACACTGGGCTCCCTAGTCCAGGTGTCCTGTACCAGGAAGACTCCAGACTATTTAGCTTTGAAGGTCAGCAAGGTTTATATTCAGGAGACTCAGAGGGCTGTGGGAAATAGTGACTCTATACTTAAAGGGAACACACAAAATTTCACATGGTTTGGGATCCAGGGAAAAAACAGGAACTTGAAAGGAGACAGGGTAAGAGCTACCAGCTGATTTTAGAGTCACCAGGAAAAGCAATAGATAGCTCACCTTAGAATCAGACATGGGCAGCAACCATTGTGGGAGTTCATTCTACCATGTGGACACTGGTCCTAGCAAGGGCCATTTTGGAAACTTCCCTTTAGCTTAATAGCAGCCAGACTTGCCCCTATCCAATAGACTAAAGGCACTAATCCTGGGATGCCTCAGGTGAAACAACTAACTGAGAAGAAACATAAGTCTACTCACCCAAAGATGTGGTGTATACACACACACACTGGAATACTACTCAGCCATTAAAAATCCCATTTGCAATAACATGGATGGTCCTGAAGTGTGTTATGCTCAGTTTATATATATATAAAATCTGCCATACACTTGAAACTAACATAGCATTGTTATGTATTTCAATAAAAGTTGATTACTGACTATAATGATGCTCTAGTGCATCTGAAACTCTTTAATATGGTTTCAATCATAGCACTTAATTGCTCATGTTAGTTAGTAGGTTTTATTCAGAATCTAACTCCTTCCTAGAGTCTCCTCTGGGATGTTACTGTAATAATTACTATCATCTTTCCTAGAAGGTGGTAGGAAAAGAAAAAGAGTTAGCTTTAGTCATTTCCCCTGCTTGTTACAAGTGCTGTTTGGTGAGAGAAAACTGAGAGTAACGAGTATGCTAAAGTTTGGAGATTATTTGTAGGTCTTTTATTAAACTTTCTTTCCCCTCTCTCTTATCATTATTAATATCGTAACTGAAGGCTGTATTTGTCCTTCTGTGAAACAAATCCTGTACTAGAAATTCCATATAAAACAGATAAATGAAGTCGCTCAGTCGTGTCCAACTCTTTGCGACCCCATGGACTGTAGCCTACCAGGCTCCTCTGTCCATGGGATTTTCCAGGCAAAAGTACTGGAGTGCATTGCCATTTCCTTCTCCAGCGGATCTTCCTGACCCAGGGATCGAACCCGGGTCTCCCACATTGTAGACAGACGCTTTACCGTCTGAGCCACCAGGGAAGTAAGGAATAGATTAATGTCCAGTTGTCATTTAGAATTATAATTTCCATTACCTGAGTAAGTTTCCATACCTGTGGTGGAAGTAACGGCAATCTGATGTAAGAAAGCAGCATTGCTAGGTCTTGTTGCCTAGCCTGCACATCATGCCCCACCCACAGCATTAGAGCATGGAAAATGGTTTCTTCATCAGGCACATTAATGTCATCACTGCACAAAAGTTTTGAAATCTCATTAGCTGGAAGGAGGAGGAATTCTTGGTTCTGTATTACCTCGATGAAGTGTTCCTAGAAAAGAGAGATCTACTGAAATTTTGTGCTTTTAACTTCTTAACAAAATAAGTTTATCAAAGCATTTTACTTTGTTAAACTTCAGAAAAAGTCAGAGAGATAGATATATGCATTTATAAAAAATAGATGCTATTGCCGCCCATGAGAGGGGGGTCGGATGTGTCCTCTGAAGCTGAGGAATCAAAGAAGGCCTGGGAGAGGCTGTGCATTTGAGGGGGCAACATACTGAATTATTTCACGATGAAAAAAAGAGGTCAATTAAAAACTCCTTCCTCTTGTGAAAAAACACGATCTATTAATCAAGGCAAAGGTATATTTTATAATGAATAAAGATCTACAAGTTAAGGTTTATCTGAAAGTGACTCTTATGGAGTTGTTTGTTGAGGGATAGATAGTGGGGCTATCTTTCAATTTTTATATATTTTACCTTAATTCTCCCTTCTGTCATTTGTGCTGTATTTCTGTCAAGTATCAAATCTCAGGCAGTTATGTTTCAACTTTTAAAATCAAAACATTATTATGCTTTTTCTATTTATATTATATATATTTATTTGACAACACAATTACCATTTCGAATATTTTTCATAGTGATGATTTTAAGTTTAAATTCAGTAAAATATACTTTTGAAATTGATATAAAGGAATATTCTTATCTCATTATTTTGCATTTAGCTGTTTAGTTGGTAACTTATATTGCCTAGTACACTGATATTTTGGAAGCAGCTTAAGACAGCCTCTTTGTAACTGGGGGATCTGGATAAACCAGATCACTCTTTCATCTCCATTCTGAGTTTAGTCATTGTGGGAGGTGAGACTTCTGGCAATGAACCACTCATCCCCTTGAGTTTATTCATTGTGAAACTCAGTTAACCTAATAACAAAATTCTTCATACACCAATCATCAAGCTTGACAGTCCCATCAGGAGGCTCTAAGACCATAAATTCCAAGTTGACTTGCCTTTTTTGACAAAGAGCCTCCTTGTGACTAAGGCAAGCACCAGGGGGAGAACTGTTGAATTTACTATAGCAGATGTTCCTTGTTGAAAACCCTCTCACCTATAGCAAAGTGGTGAAGTTAGTACTAAAACTAATAATTCATTACACTTGTACAGCATTTCACACTTTAAAAATTTCTTTTATAAACATTAAGTCACACCAATGCAATCTTGTGGAAAGTGTAATTAAACAGGCTGTGAATTGGTTTGATCTCCTGCACAGTAAATGGCTAAGCGTGGACTCACATCTATGCCTTCAGGTCTACTTCATTTTATTTGATACTGCAACTGACTTTCATAAATGACATAATTTTTATGAAAGGGTTAAGAAAAAGATAAAACACTCCAAAACTTATGGCTACCTATTATTGATACTGTATGTAAACTTTGAAGCTGTATAACTGTTATGCATGATCCCATATCTCATTCTCCTATTTACTGTCCGATGAAAGAAAATAAAAATAGAGAGAGAGAGGAAAAAAAGCAGATTAGCCTAGTATGTAAAACCTTAATGGCTAATTAAATTATATACATATGGCACTGAAATATCCAGTACTATAAAACAGATACTTAGTCAAGCTTAAAGATTAATTTTAAATTGATTTATTTTACTCCTAATTTCAAGGTAAATGCTTTCTTCTAATCACCTTCCCAAGTGTCTTTTGTGTGTGTGCCCTTGATTTGGTATTCATCTTTTAAAATCCACAATTATGTTGTGTTAAATAATATTAAATGAATATAGCCTATTTCCTGAATGTTTCATCAATGCAGACTACTATTTATATGACTGTGATAGTCAATTTTATGTGTCGACTTGACTCAGCCCTGGAGTCTTCTGGCCATACATTATTCTAGGTGTGTCTGTGAAGATATTTCTGGATGAGGCCCACTCACATTAGATAAGACAATCTGTTTATTCAGTCTATGGTTCAAATGACTAAATTCTTAGAGATCAACATTATTCTTAGACATTAAAGTTATTTGCATTTTATACTATCAATACAGTATTATTAAAGCATTATTATAGCATGATCTTGGCATATTTTACCAAATTTATAATAGATACTAAAATAACTAAAGAGAGCTTAAAGGAGACATTGTTGCATTTTTATGTACATCCTGCTTTAGCATTCAGTTTCAGTCACATAATAGGAAAAGGAAGACAAGTCCATTTTGAGCAACAAAAATAATTCAAGCTGTTTATCAGAATGTGTTTTGTCAGCAAGAGTAAGATACCAGACAGGAAACTGTTAATACATAGTTCAAGAATTTAAGTAATTTAACAGGAAGTTTTCATGTTTGGCTTTTGTAGTAGGATTAACCTTTGAACTGCTGTTCTATAATTTATATGGCATCTCTACTTAGGACATATGAATATAAATAGCATAATTAAATAACATGTTAAAATGTCAATCCATTATAATATGGTATCATTTCAGGAACATGTTTAAAACTTCAAATATTGAAGAATGACCAAGGGTGGGAAGAACAGAGGTGAAGTTTTACAAGAACTTTTTTAGAGAATCTAAATATTTCAAGTTTGAAAATTTTGAGGTCTATATAAAACTCTAGAAATACTTTTTAATTATATATCTCTCAATTATGGGATTGTAATATTAATTTTATTGTTGCTTTTAGTTGTGATTCTTTATTGTTCACTTTTATGTACTTGTCTTTTATTTTTGAATCTTAAATAAATGTAGCTATTTTCTTAGCTTGAAATTTTATCTTTTAATTTGATTTAGCATGAATGGTAAGGATTTATCTAATATCCTCTGTCTACTTGTCTCCCTACAGATAATCTATATTTCATGTCACTGTCACTTGACTGAATAAAGGTAGTCTTATCCAATGCAACTTTTATAGAATTAACGCTAAACATGTTGATTTAGTTTATTGTAACTACTAGTAGAATTGAAAGGGACTTTAAGTTAATTAAGGAATTGAACTGTGAATTGTTTTAAACCAAAATACATATTTTAATTGGAAAATAAAAAGTCCATTCAATAGAATGGTCTGACCTACTAATTTTGACAGTTCTTAAGCTCCTCCAGTTAACACTGAGCCATTAATATTTCCTTTTTATATATTGAATGATATCTAAATTTCATTAGAAACAATAATCTGTACAACTTTATGAAATTCTAATAATATAAAAACATCAGGGAAATTATTAATCTTATTACTGTGGATTCTACTTGAAATATATACTTGTCCAGTTTAATTACTGCTAATATTTTCACTTCTCAAAGTTCTGAGGTTTAATTAAATCTTTTTAGCTTAAAAAATGTGAAATTTGTTTGTATACAGATCAACCAGACCAATATTTTTAGCTAATATTTACTATGTGCAAGTAATTTGAAAATTATATAAATCTATAATGCTTTTTAATGTTATCCCAACATTATAATCTTTACCTTGGAATGGTTCTAAACACACATATCAGTAAACATTTCATTAGGTTAGATATTGTGTTGCTGCTAAGTTGCTGCTAAGTCGCTTCAGTCGTGTTCGACTCTGTGCGACCCCATAGACGGCAGCCCACCAGGCTCCCCCGTCCCTGGGATTCTCCAGGCAAGAACACTGGAGTGGGTTGCCATTTCCTTCTCCAATGCATGAAAATGAAAAGTGAAAGTGAAGTCGCTCAGTCGTCCCCGACTCTTAGCGACCGCATGGACTGCAGCCTACCAGGCTCCTCCGTCCATGGGATTTTCCAGGCAAGAGTACTGGAGTGGGGTGCCATTGCCTTCTCCGTAGATATTGTGTTAATATATTATAAATACAACAAGAATCAATTGATTTTACCATTGTGTATCTATGCGCCACATTTAGGAGCTTTGTACAGCCTTGGGCATCTCCAAATGATCGAATCCCTAAGCAGTTTGAAGGGTGGAGTTGCTTTATAAGAAAATTGGAGCAGACTTCAATGACTTGAGTCAGCTGCAGGAGACAAGCTGCAGCCAGCAAACTTTCAATAGTATCTTCTTTCAATTCCAGGACACCTAGATTGTTTGAAAAGTTAAAAAAAATGATTATATATTCCATAAAAAAGACACAAATATGCTAGAGAGCTAAAATGTTCAATTTATCTCATTAATAGGGCTATTTTTTTCTAGCGTACAGTGACTATTTAGGGAATGCCATTTGAGGTGAATATATGCGAGTGAGTCTGTACAAACACTAACAAGATGGCTGAAAGGAGCAAGATTATGAAAAACAACTGGAGCAAAAGACCTGTGAGTACCATCATTGCAAAGAACAGCAATTTCTTGTTTATTTACCATCTTAGACCTGTATATAAATCTAATATCAAATATTGTCTACACTAGGACTCAAGAAACTTTATGATATATTACATAAGGATCATGGGGCTTCCCTGGTGGCTTAGATGGTAAAGCATCTACTTGCAATGTGGGAGACCTGGGTTCAATCTCTGGGTTGGGAAGATCCCCTGGAGAAGGACATGGCAACCCATTCAAGTACACTTGCCTGGAGAATCCCATGGATGGAGGAGCCTGGCGGACTACAGTCCACGGGATGGCAAAGAGTCGGACACGACTGAGTACTTAACTTTCACTATCACATAAGGATCATGATGGGCTATACAGGTAACTGTCATTTGTGTGGGAAAATGTCTTGGTATATAAGAACATTAAGCTTATATGTCAATTTTTTTTTTTGCATCTGCATTTATTAGCCGATTAGGGTGACTTTGCTCAAATATTATGCCTGGAATTAATCACTAGCACTTCTTTAAAAGAAAGAAAATGCTGCCAAGTGTCCTCAGATAAAGAACTGCTTATACAATTATTTTCTTAGGTATAAAAACAGATTCAGCTAAAATATCCATAAAGATTTTTAAAAATTAAGATCAGAGCAATTTAAGCTGTTTAATGTTTATTGATGCATCATTATTTTTAAGCAAGAATTACTGATGAATCATTGTAAATGTTATACTATTTTGATGTTATATTTCTATATTTTTGTTTTAGCCACACTTAGAGAAGTTGTAAAGAATATTTCATATGGGTTATAAGAAGGCAATGGCACCCCACTCCAGTATTCTTGCCTGGAAAATCCCATGGACGGAGGAGCCTGATAGGCTGCAGTCCATGGGGTCACTGAGAGTTGGACACGACTCAGTGACTTCACTTTCACTTTTCACTTTCATGCATTGGAGAAGGAAATGGCAACCCACTCCAGTGTTCTTGCCTGGAGAATCCCAGGGACGGGGGAGCCTGGTGGGCTGCCGTCTATGGGGTCGCACAGAGTCGGACATGACTGAAGCGACTTGGCAGCATATAAACTATGAATTATTATTTTATGATTTTGCTTTCTAAAATACCATAATATAGATTCTATCTAATTGCATAAGTATAAAATAGAATATTACAGTATTTGGTTCAGCCTTTAAAATATGTTGTAAAGGGATCCAGTCCGTTAGCAGACTTTCATGTATTGTTTCCTATCTGGATTTTGAAACGAGAGCCCTGCCTCTATCTCATAAAACTCAGAAGTACAAACTATTCTCCAAATCAGGTATAAAGTTTCACCTGTCATAGACATTGAAACTTGGCCTGGTTATGAAGAATGATATTCATTTCTCAATGAGTGAAACCATAAAACCCATAGAAGAAAACAGCATAAAAGCTCCTTGGTCTTGACAATAATTTCCTGGGTAAGAGACCATAAGCACAGGGGAAAAAGCTAAAACAAACAAGTGACACTACATCAAACTAGAGAACTTCTCCCCAGCAAAGGATACAAAAATAAATTGAGAAGAAATTTGCAGAATGAGCGAAAATATCTGCAACTCAATAGCACAAAAGCAAATAATATAATTAAAAATGGACAAAGAATCTGGATAGACATTTTTTTCCCCAAAGAAGACATACAAATAACAAACAGATACATTAAAAGATGTTTAACATCACTAATCATCAGGGAAATGCAAATCAAAACCACAATGAGATATCACCTCACACCTGTTAGAATGGCTGTTATCAAAATGAGAGGAGACAGTTAATGTTGGTGAGGCTTTGGAGAAAAGAGAACCCATGTACATTGTTGGTGAAAATATAAACTGGGTCAACCATTATGGTAAACAGTAAGAAGGCTCTTTAAAAAAAAATTAAAGATTAGAACTACCATCAGTTCAGTTCAGTTCAGTCGCTTAGTCATGTCCATCTCTGTGACCACATGGACTGCAGCACGCCAGGCCTCCCTCTCCATCACCAACTCCTGGAGCTTACTCAAACTCATGTCCATTGAGTTGGTGATGCCATCCAACCATCTCATCCTCTGTCATCTCCTTCTGCTCTCACCTTCAATCTTTCCCAGCATCAGGGTCTTTTCAAATGAGTCAGTTCTTCGCATCAGGTGGCCAAAGAACTACCATGGGGTCCAGTAATTCCACTCCAAAGGAAAGGAAAACTGGATCTTAAAGGGGTAGCTGCTCTCCCATGTTTTGTTATTTTTCTTTAGTCACTAAATTGTTAGTGACTCTTTGCAACCCCATGAACTGCTATGTTTGTTTGGCATTATTCATGAAATATGGAAATAACTTAAATGTCCATTGACAGATTAGTGAATTAATACAATGTGATACACATACTCAAGAATAATATTCAACCATGAGAAAGATGGAAATTCTGCCATTTGTCACAACATGGATAAAACTGGAGAGCATTATGCTAACTGAAATAAGATAAAGAAAGAAAAATACTATATGGTATCACTTGTATATGAAATAGAGGCATGAAGGGAAGATGGGGAAAAGTAGATTGATGGGTACAAACTTTCAGTTATAACAAGTTCTAGGATATGAAGTACAGCATGGTGATTATAGTTAATAGTATTGTACTGGGTACTGCAGGCTTCCCAGGTGTTGCTAGTGTTAAAAAATCCATCAGACAATGCAGGAGACATAGAATATGAAGGTTTGATCCCTGGATCATGAAGATCCCCTGGAAGGGGGCACACAGCCCACTCCAGTATTCTTGCCTGGAGAATCCCAGGGACAAGAGGAGCCTGGCCGGCTGCAGTCCCTAGGGTTGCAAAGAGTTAGACACAACTGAAGCAACACAACATTGGCTACTCATACTTGAAAGTTGCTAAAAGTGTATATTAAGTGGTCTCACCAACAAATCAACAGAAAAAGGGTTAACTATATGAGATGTGTGGATTACCTTGATCTTGATAATCATTCCACTATATGTGTATGTATGTATATGTGTTAGGTCCATATCATTTCTGTCCTTAATTAAGCCCATCATTCTTGAAGAGATCTCTAGTCTATTTCAAGAAAGATGGACTCAATAAAGGACAGAAATGGTATGGACCTAACAGAAGAAGATATTTAGAGGAGGTGGCAAGAATACACAGCAGAACTGTACAAAAAAGATCTTCATGACCAAGATAGTCATGATGGTCTGATCACTCACCTAGAGGCAGACATCCTGGAATGTGAAGTCAAGTGGGCCTTAGGAAGTATCACTATGAACAAAGCTGGTGGAGGTGATGGAATTCCAGTTGAGCTATTTCAAATCCTGAAAGATGATGATGTGAAAGTGCTGCACTCAATATGTCAGCAAATTTGGAAAACTCAGCAGTGGCCACAGGACTGGAAAAGGTCAGTTTTCATTCCAGTCCCAAAGAAAGGCAATGTCAAGGAATGCTCAAACTACTGCACAATTACACTCATCTCACAGGCTAACAAAGTAATGCTCAAAATTCTCCAAGCCAGGCTTCAGCAATACATGAACTGAGAACTTCCAGATGTTCAAGCTGGTTTTAGAAAAGGCAGAAGAACCAGAGATCAAATTGCCAACATCTGCTGGATCATCGAAAAAGCAAGATAGTTCCAGAAAAGCATCTATATTTACTTTATTGACTATGCCAAAGCCTTTGACTGTATGGATCACAATAAACTGTGGAGGATTCTGAAAGAGAAGGGAATACCAGACACCCTGACCTGTCTCTTGAGAAACTTGTGTGCAGGTCAGGAAGCAACAGTTAGAACTGGACATGGACCAACAGACTGCTTCCAAATAGGAAAAGGAGTACGTCAAGGCTGTATATTGTCACTCTGCTTATTTAGCTTCTATGCAGAGTACATCATGAGAAACACTGGACTGGAAGAAACACAAGCTGGAATCAAGATTGCTGGGAGAAATATCAATAACCTCAGATATGCAGATGACACCACCCTTATGGCAGAAAGTGAAGAAAACCTAAAGAGCCTGTTGATGAAAGTGAAAGAGAAGAGTGAAAAAGTTGGCTTAAAGCTCAACATTCAGAAACTAAGATCATGGCATCTGGTCCCATCACTTCATGGCAAATCGATGGGGAAACAGTGGAAACAGTGGCTGACTTTGTTTTTCTGGGCTCCAAAATCACTGCAGATGGTGATTGCAGCCAAGAAATTAAAAGACCCTTACTCCTTGGATGGAAAGTTATGACCAAGCTAGACAGCATATTAAAAAGCAGAGACATTACGTTGACAACAAAGGTCCGTCTAGTCAAGGCTATGGTTTTTCCAGTAGTCATGTATGGATGTGAGAGTTGGACTATAAAGAAAGGTGAGCACTGAAGAATTGATGCTTTTGAACTGTGGTGTTGGAGAAGACTCTTGAGGGTCCCTTGGACTGCAAGGAGATCCAACCATTCCATCCTGGGGGAGATCAGTCCTGGGTGTTCATTGAAAGGACTGATGTTGAAGCTGAAACTCCAATATTTTGGCCACCAGATCTGACTCATATGAAAAGACCCTGATGCTGGGAAAGATTGGGGGCAGGAGGAGAAGGGGATGACAGAGGATGAGATGGTTGGATGGCATCACCGACTCAATGGACATGGGTTTGGGTGGACTCTGGGAATTCATGATAGACAGGTATGCCTGGAGTGCTGCGGTTCATGGAGTCACAAAGAGTCAGACACGTCTGAGTGACTGAACTGAACTGAACTGATGTATATGTATGTGCGTGTATTTGTTGCTCTGTCGTGTTCGACTCTGCAACCCCATGCACTATAGCTTCCCAGGCTTCTCTGTTGATGGGATTCTCCAGGAAAGAATACTGGAGTGCGTAGCCATTCCCTTCTCCAGGGATCTTCCTAACCCAGGGATTGAACCTGGGACTCCCACTTTGCAGGTGGATTCTTTACTGTCTGAGCCACCAGGGAAGCCCTATGTATATATAATCATCAAGTTGTATACTTTAAATATATATGATTATATTTGTCAATCATTCCTCAATAAATTTGGAATGAATGAATGAATAAATGTTTCTTGGCCCCCAAACTGTTCCTGTTACTTTTGTTTTATGGTTTGAGTAAATATGACATTATTATTTCAAAAAATGAAGCTAAATCTATAGAGGTAGAATATTCTTTTTCCACTCTTAGTTTTACAAATGAGAATGTATTCACAACATGAGACACAGAGAGAGACAGACAGACATGCTCTTGTAACTTTGTGTTAATATAGCTATATTTTCTCATGGCCCCAAATTTTATAGCATATTATTTACCTCTTCCTCTTTTATACTATTGAATTTAAATACTGACTCTGTCACTTACTACCTTAGGAAATTTACTTAACTGGTCTATCCTTCAGTTTTCTCACTAACTAATAATAGACTCACAGGCTAATAATAATGTGAGTTATATGATGTAGAGATATTGTGAGGATTGAATGAATTTATACATACCAAGCACTTACCTGTGTAAGCATACTGCACCAAGGAATTAAGTGCATTAGGATCGATTCCTTCCATCTTGACCTCTTTTTGTTTGGCTTCAAGCACATCATTAGTAAACATTGCAGCAAAATAATCAGACACTGCACTAAGCACCAACCTAGAAATAGGAATGTTTCATAGGAATTTAAAACAGTCCGTAATCTCACTGAAAAGCATGAAATACAGTCAGTAAATGTGTAATACTGGTAAGTATGCTTTCTGCGTACATATTTCATATGTCACTAAAGTATAGTGAAATTAGAAAAGTAAATTAAGTTTATTTTCTTTAGACAATTTGTGCTGCTTTTCTTCATTAATTTCTCTAATGTTTAGCTCTTCTAAATATCACAGGGCGACATGGATCATATGGGCTAGTGTATTTTTAATATAATGACATAATCTATTTTCTTAAAAGCTCCAATTTGTAATCAATGGACTGATTCTTTCTCATTCATACATGCTATACTCAGTACTTACCGATGGGCTGGAATCCGGAGATGTCCAGCAATGAGTAACACATCACACAACTGTTTCTCTTTCAAGTAGTTCTCCATTTTTTGAAGAGTTTGCTGTGCATGGTTTACAGCATGAAACTGCTCCTCAAATCTGCTAACACTCATGTCTTCAGCATGCTGTGTAGCCAATCTGAAAGGGGGATAAGTGTGAGAATATGGTTTGTTTCTCCTAGTGAGTGTGCAAATATCCAGTGGACATTTAGGCACATCACTTCTAAAAGAAATAAATTGAATTAAAGTAAACAATATTTGCCCACCAATCCTAAATATTTTACTGTTATTGCTCCCTAACCTCCATTAAAGTGAAGTGTCATGGTTAGTATTTATATCTGGAATGTAACCATGGATCTAATTATGTATAGTACAGCTGCAGACGTCATGCTAATTTTATATGCACAAACATAAATTTCAAAACACAAACCACTTTTTAAAAATTTTATTGACATCACAGTTAAATCATTAGGCATGATATGGTAGAATTGTAGGTATAATTTAAAATATTTTTTTCAAATTTGTTATGTTCTGGAGCTTCTCCATGAAGTATTCATTGCACATCAGAAATATTTCCTAGAGAATCTCAAGCCTGAGAGTTCCACGATATTGTTTACAGTTGTTTCCCATCAAGAAAATAAACATATTTCCACCTTTTATATTGTTTCTGTTTTACTGAGATATAACTGACATATTACATTGAGTAAGTTTTAAATGTGCAGTGTGATGATGATATTCATATATATTGTGAAATGATTACCATGATAAGGTTGCGTGCATGCTCAGTCACTAAGTCATACCATGGGATTTTTCAAGGCAAGTATACTGGAGTGGGTAGCCATTTCCTCCAGCTGATCTTCCTGACCCAGGGATGGAACCTGCATCTGCTGTGTCTCCTGCATTGGCAGGTGGATTCTTTACCACTGAGTCACATGTAAAAGGGACCACTTTTACAGATACAGAATAGCCAAGATTTTTTTTCTTTCAGCACTTTATTTAGAGTAAGCCCTTCATATCTGTGGATTGAACCCATCCACAGATTTTTGTATCTGTGGTGGGTCCTGGAATCAATCCCCATGGATACTGAGGGACAAATGTATATCATACCACTGCCTTCTGTCTTGCAAGGTTTCTTCTCAGAAAATTATCGATAATTTTATTGATAATTCCTTGTATGTACTGAGTCACTTCTTTCTTGCTGCTTTCTAGACAACTCTGTCCATTACAGTTTCATTACAGTGTGTCTGGATCTCTTTGGTTTATCCTACAAAAAGTTCATTTAGATACTTGTATTTCAAATCTATATCTCTCCTCAAATTTGGGGAATTCACTACTTTTATTTCTTATTTTTTAAGTATATAAGTAGGAGCACAATAAATATTTATTGATTGGTTACAACTTTGTATTTTCACAAATCACAATCATAGAAGAGATGAATTTATGATAATGATCTTGATGAATTTCAAGAATTTAGAAAACATTTTGACACTGAAATTTTTAAATATGCAGAAAAGTTGAAGGGAAAGAACAAAAGCATAATGTCCCCCAAGACCTGCCAACTTTTAACTGTTACCAAAAGTACTTTATCTGTTTTACTGAATCATTTGAAAGTAAGTTATTACAATATGACACTTCATGCCTGAATATATAAGCATTTATCTCCTAGTGAAAGAGTCAATTCTTAGGTATGTTGATAAGAAGTCCAGGGTCTCTGAGGAGGAGAAAGGGGCACAGTGCTCTCAAGGAGGAGAAAACCACAATTTTTCCACATTGCTTTGTCTTAGTTACATAAGACATTATTTTCTCTCAGCTCAGAGCTAATGATTACACAACGAAACAACTCATCTTAAACTATATCACAACAATGTAGCCTGCTCAAGGACATGTTTCTCCTTCTTAAGAACATTCTGACTAATCCTGTTATCTTAAAATTATATTGTGGGAGTGGGTCTGGTTAAGACTTTTCTGTTGTTAGTTCTAATCTTGATAATTTAAGATGTATGTCCTGGGAGTGGGTCTGGTAGAGGTATATAAGGCTTTGATAAAACTAGTGACTGGATGCACTTTCCATCCCTCTTCTGATGTCTATGTCAGAAGCTTTCTCTATCCCTTTTTATATTTTAATAAAACTCTGCTACACAAAAGGTCTTGAGTGATCAAGCCTGGTCCCTGGCCCCAAAGCTAAATCTTCTTCAGGGATCACAAATCCAACATTGTTCACCATAGCTATTACTAGGAATAAGGATATTCTACATCTTATGGAGGAGCCTGGTGGGCTACTGTCCTCGGGGTCACAAAGAGTTGGACACGACTGAGTGACTTCACTTCACTTCACATCTTAAGGTGTGCCACTGCAACACCTGAGATCAATAGCTCAGTAAAATCTAATATGATAGATTTATATGGAATAATCGCCCCTATAGTTCTAATATGTCTTTTAAAATTTTTTCCTCATCCAGGATCTAGCCAAAATTTATACACCCATCAGGTTATGTCTTTTCTCTCTCTCTTTTTTTTTTTGTCTTTCCTCTTTTAATTTAATAAGGAATACTTCTTTCTGGCATTTTTTTCCATTATGACCTTGAACTTTTTCAACCATTCTGAATTCTTGTAGAAAGTCCTAAAACTTGGATTTTTCTGTTTGCTTCTTTGTTTGTTTTTCTTTTCTTAGTAGATTTAAATTACAATTTCTCACTCTGTGGTGCATCTCTTAGTGCATCAGTAGAGATACAGAATGTCAAGCTGCCCCACTGCTGGTGATGCTAAGATGATTACTTTTTTTAGATGGTAACTGCCAGATCTTTGTTTACTTAAAGTACATTTTTTCCTTTTGTAAATGAACAATATATGGGATGATACTGTGAAACATTTTAAACACCTTTCCATTCAAGTATTCATTGATAACATATCTCCAAGACCCTATTAAGTGTTCTAAGAAACTCTCTGCCCATTTTCTCCCTTTTCTCCATCTGGGACTTTAGTTCTGAATATATTGTCTGTTTGATGATAGTTCTTAATTCTCTAAGGTTCCATTCACAGTTTTCACTTTTTTCTTTGTGTTTTCGAGATTTGATAATTTCATACCAGTTCAGTTCATTTCAGTTGCTCAGTCATGTCTGACTCTTTGTGACACAATTAACTACAGCACGCCAGGCTTCTCTGTCCATTACCAACTCCAGGAACTTTCTCAAACTCATATCCATCGAGTGGGTAATGCCATCCAACAATCCCATCCTCTGTCATCACCTTCTCCTCCAGCATTCAATCTTTCCCATCATCAGGGTCTTTTCCAATGAGTCGGTTCTTCACATTAGGTAGCCAAAAGTACTGGAGCTGCAGCTTCAGCATCAGTCCTTCCAATCAATGTTCAGGACTGATTTCCTTCAGGATTGACTGGTTTGATCCCTTGAAGTCCAAGGGATTCTCAAGAGTCTTCTCCAACACCACAGTTCAAAAGCCTCAGTTCTTCGGTGCTCAGCTTTCATTATGGTCCAATTCTCACATCCATACATGACTACTGGAAAAACCATAGCTTTGACTAGAAGGATCTTTGTCAGCAAAGTAATGTTTCTACCTTTTAATATGCTATCTAGGTTGGTCATAGCTTTTCTCCCAAGGAAAAATGTCTTTTAATTTTATGGCTGCAGTCACCATCTGTAGTGGTTTTGGAGCCCAAGAAAATAAAGTCTCTCACTGTTTCCATTATTTCACCATCTATTTGCCATGAAGTAATGGGACCAAATGCCATGATCTTAGTTTTTTGAAGGTTGCGTTTTAAGCCAGCCTTTTCACTCTCCTCTTATACTTTCATCAAGAAGCTCTTTAGTTCCTCCTCACTTTCTGCCATAAGGGTGGTGTCATCTGCATATCTGAGGTTATTGATATTTCTCCCGGCAACCTTGACTCCAGCTTGTGCTTCATCCAGCCCAGAATTTCGCATGATGTACTCTGAATGTAAGTTAAATAAAGAGGGTGACAATATACAGCCTTGACAAACTTCTTTCCCAATTTGGAACCATTCTGCTATTCCATGTCCAGTTCTAGCTTCTTGACCTGTGTATAGATTTCTCAGAAGGCAGGTCAGATGATCTGGTATTCAAATCTCTTGAAGAATTTTCCACAATTTGTTGTGATCCACACAGTCAAAGGCTTTGGCATAGTAAATAAAGCAGAAGTAGATGTTTTTCTGGAATTCTCTTGCTTTTCCTAGAATCCAATGGATGTTGGCAATATTATCTCTGGTTTTTCTGCCTTTTCTAAATCCAAGTTGAACATCTGGAAGCTCTCGGTTCATGTACTGTTGAAGCCTGGGTTAGGGAATTTTGAGCATTACTTAACTAGCATGTGAGATGGGTGCCATTGTGTTGTAATTTGAACATTATTTGGCATTGACTTTCTTTGGGATTGGAATGAAAACTGATCTTTTCCAGTCTTGTGGCCACTGCTGAGTTTTCCAAATTTGCTGGCATATTGAGCACAGCACCTTAACAGCAGCATCTTTCAGGATTCAAAATAACTCAACTGGAGTTCCATCACCTCCAATAGCTTTGTTTGTAGTGATTTTTCCTAAGACCCACTTGACTTTGGACTCCATGATGTCTGGCTCTAGGTGAGTGACCACATTGTCATGGTTATTTGGGTCATGAAGATCTTTTTTGTGTAATTCTTCTGTGTATTTCTGGGGCTTCCCTTGTAGCTTACTTGGTAAAGAGTCTGCCTGCAAGGCAGAAGACTTGGGTTCGATCCCTGGGTCAGGAAGATCCCCTGGAGAAGGAAATGGCAACCCACTCCAATATTCTTGCCTGGAGAATCCCATGGACAGAGGAGCCTGACAGGCTACAGTCCATGGAGTCGCAAAGAGTCGGACACAACTGAGCGATTTTAACTCTGTGCATTTTCAACACATTTTACTAATATCTTTTGCTTTTGTTAGGTTCATACCATTTCTGTCCTTTATTGTGCTCATCTTTCCATGAAATGTTCCCTTGGTATCTCTAATTCTCTTAAAGTGATCTCTAGTCTTCCCATTCTATTGTTTTCCTCTATTTCTTTGCATTGATCACTTAGGAAGCTTTTCTTATCTTTCCATGCTATTCTTTGGAACTTGGCATTCAGATGGATGTATCTTTCCTTTTCTCCTTTACCTTTAGCTTCTCTTCCTTTTTCAGCTTTTTGAAAGACCTCCTCAGACAACCATTTTGCCTTTTTGCATTTCTTTTTCTGGGAGATGGTCTTGATTACTGCCTCATGCAC
This sequence comes from Capricornis sumatraensis, assembly GCF_032405125.1. Lineage (NCBI taxonomy): Eukaryota > Metazoa > Chordata > Mammalia > Artiodactyla > Bovidae > Capricornis > Capricornis sumatraensis. The sequence continues at coordinate 23,099,832 of NC_091092.1, read as the reverse complement.
AATGTCATGAGCCTCTGTCCATATTTCTAGGCACTCTGTCTATCAGATCTAATTCCTTGAATCTATTTGTCACTTCCACTGTATAATTGTAAGGACTCACAAATTCATATAACTTGTTCATTTAACTTGTCTTATGATCACAAGTTCATATAACTTCTCTTCAAATTCACAGATCTTTTTCCTGCAAGTTCAAGTCTGTTATTGAAATTCTCTAGTAAATTCTTCAATTCAGTATTGTATTTTTCAGGTCCAGAATTTCTGTTTGTTTGCCTTTTTTTTTTTTTTTGGTAATTTCTATCTCTTTCTTGATATCCTTATTTTGTTTATATATTGCTTTTCTGACTTCTTTTAATTATTTTTCTGTGTTTTCCTTTAGCTCTTTGAAGATACTTAAGAAAATTGTTTAAGTTATTTGTCTAGAGATTTTAAAACATGTGGCTCTTTAAGGTCAGTTTCTGGATATTTATTTTGCTCCTTTTGAATGAGCTATGTTTCCATGTTTCTTTGCATGTCTTATGATCTTTTGTTAAAACTGGGTATTTTGAAAAACAGTCACTTTTCCTAATCTTTGCATGATGGTTCAGTGTGGGGGATGTCTTTCACTAATCTACCCAGCATGAAGGATGAGGTCTTTTCAGGCCTTTTTTGAGAATGCCTCTCTGTGGACTTGCATGTGTGCATTTTAATACCAATCTCACATACACACACCTGCTTATACATGTCTTAATTTCTCTAAGTCTCACCTCTGCTTCTTTGTTGGGCCTTAAATATTCTACCAATATTCCTTTGCCTATAATCTCTTGCCACCAGGTTTCCATAGGTCTATAGTCTTTCTACATTTTTCACATGCTGTGATACCTGCTACTGCTTTCTGTGACTTCTAATCTAGGATTCAAACCACACTGGTATTCTCATCTGAGCACTGAATTAGGCAATACTGAGATCAGTTTGTTGCATATCATGTGGATAGGGCAGAATGTAGCAAAAAAAGTTCACTCATTTCTTATAACTTGAGGGAGAAATCAAGAAATAAGTTGCCTACGTCCAGTTGTGTTGTGCCACCCTGGTACAAGAGCAAGCATCAATGCCATGAATTTTCCTATTGATTTGAATATGACTTTTTATTGACTTGCTTGACTGCTGTATATCCTTGATTTCCTTCCAAAGCTCCCCAAAAGCCTTTTAAATCAATCTGTAATTGTTTACTTGAAATTTACATAGAGGACAAAGGTCTGGAGCTTCTTAACTCATCATTGTGCTGACATCACAGAAGCTTTACAGTATGATTTTTATTTAATTTCAGGATGGGAAACACATGTACACCGTGGCAAAACGAATACAATACTGTAAAGTAATTAGCTTCCAATTAAAATAAATTTATATTTTAAAAAAAGAATACTTTAAGTTCCTATTTTTCTGATTAGCAGTAAAACAGATATCAGAAAAATAAAACTTTAAGATTTTTGTTGCAAAGCTTTTTGTAAAATATTACTTTAAGAAAAAATGAAAAGCGGTATCTTAAAAAATGGTGAGGGTGTGATTAATTTTGGAGGCCACTTTGGAAGGCTGTTTGGAAACATAAACTTAAAAAAATTAAAGCATACTTTGTAAAGACATTTTTGGCAAGCTTCTGAGTTTGAAGTTGAAAATCTGAATGTAGTTATTTTAGAGAATGTGTCTTTTACTATAGTTCAAATGCTGCAATAACACAGAGCAAGGAACTTTCCTGGTGGTCCAGTGGTTATGACTCTGCCTTATAATGCAAGGGGTATGGGTTCAATCCCTGGTTAGGGAAGTAAGATCCCTCATGCCTTACAGCCAAGAAACCAGAACATAAAAACAAAATTGCAACAAATTCAATAAAAGCTTTAAAAATGATCCACATTAAAAAAAAAAAAGGTAAAAAAAAGAAGAACCAGGTAGTGATAACAGAGTGCATAAATTAATGTTTAAGCATTTCACAAGTAGCTTCATACTTTTTGTTTTTCTTTTGTAAGTTCTACTTTTCTTTTTTTGTTGTTGTTCAATGAAAATTCAACTTTTATTGCTACATAACAATTTACCACAAACTTAGTGACTTTAAACAATGGCCAGCTATTACCTCACAGATAGCATTAATCTACTAGAACTGCAATCTCATACGTGTTGAGGCCTCTTCCAAGCTCCGTGGTTGGCAGAATTCAGTTCATGGTGACTGTAGGACTGAAGTTCACATTTTCTTGTAGTCATCAGGTGAGGGTAGCTCCAGATCTTAGAGGCTGCCTGCAGGTGTTTGCCACTTGGGTTTCTCCATTGTTATCGTTCAACAATGAACGATGTCTTGTTGAACTCTTTGTGACCCCATGGACTGCAGCATGCCAGGCTTCCATGCCCTCCCCTATCTCCCAGAGTTTGCTCAAACTTACATCTATTGAGTCAGTGATGCTATCTAACCATCCCATTCTCTGCCACCCGCTTCTCCTCTTGCCTTCAATCGTTCCCAGCATCAAAGTCTTTTCTCCATCAGGATTTTCTCCATAGGCCCTCTCATAACATGGTAGTCTACTTCTTCAATTCCAGCAGGAGGTTCCGTGGTGTGGTGACTCAAATTTCTTCTTTTAGCAAGGGTCCAGTCCCTTTTAAGGGCTGGCTCATCTGTTTAGGTCAGGCCCACCCAGAATAATCTCCCTTAATTAACTCAAAGACAATTGATTTGGGACCTTAATGGCACCTGCGAAATCCAATGGAAACTTAGCCTTCTTATAATGGTGTTGCCTTAGGTCCTAAAATGTCTAATTTATGCACATATTAATGTATAATTTATGCACATATTAATGTATAATTTATGCACATATTAAATGCTATTGTAGCTTGAACTTTCTAGTGATAAACAATCCACCTGCCAATGCAGAAGACGTAAGAGACACAGGTTCAGTCCCTGGGTCGGAAAGATCCCCTGAAGGAGGGCGTGGCAACCCGCTCCAGTATTCTTGCCTGGAGAATCCTATGGACAGAGGAGCCTGGCAGGCTACAGTCCATAGGATCACAAACAGTCTGACATACCTGAAGTGACTGAGCACAAACACAGCTTGAACTTTACTACATTTGGAGTCTTGGAAGTGGATAAATTAAATCTCAAGAGCAAATCACAAACTTAAAACTTCTTCTTTCTAAGATAGCTATGCACATAATATAAACTTGTAGTCATGCAGATATCATAATTTTGAGTGACATAAATTAAGCAACATTTTAAATCTATAATAAGTAATAGATTTTTCTCTGGAGAAATGATGCATTCTTCTGTGTCAAGCCAAGTAAGTCTTTTAATATATTGGGTTGGCCAAAAAGTTCATTCAGGTCTTTATATAATGTTATGGGAAAACCTGAACAAAATATTGGTGAGCCCAATATCATATGTGATCATATTTTAAGATATTATCTGTTGTAAATTACTGAAATTGTTATTTGTAAAGAAATATTATATATAGATAATACAAAACAAGAGACTAAAATGTTTCCATTCAATCCAAAACATTTGCCATCTATGAAGGCTTATCAGTTGTTAATATTTCAGACAATATATTTCAAAATTTTGTTATTTAATTATTATAAATGATGCATCAAAGTTGAAATTACTTTCATCTGAGATTCTAAAATTTATTTGCTCTTGGATTTCTAGCTTTCAGAATTAAGAAAAAGTACTCTGATGCTGGGAGTGATTGGAGTTAGGAGGAAAAGGGGACAACAGAGGATGAGATGGCTGGATGGCATCACCGACTCGATGGACGTGAGTTTGAGTGAATTCCAGGAGTTGGTGATGGACAGGGAGGCCTGGTGTGCTGCAATTCATGGGGTCACAAAGAGTCGGACACGACTGAGTGAATGAACTGAACTGAACTGACACTTATATTGTTTAAATAACCAAGTCTGTGGTATTTCATTATGGCAGTCCTAGAAAACTAATGTAAGCCATATATAAAATTGAATATGATAAGGTTAGGTTCTTTTCACCATTAGCTTATAAACATTTGCTGAAAGAGACTACATGCATTTTATAATAATAAATGACAAAATCACATGAGATGTCAACAATTTATTAAATATTAATTACATTAATTGTTTTAAAAATTAATAAAATTTGAGAGGAAACAATGTAGTGTAGTCATTAAGAACTTATACCTTTTACTCAGATAAAGTCTTCATTTCCATTCTAATAATTAATTACTTTAAGAAATTTACTAATCTTTCCTAATGCTCAAATCCTCTTATCTGTAAAATAGTGCCAACTCCAAAGATTTTTTTTAAATGATGCAACAAGAAGTACTCATTAAATATTAGCTATCATAGTCACCAAAAGCACCAGCACTGATACTACAATCATAATAATTTCATCATGATAATCACCATCTAGTACTACAATGATCAGTGAAAGCAGCAGCAAAAAAAATAAGGATAGCTTTAGAAGGATACAGTAAGAATATAGGTGAGCTTAGCCTTGAAGGATGGACATGTCCTGGCTGAGCAGAAAAGAATGAGAAAGACGTTTTAGAAATGGAGAGCAACGTGAACAAAAGTTTGTAAGTGTTGTACTGCTGTTATTTTGCCCAGCTAAACTTCTCATAACATGTTGGAAGGAAGGGAGAAGTAGCAAAGTAAAATGTAGACTAGGAATAGAAGTTAAACACTGGTAAAATCATAGGCCATTTACAAAACCTGGTATGGGCAATGAAAACTGAGAAAAGAGAAATCTGCACCTGGGAACTGAGTCATTGGGAAGAATTTGCTCAGCGTTAGTCTGAAGGGCAGTTCTAGACTTCACCTGACAGTGACTTGACAAAGAAAATCAAAGTAGTTAGCATTTGGTTGCAGTGAGACCCTTTTTGAAGGTCTTCCCTGAGTGAAATAATAGCAATTCTGAGCCAGATGCCTGGCAGTAGAAAAGTGCACAGCATGTTCAGCGCTAGTGTTTGACCACCTTCATTGGGATATACAGATTACATATGAAACAAAAGTGAAAGCAATAATTAACATTCACTGATTATTTAAAATGTATTTATTTTTAATTGGAGGATAATTGCTTTACATATTGGGCTGGTTTCTTCCATACATCAACATGAATCAGCCATAAGTACACATATGCCCCCTCCTTCTTGAACCTCTCTCCCACCTCTCACCCCATCCCACTCCTCTAGAATGTCACAGAGCACCAGCTTTGAGCTCCCTAAGTCATACAGCAAATTCCCACCAGCTATCTATTTTACATATGGTAAAGTATATGTTTCAATGCTACACTCTATTTATGCTACCCTCTTCTCCTACTATGTTCACAAGTTGCTTCTCTGTCTGCATCTCCATTGCTGCTCTGCAAATATTTTGATCAATACCATCTTTCTAGGTTTCATATATATGTGTTAATATAAAATATTTGTTTTTCTCTTTCTGATTTGCTCCATTTTTTGTAATAGGCACTAGGTTCATCTGCCTCATTATAACTGACTCAAATACATTCATTTTAATGGCTGAGCACCAGGCTGCAATGGCATAGGAGTGGCTTAGAGGAGCTACCCCATGTCCGAGGTCAGGGATGGAGGCTGAGAGGAGCTACCCCATGTCCAAGGTCAGGGGTGGAGGCCGAGAAGAGCTACCCCACGTCTGAGGTCGGGGGCGGCAGCTGAGAGGAGCAACCACACATCCAAGGAGTGGTGGCTGCATGGGTGCAGAAGGGCCGAAAGGAGCTACTCCACGTTCAAGGTCCGGAGGGGCGACCTTGTCCAAGGTAAGAAACAGTGGCTACACTTTGCTGGAGCAGCTGTGAAGAGATACCCCACGTCCAAGGTAAGAGAAACCCAAGTAAGATGGTAGGTGTTGCCAGAGGGCAGACACACTGAAACCATAATCACAGAAAACTAGCCAATCTGATCACACAGACCACAACCTTGTCTAACTCAATGAAACTAAGGCATGCCCTGTGGGGCCACCCATGATGGGCGGGTCATGGTGGAGAAGTCTGACAGAATGTGGTCCACTGGAGAAGGGAATGGCAAACCACTTCAGTATTCTTGCCTTGAGAACCCCATGAAGAGTATGAAAAGGCAAAATGATAGGATACTGAAAGAGGAACTCCCCAGGTCAGTAGGTGCCCAATATGCTACTGGAGATCAGTAGAGAAATAACTCCAGAAAGAATGAAGGGATAGAGACAAAGCAAAAACAGTATCATTTGTGGATGTGACTGGTGATAGAAGCAAGATCCGATGCTGTAAAGAGCAATATTGCATAGGAACCTGGAATGTCAGGTCCATGAATCAAGGCAAATTGGAAGTGATCAAACAGATGTCAAGAGTGAACGTCGACATTCTAGGAATCAGCAAACTAAAATGGACTGGAATCGGTGAATTTAACTCAGATGACCATTATCTCTACTACTGCGGGCAGGAATCCCTCAGAAGAAATGGAGTAGCCATCCTGGTCAACAAAAGATTCTGAAATGCAGTACTTGGATGCAATTTCAAAAATGACAGTAATCTCTGTTCGTTTCCAAGGCAAACCATTCAATATCACGGTGATCCCAGCCTATGCCCCAACCAGTAACACTGAAGAAGCTGAAGTTGAACAGTTCTATGAAGATCTATAAGACCTTTTAGCGCTAACACCCAAAAAAGATGTCCTTTTCTTTATAGGGGACTGGAGTGCAAAAGTAAGAAGTCAAGAAACACCTAGAGTAAAAGGCAATTTTGGCCTTGGAATATGGAATGAAGCAGGGCAAAGAGACTAGTCGAGTTTTGCCAAGAGAACACACTGGTCATAGCAAACACCCTCTTCCAACAAAACAAGAGAAGACTCTACACATGGACATCACCAGAGGGTCAAAACCAAAATCAGATTGATTATATTATTTGCAGCCAAAGATGGAGAAGCTCTGTACAGTCAGCAAAAACAAGACCGGGAGCTGACTTATTGCCAAATTCAGACTGAAATTGAAGAAAGTAGGGAAAACCACTAGACCATTCAGGTATGACCTAAATCAAATCCCTTACAATTACACAGAGGAAGTGGGAAATAGATTTAAGGGACTAGATCTGATAGACAGAGTACCTGATGAACTATGGACAGGGATCAAGCCCATCCCCATGGAAAAGAAATGCAAAAAAGCAAAATGGTTGTCTGAGGAGGCCTTACAAACAGCTGTGAAAAGAAGAGAAGTGAAAAGCAAAGGAGAATGCAGAGTTCCAAAGGATAGCAAGAGGAGATAAGAAAGCCTTCCTTGGCGATCAATGCAAAGAAATAGAGGAAAACAACAGAATGGGAAAGACTAGAGATCTCTTCAAGAAAATTAGAGACACCAAGGGAACATTTCATGCAAAGATGGGCTCAATAAAGGACAGAAATGGTCTGGACCTAACAGAAGCAGAAGATATTAAGAAGAGGTGGCAAGAATACAGAAAAACTGTACAAAAAAAGATCTTCATGACCAAGATAATTACGATGGTGTGATCACTCACCTAGAGCCAGACATCCTGGAATGTGAAGTCAAGTGGGCCTAGAAAGCATCACTACAAACAAAGTTAGTGGAGATGATGGAATTCCACTTGAGCTATTTCAAATCCTGAAAGATGGTGCTGTGAAAGCGCTACACACAATATGCCAGCAAATTTGGAAAACTCAGCAGTGGCCACAGGACTGGAAAAGGTCAGTTTTCATTCCAGTCCCAAAGAAAGGCAATGCCAAAGAATGCTCAAACTGCTGCACACTTGCACTCATCTCACACACTAGTAAAGTAATGCTCAAAATTCTCAAAGCCAGGCTTCAGCAATACGTGAACCATGAACTTCCAGATATTCAAGCTGGTTTTAGAAAAGGCAGAGGAACCAGAGATCAAATTGCCAACATCCGCTGGATCATCGAAAAAGCGAGAGAGTTCCAGAAAAGCATGTATTTCTGCTTTACTGACTATGCCAAAGCCTTTGACTGTGTGGATCACAATACACTGTGGAAAATTCTGAAAGAGATGGGGATACCAGACCTGCCTCTTGAGAAACCTATATGCAGGTCAGGAAGCAACAGTTAGGACTGGACATGGAACAACAGACTTGTTCCAAATAGGAAAAGGAGTATGTCAGGGCTGTGTATTGTCACCCTGCTTATTTAACTTATATGCAGAGTACACCATAAGAAATGCTGGGCTGGAGGAAGCACATGCTGGAATCTATATTGCCTGGAGAAATATCAATAACCTCAGATGTGCAGATGACACCATCCTTATGGCAGAAAGTGAAGAGGAACGAAAAAACCTCTTGATGAAAGTGAAAGAGGAGAGTGAAATGTTGCCTTAAAGATCAACATTCAAAAAATTAAGATAATGGCATCTGATCCCATCACTTCATGGGAAATAGATGGAAAACAGTGAAAACCATGTCAGACTTTAATTTGGGGGGCTCTAAAATCACTGCAGATGGTGACTGCAGCCATGAAATTAAAAGACGCTTACTCCTTGGAAGGAAAGTTATGACCAACCTAGAAAGCATATTAAAAAGCAGAGATATTTCTTTGCCAACAAAGGGTCCATCTAGTCACGGCTATGGTTTTTCCTGTGGTCATGTATGGATGTGAGAGTTGGACTGTGAAGAAAGCTGAGTGCCGAAAAATTGATGCTTTTGAACTATGGTGTTGGAGAAGACTCTTGGGAGTCTCTTGGACTGCAAGGAGATCCAACCAGTTCATCCTAAAGGAGACCAGTCCTGGGTGTTCATTCGAAGGACTGATGCTGAGACTGATACTCCAGTACTTTGGCCACTCTTCATGAGAAGAGTTGACTCATTGGAAAAGACCCTGATGCTGGGAGGGATTGGGGCAGGAGGAGAAGGGGACGACAGAGGATGAGATGGCTGGATGGCATCACTGACTCGATGCACATGAGTTTGGGTAAACTCTGGGAGCTGGTGATGCACAGAGCGGCCTGGTGTGCTGCTCTTCATGGATTCGCAAATAATTGAATATGACTGAGCGACTGAACTGAACTGAATATTCCACTACATTTATGTACTACCACTTATTTCAGTGAACATCTAGGTTGCTTATATATCTTAGCTATTGTCAATAATGCTGAAATGAACATTTGAGTACATGTATCTTTTTAAATTACGGTTTCCTCAGGATATATGCCTAGTAGTGAGATTGTTGGATCATATGGTAGTTTTATGCCTAGTATTTTAAGGAATCTCCATACTGTTCTTCATAGTGGCTCTATTAATTTATATTCCCACCAACAGTGCAAGAAGGTTCCCTTTTCTCCACATCCTTTCCAGCATTTATTGTTGGTAGATTATTTGGTGAATGTCATTCTGACCAGTGTGAGGTGATACCTCATTATAGTTGTGATTTACATGTTTCTAATAATGAGCAATGTTGAGCAACTTTTCTTAGCCATTTGTATACCTTCTTCAGAGAAATGTCTGTTTAGATTTTCTGACTGCTTTTTGTTGGGCTGTTTATTTTTCTGGTATTGAGATGCATGGACTTCTATATTTTGAAGATCAATCCTATGTTAGTTGATTTATTTGCTATTATGTTCTCCCATTCTAAGTATTGTCTTTCCATTTCTTTATATTTTACTTTGTTATGCAAGAGTTTCTAAGTTGAATTAAGTCCCATTTGTTTACTTTTGTTTTTATCTCCATTAATCAAGGAGGTGGGTCATAGAGGATCTTGCTCTTATTTATGTCAAGGAGTGTGGTATGTTTTTCTCTGAGAGTTTTATAGTTTTTGACCTTATGTTTAAGTTTTTAATCCATTTAGAGTTTATTTTTGTGTAAGGTACTAGAAGGTGCTCTAATTTCATTCTTTTGCATGTCTTCCCAGCACCACTTGCTAAAGAGCCTGTATTTTCTCCATTGTATATTCTTGCCTCCTTTGTCAAAGGTAAGGTGGCCATAGTGTGTGGGTTTATCTCTGGGTTTTCTGTATTGCTCCACTGGTCTATATTTCTGTTTTTCTGCCAGTACCACACTGTCTTGGTGACTGTAGCTTTGTAGTGTAGTCTGAAGTCAGGAAGGTTGAGTCCTCTAGCACTTTTTTTCTTTCTCAAGATTACTTTGGCTATTTGGTGTCTTTTTTTCCCAAAACAATGTGAATTTTTTTGATCTATTTCTGTGAAAAATACCATTCATATTTTGATATGGATTGCAGTGAAAATATAGATTGCTTTGGATAGTGTAGTCATTTTTACAATATTGATTATTCCAATTTAAGAACATGTTATATCTCTCAATCTGTTTTTGTCATCTTTGATTTCTTTCACTACTGTGTTATAGTTTTGTGCATAGAGGTTATTAGTCTCTTTAGATAAGTTTATTCCTAGATATTTTATTATTTTTGCTGCAATGGTGAATGTGCTTGTTTCCCTAATTTCTCTTTCTGATTTTTCATTGTTAGTATACAGGAATTCAAGGAATTTCTATTGTATATTAATTTTATATCATGCAACTATACTATACTATATTCATTGATTAGCTCTATTAATTTTCTGGTGGTATCTTTAGAGTTTTCTATGTATAGTGTCATGTCATCTGCAAAGAGTGAGTTTTACTTCTTTTCTAATCTCAATTCATTTTATAATTATTTTCTTCTCTGATTGCTGTGGTTAGGACTTTCAAAACTATGTTGAATAATAGTGGTGAGAGTGGGCACCCTTGTCTTGTCTGATCTTAGAGGAAATGATTTCACTTTTTCACCATTAAGAATAATGTTTGCTGTGGGTTTGTTTATATATGCCCTTAACTACATTGAGGTATGTTCCTTCTACCTGGAGGAAGGCATGGCAACCCACTCCAGCATTCTTGCCTGGTGAATTCTCATGGACAGAGGAGTTTGGCTGACTACAGTTCATGGGGTCACAAAGAGTTGGACATGACTGAGCAACTAAGCACAGCACAGTAGATGTTCCTTCTACTTTCTGGAGATTCTTTATCATAAGTGGGTGTTGAATTTTCTCAAAAGCTTTCTCTGCATCTATTGAGATGATTATATGGTTTTTGTCTTTCAGTTAGTTACTATGGTGTATCACATTGATTGACTTGCATATGTTGAAGAATCCTTGCACCCTGGGATAAAGCTCAGTTGATTATAATGTGTGATCAAGTTAATGCGTTATTGGATTCTGTTTGCTAAAATTTTGTTTAAGACTTTTTATATCTATGTTCATTAGTGATACTGGCCTGTAATTTTCTCTTTTTTGGCACCTTTGTTTGGTTTTGGTATCAGGGTGATGGTGGCCTTGTTGAATGAGTTTGGGAGCTTCCATTCCTCTGCAATTTACTGGAATAATGTGAGCAGGATAGGTAGGGGTTAGCTTTTGTCTAAACTTTTGGTAGATTTTTTCCTATGAAGCCCTCTGGCTCTGGGTTTTTGTTTGTTGGAACACGTTTTTATTTTCATGCTTGTGATTGGTTTCCTCATGTTTTCTATTTCTTCCTGGTTCAGTTTTGGAAAGTTATATTTTTCTAAGAATTTTTCAATTTTCCCTTAAGTTTTCCATTTTATTGACATGTAGTTGCTTGCAGTAATCTCTTATCAACCTTTGTATTTCTGCATTGTGTGTTGTAACTTCCCCCTTTTCATATTTAATTATACTGATTTGAGTTTTCACTGTTTTGTTCTTGATGAGTTTGGCTAAAAGTTTGTCAACTTTGTTTATCTTCTCAAAGAACCAATTTTTATTCATCTTTGCTATTGTCTCCTTCATTTCTTTTTCATTTATTTCTGCTCTGATTTTTATATTTTTTTCCTTCTATTATCTTTGGGGTTTCTTTGTTTTTTTTTTTTCTTGTTGCTTTAGGTGTAGAGTTGTTATTTATTTGATGTTTCTCTTGCTTCTTTAGGTAGGCTTGTATGACTATAAACTTCTCTCTTAGAACTGCTTTTACTGCATCCTGTAGGTTTTGAGTTGCCCTGTTTTCATTGTCATTTGCTTCTAGGTATTTTGTATTTCCTCTTAAATTTTTTTTTAGTGACCTTTTGGTTATTCAGAAGTGTATTGTTTAGCCTGCATGTCCTTGTGCTTTTTATAGTAACTTCACTGTGATTGATATCTAATATTATAGCATTGTGGTCAGAAAGGATGGTTGAAATGATTTCAATTTTTAAAAATTTACCAAGGCTTGATTTGTGACCCGAGATGTGATCTGTCTTGGAGAATGTTCCATATTCACTTGACAAAACCTGAAATCTACTCTTTCTGGATGAAATGCCCTGTAGATATCAATTAGGTCTAACTGGGCCAATGCATTGTTTCTAGCGTTTGTTTCCTGATTAATTTTCTGTCTGGATCATTTGTCCATTGTTGTGAGTCGTGTGTTAAATTCCCCCACTATCATGTGTTACTGTCGACTTTTCCTTTAATTGTTGTTAGCATTTGTCTTACGTATTGAGTTACTCCTATGTTGGGTACATATAGATTTATAATTGCTATATCTTCTTGGATTGACCCCTTAATCATTATGTTGTGTCCTTCCTTGTCTCTTTAATGGTCTTTATTTTAAACTCTGGTTTTTCAGATATGAGTACTGTTATTCCTGCTTTCTTTTGCATTTCATTTGCTGGAATATCTTTTTTTTTCAGCTCCTCAATTTCAGTCTGTATATGCCCTGAGGTACAAGGTGGGTCTCTTGTGGACAGCACATTCTTGCTTTTGTATTCATTCAAGTAATCTGTGTCTTTTGGTTGGAACATTTAAACCATTTACATTTAAGGTAATTATTGATATACATGATCCTATTACCACTTCCTTTATTATTTTGGGTTTGTTTTTGTAGGTCTTTTCTTTTTCTTTTGTGTCCTGCCTAGAGAAGTTCCTTTAGTATTTGTTGTAAAGCTGATTTGGTGGTGCTGAATTCTCTTCACTTTTGCTTGTCTGTAAAGCTTTTGATTTCTCCTTCAAATCTGAATGAGATCCTTGCTGGATAGGGTAATCTTTGCAGCTTTTTTTCCCTTTCATCACTTTATGTACGTTTCACCCCTCCTTTCTGGCCTGAAGAGTTTCTCTTGAAAACTCAGCCAGCAGCATTATGGGGATTCAATGGTAACTATATGGGTATATTATTTGTTGCTTTTGCTTTGCTGCGTTTAATATTTGTTCTTTGTACTTAATTTTCATTATTTTGATTAATATGTCTCTTAACGTGTTTCTCCTAGACTTTATCCTGTATGGGACTCCCTCGGCTTCCTGGACTTGGATGGATATTTCCTTTCCCATGTTAGGGAAGTTTTTGAATATAATCTCTTCAAATATTTTCTCATACTGCTTCTTTTTCTCTTCTTCTTCTAGGACCCCTATAAATGAATGTTGACACTTAATTTTGTCCCAGAGGTCTCTGAGATTGTCCCTGTTTCTTTTTATTCTTTATTTCTTTATTCTACTCTTCTTCAGTTATTTCCACCATTCTATCCTCCAGCTCACTTATCTGCTCTGCCTCAGTTATTCTTCAATTGGTGGGCTGCCATCTCTGGGGTTGCACAGAGTCGGACACGACTGAAGTGACTTAGCAGCAGCAGCAGTGTATTTTTAATCTCAGATATTGTGTTGTTCATTGGATTGTTTGTTCTTTATTCCTTCTAGGTCCTTGATAAACATTTCTTGTATCTTCTCAATCCATCCCTCCAGTCTATTTATCTGGGCATCCATCTTATTTCCAAGATTTTGGATCATCTTTACTATCAATCCTCTGAGTTCTTTTTCAGGTAGACTGCCTATTTTTTTCATTTGTTTGGTCTTCTGAGTTTTTATCATGTTCCTTCATCTGGTGCATGTTTATCTTTCTTTTCATTTTTTTTTAATTACTGTGTTTGGGATCTCCTTTCTGCAGGCTGAGAGGTCATTGTTCCTCTTAATTGTGAAGTCTGCCCCCCTGTGATTGGGTTTGGATCAGTGCCTTGTGAAGGTTTCCTGGTTTAGGGGATTCATGCCTGTGTTCTGGTGGATAGAACTGGATCTTGTTCCTCTGAAGGGAAATTCTAGGTCCAATAGTGTGTTTTCTGGTATCTATGGGCTTGGTATGGCTTTGGGCAGCCTATGTGCTAATGTGTGGGGTTGTGTTCCTGTTTTGCTGAAGGTCTGGTGTGAAATGTCCGGCACTGGGGCTTGCTGGCTTTTGGCTGGGGTTTGGTCTTAGTGCTGAGATAGAGGACTTTGGGACAGATTTTGCCACTTAATGTTCCATCAGGTTGGAAGTTCTCTGGTGATCCAAAGTCCTGGACTTGGGTCTCCTACTTGGTGGGGATTCATGTCTGACTACTTAGTGTAGCACCAAGACTTCACAGTGCAGAAAACAAAACCCCAAGACTAATGGTGGAAATAACACTCAACATCCCAGAACACCCAAAGAAACTCACACTCTTACAAAGAGGAAGGGAGAGAGAGAAAAGGGAAAAAATAGAGAAAAACAGGAATGAATAAAGAAGAGAACATTCAAGCCAATAGTCAAATGCATAACTGAAAATAAATACTAAAAATGGCCTAGCAAAAATAGAAAATTAAAAACATTGGGAAAATGCAATAATTATGCATAAAATAACATGAAATTGTTTAAAATTGAGATGCTTTAAAAATTTTTGTTTTAAAAATTAAAGGAATAATAAAAAATAGAACAATATGAAAAAGACAAAAAAGAGAAAAATGTGTAGAGAGTGTTAGCAGAAGAATCCTCTTATAATTTCTCTGTTGACCCCTCCACACAGTGAGCTCCAGTAAATCTGCCTACTTAGAAAGTCCTCCAATATTTCTAGTAAGGTTTCTCAAAGTTTTGTGAGTGGTGTGGGATCTGCTCATACTCAAATCTGGCATTAGTCCAGTTTGTACCTGCTTCCAAAGTCTATAATTTCCCCAAAAGTCCACAGTTGCTGGCTAATTGTGGGGATTTAATCCCTATATCTGTTGCTGCAGAAGTAATTTCCTCTTCTTTCCTTTGCCTACATAGCCTGGTGTTGTGCTTTGGCTTTGGCCCTGCCTCTGCCTTTAGCCTGCCCCCATGTGTCTGTTCTCTGCCCAGACATGAGGGGGTGAAAGTAGCAGCTTATTAGGGCTCACTTGCTCATTTTGGCTGAGGAGATGGGGGTATGGCAGACACAGTTGGGGTGGACATTCACAAATTTAATGAAATGCAGCAAGGACAAGAAAGAAAATATAGAATTGTGACTTAAACAGCAGTAGGATCAAGAAAAGCTAATGGTCTGTTTGGTGTATTTTATTTGGGGAAAAGTTAGTTAACTGAAGAGAATCTAATTCTTCTTTCTTTCTTCTTCTTCTTCTTTTTCTTTTTTTTTTTTGGTTACGCTATGCTGGACAAAACACTATGTGAAAGAGATTTATAAACGAAAATTATGAGACATACATACAGTCTATACATAAATAACAGTCCCCTCGATGTCAAGATTGATGTGTTAAGTTAAAGACTGGTGAAAGACTTGCTTTTTGGAAGAAAAGCTATGACCAATGTAGACAGCATATTATAAAGCAGAGACATTACTTTACCAACAAAGGTCCGTCTAGTAAAAGCTATGGTTTTTCCAGCAGTCATGTATGGGTGTGAGAGTGGGACTATAAAGAAAGCTGAGTGCTGAAGAATTGATGATTTTGAGCTGCGGTGTTGGAGGAGACTGTTGAGAGTCCCTTGGACTGCAAGGAGATCCAAATAGTCCATCCTAAAGGAAATCAGTCTTAAATATTCATTGGAAGGACTGATATTGAAACTCCAATAATTTGGCCACCTGATATGAAGAACTGACTCACTGCAAAAGACCCTGATGCTGGGAAAGATTGAAGGCAGGAAGAGAAGGGGACGACAGAGGATTTGATGGTTGGATGGCATCATCGACTCAATACACATGAGATGGAGTAAACTCTGGGAGTTGGTGACGGGCAGGGAGGCCTGGCATGCTGCAGTCCATGGGATAGCCAAGTGTCAGACATGACTGAGTGACTGAACTGAAGTGAAAGCTTTATGTAGCAACTGCTGTAGCTTTGGGTTTCCTAATGAGAACAATGGGTGAGACAAGGAAAGTATACAGTCTCCAAAGCTGTTTTTAATATGGTATTAAAACGTTTGCTTATTTATTGTTTTAATATGGTTTTCTAAGGATTGCTGATAGTAATTTTTTTTTACTATGCTAATATAATGGAGAAGGAAAAAAAAAACTGAAATATACATGATAACCCATTCTCAACTCTGCCTTCCAAGCTTGACCTTTAAAGGTATATTATGTGTCATTCATATAGAGACATAAAGACAAAACATTGTGGAAAAGAGAATAACATTTGTCTTGTTGAAGGTTTTCAGAAATATGTGACCTGATCTACATGGACAGTTGTAAAATCACTGCAGATGGTGACTGCAGCCATGAAATTAAAAGACACTTACTCCTTGGAAGAAAAGTTATGACCAATCTGGATAGTATATTCAAAAGCAGAGACATTACTTTGCCGACTAAGGTCCGTCTAGTCAAGGCTATGGTTTTTCCTGTGGTCATGTATGGATGTGAGAGTTGGACTGTGAAGAAGGCTGAGTGCCGAAGAATTGATGCTTTTGAAGTGTGGTGTTGGAGAAGACTCTTGAGAGTCCCTTGGACTGCAAGGAGATCCAACCAGTCCATTCTGAAGGAGATCAACCCTGGGATTTCTTTGGAAGGAATGATGCTAAAGCTGAAGCTCCAGTACTTTGGCCACCTCATGCAAAGAGTTGACTCATTGGAAAAGACTCTGATGCTGGGAAGGATTGGGGGCAGGAGGAGAAGGGGACGACAGAGGATGAGATGGCTGGATGGCATCACGGACTCGATGGACGCGAGTCTGAGTGAACTCCGGGAGATGGTGATGGACAGGGAGGCCTGGCATGCTGTGATTCATGGGGTCGCAAGGAGTCAGACATGACTGAGCAACAGAACTGAACTGAACTGAAAAGCAAGCAACTCTGGCACCAAGGAGTTTGCAACAACCAGCCACCTCTGCCCCTTTTAGTATATTAAAAAAAAAGAAGCCTAAATTCTAACTTGGGAAAGATGGTACTTTGGAACACTAATTGACCATCTCCTCAGTCTGCTGGCTTTCTGAATAAAATAGCTATTTTTTGCACCAAAACTTCACCTCTCAATTTACTGGCCTGTCATGGAGGAGCAGTAAGGACTTGGACTCAGTAACATTATTGTTCTTCATCTGCTTTATAAGATTTATGAAATTTGTGACTTATGTTAAATTCAGAGATCAAATTTTTGTGTTAATGATGTTGCAGTGTGGTCAGTTCAGTTCAGTTCAGTCGCTCAGTCGTGTCCGACTCTTTGCGACCCCATGAATCGCAGCACGCCAGGCCTCCCTGTCCATCACAATCTCCCGGAGTTCACTCAGACTCACGTCCATCGATCTGTGATGCCATCCAGCCATCTCATCCTCGGTCGTCCCCTTCTCCTCCTGCCCCCAATCCTTCCCAGCATCAGAGTCTTTTCCAATGAGTCAACTCTTCGCATGAGGTGGCCAAAGAACTGGAGCTTCAGCTTTAGCATCATCCCTTCCAAAGAAATCCCAGGGCTGTGCTCAGTCATGTCCAACTCTTTGTGAGCCTGCTAGGCTCCTCTGCCATGGAATTTTCCAGACAAGAATGCTGGAGTGGGCTGCCATTTTCTACTCCAGGGGATCTTCCTCACCCAGGGATCAAATCCATGTCTCTTGTGTATTATGCACTGCAGGCAGAGTCTTTGCCACTAGTACCACCTGGGAAGTCCTGAGTTAATGATAAAATTATTTAAATATGTTTTTTAATCTAAATATTTTATTATGAATGATCTTTGTCTAGAAAATATATTAATTTTACTTATAGGTATTCATAATTCTAAAGATTTTATATTGTGTATGAATATATTTCCATTCAAAATAACTATTTTAATCTAACAAAAATGAACAATTATAGAATTCTGAATAGTAAGTTATGAAATTTGGTATAAGCATTTGCAAGTAATGCTGCCAAATCACTAAGTATTGGTACATGTCGACTCAAAATTCCTTTTTCAATAAGTTATCATAATTAAGGCACATTTTCCACATTTCCCTTAATATATTGAATCTCTGATGTCTATCAAGTGTTTCATTTAATATAAACAGAAAAACTATTAGAGCTGAAAATGAAACATATCAAAGTACTTCCAATATGAAGAGTTATACTTGTTTCCTATATATTTATAAGTCTGCCAGCAACGCATGTATATTTTTCCTTTTTGGTACCACCATGGAAGGCTATTTTGTATATATAAAAATACTCATTAGTGCCATTCTTTTCCAAGCTTTCTTGGTATAACCCTAATATTGTTTTACAAAAATTGTCTGAATATATATGTGTGCAGATACACACATCACAGTTCTACCCACCTTAGTGAAAGTGTGCTACGAAGTATATGTCAAGTCCTAGATCTAGATTAAATGGAAAAATGTATATTCACTTCTATATCCTAAATGAAAATTAGAGACTATAATAAAGATATACTTGTGGAATATAAGACTAACATGCTGTATATCATCATATAAAGACAAAAGAATATATTTTTAAAAGATTTTCTCAGGAGAATGCTGGAAGCTGAAGTGTTACTACTTAGAGTACCCTATACTCCAAATGCTATTTGATTTTTCTGTTGCTTTTCTTAGTTTTGAAATAAAATTTAATGAAAGACAGAAATAATCCACAGGACAAAAATAAAAAAAACTACTGGTCGTGAGTTTTAATTATAATTCTTATAGAAAATGTTAACTCTTTAATAATTGCTTTTCTTGTACTTGTGACCTCTCTCTCCTCATTCTAAAATACAATTAATTTCTATCAATTTTACATGCCTAAATGAAATATAATTAAATTAGTAATAGGGAGAGGTTGAGTATCATGCTAATATATTTACTCTGGGTAATGTTCAAATGTCTTCCAAACATGCATTCTTCAAGCATAGTAAAATCAGTATTAACTTGTTAATCAAGTGAAAACATTTATTTACAAAAAGCGCTTTTCCTCTTTTAGATCCAAAAGAGTTTTTGTAAAAATAACATCAAAAATATCTTCATAAGGCTGAAAAGGGAGCTGACAGAACTGACACTTGCTTTATTAGACACTTGTTAAATTTTTACATAGTAGGAGACAGTTTGAACAGCAATATATCTAAATTCATTTTAGTATGAACTCTGTAGTTTATAATTTTAGTTATGGTGCAAATTCCCATGTAAATATAAGACAGTCTTTTATTTTGGTTTTCACTTATCAGAAAAGAAAGACTTACATATTCTCATACATTGCCAGTATATTAGTATTTATAATAAGCCAGGCAACAGGCTAGATATTTTCTTATATATTAATTCATTTAATATTCACTATAAGTTAAAATTTATCTCTATTTTTCAGCAATGGAAATTCAAGCTCAGAAAGATTTTTTTAAATGCCTAATATTGTGTTGTTAGTAAATTAAGAGTTAGGCTTCAAGCCAAACCAAGATCTGTGTGGTCCTAAGGCTTATTTCTTTCTAGTATTCCACAATACCATTTAAGTACTTACATTACATTGCACATTTAACTTAGAGAATGTTGGAATCTTTGTATTATATCCAAATAATTGGCAAATGTAAAGTATACGTGTATTCTGAAGAAAATCTCAGAAAAGATAAGAATGTTGAGATAGAAGTTCTCTAATTTCTTAACTACAATTTCAAAAAGCTTCTTAAAGCACTTATTATATTGATAAAATGTGAAGATTACAAATTAGTGACCTAGAAATTACATTTAAAAAATCAATTTATTTTTATTGAAGGAAAATTGCATTACAGAATTTTGCTGTTTTCTGCAAAACCTCAACATGAATCAGCCATAGGTGTACATATATCCCCTCCCTTTTGAACCTCCCTCCCATTTCCCTCTCCATCCTACCCCTCTAGGTTGATATAGAGCCCCTGTTTGGGTTTCTTGAGCCATACAGCAAATTCCCGTTGGCTGTCTATTTTACATATGCAAATACAAGCTTCCATGTTACTCTTTCCATACATCTCATCCTCTCCTCCCCTCTCCCCATGTCCATAAGCTTATTCTCTATGACTGTTTCTCCATTGCTGCCCTTAAGTAAATTCTTCAGTACCATTTTCTAGATTCTGTATATTTGTGTTATAATACAGTATTTATCTTTCTCTTTCTGACTCACTTCACTCTGTAGAATAGGTTCTAGTTTCATCCACCTCGTTAGAACTGACTTAAATGTGTTCCTTTTTATGGCTGAGTAATATTCCATTGTGATAATTACATTTTTAACTCAAGATATTTTAATGTAAGAAGACAAGGTATCTGGGGAATGCTTGGCTTAGAAGTCATTTGAAAACTGCATTAATTTCCTGGCTGACTGTTGGGACCTAACAAACGCCATGATAGGCTTCAGGGACTAAGGTAGGACTCACGGGAAAGGCTGAGTCATTGCCCAGTGAGGTCATCCCCGCGGATGCCAGGACTTGTCTAATCGGCATACTCCCCGTAACCTGGTTTGAGTTTATCAGGACGTAAAAGACATCCCTCTGCAGCCAATAGCCAATTAGTAAATACCAGGAAACCCCTGCAGCCAATAAAGATTAGCCAATTAGTAAATACTAGGAAACTCCTGCAGCCAATCAGCCCTTGCCAACTCTCTGTTCTAAAACCTATGAATACTGCTGTAAATCTGGGCTCGGGGCTCCTTGCTCCACTCCACTGCGTTGGATGTGGCGGGAGCCCTAGCTCGAGCTAGAAATAAAACCCCTTCATGCTTTTGCATTGCTGTGGACATCTTATTCTCTCAGTTTTGGGGACTCGGACTCTGGGCATAACATGACCTACTAACTTCAGCATTTTAGAGTCTCAACTTTTAGACCTTGTTTCAAGAAGACTAGACTCTTGAAGCTATGTCATTTATCATACTCTAAAAAAAATCTTACCTATGGATATTTTAAAAGAAAAAAACGCAATGTAATTCTATACCAGAATTTTGGCTTCCCAGGTGGTGCCAGTGGTAAAGAAATCACTTATGAATGCAGGAGACACAGGAGACATGGGTTCCATCCCTGGGTGGGGAAGATCCCCTGGAAGAGGATATGGCAATACACTCCACTATTCTTGTCTGGGGAGCCCCATGGACAGAAGAGCCTGGCGGGCTACAGTCCATAGGGTCACAAGCAGTCAGACATGAGTGAAGCAACTTGGCATGTAGGGACGCACATACTAGATTTTAGAGGAGACACATAAAAGGAGGGAATGGTATTTACTTTTGAAAATATATTTCCAGATTTATAATGAAGTGTTTTGATTTTATTTATACTTTTTAGACTCTTGTACCAAATCTTTGATTTATAGTGTTCTTGGTAAGCAGAAACTACAAGAAGCAACAAAAGCAGAATAACAGGTTTTATCTTAATCTAATTAAGCTGGATGGCTTTACCGCAATTTGTATATATGCTTTATCTGAATATTTAGGCCACACACATTGTTCTTGGTTCCTTTTTCAGAGAGTGATGCTATCACCAAATCCAAAATAGAGCTGTTGATGGATGACATAGTGACAGAAGTATAAATGATGTACTGAAATAATCACATCCTGTCAGTGATTTAAGAATGCTCTATTCAAAGCAGCACAGTACAATCCTCTAAACTCATGTTTGGCATTCTCTGAGAATCACATCACTGTTTTGTTTGCTGAACCATATTTCTGAACCATTCATAGGATCAAGTGAATCTGATTATATGTTTACCTCAGGTGTTTAAAATAGTCAGAACCTGTGAAAAAGTGATATTTTTCAGAGTGTTGTTATAAGAACAAAATTAAAAGATAAGTGTAATTCATATGTGGCAGAAAAATTTCTGACAGAACATTATAAAGGCTATTCAATTATCAAAGCTTGATTAATCAAAGCTTAATTAATTGTAATATAAAAAGGAAAATATACCTTTAGACTGAATGAAGAACCCACTAATGCAGGAGATGTAAGAGACGCAGGTTCAATCTCTGGGTCAGGAAGATTGCCTGGAGAGGGGCATGGTGACCCACTCCAGTATTCTTGCCTGGAGAATCCCATGGACAGAGGAGCCTGGCAGGCTATAGTCCAAGGAGTCACAAAGAGTCAGACACAACTATTGAGCGAGTTTCACATGTGAGCTTCTTGTGTTGGGATATTAAAATTTCTCTAACAGATTTGGGAAGTTTTCAGTCATCATTTTTATCAAATGGAATGCTACAGGGTCAATATATTCTGCATTCATGTTAACTATTGGGGCTTCCCAGGTGGCACTAACAGTAAAGAACCTGTTTGCCAATGCAGGAGATGTGAGTTGTATCCCTGGGTTGGGAAGATCCCCTGGAGGAGGACATGGCAACCCATTCCAGCATTCTTGCCAGGAGAACCCCATGCTGTAGGGATAGTCCATAGGGTCACAAAGAGTCAGACAAGACTGAAGCAACTTAGCACTTACATTAATTACTTTAACTGTCCTGTCAAACATCTTAATTTGAACTTTGCTAATTCAGAATTTGTAATACTTCAAACAAATGGTAGACTAATTCTGTTGAAAAGAGTTTACCAAGCCAAAGGGAAATATCTATCATTTAAAGAGAAGGCAATCTTAAGATATATGAGAAACAGTCATTTACAAGCTAAAAATATAACTCTTATATAAACAGAGAAGAACAGTTTGGGTTTTGATGTACTCATTACAGGTAATTCTTGAATACACATTGAATTAATGGTCCTAAGAGGACATATGCATTTTAAAAAATTATTTCTTTTCAAAACAGATTCTGAATTCCATTGCTATAATGTTTTACCACCTAAGATTGATTAGTGAAAATAAAATCTGAATGAGCAGACTTTTCTACACAGAAAAAGCATTATGAATGATTCCTCTGCACCAAATGTTAAATGATTGGAAGATATTACTCTCTCATTTCTTATGAGAAAAAAAATATGTAAAATACTGATTCATTCAATTCAGCATATTTTATTTTTGTAAATTAATTCATTTATTTTAATTGTAGGCTAATTACTTTACAATATTGTAGTGGTTTTTGCTATACATTGACACAAATCAGCAATGGGTGTACATGTGTCTCCCATCCTGAACCCCCCTCCCACCTCCTTCCCCATTCCACCCCTCAGTGTCATCCCAGTGCACCAGCCCTGAGAGCCCTATCTCATGTGTCAAACCTGGACTGGAGATTTAGATCACATATGGTAATATTCATGTTCCAATGCTATTGTCTCAAATCATCCCACCCTTGCCTTCTCCTACAGAGTCCAAAAGTCTGCTCTTTACATCTGTCTCTTTTGCTGTCTTGCATATAGGGTCGTCATTATCATCTTCCTAAATCCCATATATATGCATAATATCCTGTATTGGTGTTTTTTCTTTCTGACTTACTTCACTCTGTATAATAGGCTCCAGTTTCATCCACCTCATTAGAACTGATTCAAATGCATTCTTTTCAATAACTGAGTAATACTCCATTGTGTATATGCACCATAACTTTCTTATCCATTCATCTGCCAATGGACATCTAGGTTGCTTCCATGTCCTAGGTATTGTAAATAGTGCTGCAATGAACATTGGGGTACATGTGTCTCTTTCAATTCTGGTTTCCTCAGTGTGTATGCCCAGCAGTGGAATTGCTGGGTCATATGGCAGTTCTATTTCCAGTTTTTTAAGGAATCTCCACACTGTTCTCCAGAGTGGCTGTACTAGTTTGCATTCCCACCAACAGTGTAAGGGGGTTGCCCTTTCTTTGCACCCTCTCCAGCATTTATTATTTGTAGACGTTTTGATAGCACATTTTATTGAGATCCCACTTATGTACAAGAGCTGATGAATAGTACACTACATAATACATGTGAATAGCACACCACTTTCTTTAGAACAAAGGACCCCAACCTTTTTGGGACTAAGGATGGGTTTTTTGGAAGACAATTTTTTTCATGGAATGAGGGCAGCACAGGGTGGGAGGGGGAAGCAGGGAAGATGGCTCAGATGGTGATGAGAAGCAGCAGATGAAACTTTTCTCCATTGCCTGCTGCTCATCTCCCACTGTGTGGCCCCAGTTCCCAACAGGCCACCCAGTACTGGTAAGCTGCATCGAGGTTGGGGATCCTTGCTTTAGAAGGTCTTATGGTCCGAATCTCAATAAAAGATATTTATAGCCTAGTGTTTTCCTGCATGTCTACATACATTAAAACAAATATGAACAAAAAGGGAATACTGTTGATGGGCATACCACCTGACCTGCTTCTTGAGAAACCTGTATGCAGATTAGGAAGCAACAATTAGAACTGGACATGGAACAACAGACTGGTTCCAAATAGAAAAAGGAGTATGTAAAGGCTGTATATTGTCACCCTGCTTATTTAACTTCTATGCAGAGTACATCATGAGAAATGCTGGGCTGGAGGAAGCACAAGCTGGAATCAAGATTGCCGGGAGAAATATCAATAACCTCAGATATGCAGATGACACCACCCTTATGGCAGAAAGTGAAGAACTAAAGAGCCTCTTGATGAAAGTGAAAGAGGAGAGTGAAAAAGTTGGCTTAAAGCTCAACATTCAGAAAACTAAGATCATGGCATCCGGTCCCATCACTTTATGGCAGGTAGATGGGGAAACAGTGGAAACAGTGGCAGACTTTATTTTTCTGGGCTCTAAAATCATTGGAGATGGTGACTGCAGCCATGAAATTAAAAGACGCTTACTCCTTGGAAGAAAAGTTATGACCAACCTAGACAGCATATTGAAAAGCAGAGACGTTACTTTGCCAACAAAGGTCCATCGAGTCAAGGTTATGGTTTTTCCAGTGGTCATGTATGGATGTGAGAGTTGGACTGTGAAGAAGGCTGAGCACAGAAGAATTGATGGTTTTGAACTGTGGTGTTGGAGAAGACTCTTGAGAGTCCCTTGGACTGCAAGGAGATCCAACCAGTCCATTCTGGGGGAGATCAGTCTTGGGTGTTCATTGGAAGGACTGATGTTGAAGTGGAAACTCCAATACTTTGGCCACCTGATGTGAAGGGCTGACTCATTGGAAAAGACCCTGATGCTCAGAAAGATTGAGGGCAGGAGGATAAGGGGACGACAGTGGATGAGATGTTGGATGGCATCATAGACTCGATGGACATGGGTTTGGGTGGACACCCGGAATTGGTGATGGACAGGGAATCCTGGCATGCTGCAGTTCATGGAGTCGCAGAGAGTCGGACACGACTGAGTGAGTGAACTGAACTAAAGTATCCATTATCTTGTCCCTTCTCCACACATATTTTTAATGCCTAAAACATATTGCAATTTATTTTCCTCACTGAATTTCAGTTAAATTAACTTTGAAATATTGAGAAGAAACTCAAGAGGAATAAGGTTAGATAAACGCTGAGCTTGGAATTGCCATGGCATCTTTGAAGAGACTTTAAACTAGAAGAAACTGTACTAATATCTGTAACATCTAGAAATATAAGCCGATTTAGACAAACTTTGATTTTCTTATTCTTCCTATTCATAGAAAGCTTAGGAATAGTTATGAGAATTTCAATTACTTATGTTAAGCCAATCTTTATATTCTGAAATGAATTTCACCTACAGTGTCAGTATCAATAACAATCCTAGCTAACACTGAATAATCACTTCCCATATGACAACTACTTCTCATAGCCCATATAATGTAACTCATTTCATCTTCTGGACAACTCTTTTAAACTAATTTCACTGATAAAGAAATAGGCTGTGCAGATTGGTTAAGTAAACTGCTTGTCATAAAGCTGTTAAACACCACAGTCAGAACTTGAATCCAGATAGTCTCTCCATAGAGATTCAGAGTCTTGACTACTGAATAAAATCTCTCTTTATAAAGCATCTTTTCTCATTTTTCCCTTTCTTGATTAATTTCAGAGATTAAATACAGACTAATAATGACTAACCATATAATAAAATTTTATCAAGATATAGATAATTGTAGCAGCTGTAATAGGTCAGATTTCTTCAGGCATCTAAGAAATTGGGAGGTTTTCCAAAAGAGACAGTTTGTGGGTCCAATTTTCTTACATACATATTTGAAATAATAGCTGCAGAAACTTAAAAAGAAAAGCAAACTTGCAAAAGCCACACTGGGTTTTCTTGGCCTTTCTACAAACAGATGAGTTCGAGGGTCCTCAGAGAAAGAGAACAGAATGGCATTCTTGAAATAAAAGGAGCCATTTTGGCCTAAGCTAATTTGTGATCTCCCCTTCATGGATCACAGTCTTGTGGCAAGGGCTTGTGTAATTCAATGAAGTTATGAGCCATGCTATGCAGGGCCATGCAAGACAAATGAGTCATAGCAGAGAGTTCTGATGAAACTTGGTCCACTGGAGGAGAGAATTGCAAACCACTCCAGTATTCTTGCCGTGAGAATCACATCAACATAAACACTATGAAAAGGAAAAAAAAAAAAAGATATTATACTGGAAGATGAGCCCCCAGGACAGAAGGTGTCCATTGTGCTACTGAGGAAGAGCAGAGAGCAATTACGAATAGCTCAAGAAAGAATGAATCACCTGGGCCAAAGTGGAAACGAAGCTCAGTTTAGATGTGGCTGGTGGTGAAAGTAAAGTCCAGTGCTATAAAGCAAAATATTCCATGGGAAACTGAAATGTTAGGTCCATAAATCAAGATAAATTGGAGGTGGTCAAGCAGGAGGTGGTAAGAATGAACATCAACATCTTAGAAATCAGTGAACTAAAATGGATGGATATGGGCAGATTTAATTCAAATGACCATTATATTTACTATTGTGGGTAAGAATCCCTTAGAAGAAAAGGATTCACCCTCATAGTAAACAAAAGGGTTTGAAATGCAGTATTTGGGTGCAATCTCAAAAACGACAGAAAGATCTCTGTTGGTTTCCAAGGGGAACCATTCAATATAAAAGCAATCTATGTCTGAACCATTAATGCCAAGGAAGCTGAAGTTGAATGGTTCTATGAACTTATAAGACCCTTCTAGAACTAACAGCAAAGAAGAAGTCCTTTTCATCATAGGGGACTGGAATGCAAAGGTAGCAAGTCAAGAGATACCTGGAGTAACAGGCAAGTTTGGCCTAGGAGTACAAAATGAAGTGGGGCAAAGGCTAACAGAGTTTTGCTAAGAGAACACAATGGTAATAGCAAACACGCTCTCCTAACAACACCAGAGACAACTCTACACATAGACATTACTTGATGGTCAACACCAAAATCCGATTGATCATCTTCTTTGCAGTCAAAGATGGAAAAACTCTATAGAGTAAGCAAAAAAAAAAAAAAAAAAAAAAAAAAAGACTGGGAGTTGACTGTGGCTCAGATCATGAACTCCTGCAACATTACTGCAACATTCAGATTTAAATGGAAGAAAGAAGGGAAAGCCACTAGGCCATTCAGGTATCACCTTATCACCTAAATCAAATCTCTTACAGTGGAAGTGGAGGTGACAAATAGATTCAAGGGATTGCATCTAGTAGACAGAGTGCCTGAAGAACAATGAAGAGAGGTTCATAACTTTCTACAGGAGGCAGTAATAAAAAACCATCACAAAGAAAAAGAAATGCCAAAAGGCAAAATGATTGTCTTAGGAGGCCTTAAAATAGCTGAGAAAAAAAGAGAAGTGAAAGACAAAGGAGAAAAGGAAAGATATATCCATCTGAATGCGGAGTTCTAAAGAATAGCAAGGAGAGATGAAAAAGCCTTCTTAAGTGAACAAGCAATGCAAAGAGATAGGGGACAATAGAATTGGAAAGACGAGAGATCTTTTCACTGCTGGGCATATACACTGAGAACACCAGAAATGAAAGAGACACATGTACCCCAATGTTCATTGCAGCACTGTTTATAATAGCCAGGACATGGAAGCAACCTAGATGTCCATCAGCAGATGAATGGATAAGAAAGCTGTGGTACATATACACAATGGAGTATTACTCAGCCATTAAAAATAATACATTTGAATCAGTTCTAATGAGATGGATGAAACTGGAGCCGATTATACAGAGTGAAGTAAGCCAGAAAGAAAAACACCAATACAGTATACTAACACATATATATGGAATTTAGAATGATGGTAATGATAACCCTGTATGTGAGACAGCAAAAGAGACACAGATGTGTAGAGTGGACTTTTGGACTCAGAGGGAGAGGGAGAGGGTGGGATGATTTGGGAGAACGGCATTGAAACATGTATACTATCATGTAAGAAACGAATCGCCAGTCTATGTTCGATACAGGATACAGGATGCTTGGGGCTGGTGCACGGGGATGATCCAGAGAGATGATATGGGGTGGGAGGTGGGAGGGGGGTTCAGGATTGGGAACTCATGTATACCCGTGGTGGATTCATGTTAATGTATGGCAAAACCAATACAGTATTGTAAAGTAAAATAAAGTAAAAATAAAAATTAAAAAAAAAGAAAATTAAAGATACAGAAGGAACATTTCATGTAATTATGGCCACAATAAAGAACAGAAATGGTATGGATCTAACAGAATCAGAAGAGATTAAGAAGAGGCAGCAAGAAAACACAGAAAAAAGGTACAAAAAACGTCTTCTTGACTGGGGTAATCACTATTGTATGATCACTCACCTAGCGCCAGACATCCTGGAATGTGAAGTCAAGTAGGCCTTATGAAGCATCACTATGAACAAAGCTAGTGGAGGTGGTGGAATTCCAGCTGAGCTATTTCAAATCCTAAAAGATGATACTGTTAAAGTGCTGCAGTCAGTATGCCAGCAAATTTGGAAAACAGCAGTGGCCACAGGACTGGAAAAGGTCAATTTTTATTGCAATCCTAAAGAAGGGCAATGCCAAAGAATGTTCAAACTACTGCATAATTACATTCATTTCACATGCTAGCAAGGTAAGGCTCAAAATTCTTCAAGCCAGTCTTCAACAGTATATGAACCAAGAACTTCCAGATGTTCAAGATGGATTTAGAAAAGGCAGAGGAACCAAAGATCAAATTGCCAACATCAGTTGGATCACAGAAAAAGCAAGGGAATTCCAGAAAAATATCTACTTCTGATTTATTGACTACACTAAAGCCTTTGACTGTGTGGATCACAACAAACTTCAAGAGATGAGAATAACAGACCACCTAACTTGCCTCCTGAGAAACCTGTGTGCAAGTCAAGAAGCAACATGGAAAACCAGACATGGAAGAATGGACTGGTTCAAAATTGGGAAAGGGTACCTCAAGGCTGAATATTGTCACTCTGAGTATTTTTATTTTTTAATTTATGATTATTTAACTTATATGCAGAATACATAATGTGAAATGCCAGGCTGATGAATCACAAGGGATATTTCTGGGAGAAATATCAATAACCTCAAATATGCAGATGACACCACCCTAATGGCAGAAATGGAAGAAGAACTAAAGAGCCTCATGATGAAAGTGAAAGAAGAGAGTGAAAAAGCTGGCTTAAAACTCAACATTCAAAGAACTAAGATTATGGCATCCAGTCCCATCACTTCATGGCAAATAGATGGGGAAACAATGGAAACAGTGGGAGACTTTTCTTGGGCTCTAAATTCACTGCAGTTGCTGACTGCAGCCATGAAATTACAAGATGCTTGCTCCGTGGAAGAAAACTTATGACAAACCTAGACAGTTTTTTAAAAAGCAGAGACATCACTTTGTCAACGATAGTCTTTCTAGTCAAAGCTATGATTTTTCCAGTAGGCATGTACAGATGTGAGAGTTGGGCCATGAAGGAGGCTGAGCACCAAAGAATTCATGATTTCAAACTGTGTTGTTGGGAGAAGACTCTTGAGAGTCACATGGACAGCCAGGAGATAAAACCAGTCAATCCTAAAGGAAATCAACCATGTACACTCTTGGTAGGAATGAAAAATGGTGCATTTGTTATGAAACTCAGTTTGAAGTTTCCTCAAAAAATTAAAAATAGATCTAACAATACCACCTCTAGGTTTCTCTACTAAGGAAATGAAATCTGTATCTCAAAGACATATCTACATTCCTATGTTCATAGCAGCATTAACTCCTTTCAGCCAAGGCATGGAAATAACTGAAATTATGTAAAATAAGTAACTGAATATTTATTGGAAGGACATGCGTTAACAGTAGCATTACATAAGTTTACATGGATCTTGATTAAAAGCCTAATTGATCTTACTTTGATGATGTGATTATAAAATTATGTTAGAAAAATCTTACAAAAATGCACATTCATATATCTGTAACTTGGTGGCCAATGCATTACAACTAAATCACTTTGGCAAGATATCTTTGTACATATCTGTACTTCAATACCAGAACAATGTTAACTGTTTCTTAATACAGATTTCAATTTTTCAAACCATAGTGGTCATTTTTAGAATTTTTTCTTATTGATAAAGTTTCTTTTCTATGTTTTAGATTATATTTCCAAATATATCTCTATCCCACATTTAATTAAATTAAGATATTTTCTTATTTGCTAAAGTGAATTTCTGGGATGACATTGTTTACAAATAACAATAACTACTTATTAAGCAGTAATTTAATATTCTAGCAACTTAAGCAGAAAATTAACCTAACAACATGTGGAAAACAGAGTAGAGGTCTGCAAATAAATATGATCCTTTATAAAACCATTAGCAGAAAGCCAAGGCTATTTACAATGACTGCCTTGAAGAAAAGGCAGTAATCTTCCCCCCAAAATGTGGTAATTAGCAAGGTAGATAAGGATAGAATATGTGAACCTTGAGGTGTTTTTCTTATATTCTTCAAATTACACATTGCCAGCATAAGGTACTGCCATTAAGACTCCAGAAGCAAGAATGACATATTATGTTACTGGACTCTAAAAAGAAATCCAGGTCTGCAACACTCCCTTTAGTTATCTGGCTTTACCGTAGCATAAACATTTTTCCAGTATAGAGAAACATCTTGCTTTTTGTGAAACTACTAGGCACCTAACTATTGCCCAAAGGAATAAATACATCACACAAACACAAAATATAGCAATAGTTACTTAACATACCGGGACTAAAGGTACAGTTTCATATTTTTTAATACTAAGGGTACAGTTTTGTCAGCATTTTTCAAATTTACTTCACAATACACAATATCAATATCTATGACTTACTGGACATGCTACTATTGTAGCACTTATTACATTTTATCTTATATTACTGATCTTGGTAAACATACTTATGCTATCTACTAAAATACAAGCAACTGGAAAGTAGTTGTTTTATACATCATTTTTTTCTGTCAAGGTTGGGTTCAGTTCAGTCGCTCAGTCATGTCCAACTCTTTGTGACCCCAAGGACTGGAGCATGCCAGGCTTCCCTGTCCTACCCCAACTACCGGAGTTTACTCAAACTCATGTCCATCAAGTTGGTGATGCCATCCAACCATCTGACCCTCTGTCGTCCCTTTCTTCTGCCACCTTCAATCTTTCCCAGTATCAGGCTCTTTTCCAATGAGTCAGCTCTTTGCATCACGTAGCCAAAAGTATTGGATCTGCAGTTTCAGCATCAGACCTTTCAATGAATATTCAGGACTGATTTCCTTCAGGACTGACTGGTTGGATCCCTTGCACTCCAAGGAACTCTCAAGAGTTTTCTCCAACACCACAGTTCAAAAGCATCAATTCTTCAGTGCTCAGCTTTCTTTATAGTCCAACTGTCACATCCGTACATGACTACTGGAAAAACCATGGCTATGACTAGACAGACCTTTGTTGGGAAAATAATGTCTCTGATTTTTAATATGCTGTCTTCTTTTAATTTCATGGCTGCGATCACCTTCTGCAGTAATATTGAGGCCCCCAAAATAAAGTCTCTTACTGTCTCCATTGTTTCCCCATCTATTTACCATGAAGTGATTGGGATTGGATGCCATAATCTTACTTTTCTGAACGTTGAGTTTTAACCCAAAATTTTCACTCTCCTCTTTCACTTTCATCAAGAGGCTCTTTAGCTCTTCTTTTCTTTCAGCCATAAGGGTGGTGTCATCTGTGTATCTGAGGTTATTGATATTTCTGCCGGCAATCTTGATTCCTGCTTGTGCTTCATCCAGCCCGACATTTCACATGAAGTATTCTGCATATAAGTTAAATAAGCAGGGTGACAATATACAGCCTTGAGGTACTCCTTTCCCAATTTGGAACGAGTTTGTTGTTCCATGTCCAGTTCTGTTACTTCCTGACCTGCATAGAGATTTCTCAGGAGGCAGGTAAGGTGGTCTGTTTTTCCCATCTCTTGAAGAATTTCCCAGTTTGTGGTGATCCACACCATCAAAGGCTTTGGCATAGTCAGTAAAGCAGAAGTAGATGTTTTCCTGGAACTGTCTTGCTTTTTTGATGATCCAATGGATGTTGGCAATCTGATCTCTGGTTCCTCTGCATTTTCTACATCCAGCATGAACAAAGTTCACAGTTCATGTATGGTAGAAGCCTGGCTTGGAGAATTTTGAGCATTACCTTGCTAGCATGTGAGATGAGTACAATTGTACAGTAGTTTGAACATTCTTTGACATTGCCTTTCTTTGGAATTGGAATGAAAACTGACCTTTTCCACTCCTGTGGCCACTGCTGAGTTTTCCAAATTTGCTGGCATATTGAGTGCAGCACTTTCACAGCATCATCTTTCAGGATTTGAAATAGCTCAACTGGAATTCCATCACCTCCACTAACTTTGTTTATCGTAATTCTTCCTAAGGCCCACTTGACTTTGAATTCCAGGATGTCTGCCTCTAGGTGAGTGATCACACCATCATGGTTATCTGGTTCCTTAAGATCTTTTTGTATAGTTCTTCTGTGTATTCTTGCCACCTCTTCTTAATATCTTCTGCTTCTGTTAGGTCCATACCATTTCTGTCCTTTATTGTGCTCATCTTTCATGAAATGTTCCCTTGGTATCTGTAATTTTCTTGAAGAGATCTCTAATCTTTCCCATTCTATTGTTTTCTTTATTTCTTTCCATTGATCCCTGAGAAAAGCTTTCATATCTCTGCTTTCTATTCTACTGCATTCAAATTTCACTTCTCTTTTTTTCTCACCTATTTGTAAGGCCACCTCAGACAAACATTTTACTTTTTGCATTTCTCTTTCTTGGGGGTGGTCTTGGTCACTGCCTCACAAACCTCCATCCATAGTTCTTCAGCCATTCTGTCTATCAGATCTAATCTCTTGAACCTATTAGTCACTTCCACTGTATAATCATAAGGGATTTGATTTAGATCTTACCTGAATAGTCTAGTGGCTTTCCCTGATTTCTTCAATTTAAGTCTGAATTTGGCATTAAGAAGTTCATGATCTGAGCCACAGTCAGTTCCCAGTCTTGTTTATGCTGTCTCTATAGAGCTTCTCCATCTTTGGCTGCAAAGAATATGATCAATCTCATTTTGGTATTGACCATCTAGTGATGTCTATGAGTACAGTCTTCTCTTGTGTTGTTGGAAAAGGGTGTTTTCTATGACCAGTGGCATAGAAAACTCTTGGCAAAACTCTGTTAGCCTTCGTCCTGCTTCATTTTGTACTGCAAGGCTAAATTTGCCTGTTACTCCAGGTATCTCTTGATCTTTATTTTTGCATTCCAGCCCCCTATGATGAAAAGGACACCTTTCTTGGGTGTTAGTGAAGAGCCTAAGCTATTCCATCTTGTAAAAGAACTCCATTTTGTAAAGGTTCCAGGCAAACAGACTTAGACTTTGGATATTGCCTAAACTTGCCCCACTGTGCACGAGCCAATCAGCCCTTAGGTTAAACCTCCTGACTTTAAGTTCAAGAATTTGTGATTTACCTTGGAAGTGATGATTTACATTTGTGATTTACCTTGAAAGTAATGAGTTACATTTGTGATGATTTACCGTGGAAATAAGAAAACCAATCAGAACCCAACACCTAACCCTTCCATAGAAGGTAACCAATTAGACATCTCCCAACCTGGAAACTCCCGTTTTTCAAATTATTCGCATGAGAATACCCTATATAAGCAATGTAACCCAGAGTTCGGGGCTCCTCTCCTTTGCCGCTGCGTCGGTAATGGTGGGAGCCCCAGCTCAAGCTTGGTAATAAAAACTCTCTTGGTTTTGCATCAGATATTGGCTCCCTGGTGGTCATTGGGAGATTTTGCGACTTGGGCATAACATTAGTTCTAGAATATCTTGTAGGTGTTCATAGAACCATTCACCTTCAGCTTCTTTAGCATTGCTGGTTTGATCACAGATTATGATTATTCTGACATTGAATAATTTGCCTTGAAAACGAACAGAAATCATTCTGTCATTTTTGAGATTGCATCCAGGTAGTAAATATACTGGTCATCTGAGTTAAATTCACTCATTCCAGTCCATTTTAGTGCACTGATTCCTAAAATATCTATGTTCGTTCTTTTCATTTCCTGTTTGACCACTTCCAATTTACCTTGAGTCATGGACCTAACATTCCAGGCTTCTATGCAATATTGTTATTTATAGCATTGGACTTTACTCCCATCACCAGTCACATCCACAGCTGCATGTTGTTTTTGCTTTGACTCCTTCTCTTCATTCTTTCTGGAGTTATTTTTCCACTGATCTCTAGTAGGATATTGGGCACCTACAGACCTGGGGAATTCATCTTTCGGTGTCTTATCCTTTTACCTTTCCATACTATTCATGGGGTTCTCAAAGCAAGAACTCTGAAGTGGTTTACCATTCCCTTCTCCAGTGGACCATGTTTTGTAAGAACTCTCCACCACAATCCATCTGTCTTGGGTGTTCCTATATGGCATGGTTCATGGTTTCATTGAGATAGACAAGGCTGTGGTCCATGTGATCCATGTGGTCCATGTGGTTTTCTGTGATTGTGGTTCTCATTATTTCTGCCCTCTGAAGGATAAGGATAAAGATAAGGATAAGGATAAGGATAAGGATAAGAGGCTTATGAAAGCTTCCTGATGGGATAGACTGACTGTGGGGAAACTAGGTCCTGTTCTGATAGGCGGGGCCATGCTCAGTAAGTCTTT
Source organism: Capricornis sumatraensis (assembly GCF_032405125.1). Classification (NCBI taxonomy): domain Eukaryota; kingdom Metazoa; phylum Chordata; class Mammalia; order Artiodactyla; family Bovidae; genus Capricornis; species Capricornis sumatraensis. The sequence continues at coordinate 23,064,836 of NC_091092.1, read as the reverse complement.
TATCCAATTTTCTGTTATTCTGTGTGGCTGTGCTCCCTTGATGTTTTTGACCTGAAGCCAAACTAAGGTGAAACATGAAAGTGAAGTCACTCAGTTGTGTCCGACTCTTTGCAACCCCACGGACTCCAGCCTTTTCATACTGTTCATGGGGTTCTCACGGTAAGAATACTGAAGTGGTTTCATTCCCTTCTCCAGTGGACCACATTGTGTCAGACCTCTGATTCATGCCCTCCCATTTTGGGTGGCCCCACAGGGCATGGTTTAGTTTCATTGAGTTAGACAAGGCTGTGGTCCTAGTGTGATTAGTTTTCTGTGATTATGGTTTCAGTGTGTCTGCCCTCTTGCAACACCTACCTTCTTACTTGGGTTTCCCTTACCTTGGACGGGGGGTATCTCTTCACGGCTGCTCCAGCAAAGCGCAGCCGCACTTTGCTGTATGAGCAGTATGAAAGGGCAATATGATAGGATACTGAAAGAGGAACTCCCCGGGTCAGTAGGTACCCAATATGCTACTGAAGATCAGTGGAGAAATGACTCCAGAAAGAATGAAGGGATAGAGACAAAGCAAAAACAATACCCAGTTGTGGATGTGACTGGTGATAGAAGCAAGGTCCGATGCTGTAAAGAGCAATATTGCATAGGAAGCTGGAATGTCAGGTCCATGAATCAAGGCAAATTGGAAGTGGTCAAACAAGAGATGTCAAGAGTGAACATTGACATTCTAGAAATCAGCAAACTAAAATGGACTGGAATGGGTGAATTTAACTCAGATGACCATTATCTCTACTACTGCAGGGAGGAATCCCTCAGAAGAAATGGAGTAGCCATCATGGTCAACAAAAGAGTCTGAAATGCAGTATTTGGATGCAATCTCAAAAATGACAGAATGATCTCTGTTCATCTCCAAGGCAAACCATTCAATATCACAGTTATCCAAGTCTATGCCCAAACAAGTAACGCTGAAGAAGCTGAAGTTGAACAGTTCTATGAAGATCTATAAGAACTTTTAGAGCTAACACCCAAAAAAGATGTCCTTTTCATTATAGGGGATTGGAATACAAAAGTAGGAAGTCAAGAAACACCTCGAGTAACAGGCAAATTTGGCCTTGGAATACAGAATGAAGTAGGGCAAAGAGACTAATAGAGCTTTGCCAAGAAAATGCACTGGTCATAGCAAACACCCTCTTCCAACAACACAAGAAAAGACTCTACACATGGACATCACCAGATGGTCAACAACGAAATCAGATTGATTACATTCTTTGCAGCCAAAGATGGAGAAGCTCTATACAGTCAAAAAAAAACAAGACTGGGAGCTGACTGTGGCTCAGATCATGAACTCCTTATTGCCAAATTCAGACTTAAATTGAAGAAAGTAGGGAAAACCGCTAGACCATTCAGGTATGACCTAAATCAAATCTCTTATGATTATACAGTGGAAGTGGGAAATAGATTTAAGGGCCTGGATCTGATAGATAGAGTGCCTGATGAACTATGGATGGAGGTTCGTTACATTGTACAGGAAACCGGGATCAAGACCATCCCCATGGAAAAGAAAGGCAAAAAAGCAAAATGGCTGTCTGAGGAGGCCTTACAAATAGCTGTGAAAAGAAGAGAAGTGAAAAGCAAAGGAGAAAAGGAAAGATATAAGCATCTGAATGCAGAGTTCCAAAAATAGCAAGAAGAGATAAGAAAGCCTTCCTCAGTGATCAATGCAAAGAAATAGAGGAAAACAATGGAATGGGAAAGACTAGAGATCTCTTCAAGAAAATTAGAGACATCAAGGGAACATTTCATGCAAAGATGGGCTCGATAAAGGACAGAAATTGTCTGGACCTAACAGAAGCAGAAGATATTAAGAAGAGGTAGCAAGAATACACAGAAGAACTATACAAAAAAGATCTTCACAACCAAGATAATCACGATGGTGTGTTCACTAACCTAGAGCCAGACATCCTGGAATGTGAAGTCAAGTGGGCCTTAGAAAGCATCACTATGAACAAAGCTAGTGGAGGTGATAGAATTCCTGTAGAGCTATTTCAAATCCTGAAAGATGATGCTGTGAAAGTGCTGCACTCAATATGCCAGCAAATTTGGAAAACTCACCAGTGGCCACAGGAGTGGAAAAGGTCAGTTTTCATTCCAATTCCAAAGAAAGGCAATGTCAAAGAATGCTCAAACTACCAAACAATTGCACTCATCTCACACGCTAGTAAAGTAATACTCAAAATTCTCCAAGCCAGGCTTCAGCAATACGTGAACCGTGAACTCCCTGACGTTCAAGCTGGTTTTAGAAAAGGCAGAGGAACCAGAGATCAAATTGCCAACATCTGCTGGATCACAGAAAAAGCAAGAGAGTTCCAGAAAAACATCTATTTCTGCTTTATTGACTATGCCAAACCCTTTGACTGTGTGGATCACAATAAACTGTGGAAAATTCTGAGAGAGATGGGAATACCAGACCACCTGACCTGCCTCTTGAGAAACCTATATGCAGGTCAAGAAGCAACAGTTAGAACTGGATGTGGAAGAACAGACTGGTTCCAAATAGGAAAAGGAGTACGTAAAGGCTGTATATTGTCACCCTGCTTATTTAACTTCTATGCAGAGTACATCATGAGAAATGCTGGGCTGGAGGAAGCACAAGCTGGAATCAAGATTTCCGGGAGAAATATCAATAACCTCAGATATGCAGATGACACCACCCTTATGGCACAAAGTGAAGAGGAACTAAAAAGACTCTTGATGAAAGTGAAAAAGTTGGCTTAAAGCTCAACATTCAGAAAACGAAGATCATGGCATCCAGTCCCATCACTTCATGGGAAATAGATGGGGAAACAGTGGAAGCAATGTCAGATTTTTTGGCGGGGGGAGGCTCCAGAATCACTGCAGATGGTGACTGCAGCCATAAAATTAAAAGATGCTTACTCCTTGGAAGAAAAGCTATGACCAAGTTAGGCAGCATATTGAAAAGCAGAGACATTACTTTGTCAACAAAGGTCCGTCTAGTCAAGGCTATGGTTTTTCCTGTGGTCATGTATGCATGTGAGAGTTGGACTGTGAAGAAGGCTGAGTACCGAAGAATTGATGCTTTTGAACTGTGGTGTTGGAGAAGACTCTTGAGAGTCCCTTGGACGCAAGGAGATCCAACCAGTCCATTCTGAAGGAGATCAGCCCTGGGATTTCTTTGGAGGGAATGGTGCTGAGGCTGAAACTCCAGTACTTTGGCCACCTTATGCAAAGAGTTGACTCACTGGTAAAGACTCTGATGCTGGGAGGGATTAGGGGCAGGAGGAGAAGGGGACAACAGAGGACGAGATGGCTGGATGGCATCATTGACTCAATGGACGTGAGTCTGAGTGAACTCCGGGAGTTGGTGATGGACAGGGAGGCCTGGCGTGCTGGGATTCATGGGGTTGCAAAGAGTCGGACATGACTGAGCAACTGAACTGAACTGAACTGGACTGTAGCTACCAGGCTCCTCCTTTCTTGGGATTCTCTAGGCAAGAGTACTGGAGTCGGTTGCCATTTCCTTCTCCAGGGGATCTTACCGACCCAGGGATCGAACCTGGGTCTCCTGCATTCCAGCCAGACTCTTTAACCTCTTAGCCACCAGGGAAGCCCACCAGGTAAACAAAGGTGAAGTTAAGGAAAATAATGGTAATCTCCTTGAAAATGTCCCATGCACTCAGTCCCCCTGACCCTGCAGCAGGCTACCACTGACCCATGCTTCAACTGCAATTTGGATATATTATGCATTCTAAATGTTTTTTTGATATATGAATGAAGTAGTAGTTTAAGGTGTTTTACTTTCATGTGATTTTTGTTTTCCAGACATGAGAGGAATTTCTAATAAATACACCTTCTTGACTTTCATTTACAATTTTGTATCAGTGCAAAAAAAAATGTTCAGTCAGAATTATCTTAGCTTCTGTAATAGTAGTGAGAGAACTTTGACATACAAAATTGAATCTAAATAAAATGTCAAATCAAAACACTACTGAAGTAAGACCAAGACTGGGAAAATCCAAGGCTCAAAGTATTTCAGCTAAGGCTGTCAAAATGACAGAAGTTTCATGATTGTCTCTTGTGGAATACAGTCCCTTCATGTCTCACAAAGTACTTCTAGAATAAGGGTTGGCAAACTATATAGCCATGGGCCAAATCCAGACAGCCATCTGTTTTGTATGGTTTGTGAGCTAAAAATGGGTTTTAAATTTTTTTTAAAAAACTGGTTAACAGAATCAAAGGGAAGCAAGAAAATTATGTAATTTTCAAGTTCAATGTTCACAAGTATGATCTTACTGGAATACTCTCACACTCATTCATTTACTTATTATCTAAGACTGCTTTTGAGATAAAGTTTGAGTTGAGAAGTAGCAACAGAGACTAGATGGGCTGAAAAACCCAAAATATTTACTCTTTGTTCCTTTATAGAGAATTTACCTGCTCCTGTAAAATATTCATTGCATTTATGTCTCACAATGTGTTTCCAGATTATCAACAGACTTAAAAGTTTTTTATTATCTTATAGGTTATATTCTGTTAGCTTGATTTTACCACAATTCAAAAACACAATGGTTCATTAAAATTGATCTTTTTAAAAATTTTATTTATTTTAATTGGAGGCTAATTTACTTTACAATATTGTGGTGGTTTTTGCCATACATCCACAGGAATCAGTCACAGGTGTAGAAAATGTTACCTGCTAAATATTACCATTCCAAATATTCACTTTAGCAAAGGTGAGAAGGGTGTTTACAATTGACTAGGCTATGAATATATGTAGAAATCTCTGCAAATGAGAAATTAAATGAAAGAACTGGTAAAATAACAGTGACATACCTATTATAAAATAATTAACTGAATGATTAAGCAATGACTAATTAGGAGATAGTTACTATCACCAATAAGAAACTATAGTATGCTTAACAATCTGCATTATTACATAAGACAAATGAGGTATGATGAAAACTGTTCAAAATGTAGATGATAACATTAACCTTTATTGAATACTTATATTTAGGATACTATTTCAACAACTTTATCTTTATTGCCTCAAATATCTTCCACACAACAATATGAAATAAGTTAACATATGTTTTTTCATATTAAAAATAAGAAGCTGAGAGGTTAAATAATTCACTTGAGGTCTAACACAAAGATGTTGCAGAACTAGCCTTTGATTTTGATACTTTAAATCCAGAGTGCACCTCATCATGCTTTTTTATATAGAGTGTGGAAGAAAACTGTCCCTGGTTGGGTATGGAGCCATAAATAACTCTTTTTTTTTTTTGGCTAAAAACAATGGGCAATTTAGGCTTGTTAGCAAGAATTGAAGAAAAATTCCATTGCTCATAACAATTATTTTTTTCTTCACCATATTAGCCATTTCATCAGCATGTTTTTCCATTTATATTGGTTTTATAAAATAAGTGATGTTTGATATTTTGAGAAAATCAAACTGTGGTAGACTATGAAAATAATGATTCTTCTATGGTAGACAAACCATAAATTACAAAGTCACACTTTGTCTGCTGGTCATAACAATTAGCAATTATTCTCTATGTTTACAGCTAACAGCACAGAGCAAATGAAGAGACAGGAGGAAAATTGGTTTGCATTTGGCAGAGCAGCAAGAGAGTACAAGCTCAGGACTGACCTTTCAATGATGCCTGCTTAAAATTCATAGATATTGATATAATAATTATTTACAAATTTGCATTGCTGCTATTCAGTCACAGCTCACTTTGAAAATCAACTAGGTATATTTTTATAATGGCATATTATTTTAGATGTTTTATGGAGACATGGAAAATTTAGGGAAAAAAAAAAACAATAAAATCATGTTTAGTATTGCTGAAACCCAGAAAAAAATCATTGAATGTGAAAATCAGACACTTCAAGCAAACCAGTTAAACTGCCACGAATATGATGTTTTAGCAGAAGAGATCAAGCTACTCTCCAGATAGACAGGGAACATAAAGGGAATTGGACACACTGGGGAAAAAAAAAACAGCACAATTATATTTTTTAAAAAGGACAAAAAGTTTCAATTGAGAAAAAAATAATTTTAAGTCCTCCTTATAACCCTTTATTAAATGCAGCAGACTTAATGATAAGTCCTCAGTAGAAGATTCCACAGAAACCAGCATGAAACCAAATTAAACAAAAGATGACTAAATGTTTTAACATTACTAAGAATATATGAATGTATATAAATATATACACTGTACATTATACTGCATATATGATAAGACTATAATTTGTATATTCTTGGTCCTTTTTGCATTTTATAATCTCATTAAAATGGCAAATTCTTGTATATACTGTGCAGTGGTCTCTTCTCAAATGTTACTGTATATTTTAGTCACAATTATTTATAAAATAGGGAATTAAAATGAACACCTCATGTGACTTGTTTTATTTTAGTTCTTAAAGAGCCTATCACTCTTTAATGAGATCTGTGAAAGTCAAAGGTTTGGACAACAATGTCCAGAAAGGTAAGCAATCCAAATATAAGATTAGGTGCAGTTTTGGGAATCTGTAGTGTTATATCTCTTCAAGTTTTCTCACAAAACTCTTTGTACTTTAAGAAGAGAGATATAAAGGAATGAGGATGGAGAATGTAAAGCTAGATGAAGCTTATATTCAAAACCACATTAGTGATATACTGTGATAGAATTTGAGATTTTCCCTTAAGCATCCACAAAAATAAACATTTTCTTTAAATAAACTGAATTCAGATTATGAATTCCCAAGGTGACCTGTATGAGCAGAATTTACTAAGTAGAAACTTCTAGAAATCATTTTCTCTTTTAATTATATGTTCTAAATATAGTAATAGTCCTCTAAAAAATTGTCACTTTTTTCAAGGACAATTTTGTCATCTTAGATTATTGCTCTGCTAATTAAATTACCATACCTAGCAAAATTTAGCACTAGTACTCTCTCAGTCAGTTGTGTCCAACTCTTTGTAACCCCATGGACTGTAGCCCATCAGGCTCCTCTGCTCATGGAATTTTCCAGGCAAGAATACTGAAGTGGGTTGCCATTTCCTTCTCCAGGAGATCTGCCCAACTCATGGATCCAAACTGAGTCTCATGCATCTCCTGCATTGGCAGATAGATTCTATACCACTGCAGCACACACAGTAAAATTAGGTAGATCAATACAGTAATACTCATTCATAGATCACAACCTAGTCATGGTTGAGGGGCTTGTGTAACTCAATGAAAATATGAGACAGGCTATGCAGGGCCACCAAAGATGAATGGGTCATAGTGAAGAGTTCTGACAAAACTTGGTCCACTGAAGGAGGTAATGGCAAGCAACTCCAGTATTCTTGCCACAAGAACCCCATGAACAATATGAAAAGGCAAAAATGGTATGACACAGAGAAATGAGCCCTCCAGGTTGGGAGGTGTCCAGTATTCTACTGAGGGAGAATGGAGGGCAATTACTAAAACTCCAGAAAGAATGAAGTGCCTGGGACACAGCAGAAATGATTCTCAGTTATAGATGTGTCTGGTGATGAAAGTAAAATCCAATGCTGTAAAGAACAATACTGCGTAAGGAACATGGAATGTTAGGTCCATGAATCAAGGAAAACTGAAGATGGTCAAACAGCAGATGGCAAGAGGGAACAACAGCATTTTAGTTATCAGTAAACTAAAATGGACAGGAATGAGCAATTTTAATTCGGATGGCCACTGTATCTACTATTGTAGGCAAGAATCCCTTAGAAGAAATGGAGTAGCCCTCATAGTCAAGAAAAGAGTCCAAAATCCAGTACTTGGGTGGATCTCAAAACTGACAGAATGATCTTAGTTCATTCCTAAGGCAAATAAAAAATTGCCAGTCTAGGTTCGATGCAGGATACAGGATGCTTGGGGCTGGTGCACTGGGATGGTATGGGGAGGGAGGTGGGAGGGGGATTCAGGATTGGGAACACGTGTACACCCATGGTGGATTCATGTTGATGTATGGCAAAACCAATACAATATTGTAAAGTAATTAGCCTCCAATTAAAATAAATAAATTAAAATTTTTTAAAAATTACGGTAATCCAAACCTATGTCCCAACTACTAATGCCAAAGAAAATGAAGTTGACTGATTCTATGAAAACTTACAAGAACTTCTAGAACTAACACTGAAAAAAAGATGTCCTTTTCATTGTAGGACATTGGAATGCAAAAGAAGGAAGTCAGGAGATACCTGGAGTAACAGGCAAGTTTGGCCTTGGAGTACAAAATGAAGCAGAGAAAAGTCTAACAATAACAGTTTTGTCAAGAGAACACATTGCTCACAGGAAACACCCTCTTCTAACAACACAAGAGAAGACTCTACACATGGACATCACCAGATGGTCAATTCCAAAATCAGATTGATCATCTTTTTTGCAGCCAAAGATGGAGAAGCTCTACACAGTCAGCCAAAACAAGACCGAGAGCTGACTGTGGCTCAGATCATGAACTCATTATTGCAAAATTCAGGCTTAAATTGAAGAAAGCAGCAAAAACCACTAGGCCATTCAGCCATTCAGGTGTGATCTAAAGTAAATCTTTATTCTTATAGAGTAGATGTGGCAAATAGATTCAGGAGATTAGATCTGGTAGACAGACTACCTGAAGAACTATGGGCAGAGGTTCATAACATTGTACAGGAGGCAGTGACAAAAACCATCCAAAAGAAAAAGAAATGCAAGAAGTCAAAGTGGTTGTCTGAGGATGCCTTACACATAGCTGAGAAAAGAAGAGAAGTGAAAAGCAAGGGAGAAAGGGATAGATATAACCCAACTTAATGTAGAGTTCCTGAGAATAGCAAGGAAAGATAAGGAGGATTTCTTAAATGAACAATGCAAGGAAATTGAGGAAAACAATACAATGCGAAAGACAATATATCTTTTCAAGAAAATTGGAGAGATCAAGGGAATATTTCATGCAAGATAAGGGGCAGAAACAGTAAGGACCTAACAAAATCAGAAGAGACTAAGAAGAGGTGGCACGAATATACAGAAGAAAAAAAAAAAGTTAAAGTGTTAGTCACTCAGCCATGTCCAACTCTTTGCCACCCCATGGACTGTAGTCCACCAGACTCCTCTCTTTAAGGAATTCTCCAGGCAAGAATACTAGAGTGAGTAGCCATTTCTGGCTCCAGGGGATCTTCTCCAATTCAGGGATTGACCCTGGGTGTCCTGCATTGCAGGCAGATTCTTTACCATTTGAGCCGTCCGGGGAGCCCAAGAATACACAGAACAACTATACAAAAATAAATAAATAAATAAATAAATAAGGATCTTAATTACTAGGATAATCACAACAGTGTGGTCACTCACCTAGAGTCAGACAAACATTCTGGAGTGTCAATTCAAGTGGGCTTTAAGCATTGCTATGAACAAAGCTAGTGGCGGTGATGTAATTCCAGCTGAGCTATTTCAAATCCTAAAAGATGATGCTGTTAAAGTGATGCACTGAATATGTCAGCAGATTTAGAAAACTCGGCAGTGGCCACGGGATTGGAAAGCTTCAGTTTTCATGCCATTCCCAAAGAAGGGCAATGCCAAAAAAATGTTCAAACTACCATATAGTTGCTCTCATTTCACATGCTAGTGAAGTTGTATTCAAATCCTTCAAGGTAGACTTCAGCAGTATGTAAACCAATAACTTACAGATGTACAATTGGGTTTAGAAAAGGGAGAGGACCCAGAGATCAAATTGCCAACATTCTTTGTATCATAGAAAAAGAAAGGGAATTCCAGAAAAAAAACATGTACTTTTGCTTCATTGACTACACTAAAGGCTTTGACTGTGTGGATCACAGCAAACTGTGGAAAATTCTTGAAGAGATGGGAATACCAGACCACCTTACCTGCCTCCCGAGAAATTTTTATATGGGTCAAGATGCAACAGAATGGACATAGAACAATGAATTGGTTCAAAATTTGGAACTGAATATGTCAAGACTGTATATTGTCACCCTGTTTATTTTACTTCTATGCAGAGGAAGGACCTCATGTGAAATGCTGAGCTGAAAGAATCACAAGCTAGAATCAAGATTGCTGGGAAAAATATCAATGACCTCAGATATGCAGGTAGTACCACTCTAATGGCAGAAAATGAATAGGAACTAAAGAGCCCTCTTGATGAAGATGAAAGATGAGAGTGAAAAAGCTGACTTAAAACTCAACATTCAAAAAATGAAGACTATGGCATTTGATCCCATCACTTCATGGCAAATAGAAGGGGAAAAAATGGAAGAGGTGACAGTTTTTAATTTCTTGGGCTCCAAAATCACTGCAGATTGTGGCTGAAGCCATGAAATTAAAGGATGTTTACTCCTTAGAAGGAAAGCTATCACAAACCTAGACAGCATATTAAAAAAGCAGAGACATCACTTTGCCAACAAATGTTCATACAGTCAAAGGTATGGTTTTTCCAGTAGTTATGTATTAATGTGAGATTTGGAACATAAAGAAGACTGAGAGCAAAATAATTGATGCTTTCAAACTGTGGTACTGGAGAAGAGTCTTGAGAGTTCCTTGATATACAAGGACACAAAATCAGTCAATTCTAAAGGAAATCAACCCTGGATATTCATTGGAAGGACTTATGCATGGAACAATAGACTGGTTCTAAATAGGAAGAGGAGTATGTCACGTCAGTGCTGTATATTGTCACCCTGCTTATTTAACTTCTATGCAGAGTACATCATGAGAAGCGCTAGGCTGGAAGAAGCACAAGCTGGAATCAAGATTGCTGGGAGAAATATCAGTAACCTCAGATATGCAGATGACACCTTATGGCAGAAAGTGAAAAGGAATTAAAAAGCCTCTTGATGAAAGTGAAAGAGGAGAGTGAAAATGTTGGCTTAAAGCTCAACATTCAGAAAACGAAGATCATGACATCTGATCCCATCACTTCATGGGAAATAGATGGGGAAACAGTGGAAACAGTGGCAGACTTTATTTTGGGGGGTTCCAAAATCACTGCAGATGGTGACTGCAGCCATGAAATTAAAAGACGCTTACTCCTTGGAAGGAAAGTTATGACCAACCTAGAACGCATATTAAAAAGCAGAGACATTACTTTGTCAACAAAGGTCCGTCTAGTCAAGGCTATGGTTTTTCCAGTGGTCATGTATGGATGTGAGAGTTGGACTGTGAAGAAGGCTGAGAACTGAAGAATTGATGCTTTTGAAGTGTGGTGTTGGAGAAGACTCTTGAGAGTCCCTTGGACTGCAAGGAGATCCAACCAGTCCATTCTGAAGGAGATCAGCCCTGGGATTTCTTTGGAAGGAATGATGCTAAAGCTGAAACTCCAGTACTTTGGCCACCTCATGTGAAGAGTTGACTCATTGGAAAAGACCCTGATGCTGGGAGGGATTGGGGGCAGGAGGAGATGGGGACGACAGAGGATGAAATGGCTGGATGGCATCACCAACTCGATGGACATGAGTTTGGGTAAACTCCGGGAGTTGGTGATGGACAGGGAGGCCTGGCGTGCTGCGATTCATGGGGTCGCAAAGAGTTGGACATGACTGAGCGACTGAACTGAACTGAACTGAATGCTGAATCTGAAGCTCCAGTATTTAGGCCACCTAATTTGAAGTGCTAACTCTGGAAAAAACCCTGATACTGGAAAGTTCAGTTCAGTTCAGCCACTCAATTGTGTCTGACTCTTTGCAACCCCATGCATGCCAGGCTTCCCTGTCCATCACCGACTCCTGGAGCCTGCTCAAACTCATGTCCGCTGAGTCAGTGATGCCATCCAACCATTCATCCTCTGTTGTCCCCTTCTCCTTCTGCCTTCAATCTTTCCCAGTATCAGGGTCTTTTCCAATGAGTCAGAAAGATTTAAGCCAAAAGGAAAAGGTGGCAGCAGGGGATGAGGCAGTTAGAAAGCATTACCAACTCAATGGACATGAATTTGAGCAAACTCTGGGAGAGAGTGAAGGCCACAGAAGCTTTGATGGTGCATTCCACAAGGTCACAGATTAGAACATAACTTAGTGACTGAACAACAACAAAATGCAGTAGTCTCCAGAAATTAACATCAATATTACTTACCCATTATAATGGGTAATTAGCCATTACAATACTACTCATAATTCATACCTAGTCAGGTAACCTTTATCTTTTTGCCATAGTTGGTTCCTAACACAACCCTGACTTTATAACATAGTCAGACAGAACATTTTGCAGACTCATATTAGAGTGTCTTTCTAATTCATGATGACTTTTGTAACACTCTGGAGTCAATTCTTAGAAAACTTGAATTAATTATGAAAACCAAAAAATATAAATGTTGCTATGGCTCTCTTTTTCTGGCAATGTGCTTCTAGTTTCCATTAAATGAGAAGTGATTGTAGCTATTGAAAAAATAATTAGATATTGAACAACTTTTTAAAAAGACAAGTAAAATCTGAAGTTAGTTAAGATTTATTTAAGCATTTATGAGTAAAACAAATCATATTTATTCAATTTATATTGAAAAGAGGGTACAGTTTTTGAAAGCTTGACCTGTTCTGGGAAGAGTGCATGTGTTTTTGTGTTTGTATGAGAGAGAGAGTGAGTGTGTGTGTGTGTGTGTGTGTGTGTGTGTGTATAAGTTGAATGCTATTATTGGACCTTTGAGATGAAAATCATAGTCATTCATGAATTTCCATTTAAATTTGAAAAAACTAGAAAATCATATAAAATATATTTCTAAAAACCCCAAATCACTGGTAAAAACATTATTTCTAACTCAAATTAATATTATATATAAAAACTATCTTGTTTTAGTGCATCTTTCTTTTGTAGTCAGAGTTGTATTTTTAAAGGACAACTTGTACCAAATCAATGATGTTTTGGTTCCCACATATCAACTAAAGCAGCAAAACTGGGAAAATATCTAGAAATATTTAATTTACTCAGTTACACACATATTCACTTGACTATTTTTCAGCAGTGTAGGTAAGATCTTGACCTTAATGGCTCTTTTTTTAAATCTGAACACCGTTACTATAAATTCAAGAGCCATTCTTCTTTTTAGGGTGATGGAGGTAGGGAGGAGAAGATATACTATTGTGTTAGATATAATGAGTTTCTTTTTTTTTTTTTTTTTGATTGCACACAAGGGTCAAAGCATGCCTTCTGGGAACTAGCACGATAGCAGTGGTAGCAAAGATGAATAATTAAGATATTTCTCAACATGAAGATATTTTACAAATCAAAGGAATTAAATAACTGTCTTGAATTCAATAAGTAGAGTGTGTTTTGATGTCACAATGCATACTGTTCTCACTACTATCAATAAATCATCTCATGTATCCCAAGCCTTCAGTGTCCTTCACTAATGGTACTGCATGCTGCTGCTGCTGCTGCTAAGTCGCTTCAGTCGTGTCCGACTCTGTGCGACCCCATAGACGGCAGCCCACCAGGCTCCCCCGTCCCTGGGATTCTCCAGGCAAGAACACTGGAGTGGGTTGCCGTACATCAGTACAAAGTAATAAATAGCTTAAAAGTACTAAAGATGTAAATGGTCTAATCATTACAAATGATTGATAGTTCATTAGTTTATAAGTGCTTCTTAGGTACACTTTCAGAATTAAGCAATCATCATTCAACAAACAAAAGAAATTGCTTCTATTTACTTATAAAAAATAGAAGTGATTTGGTATAAAATTTTAATAAATAGGTAATATATGCTTAAATTCTTTTACATATACTTTTAAACTATATTTTAAAAGTATGAAGTGATCAATCTATTTAAGAATGACTTAATTAACTCTATACAGTTTTAATAGAACTTTAGAAAGACTCTCAGTGTATTCATTCAAAACGAAAGACAAAGAAATGCTACTTAATAATTTTGTCAAGTATATCCCCCGCATGAGCCTTTACCACACTCTTCAGCAGATTGATGTTTTAGCTAAATGATGACTAGAATTTTCATGCATATGTAAAAATCCATGTTACGCTGGAAATATAAAAGGAAATAATTTTATTAAGGGTAAATATCTATTATTTCAGCTTGACTGGAAGCAGTACCTGATGTTTCATGAATTTTCATATTTTTCCCAGTATTTTCTTCTCATTTTAATGTCAGAGAATTTTGAGTACAATCAGCAATTTTTATCCATTTATTTTTGCAAGCCACTTTCAATACAAAAGTAACAAAATCTGTGATGACCAAACTCTTACTAATTGTATAGCCATCAACAGAAGACTAACTAAATTATCTAGAGGGTAAGAAAGGGGATAATAAGACTTTTATGTCAATTCTGACAATTGGGCTTAAAGAACAAAAAGTTACAGTGTAACTTTAAAAATTATCTTGAAAGTTTTACATAGATATATTTATCACAAGTTTTATATTGCTGAGAGGAAAATAAGAGAATAAGACCTAATTGTTCTAGTGTATTTGTGGTTAGCTTTCAGATAAATTGTTATTTTAATTACCTCCTCATTTTTTCAATAAAGTTGCAACATTGATCTAGTTTAAAATAACGACATAAATATGATCTAAGTTCTTGATTACCCATACTACTAATGGGCAGATGCCAAAAGAGTAGATGATTCCTTGACCAGGGATACTCTTTGTCTTGTTCTTGCACAACTGAATGTCTGTGAAGCCTCTGTGTCGTGATAGACAATTTACTATATAAAGCAAACATCTATTCTTGAATTGACTGAATATTTTAGATATTTTCTGTAAACAGAATGAACAAGATGATTTAACTATGTTTTATGGTACAAAGGTATCTAAAATGTCTTAACACTGCTATTCTGGGTGTAAAAAAGTCAAAAGGTAAATGGACACGTGTTCAAAATATACGAATAATAAATACCTAATTCTTATACTTTATTGTCTGAAATTCCTGAACGAACCAAATATTTTTCACTCATTAATTTGAAGGATACTTTTTAGAGTTAAACTTATACTAAATCATCCTCTACTTATGACTTTAAGACAATTGAGAGGATTCTTGGGCATCACAGGCTATTGCAGCATTTGGATTCTGGGTGAAGGGAACTTGCATGGCTGTCATATAAACTTATAACTGAAACTCAACAGGTCTAAACTGACAAGCTGGTTTGGTCCCCAGAGACTCAAAAGGCTCTTCAAACTCCTGCAGACTCCAACTTTGAGCTTGCCTGCAGGATCAGAGTTTAGTTTGTTTGTTACTGAAAAAAAAAAAAAAAGGCTATGGCCACCACATTGCTTGAGGGTAATTACTACCATTGTTTTGCTAATGCCTAAAGCTCCTAAGTTTACTAAGGTGCAAAATCTTACTGTACTGACTTCTCATTATATAAGTGGGATCTTAAACTCTAAAGTTCAGAGTGACAATGGCTCTGTCCTTAAAGCTGCTGTATAACTCAAGAGATGCTGAAAGCTCTAGGAATAGAATATCACTTACACTGTTCCTGGAGACCCCAGTCTTCAGAAAAAGTTAAAAAGTCTAATGATATTATTAAGAGGCATCTACATAAGCTAACTAAGGAAACACAAGACAGTTGGGGTTTAAAGTTTTACCCATAGCTTTAATGAGGGCTCAAACTGACCCTAAGAAGAAGGGACTGTCTCAATGTCAGATCATTTTTGTGCACAAATATTGTCATAGATCTTAAAGCCTTAGAAATAACTATGTGACTCAGCATTCAGCTTTTCAACCTCCCCATCAGGGAAAGGCTTTGCATGGCTGGTTCCTCCACTTCAAAAAAAGGACTTTTTTCAACTCTGTGAATACTTTCACCAACAACAATCATATGTGATGCCTCTTCTTGATCTGATGACATCTAACAATACTAAGATAGACTATATAGTACATTGTACCTTAACTACGGACATAATGTGACTTTTAATTTTGATTAGGTTTTAAGTTGTTTTAATGACTATTTTGCCTTACATCTTTAACTGTATAATGGGGTTTGTTTCTAACCATGTGAAAGGTTTTAGATTACAAATGGTTGTCCAGCCTCCTATAAATGCCACAGCCTCCTCAAACTATTACTTCGGGCCCCTCAATTTGAGGGTTAGGAGAATACGTTGCCTCAACAGTTCAGAGACAGTGCCACATCACAACAGGAAGTAGTTATGGAATGAAAACGATGACCTTTTCCCTTGGCAACATAATTCTCCTAAAACACAAGGGGAGGAATGAGTCAATTCCGAGGTAAGTTGATAAGAAGTCCCCAAGGAGGAGAAAGGGGTCCAGAGCCCTAGAGAAGGAGAAAGGAGTCTTGGCTTCTCAAGGGGGAGAAAAGGACAAACTTTTTATCTTTAAGCCCAGAGCTGATGATTGCACAATAAAACAACTCAGAAATAAGAAAGTCTTCCTCAAGGATAAATGCAAAGAACTAGTGGAAAACAACACAATGGGAAAGACAAGAGATTTCCTCAGGAAAATTAGAGATACCAAGGGAACATTTCATGTAAAGATGAGCACAATAAAGGACAGAAATGGTATGGACTTAAGAGAAGCAGAAGATATTAAGAAGAGGTGGCAGGAATACACAGAAGAACTATACAAAAAAAGATCTTCATGGCCCAGATAATCATGATGGTGTGATCACTCACCTTGAGCTAGACATCCTGGATTGCGAAGTTAGGTGGGGCTTAGGAAGCATCACTACGAACAAAACTAGTGGAAGTGATGGAATTCCAGGTGAGCTATTTCAAATCCTAAAAGATGATGCTATGAAAGTGCTGCACTCAATATGCCAGCAAATTTGGAAAACCCAGCAGTGGCCACAGGACTTGAAAAAGTCAGTTTTCATTTCAATCCCAAAGAAAGGCAATGCTAAAGAATGTTCAAACTACAGCACAAATGCACTCATCTCACATGCTAGCAAAGTAATGCTCAAAATTCTCCAAGCCAGGCTTCAACAGTACATGAACCAAGAACTTTCAGATTTTTCAGCTGGATTTAGAAAATGCAGAGGAACCAGAGGTCAAGTTGCCAACATATGTTGGATCATAGAAAAAGCAAGGGAATTCCAGGAAAACATCTACCTCTCCTTCATTGAGTATGCTAAAGCCCTTGACTGTGTGAATCACAGCAACCTGGAAAATTCTTAAAGAGGTGAAAATACCAGACTACATTACCTACTCCCTTAGAAACCTGTATGCAGGCCAAGATGAGACAGAACCAGACATGGAACAATAGACTGGGTCAAAATTAGGAAAGGATTACATCAAGGCTGTATATTGTCACCTGCTTATTTAACTTATATGCAGAGTACATCATGCAAAATGCCAGGCTGGATGAAGCACAAGCTGGAATCAAGACTGTCAGGAGAAATATCAATAGCCTCAGACACACAAAAGATATCACCCTTATAGCAGAAAGAAAAGAACTAGAGAGCCTCTTGATGAAAATGAAAGAGGAGAGTGAAAAAGTTGGCTTAAAACTCAATATTCAGAAGAGTAAAATCATTGCATCCAGTCCCATCATTTTATGGCAAATATATAAGGAAACAATGGAAACAGTGACACACTTTATTTTGAGGGGGCTCCAAAATCACTGCAGATAGTGACTGCAGCCATGAAATTAGACATTTGCTCCTTAGAAGAAAAGGTATGACCAACCTAGACAGCATAATAAAAAGCAGAGACATTACTTTGCCAAAAAATGTCTGTCTAGTCAAAGCTATGTTTTTTCCAGTAGTCATGTATAGTTGTGAGAGTTGGACTACAAAGAAAGCTAAGTGCTGAAAAATTGATGCTTTTGAATGTGGTGTTGGAGAAGACTCTTGAGAGTCCCTTGGACTGCAAAGAGATCCAACCAGTTCATTCTTAAGGAAAGCAGTCCTGAATATTCACTGGAAGGACTGATGTTGAAGCTGAAACTCCAATACTTTGGCCATCTGATGTGAAGAACTGACTCACTGCAAAAGACCCTGATGCTGGGAAATGTTGAAGGCAGGAGGAGAAAGGGACGATAGAGGATGAGATGGTTGGATGGCATCACCGACTCAATGGATTTGTATTTTAGCAAGCTTTGGGAGTTGGTGATGCCTGCTGCATGCAGTCCATGAGGTTACAAAAAGTCGGACATGATTGAGTGACTGAACTAAACTGATGTATTTGATGTGGCAGTTATCCGATTTAAAATGTAACAGTTATTTCACATATTTAATTATAAGAAATTCTGTAATCAGCCTTACCTTGACACTTTTTTAATATAAATTTATTTATTTTAATTGGAGGCCAATTACTTTACACTACATTGACACTTTTAAACATCAGTTATAATGATGTTTGGACACTCACAGATTTACCAGAAGAAAGGGGTTGAATAAGCTGATGAGAGAATAGAATGGTTAAAGTATAGAAGTCAGGAAATTTTACTTCTAGTTTCATTTTTGCCCCTAATTAACTGTAGTCAGAAATTCTATGTTTTAGGCTTTTCTCACACTGTCCATTTCTTTAAAAGATTTTCTAACCACAATCCTGATATACATAAATATGCAATTATTATAGACACTTAAGTCACCTGAAAACAGATAAAAATAATCAGAGCATAAATTTCCTTTTTCTCCAGAAAATGGTTATGAAGTAATTATGAAATTGTTATGAAAATAATTATAGCATATATACTTGCTTTGATCATATGTGGCAAATTCAAATATATGCATAGCACTTTAATATAGAAATAAAACTATCTTGATATATTATTAAGATGTATGGTAATTGCTATCAAATTTTCTTTATCTTTAAGCAAGCCAAATATTTAGATCAGCCAAATACTTCTGAATGGGGATTACTAAATCTACGATTAAAATTATCTTAATCAGATTCATAATTTGTGAAGAAATGCTTAATTTTTCATCTCATTTCCTAGCTAACTTAAAATGACAAAACCTTATTTCTCCCTTTTACTGCTTTAATTTGGGTTACAATTTTAGACTTAGATACTTTTAGTGTATTAGCTTATACAGAGAGCAAAGGTAACAGAGAAGATGAAGAGAGCATCTCTCAAGTGCTAAAAAAATGTGAGGAGAAAGAAAGAGAAGAGCAGTGAATTAGTTATGGGAATGAGCAGGTGATGGCAAGTCTGCAGGTAATGTCCCAAAATATAATCAGTATTTTCAAAAAGTATCTATAGTATATACAGCATTATATTAGTAATCGTCCAGCCTTCAAAATTGCTCACCTGAGTTGAGGGACCACAGTGATGTTAAATTGTGACTGGTTATTTTGTTTCTGGATTGAAAACTTAACAATAATAAACAATTTCCATGTGGTTGAAATTTGTTTCTATTCTTAAACTTTGTGTTTGCATTTCAACATGTCCTGAGTCATCAGTCCTACTTCCATCTTCATTATCCTGTGTAGTTTCAATATTAAACACTAGGAGATCTGAACTGAGCTGCTGCCTTGTAATTGCTTTTAACATTTTTGTTGAGGGGGTGTACTTTTTCACTCCAACTATAAACTCCGTAGGGGTAGGATCTATGTTTTTATTTCTCTGACATCCTTTCACAGAAATTAATAAAGTTTATTACACATTAAGAACAAAAGGTTAAATTAATGCTGTTGGCTATTTTTAAGACATTTTCTTGGTCAACATTTTTGTTTATTGCATTTTTATCAATATATCAAATATTAGGATTCTGTAGGAATTCTGACAAATTGGGCTTGCAGGAGCTGACCAAGTGTCTTTTTTTTTTTTTTTTTAAGTTTGGTTCAGAAGTTTGTTAAAATTCAGAATCCTAAATCTCAATTGAAATGAGTAAGTTAAATTATCTGATAGTAGATACTGAGTAACTACATTTTTAACAAGCTCCCCAGAGGATTCTTAGGCACAGTGAAGTCCAATATCCTATTTGCACTATGAGGAAAGAGAATTGCTTCAGGAATAGCTCATTTAACTAGTGTCTCTGAAAATGATTTGCCCCCCACACTCCATTAAAATCAACATAATACTGGAAGTCCTAGACAGAGCAATTAGGAAGAAAAAGAAATAAAATTAATCACAATTAGAAAGGAAGAAGAAAAATTATTTGTGTTTGCAGACAACATGCTCTTAAATGTAGAGAAACCTAAAGACTCTTGCAAAACAAAACAAAACAAACAAACAAAAAAACAACTGGTAGAACTAATCAACAAATTCAGTAAAGTTGCAGGATACAAAATTAATATATAAAAGTCCTTTGTTTCTACACTAACAAAAGCTACCTAAAAAATAAATTAAGAAATAATTCCACTACAAAAGTATCAAAAAGAATAAAACACTTAGGGATAAATTTAATCAAGGAGATGAAAGATTAATAAAGTGAGAATTATAAAACATTGGTGAAACAAATTAAAGACAAAGAAATGGAAGGACATCCCATGTTCATAGATTGGAAAAAATCAATACTGTTAAAATGCCAATAAAACCCAAAGCTACCTACAAATTCAGTACAATCTCTATCAAAATCCCAGTGGAATTTTTCAACAGGAATAGAAAAAAATTCTAAAATTCATATGGAACTACAAAAGACCTCAAATAGCCAAAGAGATCTAAAGAAATAACAAAACCTGGAGGCAACACACATCCTGATTTGAAAATACACTACAAAGCAACATCAATTAAAACAGCATAGGTTTTGGCATAAACAGACTTATAGGCCAATGAAACAGAATGGAGAGCCAAGAAAACAAATTCGCCCATATATGGGTAACTAATCTTTGACAAGGCTGCCAACAACCTAGATTGGGAAAAGGATAGCCTCTTTAACAATGGTGTTGGAAAAACTGGATATCTTCCTGCAAAATAATGAAACTGGACCTTATGCCATACACAAAAATCAAGCCACAAGGGATTAAACATTTTAATGAAAACCTGAAACTATAAAATTCCTAGCATGAAACACGGAGGAAAAGCTTCATGGCAATGGTCTTGGCAATAATTTCGTGGATATAATACCAAAACATCAGCAAAACCTAAAAATAGACAGGTGGGAATACATTAAACTAAAAAGTGTCTACATAGCAAAGGAAACAAGACTCAAAAGACAACCTATGTAAGGGAAAAAATATTTATAAACCATCTATCTGATGAGGGTTAATAGTCAAGGCTATGGTTTTTCCAGTAGTTATGTATGGATGTGAGAGTTAGACTGTGAAGAAGGCTGAGCGCCAAAGATTTGATGCTTTTGAACTGTGGTGTTGGAGAAGACTTTTCAGAGTACCTTGGACTGCAAAGAGATCCAACCAGTCCATTCTGAAGGAGATCAGCCCTGGGATTTCTTTGGAAGTTCAGTTCAGTCACTCAGTCGTGTCCGACTCTTTGTGACCCCATGAATCGCAGCACGCCAGGCCTCCCTGTCCATCACCAACTCCCGGAGTTCACTCAGACTAACGTCCATCGAGTCCATGATGCCATCCAGCCATCTCATCCTCTGTCGTCCCCTTCTCCTCCTGCCCCCAATCCCTCCCAGCATCAGAGTTTTTTCCAGTGAGTCAACTCTTCTCAAGAGGTGGCCAAAGTACTGGAGTTTCAGCTTTAGCATCATTCCTTCCAAAGAAATCCCAGGGCTGATCTCCTTCGGGATGGACTGGTTGGATCTCCTTGAAGTCCAAGGGACTCTCAAGAGTCTTCTCCAACACCATGGTTCAAAAGCATCAATGCTTCGGCCCTCAGCCTTCTTCACAGTCCAACTCTCACATTCATACATGACCACAGGAAAAACCATAGCCGTGACTAGACGGACCTTAGTCCGCAAAGTTAATGTCTCTGCTTTTGAATATACTATCTAGGATGGTCATAACTTTTCTTCCAAGGAGTAAGCATCTTTTAATTTCATGGCTGCAGTCACCATCTGCAGTGATTTTGGAGCCCCAAAATATAAACTCTGACACTGTTTCCACTGTTTCCCCATCTATTTCCCATGAAGTGATGGGACCGGATGCCATGATCTTCATTTTCTGAATGTTGAGCTTTAAGTCAACTTTTTCACTCTCCTCTTTCACTTTCATCAAGAGGCTTTTTAGTTCCTCTTCACTTTCTGCCATAAGGATGGTGTCATCTGCATATCTGAGGTTATTGATATTTCTCCCGGCAATCTTGATTCCAGCTTGTGTTTCTTCCAGTCCAGCGTTTCTCATGATGTACTCTGCATAGAAGTTAAATAAGCAGGGTGACAATATACAGCCTTGACGTACTCCTTTTCCTATTTGGAACCAGTCTGTTGTTCCATGTCCAGTTCTAACTGTTGCTTCCTGACATGCATACAGATTTCTCAAGAGGCAGGTCAGGTGGTCTGGTATTCCCATCTCTAAGAATTTTCCACAGTTTATTGTAATCCACACAGTCAAAGGCTTTGGCATAGTCAATAAAGCAGAAATAGATGTTTTTCTGGAACTCTCTTGCTTTTTCCATGATCCAGTGGATGTTGGCAATTTGATCTCTGGTTCCTCTGCCTTTTCTAAAACCAGCTTGAACGTCAGGGAGTTCACGGTTCACATATTGCTGAAGCCTGGCTTGGAGAATTTTGAGCATTACTTTACTAGCATGTGAGATGAGTGCAATTGTGTGGTAGTTTGAACATTCTTTGGCATTGCCTTTCTTTGGAATTGGAATGAAAACTGACCTTTTCCAGTCCTGTGGCCACTGCTGAGTTTTCCAAATTTGCTGGCATATTGAGTGCAGCATTTTCACAGCATTATCTTTCAGGATTTGAAACAGCTCAACTGGAATTCCATTACCTCCACTAGCTTTGTTCATAGTGATGCTTTCTAAGGCCCACTTGACTTCACATTCCAAGATGTCTGGTTCTAGATTAGTGATCACATCATCATGACTATCTGGGTCATGAAGATCTTTTTTGTATAGTTCTTCTGTGTATTCTTGCCACCTCTTCTTAATATCTTCTGCTTCTGTTAGGTCCATACCATTTCTGTCCTTTATTGAGCCCATCTTTGCATGAAATGTTCCCTTGGTATCTCTAATTTTCTCGAAGAGATCTCTAGTCTTTCCCAATCTTTGGAAGGAATGATGGTAAAGCTGAAACTCCAGTACTTTGGCCACCTCATGCGAAGAGTTGACTCATTGGAAAAGACTCTGATGCTGGGAGGGATTGGGGGCAGGAGGAGAAGGGGCCGACAGAGGATGAGATGACTGGATGGCATCACTGACTCTATGGACGTGAGTCTGAGTGAACTCCGGGAGTTAGTCATGGACAGGGAGGCCTGGCATGCTGCGATTCATGGGGTTGCAAAGAGTCGGACATGACTGAGCGACTGAACTGAACTGAATATCTAAACTATATAAGTGACTCACATGTCAATAGCAAAAAAACAACCTAATTTAAAAATGGGCAAAGAGCTTAAATAGACATTTCATCAAAGGAGACATACAAATGGCCAACATGTATATAAAAAGGTGCTCAACATCACTAACCATCAGGGAAATATAAATCAAACTCACACTGTAAAGTAAAATAAAATATAATATAATCTGAAAAAAAATTTTAAAAAGTAAAGGAATGATGTTGAACAAAATAAAAATAAAAATATAATTCAAAAAATAAATAATTAACTCACAATGAGCTATTTCAAATCTGTTAGAAGGACAATTATGATAGAGAGAACAACAACAACAAAAGTGATAACAAATGTTGATGAGGATGTGAAAAAATCGGAACTTTTGTACAATGTTGGTGGAGATGTAAAATGGTGTAGCTGTTACAGAAAACAGTCTAGAACTTCCCCCTGAAAATTAATAATAGAACTACCACATGATCCAGCAATTCTACTTCTGGATATATATCATTAAAAAAAAATTGAAATTACTTTCTTGTGGAGGGATCTTCACTACAGTGTTCATTGCATCATTAGTCACAATATCTAAGAAACGAAAACAACCTAAGTGTCCACTGATGGATTAAAGCATAAAGACAATGTGGTATATACAATACAACAGAGTATTATTGTAGTACAGTATTACTGTGTTGTATTATGTATAGACACACATTAGAGTATTATTCACCTTAGAGAAATTGGGCTTTATATAACAACATGAGTAAATCAGGAGCACATCATGCTAAGTTAAATAAGCTAGTAACAAAAGGACAAAAACTATTATTTCAAATTTATGAGGTACAAAAACAATCAAACTCATAAAAATAGGGTAGAATGGTATTTGGAAAGGCAGAGGAACCAGAGATCAAATTGCCAACATCTGCTGGATCATGGAAAAAGCAAGAGAATTCCAGAAAAACATCTATTTCTGCTTTATTGACTATGCCAAAGCCTGTGACTGTGTGGATCACAATAAACTGTGAAAAATTCTGAAAGAGATGGGAATACCAGACAACCTAACCTGCCTCTTGAGAAATCTGTATGCATGTCAGGAAGCAACAATTAGAACTGGACATGGAACAACAGACTGGTCTCAAATAGGAAAAGGAGTACATCAAGGCTGTATATTGTCACCCTGCTTATTTAACTTCTATGCAGAGTACATCGTGAGAAACGCTGGACTGGAAGAAACACAAGCTGGAATCAAGATTGCCGGGAGAAATATCAATAACCTCAGATATGCAGATGACACCACCCTGATGGCACAAAGTGAAGAGGAACTAAAAAGCCTCTTGATGAAAGTGAAAGTGGAGAGTGAAAAAGCTGGCTTAAAGCTCAACATTCAGAAAACGAAGATCGTGGCATCTGGTCCCATCACTTCATGGGAAATAGATGGGGAAACAGTGGAAACAGTGTCAGGCTTTATTTTGGGGGGCTCCAAAATCACTGCAGATGGTGACTACAGCCATGAAATTAAAAGATGCTTACTCCTTGGAAGAAAAGTTATGACCATCCTAGATAGCATATTCAAAAGCAGAGACATTAACTTTGCGGACTAAGGTCTGTCTAGTCACGGCTATGGTTTTTCCTGTGGTCATGTATGAATGTGAGAGTTGGACTGTGAAGAAGGCTGAGTACAGAAGAATTGATGCGTTTGAACTGTGGTGTTGGAGAAGACTCTTGAGAGTCCCTTGGACTGCAAGGAGATCCAACCAGTCCATCCCGAAGGAGATCAGCCCTGGGATTTCTTTGGAAGGAATGATGCTAAAGCTGAAACTCCAGTACTTTGGCCACCTCATGCGAAGAGTTGACTCATTGGAATAGACTCTGATGCTGGGAGGGATTGGGGGCAGGAGGAGAAGGGGATGACAGAGGATGAGATGGCTGGATGGCATCACGGACTCGATGGACGTGAGTCTGAGTGAACTCCGGGAGTTGGTGATGGACAGGGAGGCCTGGTGTGCTGCGATTCATGGGGTCACAAAGAGTCGGACAAAACTCAGCAACTGAACTGAACTGAACTGAGGAAATGGAAATGTGCTGTTTAGTGGGTATGTTTTCAATACAAACGAATAGGTTCTCGAGATCTGCTATACAACATTGTGTCTATACTCTATTGTGTACTTAAAAGATAGATCTCAATGTTGTGTTCCTATCACAATAAAAAATAAAATAAAGCTAAAAAATATTTTTTGGAGAAGGTAATGGCACCCCACTCCAGTACTCTTGCCTGGAAAATCCCATGGCAGAGAAGCCCGGTAGGCTGCAGTCTATGGGGTTGCTAAGAGTCGGACATGACTGAGCGACTTCACTTTCACTTTTCAACTTTGTGCATTGGAGAAGGACATGGCAACCCGCTCCAGTATTCTTGCCTGGAGAATCCCAGGGACAGGGGAGCCTGGTGGGCTGCCGTCTGTGGGGTCGCACAGAGTCGGACACGACTGAAGCAACTTAGCAGCAGCAGCAGCAGCAAAAGATTTTTAGAAATCAAAAATCACTAACTCAAATGTATAGTGAAGTGTTGAGTACTGAAGTATCATTCAACCAGACCTTGATTTAAAAAAAAAATCATAGTTTTTATTTTCTCAGTTCAGTTTAGTTCAGTCGATCAGTCGTGTCTGACTCTTTGCGACCCCATGGACTGCAGCTGCCAGGCTTCCCTGGCCATCACCAGTGCCCGGAGCTTAATCAAACTCATATCCATTGAGTCAGTCATGCCATCCAACCAGCTCATCCTCTGTTGTCCCCTTCTCCTCACTCCATCAATCTTTCCCACAATCAGGGTCTTTTCAAAAGAGTCAGTTCTTCCCATCAGGAAGCCAAAATATTGGAGTTTCATGTTCAGCATCAGTCCTTCCAATGAATACTCAGGATTGATCTCCTTTAGTATGGACTGGTTGGATATCCTTGCAGTCCGAGGGACTCTCAAGAGTCTTCTCCAACACCACAGTTCAAAAGCATAAATTCTTCTATGCTCAGCTTTCTTTATAGTCCAAATCTCACATCCATACATGATTACTGGAAAATACCATGGCTTTGACTAGACGGACATTTGTTGGTAAACTAATGCTTCTGCTTTTTAGGATGCTGGCTAGGTTGGTCATAACTTTTCCTCCAAGGAGCAAGCCTCTTTTAATCTCATGGCTTCAGTCACCATCTGCAGTGACTTTAGAGCCCCCCAAAATAAAGTCTGTCACCGTTTCCACTGTTTCCCCATGTATTTGCCATGAAGTGATGGAACCAGATGACATGATCTTAGTTTTCTGAAGGTTGAGTTTTAAGCTAATTTTTTCACTTTTCTCTTTCACTTTCATCAAGTGGCTCTTTAGTTCTTTTTTGCTTTCTGCCATAAGTGTGGTGTCATCTGCATATCTGAGGTTATTGTTATTTTTCCTGGCAAACTTGATTCCAGCTTGTGCTCCATCCAGCCTGGCATTTCACATGATGTACTCTGCATATAAGTTAAATAAGCAGGGTGACAAAATTCAGACTTGATGTACACCTTTTCTTATTTGGAACCAGTCTGTAGTTACACATCCAGTTCTAACTCTTGCTTCTTTACCCGAATATAGATTTCTCAGGAGGCATGTGTGGTGGTCTGGTATTCCCATCTCTTGAAGAATTTTCCACAGCTTGTTATGATCGACACAGTCAAAGGCTTTGGCATAGTCCATAAAGCAAAAGTAGATGTTTTCCTGGAACTCTCTTGCTTTTTTTTAATGGCCAGTGGATGTTGGCAATTTGATCTCTGGTTCCTCTGCATTTTCTAAATCCAGCTCAGACATCTGGAATTTCATGGTTCACGAGCTGTTGAAGCCTAGCTTGGAGAATTTTGAGCATTACTTTGCTAGCATGTGATATGAGTGCAAATGTGTGGCAGTTTGAGAATTCTTTGGCATTGTCTTTCTTTGGGATTAGAATAAAAACTGACTTTTTCCTGTCCTGTGGCCACTGCTAAGTTTTCCAAATTTGCTGGCATATTGAGTGCAGCACTTTCACAGCATCATAATTTAGGATTTGAAATAGCTCAACTGGAATTCCATCACCTCCACTAGTTTGTTCGTGGTGATGCTTCATAATGACCACTTAACATCGCATTCCAGGATGACTGGCTCTAGGTGAGTGATCACACCATCATGATAACCTGAGTCATGACAATTTTTTCTGTATAGTTCCTCTGTGTATCCTTGCCACCACTTCTTAAAATTGTCTGCTTTTGTTAGGTCCATGCCATTTCTGTTCTTTATTGTGCCCATCTTTGCATGAAATGTTCTCTTGGTATCTCTAATTTTCTTGAAGAGATCTCTAGCCTTTCCCATTCTATTGTTTTCCTCTATTTCTTTGCATTGATCACTGAGAAAGGTTGTCTTATCTCTCCTTGCTATTCTTTGGAACTCTGCATTCAAATGGGTATATTTTCCTTTACTCCTATGCCTTTCATTTCTCTTCTTTACACAGCTATTTGTAAGGCCTCTTCAGACCTTTTTGCATTTCTTTTTCTTGGGGATGGTCTTTATCCCTGTCTCCTGTACAATGTTATGAACCTCCATCCATAGTCCTTCAGGCACTCTGTCTATCAGATCTTATTCCTTGAATCAATTTGTCACTTCCACTGTATAATCATGAGGGATTTGATTTAGGTCATATCTGAATGGTCTAGTGGTTTTCCCTACTTTCTTCAATTTAAGTCTGAATTTGGTAATAAGGATTTCATAATCTGAGCCACAGTCAGCTTCTGGTCTTGTTTTTGCTGACTGTATAGAGCTTCTCCATCTTTGGCTGTAAAGAATATAATCAATCTGATTTTTGTATTAACCATCTGGTGATGTCCATATGTAGAGTCTTCTCCTGTGTTGTTGGGAGACGGTGTTTGCAATGACCAGTGCGTTCTCTTGGCAAAAGTATTTTAGCCTTTGCCCTGCTTCATTCTATACTCCAAGGTCAAATTTGCCTGTTACTCCACGTATTTCTTGACTTCTTACTTTTGTATTCCACTCCCCTATAATGAAAAGGGCATATTTTGGGGGGTATTAGCTCTAGAAGTTCTTGTAGGTCTTCATAGAACTGTTCAACTTCAGCTTCTTCAGCATTGCTTATCGGGGCATAGACTTGGAATATTCTGAAATTGAATTGTTTGCCTTGAAAGGAACAGAGATCATTCTCTCCTCTTTGAGACTGCATTCCCAACTCTTGTTAACTCTGATGGCTGCTCCATATCTTCTAAGAGATTCTTGCCCACAGTAGATATAAAGGTCATCTGAGTTAAATTGATCCATTCCAGTCCAGTTTAGTTCACTGATTCCTAAAATATCAATGTTTACTCTTGCCATCTCCTGTTTGACCACTTCCAATTTGCCTTGATTCATAGACCTAACATTCCAGGTTCCTATGCAATATTGCTCTTTAGAGCATCAGACTTTACTTCCATTGCCAGTCACATCCACACCTGCATGTTGTTTTTGCTTTGGCTCCTTCTCTTCATTCTTTCTGGAGTTATTTCTCCACTGATCTCCAGTAGCATATTGGGCACCTACCAACCTGGGGAGTTCATCTTTCAGTGTCCTATTTTTTTGCCTTTTCATACCATTGATAGGTTTCTCAAAGCAAGAATACTGAAGTGGTTTGCCATTCCCTTCTCCAGTGGACCACATTTTGTAAGAACTCTCCACCACGATCCATCCATCTTGGGTGGTCCTACAGGGCATGACTCATAGTTTCACTTAGTTAGACAAGTCTGTGATCCATGTGATAAGATTGGTTAGTTTTCTGTGATTGTGGTTTTCATTCTGTCTGCCCTCTGATGTAAATCTTTAATCAATTTTCTATTGATGGGTGGGGCTGTGTTCTCTCCTTGCTATTTGACCTGAGGCCAAACTACAGTTGGAGAAGGCAATGGCAACCCACTCCAGTACTCTTGCCGGGAAGGTCCCATGGATGGAGGAGCCTGGTAGGCTGCAGTCCATGGAATCGCTAGGAGTCAGACACGACTTCACTTTCATTTTTCACTTTCATGCATTGAAGAAGGCAATGGCAACCCACTCCAGTATTCTTGCCTTGAGAATCCCAGGGACAGGAGAGCCGGGTGGGCTGCCGTCTGTGGGGTCACGCAGAGTTGGACACGACTGAAGCAACTTAGCAAACTGCAGTGGAAGTAATGAAGATAAAGGCGACCTCCTTCAAAATGTACCATGCATGCAGTGCTACACTCAGTGTCTCCATCCCTGTAGCAGGCCACCACGAACCCATGCCTCCACCAGAGTCTCCTGGATACTCACGGGCAAATTTGGGTCAGTCTCTTTTGGGGTCACTGCTCCTTTTTCCTGGGTCCTGGTGCACACAAGATTTTGTTTGTGCCCTTCGAGAATCTGTATCCCCAGTCCTATGTAAGTTCTGGCAACTCGATGGTGGGGTTAATGACAATCTCCTCCAAGAGGGCTTATGCCATACCCAGGTCTGCTGTACCCAGTGTCCCTGTCCCTGCAGCAGTGTACTGCTGACCCATACCTCCACAGGAGACACTCAAACACAGGTCAACACTCAAACTCAAAAACACTGAAACACAAAAACACTCAAACTCAGCCTCTATGCAGTCTCTGGGTCCTGGGTGCAAACAAGGTTTGTTTGAGCTCTCTGAGCATCCTGGTGTGTATGGGGTTTCATTCTAAACGCGATTTCGCCCCTCCTACCATCTTTTTTGGGCTTCTTCTTTGCCCTTGGAGGTGGGGTATCTCCTCAAAATCTCTCCAGCACCATGCAGCCACCACTCCAGCACCATGCAGCTGCAGCTCCAGTGCCAGCTGGAGATGTTTTAATAGCTTTTTTTTTTTTTTCTGGTGTAATGGAACGTTGGAGAATCTGAAGAAAGCAAGTGGAACTTCTTTACAAAATTATTCACAGATGCAAAATACTTCAGTAAATTCTTGGAGGTTAATAAACCCAGACCTCTAAGATAAAGTCCAGATGGTTCTTTTTCTGTCTTTTAAGATCTTCCATAATCTATGCCTAACTTTCCTTTCTTATTTAATTTTATGCTATTCTCCAAAATATATCATTCACTTCAGCCAAACTGAAATCTGCCATTTGAGCACACCATGTTTCAATTCCTGTTTCAAGGCATTGTGTTTGTCCTCCTACCTAGAATTCATTCTTTTCCATATCTGCATCAAAATGCTATCCATCCTTAAGACTGATCTCAAATCGTTCCTACATGAAGCTTTCTACAGTTGCTCTGGTGAAAAGAATTATTTGTCTCTGAATGCCTATTGGTCTTAATGACCAATCAATTTAAACTATTTTTGCCATAAAACTTTCCAAGTGGATCCAGTTTATCTCCCCAACAGTATTGTAAGTCTCTAGTGGGAATCAGCCTCTATTACATCTTCAGAGTGCCAGTTCAATAAACACTTGCTGAATGGAAGAAACAAACAAATATCAACATCTTAGTTAAACAAATATTTGTTGAATGTTACAACAGAATTCAGGCCAAATTAAATAGTTGTGCTGCCCTAAAGTGCTATGTGATCATCTGTTAAACATGTAATTGCTGATTGGAATTGTTATAGCTAATATGATCAACATTCACCAAAAAAGGACATTTAAATGCCACTGTGCTGAAGCAATCTATTAATAGTTTTACAGGGAAAATGTGGACAAAAATATTTAACAGATAGTTTCTATTGACTGAGCTAGCACTGGAATGACCATGAACAAATCACCTATGTTAAAGACCCATTGAAAAAATTGGCAAGGCATTTACTATGGCTCCTGAAGAAACAACAGCAATAGACAGTATGTGAGGAGGGCAACAGTTTCCATTCTGTAAAACAACATTTGAAAGTATGCAAAGGATAAGTCACTTTGACTAACAGTAACAGGCTAAGAAAGATTAGCCAGGAGTAATGAAGCATTCACATCTGATAGCTTCAATAATATGATCACTGGTACTGCTCTCCTTCAGTGCAAAGGCTAGTGGTATGTATTATATCTATACATTGATTTTGGAAATACATATTTTATAATGTTTTCAGTGTAAAGCCTTATGCAGGATACATTTTCAGTAATAACCTGTTCCATCCTAAAACATTAGATAATGAAAACTATTTTATTTAGATTTTCTCACTTTTAGTTACATTTTATTAGATAGTTCTTTTAAAGTCTATTTTAAAAATCTTAATTATCAGTCACTATGGATATACATTTTCACTCTCTTTAATGAAATTATAATCTTAATGGAATGTAATCACCATGAATAAAATATACTCAATGGGTGTATCTTTCATTTTAGCATGGAATAATAAAGATTTTTATGTATGGAAGTGTGTTTTATGTGTACCATTATTTTCCTTTGGAGAGATAAACCACAGACAGCAATACAAAGAAACAGAAAAAAACATAGAAGACTGTGTTTTTGTTTGAAAGCACCAATAAATGTATGCCACTTCATTAGTATCCACAGTGTTCTGGAGTGATTCAAGGACTTCGTTGGTAGCTCAGTTGGTAAAGAATCTGTCTGCAATACAGGAGACCCAGGTTTGATCCGTGAGTTGGGAAGATCCCCTGGAGAATGGAATGGCTGCCAACTCCAGTATTCTGGCCTGGAGAATTTCTTGGACTGTATAGTCCATGGGGTCACAAAGAGTTGGACCTGACTGAGTGACTTTAATTCATTTATTCTGGAGTGATTTAAATAAAAATGAGTTTCCAACTATGACTTTATCAGTTGTGATGCCCTTAAAAGTTGGTCCACACCAAATGTTACACATAATCAATATCATCGGGATAGGACCTGAAATTTCATGTAATTTTTAATTGTTATCATAACTTTAGCTGATTTTCCTAGGATTGCCTTTAGGATATTATCTGGTTGCCAATGTATAGGATTTTTGCATAGAAGAGGTAATTGGTTGGTGCAAAAGTAGTTTTGGTTTTGCATTGTTGAACTTTGGCATTTGATACTGGAATACATTCTTAAATGACTGTGGTTATGCTATACATCATGTAATGCACATTTCTTGCTTTATGATTTTGCTAATGAATTATTACTTTCTGTTTAATTTATATGCATTTTAGACTATTGAAATGATGTCATGAAAAAGCAAATTCAAGCATTTTTCTTATTCTAATTCAAAATGGGTCATAAAGCTGTGGAGACAACTTGCAACATCAACAACGCATTTGGCCCAGGAACTGCTAATGAACGTACAGTTCAGTGGTTGTTCAAGAAGTTTTGCAAAGGAGACAAGAGCCCTGAAGGTGAGGAACACATTGGTCAGCCATCAGAAGTTGATGATGACCAACTGAGAGCATCATTGAAGCTGATCCTCTTACAACTACACAAGAAGTTGCCCAAGAACTCAATGTTGATCATTCTATGGTCATTTGGCATTTGAAGGAAATTAGAAAGGTGAAAAAGATCAAAAAGTGGGTGCATCCTGAGCTGACTGCAAATCAAAAAACTGTCGTTTTGAAGTGTCATCTTCTCTTATTCTACACAATGAACCATTTCTCAATCAGATTGTGGTGTGCAACCAAAAGTGGATGTTATACAAAACCCAGCAATAATCAGCTCGATGGTTGGACTGAGAAGCTCCAAAGCACTTCCCAGCCAAACTTGCACCAATAAAAAAGATTATGGTCTCCGTTTGGTGGTCTGCTGCCCATATGATCCACTACAGCTTTCTGAATCCCTGTGAAACTATTACATCTGAGAGGTATGCTCAGAAAATTGATGAGATGCACCAAAAACTGTAACAACTGCAGCTGGCACTGGTCCACAAAAAGGGTTCAATTCTTCTCCATGACATGTGTGTGCATGTCACACAACCAAAGTTTCAAAAGTTCAATGAATTGGGCTACAAAGTTTTACCTCATCTGCCATATTCATCTGACCTCTCATAAACTGACTACCACTTATTCAAGCATCTTGACAACTTTTTTGCAGGTAAAATGCTTCCATAACCAGAAGGACATAGAAAATTCTTTCCAAGAGTTCATCAAATCTCAAAGCATGGATTTTTTTTTTTTTTTTTGCTACAGGAATAAATGAACATTTCTTACTGAAAAAATGTGTTGATTGTAATGGTTCCTATTTTGATTAATAAAGATGCATCTGAGCCTAGTTATAATGATTTAAAATTCAGAGTCCAAAACTGCTGTTACTTTTGCACCAACCTAATAACAGCCCACTGATTCTGATTTGGTATCCTTCTAATCAGTTGCCAAAGAACAAAAATAAGCAAAACAAATAACAGCACGTATTAAATTCGTATAATTGGGTGGTCTCCTAGTATTTATTTATGAAATCTATTTATTGGAAAGTTACATGGCTCAAAATAGCTTGGAGTTAAAACTCC
Organism: Capricornis sumatraensis; assembly: GCF_032405125.1. Lineage (NCBI taxonomy): Eukaryota > Metazoa > Chordata > Mammalia > Artiodactyla > Bovidae > Capricornis > Capricornis sumatraensis. Next base: position 23,031,207 of record NC_091092.1, on the reverse strand, counting down.
CCTCCAGGTCCTCCCCACCATTCTATGGAAAACAAAGAACTCTCTCACCGTGCCCCCCCCCCCCGACCCCCGCCAAAAGAAATGGACATTAAGGTTGATTATGCCCAGCTCTCAGCTGGTCCAGCCTCTGAAAGGCTGATCTCCAAAATTCCTTGCCTTAGTCATTTAAGAGATAACTACTCTGAACAACCTTGGAGAAGAACAGGCCCCCTTAAGACAGTAACTTATCAATAATTACCTTAAACATAAATGGGTTGAATGTCTCAACCAAAAAACAAAGACTGGCTGAATGGATACAAAAACAAGACCCCTATATATGTTGTCTACAAGAGACCCAGCTCAAAACAGGGGACACTTACAGACTGAAAGTGAAGGGCTGGAGAAAGATTTCCCATGAAAATAGAGACCAAAAGAAAGCAGGAGTAGCAATACTCATATCAGATAAAATAAACTTTAAAACAAAGGCTGTGAAAAGAGACAAAGAAGGACACTACATCATGATCAAAGGATCAATTCAAGAAGAAGATATAACAATTATAAATATATATGCACCCAATGTAGGAGCAACACAATATGTAAGATAAATGCTAACAAGTATAAAAGGGGAAATTAACAATAACACAATAATAGTGGGAGACTTCAATACCTTACTCACACCTATGGATAGATCAACTAAACAGAAAATTAATAAGGAAACACAAATTTTAAATGATACAATAGACTAGTTAGACTTAATTAATATCTATAGGACATTTCACCCCAAAACAATGATTTTCACCTTTTTCTCAAGCGCACATGGAACCTTCTCCAGGATAGATCACATCCTAGGCCATATATCTAGCCTTGATAAATTCAAAAAAATTGAAATCATTCCAATCATCTTTTCTGACCACAATGCAGTAACATTAGATCTCAATTACAGGAGAAAAGCTATTAAACATTCCAACCTATGGAGGCTGAACAACACGCTGCTGAATAACCAACAAATCACAGAAGAAATGAAAAAAGAAATCAAAATATGCATAGAAATGAATGAAAATGAAAACACAACAACCCAAAATCTGTGGGATACTGTAAAAGCAGTGCTAAGGGGAAAGTTCATAGCAATACAGGCATACCTCAAGAAACAAGAAAAAAGTCAAATAAATAACTTAACTCTACACCTAAAGCAACTAGAAAAGGAAGAACCCCAGGGTTATTAGAAGGAAAGAAATCTTAAAAATTAGGGCACGAATAAATGCAAAAGAAACAAAAGAGACCATAGCAAAAATCAACAAGGCCAAAAGCTGGTTCTTTGAAAGGATAAATAAAATTGACAAAGCATTGGCCAGACTCATCAAGAAACAAAGGGAGAAAAATCAAATCAATAAAATTAGAAATGAAAATGGAGGGATCACAACAGATAACACAGAAATACAAAAGATCATAAGAGACTACTATCAGCAATTATATGCCAATAAAATGGACAACTTGGAAGAAATGGACAAATTCTGAGAAAAGTACAACTTTCCAAACCTGAACCAGGAAGAAATAGAAAATCTTAACAGACCCATCACAAGCACAGAAATTGAAACTGTAATCAGAAATCTTCCAGCAAACAAAAGCCCAGGTCCAGATGGCTTCACAGCTGAATTCTACCAAAACTTTAGAGAAGAGCTAACACCTATCCTACTCAAACTCTTCCAGAAAATTGCAGAGGAAGGTAAACTTCCAAACATTCTTTGAAGCCACCATCACCCTAATACCAAAACCTGACAAAGATGCCACAAAAAAAGAACACTACAGGCCAATATCACTGATGAACATTGATGCAAAAATCCTCAACAAAATTCTAGCAATCAGAATCCAACAACACATTATAAAGATCACACATCATGACCAAGTGGGTTTTATCCCAGGGATGCAAGGATTCTTCAATATCTGCAAATCAATCAATGTAATTCACCACATTAAGAAATTGAAAAATAAAATCCATAAGATTATCTCAATAGATGCAGAGAAAGCCTTTGACAATATTCAACATCCATTTATGATAAAAACTCTCCAGAAAGCAGGAATAGAAGGAACACACCTCAACATAATAAAAGCTATATATGACAAACCCACAGCAAACATTATCCTCTATGGTGAAAAATTGAAAGCATTTCCCCTAAAGTGAGAAACAAGACAAGGGTGCCCACTTTCACTATTACTATCCAACATAGTTATGGAAGTTTTGGCCACAGCAATCAGAGCAGAAAAAGAAATAAAAGGAATCCAAATTGGAAAAGAAAAAGTAAAACTCTCACTGTTTGCAGATGACATGATCCTCTACATAGAAAACCCTAAAGACTCCACCAGAAAATTACTAGATCTAATCAATGAATATAGTAAAGTTGTAGGATATAAAATCAACACACAGAAATCCCTTGCATTCCTATACACTAATAATGAGAAAATAGAAAGATAAATTAAGGAAACAATTCCATTCACCATTGCAATAAAAAGAATAAAATATTTAGGAATATATCTACCTAAAGAAACTAAAGACCTATATATAGAAAACTATAAAACACTGGTGAAAGAAATCAAAGAGGACACTAATAGATGGAGAAATATACCATGTTCATGGATCGGAAGAATCAATATAGTAAAACCAAGTATACTACCCAAAGCAATTTACAGATTCAGTGCAATGCCTATCAAGCTACCAACGGTATTTTTCACAGAGCTAGAACAAATAATTTCATAATTTGTATGGAAATACAACAAACCTTGAATAGTCAAAGCAATCTTGAGAAAGAAGAATGGAACTGGAGGACTCAACCTGCCTGACTTCAGGCTCTACTACAAAGCCACAGTCATCAAGACAGTATGGTACTGGCACAAAGACAGAAATATAGATCCATGGAACAAAATAGAAAGCCCAGAGATAAATCCACTCACCTATGGACACCTTATCTTTGACAAAGGAGGCAAGAATATACAATGGATTAAAGACAATCTCTTTAACAAGTGGTGCTGGGAAAACTGGTCAACCACTTGTAAAAGAATGAAACTAGATCACTTTCTAACACCATACACAAACATAAACTCAAAATGGATTAAAGATCTAAATGTAAGACCAGAAACTATAAAACTCCTAGAGGAGAACAAAGGCAAAACACTCTCTGACATACATCACAGCAGGATCATCTATGACCCACCTCCCAGAATATTGGAAATAAAAGCAAAAATAAACAAATGGGACCTAATTAAACTTCAAAGCTTCTGCACAACAAAGGAAACTCTAAGCAAGGTGAAAAGACAGCCTTCAGAATGGGAGAAAATAATAGCAAATGAAGCAAATGACAAAGAACTAATCTCAAAAATATACAAGCAACTCCTGCAGCTCAATTCCAGAAAAATAAACGACCCAATCAAAAAATGGGCCAAAGAACTAAACAGACATTTCTCCAAAGAAGACATACAGATGGCTAACAAACACATGAAAAGATGCTCAACATCACTCATTATCAGAGAAATGCAAATCAAAACCACAGTGAGGTACCATTTCATGCCAGTCAGAATGGCTGCAATCCAAAAGTCTACAAGCGATAAATGCTGGAGAGGGTGTGGAGAAAAGGGAACCCTCTTACACTGTTGGTGGGAATGCAAACTAGTACAGCCACTATGGAGAACAGTGTGGGGATTCCTTAAAAAACTGGAAATAGAACTGCCTTATGACCCAGTAATCCCACTGCTGGGCATACACACTGAGGAAACCAGAACTGAAAGAGACACGTGTACCCCAATGTTCATTGCATCACTGTTTACAATAGCCAGGATATGGAAGCAACCTAGATGTCCATCAGCAGATGAATGGATAAGAAAGCTGTGGTACATGTACACAATGGAGTATTACTCAGCCATTAAAAAAAATACATTTGAATCAGTTCTAATGAGGTGGATGAAACTGGAGCCGATTATACAGAGTGAAGCAAGCCAGAAAGAAAAACAGCAATACAGTATACTAACGCATATATATGGAATTTAAAAAAATGGTAACAATAACACTGTATGCAAGACAGCAAAAGAGACACAGATGTATGGAACAATTTTTGGACTCTGTGGGAGAGAGCGAGGGTGGGATGATTTGGGAGAATGGCATTGAAACGTGTAATATCATATATGAAATGAATAGGCAGTCCAGTTTCGATGCATGATACTGGATGCTTGGGGCTGGTGCACTGAGATGACCCAGAGGGATGGTACGGGGAGGGAGGAGGAGAGGGGTGTTCAGGATGAGGAACACGTGTATACCTGTGGTGGATTCATGTTGATGTATGGCAAAACAAATACAATATTGTAAAGTAATTAACCTCCAATTAAAATAAATAATTTTTTTTAAATTTCCAAATGCAGAAGGAAACTGAGTTTTGTCTTCAAATATCAGAAATAACAACTATAGGTGTGTAATCATAATGTTTAAAGAAACATGGTCCTAACATATTGCCAGATCCTTGGATAGAAAGGAGCCCCAAATGTCTCAAATATTAAATACATTTTAACTAATGTTAACTTAAATGTATACACAATACCACACTGTTAAGAATGAGTTGTGAAGACCATGGTGCCTCACTCTCAGTAAATAGGCTGTGCCTAGCAAGGATTTAAAATCAACCAACGAAAGTTCCATTAGAAATTAGGAATATTATGAAACATTGCACTATATTTAAATTAGGTGTTAACATGCTCTAAAAATGTTGTTAGTTTAACAAAGCAATTGAATAACTTGTGTAGTTTTGTATGGTACATTTTAACCCATAGACAAAGAGATTTAATCTTAAACTTTCTATAAACAACAATAAAATTGTAGTTTGTTCCTTATTCTTTCCTTTGAAGTAGCAGTTTCTACTCAGTAATGCGGTGTGAAATTAAGTCAAGCAAGCCTAACTCTGAACTTTATAAAGCCACATAATGTTGTCTTGAAAGAAGATAAGCAACAACAACAGATATCCAATAACATAGTACCCAGAGAAAGACGTGAACATTCTTTGCATTCAAAAATTTTCCTGAGAACATGAGAAAATACATGTATTTAGTGCTTGGCACAGAGTAAATATCTATAAAAGATGCTGATTATTTTTAATGTGTGCTATTGTTGCCTTTTCAAAGCTATCTGCTATTAATCTCCCCTTTGAAAGCCCTCCTGCAGCTGCACTAGCCTTGCTGTGTTTTAACATATGAAGCACACTCCATTTCAAGGCTCTTGAAATCGCCGTTCTGTCTTTCTGGAAACTGCTCCCTGTAAATACTCACATACCTTACTTCCTACTTTATGAGAAAAGATATTACAGTAAGCTTCATTATTTAAGATTTCTCTTATGCATAAATATTCCCCAAGCATATTCCATATTACATGTGGATTTGTGTTGAGGATAAAGACACACAATGCATTTGGTTTGGACCCATCTGGATTGTTTTGTGAAGAGAACAAATAAACCATCATGTGTCCATTTTCACTAAGGGCATGGGGCCTCTGTACCTGAAGTATATAGTCTACTAGCTGAATAGCCAGATCCCCAGAGGACAAAATGGCATCATGGTTAAAGGATGACTGGAAAGTCACCTCTGTGGCCATGAGGATATGCATGTGATCTTAAAGTCACTGTAATAAGCAACAGGCAGGGCATATTTTTGATTTCACCACTTAAATTAAGAATGTTTGAAACATTAATCAATGGATTGTGTGGGGACATGTGGTATTGATTTGAGTAAAAAAAAATATGAATGGAGGTTATGGACTCCCATGAGGCACAGCAGCAGTAACCTCTCACTTGCTTTGAATTCTGTGTCAGACATCCTCATGACTGCCCTTTCACTTTGTTTAGATCTCTGCTCAAATGTTACCTCATCAGAAAGGCCTTCCCTATCTGAAGTAGGATCCTTTCTTCTCTCTCTTCCTTCTAATTTTTTTTTCTTCATACTACTTACAACTACTAAAGTACTATATTTGGTTTATTTTTATTGTTTCTATCCTTATTAGAATGTATACTCTATGAAAACATATTTTCTGTTTTGATCCTGATTTATCTCCAGTATGTAGAAGTGTACCTGACACACAATGGTGCTCAATATTTGTGGAATGAATTATTAATGAATTCTAAGTCTTATTCATTCAATCCCCCCTTCTTCAGGCTATCGCAATTTACAGTGACATCATCCTTGTTGTTCCCGAGGGACACCTCACTTGAAAATCAAAAAGGTGTAAAATGGAGGGAATTTTGTTGCTTGTCTAACAGAGTAATACTGCCAAAGATACACAAAATCATATATCATACAAATAACAAATTACACAAAAACATATAGGGTGAGGGTATGATCCCAATTGCTGCCAATTCCTTAAAACTAAACATCCCTGTGAATCTTCAGCTTTGTTGTTCTGGGCCAATACACAGGTCATCAGGATTTTATTCAATGTTCTCAAGCACAATGAAGAGATAACCACATTTATCTTAGCAAATGCAGTTGAACAACTTTATACTCCTGGGTACTTACACAATCATCTCTTTATCAGCAGTATGTATGTATGTATGTATATATATATATATATATATATATATATATATATATATATAACCGTATAACAATATTCTGTCACATAAAATCATGATCATAATACACTGTCAAAATAGTTTAATATTTTGAATTCTAAGGATGATATAAGAAAAGAAAGGCCATTGAGCAAGCTTGTTATGGGAAGCAAAGATGCAGAGTTAGTACATAACTAGGGCAAAAAGAGTCATACATGACTGAGCGACTGAACTGAGGGCAAAAAGGAGATGATAATTGAGCCTAGGCCTCTGATGACATGCATGCTGATACGTGCATACTCACAGTGTGGGACCATGATACAGAGCTGCTCCTAAATGAAATACAAACTTAAAATTCAATTACAAAGAATGTATTTGAGTTTTAAAATCCCCTAGCCAATGTATTAATATAACTTTAATATCTTGGCTTTACTATCTGTTTTAGATTTAATTATAGGTTATTCAACTATATTATATTTTAGTAAACTAGTCCATTCTCTAGTTCCTGCAATATTTGTAGAAAGCAGGATGACTTAAGAACCCTTATTTTTGCCCAAGTGTTAGAACTCACCTTGTGTTCTCCACACTGACTGCTGTTTTTGTTTGTTATTTAACCACAAGAGTTCTACTGAGGGGACAGTACGTTGCTGCCAATTTTGCAGGATCTTTTCCTCCTGCTCCCCAATTTTGCTTAAAAAGAAGCATTAGAGAAGTGGGAAATAAGAAAGTTCCTTATCAAATTTTCTTTACCCAAGATGAAGTAATTCAGAATGGGTAATTATAGATTAATAAATCATCATTTTCAATTAATTAAGCACTCAATTTACCTCTTCTCTTCAGCTTAAAATATTCCTGGCACATCTATAAAACTACTTCCTGTATTTATTTTAGTAAAATATTAACTTTGCACTGTAACCATAGCATATTTAAGGGAACGTTTTTTAGAATATGAACACTGTAAAGAATAAAAGGAGAAATATATTTTTAAGATATTATTTGGTGACACTTTATATTTGACATTTTATCTAGTATTTTCGTTTAGCATCTGAATTACTGTAAATATATTCTCATGCTGGAAAATCAATTTAAGGATGCTCAAAAAAATTTTATCAGGAATTCACAGTGGATAATTTAATTTCCCTAAAACAGTCACTAATTCACATCTGACTCTTGCGACCCCATGGACTGTAGCCTGCCAGGCTCCTCTGTCTATGGGATTTTCCAGGCAAGAATACTGCAGTGGGTAGCCATGCCCTTCTCCAGGGGATCTTCCCAATCCAGGGATCAAACCTGGGTCCCCTGCATTACAAGCAGATTCTTTACCATCTGAACCACAGGGGAAGCCCACACTAATAGATAGTACACAAAATATCCAGATTTCTAAATAAATTAGCATACCTTTATGCTGAACCACTATAAAATTTAAGCCATTTCAAAAATACATTTTTTACTATAACCTTTTACACTGTAATTACATTATCAAAATCATTAGTTGTGTCTACATGTTGAGGAAATAAAATCTGATAATGAAAAAAGGAAAATAAAGTAAAAATATACTAGATTAAGTTATGTTAGACAGCATTAGAGGAGGGAACATACTTTTCTTCTACTCAAACAATACTGGTGTGGGATTTCCCTGGTGGTCCAGTGGTTAAGACTCCACCTTTCAATGCAGGATGTGTGGATTTGATCCCTGGTCTGGGAGCTAAGATCCCACATGCCTTGTGGCCAAAAAAACAAAATATAAAACAGAATCAAACAATACTGGTAGACACAAAAATAAAAATGAGGTCAAAGATTTTATGAGCTATACTTACAAAATACTTTATTATCATTTTTTATCACATTTTAATATTCTAAAATAGTTGATATGTTCCATTTCCTACTTTAAGATCTCACTGCCATAAGCAGCATTTCATTACTTGTTTTATGCAAAATATTTTCATAAATGCAAACTATGGAACCTAATACTACTTGAAATAAATCTCAAATGCCAAAAGAAACTTTTCCATACTCTCACATAAAGATAATATTTATCAAGCATCAGTATGGCAACTATGTACTAAGTTATAGACAAGGATGTGCTGAGCAGTCAGAGCTGGCCTGACAAAGTCAGAAAGAGTTCTAGGTAATCGATCACAATTTTACAAAGGAAGAAAGAAAGAAACACAACTATCTGAACATTCAAGCCACAGAGGATATTTACAGAAAAGTAACAATTATAATAATTGCCAATCTCTAAAAACTGAAACAGAATTCTTAACAGAATCAAAATGGAATAGAGAAACTAAACTCACAACTCTAAAGCATATTTCCCATTAATTACTAAAAGTATGTACTATGACTATGTTCTTTTATAGACTTAGATAAGGGGATTACTTGAACACCCCGATTGGCTGCATACAAATTCATAAATTATTATAACTTTTATTTAAACACTAAATGAGCACTTCAGAGGATAAGTTAATCTAAGCTATGACTTTGTTATGTGTTCAAAAACTCCTACCCTGCTGTAGAATCTTCTGTATTGTCATCAGCCATCATCTCCACATCTTGTGAGTGTTTTTCATAAGCTTCTTTGAACAAATTCCATGGAACTGCTTTAGGAGTATCTTCATTTGCTCGAAGATGTTCTATCAGTTTTCGTGAGTGCCAGTTCTGAAAGGCTCTTTGATGGGCAGGGGCCAATTCTGGCACTGGTGGTAATATGCTGTGGTGGACAGGACTGTTGCTTTTTTTCAGTCCATTTCTGTCCCGAGAGTGGTTCTTCAATCTGCCCTGAACCGGGGTCCCTCTATGCTCATATCCTTCCTGCTGAAGGCAATTTCCAGTGTTGGGTGAGCCTTGAGAAGGATGACTAAACCATCTCCAGCGTAGCCTTAGGATCTGTTTCACATCAAACTCTTTCTTGCCAGACACTGACATTGTTGCAGGAGGAAAGACGAAAGCCTTCTCTCACAGAAAGGAAACAGCCTTTGTTATCTCTTGTTTCTCTGCCTCTTCTGTAGGACTAACAAAAGCACAAGTGTTGAGAGCAGTCTCTTGTTCCCCCCTCCCCCACTGTTTGTGATACACTGCGAACAGTTCAAGCTTTCCAGCTGAAGCAGAAAGCAGCAGCTAACAGTGTAGGTGGGAACCCATACGGACAGGATGATGAGGTCAGACCTTAAACAAGTAAATCAGCTTAGCACAGGAAAACAGCTACAACACACTCCAGCTGCTAGATTTGCAAACTCCCAGCCTTCCCGCCTGGACTTGTAAATATCTAACCCAGCTCCTTCCTAACTGAAGTATAGTAGCTTTGGCTTTTAAGTCCAAGCAAGTGAACAAAAGCAAAGTGTTTAAAAACACTTGTTTCTAAATTCCACTCACCCCACCCTCTGTCAGATATTATTTCCTGGCAGCCCACTTCTAAAAATGTGACATTTTGTCCTAGGAGAATTTGTAACAATGAATTCATTATGATCTATTTTGGTGTTCTGATGGAAAATTTGAAGGTAGTTCATTAAGAAAAAGTATCTTGCCACCAGTCTCCTCATGCATATTTGTAGTTATTTTTTTACAAAATGTCTGAAATGTGACTGTTTTTATAGAGATATTTGTTTGAAAACCTGAACAATTTTAGAAACATAATGTGTTGGTTACCTATGGCTAAAAACACTAGAGGATGTATTAGCAGTATTTTAAGTCTACCCCTGAAGGAAGAGAACAGTGTTTTTCTAAGCTCATAGGTAGGAAGACATGTCTTCTCTCACGAACCAAAACTTGAAAACGAATAGTCTATTCTGGCTCTGTGCCTGTATAAACATTTCCTTATCATGCTCTTTACTCTCACAGGCAGTGTTAAAGGTCTATTTTCTTTGTTCAAAAGTTCGTATGAGAGGATGTGCAAAAGGCATGTTTTGAAGTAACTCCAAATTGTCACATATCTCAGTAATAACTGTGCACAAAGTACTTTGAGATCTCTGATTCAGAATCTCTACTTTGTACAGGGGTAAATGTTTCTATAACAGTAACATATAAAGAATATATTCACCAATACCATTTTGAAATTTAGTTTGAACTTTATAGCTTACATGTCATGCACACATGTGATAAAGGGGAATTGTACCACTGTATCTTTAGAAAGAATACTGAAATTATAAGGTTTTGATTCTAGCTCAGGTTTTATGATTAATGAGCTGTATTATCTTGAACAAGTCATTTACTTGTTTGTATCTGTTTCGTCATATATAATATGGAGTGGCTGAACAAATTTCCAAGTTTATACTTGCAATGAATTTTTAAAAATTTATAAATAGAAAATTTACCTGCAGTTTTCTATAAATCTAATATACCATTTCCTTTCTCCTCTTTTTTTGTATATGTATAGTGGTAAATTTCTGTGTCAATTTAAATGGGCTACAGGATACCCAGCTATTTGGTCAAGTATTGTTTTGGGTGTTTCTGTGAGCGTATTTTTGAATGAGTTTAACATTTAAATCAATAGACTAATAGATTATCCTCCCTAATGTAGGTGGTGATGGTTTAGACGCTCAGTCATGTCCAATTCTTTGTGACCCCATGGACTGTAGTCTGCCAGGTTCCTCTGTCCATGGGATTTTCCAGGCAAGAATACTTGAGTGGGTTGCCATTTCCTTCTCCAGGGGAAATTCCCGACCCAGGGACTGAACCCTGGTCTCCTATATTGCAGGCTATCTCCTGCATTACAGGTGGTTTCTTTACTGATTGAGCCACCAGGGAAGTTCTATAATGTGGGTGGGCCTCTTCTAGTCAGCTGAAAGCCTGAATAAGCAGAATGCTGACACTTCCCTAAACAAGAGGGAATTTCACTTGCCTGACTGCCATCAAGCTGGGACACTATCTGTTTTCCCTGACTTCAGACTCAAACTGAAATATTGACTTTTCTTGGGTCTCAACACCTGCAAGGCCTTTGGATCAGAACTATACCATCAGCTCTTTTGGGTCTCCAACTTGCTGACTACAATCTTGGGATCTGTCAGCCTCCATAATCAAGTCAATTCCTTATAATAAATGAATATCTATTAATTTACCTATTTATATTTTTCTGTTACTCTATGGGACTTCCCTGGTGGCTCAGACGGTAAAGCGGCTGTCTACAATGCAAGAGACCATGGTTTGATCCCTGGGTCGGGAAGATCCCCTGGAGAAGGAAATGACAATCCACTCCAGTACTATTGCCTGGAAAATCCCATGGACAGAGGAGCCTGGCAGGCTACAGTCCATGGGGTTGCAAAAAGTCGGACATGCTGAGCGATATTTTTCTAGTACTAAGAAATTGATAAATACACAGATAGATATACAGCTGATTTTTATACCAGTTACAAACACATTACTCCTTTCTCCAACTTCCCAACCTATTTTCCAATAGGCTCCTTAAACCTCAATGTTCACTTCTATCATCCTCTCTCCTTGGTGAGTGGTGTAATGTCGGTTCCTGATATTTAACATATAAATAATTGAAGGGGATCTCAAATAGTTCTGATGAGTCCCAGGCACAGTGAGTCCTGACAACTAAATGTAAATTCCCTTTCTCTTATCTGGGTAGATAACATTCCAAACGAATGCCTAGAGTCAAGATTTATATTTAAGATCTTTGTATTCACCAATATGCCTAAAACACAATATTGGACAAAGAGTAAACAAACTGCAAATACCAAGCAGAATGAATAAAGTATTACAATAGAAGTGCAAACAGTATGTGGTAAGCACAAGAAGAATCACTACATTGACCATCTAAGTAGTTCTAAAAAATATCTTCTTGGATACTAAGAATCAGCAACCTAGTTTTTTATGTATTTCCTGAGCTTGCTAACAATTCAGATATAATTGTGTATTTCCCTGTGTATCTTTTATGAACAATCAGTTCAGTTCAGTTCAGTCACTCAGTCATGTCCGACTCTTTGTGACCCCATGAATTGCAGCACACCAGGCCTCCCTGTCCATCACCAACTCCCGGAGTTCACTCAGACTCACGTCCATTGAGTCAGTGATGCCATACAGCCATCTCATCCTCTGTCGTCCCCTTCTCCTCCTGCCCCCAATCCCTCCCAGCATCAAAGTCTTCTCCAATGAGTCAACTCTTCACATGAGGTGGCCAAAGTACTGGAGTTTCAGCTTTAGCATCATTCCTTCCAAAGAAATCCCAGGGCTGATCTCCTTTAGACTGGACTGGTTCGATCTCCTTTCAGTCCAAGGGACTCTCAAGAGTCTTCTCCAACACCACAGTTCAAACACATCAAATCTTCGGCACTCAGCATTCTTCACAGTTCAACTCTCACATCCACACATGACTGCTGGAAAAACCATAGCCTTGACTAGACGGACCTTAGTCGGCAAAGTAATGTCTCTGCTTTTCAATATGCTGTCTAGGTTGGTCATAACTTTTCTTCCAAGCAGTAAGTGTCTTTTAATTTCATGGCTGCAATCCTTTATAATACAATAGATACCAAGGGAACATTTCATGCAAACATGGGCTCGATAAAGGACAGAAATGGTATGGACCTAACAGAAGCAGAAGATATTAAGAAGAGATGGCAAGAAAACACAGAACAACTGTACAAAAAGGATCTTCATTACCTGGATAATCACGATGGTGTGATCACTCATCTAGAGCCAGACATCCTGGAATGTGAAGTCAAGTGGGCCTTAGAAAGCATCACTACGAACAAAGCTAGTGGAGGTGATGGAATCCCAGTAGACCTATTTCAAATCCTGAAAGATGATGCTGTGAAAATGCTGCACTCAATATGCCAGCAAATTTGGCAAACTCAGCAGTGGCCACAGGACTAGAAAAGATCAGTTTTCATTCCAATCCCAAAGAAAGGCAATGCCAAAGAATGCTCAAACTACCGCACAATTGCACTCATCTCACACGCTAGTAAAGTAATGCTCAAAATTCTCCAAGCCAGGCTTCAGCAATACATGAACTGTGAACTTCCTGATGTTCAAGCTGGTTTTAGAAAAGGCAGAGGAACCAGAGATCAAATTGCCAACATCCACTGGATCATGGAAAAAGCAAGAGAGTTCCAGAAAAACATCTATTTCTGCTTATTGACTATGCCAAAGCCTTTGACTGTGTGGATCACAATCAACTGTGGAAAATTCTGAAAGAGATGGGAATACCAGACCACCTGACCTGCCTCTTGAGAAATCTGTATGCATGTCAGGAAGCAACAGTTAGAACTGGACATGGAACAACAGACTGGTTCCAAATAGGAAAAGGGGTACGTCAAGGGTGTATATTGTCACCCTGCTTATTTAACTTATATGCAGAGTACATCTTGAGAAACACTGGACTGGAAGAAACACAAGCTGGAATCAAGATTGCTGGGAGAAATATCAATAACCTCAGATATGCAGATGACACCATTCTTATGGCACAAAGTGAAGAGGAACTAAAAATCCTCTTGATGAAAGTGAAAGAGGAGAGTGAAAAAGTTGGCTTAAAGCTCAACATTCAGAAAACGAAGATCACGGCATCCAGTCCCATCACTCCATGGGAAATAGATGGAGAAACAATGTAAACAGTGTCAGACTTTATTTTTGGGGGCTCCAAATCACTGCAGATGGTGATTGTAGCCATGAAATTAAAAGATGTTTACTCCTTGGAAGAAAAGTTATGACCAACCTAGATAGCATATTGAAAAGCAGAGATATTACTTTGCCGACTAAGGTCCGTCTAGTCAAGGCTATGGTTTCTCCTGTGGTCATGTATGGATGTGAGAGTTGGACTGTGAAGAAGGCTGAGCACCGAAGAATTGACGCTTTTGAAGTGTGGTGTTGGAGAAGACTCTTGAGAGTCCCTTGGACTGAAAGGAGATCAACCAGTCCATTCCAAAGGAGATCAGCCCTGGGATTTCTTTGGAAGGAATGATGCTAAAGCTGAAACTCCAGTACTTTGGCCACCTCATGCGAAGAGTTGACTCATTGGAAAAGACTTTGATGCTGGGAGGGATTGGGGGCAGGAGGAGAAGGGGACGACTGAGGATGGGATGGCTGGATGGCATCATGAACTCGATGGACGTGAGTCTGAGTGAACTCCGGGAGTTGGTGATGGACAGGGAGGCCTGGTTTGCTGCAATTCATGGGGTCACAAAGAGTCGGACACGACTGAGCGATTGAACTGAAGTGAACTTGTATGATTCTACCAAGAGTGCGTTTTTTTGTTTGTTTGTTTAAAATATGTAGATTATGACCATTTTCTTAGATATTAGATACAAAACTTTAGAATGACCAAAAAAGTATATAAATCATCTGCTGCTGCTAAGTCACTTCAGTCGTGTCTGACTCAGCACAACCCCATAGACGGCAGCCCACCAGGCTCCCCCATCCCTGGGATTCTCTAGGCAAGAATACTGGAGTGGGTTGCCATTTCCTTCTCCAATGCATGAATGTGAAAAATCAAAGTGAAGTCGCTCAGTCATGTCTGACTCTTCGTGACCCCATAGACTGCAGCCTACCAGGCTCCTCTGTCCATGGGATATTCCAGGCAAGAGTACTGGAGTGGGGTGCCATCTAGAAAATAAAAAGAATAATATATTATTAACCATGAGGGTCCCTTTGAAGTTTCTGATTATAAAAGAAAGATTTAAGCATATTCAAATAGAAATAAAAATGTTTGTGAGGATAGGAATTTTATTTTATTAATCATTTCCTTATTATCTACCTGCTATCTATTAATACTATTTAATATACATGAAATTAATGAAATATTAAGTAGTTTATAAATACCAAGTAGAACTAATGAATGAAAAATTCTAAATTATTTTATTATCACAGAATTTACTATCTCAATAAGTGCTGGAATTTTAAAAAGAAAATGCAAAATTGGTTATGGTCTAAAATACCCTTCTAAATCATTAATAATTATACAGGTTGGGGAACAAGTGTGCAAACCAACTGAAAACTCCCACCAGCTTAGCAGCTATATGCGCTAATGATGTTTCATTCTGAGTAAAATCCTGGCCAACAAATTAAATTAGCTAATAGGACACCTCCATAGTTAACATTATCCAAATGTACTTAGGGATACTTAGTTTTACTTCTTTCCAGTAATTATATGATTATAAAACTTAAAGTAACATGGTCATAGATTTCTGTGCAGTAAAGGTTACACATCAACAACCTACCATGGTCCTGACATTGAACTATTCATTTGACACAAACCACTACAGGTAGCACTATGGTGAAAAGAAAAGCAATATCTGATTGGAAAAGTCGGATGCTAAGCACATGGCTCTCAGCCAATCCTGTCCTAAGTCACTGTGCCCAAAATCACTATGAAATATTGAAGAAGGTTAAAAAACATTAATATTGACTCAGAGTCCCTATCAGTTTCCTGACTCTGCAAAAGGAGCTCAAATAACTGAATGATAAATTGAAGGAAACTCCTTCATTTTATCCACTTATTTAGATGAACTAACTTTCTTCAGTGCTTACATCTATAATAACAAAATGACTGAATTTTGCTCACATCTGTCTCATTTCATTAAAAAGTAATAGCCATTGTTATTACCTGAACTGAGCACAAAAGTAGACTCATCTGTCTCCACTAATAAGTTCCCAATAAAATTTTAATGTGTTCAATATCTTTTAAAAATATAAAATGGATCTATATTGTTTTGTTTAATTATTATACTAATAGCTAAAATCCTCCTTCAGAGAAAAAATTATGTTTAGAATCAAAAGAAGTTTAAAAAATAAAATTCAATTTATAACTTGAGACTATACTAGATAGCTACAGTAATCAAGACCATATGGTACAGGAACAAAAACAGAAATACAGATCAAGGAAGAGGATAGAAAACACAGAGATAAACGCATATATCTATCCATGGTCAACTAATCTACAGCAAAGGAGGCAACAATATACAATGGATAAAAGACAGTGTCTTCAATAAGTGGTGCTGTGAAAACTGAAGAGCTACATGTAAATGAATGAAATTAGAACACTCCCTAACACCATACACAAAAGTAAACTCAAAATGGATTAATGACCTAAATGTAAGGCCAGATACCGTAAAACTCTTAAAGGAAAACTTAGGGAGAACATACTCTGACATAAAATCACAGCAAGATCTTTTTTAATCCACCTCCTAAACTAATGAAAATAAAAACTAAAATAAGCAAATTGGGTCTAATTAAACTTAAAAACTTTTGCAAAGCAAAGGAAACCATAAACAAGATAACCTTCAGAACGGATAAAATATTTGCAAATTAAGCAACTAACAAGGGATTAATATCTAAAATATATAAATCCCTAAAATATTTTAAAAACTCAAAAATGGGCAGAAGACCTAAACAGACATTTCTCCAAGAAGACATATAGGTGTCCAAAAGGCACATAGAAAGAAGTTCAATATCACTAATTATTAGAGAAATGAAAATCAAAACTACAATTAGGTACCACCTCACATTGGTCAGAATGGCCATCATCAAAAAGTCTGCAAATAATAAATTCTAGAGAGTGGGTGGAGAGGAAAGGAACCCTCCTGCATTGTTGGTGGGAAAGTAAATTGATACAAGCTCTATGGAGAACAGTATGGGAGTCTATTAAAAAGCTAAAAATAGGTGATCTTGTTATTTCATTCTTGGGCAAATACTCGGTGAAAACCATAATTCAAAAAGATACATTCACTCCAATGTTTATTGCAGCACAATATCCAGGACATGGAAGTAACTTAAATGCCCATCAATAGAATAATGAATAAAGATGTGGCACAATGGGGAGTGAGATGGGAGGGAGGTTCAGTAGGGAGGGGACATTGGTGTACCTATGGCTGATTCTTGTTGATGTTTGACAGAAAACATCAAAATTAATTCTGTAAAGCAATTATCCTTCAATTAAAAAATAATTTTTAAAGATGTGGCATATATATATAGTTGAATATTATTCAGCCATGAAAAGGAATGAAATTGTGCCATTTGCAGAGACATGGATGGACTTAGAGATTGTCATACGGAGTGAAGGAAGTCAGAAACAAAAAAGCAAATATCATATACTAATGCATATATGTGGAATCTAGAAAAATGGTATAGATGAAGCTATTTGCAAAGCAGAAATAGAGACATAGAGAGAACAAACATACAGATATCAAGAAGGGGGGAAGAGGGTGGTGGGATGAATTGGGGGACTGGGATTTATATATATAGACTACTATATATAAAACAGATAACTATTGAGAACCTACTCTATAGCACAGAGAACTCTACTCAATGCTCTGTGATGACCTAAATGAAAGGAAATCCAAAATGAAGGGGATATGTGTGTGTATATATATATATATATATATATATATATATATATATATATGTATGTATGTATGTATGAAAGAAAAGTCTTATAAGTGGATCAGTTTATGTAAAGATGTCTGCGAGATTTGAGGGAAGAGAATAAGAGAGGGACAGAGGAAACAATTTAGGAAGTGTTTTTAGTGAGAACCCAAGGTTCTCAACATTCTATACAGAGGGAGAAAGTCGATTAAAATTGTAACTCTAAAATCTAAATGAATTAGTCATAATAAGCCAGAGTCAAAGTAATTTCAATACAGTTTAAATTATATTGTTATGTAATATAGAATCTTTCCTGGGAAATCCCATGGACAGAGGAGCCTGGCAGGCTACAGTCCATAGGGTTGCAAGAGTCAGACATGACCTAGCTACTAAACAACAACATTATACAGAGCAGAAAACTGAGCTCATGTTTGCAAGGTCAGGAGTTTTAAGGATAACTCTGTGCTTGGTATCTGCTTAGTAACAGCAGAGAAAATTTCATGAGTCATTTTTTATATATTAACTATCTACTAGAAAACAGAGGTGCAGGCTGTGGAAATTCTTATAATATACATTATGTAAACCACATTTCTCAAATCATGAATTGTGAGGACAGATGAAACTGTGTACACAAATGTGAAATTTTACCTGAAGCTTTCCACAGGCAGTTGTAGATGTTAATTAATATCAAGGCTAAGTGAACATGTATATATTGACATTTATAATAATTTAAGGGCTCTGTTTAACAGTTTTCTTTCTTTAAAATCTGGTTATTGTCTCCTTGGTCATGCAAAAACGATGAGCTCCATGAAATGGTTATACCTAGCTTTATAGTTAAAATGTTTTGAATAAAATGCCATTAGAAAAGAATGGCCTAAGTTTATCAGGGCATGTGGCTTCAATAAAGACATAAAATGAAAGTAGCAGAGTCATCAAAAGGTAACTGAGAGAGAGGTCACTAAAGATTTCCTAGAAAGAAATCTTTGAACTGATCTTATTCTCAGTTCCCTTATGTGTTCTGTGTGAGCAAAATCATGAAAACTGCTTTGTGCCTCAAGTTGTTTTTGTAAAAGAAAGTAAAGAAAATATGCCCTTTCCCTAGTTTGTGAGATACTGTGAGGACAAAAAAGGCAATTTAATCTATAAGATGTCTAAAAACAGGCAAAGTAAAAATACAATTTCTCATTATAAAACCATTATTTCAGAGGGTTTTATTGTTGGAAAAATTTATTTGAACAAATCCCTATGTTTTATGGAATATTATGAAAAAAATCAAGAAAAGTCATAGCCCTCAATATTGAGTATATTGCTAGTTAATGGGGTGGACAGAACATATTCGGATGGTTGGAAAGGTGGTTAAGAATTCTAAGAGTTAAAAGGAGTTACTATTTTCTCATAAAAAAGGTTAATGAAATGTTCTCAACAGTTAACAGTACACTTAAATGATGCCATTTATCTCTTCTATATAAGTCTATAAGCATGACTGTCGGTTTAGAATGATCAAAGCAAAGTAATACGGAAATGTGAAAAAGTGCACTATGTGCTGTCCAAGGAAAGAGAGAAAAAATAAAATATGCTAGCCTCTTTCAGTACACAATATTGGGCCTGGCCAAACCATTTGTTCCAGTTACAGAAAATCTCGAATGAACTTTTTGGCCCACCCAATATAGAAAAGCTAACATTTTAGTCTTGATTTTTAAAACTGCATTAGTTTACATTACAAAAAAACCTATGATCTGCCAAAATATTTTACTGAATTTTGTTTTAATATGTAAACTTTGTTCTCATAAAACTGCTCTTGGTACACAACACACACACACAGGTTCCTGTGTAGGAAATTGGTACTGTCCACAATTATTTTGCAAAAATACAGTAAAGTTAGGCAAGAAATATAAAAAAAGAGCAATTTATGTGAACAGAAAATCCAGAAGAAAAGGAAAAGAACTGTGTGTTCCCTCAAAATGTGAAGGGAAGCTCAGAATCATGTGTGATCAGAAAAGTACAAATGAAATATGAAAGTGATATCATATTTCATGTCCATTGGCACAAAATAATAGACTTAAAATACCAATAATTAATAAGGATATGAGATTATGTCCATTAACAAGGAGACGAGGGCCTTTGTTCCTTCTAGGCATCGAGCCTGTATTGTGCTCAATGACCTATTTCAGCAGGACACAGTCTAACTCCTGTCCAGGAAATTTCACAAAGTCAGTGTCCAAAGCTCCGCTGAAAAGAATAGGGGAGTTCTTGAAACCCGGAGAAGGCCTCGTCCATGAGAGCTGTTCCTTGTTTCTAATATGTGGGTTTTCCCATTCAGGGGCAAATAGTAGTTGGCTGACAGGTGCAAGCTGGAGGCAGAAGAAGGCATCTTTCAAGTGCCAGCAAGTAAACCGTTCAGCTGTGGAAGGGATCAGTCCTAGCAGGGTGTAGGTTTTAGGCACTGCTGGATGCAGAGTAATTGTCGCCTCGTTTACAGCTCCTAAGTTCTGAACTGGATGGTAGTCATGTGTCCCTGGCTTCTTCACAGGTAGTAGTGGGATGTTCCAGGGTGACTGGCATTTCATCAGAAGGCTGTGTTGGAGTAGTCTGTCTAAATGAGCCTGGATTCCCAGCCAGGCCTACCAGGGAATTGGATACTGTTGTAGTTTTACGGGCTGCACTCCTGGTTTCAGATCAATCAGGATGGGACCAAGGGGTTTTGCCAGGCCCAGAACATCTTCCTCGGCTGAAACTGGTGGGTGCTCATTCTCTGATTCCGGAGGAATGGTCCCTTCTCTTGGAAGGGAGGAATACAAGCGCCATTCTTCTTCTCACCTTACAGCAAGAGTCATAATCAAGGAGGAGGGTGGGCCTGCTAGCTTTAGGAGAGGTTACTCATTAGCAGAAAAGGAAATCTGGGCCCCCATCTTAGCAAGCAGGTCTCTTCCCATCAAGGGAATAGGGCAGTTAGGCAAGGGGAGGAACTCGTGCTCTACCTCATGGCCCCCCAGTCGGCATTGTCAAGGACTGCAAAACGGCCTGCAGGTCTGGGTGTCCGTGGATCTGGGCGCTTGTGCCCCTGATGATGTGATAGTTTCTTTTCCCGATAAGGGGCCTATCTCCGGGGTGACCTCAGAATGCTCAGCACAAGTTTTCAACATAAAATCCACTGGATGGCCCCCTACTTGAATTCTGACCATGTGCTCTCAGAGACCCAGTTGGATAGAGTCCAGTCCCCTCTAGTTGGATTCTACCTGAGCTAGTCCAATCAGATTAGTGCCGGGTGGCCTGGGTTGATACCAGCTCGGTGGGCCTGCTGCTTTGGTTTTCTTCTCAGGGCAACTGGGGTACTCATTTCTCCAGTGTCCGTTTTCCTTGCAATAGGCACACTGATCATGCCTGAGGGGAATTGTTCTTTTCAGATCTTGACCCCTTGCCTTACGGTGTGGTCCCAACACGAGTGCACGCTTTGACAGGGCAGCTGCCAAGGGTGCAACTTTTTGCTTCATACACTTTTTCTGTTTAGTTGTGATTGACAAAGACTTTGTTGGCAAAGCAGTTCTGTGGCATTTTTACCTGCAAACCTTCTAACTTCTGTAATTTTTTTTCTCAGATGTCCGATTGGGCTTATCCTTCAAAGGCTGAATTTATCATCCATTGATTTTCAGTGGTTTCATGATCAAAAGGGGTGAAAACCCAGAAGGCCTCATACAGCCTTTTGTAGAAATCATCCAAGCTTTCATCTGGTTCATGTAGCACCTCAGTGGTCTTAGCCATGTTAGCAGGCTTCTTAGCCTTGTCTTTTACCCACTGTAGTAGAGAGGGCCTGTGGATATCTCTCCAACTGCTTTCTTCCCCTCTCCGTATTGGGGTACCAGCCAGGCTCTTCCTCTGGGAAGTTCTCCCAAGCCCAGTTCCCCACATCTAATTGGCCGCCTGGGGCATTGGCCTGGAGCCATTTTCTAGCCTTTGTCATGACTCATCCCCATTCCTCTGTATTGAATAGGGTGAGGAGATGCTGCAGGCAGTTTCCCCAGGTGGGGCGGTGGGTCTGGAAGATGGATTCTAAGAGACCAATCACCGCTTGGGGCTTTTCAGAGTATGAGGGGTGTGCTGTTTCCAGTTAAGGAGATCAGTCATGGAAAAAGGCTGGTAGTCAAAAACGGGGCAACAGAGCAGAAACTGTGAGCTTGTTTATGTCTCTTGATGTAATTGTAGATTTGTGGAACCACTGTCCGGAGATGTCACTGGCCATCCTTTCCTCGTTCCTGTTTTGGACAGGGATGCCACAGAGATACACTGACCAGGCTCCCCGAGCCTGTGGATGCCTCGTGCCTCCTCTTCTTGTTGCTCCAAGTCTCGTGTTCTGTCACCTTCCTCTCTGCGTCTGATGTGAGCCAGGCACATGCACACACAGAAAGACACACCACCACAGGCGACATAAGCATACCTGTGTAAACACACACGAGGAAGGCACAGAGACACAAACAGGGAACACAGGTGTTCCAGTAGCTGAGGATGCCTGTGTCCAGCAACGTGGGAGATGGTGTCAGTAGGCGCCGTGTCCTGCCCTTTTGGGATCCCTGTCCATTTCTTCCCCCAGCTATTCAGTATTATCACCAGCCAGCCTTAAGTCGTCTCTGACTTTGTGGTGGTGGTGAGAGGCCAATCGGTGGATGTGGAAATTCACAGAAGACCCCAAAGTCAGCACAAAAGTACCAAGGGACAGTGGAGAGAAACCCTTTCCAAGTGGTGGGGCTTTCCAGGAGGAAGGTTGGGACTTAAGGGCCCAGGGGAATCTCAAACTCAGTGAGCAGCAGGAGGCCTGGGGGTGGCTCAACCTGGGGAAAGATGATTCTGACAAAGGTGCTTGATTCACCCTGTCTCTCTCAGAATCACCTAGGATTCTCATAATCACAGCTTCTTCCAGTGAGACTTGGACACACGAAGTCCCTAAGCCTCCAGTCTCAGCTTGTCACTTGCTACCAGTATGACCCACATCCAGGCTCCACATCCAGCCTGCATGAGCCCGAGCATCCCCATTTGGGAAAGGACAGTGTCCCAGCCTCTACGTGGCTGTCCCTTCAGGGCCCACCTTTGATCCCCTCACAACCTGTGTTTCTGTCAGTAACCTCTCATGGCAGGATCTACCCCCCTGGGAAGTACTGCAGGAGGTCGAGCCACACGTCTTCACTGATTACCTGCTGGCAACACGAACAAGGTCAGCATGGGGCTCACCAGGACCCAAACCCTTCGTGAACAGTGAAGAACTCCAACACGAATCACCAATTCCTCAGAGGCCCAGAGCAACCCGATCTCAGCAATCCTGTTTGATCCTGGGCTGTTGTGATCCAACAACCAGTTGAGGAAGTTAAGGCTGCTGGTTTCCAGCCTGCAGCTTGGAGCTCCCCGTTTATAAACCCAGAACCAGTGGACTGGAGTGGAATAACACGGCATGTATCCTGGAGGAAGACAGGGGAGGCAGGGAAGGATCGTGCAGGAGGAGCGTCCACTCCCTTCCCCACCCACCCACACCACGCTGGGAGGCAGGTTGTACCAGTGATGTCAAGGTAGTACTCCTTAACGATAACTGTGTTCCTGAAGTAGGGTTTGCTCCGAAAGGCACCTTACCAGTGTGCAGCAGGACCAGGGATGCCTCAGTTCCTGCACCTGCCAGGACCAGGAGGAGGGGAAATGTGCAAGTTTCTAGGGTCCATAGCTTGCCTGCAGGGCAGGCATCAACAGCTTCTGCTTCTCCACTCCAAGTGCTCACACCACATAAGATGCTCCCCCACTTCCCTGCCCAGCTCCCCTACCCACCTGTCCTCATTCTCCCTCATTGACCTTCAAATCGATCACGTGGCTAAGCAAGAGTTCAACTTGTTCACTGATCATGATGGATAGTTGGCGGTTCTTCACAATCCGCTGCAGGTCAAGGAGCCAGTCATGCCACATGCTGGGCCAGGTAGAGCCACAAGCAACAGGGCTAGTTTGGGAAGGAACAAGTGAGAGGGTCAGAGGCAGGGAGGCTAGGGGCCTGCCAAGGGAGGAAATAGGCTGCAAGTGTCAGACATTTTTATCTCTCGCTTAAGCGGCAGGAGGAAACAAACTACACGTATCAGATTTTTTTTTTCCCCTTCTTGATACAAAATTAAAAGGAAGCTGCTTTTAAAATTCTGTGTTGCCATGATGACACCTGGTTCCACCTGGACTTAACTTTTCTCAAACCTTGAGCCAACCAATGCGTTTTTCTGATGGAACCGTTTTTCTTAAGCTATGCTAATGAACTATTTATTTACCCTAGACTCTGTCATTCTTCAAGTCCATTCCACCTAAGACTCAGAACAGACAATGCCTCAACAAACCAGTATGGTTTACTCATACAATTGTTCTCCTAATCTATCTTATTAAGACTATGTATTTGCTTGGAAACCTGCCTTTCTTCAAGATTCCTGTCAATCCTTTTATGGCCCAGGATGACTCACCTTGAGCCAATGTTATATCAAGATACATGTTGTGGTTGAGGGGCTTGGTGCCCCTCTCTGAGTGTGGAGACATTTCTTTTCTCTAATTAGCAGCCTGCTAGTGGGTATATAACTTCCTGCTAAAGACTAGCCAGGGGCGGGGGGGAGGGGCACTCTTTCTCTCCCCTTATGATGTCTATGTCAGAATCTTTGTCTATCTCTTTTATACTTTAATAAAACTTGATTACACAAAAGCTCTAAGTGATCAAACTTTGTCACTGGCCCCAGATTGAATTCCTCTCCTCCCCAGGCCAAGAATCCCAGTATCTTTCACGGCTCAGCAACAGCCTTTCACAGGGACACTGGAACAGACATCTGCAAGCACTCTGGGCACTCACGCTTGCCTGCCCGCCACCGATGTCCCCAGCCAGTGCCATAACATCAAACATGCTCACGGCTGTTGGTCTCCTTTCGTCTTTGGCGTCTGAAGTTGTCTGCATTTGCCAAAGGAGAGCCTGCTTCTGACCACTTCTGATCTCTGACGGGCTGGTGTGTGTTGAGTAGTGGCATGTCTGTTTAAAACGTCAGGAACTGCAGTCCCTTTGACACACCTTGTCTGGGGGCAAGCGTGTATGTTGTGTATGGGGATGTGTGTGTGTGTTTAACAAGAAAGCCCTGTGGGTGGAGTCAGCTGGCTCTCCCAGCGTACCAGCCAGCAGCCCCTTCCATCTCCACCCTGGGCGTGGAAAACCTGCTTCTGCACTGCACTAGTGGGAACAGCCACAGGGGCTCTGGCTGACCCGGATGGGTTGTGGGACTCCCGCTGTCTCTGTTCCTTCCTGGGATTATCCACAAATGACAGTAATAATTCTCTGGGAATGCTACTCTGGCGTGATGTTTCTGGTCACTCCTGATATAGAATCCCCACCCCCAGGTACTACTCCGCTTCAGGTGCAGGCCAAAACGAGTCACCCAAAGTTACGGCTCAGACACCTACAGGCATTTTGGCCATGCCCAAATTCTGCTGTATCTTTGGACCTCCACACCCCCAGCACCCAGTTCCCTTGGCCACCCCTCACCTTGCCTGTGCCCTTGTCCCCACCTCTATTCCTGCTCGTGGTCCTTCGCCTCCTCCTGAACAGGTGACTCTGAGGAATAGCAGTCAGGATAGGGCTTGGAACCCAGGAGCCTGCGATGCCCTGGAAGATGGCGCATCTCTGAGCCAAGTGACCCTCCTCTGATGGTTGTTCCACCTGATACAAACGTAGGTCCTGTTGTCTTTCACATTCCCAGAGCTAAGCTCACTGTCTGAAGGGCCGCCAGCGACTCCAGCCCCTCCAGCATGGGCCGGATAAATCACCCGGGGTTCCTGGCCTTGCGCATTCCTGGCTCTGCTCCTCCTGCTTCTCTGGCTCCTGCGAGGACAGCTGCTCCTGCTCCACGTCCGCCACCAATTCCACCTCCTCTGTGCTGTCTTCTTTCACCAGCAGCCTGACCTCTTGCCCGATTCCCCCCATCTCTCCCTCTTCCAGCGCCTCCCCTTTCTTTCTTCGCCTCCGCACTGAAGAGAGCCGCCTCCTTGTTTGTTGCGCCACCTGGTGCCTACAAGATCCCCGACACCCGCACCGTGAGGGCAGGACCCAGGACCTCCGTCCCCTGAAGACTTGGCCTCACAGCTAGGAAGATCCAGAGTCCCGGGGTGCTCCGCCATCCTCTGGCAGCGTCACTCTGGACCGGGCCCTGGCTGTGGCTCGAGCTGGAGCAGCTGTGAAGGGGTTGGACATGACAACACAGCAGGCGGCCTGCACAGCTGATGCAAATGCTGCCGTCACCCAGTGGCCATAGCTCCTCCTTCTGGGGTGCCCTGAGACTGAAGAATGCGGTGGGGGACCAACTGGAGCAAGGTGCGCAGGCCGGCCTGATTGCTCAGGCTATCGGGCCCCTAGGCTGCTGGAGCTGTGAACCACTCCCAGTCCGCTGCGCCCACTCTCAGCCATTGGCAGAGAGGGTAGTGGGCGTCACGCTCCACGGACAGGCCCCAAGCCCAAAGGGAGTCGCCTCCAGCCCACCTCCACCCCTTTCCCCGGGCCCACCCCGCTCCACCTCCCCACACCCCCACCCCACGGCTTCCATGGCTGCAGCGAGCCACGTGATGCCTCTGCTTCGCTGACTGCCCGTCTCCAGGCACGTTGCCTGTTTTCCATCTGGCAAAATCCAGGTGCAAGCTGCCACTTCCTTGGCCTCCAGAAATTCAAACCATGAATTCCCACTTCCAGATCAGAAAAGGACACTCCTGTGTCCCACAGGACCTTTAATCTCTGGGTGCTCTCCCAAAGTGTCCCATGAAAGGCAGGGGGCAATGTGGCTGAATAGTTTCCTCACTGAGCAGAGAGGCCCATGCGGTCTGGATGATAGGAGACTGGGTACAGACCCAGTTTGATACTGTTGAGCTCCTTTGCTCAGGGGCAGCAGAGCCACAGGGTACAGAGCTCTCTGTGTCTCTGTCTCTGCTTCTGGCACGCACTGTTTCTCTGTCCATCTTTCTTTGTGTGTAGTAGGGGATTGTGTCTGTGTGTCTCTGTCTCTCTGACTGGTGCTGCTGCCCTCTGCCACTCTCTGGACACCAGCACTCATAAAAGACGCTTAACCTAGGCATGAAGCCAAAGCTCTCCTCCTGTGTCAGTTGCACCCATAGGAGATCTGACTTCATCAGTACACACAGCTGGGGAATGCTTTCTCAAACTTAGAGGCAAACACAGGCAATCTCTGCTGAACCACAGAAGGAGACAGGCGTCCCTCCCTCCCTCCCTCACATGGTGGACATGAACACTGCACAGGACTATGGTGGCTTGGCCACACTTTGGACAGGGGGAGAAATGGGGCATGCTCTAGCTGGCATGAGGGGACTCCCTGAAACTTGCTTGAGTGCGTCAGTGAGACGCCAAGGACACCTCTCCATTAAGGGCCACGACTCACCAGTGCCAGAGGCATTGAAGTCTGCCCATTTAGTGTATACAGGCCCTTTCAAAGTGGTGCTGTTCTCGTTCAGCCTCCAGGTTGAGAACACACTGCAGCCTACCCTGTCTCCTCAGGCCTGTGGGGTCGGGAGCAGCGATGGATAAACTGAAACCGTCCTTTGCATAGTCTTGATACCTAGCGTTCTGTGAAGAGTATAAAGAGTGATGTTTTAAACTGGCAAACTCTGCAGGTAACAGCTGCTTATGCTGCAGTCCCGTCAGTCAACCAACGCTTACATAAAACAAAAGGTGTGCTCATGCCCCTGGTCATTTTCGGGAAAGAATGCTGCTACAGTTGAGAAGGATAGAAAGATCTTTGTAGCTGGGTGTCCAAGGGGCTGTAGCCCTGCCCCCTCTTCTGTGCCTGGGAATCCACCCCATTCTGTTTCTTGGCTCCTTTCCATTGTCACTGACTTCCCACTGGTGCTATCTACCTGCCTATTCTTTTGGCAAGGGATACAGGGTACAGAAGCACACTCGGAAAAAGGAAGGAATTCACATCAGGACATCTTTAAATGAGCAATGTGGTGTCTTCCTCATGACTGCTGTTCACTAATGCCTGGAGCCTAAATACAGCAGGCTCCGAACTGGAACCTGTCTCTCACTGTCCCAGGGTCCCTGCATGCAAACAGCCTGCCGTCCTTGTTTCATCCCTGTTCCCTCCCTCACAGACAGACACTGGCAGTGGGGCACACACACACACCCAACACCTGCACTTTCCTCACCTTTCTGCACTGCCAGGTAGCTGGAAGTGCCCATCGGATTCCACGGTCACACCCCGTCTCTGCCAGGATGCCTGGGGATTCACTCTGAGAGCCTAGCTTAGCATGTCATTTGCCTCGCATGGTGCCAATATGTAACACACTTGGAGAGGGAGTGTGCTGGCTGACAGGCTGATCCTAGGCAGCACTAGCACAAGACTTTCCCAGATCTCCTTCTCACCTGTGTGGAACAATCTGCAGTGAAGCTGGCTCTCATTCCCATCCTCCTCCTTCCAGTCTCTTCCTTTTTCCAAAGGACTCTGGCCTCTTCAAAATCAGGGGTCCTGCCCTAGCCTCATCCAGCATTTCCACAGGGTAGCCAATGTTCCACAGACTGATGAGTCCACAGACAGTGGTTTGAAATCCCCACATCACTTGATTTATTTCCTCTGGGTGAGTCTCCAAACCCCCCCCCCCACCACTGCTTACTGATACAAACACACAACACAGCAGAAATTGTGAGCTTGGTTATGCCTCTTGATGTAACTGCAGATTTGCAGAGTCCCTGTCCAGAGCTGTCACCTGTCATCCTTTCCTCATTCCTGTCCTGGACAGGGGCATCACAGAGATGCATGGACCAGTCTCCCCTAGTCTGTGAACGCCTCGTGCCTCCTCTTCTTGTTGCTCCACATCTCAGGACTGTCTCATCATCACATGAGATGATGTCACCTTCATCTCTGTGTCTGCAGTGGGCAGGACCCATGCACACACACACACACACACACACACACACACACACACCACAAGCACACACGTGTAAGGGACAGGGACACAAATGCAAACAGGGAACACGTGGCAGTACATGAAGAACACTTTTCTCATACAAAATATAGAGATTTCCATATTTCTTATAGGAAAATCTCCATTCTGAACTTCAAATATGAACTATACCAAAGTCCAACTTCCATGAAGGAGCATTAGCACCTAGATTTTGATATAGGGAATATAGGAAATTCCATATTTCATGGCGAAAAATCATTGTATTGATATATGTATGAGAAATGCAAAGAATTCCATATTCCATGAAGAAACAGTGGTGCCGATATTTTCACTTGTGAAATAGGGGCAATACCAACACCATATTGGATCTCCATATCTTAAGCAATCCCTAGATGTTCATGTGTGAAATGTAGAGTATCCCATATTTAATGTAAGAAAATCACTACCCAGGGTTTCATATAGGAAGTATAAAGAATTTTATATTTCATGTAAAAAAACTCTGCGTACAGATTTTAATAATGTGAAATACAAAACATTTAACATTTCATGTAGTAAAACTGGCATTGAAATTTTCTTATGTAACATATAGAGAATTCTATTTTTAATAGAGTGAAAATGTCACAATGATTTTCATTTCTGAAATATACAGAATTTTATATTTTATGTAGTAAAATTGGTACACAGAATTTGATAGATATCTTCAGCATACAGAATTGCAGATTGCATGTGGGGAAATTGGCACCCAGGTTTTCCTATGTGATACACATAATGTTCAATACTTCCTCTAGGAAAATTTGAGCAGAGATGTTCATGTGTGATACAAAGAAAATGGATGGTGCTATTTCAAATATGATACATAGAGAATTCCATATTTCATATGGGAATATTGGCACTCATATTTTCATATATGAAGCATAAAGCTTTCTTTATTTTTGTACAAATATCTGGGCCGAGATTTACTTATATTAAATGTGAAAAATCTCACATGACACGTATGAAAATCTGTTCACAGATTTCTATTTGTGAAGTGTAGAAATGTCCTCATTCATGTAGGAAATTCGGTTCCCTGATTTTTATAATGTGAAATATAGAAAATTAGATACTTATGTCAGAAAATCTCAATTAAGATTTTCATATATGAAATATACAGAATCCCACATGTCAATATAGCAGAAAAGTCTTTGTTCCAATTATCATCTGTAAAATATATGAGATTCCATATTTCATTTAAGAAAATCTGCACACTGATTAGCACGTGTGAAACATACAGAATTCTGTATTCCACGTTTGAAAATCTATGCCCACAAAAGCCATGCTAATATTTTCCTATGTTTTTTAGAGAGAATTTCATACTTAATGTAGGAAAATGAATGTCCATATATTCAAAGGTTTAACATGGAGAATTCCAATATTGTGCAGGAAAACGTGCTCACAGATGTTCATAAATGTAACATAAAGAAGTCAATATTTCCATTGTGAAGACTGCTTCCAGATTTTCATAGAGTCTATTCCATATATCATGCAGGACAATGTGTGCCTAGATTTTCAAATGTGAACTATAGAGAATTACATGTATTTAGTGCAGAAACAACACTGCTCATATATTCCTATGAGAAATAATAGAGTATTGCATATGTAGATCAAGGAAATCTGCGCCCAAATGTCTTTGTGTGAAATATAGAATATACCAAATTTCAGGTACGATGATCTGTACCTAGATTTTCATTTTTGAAATGTACAACGTTTCTCTTTCACGAGTGAAAATTTGCATCATGCTTTCATATTTGAACTATTGAGAATATGCCTCATGTCAGAAGATCTTAACGGAGATTTTCATATGGAAAATATATAAAATTCCATACTTCAAGGAGGAAGATGTATGCTCAAATTGTCCTATGTGAGATATACACAATTCCATATTCACGTAGGAAAAAGTGTACACAGACATCCAGATGTGTAACATCCCATACGCCATGTATCATGACCAAACGTATACAACTAGATTTTCAAAAGTGAAATGCAGATTTCGTATTTCACATAGAAAACTCTGCACCCATATTTTCATATGTGAAACATAGAAAACACATATTTCATGCAGGAAAATCATCCTTCAGGTGTACATATGCATGAACCAGGGCATCCAAAGCCAGTGATCTGGAAGAACCCAGAGGAATAGGGTGGGGAGGGATGTGGGGTGGGCTTAAGGATATGTTGGACACATGTGTACCTATGGCTCACTAAGCTTGATGTGTGGCAAAAACCATCACAATGTTGTATAGTAATCATCCTCCAGTTAAAGAAATCAATTTAAATTACTGACAAAA
Source organism: Capricornis sumatraensis (assembly GCF_032405125.1). NCBI lineage: Eukaryota > Metazoa > Chordata > Mammalia > Artiodactyla > Bovidae > Capricornis > Capricornis sumatraensis. The sequence goes on along the minus strand of NC_091092.1, from coordinate 23,000,090 downwards.
TAAGAAAGGAAAGCACAAGGAACTCTACTCAGTGCTCTGTGGTGACACAAATGGGAAGACAATCCAACGTGAAGGGATCTATGTAAGCATATAATTGATTCACACTGATGTACAGCAGAAACTAATACAACAATGTAAAGGAACTATACTCAAATAAACATTGATTTTAAAATGTTGCAATGCAACTGTACCTCCAGCAGTGAATAAATAAATGGTTCCCCCATTTGCAATGTCTTTAGGGACATTACGCTAAGGAAAATATTTCAGCTGGAGGAAGACGAAAACTTTCTCATCACGTGATATTTTTAGTTATATATTTTTAGTTATCACTCAGGTATGATAGAAACAGAGAGTTGAATGTGGTTATCGAGGACTAGCGGAAATGGACCATGGTGGTCCAAGGTACCAACTTTAGTCATACGTTGAATAATCTCACCAAAGAAGATACTGTAAGAGGGCAGAAGAAATATGGAGCTGCACACTGAGCTCAGGTCCATTAGTGAAGTTCGAAATCCAGCTCCACCAGAGTCAGGCTTTCAGAAGACTTTAGTTAAAGATATATTGCAGGCTTTGCCCAGGGCCCTCCAGGTCCTCTGGCCTTGGGCTGGGGAGCAAGCCAGGGCACCTGAGGATAGGCTAAAGGCTGTGTCTTGCAGTGGCCCAGAGCTGCTTGCTAGAGCCACTCACTGGCCTGGCCCCAGGTTCAGAGCAATAGCCGAGCTCTCCCATCCCCACCTCCATGACCAAACGGTTGTGGCTTCTGCATGAATCAGTCTACAGGACCCAGCCCCCGCCTGCTGGGTAGACTGAGGAGACTGAGGGCCAGCTGCATGCTGGACACCTGGCTCCCTCATTGAAGATGTTTGGGCAAGGTATGGGACCATGGTAAGAGGAGGGCCCAGAGACTGAGAGCTGCCTCTTCAGCTGGGACTGGCCACTGGTGGGAGGATCAAGACTGGGTGCTGGATGAATGCTCCCAGTCAGGATAACCAGCCGGCCCAGGGACCCCCTCCTCCTAAACAGGACCTTGGAGTGTGAAAGTCAAGCTTGGAAGTGTTTTTTTTTTTTTTTCAACATAGGGAATAATATTTGTTTCGCTAGAGGTTTCCATGGGAGAAGGCAATGGCACCTCACTCAAGTACTCTTGCCTGGAAAATCCCATGGACGGAGAAGCCTGGTAGGCTGCAGTCCATGGGGTCGCTAAGAGTTTGACATTACTGAGCGACTTCACTTTCACCTTTCACTTTCATGCATTAGAGAAGGAAATGGCAACCCACTCCACTCCAGTGTTCTTGCATGGAGAATCCCAGGGACGGGGGAGCCTGGTGGGCTGCTGTCTAAGGGGTCGCACAGAGTCAGACATGACTCAAGCGACTTAGCAGCAGCAGCAGCAGAGGCTTACATGAACACTGTTACCTCACCGTGACCTTATTTCAGTAGCGGGGGATCTGACAGGGAGACGTTTGCAACAGTTAACCACACCTCTCCCTCACCTCTCCCAGAAGTGCGTTTTGCTGAAAACTCTTGGGGAGCTCAGGATTTTTAAAGCCATATGCCACCCATCTCCTTTCATAGCCCTGCAATAAAACTTTCTCGGCTTTAAGCTCCAATGTTCTGATATCGCATGGCCTAACTATACTGGGTACATGGGTATTCATTAACACTAGCCCCTAAAGACTCATTTCTGTAGAGAGTAACTGAGAGAATGCCTCATTCCAAATCCACATTCAGTCATTAAATTATGTGCAATTTAACATTCCTTCATAGAAAACAAATTACCAAAACTGATGGCTACAACAAATTACCAGGTGAATTTAGGACAAAATACCTGTGACAAATGTTGTCATCAGGTCTTATTTGAGGACTACATATTATTTTGAAAATTTGTAATGATTGTACTTAATAGGATCGTTTCAGTCGCTCAGTCGTGTCTAATTTTTTGTGACCCATAAATTTTTTGCGATCCACGCACGCCAGGCTTTCCTGTCCTTCTCCATCTCCCGGAGCTTGCTGAAATTCATGTCCATGGAGTTGGTGATGCCAATCCAACTTTAAATCAGTGTTGGACGTAAACAGGATGCACATTTTACTAATGATAACATATTAAATAGAAAAAATATTCATCAGGCACAGTACCAGAAACTCGAAAACAAGTATCTAAAGATTTCTCTTCTCTGGAAAATCAAAAGCATATGAAAATGTTGATTAAAATATCTTCCCCCCAAAGAGAACTAGCATATTCTCTTTGCTGACACGAAAACAAGACTGTGGATAACTGAACTATAACAAGAGAGTAAGTTGAGCCAGTTAAAACAGAACATTAGATTTTCTGTAAATCTATGTTCTTTTGAGGTGCTTACTAACTTATCTTCTCTGTTTATAGACTATATGCAAGAACATTTTGGCTTTCATGGTTACAAAATACACTGAGAGAAAATTAATTTTGCTATCAAATAGCAAACCATTTAGTTACTGTTACTATGGAAATATATTTTCTTCAATAACTATACCAACACATTTTATGATTGCTCTCTGTTTCAAACATTATGTAAACAGATTCATTTGAATCTCAATGGAGAAGAGGCACAGACTGTTAAAAACTGGAATAATGAGCATATAGCTTTTCAAAACATTATGAAGAACACACATAATCAAGTGAAGATTCATATAAAATACACATACACTTGTCATAAAATTTCACGATACATGCAAAACTGCAACTGCAACTTGTACAAACACAGACTTGGTTAACATCTAGTAAGTATAGAAGAGAATCAAAACAAACAAACAAATAAAAAAACCAACAACAATGGGGAGAAGTTGATGCTGAACTTAAAGTTTTGTGTGGAAGCACTAAAGAATAGTGGACACAGCAATACTCAGGAAAAGAAAATGTGCTCGGTGTTGGTCAATTAAAACTATTTTGTTTTCTAATATACGTGATTTCAATGTATGAGTCCTTCATGAAAAAATTATTAGAGGACTGATTAAAGAAAGTAATGACTGATGGCATAAACAGAGGCAAAAGTTTTGCTGAGCAGAAGATCTTTTTAAACCTCAGGTTAAAAATGAAACACCTGAAGAATTTATGGTAATAAAATACAATGGAAATATGGAAATAAGATAACTTTTCAGAGTAGACTGGTGACATTAGAACAATGAGATACAACTACAGACTTATTGGAATGGTCAAATACAAAAATCTGAAAAACGATTTACCGGCAAAGAGGGACAATAGGAACGCTCATTCGTTGTTAGTGGGAATGCCATTTGGAAGCAATATCTTACAGTGCTAAATGTTGTCACACCACATAGTTTAACAATTATGCCCCTAGATAGTTCAGTAAGTGATGTGATAGCTACTGCCCACACAAAAATATGCACATGAGTTTTATTACAGCTTAATTCATACTCTCTCTCTCTCACACACACACACGCACACAAATTGGAAGCAATCAAAGTGTCCTTTAATAGACAACTGGATAAACAAACTACCGTACATCAACCTAACAGAATACTATTCAGGAATAAAATGAAATGAGCTATCAAATGGCAAAAAGAAATGAATGAAACCTGAATGAATGTTATTAAGTAAAATAAGCTAGTCTGGAAAAGATTATACACTGCATGCTGCGAATTATATGACATTCTGGAAAAGGTAAAAGTACAGAGCGAATAAAAAATATCAGAGGCTTTTTCCTTTTGCTCCAGAATAGTTTTACTAGTTTGGCTAAGGTATGTCAACGCTCAACAATTCCTCTCTTACTTTGACTCACAAATCCACTCAGGCGGATTCTTCATTGCCCCAGAGCTCATAGGTCTTCAGGAACCTCCTCACTGAGGGGGTTGAGGTTATCACCGGTCGACGTGGTGAGTTTCAGATTCCGCAGACTGGACACAAATTTCACAAGGTACATCTCGAGCAGGGTTGAGGTATGGAACATGTAGTCTTCTTCAGAGGAAGACTTTTCCTTTCTCCTTCTGAGAGAGCCCAATGATGGGCAGCAGGAGTGTGCACTTACTCTCACCACTCTCTCCTGCCCACTTCACTGTCACGTACATCAGCACAATGAAGAAAAGCCAGAGCAACGTGATCTCAAGCCAGTGTCAGGCATGCTCTTGTAGACTCTGCCGAATTAAAAAGTGCCCTCCCCAGAGCATCTTCCCCTGGATTTCTTCCGCTTTCTCTCTCAGAGTAGTAAACATTAAGGCGTAGACACAGGTAACACCCATGGAAAAGCACAGGAACGATTTGAGGGACCACATGGTGAGCCGAGAGGAAATGGCTCCTGGTGTGCTGGTCTGCCCTGGCACCAGGAGACTGAGGACCAGCCAGGGCTGGGCCCTTGCTGATGTCACAGAGGGCCCCGCCCCAGCCAGAACTCATGTGCCCATTGTGATGACTTCAGGGCAGAGGATAAGGAGGCTCGCAGGGGTCAACTGGTAGTAGGGCTTAAAGGAAGATGGCGACATTTCCAGCTGGTAGTTGCAAAAGAGTTGGGGGATGACAGAATGCCACCTCCTTGCCAGTGTATTCTTTCTGAACCTGGTGTTCTACTGGGAGGATAGGTCCATCTTTCATTTTTATTTTTCCATTGGTTAGATCCAGACACTGGGTGAGCAGAGCAGACCCATGGGCATGTGGCCCTGTGGAGCAGAGGGCCAAGTGGGAAAGAAAGATAGTAAAGGAGAGGCCACACACTAGGAGCCAAGGATGTGTTTTGTGTGGCCTTCACTGTTTCTAAAAATGACTGTGCTCAGTTGCTAAGTCATGAGTGACTCATTGAGACCTCAAGGACTGTAGCCTTTCAGGCTCCTCTGTCCCTGGGATTTCCCAGGCAAGAATACTGGAGTGGGTTGCCATTTTCTTCTCCAGGCATAGAGGATGTTTTAGGGCAGTGAAACTTTTCTGTATGATGTTATGGTAAATAGATGGCACTGCCTAATTGTCAAAAGCCTTAGAATCTTACAGCATATGGAGAGAATCTATGTATGCATATTAAAAAAGAAAAAACACACATTTTGACATCAAGAATGGAATACGAAACTTGACTAAACAATCTAGTTATATTATTGCAAATATTTAAAACTACCTCAATCAGACTCCCTGACTTAAGTAACTTTGGAAATGAACGGCGTTTGCAAGACTGAAAGCAAAAGATAAAAGCACTGTAATCTAGTTGATAGTGTTATTTCTCGTAGGGGTACAGGTTAACAATCTTGGTACAGTTACACATGCATACGTGAATTAAACTGTTAAATAGATGGCACATGAGTATACATGCATGTATTTCTCTGTTCTGTGAGCTGAAAGACTCTAAGAGAAATGATACTCCCCAAATCTGAAAGAAACAATGATGTGGAAATAAGCACAGATTTTGGTTCCCAATACTTTTTCCAAGGAAAGGAACGAGGCTTCTAGGAGAAATTGCTGATTACAGGGCTCAGAGAAGAAATATAGAAGAGGAGTCTGGGGGACCTTATCGTATCAAAAGGGAAGTGGAAAAAAAAAAAAAAAGGCCCACAGTAATGGCGCTATGTCAAAGAAGACAAGAATGAGCTTCCGATGGCAAAAGCTAGAACAGAATGAGCAATGCAATAAATTAAGTAAGTCATCCTTTGGGATTATACCCCAAAGTATAAAGCAACTCTTCAAAAAGCAGTTCAGTGAGGTCTTTCAAGACAGGCATCCAAGATAGGGGGTCATGGTGCCATAGTGGGCCAGACGAGATGGCAGGGGTGAAGAGGATATCCATGCAGACAACGTAGCCTAGTATGGGGCATCAGAACTCAAATAGGGTGAAACAATAAGGTCCACAAGAACGGGGAAGGGGGCTATGTAGCATGATATGTGAGAACTTGAACAGGGAAAAAAGGATATCCATCCCAGGACGTATCATGGGCAGTCAGGGCCAAAGTGGGATTAAGAGGCCTTCACAGAGCAGAGAAGCCTGCCACAAGAGTCAGTTTATCCAGAGGATATCGAATAGGACGCTTGCCAGGCATGCAGAGTAAAAGCCTAAGTCCAGAGGAGTGGAAATGCACATGGAGGAGGCAGATTTGTGTAGAAGATCAGAGGCTAAGCAAGAGGAGGAGGGCATCCATGCACCGAAGTGGGCAGCCCTGTGTGGGCAGTTAGAGGCTGAGTGGAACAAGGGGAGTATCTGAACGTGGGGGTATCCCGTTGCAGAGTATCAAAGCCCAAGCAGGGTAAGGGGAGTAGGTTTATAAAATGGTTGCCTGGAGTGGGTGTCAGAGTCTGAATATGTTGAGAAAGGCACATGGGTTGGGGACAATCCAGAGTTTTGTGATATCAGAGCCAGAGTTATGGAGGGAGGATACTCACACAAAGGCATGCACACGCACATGTACACTTCCCAGACTCTGTCCAATGAGAGGAACTGAGAAATAATGAGTCTCATATATTGGATTCTAAATTCCATTTTCCACTAAAACTTTTTGGGATTTCTGGGAGAAATTGTTAATTCCATGGCAAGGTCAGGGAAAGTACAAGATGAGCCTGGAATACCTTGTACCAAAAGCATCAAATTGTTCAAAGAATGATGGGAAGATGTCCAAAGGACAGAGAGCCTGGCTTAAGGAGGTTCCCACTGTCCCGTCCGAGGCTGGAACGATATGAACATCAATATAAATAAAGATAGTGACAAGTCATGACTCCCTTAGTAAAATAAGAGGTTATTAATCAAATAGATTGAATTAAGTTAATAAATCTAAATTTTGGAGAGGAATTATATATATGTATATATACTTTAAAACACAAAAGAATGTTTCAATTACAAGATAGGGGAGAGTAACTTGACAGTGGAGAAGCTTGACAGCAACCACTTTAATCAAGTGATCCAAGTGAACGTCATCAATATTGGGACACACTGAAATCATGAACCACTTGATAGAATGAGATGATCTGAACACAGTATCATTTCCATCATTTTCCTGTCAAAGATGCAAAACATGATATTCTTCATGAGCAAAGTGTTTGCTTCATGAGCAAACACTGGATGGAGCAAAGTTGAGGAGAATTTTACAACTGTCCTCTAGTTTTGGCATTCGAGTAATACTGCCTCACTGAACGAGCTGGGAAATGTCCCTTTCCACTTCTACGGATACATTTAGAATGCATGTGTGGAGAATTGGCATGACTTTTAGTTTAAATATTTGGTAGAATTCAGCAGTGAGGCTATCTGGGTCTAGGTATGGTAGTGGGACTTTTGTGAGGTGGGTTGGGCAGGAAGTTTAAAAATGAATAATTCTCTCTCTTTGCTATTCAGATTTTCAGTTTCTTCTTGAGTCAATTTCAGTCATTTGTGTATTTCTAGAAATTTTTCCATTTCATCTAAATTTTCTAAATAGTGCCATGGTATTCCTTTACAATTATGTTTATTCCTCTAAAGTTGGTAGTAATTTTTCCTTTTCTATTCCTCATTTTAGTGATTTGGGTCTTCTTCCTCCCTTGAACAATATCACGAAAGTTGTGTCAACTTACTGACCTTTCTAAACAATGAAATTTTCATTTGTTGAGTACCTCTGTGGTTCTTCTATTCTCCATTTCATTTATTATGCTGCGATATAGATTGTTTACTATGGCTGCCTATTTGACTTTGGTTTGCCACACCCCCTACCTTAGGTGTAATGTGTTTTTGCTTTCACTCTTCTCAAAGTGAAAAAGCAAGAGAGTTCCAGTAAAATATCTACTTCTCTTTTATTGACTCTGGCATAGTCTCTGACTGTGTGGACCACAACAAACTGGAAAATTCTTGATGAGATGGGAATACCAGACCACCTGACCTGCCTCTTGAGAAATCTGTATGCAGGTCAGGAAGAAACAGTTAGAACTGGACATGGAACAACAGACCGGTTCCAAATAGGAAAAGGAGTATGTCAAGGCTGTTATTGTCACCCTGCTTATATAACTATATATATGCAGAGGACATCATGAGAAATGCTGGGCTGGATGAAGCACAAGCTGGAATCAAGATTTCTGGGAGAAATATCAATAACCTCAGATATGCAGATGACACCACCCTTATGGCAGAAAGCAAAGAAGAACTAAAGAGCCTCTTGATGAAAGTGAAAGAGGAGAGTGAAAATGTTGACTTAAAACTCACATTCAGGAAACTAAGATCATGGCATCTAGTCCCATCACTTCATGGCAAATCGATGGGGAAACAGTGGAAACAGTGACAGACTTTGTTTTCCTGGGCTCCAACATCGCTGCACATGGTGACTGCAGCCATGAAATGAAAAGACACTTGTTCCTTGGAAGACAAGTTACGACCAACATAGACAGCATATTAAAAAGCAGAGACATTACTTTGCCAACAAAGGTCCATCTAGTCAAAGCTATGGTTTTTCCAGTAGTCATGTATGGAAGTGAGTGTTGGACTATAGAGAAAGTTGAGCACAGAAGAATTGATGCTTTTGAACTGTGGTGTTTGAGAAGACTCTTCAGAGTCCCTTGGACTGCAAGGAGACCCAACCAGTTCATCCTAAAGGAAATCAGTCCCAAATATTCATTGGAAGGACTGATGGTGGAGCTGAAACTTCAATACTTTGGCCACCTGTTGTGAAGAACTGACTCAATTAAAAAGACCCTGATACTGGGAAAGATTGAAGGCAGGAGGAGAAGGGGATGACAGAGGATGAGATGGTTGGATGGCATCACCAACTCAATGGACATGAGTTTGAGTAAACTCCGGGAGTTGGCGATGGACAGGGAGGCCTGTCGTGCCCCAGTCCATAGGGTCGCAAAGAGTCGGGCGTGACTGAGCGACTAACACTTACTTACTTACATTACTCTGGGGCTTTTTTTTTTTTTTTTTTTACTATTTCCTTTTTGATACAATAATATCCACCCGACTCCTCTTCTATAGTTCCTCTCTGAGCCCTACAATCAGTAATTTCTCCAAGAAGCCTGGCTCCTTTTATTGGAAAAGAGTATTGGGAACCAAGATCTGTGCTTATATCAACATCATTGTTTCTTTCAGATTTTCAGAGTATCATTTCTCTTAGACCCTTTCAGCTAACAAGACAAAGAAATATATGTATGTATACACATGTGCCATCTATTTAACTGTTCAGTTCAATTATGCATGTGTAAGACTATCAGGATGGTTAACGGAGAAGGCAATGGCACCCCACTCCAGTACTCTTGCCTGGAAAATCCCATGGACGGAGGAGCCTGGTAGGCTGCAGTCCATGGGATCGCTAAGAGTCAGACACGACTGAGCGACTTCACTTTCACCTTTCACTTTCATGCATTGGAAAAGGAAATGGCAACCCACTCCAGTGTTCTTGCCTGGAGAATCCCAGGGACGGGGAGCCCTGGGGGGGCTGCCATCTATGGGGTCACACAGAGTCGGACACGACTGAAGCGACTTAGCAGCACCAGCAAGACTATCAGGATGGTTAACCTGTAACCCAAGAGAAAAAACACTATCAACTCAATTACAGTGCTTTTATCTTTGGTTTCAATCTTGCAAACTACATTCATTTCCAAAGTTACTTATGTCAGCGGATCTTAGTGAGGTGGCTTCATACATTTGTAATATAATTAAATTGATTAGTCAAATTCTGCATTCCATTCTTGATGTCAAAATGTGTTTTTTCTTTTTTTTTTTTTTAGATATGCATACACTGATTCACTTTTTGTGTTGTAAGGGTCTACAGGTTTTGGCAAATATATAGTGCCATGTATTTACCATAACATCATACGGAATAGTTCCACTGCCCTTAAACATCCTCTATGCCCGGAGAGGAAATGGCAACCCACTCCAGTATTCTTGCCTGGGAAATCCCAGGGACAGAGCAGCCTGCTGGGCTACAGTGCGTGGGGTCTCATAGAAACAGACACGAGTTAGTGACTGAGCACAGTCATTTTTAGGAACTGTGTTGGCCACAGAATACACATCAGTGGCTCCTAGTTTGTGGCCTCTTGTTTAATATCTTTCTTTCCCACTAGGCTCTCTGTTCCACAGGGGCACATGCTCAAAGGTCAGCTCTGCTCAGCCCAGTGCCTGGATTCAACAAAATGAGTAATGAAAATAGAAGACAGAACCCCCCCTCCCAGTAGAGCATCAGGTTCAGAAAGAATACACTAGCAAAGAGATGGCGTTTTGTCACTCCCCACCTCTTTTTCGATTGCTCGCTGGAAATGTCCCCATTTCCCTTTAAGCCCTACTCCCAGTTGCCCCCGAAAGCCTCCTTACCCTCCGCCCTGAAGTCATCACAATGGCCACATGGGTTCCGGCTGGGGCGGGGCCCACTCTGGCATCACCAAGGGCCCAGCCCTGGCTGGTCCTCAGTCTCCAGGTGCCAGGGCAGACCAGAGCACCAGGGGCCATTTCCTCTCAGCTCACCGTGTGGTCTGTCAAATGGTTCCTGTGCTTCTTCATGGTTGTGTTACCTGTGTCCACGCCTTAATGTTTACTTCTCTGAGAGAGAAAGCTGAAGAACTCCAGGGGAAGAAGCTCTGCGGAGGACACTTTCCAGTTTGGCAGAATCTACCAGAGCATGCCCAAGACTGGCTTGAGATCACATTTTCTGGCTTTTCTTCGTTGTGCCAATGTACCTGACAGTGAGGCTGGCAGGAGAGTGGTGAGAGTAGTGTGCAGACTCCTCTTGCCCGTCAGGCCGGTTCATTTGGCTTTCAGGGAAAGAAAAAGAAAGAGGCTTCCCCCAACAAAGACTGTATGTTCGATACCTTAACCCTGCTGGAGATGGACCTTGTGAAATTTGCTTCCAGAGTGTGGAATCTGAAACTCGCCATGGCAACCGGTGGTAACCTCAACCCTCCCAACGTCAAGGTCCCTGCAGATGCACCCGATAACATTTCAGTATATGAGCTCTGGGGCAACGAAGACTCCGATTGAGCGGATTTGAGTGTCAAAGTAGGAGAGGAATTGTTGAGCATTGACATACCTTATCCAAACTAATAAAGCTATTCTGAAGCAAAAGAAAAAAGCCTCTGATGTTGTTTATTCACTCTACAGTTTTACCTTTCCCAGAGTGTTGTACAATTGGCAGCATGCTGTGTATAATCTTTTCCAGACTAGCTTATTTTACTTAATAACATTCATTCAGGTTTCATTCATTTCTTTTTGTGATATGATAGCTCACTTCTTTTTATTCTTGAATAATATTCTGTTATGTTGATGAATCATAGTTTCTTTATTCAGTCGTCTATTTAAGGACACTTTGGTTGCTTCCAGTTTGTGTGTGTCTGTGTGTGTGTGTGTGTGTCTGTGTGTGTGTGTGTGTGACAGAGAGAGATTATGAATTAAGCTGTTATAAAATTCATGTGCATGTTTTTGTGTGGGCATTAACTATCAAATCATTTCCTGAACAGTTTAGGAATGTAATTGATAGATCATGTGGTATAACAATGCTTAGCTCTGTAAGAAATTGCTTCCAAAGTGACTCTACCATTTTGCAATCCCGCTAACAACGAATGAGAGTTCCTGTTGTTCCTCATCTTTGTCAGTAATTGGTTTGTCAGACACTTGTTTTCAAATGTCTGGTACTGTGCCTAATTAATAGTTTTCTAATTAATATTTTATCATTAGTAAAATGCACATTCTGTTTACTTCCAACACTGATTTAAGTGGCTCATGAGAAAAGACATGTTTCAGTTAAATATGTTTGGGATTGACATGTACACACTGCTGTATTTAAAATGCATAACCATCAGGGACCTACGTTATAGCACGGGGAACTCTGCTGAATACCCTGTAAGAACATAAATGGGAAAATTAAAAAAAAAAAGATATATGTATACCTGAATCACTTTGCTGTCAACATAAGCTATCACAACATTGCTGACCAACTGTACTCTGATATAAAACAGAACATTAAAAAAGGAAAATAAACTTTCACTGAACAAAAATAGCAATATACACTAATAAATGTTGAGAATGAGGCAAATGATTATTTTACTTCACGGAACACTAGCTTTATCAATATAAATAGTAGTCGTTATTTCAAATGGAAGGCAATTAACTCAACATTGCTCTTTCACATGAAGGCATATATATATACGCAGCTTACTTTAAGTCGTTACCATGGATTGGCCTAGTACAAAGTGAGCCTGAAGTAGACTGGTGGACTTACTCATCAGAGCACTGAAAATCATCCCACCACCAGTGCAAAAGGCAGCTCAATGGCAAGCCACTACTACTTGAGTTTTTTTTTTTCCTTTTTTCATGTCGTGTGAATCTCCTCGCATGAAATATTTAATCTCTCAAACATAAGGAAAAGAAATGAAAGATAAGGTCACAAGAAAGGACAGAAACGGTATGGACCTAAAAGAAGCTGAAGATATTAAGAAGAGGTGACAAGAATACACAGAAGAACTGTACAGAAAAGATCTTAATGACCCAGATAACCACGATGGTGTGATCACTCACCTACAGCCAGACACCCTGGAAGGCAAAGTCACATGGGCCTGAGAAAGCATCACTCGAACAAAGCTAGTGGATGTGATGGGATTCCAGTTGAGCTATTTCAAATCCAAAAAGATGATGCTGTGAAAGTGCTGCACTCAATATGCCAGCAAATTTGGCCACTGGATCGGAAAATGTCAGTTTTCATTGCAATCCCAAAGAAAGGCAAGGCCAAAGAACATTCCAACTGCACAATGGCACTCATCTCACTCGCTAGCAAAGGAATGCTCCAAATTCTCCAAGCTAGGCTTCAACAGTACGTGAACCAAGAACTCCCAGATGTTCCAGCTGGATTAAGGAAAGGCAGAGGAACCAGAGATCAAATTGCCCAGTCCATTGGATCATAGGAAAAGCAAGAGAGTTCCAGGAAAACATCTACTTCTACTTTATTGACTGCACCAAAGTCTTTGAGTGTGTGGATCACAACAAACTGTGGAACATAAAGAGATGGGAATACCACACCACCTTACCTGCCTCCTGAGAAATCTGTATGCGGGTCTAGAAGCAACAGTTAGAACTAGACCTGTGACAGCAGGCCGGTTCTAAACTGGGAAAGGGGTAGGACAGGGCTGTTTACGGTCACCTTTTCATTTAACTTATATGCAGAGTACATCGAGAGAAACCCCGGGCAGGGTGAAGCACAAAGTGGAACTGAGATTGCTGGGAGACATACCAATAACCTCAGATATGCAGAGGACACCACCCTTACGGCAGAAAGTGAGGAACTTGAGGAGAATTCAATAGGTAACATAGTCTGGCACTCCCATTAATTTAAGAATATTCCACAGTTGTGTGATCCACACAGTCAAAGGATTTGGTGTAGTCAATAAAGCAGATGTTTTTCTGAAGCTCTCTTGATTTTTCTATGATCCAGTGGATGTTGGCAATATCTCTGGTTCTTCTGCTTTTGCTAAATCCAGCTTGAACATCTGGAATTTCTAAGTTCATGTACTGTTGAAGAATATTTGGAGAATTTTGAGCCTTCCTTTGCTAGCATGGGAGATGAGTGTCGTCGTGCACTAGTTTGAACATTCTTTTCATTGCCTTTCTTTGGGTTGAAATGAAAACTGACCTTTTCTTTTGTGTGGTCATTTCTGAGTTCTCCAAATTTGCCGCCATATTGAGTGCAGCACTTTAACAGCAACATGTTTTAGAGTTTACAGTAGTTGAACTGGAATCCCATCACCTCCACTAGGTTTGTTCATAGTGATGTTTCCTCAGGCCCATTTGACTTTTCATTCCAGGTAGTCTGGCTGTAGGTGAGTGATTACACCATCATGCTTAATTGGGGCATTAAGATCCTTTCTGTATAATTCTGTGTATTCTTGCCACCTCTTCTTAATATTTACTGCTTCTCTTAGATCCATGCCAATTATGCACTTTATTATGCCTATCTTTGTGTGGAATATTCCCTTGGTATCTCTAATTTTCTTGAAGAGATCTCTAGCCTTTCTCATTCTACCCTTTTCCTCTATTTCTTTTCTTTGATCACTAAGGAGGCTTTCTTTTCTCTCCTTGTTCTTCTTTGAAACTCTGCATTCAGATGGTTATATCTTTCCTTTACTCCTTTGCCTTTCATTTCTATTATTTACACAGTTATTTGTAAGGCCTCCTCAGACAACCATTTTGTTTTTTTGCATTTCCTTTTCTTGGGGATGGTTTTCATCACTGCTTCCTATGCAATGTGACGAACCTCAGTCCATAGTTCTTCAGACACTCTGTCTGTCAGATTTAATCCCTTGAATCTGCCTGTCACTTCCACTGTAGAATCCTAAAGGACATGATGTAGATCATACCTGAATCATCTCATGTTTTTCCCTTCTTTCTTCAGCTTAAGAATGAGTTTGGCAATCAGTAGTTCATTATCTGAGCCAGAGTCAGCTCCCAGTCTTCTTTTTGCTGACTGTATACAGCTTCTCATCTGCAAGGAGCATAATCGATCTGATTTTGGTATTGACTGTCTAGTGAGGTCCACGTGTAGTGTCATCTCTGGTGTTGTTGGAAGAGGTTGTTTGCTATGACCAGTGCATTCTCTTGGCAAAACTCTGTTAGCCTTTGCCCTGCTTTTCATTTTGTACTCCAAGGCCAAACTTGCTTGTTATGGCAGGTATCTCTTGACTTCCTGCTTTTGCATTCCAGTCCCCTATGATGAAAAGACATCTTTTTTTGTTATTTCAGATCTAGCAGGTCTTGTAGGTCATCATAGAATCATTCAACTTCAGATTCTTTGGTGTTATTTGTTGGGGCATAGACTTGGATTACTGTGATATTGAATGGTTTCCCTTGGAAACGAACAGAGATCTTTTTGTCGTTTTTGAGATTGCACCATCCCATCAGAGGCAAGTAGCCTAACCTATCTGTGCTTCCATATCTCAGCTGTGTAATTTCAGGCAGGTTGCCTGACCTCTCTCTGCTTTCACTTCTGAGCTCTATGATCTTAGGCAACATGCCTGTATATGCTGTTCTTTGATATTTCAGCCATGTGAGCTTAGACAAGTTGCCTAAACTCTCTGTGCTTCTGCATGTGGGCTGTGTGATCTTATGCAAGATTGCTAACCTCTCTCTTTCCACTTCTGAGCTGTGTGAACTTAGGTAAGTTGTCAGATCTATCTGTATTCCACTTCTGAGCTGTGCTCTTTGTCAAGTTGCCAGACCTCTCTGTGTTTATGTGCTTATGTCCTTATGAGCTATGTGAACTTACGTATGTTGCCTGACCTCTCTGTTGTTCCACATTTAAGCTGTGTGGTTTTAGGCAAGTTGCCTGACCTCCCTGTGCTTCCACTTCTACCTATGTTATCTCAGGCATATTGCCTGACCTCTCTGTTCTTAAGAGCTATGTGATCTTGGACAAGTTGTCTGACCTCTCTGTGCTTCCACCTCTGCAATCTTTGATCTTAGGGAAGTTGCCTAAACTCTCTGTTGGCTTCCCTGTCTATCAACAACTCCTGGAGCTTGCTCAAACTCCTGTACATCAAGTCGTTGATGCCATCTAACTGACTTATCCTCTGTCATCACCTTAGCTTCCTGCAATCAAACTTTCCCAGCATTCACTTCTTTTCCAATGAATCAGTTTTTCACATCAGGTGGCCAAAATATTGGAGCTTCAGCTTCACCATCAGTCCTTCCAATGAATATTCAGGACTCATTTCCTTTAGGACAGACTGGTTTCATCTCCTTGAACTCAAGAGACTGTCATGAGTCCTCTCCAATACCCCAGTTCAAAAGCATCATTTCTTTGGTGCTCAGCTTTCTTTACCATCCAACTCTTACATCCATACATGACCACTGGAAAAACCACAGCTTTGACTAGAGGGACCTTTGTCAGCAAAGTAATGTCAAAACAAAGTAAAGCTTTTTCATATGCTGTCTAGATTGGTCAGAGCTTTTCTTGCAGCAAGAAGCTTTTCTTTCCAGCAGGAAATCTTTTAATTTCCGGGCTGTAGTCACCATCTGCAGTCATTTTGGAGCCTAAGAAAATAAAGCCTGATACTATTTCCATTGTTTCTCCCTCTATTTGCCAAAAAGCGATGGGACCGGATGCCATGATGTTCATTTTTTGAATGTTGAGTTTTAAGCCAGCTTTTGCACTCTTCGCTTTCACTTTCATTGAGAGGCTCTTTAGTTCTTCTTCGCTTTCTGCCGTAAGGGTGGTGTCCTCTGCATATCTGAGGTTATTGGTATGTCTCCCAGCAATCTCAGTTCCACTTTGTGCTTCACCCTGCCCGGGGTTTCTCTCGATGTACTCTGCATATAAGTTAAATGAAAAGGTGACCGTAAACAGCCCTGTCCTACCCCTTTCCCAGTTTAGAACCGGCCTGCTGTCACAGGTCTAGTTCTAACTGTTGCTTCTAGACCCGCATACAGATTTCTCAGGAGGCAGGTAAGGTGGTGTGGTATTCCCATCTCTTTATGTTCCACAGTTTGTTGTGATCCACACACTCAAAGACTTTGGTGCAGTCAATAAAGTAGAAGTAGATGTTTTCCTGGAACTCTCTTGCTTTTCCTATGATCCAATGGACTGGGCAATTTGATCTCTGGTTCCTCTGCCTTTCCTTAATCCAGCTGGAACATCTGGGAGTTCTTGGTTCACGTACTGTTGAAGCCTAGCTTGGAGAATTTGGAGCATTCCTTTGCTAGCGAGTGAGATGAGTGCCATTGTGCAGTTGGAATGTTCTTTGGCCTTGCCTTTCTTTGGGATTGCAATGAAAACTGACATTTTCCGATCCAGTGGCCAAATTTGCTGGCATATTGAGTGCAGCACTTTCACAGCATCATCTTTTTGGATTTGAAATAGCTCAACTGGAATCCCATCACATCCACTAGCTTTGTTCGAGTGATGCTTTCTCAGGCCCATGTGACTTTGCCTTCCAGGGTGTCTGGCTGTAGGTGAGTGATCACACCATCGTGGTTATCTGGGTCATTAAGATCTTTTCTGTACAGTTCTTCTGTGTATTCTTGTCACCTCTTCTTAATATCTTCAGCTTCTTTTAGGTCCATACCGTTTCTGTCCTTTCTTGTGACCTTATCTTTCATTTCTTTTCCTTATGTTTGAGAGATTAAATATTTCATGCGAGGAGATTCACACGACATGAAAAAAGGAAAAAAAAAAACTCAAGTAGTAGTGGCTTGCCATTGAGCTGCCTTTTGCACTGGTGGTGGGATGATTTTCAGTGCTCTGATGAGTAAGTCCACCAGTCTACTTCAGGCTCACTTTGTACTAGGCCAATCCATGGTAACGACTTAAAGTAAGCTGCGTATATATATATGCCTTCATGTGAAAGAGCAATGTTGAGTTAATTGCCTTCCATTTGAAATAACGACTACTATTTATATTGATAAAGCTAGTGTTCCGTGAAGTAAAATAATCATTTGCCTCATTCTCAACATTTATTAGTGTATATTGCTATTTTTGTTCAGTGAAAGTTTATTTTCCTTTTTTAATGTTCTGTTTTATATCAGAGTACAGTTGGTCAGCAATGTTGTGATAGCTTATGTTGACAGCAAAGTGATTCAGGTATACATATATCTTTTTTTTTTTAATTTTCCCATTTATGTTCTTACAGGGTATTCAGCAGAGTTCCCCGTGCTATAACGTAGGTCCCTGATGGTTATGCATTTTAAATACAGCAGTGTGTACATGTCAATCCCAAACATATTTAACTGAAACATGTCTTTTCTCATGAGCCACTTAAATCAGTGTTGGAAGTAAACAGAATGTGCATTTTACTAATGATAAAATATTAATTAGAAAACTATTAATTAGGCACAGTACCAGACATTTGAAAACAAGTGTCTGACAAACCAATTACTGACAAAGATGAGGAACAACAGGAACTCTCATTCGTTGTTAGCGGGATTGCAAAATGGTAGAGTCACTTTGGAAGCAATTTCTTACAGAGCTAAGCATTGTTATACCACATGATCTATCAATTACATTCCTAAACTGTTCAGGAAATGATTTGATAGTTAATGCCCACACAAAAACATGCACATGAATTTTATAACAGCTTAATTCATAATCTCTCTCTGTCACACACACACACACACAGACACACACACACACACACAGACACACACAAACTGGAAGCAACCAAAGTGTCCTTAAATAGACGACTGAATAAAGAAACTATGATTCATCAACATAACAGAATATTATTCAAGAATAAAAAGAAGTGAGCTATCATATCACAAAAAGAAATGAATGAAACCTGAATGAATGTTATTAAGTAAAATAAGCTAGTCTGGAAAAGATTATACACAGCATGCTGCCAATTGTACAACACTCTGGGAAAGGTAAAACTGTAGAGTGAATAAACAACATCAGAGGCTTTTTTCTTTTGCTTCAGAATAGCTTTATTAGTTTGGATAAGGTATGTCAATGCTCAACAATTCCTCTCCTACTTTGACACTCAAATCCGCTCAATCGGAGTCTTCGTTGCCCCAGAGCTCATATACTGAAATGTTATCGGGTGCATCTGCAGGGACCTTGACGTTGGGAGGGTTGAGGTTACCACCGGTTGCCATGGCGAGTTTCAGATTCCACACTCTGGAAGCAAATTTCACAAGGTCCATCTCCAGCAGGGTTAAGGTATCGAACATACAGTCTTTGTTGGGGGAAGCCTCTTTCTTTTTCTTTCCCTGAAAGCCAAATGAACCGGCCTGACGGGCAAGAGGAGTCTGCACACTACTCTCACCACTCTCCTGCCAGCCTCACTGTCAGGTACATTGGCACAACGAAGAAAAGCCAGAAAATGTGATCTCAAGCCAGTCTTGGGCATGCTCTGGTAGATTCTGCCAAACTGGAAAGTGTCCTCCGCAGAGCTTCTTCCCCTGGAGTTCTTCAGCTTTCTCTCTCAGAGAAGTAAACATTAAGGCGTGGACACAGGTAACACAACCATGAAGAAGCACAGGAACCATTTGACAGACCACACGGTGAGCTGAGAGGAAATGGCCCCTGGTGCTCTGGTCTGCCCTGGCACCTGGAGACTGAGGACCAGCCAGGGCTGGGCCCTTGGTGATGCCAGAGTGGGCCCCGCCCCAGCCGGAACCCATGTGGCCATTGTGATGACTTCAGGGCGGAGGGTAAGGAGGCTTTCGGGGGCAACTGGGAGTAGGGCTTAAAGGGAAATGGGGACATTTCCAGCGAGCAATCGAAAAAGAGGTGGGGAGTGACAAAACGCCATCTCTTTGCTAGTGTATTCTTTCTGAACCTGATGCTCTACTGGGAGGGGGGGTTCTGTCTTCTATTTTCATTACTCATTTTGTTGAATCCAGGCACTGGGCTGAGCAGAGCTGACCTTTGAGCATGTGCCCCTGTGGAACAGAGAGCCTAGTGGGAAAGAAAGATATTAAACAAGAGGCCACAAACTAGGAGCCACTGATGTGTATTCTGTGGCCAACACAGTTCCTAAAAATGACTGTGCTCAGTCACTAACTCGTGTCTGTTTCTATGAGACCCCACGCACTGTAGCCCAGCAGGCTGCTCTGTCCCTGGGATTTCCCAGGCAAGAATACTGGAGTGGGTTGCCATTTCCTCTCCGGGCATAGAGGATGTTTAAGGGCAGTGGAACTATTCCGTATGATGTTATGGTAAATACATGGCACTATATATTTGCCAAAACCTGTAGACCCTTACAACACAAAAAGTGAATCAGTGTATGCATATCTAAAAAAAAAAAAAAGAAAAAACACATTTTGACATCAAGAATGGAATGCAGAATTTGACTAATCAATTTAATTATATTACAAATGTATGAAGCCACCTCACTAAGATCCGCTGACATAAGTAACTTTGGAAATGAATGTAGTTTGCAAGATTGAAACCAAAGATAAAAGCACTGTAATTGAGTTGATAGTGTTTTTTCTCTTGGGTTACAGGTTAACCATCCTGATAGTCTTGCTGGTGCTGCTAAGTCGCTTCAGTCGTGTCCGACTCTGTGTGACCCCATAGATGGCAGCCCCCCCAGGGCTCCCCGTCCCTGGGATTCTCCAGGCAAGAACACTGGAGTGGGTTGCCATTTCCTTTTCCAATGCATGAAAGTGAAAGGTGAAAGTGAAGTCGCTCAGTCGTGTCTGACTCTTAGCGATCCCATGGACTGCAGCCTACCAGGCTCCTCCGTCCATGGGATTTTCCAGGCAAGAGTACTGGAGTGGGGTGCCATTGCCTTCTCCGTTAACCATCCTGATAGTCTTACACATGCATAATTGAACTGAACAGTTAAATAGATGGCACATGTGTATACATACATATATTTCTTTGTCTTGTTAGCTGAAAGGGTCTAAGAGAAATGATACTCTGAAAATCTGAAAGAAACAATGATGTTGATATAAGCACAGATCTTGGTTCCCAATACTCTTTTCCAATAAAAGGAGCCAGGCTTCTTGGAGAAATTACTGATTGTAGGGCTCAGAGAGGAACTATAGAAGAGGAGTCGGGTGGATATTATTGTATCAAAAAGGAAATAGTAAAAAAAAAAAAAAAAAAAGCCCCAGAGTAATGTAAGTAAGTAAGTGTTAGTCGCTCAGTCACGCCCGACTCTTTGCGACCCTATGGACTGGGGCACGACAGGCCTCCCTGTCCATCGCCAACTCCCGGAGTTTACTCAAACTCATGTCCATTGAGTTGGTGATGCCATCCAACCATCTCATCCTCTGTCATCCCCTTCTCCTCCTGCCTTCAATCTTTCCCAGTATCAGGGTCTTTTTAATTGAGTCAGTTCTTCACAACAGGTGGCCAAAGTATTGAAGTTTCAGCTCCACCATCAGTCCTTCCAATGAATATTTGGGACTGATTTCCTTTAGGATGAACTGGTTGGGTCTCCTTGCAGTCCAAGGGACTCTGAAGAGTCTTCTCAAACACCACAGTTCAAAAGCATCAATTCTTCTGTGCTCAACTTTCTCTATAGTCCAACACTCACTTCCATACATGACTACTGGAAAAACCATAGCTTTGACTAGATGGACCTTTGTTGGCAAAGTAATGTCTCTGCTTTTTAATATGCTGTCTATGTTGGTCGTAACTTGTCTTCCAAGGAACAAGTGTCTTTTCATTTCATGGCTGCAGTCACCATGTGCAGCGATGTTGGAGCCCAGGAAAACAAAGTCTGTCACTGTTTCCACTGTTTCCCCATCGATTTGCCATGAAGTGATGGGACTAGATGCCATGATCTTAGTTTCCTGAATGTGAGTTTTAAGTCAACATTTTCACTCTCCTCTTTCACTTTCATCAAGAGGCTCTTTAGTTCTTCTTTGCTTTCTGCCATAAGGGTGGTGTCATCTGCATATCTGAGGTTATTGATATTTCTCCCAGAAATCTTGATTCCAGCTTGTGCTTCATCCAGCCCAGCATTTCTCATGATGTCCTCTGCATATATATAGTTATATAAGCAGGGTGACAATAACAGCCTTGACATACTCCTTTTCCTATTTGGAACCGGTCTGTTGTTCCATGTCCAGTTCTAACTGTTTCTTCCTGACCTGCATACAGATTTCTCAAGAGGCAGGTCAGGTGGTCTGGTATTCCCATCTCATCAAGAATTTTCCAGTTTGTTGTGGTCCACACAGTCAGAGACTATGCCAGAGTCAATAAAAGAGAAGTAGATATTTTACTGGAACTCTCTTGCTTTTTCACTTTGAGAAGAGTGAAAGCAAAAACACATTACACCTAAGGTAGGGGGTGTGGCAAACCAAAGTCAAATAGGCAGCCATAGTAAACAATCTATATCGCAGCATAATAAATGAAATGGAGAATAGAAGAACCACAGAGGTACTCAACAAATGAAAATTTCATTGTTTAGAAAGGTCAGTAAGTTGACACAACTTTCGTGATATTGTTCAAGGGAGGAAGAAGACCCAAATCACTAAAATGAGGAATAGAAAAGGAAAAATTACTACCAACTTTAGAGGAATAAACATAATTGTAAAGGAATACCATGGCACTATTTAGAAAATTTAGATGAAATGGAAAAATTTCTAGAAATACACAAATGACTGAAATTGACTCAAGAAGAAACTGAAAATCTGAATAGCAAAGAGAGAGAATTATTCATTTTTAAACTTCCTGCCCAACCCACCTCACAAAAGTCCCACTACCATACCTAGACCCAGATAGCCTCACTGCTGAATTCTACCAAATATTTAAACTAAAAGTCATGCCAATTCTCCACACATGCATTCTAAATGTATCCGTAGAAGTGGAAAGGGACATTTCCCAGCTCGTTCAGTGAGGCAGTATTACTCGAATGCCAAAACTAGAGGACAGTTGTAAAATTCTCCTCAACTTTGCTCCATCCAGTGTTTGCTCATGAAGCAAACACTTTGCTCATGAAGAATATCATGTTTTGCATCTTTGACAGGAAAATGATGGAAATGATACTGTGTTCAGATCATCTCATTCTATCAAGTGGTTCATGATTTCAGTGTGTCCCAATATTGATGACGTTCACTTGGATCACTTGATTAAAGTGGTTGCTGTCAAGCTTCTCCACTGTCAAGTTACTCTCCCCTATCTTGTAATTGAAACATTCTTTTGTGTTTTAAAGTATATATACATATATATAATTCCTCTCCAAAATTTAGATTTATTAACTTAATTCAATCTATTTGATTAATAACCTCTTATTTTACTAAGGGAGTCATGACTTGTCACTATCTTTATTTATATTGATGTTCATATCGTTCCAGCCTCGGACGGGACAGTGGGAACCTCCTTAAGCCAGGCTCTCTGTCCTTTGGACATCTTCCCATCATTCTTTGAACAATTTGATGCTTTTGGTACAAGGTATTCCAGGCTCATCTTGTACTTTCCCTGACCTTGCCATGGAATTAACAATTTCTCCCAGAAATCCCAAAAAGTTTTAGTGGAAAATGGAATTTAGAATCCAATATATGAGACTCATTATTTCTCAGTTCCTCTCATTGGACAGAGTCTGGGAAGTGTACATGTGCGTGTGCATGCCTTTGTGTGAGTATCCTCCCTCCATAACTCTGGCTCTGATATCACAAAACTCTGGATTGTCCCCAACCCATGTGCCTTTCTCAACATATTCAGACTCTGACACCCACTCCAGGCAACCATTTTATAAACCTACTCCCCTTACCCTGCTTGGGCTTTGATACTCTGCAACGGGATACCCCCACGTTCAGATACTCCCCTTGTTCCACTCAGCCTCTAACTGCCCACACAGGGCTGCCCACTTCGGTGCATGGATGCCCTCCTCCTCTTGCTTAGCCTCTGATCTTCTACACAAATCTGCCTCCTCCATGTGCATTTCCACTCCTCTGGACTTAGGCTTTTACTCTGCATGCCTGGCAAGCGTCCTATTCGATATCCTCTGGATAAACTGACTCTTGTGGCAGGCTTCTCTGCTCTGTGAAGGCCTCTTAATCCCACTTTGGCCCTGACTGCCCATGATACGTCCTGGGATGGATATCCTTTTTTCCCTGTTCAAGTTCTCACATATCATGCTACATAGCCCCCTTCCCCGTTCTTGTGGACCTTATTGTTTCACCCTATTTGAGTTCTGATGCCCCATACTAGGCTACGTTGTCTGCATGGATATCCTCTTCACCCCTGCCATCTCGTCTGGCCCACTATGGCACCATGACCCCCTATCTTGGATGCCTGTCTTGAAAGACCTCACTGAACTGCTTTTTGAAGAGTTGCTTTATACTTTGGGGTATAATCCCAAAGGATGACTTACTTAATTTATTGCATTGCTCATTCTGTTCTAGCTTTTGCCATCGGAAGCTCATTCTTGTCTTCTTTGACATAGCGCCATTACTGTGGGCCTTTTTTTTTTTTTTTCCACTTCCCTTTTGATACGATAAGGTCCCCCAGACTCCTCTTCTATATTTCTTCTCTGAGCCCTGTAATCAGCAATTTCTCCTAGAAGCCTCGTTCCTTTCCTTGGAAAAAGTATTGGGAACCAAAATCTGTGCTTATTTCCACATCATTGTTTCTTTCAGATTTGGGGAGTATCATTTCTCTTAGAGTCTTTCAGCTCACAGAACAGAGAAATACATGCATGTATACTCATGTGCCATCTATTTAACAGTTTAATTCACGTATGCATGTGTAACTGTACCAAGATTGTTAACCTGTACCCCTACGAGAAATAACACTATCAACTAGATTACAGTGCTTTTATCTTTTGCTTTCAGTCTTGCAAACGCCGTTCATTTCCAAAGTTACTTAAGTCAGGGAGTCTGATTGAGGTAGTTTTAAATATTTGCAATAATATAACTAGATTGTTTAGTCAAGTTTCGTATTCCATTCTTGATGTCAAAATGTGTGTTTTTTCTTTTTTAATATGCATACATAGATTCTCTCCATATGCTGTAAGATTCTAAGGCTTTTGACAATTAGGCAGTGCCATCTATTTACCATAACATCATACAGAAAAGTTTCACTGCCCTAAAACATCCTCTATGCCTGGAGAAGAAAATGGCAACCCACTCCAGTATTCTTGCCTGGGAAATCCCAGGGACAGAGGAGCCTGAAAGGCTACAGTCCTTGAGGTCTCAATGAGTCACTCATGACTTAGCAACTGAGCACAGTCATTTTTAGAAACAGTGAAGGCCACACAAAACACATCCTTGGCTCCTAGTGTGTGGCCTCTCCTTTACTATCTTTCTTTCCCACTTGGCCCTCTGCTCCACAGGGCCACATGCCCATGGGTCTGCTCTGCTCACCCAGTGTCTGGATCTAACCAATGGAAAAATAAAAATGAAAGATGGACCTATCCTCCCAGTAGAACACCAGGTTCAGAAAGAATACACTGGCAAGGAGGTGGCATTCTGTCATCCCCCAACTCTTTTGCAACTACCAGCTGGAAATGTCGCCATCTTCCTTTAAGCCCTACTACCAGTTGACCCCTGCGAGCCTCCTTATCCTCTGCCCTGAAGTCATCACAATGGGCACATGAGTTCTGGCTGGGGCGGGGCCCTCTGTGACATCAGCAAGGGCCCAGCCCTGGCTGGTCCTCAGTCTCCTGGTGCCAGGGCAGACCAGCACACCAGGAGCCATTTCCTCTCGGCTCACCATGTGGTCCCTCAAATCGTTCCTGTGCTTTTCCATGGGTGTTACCTGTGTCTACGCCTTAATGTTTACTACTCTGAGAGAGAAAGCGGAAGAAATCCAGGGGAAGATGCTCTGGGGAGGGCACTTTTTAATTCGGCAGAGTCTACAAGAGCATGCCTGACACTGGCTTGAGATCACGTTGCTCTGGCTTTTCTTCATTGTGCTGATGTACGTGACAGTGAAGTGGGCAGGAGAGAGTGGTGAGAGTAAGTGCACACTCCTGCTGCCCATCATTGGGCTCTCTCAGAAGGAGAAAGGAAAAGTCTTCCTCTGAAGAAGACTACATGTTCCATACCTCAACCCTGCTCGAGATGTACCTTGTGAAATTTGTGTCCAGTCTGCGGAATCTGAAACTCACCACGTCGACCGGTGATAACCTCAACCCCCTCAGTGAGGAGGTTCCTGAAGACCTATGAGCTCTGGGGCAATGAAGAATCCGCCTGAGTGGATTTGTGAGTCAAAGTAAGAGAGGAATTGTTGAGCGTTGACATACCTTAGCCAAACTAGTAAAACTATTCTGGAGCAAAAGGAAAAAGCCTCTGATATTTTTTATTCGCTCTGTACTTTTACCTTTTCCAGAATGTCATATAATTCGCAGCATGCAGTGTATAATCTTTTCCAGACTAGCTTATTTTACTTAATAACATTCATTCAGGTTTCATTCATTTCTTTTTGCCATTTGATAGCTCATTTCATTTTATTCCTGAATAGTATTCTGTTAGGTTGATGTACGGTAGTTTGTTTATCCAGTTGTCTATTAAAGGACACTTTGATTGCTTCCAATTTGTGTGCGTGTGTGTGTGTGAGAGAGAGAGAGTATGAATTAAGCTGTAATAAAACTCATGTGCATATTTTTGTGTGGGCAGTAGCTATCACATCACTTACTGAACTATCTAGGGGCATAATTGTTAAACTATGTGGTGTGACAACATTTAGCACTGTAAGATATTGCTTCCAAATGGCATTCCCACTAACAACGAATGAGCGTTCCTATTGTCCCTCTTTGCCGGTAAATCGTTTTTCAGATTTTTGTATTTGACCATTCCAATAAGTCTGTAGTTGTATCTCATTGTTCTAATGTCACCAGTCTACTCTGAAAAGTTATCTTATTTCCATATTTCCATTGTATTTTATTACCATAAATTCTTCAGGTGTTTCATTTTTAACCTGAGGTTTAAAAAGATCTTCTGCTCAGCAAAACTTTTGCCTCTGTTTATGCCATCAGTCATTACTTTCTTTAATCAGTCCTCTAATAATTTTTTCATGAAGGACTCATACATTGAAATCACGTATATTAGAAAACAAAATAGTTTTAATTGACCAACACCGAGCACATTTTCTTTTCCTGAGTATTGCTGTGTCCACTATTCTTTAGTGCTTCCACACAAAACTTTAAGTTCAGCATCAACTTCTCCCCATTGTTGTTGGTTTTTTTATTTGTTTGTTTGTTTTGATTCTCTTCTATACTTACTAGATGTTAACCAAGTCTGTGTTTGTACAAGTTGCAGTTGCAGTTTTGCATGTATCGTGAAATTTTATGACAAGTGTATGTGTATTTTATATGAATCTTCACTTGATTATGTGTGTTCTTCATAATGTTTTGAAAAGCTATATGCTCATTATTCCAGTTTTTAACAGTCTGTGCCTCTTCTCCATTGAGATTCAAATGAATCTGTTTACATAATGTTTGAAACAGAGAGCAATCATAAAATGTGTTGGTATAGTTATTGAAGAAAATATATTTCCATAGTAACAGTAACTAAATGGTTTGCTATTTGATAGCAAAATTAATTTTCTCTCAGTGTATTTTGTAACCATGAAAGCCAAAATGTTCTTGCATATAGTCTATAAACAGAGAAGATAAGTTAGTAAGCACCTCAAAAGAACATAGATTTACAGAAAATCTAATGTTCTGTTTTAACTGGCTCAACTTACTCTCTTGTTATAGTTCAGTTATCCACAGTCTTGTTTTCGTGTCAGCAAAGAGAATATGCTAGTTCTCTTTGGGGGGAAGATATTTTAATCAACATTTTCATATGCTTTTGATTTTCCAGAGAAGAGAAATCTTTAGATA
Organism: Capricornis sumatraensis; assembly: GCF_032405125.1. Classification (NCBI taxonomy): domain Eukaryota; kingdom Metazoa; phylum Chordata; class Mammalia; order Artiodactyla; family Bovidae; genus Capricornis; species Capricornis sumatraensis. The sequence goes on along the minus strand of NC_091092.1, from coordinate 22,972,978 downwards.
CTTGTTTTCGAGTTTCTGGTACTGTGCCTGATGAATATTTTTTCTATTTAATATGTTATCATTAGTAAAATGTGCATCCTGTTTACGTCCAACACTGATTTAAAGTTGGATTGGCATCACCAACTCCATGGACATGAATTTCAGCAAGCTCCGGGAGATGGAGAAGGACAGGAAAGCCTGGCGTGCGTGGATCGCAAAAAATTTATGGGTCACAAAAAATTAGACACGACTGAGCGACTGAAACGATCCTATTAAGTACAATCATTACAAATTTTCAAAATAATATGTAGTCCTCAAATAAGACCTGATGACAACATTTGTCACAGGTATTTTGTCCTAAATTCACCTGGTAATTTGTTGTAGCCATCAGTTTTGGTAATTTGTTTTCTATGAAGGAATGTTAAATTGCACATAATTTAATGACTGAATGTGGATTTGGAATGAGGCATTCTCTCAGTTACTCTCTACAGAAATGAGTCTTTAGGGGCTAGTGTTAATGAATACCCATGTACCCAGTATAGTTAGGCCATGCGATATCAGAACATTGGAGCTTAAAGCCGAGAAAGTTTTATTGCAGGGCTATGAAAGGAGATGGGTGGCATATGGCTTTAAAAATCCTGAGCTCCCCAAGAGTTTTCAGCAAAACGCACTTCTGGGAGAGGTGAGGGAGAGGTGTGGTTAACTGTTGCAAACGTCTCCCTGTCAGATCCCCCGCTACTGAAATAAGGTCACGGTGAGGTAACAGTGTTCATGTAAGCCTCTGCTGCTGCTGCTGCTAAGTCGCTTGAGTCATGTCTGACTCTGTGCGACCCCTTAGACAGCAGCCCACCAGGCTCCCCCGTCCCTGGGATTCTCCATGCAAGAACACTGGAGTGGAGTGGGTTGCCATTTCCTTCTCTAATGCATGAAAGTGAAAGGTGAAAGTGAAGTCGCTCAGTAATGTCAAACTCTTAGCGACCCCATGGACTGCAGCCTACCAGGCTTCTCCGTCCATGGGATTTTCCAGGCAAGAGTACTTGAGTGAGGTGCCATTGCCTTCTCCCATGGAAACCTCTAGCGAAACAAATATTATTCCCTATGTTGAAAAAAAAAAAAAAACACTTCCAAGCTTGACTTTCACACTCCAAGGTCCTGTTTAGGAGGAGGGGGTCCCTGGGCCGGCTGGTTATCCTGACTGGGAGCATTCATCCAGCACCCAGTCTTGATCCTCCCACCAGTGGCCAGTCCCAGCTGAAGAGGCAGCTCTCAGTCTCTGGGCCCTCCTCTTACCATGGTCCCATACCTTGCCCAAACATCTTCAATGAGGGAGCCAGGTGTCCAGCATGCAGCTGGCCCTCAGTCTCCTCAGTCTACCCAGCAGGCGGGGGCTGGGTCCTGTAGACTGATTCATGCAGAAGCCACAACCGTTTGGTCATGGAGGTGGGGATGGGAGAGCTCGGCTATTGCTCTGAACCTGGGGCCAGGCCAGTGAGTGGCTCTAGCAAGCAGCTCTGGGCCACTGCAAGACACAGCCTTTAGCCTATCCTCAGGTGCCCTGGCTTGCTCCCCAGCCCAAGGCCAGAGGACCTGGAGGGCCCTGGGCAAAGCCTGCAATATATCTTTAACTAAAGTCTTCTGAAAGCCTGACTCTGGTGGAGCTGGATTTCGAACTTCACTAATGGACCTGAGCTCAGTGTGCAGCTCCATATTTCTTCTGCCCTCTTACAGTATCTTCTTTGGTGAGATTATTCAACGTATGACTAAAGTTGGTACCTTGGACCACCATGGTCCATTTCCGCTAGTCCTCGATAACCACATTCAACTCTCTGTTTCTATCATACCTGAGTGATAACTAAAAATATATAACTAAAAATATCACGTGATGAGAAAGTTTTCGTCTTCCTCCAGCTGAAATATTTTCCTTAGCGTAATGTCCCTAAAGACATTGCAAATGGGGGAACCATTTATTTATTCACTGCTGGAGGTACAGTTGCATTGCAACATTTTAAAATCAATGTTTATTTGAGTATAGTTCCTTTACATTGTTGTATTAGTTTCTGCTGTACATCAGTGTGAATCAATTATATGCTTACATAGATCCCTTCACGTTGGATTGTCTTCCCATTTGTGTCACCACAGAGCACTGAGTAGAGTTCCTTGTGCTTTCCTTTCTTATTTTGTCAGTAATTTAAATTGATTTCTTTAACTGGAGGATGATTACTATACAACATTGTGATGGTTTTTGCCACACATCAAGCTTAGTGAGCCATAGGTACACATGTGTCCAACATATCCTTAAGCCCACCCCACATCCCTCCCCACCCTATTCCTCTGGGTTCTTCCAGATCACTGGCTTTGGATGCCCTGGTTCATGCATATGTACACCTGAAGGATGATTTTCCTGCATGAAATATGTGTTTTCTATGTTTCACATATGAAAATATGGGTGCAGAGTTTTCTATGTGAAATACGAAATCTGCATTTCACTTTTGAAAATCTAGTTGTATACGTTTGGTCATGATACATGGCGTATGGGATGTTACACATCTGGATGTCTGTGTACACTTTTTCCTACGTGAATATGGAATTGTGTATATCTCACATAGGACAATTTGAGCATACATCTTCCTCCTTGAAGTATGGAATTTTATATATTTTCCATATGAAAATCTCCGTTAAGATCTTCTGACATGAGGCATATTCTCAATAGTTCAAATATGAAAGCATGATGCAAATTTTCACTCGTGAAAGAGAAACGTTGCACATTTCAAAAATGAAAATCTAGGTACAGATCATCGTACCTGAAATTTGGTATATTCTATATTTCACACAAAGACATTTGGGCGCAGATTTCCTTGATCTACATATGCAATACTCTATTATTTCTCATAGGAATATATGAGCAGTGTTGTTTCTGCACTAAATATATGTAATTCTCTATAGTTCACATTTGAAAATCTAGGCACACATTGTCCTGCATGATATATGGAATAGACTCTATGAAAATCTGGAAGAAGTCTTCACAATGGAAATATTGACTCCTTTATGTTACATTTATGAACATCTGTGAGCACGTTTTCCTACACAATATTGGAATTCTCCATGTTAAACCTTTGAATATATGGACATTCATTTTCCTACATTAAGTATGAAATTCTCTCTAAAAAACATAGGAAAATATTAGCATGGCTTTTGTGGGCATAGATTTTCAAACGTGGAATACAGAATTCTGTATGTTTCACACGTGCTAATCAGTGTGCAGATTTTCTTAAATGAAATATGGAATCTCATATATTTTACAGATGATAATTGGAACAAAGACTTTTCTGCTATACTGACATGTGGGATTCTGTATATTTCATACATGAAAATCTTAATTGAGATTTTCTGACATAAGTATCTAGTTTTCTATATTTCACATTATAAAAATCAGGGAACCGATTTTCCTACATGAATGAGGACATTTCTACACTTCACAAATAGAAATCTGTGAACAGATTTTCATACGTGTCATGTGAGATTTTTCACATTTAATATAAGTAAATCTCGGCCCAGATATTTGTACAAAAGTAAAGAAAACTGTATGCTTCATATATGAAAATATGAGTGCCAATATTCCCATATGAAATATGGAATTCTCTATGTATCATATTTGAAATAGCACCATCCATTTTCTTTGTATCACACATGAACATCTCTGCTCAAATTTTCCTAGAGGAAGTATTGAACATTATGTGTATCACATAGGAAAACCTGGGTGCCAATTTCCCCACATGCAATCTGCAATTCTGTATGCTGAAGATATCTATCAAATTCTGTGTACCAATTTTACTACATAAAATATAAAATTCTGTATATTTCAGAAATGAAAATCATTGTGACATTTTCACTCTATTAAAAATAGAATTCTCTATATGTTACATAAGAAAATTTCAATGCCAGTTTTACTACATGAAATGTTAAATGTTTTGTATTTCACGTTATTAAAATCTGTATGCAGAGTTTTTTTACATGAAATATAAAATTCTTTATACTTCCTATATGAAACCCTGGGTAGTGATTTTCTTACATTAAATATGGGATACTCTACATTTCACACATGAACATCTAGGGATTGCTTAAGATATGGAGATCCAATATGGTGTTGGTATTGCCCCTATTTCACAAGTGAAAATATCGGCACCACTGTTTCTTCATGGAATATGGAATTCTTTGCATTTCTCATACATACATCAATACAATGATTTTTCGCCATGAAATATGGAATTCCCTATATTCCCTATATCAAAATCTAGGCACTAATGCTCCTTCATAGAAGTTGGACTTTGGTATAGTTCATATTTGAAGATCAGAATGGAGAGTTTCCTATAAGAAATATGGAAATCTCTATATTTTGTATGAGAAAAGTGTTCTTCATGTACTGCCACGTGTTCCGTTTGCATTTGTGTCCCTGTCCCTTACACGTGTGTGCTTGTGTTGCGTGTGTGTGTGTGTGTGTGTGTGTGTGCATGGGTCCTGCCCACTGCAGACACAGAGATGAAGGTGACATCATCTCATGTGATGATGAGACAGTCCTGAGATGTGGAGCAACAAGAAGAGGAGGCACGAGGCGTTCACAGACTAGGGGAGACTGGTCCATGCATCTCTGTGATGCCCCTGTCCAGGACAGGAATGAGGAAAGGATGACAGGTGACAGCTCTGGACAGGGACTCTGCAAATCTGCAGTTACATCAAGAGGCATAACCAAGCTCACAATTTCTGCTGTGTTGTGTGTTTGTATCAGTAAGCAGTGGTGGTGGGGGGGGTTTGGAGACTCACCCAGAGGAAATAAATCAAGTGATGTGGGGATTTCAAACCACTGTCTGTGGACTCATCAGTCTGTGGAACGTTGGCTACCCTGTGGAAATGCTGGATGAGGCTAGGGCAGGACCCCTGATTTTGAAGAGGCCAGAGTCCTTTGGAAAAAGGAAGAGACTGGAAGGAGGAGGATGGGAATGAGAGCCAGCTTCACTGCAGATTGTTCCACACATGTGAGAAGGAGATCTGGGAAAGTCTTGTGCTAGTGCTGCCTAGGATCAGCCTGTCAGCCAGCACACTCCCTCTCCAAGTGTGTTACATATTGGCACCATGCGAGGCAAATGACATGCTAAGCTAGGCTCTCAGAGTGAATCCCCAGGCATCCTGGCAGAGACGGGGTGTGACCGTGGAATCCGATGGGCACTTCCAGCTACCTGGCAGTGCAGAAAGGTGAGGAAAGTGCAGGTGTTGGGTGTGTGTGTGTGCCCCACTGCCAGTGTCTGTCTGTGAGGGAGGGAACAGGGATGAAACAAGGACGGCAGGCTGTTTGCATGCAGGGACCCTGGGACAGTGAGAGACAGGTTCCAGTTCGGAGCCTGCTGTATTTAGGCTCCAGGCATTAGTGAACAGCAGTCATGAGGAAGACACCACATTGCTCATTTAAAGATGTCCTGATGTGAATTCCTTCCTTTTTCCGAGTGTGCTTCTGTACCCTGTATCCCTTGCCAAAAGAACAGGCAGGTAGATAGCACCAGTGGGAAGTCAGTGACAATGGAAAGGAGCCAAGAAACAGAATGGGGTGGATTCCCAGGCACAGAAGAGGGGGCAGGGCTACAGCCCCTTGGACACCCAGCTACAAAGATCTTTCTATCCTTCTCAACTGTAGCAGCATTCTTTCCCGAAAATGACCAGGGGCATGAGCACACCTTTTGTTTTATGTAAGCGTTGGTTGACTGACGGGACTGCAGCATAAGCAGCTGTTACCTGCAGAGTTTGCCAGTTTAAAACATCACTCTTTATACTCTTCACAGAACGCTAGGTATCAAGACTATGCAAAGGACGGTTTCAGTTTATCCATCGCTGCTCCCGACCCCACAGGCCTGAGGAGACAGGGTAGGCTGCAGTGTGTTCTCAACCTGGAGGCTGAACGAGAACAGCACCACTTTGAAAGGGCCTGTATACACTAAATGGGCAGACTTCAATGCCTCTGGCACTGGTGAGTCGTGGCCCTTAATGGAGAGGTGTCCTTGGCGTCTCACTGACGCATTCAAGCAAGTTTCAGGGAGTCCCCTCATGCCAGCTAGAGCATGCCCCATTTCTCCCCCTGTCCAAAGTGTGGCCAAGCCACCATAGTCCTGTGCAGTGTTCATGTCCACCATGTGAGGGAGGGAGGGAGGGACGCCTGTCTCCTTCTGTGGTTCAGCAGAGATTGCCTGTGTTTGCCTCTAAGTTTGAGAAAGCATTCCCCAGCTGTGTGTACTGATGAAGTCAGATCTCCTATGGGTGCAACTGACACAGGAGGAGAGCTTTGGCTTCATGCCTAGGTTAAGCGTCTTTTATGAGTGCTGGTGTCCAGAGAGTGGCAGAGGGCAGCAGCACCAGTCAGACAGACAGAGACACACAGACACAATCCCCTACTACACACAAAGAAAGATGGACAGAGAAACAGTGCGTGCCAGAAGCAGAGACAGAGACACAGAGAGCTCTGTACCCTGTGGCTCTGCTGCCCCTGAGCAAAGGAGCTCAACAGTATCAAACTGGGTCTGTACCCAGTCTCCTATCATCCAGACCGCATGGGCCTCTCTGCTCAGTGAAGGAAACTATTCAGCCACATTGCCCCCTGCCTTTCATGGGACACTTTGGGAGAGCACCCAGAGATTAAAGGTCCTGTGGGACACAGGAGTGTCCTTTTCTGATCTGGAAGTGGGAATTCATGGTTTGAATTTCTGGAGGCCAAGGAAGTGGCAGCTTGCACCTGGATTTTGCCAGATGGAAAACAGGCAACGTGCCTGGAGACGGGCAGTCAGCGAAGCAGAGGCATCACGTGGCTCGCTGCAGCCATGGAAGCCGTGGGGTGGGGGTGTGGGGAGGTGGAGCGGGGTGGGCCCGGGGACAGGGGTGGAGGTGGGGTGGAGGCGACTCCCTTTGGGCTTGGGGCCTGTCCGTGGAGCGTGACGCCCACTACCCTCTCTGCCAATGGCTGAGAGTGGGCGCAGCGGACTGGGAGTGGTTCACAGCTCCAGCAGCCTAGGGGCCCGATAGCCTGAGCAATCAGGCCGGCCTGCGCACCTTGCTCCAGTTGGTCCCCCACCGCATTCTTCAGTCTCAGGGCACCCCAGAAGGAGGAGCTATGGCCACTGGGTGACGGCAGCATTTGCATCAGCTGTGCAGGCCGCCTGCTGTGTTGTCATGTCCAACCCCTTCACAGCTGCTCCAGCTCGAGCCACAGCCAGGGCCCGGTCCAGAGTGACGCTGCCAGAGGATGGCGGAGCACCCCGGGACTCTGGATCTTCCTAGCTGTGAGGCCAAGTCTTCAGGGGACGGAGGTCCTGGGTCCTGCCCTCACGGTGCGGGTGTCGGGGATCTTGTAGGCACCAGGTGGCGCAACAAACAAGGAGGCGGCTCTCTTCAGTGTGGAGGCGAAGAAAGAAAGGGGAGGCGCTGGAAGAGGGAGAGATGGGGGGAATCGGGCAAGAGGTCAGGCTGCTGGTGAAAGAAGACAGCACAGAGGAGGTGGAATTGGTGGCGGACGTGGAGCAGGAGCAGCTGTCCTCGCAGGAGCCAGAGAAGCAGGAGGAGCAGAGCCAGGAATGCGCAAGGCCAGGAACCCCGGGTGATTTTTCCGGCCCATGCTGGAGGGGCTGGAGTCGCTGGCGGCCCTTCAGTGAGCTTAGCTCTGGGAATGTGAAAGACAACAGGACCTACGTTTGTATCAGGTGGAACAACCATCAGAGGAGGGTCACTTGGCTCAGAGATGCGCCATCTTCCAGGGCATCGCAGGCTCCTGGGTTCCAAGCCCTATCCTGACTGCTATTCCTCAGAGTCACCTGTTCAGGAGGAGGCGAAGGACCACGAGCAGGAATAGAGGTGGGGACAAGGGCATAGGCAAGGTGAGGGGTGGCCAAGGGAACTGGGTGCTGGGGGTGTGGAGGTCCAAAGATACAGCAGAATTTGGGCATGGCCAAAATGCCTGTAGGTGTCTGAGCCGTAACTTTGGGTGACTCGTTTTGGCCTGCACCTGAAGCGGAGTAGTACCTGGGGGTGGGGATTCTATATCAGGAGTGACCAGAAACATCACGCCAGAGTAGCATTCCCAGAGAATTATTACTGTCATTTGTGGATAATCCCAGGAAGGAACAGAGACAGCGGGAGTCCCACAACCCATCCGGGTCAGCCAGAGCCCCTGTGGCTGTTCCCACTAGTGCAGTGCAGAAGCAGGTTTTCCACGCCCAGGGTGGAGATGGAAGGGGCTGCTGGCTGGTACGCTGGGAGAGCCAGCTGACTCCACCCACAGGGCTTTCTTGTTAAACACACACACACATCCCCATACACAACATACACGCTTGCCCCCAGACAAGGTGTGTCAAAGGGACTGCAGTTCCTGACGTTTTAAACAGACATGCCACTACTCAACACACACCAGCCCGTCAGAGATCAGAAGTGGTCAGAAGCAGGCTCTCCTTTGGCAAATGCAGACAACTTCAGACGCCAAAGACGAAAGGAGACCAACAGCCGTGAGCATGTTTGATGTTATGGCACTGGCTGGGGACATCGGTGGCGGGCAGGCAAGCGTGAGTGCCCAGAGTGCTTGCAGATGTCTGTTCCAGTGTCCCTGTGAAAGGCTGTTGCTGAGCCGTGAAAGATACTGGGATTCTTGGCCTGGGGAGGAGAGGAATTCAATCTGGGGCCAGTGACAAAGTTTGATCACTTAGAGCTTTTGTGTAATCAAGTTTTATTAAAGTATAAAAGAGATAGACAAAGATTCTGACATAGACATCATAAGGGGAGAGAAAGAGTGCGCCCCCCTCGCCCCCGCCCCTGGCTAGACTTTAGCAGGAAGTTATATACCCACTAGCAAGCTGCTAATTAGAGAAAGGAAATGTCTCCATACTCAGAGAGGGGCACCAAGCCCCTCACCCACAACATGTATCTTGATATAACATTGGCTCAAGGTGAGTCATCCTGGGCCATAAAAGGATTGACAGGAATCTTGAAGAAAGGCAGGTTTCCAAGCAAATACATAGTCTTAATAAGATAGATTAGGAGAACAATTGTATGAGTAAACCATACTGGTTTGTTGAGGCATTGTCTGTTCTGAGTCTTAGGTGGAATGGACTTGAAGAATGACAGAGTCTAGGGTAAATAAATAGTTCATTAGCATAGCTTAAGAAAAACGGTTCCATCAGAAAAACGCCATTGGTTGGCTCAAGGTTTGAGAAAAGTTAAGTCCAGGTGGAACCAGGTGTCATCATGGCAACACAGAATTTTAAAAGCAGCTTCCTTTTAATTTTGTATCAAGAAGGGGAAAAAAAAAAAATCTGATACGTGTAGTTTGTTTCCTCCTGCCGCTTAAGCAAGAGATAAAAATGTCTGACACTTGCAGCCTATTTCCTCCCTTGGCAGGCCCCTAGCCTTCCTGCCTCTGACCCTCTCACTTGTTCCTTCCCAAACTAGCCCTGTTGCTTGTGGCTCTACCTGGCCCAGCATGTGGCATGACTGGCTCCTTGACCTGCAGCGGATTGTGAAGAACCGCCAACTATCCATCATGATCAGTGAACAAGTTGAACTCTTGCTTAGCCACGTGATCGATTTGAAGGTCAGTGAGGGAGAATGAGGACAGGTGGGTAGGGGAGCTGGGCAGGGAAGTGGGGGAGCATCTTATGTGGTGTGAGCACTTGGACTGGAGAAGAAGCTGTTGATGCCTGCCCTGCAGGCAAGCTATGGACCCTAGAAACTTGCACATTTCCCCTCCTCCTGGTCCTGGCAGGTGCAGGAACTGAGGCATCCCTGGTCCCGCTGCACACTGCTAAGGTGCCTTTCGGAGCAAACCCTACTTCAGGAACACAGTCATCGTAAAGGAGTACTACCTTGACATCACTGGTACAACCTGCCTCCCAGCGTGGTGTGGGTGGGTGGGGAAGGGAGTGGACGCTCCTCCTGCACGATCCTTCCCTGCCTCCCCTGTCTTCCTCCAGGATACATGCCGTGTTATTCCACTCCAGTCCACTGGTTCTGGGTTTATAAACGGGGAGCTCCAAGCTGCAGGCTGGAAACCAGCAGCCTTAACTTCCTCAACTGGTTGTTGGATCACAACAGCCCAGGATCAAACAGGATTGCTGAGATCGGGTTGCTCTGGGCCTCTGAGGAATTGGTGATTCGTGTTGGAGTTCTTCACTGTTCACGAAGGGTTCGGGTCCTGGTGAGCCCCATGCTGACCTTGTTCGTGTTGCCAGCAGGTAATCAGTGAAGACGTGTGGCTCGACCTCCTGCAGTACTTCCCAGGGGGGTAGATCCTGCCATGAGAGGTTACTGACAGAAACACAGGTTGTGAGGGGATCAAAGGTGGGCCCTGAAGGGACAGCCACGTAGAGGCTGGGACACTCTCCTTTCCCAAATGGGGATGCTCGGGCTCATGCAGGCTGGATGTGGAGCCTGGATGTGGGTCATACTGGTAGCAAGTGACAGGCTGAGACTGGAGGCTTAGGGACTTCGTGTGTCCAAGTCTCACTGGAAGAAGCTGTGATTATGAGAATCCTAGGTGATTCTGAGAGAGACAGGGTGAATCAAGCACCTTTGTCAGAATCATCTTTCCCCAGGTTGAGCCACCCCCAGGCCTCCTGCTGCTCACTGAGTTTGAGATTCCCCTGGGCCCTTAAGTCCCAACCTTCCTCCTGGAAAGCCCCACCACTTGGAAAGGGTTTCTCTCCACTGTCCCTTGGTACTTTTGTGCTGACTTTGGGGTCTTCTGTGAATTTCCACATCCACCGATTGGCCTCTCACCACCACCACAAAGTCAGAGACGACTTAAGGCTGGCTGGTGATAATACTGAATAGCTGGGGGAAGAAATGGACAGGGATCCCAAAAGGGCAGGACACGGCGCCTACTGACACCATCTCCCACGTTGCTGGACACAGGCATCCTCAGCTACTGGAACACCTGTGTTCCCTGTTTGTGTCTCTGTGCCTTCCTCGTGTGTGTTTACACAGGTATGCTTATGTCGCCTGTGGTGGTGTGTCTTTCTGTGTGTGTGCATGTGCCTGGCTCACATCAGACGCAGAGAGGAAGGTGACAGAACACGAGACTTGGAGCAACAAGAAGAGGAGGCACGAGGCATCCACAGGCTCGGGGAGCCTGGTCAGTGTATCTCTGTGGCGCCCCTGTCCAAAACAGGAACGAGGAAAGGATGGCCAGTGACATCTCTGGACAGTGGTTCCACAAATCTACAATTACATCAAGAGACATAAACAAGCTCACAGTTTCTGCTCTGTTGCCCCGTTTTTGACTACCAGCCTTTTCCCATGACTGATCTCCTTAACTGGAAACAGCACACCCCTCATACTATGAAAAGCCCCAAGCGGTGATTGGTCTCTTAGAATCCATCTTCCAGACCCACCGCCCCACCTGGGGAAACTGCCTGCAGCATCTCCTCACCCTATTCAATACAGAGGAATGGGGATGAGTCATGACAAAGGCTAGAAAATGGCTCCAGGCCAATGCCCCAGGCGGCCAATTAGATGTGGAGAACTGGGCTTGGGAGAACTTCCCAGAGGAAGAGCCTCGCTGGTACCCCAATGCAGAGAGGGGAAGAAAGCAGTTGGAGAGATATCCACAGGCCCTCTCTCCTACAGGGGGTAAAGGAATCCTGCTAACATAGCTAAGACCACTGAGGTGCTACATGAACCAGATGAAAGCTTGGATGATTTCTGCAAAAGGCTACGAGAGGCCTTCTGGGTTTTCACCCCTTTTGATCTTGAAATCACTGAAAATCAATGGATGATAAATTCAGCCTTTGAGGGACAGCCCCAATCGGACATCTGAAAAAAAAAAAAGTTTACAGAAGTTAGAAGGTTTGCAGGTAAAAATGCCACAGAACTGCTTTGCCAACAAAGTCTTTGTCAATCACAACTAAACAGAAAAAAGTGGATGAAGCAAAAAGTCTCACCCTTGGCAGCTGCCCTGTCAAAGGTGCATCCCTGGTGGGACCACACCTTAAGGCAAGGGGTCCAGATCTGAAAAGAACAATTCAGCTCAGCCACGATTAGTGTGCCTACTGCAAGGAAAAGAGACACTGAAAAAATGAGTGCCCCAGTTGCCCTGAGAAGAAAACCAAAGCAGTAGGCCCACCAAGCCGGTATCAACCCAAGCCACCCGGCACTAATCTGATCGGGCTAGCTGAAGCAGAATCCAACTAGAGGAGACTGGACTCTGTCCAACTGGGTCCCTGAGAGCCCATGGTCAGAATTCAAATAGGGGGCCATTCAATGGACTTTATGGTGGACACAGGTTTTGAGCATTCTGTGGTCACCCAGGAGATAGGCCCCTTATCAGGAAAAGAAACTATCACATCATAGGGGGCATAGGCGCCCAGACCCAAAGGCGCCCAGACCCAAAGGCGCCCAGACCTGCAGGCCGTTTTGCAGTCCTTGACAATGCTGACTGGGGGGCCATGAGGTAGAGCATGAATTCCTCCACTTGCCCAACTGCCTATTCCCTTGATGGGAAGAGACCTGCTTGCTAAGATGGGGGCCCAGATTTCCTTTTCTTCTAATGGGTAACCTCTCCTAAAGCTAGCAGGCCCACCCTCCTCCTTGATTATGATTCTTGCTATAAGGTGAGAAGAAGAATGGCGCTTGTATTCCTCCCTTCCAAGAGAAGGGACCATTCCTCCGGAATCAGAGAATGAGCACCCACCAGTTTCAGCCGAGGAAAATGCTCTGGGCCTGGCAAAACCCCTTGGTTCCATCCTGATGGATCTGAAACCAGGAGTTCAGCCTGTAAAACTGTAACAGTATCCGGGCGGCTGGGAATCCAGGCTCATTTAGACAGACTACTCCAACAGACTTTTGATGAAATGCCAGTCACCCTGGAACATCCCACTACTACCTGTGAAGAAGCCAGGGACACATGACTACCATCTGGTTCAGAACTTAGGAGCTGTAAACGAGGCAACAGTTACTCTGCTCCCGGCAGTGCCTAAACCCTACACCCTGCTAGGACTGATCCCTTCCACAGCTGAACGGTTGCTCGCTTCCACAACTTGCTTGCAGTTGAAAGATGCCTTCTTCTGCCTCCAGCTTGCACCTGTCAGTCAACCACTATTTGCCCCTGAATGGGAAAACCTACACATGGGAAACAAGGAACAGCTCTCTTGGACGAGGCCTCCTCAGGGTTTCGAAAACTCCCCTACTCTCTTCAGTGGAGCTTTGGTCACTGACTTCGTGAAATTTCCCGGACAGGAGTTAGAGTGTGTCCTGCTGAACTAGGTCATTGAGCACAACACAGGCTCGATGACTAGAAGGAACAAAGGCCCTCGTCTCCTTGTTAATGGAAGCTGGGTACTGGGTATCAGAGAAAAATGCACAAATCTGTAAAAGACAAGTCAAATATCCAGGTTTTAACATCATCTGGAGCCAGCAAATGCTGGGAACTGAAAGGAAACAAGCCGTTTGCGCCAACCCTCAGCCTACCACTCGCCAGAAGGTCCACGAGCTCCTGGGAGCAGCAGGATTCTGCAGGATATGGATCCCTGGATGTTCAGACCTGGCCAGACCCTTATATGAGGCCCTGAAAGGAGAAGAAAAGTCTCCCTTTGAATCGGAGCCAAGAGGTGGCATTTCAAACAATTAAGGCCAAAGTCTCCGATACCTCAGCCCCAGAGCTTCCCAATGTAACCAGAGAGCTCAATCTCTATGGTCGTGAAAAGTACAAAATGGCCTTGGGAGTCTTAACCCAAAAATTCAGGCCTTAGCAAAGGCCAGTGGCCTACTTGTCTAAATAGATGGCCACCTTGCCTCCGAGCAATAGCAGCGACTACCTTGCTAGTGAGCGAGGCTGACAAATTAATGTTGGGGCAAAACCTCAATGTTAAGGTCATACACTCAGTTGTAACCCTGATGGATAGCAGAGGCCACCACTGGCTCACACATGCACGGATGACTCAGTATCAAGGCTTACTATGAGAACATCCATGGTAAAACTGTAAGTTGTATGAACTCTAAAACCAGCTATCTTTCTACCAAAAGAAGCAGGGCCCTTGGAACACGATTGCTTGGAATTACTAGATGAAGTATTTTCTAATAGACCAGATCTGACTGACAAGCCACTCCACAACCCAGACCTGGTCCTATATACTGATGGTAGCAGCTACATGGAAAACAGAAAGAAGATGGCTGGGTATGCTGTAGTGTCTGACTCTGAAGTGGAGGAAGGAGAGGTGCTTCCTCAAGGATGGTCAGTGAAGAGAGTGGAGTTATGGGCATTAATTAGGGCCCTGGAACTCAGCTGAGAGCAGCAAGTCAATACCTATACAGACTTCGGTATGCTTTTGCTACTCTACATGTCCACGGAGCCTTATACAAGGAAAGAGGACTCCTTACAGCAGGAGGGAAAGGGTTCAAAACCCCAGTCAAAATCCTGAAACTTCTGGAAGTAGTATGGGAACCAAAGGAAGTGGCAGTTGTCCACTGCAAAGGTCACCAGAAGGGAGGTAACCCAGTGGCCAAAGGGAACCGTCACGCTGATGCAGCCACCAAGGAGGCTGCCCACAGCCTCCAGAAAAATCTAAAGTCCTGCTAGCCCTGGAGATACCAGCTGCCCCCAGGTCCTCTCCCGAGGAGGAAAAATGGATAAAAACGGAAGAGAGAACCAAGGCCAAGATGTGATGTTGGCTCACACAAGACCACAAGTCTATGTTCCAGCACAACTTGCCTACAAGCTATTGCATCAGCAACATGAAGTGACCCATATGGGCAAGACTGCCTTAGAGACTTTGCTAGGCCCATACTACCTCGTTGCTCACCTCCCCGCACTCTGTTCTTCTGTCTCCCAGTGATGTGTAATCTGTTTACAAAATAATGCTCGCCAGGGGCCTAGTAGGTCGGCAGGGACACAGCATTGTGGACTATCCCCCTTTGAGCATATAGAAGCAGGTTTCACTGAAATCACTCCAAATCAAGGATTTAGATACCTTGTAGTTTTTATCTGCACCTTTTCAGGCTAGGTGGAAGCCTTTCTTACCCGAACTGAAAAAGAAAGACAAGTAACCAACGCACTCCTGAAAGACATTGTCCCCAGATATGGAATGCCTGTGACCATAGGGTCGGACATCAGCATTTGTAGCTGATGCAGAACAACAGGTGGCAAAGGCTTTGAAAACCCTGTGGAAACTGCATACTGCCTACCATCCCCAGACCTCAGGGAGAAAGTGGAAGGTGTAAATCAAATCCTCAAGCAAACCCTACAAAACTATGCAAGGAGACCAGCTTATCTTGGGTAGGCATGCTGCCTGCAGCCCTCTTAAAAGTGAGGAGTTTGCCCTGGGCAGGGATAGGGTTTTCACCATTTGAAATCCTGTATGGACGACCACCCTCGCTAGTCAACTTAAGGGGAGACACCAGAGAACTGGGGAACTTGGACTTACATAGGCAGCTACAAGGGTTACAACACATGATCTCTCAAATACATACATGGATAATTGATAGAATACCCATTTCCTTAGGCATAACAGTGCATCCTCACCAACCAGGGGATGGAGTATGGGTAAAGGATTATAAAAAAGCACCTTTAAAACCCATGTGGAAAGGGCCCTATTCTTTAAACTTAACTACCCCACTGATCTCAAGGTGCCAGGAACAGACGCTTGGATCCATTACTCCAGAGTCAAACCTGCAAGTCTGACTGATAGCCAAGAGAAGTGGGAAACAACCCTTAGTCTGGAGGAACTCCTGTGCCTGACCCTGTGGAGAAGGTAACAACTACCCCCAAAGCCCCACTCTGGCCACACTAGAAGCTCATCAATAAAAGCATGGCTGAAGCTTGAGGAACCAATAGGACTGAGAAAAGGCAGAGGTATTGGTTATTAATTGGTCTGGGACTCCCCCTATTCATCTTATTTGGAATAGGGCTTTACTCTCTACCCCAGAGTGGACTTGTATCCAAAAACTCTCTCTCTGCTTTGCCTACTTCTTCATAGTTCTTGTTTTTTGGAGTCTCTTCCTACTGTGATCAACTTAATTATGAAAACAGTGTATTTTTGCCTTACAGTTCTCTTAAGTTGTAAAATTCCCTCCTCACCTGAGAGTCAGGATGATTGTTCTGAATGTATGGAGTCGTTCTACTATGAGGGTAAATGGGCCCAAGGGTTCACTGACTACACATACAAACCAACCGCATGTTATAGTTCAGGTTTCCCATGGACTAGGGAAGGGAAGCATTACCGGGAGGGAAAATTAGAGCTCACAGTGTGTATGGCCTAATATGGTATGGCACCCCAAGACAGATGGCCTGCTGGACTCGACAGACTCATTTTGGGATGTCAGATGAGGGAGGGGGTGTGTGGCAGGCAAGACCAGGCTAGGAAGGAACCAGCCCAAGAGGTGGTCAAATGGTTAAAAGCCCAAGTAACCAAGCCAGACCCATTGGCATCAGGTCCAAAGTCGGGGTCCTCTGGACTGTACAACCAACTTCGAGCCTCCCTCAAAGATAAGTTAGAAATGCCAACTATTGGAAATAATCCTTTTATCTAGCTGAGGTGGCGGCCCTGAAATTAAATGTCAGTAGCTGCTGGGTTTGTGGAGGAACTCTGATGTGTAAAACATTGCCCTGGAAGTGTACTGCATTGGATGTCTTTCTGCTATTTCAATGGACTTGAACAACTAGCAGGCGGGCAGGGGGTCCTATTCAGAGGTGGACCCTGACCAAGGAAACAGTAGGGAAAGAATGCCTAAGCTGGTCAGAGAAACAAAATGCAGAAGAGCCTTGGTCTATAATGATACCTGTAAGAAACTTACGTGGAGGCCAGGGGCCACAACCTGGTATTGGGCTCCCCACAAAAGAAGGAATGGAATTCACATTTTCAATCCCTTCAACTCCACTTCTGGGATTCTAGAGCAAAACTGTACAGGAAATCAACCTGATACTAATCCCTTTCTTGCAATCCCAGGCATTAGCCCATACTGGAAGCATCATTACTCCACAAATCCAGACTTACGGTAGCCCCAAGAAGGGGCTTTTTGGATTTGCAGGAGAAGGGCCTACTCACGGTTCCCATCCAGATGTGGAGGAACCTGCACCATAGAAATAATTCAGTCAGGTTTCTTCCTCTTACCCGACTCACCAGGGGACATGCTGGTGTTCCCAATATGCGACAACCTGAGACATAGAGAAAAATGATTCCTCGAGCTAGGGGGAAAACAAAACTGGAGCAAAGATGAGTAGCCCCCTCAACAGAAAATCCAATATTATGGTTCAGCCACATAGGCACAAGATGGGAGCTGGGGATACAGGACACCCATTTACATGCTCAACTGAATAATACGACTGCAGGCAGTACTTGACATTATAACTAATGAAATCGTAACTGTGTTGGAACTGTTAGCACAGCATGAGGACTGCCACCTATCAAAATCGAACAGTGGAGGAAGGAGGAGCTTGTGGGAAATTCTACCAAACTGTTGCATCCAAATAGGTGACAATGGAAAAGTTGTGACAGACATATCGGGAAGATTGCCCATGTTCTGGTTCAGACAATGTTTCTGGTTAAGACAATAATTGGGAATGTCATAGTCATACTCACCGATGTCTGCTTATTCCCTGCTTTATACCCGTCCTAATCAAAAACGTAACAGGGTTCATTCGTAGAAACAGTTGTCGAATGGAGAACAGCCACCTAGTTGTAGCTTTTAAAGGGTTACCAGCCAGTTCATCTGATGATGTTCTCTTGACAGCTGCAGATGCACGCTAAATATCACAAGGGGGGAATGAGATAGAAACCAGATCAAAGCCCCCAATTAAAGTAACAACCTTTTGCTTTCCCTTCATCTTGTGTTAACAGCTGCTGCTCATCAATCACCGCTTCTGCATCTGATCTGTTGCTTGCTGGTTACCTCCTCTCCTCAGGAACTAGGGCTACCTGGGGAAGGGAGGGATCTGAGCTGTTTGAGTGGGAAATTTATGGTGTATAAAAGATACCCAGAACAAAGCCGGGGCACTCAGTCTTTGGAGGCAACTCTGCTGAGCCCACCCCGGTGCTGAATAAACCCGGCTATTCTGCATCTCTGAGTGCCGCTTGTCTCTTTCTGATGCCACGGAGTCGATAACAACACTACTATGTCAATCAGACAACTCACCTATACATGTTCCCAATGGAGACAGAGCCTGGCAGGAGGCAAAATAAGACAATTCCTCTGCTCTGGTAGAGCCTAGACAAGTTGTCCATGTCAATCAGAACTCAGGAATTCTGAAAAAAAATTGCAGATTTCATGATCTGCACTCAGGGAACCTCACTTAGTACAGCTACAACAGTGCCCTAGAATCTGTCATTTTTCACTATGCTTGGAAAACTCTCAAGGACTTTATTAAACCCCTTTAGTAGCAAGACTGTCAGCAAAATAAGGGAAATAACAATCAGAACAGATATGAGAAAAAAAAATGGAGATGATCAACAAAACCCAAAGCTGGCTCTTTCAAAAGATCAAAACAAATTCATAAACTTCTACTCATATAGACCAAAAAAACCAAGATAACTAAAGACAACACTTACCAATATTGGAAGTAAAATAGATTTCAGATCCCACAGAAATTAAAAGGATTCTGTGAATGATTCCACATAATGACATCTGGCAAGTTAGGTGAAAGGAACTGAGTTCAGCCAAAACGAAATAGATAATCTATTGAAAAACCGAGCTTGTAGTTGAAAAATTTGCAGAAAGCTCCATGCCCAGGTGGTATTCCTGGCACAAAAGAGAAAGGGAGGGAAAAAATGGGTAGAGACAGAGAAAAGGTGACTATATTCTAATACAATCAGTTACTCAAGGTAAAATGGGCCAAATCCAAGCAACCTGCTGAAGCCATTGGTTTTTAATTTTCTCATTGTCCTCCAGCTTCCCCTTCCTGCCTCCCTCCTTTGGCCCAGTTGCTTTCTCCTTGTTAAGTCCTGCCCTCCATCAAGAGTAGCAATATTATGAGGCACGGTTCCCACATTATAACTGATATCCCCTGGTTGACTGACATTCAGCATGGATGCTATCATCCCTGAAGCTGGTATACTCAAGCTCTCTGTCTCTCATCACGGACCAGAAGGTTTCACTCCTAATTTCAGGTGTAGGTAGGAGAGAAGGTGCAGGGCACACGTTGGAGCCTTGAGTCCTTCATCTGTGAAATGCGGCTGACCACAAATGGTGGAAGAAACAGAGACAGCAGCACCAGACCCTTTTCAATGAGTGCTAAACCAAACGAAACATGCCACACCCAGAGCATCACAGGACTCCTTGATATTCAGAAGCATGTCAAGTAGATTTCCCTGCCAGGACCGTTGAATTTATTGTTCCTTCTGCCTGGAATGCTCTTCCCCTAGGTAAGACCACGGCCTGCTCCCTCACTTCCTCCACATCTCTGCTTAATTGCCATCTTTCAGACTTTCCCTCATTATCTTGAATAAAATAATATCATACCTGCACACACCCTTTCCCCTGATCTAGCATTATCTTTCTTCATAGTGCCTGCCACCCTTGATTTACTTACTGACTACCAGGTCTATGAAATGAGAGACTTGGTCCGTTTTGTCCTGTCACAAATTCCTCGAATTAGGGCTCTGGTATATGGCAGGTGCTCAGAAAACATTTGCTCAAGGACAGTCGGGAGCCAGGCCCCTTTACACACATTGCTAACATACACAGGTGCCCTCCAAGACGGACACTGGCCCCACTGTATTAATTATCATACATACTGAGATTCCAGGAGACGAGTGACACGCTCAACAACACACAGTCAGCATGTCAGCTTCCAGGGTTTGGAATCATATCTGCCAGCTTCCAAATCCTCAGTTCCTGGACAGAGACCTCACAGCCAAGAACGCAAGAGGCTTTATTTCTAACACAACGACTCCAAACAGTTCAGGTAGATACCGAGAGACACCAAAAACAGGTCACTGACTATCTGCACAGAGAGCTCACAACTCGAGTCTCAGACCCTCAAACACGACAGAGACCAAACACACTGCGACAAAGAGCCGCCAAACAGACCAAGGTCTTCAAGACAGAAACAAGTGAGAATTGCACAGATACTTCACCTCATGGAGACTGACTTCCGAACCACTCCGGACACTTACTAACCTAATACAGAAACCCCTAAGCAGAAAGACAGAACTTTGAGTAACTCAAGAACATCATACAACCTGAAGATAAAGTCCCCAGACAAATGGAAAACCTGCACCCTGTGCACAGACCCCAAGCAGCTGATAGCTTACACCTTAAGACAAACCTCTCCTCAAAGCAGCTCAGAGACATCACAACTTGGGACCCAGAATCAAAAGCTGAGCGATCTCACATTCTGGGGAGCAGACGCCTACACAGAGATCTCACACCCAGGGACTCAAAGGCCCGAAAGCTCCAAAAATGCACATCCCGGCATACAGGCACACACATCCTAGAGGATTTGGACCATGGCTCGCAAAATCCACTCAGATCAAATATCCCATCACCCACGATCCTGGCCAATGGCTCAGAGAGATCAAATGTACCCTAAACAGCATCTGTGATGTCATATGTAGCCATACACAACCCCAAACTCCCTGACACAGGTTACTTTCCAGGGAGAGACACGAAACAAGCGCAGAGACCTTTTCCTGGTCATGAATTGCATACATCTGTGCGACTTACCGCGCGCTGCCATATGATCCAGACTGAGTGAGAGCTAAGTAACACTGAAACAACGTCACTCTGCACTGCCGCTGACTGTGCCGAATCTCGCCACTCACCAAGGCAGCGATTCAACCCCTTCCGGAAAAGCGGTAAAACTCGAAGGAAAATTGCTCTCTGAAAAACTGCGCAAGCGAACGCAGGCGCAGTGGTATACACACGCCTCTCGCCCAGAGGTCCAGCTCCGCGACCTCAGTGCCTGTCTAAGACAGGCAGCCAATGGGAACTGAGCAGGAGACGAAGGAGGGCGGGAGTAGCCGGACTTCCGCGTGTACTCGCGCCCCGGAAGAGCTAATTCCTGCAATCTCTCGCTATATAGCCAATCCCACCTTGGATGTGACCATGTAGAAAAGAAGGGGTGGAGTTGGAAAAGAGACAAAAAAATTGCAACTTAATATCGGTGTGCACTCGAGTTCAAATGCGGCGGTAAGATGGAGTGGAGCGAATGCCGTTGGACCCAGTGGCGCCCTGAGTGCCTCCGCTGGGAAGTGTGGTCGATGCCCGACGCGGTGTCAGGGGACCCTCTGTGTTGTCACAGGCACTCTCCCAATGGCACCTTCCAGAGTGGGTGGTCCCACCGCTACACTTCGGTGGTCCATCCCAAGACAGAACTGTTTCATCTCCAGCGCCCCTTGGTGGTGGCATTGGGAAACAACAGACGTAGATGCCCATACCATCCCAGGATGATATGCAAAGGGTGGAAAGACGAAGTCAGGATGAAAACCTCACAGATTACCACACTCTTGGACTCAGAAAAAAGTTTTCATAAACTGAAGAACACTCCTCTGTGGTGGCCACTATTGTAACAGGAAGCATTCAAATAATTTTCTCTGTTCTGGGCAGTGGCATTTGTGCTTGTTTGTGTTTTCCTGTTTAATACAGAATAGGTCTCATGGAGAAAACCAGCCACAGTCCCCCAACTGGCAGGAGAGATAAAGCTTCTGAGAATGGGATCTGAAGGCCCATTCAGGTGTGGGGCCTGAATGTGGGGCCCCACATTTCAGCTGTGGGGACGACTTCTGTCGCTGACTGCGAGTGATATGTGAAAGGACAACAGGACTTTTCATTCTGTTAGGAAATGGGTCATCTCCAAGGAGCCCCAAAGACACCGTGTAGATGATATAAAGACCACAGCCTTGTCATCATCTTGTCATCCCTGAATATGTTCCCTAGCAGAATCCTCAACCTGTATATCTGTGCCTCTCTCAACGAGTTTAAATTTATTCATTCATTCATTCTCTCCACAGTATGTGTCAAGCACAACTATAAGGGTTAGGAAGGAGAAAATCAACCTTGCCCTGATGGAATGTACATTCTGTGGCGATCATACAGCCCCAAACTCTAAGTAGTTTTTCAGGTGTTTGTAACTGCCGTGATTAAAATTAAATCAGGATAGTGAAATAGAGGGGATCATGTCTAGGAAGAGTGGTCAGGGAAGTTCATTGTAAGATTGTGGCAAGATTTGAGCAAAAGCCTAAAGGAGATGCCTATCTGGGAGAAAAGTACCCCAGACAGAGATAATGGCCAGTGGAAAAATTGGGGAGTGGAAGTCAGTGTCGTGTGTGTGAAAACAGTAAGGATGACGATGTGACTGTCACAGCGTGATGGAGGGAGAGCCAAGAGATCAGATGAGAGAGGTAATGAGGGGCAGGTCCCATAAGGCCTATTGGCCATGGGGAGGACTTTGACTTGAGCCCCTGGAGAGTTCTTACAAGAGAAGCCCCCATGCTTCCTTAAGAGTCTCAGATTACACAATGATTGTTGAGGAAGGCCTGGTTTACCCCAGGAAAACCACAGGCCCTCTGAAGCTGAATGTGCCTTTCCTTGAATCCCCCACTCTCAAGGAGAATCGCCCCTACTGCTCCCAATGAACATCCATGTCAATTGATGATACCCTCAGGAGAGACAGACCAAGGACCCTCATGGTGTGAGTGAGGTCACATTCAGTCTTGCAAAGGCAAAGGGGGATGATGTAACAGGCACGGAGTTGTCAGGGAGAAAGACAAAGCTAGAGCATTAGACAGGAGCAGAGAGACTATTTCTGGAAGCAGAGTCCCCACTTAGTTGCACGCCCCAGCCCTGCTACTGGATGATGTACCTGTCTCTATAGGAGTAAAGAGGCCCCTCCCTGGGGACTGCATCTAGGAAATCATTCAGTTGCCCCATGGCCTGGGCCTCAGTCATGCCCCCTTGACACACATCAGGGGCCTCTGCCCATCAACACAAGGACATGTTCCAGTCATGGGGAAGCTCATGCTGTACACAGTGTTCCTCACAACCTGTTCTGTCCAGACTGCCCTCCTGCTGACCTCAGTGCCAATGAATGTTTTAATGGGGGAAAGAGAGGGAGGGATTTCTGCATTTGTGGTGGAGCCTCATGCAAGTTGGTGAATGTGAGGTTGCTCCCCACCTGCTTGGAGGCTCACCTCTGTGACTTTCAGCACCACCTCCAAAGGAATGAGAACTTTACATTTCATATATCGGGTAACCAGCTGAGTGTGTGATGGGGAGACACACAGACATATCCTGACAGTGCATCAGTCACAGGGTCCTTGTGACCCTGTGCAAATGCCCCCTTTCCCCATTACCTGGCCAGGGTTGCGCTGAGTCTTCCTGACTCCTCCAAAGAACCCAAGCTTACGTCCAGTATCTCTTCTCCTCGTGTGCTGAGGCCTTCCATCTGCACTGGGTTTGGGGTTGGGCTCCCATCTGCAAATGGTGCCCTCCTTGTTGTGGTTTGGGCAGATTGAGTGAGTGAATGTGTGAACACAGTTTTGGTCACAGGGTCCCTATCAAAGGTGGTAGTCGTGTCAGCAAGCTTTGTTTTTATCAGGATTATTACCATGGGCTCCTCTGAACTGCACATCACTTACTCTCACTGAGGATGGGGCCCCAAGCTTTTGTCTCTAGGGAGGCATGGTAGAAATCATAGCAAAGGCAAAATCAGAGGTCTGCTTCTAAGACCCGTGAGAGTGGGATCCATCCAGCCTTCCTCTCAAGAATACTCTCATTTGCAGATACATGAACAGCTCAGAGGCCCAACCCACTGGGCAAAGACCCCCCGCCCCCCCTACCCAGATAGTTCATAGACTCCATGCCTGGGACAGAGATCTACAAATAGTTCAGAGCCTGCTCATCCTGGACAGCAACCCCAAACAGCTCAAATACGTCACAGCTGAGGACACAGACCCTATCCAGCTCAGAAACTCCCACTGCGGCCTCAGATGAGTTAGGATCCCTAAGACAAACAGCATTGCTCACAGCCAGTTCCATGGGGTGAAGTTGTAATCTCTGGATGCTGCATTCTGAAGGAATTCAGAGTGAAAAACAGGATGAGACATACTATGCTTTGGACAAGCTGGCCTTCGTTTAGTTATATGGATACCTCAGGAAAAGGTTCAGTGACCCCAGATTCTTGCATCTTCCCAAACACAGAAAAGTATGAAAAGCATTAACTTGTGAAATCTGATCTCTGTGTTTCACAATAACCTTTTACCAATATGCATGCTTCACTGCATGTATTTCCTAGCCAAACTCATATTGACTTCTCTGCTACCTCCTCAGAGCAGTTTCCTCAGAGCTAGCAGAGTAGCTGTGTCCTGGGCTCTAGTCCCCAGAAGACCCTGATCCAACCATTCACAACACTTCCACTGTATGTTTTTCATTAAGTAGACACTACACAAACTAACAGCTTGCCTTTAGCTCAGAGGCCTCACACCCCTCCCCACAGGGCCTACAGGCTGCACTCTGGGACACACAGCCCCAAATCTTTCCCTCTGGGCTTCTGTGTGGGCAGCGGCAGTGAGGCTCTGTTAAGTCAACCCCAAGGGAGAGAGGCCGCCAGTCTTGCAATCCCTGCAGTCTGCATTCACCAGCATGTCATTCTGAGGAAGGCAGGTTCCTTCCAGGGGTGTGATGTGCCTTAGAGCTGAGGGGTTCTGAAACTGATTTCCCATGTCTGGGTCCTGACTTAGGCCCTAACCCTCACCCCATCCCCGCTCAGCTCTGGTCATGGTAACCTTGTATCCTGCCCCATGGGAGGTTCAGAGTGAATCCCAGATTTACAGAAGAAGCCCCGGGGATCTGGTCGTCTATGTCAGCACCGACTGTGGGCTACGGAATTCTGGAGATAGGAGAGGTTTTCCCCTCACAGTGCCTATGACAACTCCCTTACATCCCTCTAATCATCTGTCATTTTCCAGAGCCCCTCTCCTGGTGACAGCTGCCACAACTCCCCTCTCACCCAAATTCCCACCCCTCCCCTGATATTCCAAGAGGCCTCCCCTCCCACCTCAGGGGCCTCTTTAGCCCCTCGCCCAGCCCTACTCCCAGGGACACATTTACACCCTCTCTCCAATTGTGGCCTCTCACCCAGCACCCGCACTGCCTCAGAGGATCCCCTGAGGACCCTGTCTACTCCCTGCATTCTTCAGGACACCTCTCTCTTGCCCCACACAGGTGTCTGTCATAAAGTCCTGGTGAGGGAGGAACTGAAAATCTCCAGGATCGAGAGAAAATCCAGACCCAGACCAGGAGTCCAGGGTACTTCCCTCAGAGCTGGTGGGAAAGGGTGAGGGTCTCTGAGAGAAAGAGCTTGACTCAAGGTCCCACAGGTGTGACAGGGTTTTCTTCAAGGGGCCTAGTGAGAAGGAAGTGAGATGTACCTTAGAAGTGCTTCGGACACTGCAATTCAGAAGGATGATTACCTGAAACTGAGATCCCTGCCCACGGATGCCAGCTGACTCCTAGAGTGACCTCACTAAAGCAGCCACTGATCAGAGAAGCGTCTCCAGCCTGTTGACTGGGCAGCAAACACTCCTGGAGATTGGGTTCCACTGGTCCTTCAGTGCTCAGGCCCCAGGCCCACACTGCAAGCTCTTGCTCATCAGCCTCAGTGCCTGACTGTGTGAGCCCTGGTCTCATCTGGGGGTCTCTGTCCCTGTACCCTGCAAGAGCCTGAACCTGTGTTTTCCATGTGGGCTGCCCAGAGTGGTCTAGGATTCCATGCCTCCCAAGCTCCACAACCAATCACTGCTGCCAGTGTATTCAAATCTGCAGGGGATGAGCATAGGCAAAACAGGGCTGGAGCGGCCTTCTGGACATCTGAGAATGGGGATTCCCCTCTGTTTGCCCTGAGAATGATGTGAGGAGGTAGTAAGCAAGCTTGACTTCTCCTGCACTGCAGATGGACAGCATTGTGGCAGCATCTATCAAAGTGAAAACTCCTGAAAAAACCTTGTCCTGTCCCTGAGGGAAGGACATTTTTGGTCCAGTTTTGTCATTCACCCCAGTGCCCAGCACATATAGCTGCTCACTGGGTGATTGGTGACTGACTGAGTCTTGATCCAGCAGCTCCACTTTAAAAATGTATAATCAACACACCCACATTTGTAGACCTGTGTGTAGAAGGAAGGTGGTAGCAAATAATTGTGCAAAACCTCTTTATGTCCATTAATTGTCAACGGTTTTTGGACGGCAAATGAACGGTGAGGGGTTCATGGTATAGCATGCAGCACATACCGGCCATGGAACGCAATGAGGGGACCAGTGTGTACTGATCAGATGGAACTCCTTCAGGACATGCTGTTAATAGTCATGGAGAGGGGAAGCAAATGGGAGATGCTCATAGTGGGGCCTGCTCTGTGTGTGTGTGTCTGTGTCTGTGTGTTTCCTGTGCTGTGCTTAGTCAGTCAGTTGTGTCTGATTCTTTGCAACCCCATGGACTGTAACCCTCCAGGCTCCTCTGTCCATGGAGTTTCTTCAGGCAAGATTAGTGGAGTGGGTTGCCATGCCCTACTCTAGGGGATCTTCCCAACCCTGGGATCAAACTCAGGTCTCCCGCATTGCAGATGAATTCTTTACCATCTGAGCCACCAGGAAAACCCAAGAATACTGGAGTGGGCAGCCTATCCCTTTTCCAGGGGCTCTTCCTGACCCAAGAATCGAACTTGGGTCTCCTGCATTGCAGGCAAATTCTTTACCAGCTGAGCTACCAGGGAAGCCCCGTGTGTTTGTGTGTGTGTGTGTGTGTGCGTGTGCGTGTGTGTGTGTGTGTGTGTGTGTGTGTAGTTAAAATACAGAGAAACATGTTTGAAAGGAACAAGGAGGCTCCAATAACTAACCCCAGTGGTAGGCCCTGGAAGCAGAGAACGTGGAGTGAGATGACCTGTGTAGTCCATGTACTGATATACTAATGGAATCTTTTACCAACCCTGTTCTCAGATAATATTTGAGTAACTATTAATATAGAAAGCAAGGTCATGTGATGAAAACAATGCCTGTACCACAGAGTATTTGTATGTGAGGGCCTATAGAAGATGTCCAGAACAGGGTTCTCAAACTTACATGGCCCAGGGCCAGGCAGTTAGTGTGCATAAGGGAACCCAGCCCATGTGAGGGTAGGGAAGAGCAGCACATGGCCACGGTAAATGTTCCCTGCTGATCTGCTTCTGGTGTAGGTACAATAGAGAAGATGGGGTTGGTTCAGACTCCAG
The DNA here is from genome assembly GCF_032405125.1 of Capricornis sumatraensis. Taxonomy (NCBI): domain Eukaryota; kingdom Metazoa; phylum Chordata; class Mammalia; order Artiodactyla; family Bovidae; genus Capricornis; species Capricornis sumatraensis. Next base: position 22,945,793 of record NC_091092.1, on the reverse strand, counting down.
ACCCTCGTGACAACCTCCTCTGCACCATAAATAGTGGTAATTTTCAGGACTGTATCAAAGTTGTTACATCTTTGCACTGATGTAAACTCCTCGGGAGTTTCCCTCAACCTTTTCATTGCAGGACACACACACACACGTCATAGGGAAAGATAACTGATCCTCTATACCCAGAATTCAATAACTAACTAAGACGGACTTGAGGGGACTTCCCTGGTCATCCTATGGTTAAGAATTTACCTTGCTGTGCAGGGCATGCAGGTTTGCTGTAACCAGTGAGCCTGTGACACCACTAGAGAGTTCGTGCACCCCCAGTTGAGTTGCAAATCTTTGCTTGCAGTGCACAGACTCTCTATTTCTTTATGTTACAGGTTTACTATTGTGCTAATGAATTATGTCTATTAAAAATATATACAAAAATGTAAATTGTAAAGAGATCAATTAAAGATACACTGTTTTTTAAAAAACATGACAATTATCCTCCCATTAAAATAAAACACAACAACAACAAGACTGACTTAGGAATTGGTTCTGCCCATGAAGAATTAACAAGCTTGGATTTATCCTCCCACATTAAGTAACTAAAATTTTGTGACGGTTTTCATACATAGTACAACATGCAGGATGCTGAGAGGAGGGGAAAAATGAGGTGAGAACTCACATTTTCCCTAGCTTACTTCCTGAAGAAGCTTTCCAAGCATTATTGCAGGAAAAGGGAACTCAGCCAGAGGGCAGCACTCTCCCAGAGCTGAGGAAACAGTACGTCATTCAGGGAGGCCAAAACAGCTAGATCCTGGAACACAGGACAAGAGGAAGGGGAGCTGCACCCAGCAGGGAGGACTGCAGAGAGAGAGAGAGAACAGGATTGCCTGCTAGAAATTTCGCCATTTCCCTTTAAGCCCTGCTGCTACTGCTGCTGCTAATTCGCTTCAGTCATGTCCGACTCTGTGCGACCCCATAGACAGAAGCCCACCAGGCTCCCCTGTCCTTGGGATTCTCCAGGCAAGAACACTGGAGTGGGTTGCCATTTCCTTCTCCAATGTATGAAAGTGAAAGGTGAAAGTGAAGTCGCTCAGTCGTATCTGACTCTTAGCGACCCCATGGACTGCAGCCTACCAGGCTCCTGTCCATGGGATTTTCCAGGCAAGAGTACTGGAGTGGGGTGCCATTGCCTTCTCCGAAGTTAACCCCTGCAAGCCTCCTTATCCTCTGCCCTGAAGTCATCACCATGGCCACATGAATTCTGGCTGGGGTGGGGCCCTCTGTGACATCACAAAGGGCCCAGCCCTGACTGATCCTGGGTCTCCAGGTGCCAAGGCAACCAGGGCACCAGGGGCCATTTTCTCTTGGCTCACCATGTGGTCCCTCAAATGGTTCCTGTGCTTCTTCATGGGTGTTACCTGTGTCTGTGCCTTAATGTTTACTTCTCAGAGAGAGAAAGCTGAAGAACTCCAGGGGAAGGAGCCAGAGCCTGCCCAAGACTGGCTTGAGATCACATTGCTCTGGCTTTTCTTCGTTGTGCTAATGTACGTGACAGTGAAGTTGGTGGAAGAGAGTGGCGAGAGTAATGTGCAGACTCCTCTTGCCCAACAGTGCGGTTCATTTGGCTCTCCGAGAAAGGAGAAAAAAATAAAAAAGGTTTCCCCAGACAAAGATAGTATGCTCGATACCTTAACCCTACTGGAGATGTACCTTGTGAAATTTGTGTCCACAGGGCAGAATCTGAAACTTGCTATGGCAACTGGTTTTTCAACAAAGGTCCATCTAGTCAAGGCAATGGTTTTTCCAGTAGTCATGTACGGATGTGAGAGTTGGACTATAAAGAAAGCTGAGCACAGAAGAATTGATGCTTTTGAACTGTGGTGTTGGAGAAGACTCTTGAGACTCCCTTGGACAGCAAGGAGATCCAACTAGCCCATCCTAAAGGAAATCAGTCCTGGGTGTTCATTGGAAGGACTGATGTTGAAGTTGAAACTCAAATATTTTGGCCACCTGATGCAAAGAGATGACTCATCTGAAAAGACCCTGATGTTGGGAAAGATTGAAATCTGGAGGAGGAGACAACAGAGGATGAGATGGTTAGACGGCATCACCAGCTCAATGGACATGAGTGTGGGTAAACTCTGGGAGTTAGTGTTGGACAGAGGGGCCTGGCGTGCTGCAGTCCATGGGGTCCCAAAGAGTCAGACATGACTGAGCGACTGAACTGAAAGAACTGATGGCAACTGGTAGTAACTTCAACCCTCTCAATGTCAAGGTTCCTGCAGATGTACCCAATAACATTACATTATATGAGCTCTGGGGCAAAGAAGACTCCAATTGAGTGGATTTGTGTGTCAAAGTAGGAGAGGAATTGTTGAGTGTTGACATACCTTATCCAAACTAATAAAACTATTCTGAAGCAAAAGAAAAAAAGCCTCTGATAATTTTTATTCGCTCTACAGTTTTATCTTTCCCAGAATGCTGTACAATTGGCAGCATGCAGTGTATACCCTTTCCCAGACTAGCTTATTTTACTTAGTAACATTCATTCAGGTTGCATCCATTTCTTTTTGTGATTTGATGGTTCATTTCTTTTTATTCTTTAATAATATTCTGTTATGTTTATGTTGATGTATCATAGTTTGTTTATCCAGTCATTTACTAAAGGACACTTTGGTTGCTTCCAATTTGTGTGTGTGTGTGTGTGTGAGAGAGAGAGATAATATGAATTAAGCTGTTATAAAATTCATGTGTATGTTTTTGTGTGGGCATTAGCTATCAAATCATCTGGTGAACTAACTAGGAGTGTAATTGTTAGAACTAACTAGGAGTGTAATTGTGATATGACAATATTTAGCTCTGTAAGAGATTGCTTCTGAAGTGACCACCATTTTGCAATCCCACTAACAACAAATGAGAGTTCTTATTGTCCCTCAACTTTTCTGGTAAATGGTTTGTCAAATTTTTGTATTTGACCTTTCCGATAAGTGTGTAGTGGTATCTCAATTCTTTACTGTCACCGGTCTATTCTAAAAGGTTATCTTCTTTCCATATTTCCGTTGGAGCATTTCCATTGTGTTTTATTACCATCAATTCTTCAGGAGTTTTATCTTTAATCTGAGGTTTAAATAGATCTTCTGCTCAGCAAAACTTCTGCTGCTGTTAATGTCATCTGTGCTTACTTTGCTTAATTAGTCCTCTAATAATATTTTCATGAAGCACTCATAACTTGAAATCATGTACATTGGAAAAAAATTATTTTCAATTGAGCAACACTGGCATTTTCTTTTCCTGAGTATTGCTTTGTCCACTATTATTTAGTGCCTCTACACAAAGGTTTAAGTTCAGCATGAACTTCTCCAACTTATTTTTAGTTTGTTTGATTATCTTATCTACTTACTAGATGTGAACCAAATAGATATTAACACCAGTTGCAGATGCAGTGGCACATTTATCATGACGTTTTATTACAACCATTTATACATTTTATCAGAATCTTGACTTTATTATGTTTCTTCTTCATATTGTTTTAAAAAACTACATGCCCATTATTCAAGTTTTGAATAGTCTGTGCCTCTTTTCCATTGAGATTCCAATGAATCCATTTATATAATGTTACAAAGAGAGAACAATCATAAAAATATGTTGTTACAGTTATTGAAGAAAATATATTTCAGAAAGAACAGTAACTAAACCATTTGCTCTTTGCCAACAAAATTAATTTTCTCTCAGGGTATTTTAAATTATGAAAATGCAAATGCACTTGCATATAGTCTATAAAGCAGAGAAGAGAAATTTGCAAGCACCTCGGTCAAACATCAATTTATAGAAAATCTAATGTTTGGTTTTAACTAGTTTAACTTACAGTCTTGCAAAGTATTCAGTTATCAACATTCTTGTTTTTCCTGTCAGTAAGAGAATGTGCTAGTTCTTTTTGGGGGAAGACTATTTTACTCAATATTTTCCTATGCTTTTGATTTTCAAGAAAGAGAAAACTTGAGACACTTGTGATCAAATATCTTGTATTGTGCTTAGGAATATTTTACTAATTAATGTTATCATTAGTAAAATGTTCATTCTGATAACGCTCCACGCTGATTTAAAGAGTCTTATGATAAAAGACATATATCAATTAAATATATTTGGGATTGACATGTACACACTATTAAAAAAATTAAACACCAATACAGTATACTAACGCATATATATGGAATTTAGAAAGATGGTAACGATAACCCTGTATGCGAGACAGCAAAAGAGACACAGATGTATAGAACAGTCTTTTGGACTCTGTGAGAGAGGGAGAGGGTGGGATGATTTGGGAGAATGGCATTGAAACATGTATAATATCATATATGAAATGAATTGCCAGTCCAGGTTCGATGCAGGATACAGGATGCTTGGGGCTGGAGCACTGGGATGACCCAGAGGGATGGTACGGGGAGGGAGGCAGGAGGGGGGTTCAGGATGGGGAACACGTGTATACCTGTGGCAGATTCATGTTGATGTATGGCAAAACCAATACCATATTGTAAAGTAATTAACCTCCAATTAAAATAGATAAATGTATATTAAAATAAAAATAAAATGGATAATCAACAAGGACCTACTCTATACCACAGGGAACTCTGCTGTAAGTTCTCTGTAAGAACTTAAATGGAAAAAGAATTTGAAAAAATATATATATATATATATATATATATAATTGAATATACTTAGTCGTGTCCAACTCTTTGCGACCCCATGGACTGTACCTCACCAGGCTCCTCCCTCCATGGGATTCTCCAGGCAAGAGTACTGGAGTGGGTTGCCATTTCCTTCTCCAGGGGATCTTCCCGACCCAGGGATCGAACCTGGGTCTCCCGCATTCCAGGCAGACACTTTAACCTCTGAGCCACCAGGGAAGCCCATATATATGTACCTAAATAAATAAATAAATATATATATATATATATATATATATATATATATATATAATTGAATCACTTTGCTGTACACAGGAAGCTAACACAACATTGCTAACCAATTATACTCCAATATAAAATAAAACATTAAAGAAAATAAAGTTTCGCAGAAGACAAAAATAGTAAGATAAGATAAACAACATTGTTCAGTTCAGTCGTTCAGTCATGTCCGACTCTTTGCGACCCCAAAGACTGCAGCACTCCTGGCCTCCCTGTCCATGACCAATGCCCAGAGTTTAATCAAACCTATGTCCATTGAGTCGGTGATGCCAATGAACCATCTCATGCTCTGTCATGCCCTTCTCATCTGGCCTTCAATCTTCGCTAAGATCAGGGTCTTTTCAAATGTGTCAGTTCTTCCCATCACATGGGCAGAGTACTGATGTTCAGCTTCAGCATCAGTCCTTCCAATGAACATTCAGGACTGATTTCCTTTAGGATGGACGGCTTGGTTCTCCTTGCTGTCCAAGGGACTCTGAGGAGTCTTCTCCAACAGCACAGTTCAAAGCATCAATCCTGCAGTGCTCAGCTTTCCTTATAACCAACTCTCACATCGATTCATGACTACTGGAAAAAACCATAGGTTTGACTAGACGGACCTTTGTTGGCAAAGCAATGTCTCCGCTTTTTAATATGCTGTCTAGGTTGGCCAAAACCTTTCTTCCGAGGATCAAGCATCTTTTTATTTCATGACTGCAGTCACCATCTGCTGTGATTAGGTGCCCAAAAACATAAAGTCTGTCACTGTTTCCCCATCTATTTGCCATGAAGTGATGGGACCAGGTGACATGATCTAAGTTTTCTGAATGTTGAGTTTTAAGTCAACTTTTTCACTCTCCTCTTTCACTTTCATCAAGAGGCTCTTTAGTTCTTCTTCGCTTTCTGCCATAAGGGTGGTGTCATCTGCATATCTGAGGTTATTGATATTTCTCCAAGCAATCTTGATTCCAGTTTGAGCTTCATTCAGTCCAGCATTTCTCTTGATGTACTCTTTATAAAAGCTAAATAAGCAGGGTGACAATATATAGCCTTGATGTACTTCTTTCCTGATTTGGAACCAGTGTGTAGTTCCATGACAGTTCTAACTGTTGCTTCTTGACCTGCATACAGATTTCTCAAGAGGCAGGTCAGGTAGTTTGGTATTCCCATCTCTTTAATAATTTTCCAGAGTTCGTTGTGATCCACACACTCAAAGGCTTTGGCATAATCAATAAATCAGAAATAGATGTCTTTCTGGAACTATGTTGCTTTTTCGATAATCCAACGGATGTTGTCAATTTGATCTCTCGTTCCTCTGCCCTTTCTAAATGCAGCTTGAACATGTGGAATTTCATGATTCATGTACTGTAAAAGCCTGGCTTGGAGAATTTGGAACATTACTTTTCTAGCGTGTGAGATGAGTGCAACTGTGTGGTAGTTGAGCATTCTTTGGCATTGCCTCTCTTTGGGATTGGAATGAAAACTGCCCTTTTCCAGTCCTGAGGCCACTGCTGAGTTTTCCAAATTTGCTGGAATATTGAGTGAAGCAGTTTCACAGTATCATCTTTTAGGACTTGAAATAGCTCAACTCAACTTGAATCCCATCACCACCAATAGCTTTGATCATAGTGATGATTCCTCAGGACTGCTTGACTTCACATTCCAGGATGTCTGGCTCTAGGTGATTGATCTTACCATCGTGATTATCTGGGTCGTGAAGATCCTTTTTGTATAGTTCTTCTGTGTATTCTTGCCACCTCTTCTTAATATCTTCTGCTTTTGTTAGGTCTAAAAATGGTATGGACCTAACAGAAACAACACTGAGAAAGGGGCAATTATTGTGTTTGCATATCAATATAAATAATAGTCATTTTTTGAAATGGAAGGAAATTAACTCAGCATTGCTCTTTTACAAGAAAGCATATAAATCATATACAGATATAGATACAAATATATAAAGGCAATCCTGTCAATCATCCAGCTCCTATTATGTTGTTCCATTATAATACAATCTGTATTTGTTATCTCTCTTACTATAGTCGTGTCATTTGCTTTCATACATCCGATGTTTTTTAAGCACCTACTGTGGGTCAGAGTTTTTCAGGTACTGGAAAATTTTAAAAAAAATCAGTTTCCTCATGGATTTTATATTTTATTCCCAAATTAGAGATATACAATAAGCAAAGAAGTCAAATATATCTTACAATCACTAAGGGCTACAGAGAATAAACAGGGAGGAGAGAAAGGACTCTAACTAAAAATACATGGGAACAGAAAGAACACTTACTTGTTCTATGTTTTTAATTTTTTTCACTATTAGAGGAAATCTAAGACAGTGTGGGACTGATGTTGAGAAAGTCATGCCCTGAATTTTAGCTTGTCAATGCAGTGTTTAAAGTAGACATGGTGAGTTTTTAGCTACATTCCCAAAATATACATGCTTTTATATATTTTAAATACAATCTTCTTTTTTAAGTTGAAGTATAGTCCATGGGGCTGTAAAAAGGCAGATATGACTGAGCGACTAAGCACAGCACATAATTGGTTTATAACGAAGTTGGTTTTTTGCTTTTTTTCTGTTTTTTTTTTTTAACTTTTTATATGCCATCTTAACCATGTTATTGAAGACAGATTTCTCTTCCCTGATGGCTATCTCTTGGTAGAATCCTAATAAGCTTGAGGTTAGAAACAAAGACTTTCCTGGGATGCATGTGGTCTTCTTTGGCACATTTCTTAGTGGATGTTTTAAGTGATAGAAAAATAGCACAGCAATCTTTTGAAAATGGCAATATATCTTATTCAGGATTAACTCTGGAACTTCACGAAAGAAGCCTATTTTTCCACTCTTAATTTTGCATGCCCGAAAGCTCATATCATTAGTAATTTCTCTGGATTATATCCTTCAATTCTTGACTGAACGGAGTGTATCAATTTGGTAATTTTCCAGTAGAAAGTAAGGTCCTAAGTGAATAAGACAACAAGAAAAAGGTAAGGTTGGAGATAATTTTGACTATAGGTATAGGCTAGGATTCAAGATGTTCCATAGTATGTCAAAAACATGTGGGAGATACTAGTTTTAGAAGGACAAGCCTTGTATACTTTTAAGGTTGTCTGGTTTTGGCTCATTTATTGCTATGCAGTGAAAGTGAAAGTGTTAATCACTCAACTGTGTCCAACTCTTTGTGACTGCATGGACTGTAGGCCACCAGGCTCCTCTGTCCATGGAATTCTGCAGGCAAGAATACTGGAGTGTGTTGCCATTTCCTTCTCCGGTGGATCTTCACAAGCCAGGCATTGAACACGGCTGTCCCTCACTGCACGCAGACTCTTTACCCACTGAGCCACCAGGGAAGCCCTTGCTATCCAGAAGGATCATTCTAATCTCATCCTTTAAAAAAAAGAAAAAAAGAATGAAAGATAAGAAAAAAGCTCATTACTTCAGTCCCTAGAATGTGAGACAACTTTAACAAAGCTTGGTCTTTAAAGGCTAGCTCCATTATTCACACTGGGACTTTTATTGAAGACCAAATTTCACTCTCTACAGCCTTGTATGATATAAATATCTGACTTATTGAGAGTTAAGAGATACACAGTAGACATTTATCTAATCACTTTGTTAATATTTTACTACTTTGTTATTATGAAAAATTCACAAGGACAAATTTGAAACAAAATCATAAAAGAAAATAAGAATGGGAGTGGACTTCACCATAGACAGGGAAATGGTTGGCAACACCATCCTCGGAAGCTGAATGGGTTTTCAGGACTTAGTATTTCCACTGGCCGGTTCAGAACATGCACAACAATCTCTTCTAGTCAAAGATGTATGGATTCCCTGCCATAAACCTAGAAGTCCTACTACAACTGGCCCAATAGACTGGGTGTGCCAACCATGTGACACTAGATAGTCACAGAGTTGGACCCTGCAAAAGGACCCCTGGAACTCCTGACCCTGTAGCTGTAGAGATTTATTTACCTTTAAGTAATGTGACCCTAGATTTTATAAAATTGTAGTTTTTAATCTCACTTTTTAAAATTGCTTTTCATTATGATAGGGCTTTAAAGTATTGCATATTTCCCAAATGCTTGGTCCATACACACTGCCTTAAGCCATGGTCCCTCTCTTGGCCATCTGTCTTCTGTCATCTAGGGCTGCCTTAGCCTCTTGCTTTGAACTCCTTCTCTTAGGCTCTCAGAGTGACTAAGGAATAAGAGGAGGAGTTCCCTAAGATCCCACTCTTGGGCCAAAGTGAGTGAAGATGGCTTCATGCCTATGTATTCTGTGCAATTACATCAGACCCTATTCTTGGGTGCTTGGAAGGATTTCAACCATGGTTTCATGATCTGCTGCGACCATCTTGAAAGTCTCAATCATTTTTGAAGCAGGGGCCCCATATTTTATTCTTTTATGAATTCTGTCATTTAAGTAGCCACTCCTGAGATCCAGCATCTGTTATAAATATTCTGTTCAGAGAAGTGAAGTAAGGTGAAGTGAGGGTCGCTCAGTCATGTCTGACTCTTTACAACCCCATGGACTGTCCATGGCATTCTCTAGGCCAGAATACTGGAGTGGGTAGTGTTTCCCTTCTCCAGGGGATGCTTCCACATCTGAGATCTGTGATCCCAGTCAAGTTGCCTGACTTTGTGTGCACCCACATACACAGATTAAACAAGGAAATATCTTTAACCATTTGCTTCTGTGTGTTTGCAGCTAGAAAACTGGAATTATGGCATTTAATTAGGGGAGCATGCTGCCAAATTCTCTCTGGTTGGCATTGGAGCGCAAGATCTGAAAGATGGAAATCAAATCCTGACTTAAGCTTTGGTCTGGCAGCTGATAAGAATGTATGCTACACAATTTTAGCGGTTTAAGCTTCACTATCATACAGGCCTGTGATCAAGTCCTTACTATTTTTAAGGAAATATATCAATGACACCGCCTTTGAACTTTTTGTGCTTGGACTCTGAAGTGAGCTTAAGTAATGAATATGTGTTTGATGGCCAATGGAAAATGCTTCCTTGAAAGTGAGGCAGCAGAACTGTGAATATTTCCCTTTTTCATACGAAGTTTGACACAGGCTTGATCTTCTTTTAGTGCTGGTGAATACAAATAGCAAAAATTATGGACATGTATATATTTGAGAAAGAAGTTCTCTTAACTGTAGTGCTTAAAAGCAATTAATTATAACTGGGTACCAGCCAAAGCACAGCATCCTTTAAGACATTACCATGGGTTGGTTGGTCTAGTACAAAATGAAACTGCAGTAGACTGCAGGACTTACTCATTAGAGCACCGAAAATCTTCCTGCCACCAGTGCAAGAGCCAGCTCAATGGCAAGCCACTACTACTTGATTTTTTTCTTTTTTTCATATAGTTTGAATCTCTTCCCATGACATCTTTAATCTCTCAAACCTAAGGAAAAGAAATGAAAGATAAGGGCACAAGAAAGGAAAGAAATGGTATGGACCTAAAAGAAGCAGAAGATAATAAGAAGAGGTGACAAGAATACACAGAAGAACTATACAAAAATGGCCTTAATGCCCCAGATAACGACGATGGTGTGATCACTCACCTACAGCCAAACATCTTTGACGGCAATGTCACATGGGCCTGAGGAAGCATCATTATCAACAAAGCTAGTGGAAGTGATGGGATTCCAGTTGAGCTATTTCAAATCCGAAAAGATGATGCTGTAAAAGTGCTTCACTCAATATGCCAGCAAATTTGGAAAACTCAGCAGTGGCCACAGGACTGGAAAAGGTCAGTTTTCATTGCAATCCCAAAGAAAGGCAATGCCAAAGAATGCTCAGACTAACACACAATGCACTCATCTCACTCGCTGGCAAAGGAATGCTCCAAATTCTCCAAGCTAGCTTCAACAGTATGTGAACAGAGAACTTCCAGATGTGCAAACTTGATTTAGAAAAGGCAGAGGAACCAGAGATCAAATTGCCAACATCCATTGGATCATAGGAAAAGGAAGGAAGAGAGTTCCAGAAAAACATCTACTTCTGCTTTATTGACTACACCAAAGCCTTAGAGTGTGTGGATCCCAACAAACTGTAGATAATACTTAAAGAGATGGGAATATCAGACCACCTTACCTGCCTCCTGAGAAATCAGTATGTGGATCAAGAAGCAACAGTTAGAACTAGACATGGAACAGCAGGCCGGTTCTAAACTGGGAAAGGAGTACAAGGCTGTTTATGGTCACCCTTCTCATTAAATTTATATGCAGAGTACATCGAGGGAAATGCCAGGCTGGATGAAGCACAAGGTGAAATCGAGATTTCTGGGAGACATACCAATAACCTCAGATATGCAGATGACACCACCCTAATGACAGAAAGTGAAGAAGAACTATAGAGCCTCTTGATGAAAGTGAAAGAGGAGAGTGAAAAAGCTGGCTTAAAACTCAACATTCAAAAAACAGAGATTATGGTATCCAGTCCCATTACTTTTTGGCAAGTAGAGAAAGAAACAATGGAAATATTATCAGGCTTTATTTTCTTGGGCTCCAAAATGACTGCAGATGGTGCATGCAGCCAGGAAATTAAAAGACACTTCTCGCTCAAAGAAAAGCTCTGACCAATCTTGACAGCATATGAAAAAACAGAGACATTACTTTGCTGACAAAGGTCCCTTTAGTCAAAGCTGTGGTTTTTCCAGTAGTCATGTATGGATGTCAAAGTTGGATGCTAAAGAAAGCTGAACACCGAAGAAATGATGCTTTTGAACTGGGGTATTGGAGAAGACTCTTGACAGTCTCTTGAGTTCAAGGAGATGAAACCAGTCCCTATTAAAGGAAATCAGTCCTGAATATTCATTGGAAGGACTGATGCTGGACTTGAAGCTTCAATACTCTGGCCACCTGATGTGAAAACCTGACTCCCTGGAAAAGACCCAAATGCCAGAAATTTTGATTGCAGGAAGCCAAGTTGACGACAGGGGATGAGTAGGTCGGATGGCATCACCAACTTGATGTACAGAAGTTTGAGCAAGCTCCAGGAGTTACTGATAGACAGGGAAGCCAACAGAAAGTTCAGGCAACTTCCCTAAGTTCAAAGAGCTCAGAAGTGGAAGCACAGAGAGGTCAGACAACTTGCCTAAGATCACTCAGCTCTTAATATTAAGGACAGGGAAGTCAGGCAACATGACTGAAATCACATAGGTCAGAAAGGGAAGCACACAGAGGTCAGGCAACTTGACAAAGATCACAGCTCAGAAGTGGAAGCACAGAGAGATCAGACAACTCGTCTAAGTTCATACAGTTCAGAAATTCAGAAGTGGAAGGAGAGAGGTTAGCAATCTTGCCTAAGATCACACAGCTCACATGCAGAAGCACAGAGCATTTAGGCAACTTGTCTAAGCTCACACGGCTGAAATATAAACGAACAGCATATACGGACATTTTGCCTAAGATCATAGAGCTCAGAAGTGAAAGCAGAGAGAGGTCAGGCAACCTGCCTAAGATCACACAGCTGAGACATGGAAGCACGGATAGATCAGGCTACTTGCCTCTGATGGAATAGGTACAATCTCAAAATGACAAAAAGATCTCTGTTCATTTCCAAGGGAAACCATTCAATATCACAGTAATCCAAGTCTATGCCCCAACAACTAACACGGAAGAAGGTGAAGTTGAATGGTTCTTTGATGGGCTACAAGACCTTCTAGACCTAAAACCAAAAAAAAAGATGTCCTTTTCATCACAGGGGACCGGAATGCAAAAGCAGAAAGTCAAGAGATACCTGTCATAAGAGGCAAGTTTGGCCTTGGAGTAAAAAATGAAAAGCAAGACAAAGGCTAACAGAGTTTTGCAAAGAGAATGCATGGTCATAGCAGACAACCTCTTCCAACAACACCAGACACGAAACTACACATGGACCTCACCAGATGGTCAATACCAAAATCAGATTGATTATGTTCCTTGCAGATGAAAATGGAGAAGCTGTATACAGTTAGCAAAAAGAAGACCAGAAGCTGACTCTGGCTCAGATCATGAACTCCTGATTTCCAAATTCAGAATTAAACTGAAAAAAGTAGAGAAATTATAAGACAATTCAGGTATAAACTAAATCAAACCCCTTATGATATTACAGTGGAAGTGACAGATAGATTCAAGGGATTAAATCTGATAGAGTGTCTGAAGAATTATGGATGGAGGTTCGTCACATTGCCAGGAGGCAGTGATCAAGACCATCCCCAACAGAAGGAAACATAAAAAGGCAGAATGATTGTCTGAGGAGGCCTTATAACTGGGCAAATAATAGAAATAAAAGGCAAAGGAGAAAAGGGAAGATATAAACATCTGAATGCAGACTACCAAGGAAGAGCAAGGAGAGAAAAGAAGGCCTCTTCAGAGATCAAGGAAAAGAAATAGAGGAAAAGAGTAGAATGGAAAAGACTAGAGATCTCTTCAAGAAAATTAGAGATACCAAGGGAATATTTCATGTGAAGATAGGCACAATAAAGTACATAAATGGCATAGACCTAAGAGAAGAAGAAGATATTAAGAAGAGGGGGCAAGAATACATGGAAGAACTATACAGAAAGGATCTTAAGGACCCAGATAAGCACGATGGTGTGATCACTCACCTACAGCCAGACATCCTTGAAGGCAAAGTCACATGGACCTGAGTAAGCATCACTATGAACAAAACTAGTGGAAGTGATGGGATTCCAGTTGAGCTATTTCAAATCCGAAAAGATGATGCTGTAAAAGTGCTTCACTCAATATTCCAGCAAATTTGGAAAACTCAGCAGTGGCCACAGGACTGGAAAGGGTCAGTGTTCATTGCAATCCCAAAGAAAGGCAATGCCAAAGAACATTCAAACTAACACACAATGACACTCATCCCACTCTCTAGCAAAGGAATGCTCCAAATTCTCCAAGCCAAGCTTCAACAGTACGTGAACCGAGAACTTCCAGATGTTCAAGCTGGATTCAGCAAAAGCAGAGGAACCAGAGATCAAATTGCCAATATCCATTGGATCATAGAAAAAGCAAGAGAGTTGTAGAAAATCATCTGCTTTATTGACTACACCAAAGCCTTAGAGTGTGTGGATCACAACAAACTGTGGAATATTCTTAAATAAATGGGAATACCAGACCACCTTACCTGCCTCCTGAGAAATCTATGCTTGTCAAGAATCAACAGTTAGAACCAGACATTGAACAACAGACTGGTTCCAAATTGGGAAACGAATACGACAAGTCTGTATATCCAGCTCATTAAATTTATATACAGAGAACATCTTGGGAAATGTCGAGATGGATGAAGCACAAGGTGGAATCGAGATGGCTGAGACAAATAACAATGACCTCACTTCTGCAGATGACACCAATAGAATGCAGGAAGTGAAGAGGAAATAAAGAGCCTCTTCATGAAAGTGAAAGTGAAAAAGCTGGTTTAAATCTAACATTCAATAAACCTTAGGTTATGACATCCTGTCCTATCACTTCATGGCAGATTGATGGAGAAATAGTGGAAACTGTTTATTTTCTTGGCTCCAAAATCACTGCAGATGGTGACTGCAGCCATGAAATTAAAGATGCTTGCTCCTTGGAAGAAAAGCTATGACAAACCAGGACAGCATATGAAAAAGCAGAGACATTACTTTGCCAACAAAGTTCCATCTCGTCAAAGCTATGGTTTCTCCAGTAGTCATGTATGGATGTGAGAGTTGGACCAAAAAGAATGCTGAGCTCTGAAGAATTGATGCTTTTGAACTGTGGTGTTGGAGAAGACTCTTGAGAGTCCCTTGGACTGCAAGGAGATTCAACAAGTCCATCCTAAAGAAAATCAATTCTGAAAATTCATTGGAAGGACTGATGCTAAAAGTGAAGCTCCCTTATTTTGGCCACCTGCTGGAAAGAACTGACTCTTTGGAAAAGACCCAGATGCTGGGAAAGATTGAAGGCAGGAGGACAAGGGAATGACAGAGGATGCGTAGGTGGGATGACATCACTGACTCGACTTATAGGAGTTTGAGCAAGCTCCAGGAGTTGGTGATGGACAGGGAAGCCTGGGCTGCTGCAGTCCCTGGGGTCACACAGAGTCAGACAAGATTGAGAGACTGAAGTGAACTGAACGCAGCAAAGATATGGAAGCAAAGAGAGATGAAGTAACTTGCCTAAGATCAGAGAGCTGAGAATGGGAAGCAAGTAGATGTCAGGCAACTTGCCTAAGGTCATGGAGCACAGAAGTGGGAGCACAGTGAGCTTAGCAAACGTGTCTAAGATCACGCAACTCAGACGTGGAAGCACAGAAAGGTCAGGCAATTTGCCTAAGATCAGAAAGGTCAGAAGTGGAAGCACAGAGAGGTCAGGCAACTGGCTTAAACCACACAGCTCTTAAGTGGACGCACAGGCAACTTGCCTAAGATAACACAGCTCAGAAGTGGAAGCACAGAAAGACTGGCAATGTGCCTAAGATCACCCAGTTCATAAGTGGAAGTAAGGAGACATCAGGCAATGTGCCTAATATTGTTTGTTTTGATTTTGCCTAATATCATTTGATTTTCTTTTTTTTCCACTTTTTATTTCTTTATTTTTTCAATATAAATTTACTTATTTTCTTATATTCTTACTAGAAACCAAATCTGTGTTACTACCAGTTGCAGTTGTACATTTACCCTGAAGTTTTACTTACAAGCATATATGTATGTTATCAGAATCTTGACTTTATTATGTAAGTTCTTTGTATAGTTTTGAAAAACTATGTGCTCATTACTCAAGTTTTTAAATTGTCAGATAGTTAGCACATTCTTCAGTACTACCCTACTTGGGAATTGGGATGAAGATTGACCTTTGGCAGTCCTATAACCACTGCTGTGTCTTCCTTATTTGCTGACATATTGAATGCAGCACCATGAAGGCATCATCCTTTTGGGAAGTGCATAGTTCCACTGGAATTCCATTGCATCCTCTGGCCTTATTAACAGTAGAGTTTCCTAAGGCCCCCTTGACTTCCCACTCCAGAATTCCTGGCTCTGGGTGACTGAAAACCAACATAATAATCTGGTTTGTTCAGATGTTTCTTGTACATTTCTTCCATGTATTATTTCCATCTCTTTTTGATCCCTTCAGTGTTTACTAGGTCTCTACTGTTGCTGACCTTTATTGTTCTCATCTATGGCCAAAATGCTCCCTTGATATTTCCAGTTTTCATGAAGAGGTCTCTATTCTTTCTTCTGCTGTTGTTTTCTTCTAGTTTTATGCACTGCTCGTTGATGAAGGCCTTCTTGCCTCTGGGTGCTCTTTGGAATGCTGCCTTTAGTTCGATGCACCTTTCCTTTCTCCCTTGCTTTTTGCTTCTCTTCTTTCTTCAGCTATTTAAACACTTCCTGGGATAACCCCTTTGCCTTCTTGCTTTTCATTTTCTTTGGGATGGCTTTGTTCGCTGCCTCCTGTACAATGTTAAGGACCTCCATTCACAGTTCTTCAGGTGCACTGTTGACTGCATCTAATCCCTTGAATCTATTGGTCACCTCCACTGCATATTCATAGGGGATTGGGTTTCAGTCACACCTGGCTCTCCTAGTGGTTTTCCCCACTTTCTTTAGTTTAAGCCTGAATTTTGCTATTAGAAGCTGATGAGCAGAGCCACAGTCAGCTCCAGGTCTTGTTTTTGCTGACTGCACACAGCTTCTCCATCTTTGGCTACAAAGAATGTAATCAATTTAATTTCGGTATTGCCCCTTTGGTGATGTCCATGTGTAAACTCGTCTCTTGTGCTGTTGAGAAATGGTATATGCTATGATGAGTGCATTCTCTTGGCAGAATTTAGTTAGCTTTTCCTCTGATTCATTTTGTTCTCCAAGCCTGTTACTCCAAGCATCTTTTGACTTTCTACTTTGGCATACCCATCCCAACTGCTGAATAGACCATCTGTTTTTGGTGGTAGTTCTAGCAGGTCTTCTAGGTCTTCGTATGACTGATTGGCTTGAGCTACTTCAGCATCTGTGGTAGGAATATTGACTTGAATTACTTTGAGGGGAAGGAAAGCAAAAGCACACCACACCTAAGTTAGGGAATGTAGTGAACTAAACTCAAATAAGCAGACATAGTCAACAATAAATGTTAGAGCAAAATAAAGGAAATATAATATAGAATAAAAGCAAATATACTCCACAAATGAAATTTTGATTATTTAAAAAGGGCAACAAATAATACAACTTTAGCGATATTGATCAAGGGAGGAAGAAGCCTCAAATTACTAAAATTAGGAATAAAACAGGAAAAGAAAACTACAACTTTAGAGAAATAAATAAAATTGTAAATGAATCAGTCAAACAGTTCAGTTGCTCAGTTGTGTCTGACTCTTTGCAACCCTGTGGACTGCAGCATGCCAGGCCGCCCTGTCGATCACCAACTCCCAGAGCTACTCAAACTCATGTCCATTGAGTCGGTGATGCCATCCAACCATCTCATCCTCTGTTGTCCCCTTCTCCTCTTGTCTTCAATCTTTCCCAGCATCTGGGTCTTTTCAAATAAGTCAGTTTTTCGCATCAGGTGGCCAAAGTATTGAAGTTTCAGTTTCAGCATCAGTCCTTCCAATGAATATTTGGGACTGATTTCCTTTAGGATGGACTGCTTGGATCTCCTTGCAGTCCAAGGGACTCTCAAGAGTCTTTTCCAACACTACAGTTCAAAACCATCAATTCTTTGGTGCTCAGCTTTCTTTATAGTCTAACTCTCACATTCATACATGATTATTGGAAAAACCACAGCTTTGACAAGGCGGACCTTTGTTGGCAAAGTAATATCTCTGCTTTTTAATATGCTGTATAGGCTGGCCATGGCTTTTCTTCCAAAGACCAAGCATCTTTTCATTTCATGGCTGAAGTCATCATCTGCAGTGGTTTTGGAGCCCCCCGAAATAAAGTCTCTGAGTGTTTCCAATGTTTCCCCATCTATTTGCCATAAAGTGATGGGACCAGATGTCATGATCTTAGTTTTTGGAATGTTGAGTTTTAAGCCAACTTTTTCACTCTCCTGTTTCACTTTCATCAAGAGGCTCTTTAGTTCTTTGCTTTCTGTCATATCTGAGGTTATTGATATTTCTCCCAGCAATCTTGATTCCAGCTTGTGCTTCATCCAGCCCAGCATTTCTCATGATGTACTCTGCATAGAAGTTAAATAAGCAGGGTGACAATACACATCCTTGTCGACTCCTTTCCTGATTTGGAGTATGAACTAATAAGAAAATATAGATGAAATAGAACATATTTCTAGAAACACACAGTTGACTGAAATTAACTCAAGAAGAAAATGAAAATCTGAAGCAAAAAGAAATAATTATTCACTTTTGAAGTTCTTGCTCAACCCACCCACCTCACAAAAGTCTTCCTACCACACCTAGACCCAGATAGCCTTAATGCTGGATTCTACCAAATACATAAACCAAAAGTCATGCCAATTCTCCACACATGCATTATAAATGTACCCAAAGAAGTGGAAAGAAACATTTCCCAGTTCATTCTGTGAGGCAGTGATACTCGAATGCCAGAACTAGAGGTCAGTTATTTTGTAATTCTCCTCAACTTTGCTCCAGTATTGGCTCATGAAAAATATCATGTTTTGCCTCTTTGAAAGGAAAATGATGGAAATGATACTGTGTTCATATTATCTCATTCTATCAAGTGGTTCATGATTTCAATGTGTCCCAATATTGATGACATTCACTTGGATCACTTGACTAAAGTGGTTGCTGTCAAGCTTCTCCACTGTCAAGTTACTCTCTCCTATCTTGTAATTAAGTCAAGTACATACATATTTTATTCCTCACCAAAATTTAGATTTATCAATGTAATTAAATCTATTTGGTTAATAGGCTCTTATTTTACTAAAGGAATCATGACCTATCACTATCATTATTTATTTTGTTGTTCATATTGTTCATATCATTCCAACATCGGAGAGTGGGAACCTCCTTACGCCAGGCTCTCTGTCCTTTTGACATTTTTGCATTATTCTTTGGACAATTTGATACTTTTTGTAAAAGATAAAGCAGGCTCATCTTGTTCTTTCTCTGGACTTGCCATGGAATTAACAATTTCTCCCAGACATCCCAATAATTTTTAGGGGGAAATGGAATTCAAAATCCAATATATGAGACTTATATGTACTCATTATCTCCCAGTTCCCGTCATTGGACAGAGTCTGGGAAGTGTACATGTGTGTGTGCATCCCTTGGTGTGTGAATCCTCCCTGCATAGCTCTGGCTCTGAGATCACAAAATTCTGAATTGTCCCCAACACATGTGAATGCCTTTCTTAACATATTCAGACTCTGACACCCACTCCAGGCAACTGTTTTATAAACTTACTCCCCTTACCCTGCTTGGGCTTTGATACTCTGCAAGGGGGTACCCCCACGTTCAGATACCCTCCTTGCTCCACTCAGCTTCTAACTGCCCACACAGGGCTGCCCACTTCCATGCATGAATGCCCACCTCCCCTAGTTTGGCCTTTGACTTTCTACACAAATCTTCCTCCTCCATGTGGATTTCCACCTCTCTGGACTTAGACTTTTACTCTGCATGCCTGACCAGCCCCCTAT
Organism: Capricornis sumatraensis; assembly: GCF_032405125.1. Lineage (NCBI taxonomy): Eukaryota > Metazoa > Chordata > Mammalia > Artiodactyla > Bovidae > Capricornis > Capricornis sumatraensis. The sequence continues at coordinate 22,926,304 of NC_091092.1, read as the reverse complement.
TTAATATACTCTGGACTGAACTGACTCTTGTGGCAGGCTCCTCTGCTCTGTGAAGGCCTCTTATTCCCATTTTGGCACTGACTGCCCATGATACATCCTGAAATGGATATCCTTTTTTCCCTGCTCAAGTTCTCACGTCTCATACTATACCCCTCCCTTCCCTGTTCTTGTGGATCTTATCATTTCACCTTATTTAAGTTCTGATCCCCTGCACTAGGATACTCTGTCTGTACGGATATCCTCTTCACCCCTACCCTCTCATCTGGCCCACTACGGCACCATGCTCCCCTGTCATGGATGCCTGTCTTGATAGATCTCACTGAATTGCTTTATGAATAGTTGCTTTATACTTTGGGATATAATCCCAAAGGATGATTTATTTATTTTATTGCTCATCCTGTTCTAGTTTTGGCCATTGAAAGTTCATTCCTTTCTTTTTTGACATAACCCCATTACTGTGGGTATTTTTTTTTGTTCACTTCCTTTTTGATACAATAAGATCCCCCAGACTCCTCTTTTATATTTCTTCTCTGAGCCCTACAATCAGTAATTGTTCCTGGAAGCCTGGTTCCTTTTATTGTAAAAGAGTATTGAGAACTAAGATCTGTGTTTATTTCTACATCACTGTTTCTTTCAGATTTGGGGAGTCTCATTTCTCTTAGACACTTTCAGCTCACAGAACAAAGAAGTATATGTATGTATACTCATGTGCCATCTATTTAACTGTTTATTTCATGTACACGTGTGTAACCATATCAAGATTGTTAACCTGTACCCCTACCAGAAAGAACACTATCAACTAGACTACAGTGTTTTTATCTTTTGCTTTCAGTCTTGCAAACTCTGTTCATTTCCAAAGTTACTTAAGTCAGCAGATCTGAGTGAGGTAGTTTTAAATATTTGCAATATAATTAGATTGTTTAGTCAAATTCTGTATTCGATTCTTGATGTCAAAATGTTTTTTTGTACTATGCATACATTGATTCACTTTATATGCTGTAACAATCTAAGGGTTTTGACAAATATGCAGTGTCATGTATTTAACATAACATCATACAGATAGCTTCACTGCCCTACAACATATTCTATGCCTGCAGAAGAAAACGGTAACCCACTCCAGTATCCTTGCCTGGGAAATCCCAGGGACAGAGGAGCCTGGTGGGCTACAGTCCATGGGGTCTCAAGGAGTCACACAACTTAGCAACTGAGCATAGTTATTTTTAGGAACAGTGAAGGCCACACAAAACACATCAGTGGCTCCTAGTTTATGGCCTCTATCTTTCTTTTCCACTTAGGCCTCTGTTCAACAGGGGCACATGCACATGGGTCTGCTCTGCTCACCCAGTGTCTGGATTTAACCAATGGAAAAATAAAAATAGAAGAGGGACCCACCCTTACAGTAGATCACCAGTTTCAGAAAGAATACACTGGCAAGGAGGTGGCATTCTGTCTCCCCCCAACTCTTTTACAACTACCCACTGGAGATGTCGCTATCTTCCTTTAAGCCCTACTACCAGTTGACCCTTGCAAGCCTCCTTATCCTCTGCCCTGAAGTCATCACAATGGGCACATGGGTTCTGGCTGGGGCGGGGCCCTCTGTGACATCAGCAAGGGCCCAGCCCTGGCTGGTCCTCAGTCTCCAGGTGCCGGGGCAGACCAGCACACCAGGAGCCATTTGCTCTCGGCTCACCATGTGATCCTTTGAATCGTCCCTGTGCTTTTCCATGGGTGTAACCTGTGTCTACGCCTTAATGTTTACTTCTGTGACAGAGAAAGTCAAAGAAATCCAGGGGAAGATGCTCTGCAGGGGACACTTTTTAATTCAGCAGAATCCACCAGAGCATGCCCAAGACTGGTTTGAGATCACGTTGCTCTGGCTTTTCTTCATTTGCTGATGTACCTGACAGTGAAGTGGGCAGGAGAGAGTGGCCAGAGTAGAGTGCAGACTCCTGCTGCCCATTAGGGCCGTTCATTGGGCTGTCTCAGAAGGAAAAGAGAAAAGACTTCCCCTGAAGAAGACTACATGTTCCATACCTTAACCCTGCTTGAGATGGACCTTGTGAAATTTGTGTCCAGTCTGCAGAATCTGACTCGACATGTCAACCGGTGGTAAGCTCAATCCTCACAAAGTCGAGGTTCCTGCAGACATATGAATTCTGGGGCCACAAAGAATCTGAGTGGATTTGTGAGTCAAAGTAGAAGAGGAATTGTTGAGCATTGACATACCTTATCCAAATAATAAAACTATTCTGAAGCAAAAGAAAAAAGCCTCTGATATTTTTAATTTGCTCTAGTTTTACCTTTTCCAGAATGTCACATAGTTGGCAGCATGCAGTGTATAATCATTTCCAGACTAGCTTATTTACTTAATAACATTCATTCAGGTTTCATCCATTTCTTTTTGTGATTTGATAGCTCATTTCTTTTTATTCATGAATAATATTCTGTTATGTTGATGTACCGTACTTTGTTTATCCATACATCTATTAAAGGACACATTTGTTGCTTCCAATTTGTGTGTGTGTGTGTGTGAGAGAGAGAGAGAGCAACAGCATGAATTAAGCTGTTATAAAATTCATGTGCATGTTTTTGTATGGGTATTAACTGTCAAATCATTTGCTGAACTATCTAGGAGCATAGTTGTTAGATTATGTGATATGACAATGTTTAGCTCTGTAAGTAATTGCTTCCAAACTGCATTCCCATTAACAATGAATGGGAATTCCTGTTGTTTCTCATCTTTGCCAGTAAATGGATTGTCAGATTTTTGTATTTGACCATTCCATATGTGAAACATTCAATATTCCATATATCATGAACAAAAATGTACAGCCAGTTTTTAGAAAGTGAGATACAGATTTCCTAGTTCATGTAGAAAAATCTGCACCCATATTTTCATATGTGAAATATAGAAAATAACATATTTCATGCAGGAAAGTCATCATTCAAGTTGTCATATGTGAATTTCATATTTTTTAAGCAGGGAAATCTGCACTAATGCTTTGATACAAGAAGTGTACAGAATTTCATATGTTATATAGAAAATCTACACCTAGATTTTCAAATGTGATATATAAAGAATTCAATATTTTAGAAAGTAAACCTATCCTCATATTTTGAAAAGGGAAATAGAGAATTCCATATTTAATGTGGGAAAATCTCACCCAGATATTCATATGTGACATGCAGCAAATTGAACATATTATGAAGAAAAATCAGTGCTCAGATTATATATATTAAAGATAGGGATTCTATATTTCTAGGAAGAATATCTGAGGTAAGATTTCCATATTTGAAACATGGAAAATTCCATATTTCATGTACAAATCTCATACTCACATTTTCATATCTAAAATATACCCAGTTCATATGTCATGTAAGAAAATCTATACCCTGGTTTTCATATATGAAATGAACAGAATTCCATATTTCGTGTCTAAAATTCCTCATCAGGTTTTTATATGGGAAATATAGAGAGTTCCATATGCTTTGTAAAAAAAAAAATGTCTGGGCTGAGATGTCCACATATGAAATATGAAAAGTTTCATATGTCATGTATGAATATCTGTTCAGAGATTTTTATATGTGAAATATAGATATTTCATCTAGGAAAATCTGATAAGATAGTCATTTATGGACAGGTAGGGTGTGAGGTAAAGCTTTCTTTCCATGGTCAAGGACTGCCCAGGCATCAAAGTTAAGGATGGTTCTGTCGTTGACATGGCTCTTGGTTCCTGCTTCTGGGTCCTTGTTGGAAAATAGCAAGATGGTGCCAGCCAGGCTCTCTTGCCCCATGCTCTCATGCCCTCTTTCCCCGTGTTCTGTAAACAATGTCTTTGCACAGTTATGAGGTACTCATGCACATCATAAAGTATTCGCTTGGCCACAGGCTACTTTTGTTCTGTAAGTATATATATGTAAGCTTCACCTGGAAAAGCCCTGAAGGATTGTGTGCAGTTATGCTGTATTGTGTCTGCTGCACCAGCCAGGAGAGAATAAACGTGACTACAGTTCCTATGGCTCCTAGCATTTTCTTCCAGCCTTTTAACTTGCGCCTTGCCTACCTTGGGTCCAGCAAACAGTGCCCACTGTGAGATACAGCCCAGGCCATGTGGGATTTCAAAGGTCATCTCTCACTATCTGCATCCACCAGCCATGAAGAGAATGAATTTGAGAGAAACTGAAGCCTCAGAGAGACAGGCCAGCAGGGGTGGTGATGTCTTCTCAGAAGATCCACTGCCCTGCCCTTGGTTTGACTCTCCTGTGTTCATTATGTTCTGTCTTCCTGGTGTTCTCAGGTTGATCTTCGCAGCTGTGTGTTTGTCCCAGGAAGAATAAGTCGGTTGGAGACAGTCTCTCTACCAAAGGGGTTTAATAAAGTCCCTGAGAGCTGCCCAAGCATAGTGAAAACTCACAGATTTAGGGCACTATTGTAGCCACACTGAATGAGATTCACTGAGTGCAGATTATGGAATCTGCCTTTAAAAAAAATTTTTTTTTTAGTATTCCTCAGTTCTAATTGACATGGACAACTTGTCTAGGCAGTAAGAGAAATGGTCTTATTTTGCCTACTGCCAGGCTCTGTCTCCATCAGAAGCATGTGTAGGTGACAGGGGTTTGCTGCCTTCTCTGTTGCACAAACCCAAGACCTCCAGTCTAGGAGACTCACCAACATGTCTGCTGTTCTGAGGAGGCTCTCAGACCATTGTTTCTACAAAACATCCAGATTGCAGTCTTGCCAAGCCTCTATCTGAAAGTTTCTGGATAAATCGGATTTCTATTTAGTGTGCATTTCCATGATGTAAGATCAATTTGTGTTATGTGGTAGCTGTTAATCTACATATTTTGCCATAGCCATTGGATCTTATACTTGACTGAATAAATACAGAACACACTGAGTTTTCCACAGTGCCTCCAGACCGGTGGCTCCCTGACTGCTGGGCAACACTGAGCAAGTTATATAGCATCTCTGTGCCTCATCCCTCCCTTAGCCACATGGAAACACTAGCTTGGAGTAAATTTAATTACTTCATGGGGCAGTGTAGAACATTGACCATGTTAAGACATGGGAAACTGTCAGGACAGTATGTGCCATATGGTATGTTCCCAGTCAATTCTAGCTGTTTTCATTACTGTTGTTAATATTATTGTTGTTCCCCTGGCTCATGCTCCCTGGACTGTTTCCCTGGGGAGTGTTCAAGGGACGCAATGTAAAGACCACCTTGGACTCACTGCATGGAGTCACTTCAGCCCTTCAGGGCCTCAAGAACAGAGTGTATAAGGCATGCAGGAGGGTTTTGGTTTGTTGGTTTGTTTGTTTTTTAGCATGATGAGTATTCACCTCTTCTTAGGGGGATATTGTGAAGCCTAAAAGAAATATTGAGGTTTTATCATGTAATTGCATGAAAAATTTAGTGAATATTCTCCATGAAGTTAGAAGTCTAATGACCTCTTCATATAATTTGTATAATGATGGGAAAGCAAGTGATCACTGGAGAATTATAGAACACACGTATTGTTGTTCAATCACTCAGTCGTATCCAACTCTTTGCAGTCCCATGGACTGTAGCATGCCAGGATTCCCTGTCCTTCACCATCTCAAAGAACTTGCTCAAACTCATGTCCATTAGATCGTTGGTGCCATCCAACCATCTTGTCGTCTGTTGTCCCCTTCTCTTCCTGCTTTCTATCTTTGCCAGCATCAGGGTCTTTTTTAACGAGTTGTCTCTTTGCATCAGGTGGCCAAAGTACTGGCACTTCAGTTCCAATATCAGTCCTTCCAATGAATATTCAGGGTTGATTTCCATTAAGATTGACTGGTTTGATCACGTTGCAGTTCAAAGGACTCTCAGGAGTTTTCTCCACCACCACAATTCAAAAGCATCAATTCTTGGGCGCTCTGCTTTTTTATGGTCCAAATCTCACATCTGTGCATAACTACTGGAAAGACTATAGTTTTGACTATATGGACATTTGTCAGGAAAGTGATGTCTTTGCTTGTTAATACACTGTCTAGGTTTGTCATAGGTTTTTTTCCAAGGAGCAAGTATCTTTTAATTTCATGGTGGCAGTCACCGTCCACAGTGATTTTGTAGGCCAAGAAAATAAAGTCTGTCGCTCTCCATTTTTTCCCCGTCTATCTGCCATGAAGTGATGGGACCAGATCTTAGTTTTTTGAATGTTGAGTTTTAAGCCAGATTTTTCACTCTCTTTCACCCTCATCAAGACCCTCTTTAGTTCCTCTTTGCTTTCTGCCATAAGGGTGGTGTCATCTGCATATCTGAGGTTATTGATATTTCTCCCTGCAATCTTGATTCCAGCTTGTGCTTCATCCAGCCGGACATTTCTCACGATGTACTCTGTATATAATTTAAATAAGCAGGGTGACAATATACCACCTTGACGTACTCCTTTCCCAATTTTGAACTCATGTAATTGTTTTTCTTGAATCTGTATACCAGTTGTTGAATATTTGGTTGTTTCTAGGTTTGGCTATTAGGAATACTTGTGTGGAATATTTGAGTGCAAGTCTTTGTGTGAACATATATTCATTTCTCTTGGGTAAAATTTTCCAGATGTAGAATGGCTGAGTCATATTAGGTTTCACAGGTGGTGCTAGTTGTAAAGAATCCACCTGCCAAGACAGGAAGAGATGCACGTTCAATGCCTGGGTGACTATGAAAAGCTGATATAAGGCAAAATATCAGGTATATATTTATATCTACTGGTATATTAACCTTTTTGTCATGATTTCTGATTCTTTGCATATGTTCTTGTGAATTTGACACCATCCAGAACGTTTCCTTACCTAATACAGCTTTGCTTCCAACAACCTCCTTTGTGCTGCTGCTGGCAAATATCTAACATATTATATGTTATTGCCCCAACAATAATCTACATGATACTGTTTTATACAATTGCTTTTTAAATACAGGAAGTAAGCAGCAAAAATGTATATTCATATAGTATTTTGTGTTCATATAATTACCTTTACCTGTGCTCTTTGTGTTTTCATGTGGATTCTAACCAACATCTGAGGTCATTTCTTGCAGCCTGAAAAAATTCCTTTAGCTTTTCTTGTAAGCCACTTCTCCTACCAACAAAATCCCTGACTCTTTTAAACTTTAGAATGCCTTTAATTCTTAAAACTACTTTAGTGTGGTATGTTTAACATGTAAAAAGCTGAACACATTTAATGTGTACTTCACAAACTTGGGAGTGTGTATACATGCATGAAATCATCACCAGCTTCAATGTACAAAACTCAACTATATTTCTATACTAGTAGTGAATACTCCTAATAAATAAGAAAATTCCAGTTAGAATAAAAAGAACAATATACTTAGGAATTCATTTGACCAAAGAGGTAGAAGATTTGTACACTGAAAATAACAAAACAGAGTTGAAAGAAATGGAAGAAAACTTAACTAAATGGAGGGTTTTCCTGGTGGCTCAGCAGTAAAGAACCACCTGAAATGCAGGAGATGCAGAAGATGAGGGTTTAATCCCTGGGTAGAGGAGATCGTTTGGAGGAGGGCATGGCAACTCACTTCAGTATTCTTGCCTGGAGAATTCCATGAACTGAGGCGCATGGTGGGCTACAGTCTATAGGGCCAAAAAGAGTTGGATATGACTGAAGCTACTGAGCACGCATCCACATAAATAAATGGAAAGATATTCTGTGTTCATAAATTGGAAGAAAATATTGTCACGATGGCAAGATTCCCCAAATTGATCCAGATGTTCAGTGTAATCCCTATTAATATTCTAACTGTATACTTTTTAGACATTGAGAGGCTGATCAGAGACACAGACTACTTTAACTTCACACACACACACACAAAAAAACACAACTTGGAGGACTCACATATAGTCTAATTTCAAAGGTTATAACAAAGCTGTAATGACCAAGATGGCATGGAACTGGCCTAAGAATAAATACATAGATCAATGGTATAGAATCAAGAGTCTAGAAGTAAAACCACACATCTGTACTACATTAATTTTTGACAACAGTGCCAAGACAACTGAAGGGAAAGAACGTTGTTTTAGCAAATGGTGCTAGGAAAACAAGGAATCCACATGCAAAAGAATGAATTTGAATTCTAGCCTTATACCACAGAGAAAATTCAGCCCAAATGGATGGATATCCAAATGTAAGTGATACTATAATAAAACTCCCGTAAGAGAGCATAGGTGTCTTAATGACTTTGGGTTAGGCAATGGATTCCTCCATGTGACACTAAAAGCACAGGTACTGTATGAAAACTTAGGTTAAAATGACTTCATCCAAAAAGTGTGCTTTACAGAACATCATAATAAAGTGAAAACACTACTCAAAGAATAGGGTAAAATATTGGTACTTCATGTATCTGATACAGCCCATGTTATTATATGGAATCTTCATCTCTCATTTATCCATCCAGTGGTCACTATCAATGGGCACTAGAGTTTCCTCTAGAAATTTGCTGTAATTGTACACACATCTCTTTGCATGTGTGAATATTTCCTTAAGACACATTCATAGCTTTGAAACTGGTTGAGACATAACTGGGGGTGGGGGTTGGTAGCTAAGCTTTTCTGGTATGGCAAAGTGCCTCCCCACAGGAGAAGTTAAAGTCCTGCTTGGCTGTTGCCTCGGGGGAAAGCCTTTCCCACCAGTGGATTCCTGTTTCTTAGCTGCAAGGCAGCTCCTGCTAAGGTACACACACAAAGGGTCTCAGAACCTTTCAGGGTGGCTTTGCCCTACTGGGTACCTGTGTTTCACAAGTGGACAGGGTGTTGGGACAATGATGGCTCTCCTCTCATAGAACAATATCTGCATCTCGGTAACTGAATCGTGTTGTTGAGATTGAAAAGAAGATCGGCTTTGCACGCAAGAGGAACTAGGGTGTGACTCCCAGATCCAGCCTTTACTGTATCAGCCACCTAAGCTCTTTCAGCTTGCTTCCTTGTCTGTGAGAAGACTGGGGATTATCCTTATCTCTCTGGGTCTGTGGGGAATAAAACCCCTATGCCTGGCTCCCACAAGCGCCATAACTAGGCTCCAGGTGAGTCATTTACACAGCACCCCTTGTTAGGGACATGTCAGTGGGGAGGGAGGCATGCCAGAGCCCCTGGGAGTCTACTCCATCCTCTGGCTGGGGTGGGGGTTGGGGTGGTGGTGGTGGGACTGGTGCTATGTCCGACTTTTTAATTGTCTTTACATAACACAGAAACACACTTCATTTCATATTTAGGTGTGCTCTTCTCAGAGGAGTTGTAGTGAATGAAGTCAGTCATCACAGTTGTATCCGTAGCAGGCAGAAGCAGCAGTGGGTTCACTCCCTCCACTGGGCATCACAGGAACTGGCAGTTTCCACCAAGGGTTGATGGCACCTGGTGGAGACACCTGAGGAATTGCAAGAAGGTGCTGTCACATTCCCTAGGAAGCTCCCCATACTAGCTGGCAGCTCATTCTCGCCACCCTGATGACCACAGGGACTAGTAAATCAAATCCCTGCATAGGGAGGATGTGTTAATACACTTCCTCTTGTCCTAACAGAAACTCAGAGTATAGAGTGAAAAATAGCGAAAATCTCATCAAAACACAGTGCATATATGTAGGGCAGTTCAAGTCCTGTTCCAGGTACTGGGTCACAGACACCGTAAAGTGACCTTTTGAAATTCCCATGCTTCACCTGATCCCTTCTTACTGTGAAGCAGGTGGTCACCCTGGATCCCTTTATGCTTCCAACACTGCGACCAAATTCCAAAGGCCATATTCAAACACAACAATGGGCCCATATAAAATAAGAGTAGAGCTTTGCTGTCTGTATCCTATTCTTCACAAGGAAGTCTTTCCCAGAAAAACTCTGCCATCAGATTGCATTTCATATCAGCACATCGTGCAGCAGGGTAAAACGTGTGACCATTTGGGAGATTCATAGTGAAATCCATCACCTTTCATTTGGTAAAAATATCAACTCTGCCAACTGTGCCTTTTCATCAGGTACTCCCCAGGAAAAATGGAAATCGCTCTACCCATCCTGACAGCTGAACCTAAGAAGGAATCAGGCAGATGGGGAGAAAGGAAGGGCATGTAAGATGGAGGCAAAAACAGGAGTGAGATTATGAAATCTGTGGTTGGGGAGGGAGCGAGAGGGGGCAGAGAACTAGGGATTATGAGTGTGAGCACACTGGCCATCTGATGAACAGAGAGAGGTTTGGGTGGGCTGGAATATCAAGTGGGGCATGGAGCAGAAGGAGGGGGTCTTGTGAAGATCAGACTTTTGTGGGCAGACAAGGCCTGCTGTGCCTAGTCCAGGAGGCTGGACAGTATCCTAAGAGCATCAGGCAACCAATACAATTGCCTTATATTTGACATACCTCTTTTGGGTGTATTACATATGTCTGTGTGCCTGTGTGTTAGGTTTGCTTTGCTTGTTTGTTTTGTCAAAAACAGAAAAATGAAGTGGCTTTGCTTGCTTGAGTGTCTCAGGGAACCAGCAACTGAGAAAATGTATAAAAAAGAAAGGATTTCCTTAACTTAAGGGAAATAATTTCCACAACTCCCTATGGAAGGGGTTTAGTCTCCTGCCTAGAACATATTGACATTCAATGAACTCTTTTGTGAGTGGTCATTTTAGGAAAGCAGTAGTTCTACTGTTTTTACTTGAATACTGGCTACATTTAAAATTATGCTTGAGATTGTGTAAAATAGGTAAGTAAAACTACAGATCTCAGTGATCCATTTCGTTTACCCTGTATATGCGTACAGAACAAACTCAGTGTAAACCCTCAGTTTGGGTAGAGCCAATGTGCCCTGCAAGGAAATTTTGTTTATACATGGAGAGACTAGATATGCTAACAGGAAATCTATAGTTTGTTCAGCAGATTATCTAATAGAGGAAGATGTAGAGCCAGGGGAATGTATAAGGTGGTGATTGTGAGTTAAAATAGGTGAGGACATTAAGAGAGAGAGAGACAGAGAGAGAGTGGTGTAATGAATAGTGAAGAGACCTTTAGATTTTAACAGACGTAGATAAAATTTGATCAGGACCACTACCAAGCAGTGTGACCTAGAGTAAGATGCTCACCCTCTCTGATCTTCAGTTCCTTTGTCTGAAGTGGGACAATAATATTGTATGTTATCCCACCCGCAGGTGTATCCCATTCCTCACTGTCTGAGCCCACCGTCTGATCTCAGCCTCTGCTGGCTCCTGAGGCCAAGGCTCTCATCACACTTGTTGCACCATTGACTTCAGTCTGGCTTCCTGCCCACTGTGAGCTCCTTGAGGACCCTTTTCCCACATGAAACATTCCTATGGGCACAAAGTCTGGAGTGCATCAATCTGGGAGTCTGGTGCCCCACAGGTGCTCAGAACACGTTTACCATCTTATGAGTGATGATAAGGTGGTACACAGAGCAATGCAGCTATTGTTATGCTGTCAATTTGTTTGTTGCAGACAACATAGGAAACGATCCTATATGTCTTCTATCTCTACTCGGACAGGAGTGTCTAGTGTCCATCTCTTCCCACTTGGCTTGCCCTTTATTCTGTGTTTTGGAAAATCCTTTGCCTCCTGAGACTGAGGTGTCTCCTAGGTTGTGGCTGCTTTCAGCACTGTGCTGAGGGCATTGATGACCAGGTGGGCGCTGGGGGGATACTTGTTGGTTGAATACAGCTCCGAGAGCTGGGCTACTTTAGTTGACAGGTGAGAAGTGTAGCTTCCACTCAGGCTGGCATCAGCAGGATGGACAACTTGAACCTGCTGATCAGTGTCCTTGGGCAAGCCCACAGGAGCTCTGTCACTCTACTCTCCTCATCTTCCTCTTGCTTCCATAGCTGCTTGTGCTCCTTACCCTCCCCTGTGCCCTCCTTTGTGCTCCCACTGCTCTCCATGCACATGTAGTCTGTGCCTGAGCCTGCGCTGTCTCCTAGCTTCATGTTGTGTGATTGTCACTTACCTTTCTGATTAGGCCACTTTGAGGCGTTTTCTCTTCACTCGCAGCCCAAGGTGGATGCCCAAATACAGTAAGCATCGTGGGTCTCCTTTTATTCTTCTTCCTTTGTTTTTTCCTCTTTTATTTTTCCTTTTTTTTCCTTTTATGAGGAAACAATATGGTGCTGTGGATAAGGACACTACCTCTGATTTAGACAACCTTACTTTCAACCCAGTTCTGCCACTTGTTATCATGTCATCTTGAGAAATTAAATTGGCCCACTGTGCCAACTATCTCACCTGAAAATGGGTGGATTATTCTTAATGACGACATGAACTGAGTGGGTTGTAATTGTGAGCATGGAATGAGGTTCGTAGAAATGTGCTGGCTTGTTCCCTGTCGTAACAACTACTGAGCTGCCATGGGGCAGGTTGCAGGTCAGACCTTCCCTTCAAGCATCAGCGAACACTTCAAGGTCACATTAGACATCAGTGTCCAGTCCTAGAGGCTCCTTCTTTCTCAGCCACAGTCCTCAAGCTTTTCCCTCACCAGGAGGCTGGCTTTTCTGTTACATGTCTCCCACCTGGAAACCACCCCCGGACTTCATCTTCTACTGCACGCATGATTCAATTCGTGGCAGTTTGCTCCTCAGATGGATTGGGGCTGCTTCTATTGCAAGGGGATGCTCAGGACTGACAACAAGGGTGTGATGTTTCCCTGTTTCTCCATGGCACTGAAACTCTCTGGGGCCTGTGTCCAAACTCCTCTCCCCATGTCATCTTCCTCTATCTCACAGTTCACAGTTAACACTCAAGCTGTGTTCCAGTGCAGCCCCTACAGGCCCAGTCACACTCCTTCAGGCTCAAATTCCTTATCTATAAAATGGCAATAAGTCTACCTGTTGGTGAGGTTTCTTGGGAGACCTACCGGAGATAACAGATGTAAAACACCTAGCACCCATGACCTGGCAGGGGGAAGGCACTAAATAAATGGCTGTGACCTCTATCTATCAGCTTCTTTAATGCACAGCAGCTGGTGTGGGATAATACGGTGACTCAGTCAATGTCTTTGGATTAGACTGAGTAAGATGTGACATATTGGGGGTGTATCTGTCAGGCTTCTGCAGAGAAACACAACCAATAGAGAGAGACTTATTTTAGGAAATGGGATCATGGGCTCGTTGGTGCTGGCAGTTCTGATATCTTTAGGGCAAGTCGGCTGGCTGGAAATCCAGGTTTGCATCCCCAGTCCAAATCTGCAGAGCAGGCCAGCAACTTTGAGTCTCATGCAGGGTTTCTCAGGCTGTACTCTTGAGGCTAAATTGTATCACTCTCAGGAATCCTCAGTCCCTGCTCTTAAGGTTTTTCAACTGATTGGATGAACAGGCTGTCCCGCCCCCTGCCACCTGCCCCCCCGCCCCGCTTCCCCCCCGCCCCCCGCCCTCACTATGCAGGGTAATCTACTTCTATTAAAGTCTAATTATTACAATGTGAATCACAGATCCAAGTACCATCGTAGCCCACCATCTAGTGGCTAACATCTGAACAACAGGGCACCAGAGCTAAGCCAAGATGACTTTTACTTTATTCATCACCGTGGGGAAGCGTTACACTGAGAGACATCACCTTCCAAACAGAATCTCTGGCTAATAGGCTGACTGTCTAGCTTTATTCATCTCAAGTATAATCTGTTCCCTGCCCTAGAAGCCACATGAGATAACAAAGGAAACTTGAGGCAGTGGTGATTGAAGCAGATTTGTTGTGAGATCTCGATTCATATGGGCCAAGTGACTGCAGGGAATGAAATGGGGTGGGGTGATGAAGGAAATAATTTATTGCCCCAGCTACCTCCCTGCCCCCAAGCAGCTGACTTCAATAGGGCGGGCTGGTGTTAATGTCTTGTGTATAGGTTCACTAGGAACAACATCATGTGTGTTTTATGAGAAACTTGGTGGGCATATCAGATAGCATGGCCAAATATTCATTTCTCAGAGTGGATGGAGGGAGAAGAGAGAGAAGAGAATGGTGAACCATGGGTCACTTGTGAGTCAGTTTCTAAAATCTCACTGTATCTTCACAAGGTGTGTGTGTGTGAGTGTGGTGTGTGTGTGTGAGTGTGGTGTGTGTGAAATCTTTTCTTTATCTGAGAATTGGCTTTATATGTGAAGAAATATCATTGTGAGAGACTCCTTGTGACATGTGAAAAGTGGTTGGGAATGAATGGAGCTCAGCTCATTTTCCAAATGTTTCACATCATGTGTTTGTGTAAGGGGACAGCAGTAGCCCTAAAGAACTGAACTAAGTGGTCGACATACAGGTTTCAGTTACTGAAATGTGAAGAGGCTCTTTCTGGAATGTGTGTTCCTCCTAGCCTGTAGTCACAGGCAACTCATAGGATTTGAACCGTGTGTTCCTAATGTGTTTTGTTTCCAATGTGTTTTGTTCCCTACCCTTGAATGTGCTGGAGGCCGCAGGTCCAGTTACTAAAGATGCTAAGTAAGAGTTCTCTGAGAAAAGTAGCTCTCTAGAAAAGAGAAGTGCCTGGGAAGCTGATCTAAAGTTTTAATATAGCCTGTGATGTAATTTTTGTTAGCTTCACCCAAGATAAGATTATTCAAAGAATATAGAGAGATGCACCTACTTCAATATCTACCATTGGATTTTTCAAATGAACATACAGTAAGATTGGCCTGGTTTTCTTTCTTATTCATTTGCTTATTGTTGGCTGGACTGAGTCTTTGTTGCTGCGCGAGGGCTTTCTCTAGTTGTGGAGAAGGAGGCCTACTCTCTGGTGGCGGTGCATGGGCTTCTCATTGCAGATGCTTCTCTTGTTGCGGAGCACAGGCTCTAGGCTCATGGGCTTCAGTAGCTGCAGCACACAAGCTCAGTAGCTGTGACACACAGGCTTAATTGTCCTGCAGCATGTAGGATCCTCCTGGACTAGAGATTGAATGCCTGCCTGGTGCATTAGCAGGTAGATTCTTTTTTTATTTTTGATCATTAATATAATTGGAGAATAATTATAATATTGTGATGGCTTTTTGCCATATATCAACATGAATTGGCCCCAGGTATACATGTGTCCCCTCATCCTGAGCCCCTTCCACCCTCTCCCTCTGCATTATCCCAGAGCACTGGCTTTGGGTGCCTTGCTTCATGCACGGAACTTGCACTGGTCATCTATTTTACTTACAGTAATGAACATGTTTCTCTGCTATTCTCTCAAATCATCCCACCCTCGCCTTCTCCCACCTACTTGAAAAGTCTGTTCTTTATGTCTCTGTCTCCTTTGCTGCCCTGCTTGTAGGATCATTGCTACCGTCTTTCTAAATTCCATATATATGCATTAACATATACTATTTGTCTTTCTCTTTCTGACTTCACTCTGTCTAACAGGCTCCAGGTTCATCCACCTCATTAGAATTGATTCACATGTGTTCCCTTTTATAGCTGCATTATATTCCATTGTGTGTAGATACCACGACTTGCTTATCCATTCATCATCTGAAGGACATCTTCATTGCTTTCATGCCCTAGCTATTGTAAACAGTGCTGCAATGAACACTGAGGTACATGTGTCTCTTTCACTTCTGGTTTCCTCAGTGTGTGTGCCCAGTACTTGGATTGCTGGGTCATACGGCAGTTCTAGTACCAGATTTTAAAGGAATCGTACACTCTTCTCCAGAGTTGCTATACCAGTTTGCATTCCCACCAAGAGTGTAAGAAGGTTTCCTTTTCTCCCCACCATTTCCAGAATTTATTGTTGGTAGACTTTTACATGATAGACATTCTGACCACTGTGAGATGATACCTCATTGTTTTGATTTGAATTTCTCTAATAATGAGTGATGTTGAGCATCTTTTCATGTGTCTGTTAGCCATCTGTATGTTTTCTTGTGAGAAATGTCTGTTCAGGTCTCTTGACCACTTTTTGATTGAGTCATTTGTTCTTCTGGTATTGAGCTGTATGAGCTGCTTTTATATTTTGGACATTAATTATTTGTCAGTTGTTTCATTTGCTATTGTTTTCACCCATTCTGAGGGCTGTCTTTTCACCTTGCTTATAGTATCCATGGTTGTGCAAAAGCTTTTAAGTTTAATTAGGTCCCTTTTGTTTATTTTTGTTTTTATTTGCATTACTCTGGGAGGTAATAGCAAATCACTTCATGGCAAATACATGGGGAAATGGTGGAAACAGTGGCAGACTTTACTTTTTGGGGGCATCAAAATTGGTGCAGATGGTGACTGCAGCCATGAAATTAAAAGATAGTTACTTCTTGGAAGAAAAGTTATGACCAACCTAGACAGCATAAAAAAAAGCAGAGATATTACTTTGCCAACAAAGATCCATCTAGTCAAGGCTATGGTTTTTCCAGTAGTCATGGATGTGAGTGTTGGACTGTGAAGAAAGCTGAGCACCAAAGAATTGATGCTTTTGAACTGTGGTGTTGGAGAAGACTCTTGAGAGTCCCTTGGACTGCAAGGAGATCCAACCAGTCCATCCTGAAAGACATCAGTCCTGAATGTTCATTGGAAGGACTGATGTTGAAACTGAAACTCCAATACTTTGGCTACCTAATGTGAAGAGCTGATTCATTGGAAAAGACCCTGATGCTGGGAAAGATTGAAGGCGGGAGGAGAAGGGAATGACAGAGGATGAGATGGTTGGATGGCATCATCGACTCAATGGGCATGAGTTTGAGTAAACTCGGTGAGTTGGTGATGCACAGGGAGGCCTGGCGTGCTGCAGTCCATGGGGTCACAAAGAGTCAGACAGGACTGAACAACTGAACTGAACTGAATTCTGGGAGGTGGGTTGTAGAGGATCTTACTGTGATTTATGTCAGAGAGTGTTCTATGTTTTCCTCTTAAGAGTTTTATAGTTTCTGGTCTTACGTTCAGATCTTTAATCCATTTTGAATTTATTTTTGTGTATGGTGTTAGAAAGTGTTCCAGTTTCATTCTTTTACACATCATTGACCAGTTTTCCCAGCAACACATGTTGAACAGACTGCCTTTTCTCCCCTGTATATATGTGCCTACTTTGTCAAATATAACCTGTGCATCAGTCAGTCAGACAGTTCAGTCACTCAGTCGTGTCCAACTCTTTGTGACCCCAAGAGTCACAGCATGCCAGGCCTCCCTGTCCATCACCAACTCCAGGAGTTCACCCAATCTCACGTCCATCAAGTCAGTGATGCCATCCAGCCATCTCATCCTCTTTTGTCCCCTTCTCCTCCTGCCCCCAATCCCTCCCAGCATCAGGGTCTTTTCCAATGAGTCAACTCTTCACATGAGGTGGCCAAAGTATTGGAGTTTCAGCTTCAGCATCAGCCCTTCCAATGAATATTCAGGACTGATTTCCTTTAGGATTGACTGGTTTGATCTCCTTGCAGTCCAAGGGACTCTCAAGAGTCTTCTCCAGCACCACATTTAAAATAATCAATTCTTGGATGTTCAGCTCTCTTTATAGTCCAATTCTCACATCCATACATGACTACTGGAAAAACAATAACTTTAGCTGGACATTTGTTGGCAAAGTAATGTCTCTGCTTTTTAATATGCTGTCTAGGTTGGACATAATTCTTCCAAGCAGCAAGTGTCTTTTAATTTCATAGATGCAGTCACCATCTGCATCTGCCCCCCAAAATAAAGTCTCTCACTGTTTCCATTGTTTCCCCATCTGTTTGCTATCAAGTAATGGGACCAGATGCCATGATCTTAGTTTTCTGAATGTTGAGTTTTAAGCCAGCTTTTTCACTCTTCTTTTTTCACTTTCATCAAGGGGCTCTTTAGTTCTTCTTCGCTTTCTGCCATAAAGGTGGTTTCACCTGTGTATCTGAGGTTATTGATATTTCTCCCAGCAATCTTGATTCTAGCATGTGCTTCATCCAGCCTAGCATTTTGCATCATTATTAATATCAAATTTATGACTTTTATTTTTTCCAAAATTCATAGTGCTTGTCCTTCAGTTTATCTTTATTGCCTTCATTTGTAAATGAAATTTTTCAGTATAGCATTTGGTTTGCATTAATGATATAGTTTAAATTTTATTTTCTTAGTGACTATACTAGGACTTTCTGTATTCATATTAACTTATTAGCTTTACTTTATATTTTTACTAACTTAATGACAGTGAGAATAATCATCAACATCCTCAGTAACAGTGAACTAAACTGGACAGGAATAGGTGAATTGAATTCAGATGACCATTATATCAATTACTGTGGGCAAGAATCCTATAGAAGAAATGGAGGAGACCTCATAATCAACAAAAGAATCCTGATATGCACTACTTGGGTGCAACCTTCAAAATGACAGAATGATCTTGGTTCTTTCCAAGGCAAGCCATTCAACATCACAGTAATTCAAGTCTATACCCCTACCACAGATGCCAAAGAAGTTGAAGCTGATCAGTTCTATGAAGACCTAGAAGACCTCCTAGAACTAACACCAAAAACAGATGTTCTATTCATCAATGGGGATTGGTATGCCAAAGAAGGAAGTCAAGAGATACCTGGAGTAACAGGCAAGTTTGGCCTTGGAGAATAAAATGAAGCAGGGCAAAGGCTAACTGCATTCTGCTAAGAGAATGCCATTGTCAGAGAAAATACCCTTTCTCAGCAACACAAGAGACAGGTTTATTCATGGACATCACCAAATGGTCAATACTGAAATCAGATTGATTACATTTTTTGTAGTCAAAGATGGAGAAGCTGTATGCAGGCAGAAAAAAAACAAGACCTGGAACTGACTGTGGCTCTGTTCATCAGCTTCTCATAGCAAGTGAAGTGAAGTTGCTCAGTTGTGCCCTACTCTTTGTGACCCCATAGACAGTAGCCTGCACCAAGCTCCTCCATCCATGGGATTTTCCAGGCAAGAGTACTGGAGTGGGTTGCCATTTCCTTCTCCAGGGTATCTTCCTGACCCAGGGATCAAACCCAGGTCTCCCACATTGTAGACAGACACTTTACTCTCTGAGCCACCACGGAAGTCTAATAGCAAAATTCATGCTTAAACTAAAGAATGCAGGGAAAACCAGTAGGACAGCCAGGTTTAACTTAAATCCAATCCCCTATGAATATGCAGTGGAAGTAACAAATAGATTCAAGAGATTAGATCTAGTTAACAGTGTGATTGAAGCACTATGGGTGGAGGTCCATAATACTGTACAGGAGGCAGTGAACAAAGCCATCCCAAAGAAAAAGAAAAGCAAGAAGGAAAAGAGGCTATCTCAGGAGGCTTTGAAATAGCTGAAGAAAGAAGAGAAGCAAAAACCAAGGGAGAAATGAAAAGGTACATCCAACTAAATGCAGCGTTCCACAGAAAAACACGGAGAGACAAGAAGGCCTTCATCAATTAACAGTGCATAAAACCAGAAGAAAACAAGAGAAGGAGAAAGAAGAGAGATCTCTTCATGAAAATTAGAAATATCAAGGGAAAATTTTGGCCAAAGATGGGCACAATAAAGGACAGCAATGGTAGAGACCTAGTAGACGCTGAAGAGATCAAGAAGAGATGGAAAGCATACACATAAAGACTGTATGAAAAAGATTTTAATGAACTGGATTATTATGATGGTATGGTCAGTCACCCAGGGCCAGACATTCTGGAGTGTGAAGTCAAGAGGGCCTTAGGAAGCACTACTGGTAATAAAGCTAGAGAATGCAACAGCATTCCAGTAGAACTGTCCAAAACCCAAGAGGATGATGCCATCATGGTGTCACATTCAATATGTCAACAAATCTGGAAGACCCAGCAGTGACCACACAGGACTTCAAAAGGTCAATCCTCATCCCAATTCCCAAGAAGGGTAGTACTGAAGAATGTGCTAACTATCAGACAGTTATACTCATCTCCCATGCTAGTAAACGTCAGGTTTAAAAACTTGCATGCTAGGCTTCAGCAATATTTGAACCAAGAACTTCCAGCTGTCCAAGCTGGGTTTAGTAAAGGAAGAGGCACCAGAGATCAAATTGACAGTATTTGCCAGATCACAGAGAAAGCAAAGGCATGCTGAAAATCATCTATGTCTGTTTCATTGACTATGCTAAAGCCTTAGACTGTGTGGATCATAACAAATTAATGAAAGCTCTTAAAGAGATGAGAATACCAGACCCTCTTACCTGTCCCCTGAAACACCTGTATATGGGTCAAGAAGCAACAGGTAGCACCCTATATGGACCAATTGATTGGTTCAAGATTGAGAAACAAGAGCCTCAATAAGTCATACTGGGAAAACAGACAGCTACATGTAAAAAAAGAAATTAGAACACTTCCTAACACCATACACAAAAATAAACTCAAAATGGACTAAAGACCTAAATGTAAGACCAGAAACTATAAAACTCTTAGAGGAAAACACAGGCAGAATACTGAATGACATAAATCAAAGCAAGATCCTCTATGACCCACCTCCTAGAGTAATGGAAATAAAAACAAAAGTAAACAAGTGGGACCTGATTAAACTTAAAGCTTTTTCCAGCAAAAGAAACTATAAGCAAGGTGAAAAGACAACCCTCAGAATGGGAGAAAATAATAGCAAATGAAACAACTGACAAAGGATTAATTTCCAAAATATATAAGCAGCTTATACAACTCAATAGCAGAAAAAACAAACAACTCAATCAAAAAGTGGGGAAAAGACCTAAACAGACATTTCTCCAAAGAAGACATACAGATGGCTAACAAACACATGAAAAGATGCTCATTATTAGAGAAATGCAAATCAAAACTACAATGAGATATCACCTCACACCACTCAGAATGGCTATCATCAAAAAGTCTACAAACAATAAGTACTGGAGAGGGTGTGGAAAAAAGGCAATCCTCTTGCACTATTGGTGGGAATGTAAACTGATACAGCCACTATGGAAGATAGTATAGAGATTCCTTTAAAAAAAAAAAAAAACTAGGAAGAAAACCACCATAGGACCCAGCAACCCCACTCCTAGGCATATACCCTGAGGAAACCACAATTGAAAAAGACACATGTACCCAAATGTTCACTGCAGCACTATCTACAATAGCTAGAACATGGAAGCAACCTGGATGTGCATCAGCAGATAAATGGATAAAGAAGTTGTGGTATATATACACAATGGAATATTACTCAGCCATAAAAAGGAATGCATTTGAGTCAGTTCTAATGAGGTGGATGAATCTAGAGCCTATTATACAGAGTGAAGTATGTCACAAAGAGAAAGATAAATATTGTACACTAATGTATATATACAGAATCTAGAAAGATGGTATTTATTTGCAGGGCAGCAATGGAGAAACAGACATAGAGAACAGACTTATTGACAAGGGGAGAGAGGAGAGACTGAGATGTATGAAGACAGTAACATGGAAACTTACAATGGCATATATAAAACAGATAACCAATGGGAATTTGCTTTGTCTCAGGGAACTCTAACACGGGCTCTGTATCAACCTAGAGGGGTTGAATGGGGAAGGAGATGGGAGGGAGGTGCAAGAGGGAAGGGAAATATGTATAATTATGGCTGATTCACCTTTAGTTTTGACAGAAAACAACAAAATTCTGTAAAGCAATTATCCTTCAACTAAAAAATAAATAAACTTAGCAAAAAAAGAAAAACTACACTGATTTAGGGCTTCCCTGGTGGATCTGGAGTAAAGAATCTGCCTGCATATGCCAGAGCCATGAATTTGATCCCTGTCTGGGAAGATCCCACATGCTATAAAGCAACTAAGCTTGTTCTCTGGAGTCCAAGAACCACAACTACAGACACCGTGTGGCACAACTACTGAAGCCTGCATGCCCTAAAGCCCATGCTCCAACAACAAGAAAAACTACCACAGTGAGAAGCCTGCACCAAAAGAAGAGAGTAGCCCTGCTTGCTGCAACTAGGAAAAAATCCTCAAAGCAACAAAGACTCAGTACAGTCAAAAATAAATAAATTTAGATTTTAAAAAACTTAATTGATTTAAACATAACAGAGAAGGGCCATTAGAAGTAATATAAAGTCTGAATTAGATGATATGGTTAGATAGCATCATTGATTCAATGAATATGAATTTGAGCAACCTCGGGGAGATAGTGAAGGACAGTGAACCCTGTGTGCTACAGGTCATGGGGTTGCAAAGAGTTAGAAATGGCTTACCAACTGGACAACAATAACAAAGCCTGACTTGTAGGATACTTTTAGAATAACTATGATAAAGCAAATGCAAATAGCTACTGCTAAAAAAAAAAATTGAGAAAGGAGTACAATAGGGTTGTCTGCAGTCACCCTGTTTAACCTATACACTGAGCACAGTGTGAGAACTGCCAGGCTGGATGAGTTACAAGCTGGAATCAAGATAGGCAGGAGAAACATCAACAACCTCAGATATACAGATTATAGCACTCTAATGGTAGAAAGTGAAGAGGCACTTGATGAGGGTGAAGGAGGAGAGTGAAAGAGCTGGCTTAAAACTAAATATTAAAAAACTAAGTTCATAGCATCCAGCCCCATTACTTCAGGGCAAATAGAGGGGGCAACGGTGGAAGTAGTGACAGATTTCCTCTTGGGCTCTAAGATCACTGCAAATGGTGACTGCAGCTATGAAATCAGAGGGCAACTGCTTCTTGGTAGGGAAGCTATGACAAAATTAGACAGTGTGTTGAAAAGTAGAGACAATACTCTGCCTACAAAGGTCCGTCTAGTCAAGGCTATGGTCTTTCCAGTGGTCACATATGACTGTGAGAGCTGGACTGTAAAGAAGGCAGAACGCCAAAGAATTGATGCCTTCGAACTGTGGTGCTGGAGAAGACTCCTTAAAGCCCCTTGGACAGCAAGGAGATCAAATCAGTCAATCATAAGGGAAATCAACTCTGGATACTCATTGGAAGGACTGATGCAGAAACTGAAGCTCCAGTCTTTTGGTCATCTGATGTGACGAACCGACTCACTGGTAAAGTCCCTGATGCTGGGAAAGATTGACGGCAGAAAGAAAGAGGGCATCAGAGGATAAGACAGCTGGATGGTATCACCAATGCAGTGGACATAAACTTGGCAAGCACTGGGAGATGGTGAGGGACAGGGAGTCCTGGCATGCTGTAGTCCATGGGGTTGCAAAGTGTCAGACACCACTGGGTGACTCAACAATAACAATGACAGTGAGATATAGAAATGTTACTCCTATACAGCTCCATCTCTTCTGCATTTTTGTTGTTTCAGTTCAGTTCAGTTTAGTTGCTCAGTCGTGTCCGACTCTTTGAGACCCCATGAATCGCAGCACGCCAGGCCTCCCTGTCCATCACCAACGCCCGGAGTTCACTCAGACTCACGTCCATCAAGTCAGTGATGCCATCCAGCCATCTCATCCTCTGTCGTCCCCTTCTCCTCCTGCCCCCAATCCCTCCCAGCATCAGAGTCTTTTCCAATGAGTCAACTCTTCGCATGAGGTGGCCAAAGTACTGGAGCTTCAGCTTCAGCATCACTCCCTCTGAAGAAATCCCAGGGCTGATCTCCTTCAGAATGGGCTGGTTGGAACTCCTTGCAGTCCAAGGGACTCTCAAGAGTCTTCTCCAACACCACAGTTCAAAACCATCAATTCTTCGGCACTCATCTTTCTTCACAGTCTAACTCTCACATCCATACATGACCACTGGAAAAACCATAGCCTTGACTAGACGGACCTTTGTTGGCAAAGTAATGTCTCTGCTTTTGAATATACTATCTAGGTTGGTCATAACTTTTCTTCCAAGGAGTAAGCATCTTTTAATTTCATGGCTTCAGTCACCATCTGCAGTGATTTTGGAGCCCCAAAAAATAAAATCTGACACTGTTTCCACTGTTTCCCCATCTATTTCCCATGAAGTGATGGGACCAGATGCCATGACCTTCATTTTCTGAATGTTGAGCTTTAAGCCAACTTTTTCACTCTCTATTTTCACTTTCATCAAGAGGCCTTTTAGTTCCTCTTCACTTTCTGCCATTGTTTGCTCAGCAGCAAAACCTGCACTTCTTACAGCACTCTTAAACTTGAACATCTTCAGTCTCTACTCCAAATAATGTTAGTGTCTTCAGGAGAGCTATGCCGCTCTGTTTTTATGGCCTGACTCTCTCCCTCTGCAGAGTCTCTGTGCTACTGCTCCAGAGATGGAACAGGAACTTTTATTCTTGCAGTGTTATTCCCATACAAGTAAGACTCTAGGCTGGGTGGTGGAGGCAGGAGGGGATGGGTCATCGCTGGTCTTCTTGGTTTGTCTCTCCCAGTACGGAATCTCTGCTCTACAGGGAACCTGGTGTGAAGATTATTGAAGCCTAGTACTCTCAGCTTATTGTGCCTAGGACAGAGTTTCTATGTTATGGAAGTAAGCTGGGTAGAGGAAGGGAGTCTTGGATCTCTCTTGCCTGGAAAGAGCTTCTGCAATAAAGCTGAGAAGGATAGAGAATGCTGGAGCCAACCCCTTATGGGGAGAAATCATTGTCTTGAACTGAAGTCCGGAAAAAGAGCAAGTCCTGTGTAATTAGCTATAACCACGTGGAATAGAGTTTCTGTTGCACAGAGCTGGGCGAGGTGGGAGGTGGGGAATAGGTCATAGTTCAAATGTCATAGACTCTAGCTCATCTTACCAAGATATACCAGATTTTACTGAATAAATGTTTCCCCAGGGGCTTCCCTGGTGGTGCTGTGGATAGGAATCTGCCTGCCAATGCAGAGGACATGGATTTGATACCTGGTTCTGGTCTAGGAAGATTCCACATGTCATAGAGCAACAAAGCCTGTGCACCACAACCATGGAGCCCCTGCTCCAGAGCCCACGTACTGCAGCTACTGAAGCTTGCATGCCACAACAAGATTAGCCACCATAATGAGAAGTCCAAGCACCACAACAAAGAGTAGTCCCTGCTCGCTGTGACTAAAGAAAGCCCTGGCACTCAATGAAGACACAGCTTAGCCAAAATAAATAAATAAAGTAAAAATAAATAATTTCTTTTTTAAAAATGTTTCTTCATTTGCTATAGGCTTTAGAGTAATTTCTAGATATATTAAATATTTTCTTAATTGCCAGTTATTGCTGTTTTGCTGATAGAGGGGATCCATGGAGCTTCTCATGCCACAATTCTAGAAGTGCTTTTTCAAATAACTTATTTTTAGAGTGAATGAACCTAGGACTGTTCTGAGCATGAAAATAACAATGAGTTCCCATTCTAGTTTTAACACTTTGAATGTATTACTTAACCTAACTTTTTCCTCATTTATACATGGGCACCTTGTATACCTCTCAGATTTTGGTGAGGATTGAAAGACTGTTGAAATAGTGTTATATAAAGCACCAAGCATAGACAGTGACTCACAGTAATCACTTAATAAATGTCACTTCTCTCCCCTTCAAGTAAATGACTGTCTCAGGCTGGTTAGCTATTTTGGGGACTATCACAGTATCTCTGCTTAGTCACTCAGTCAAGTGCAACTCTTTGTGACCCTATGGAGCCCTCCAGGCTCCTCTGTCCATGGGAATTCTCCAGGCAAGAATACTGGAGTGGATTGCTATGCCCTCCTCCAGGGGATCTTCCCAACCGAGGGATCAAACCCAGGTCTCCCACATTGCAGGCAGATTCTTTATAATCTTAGCCACGAGGGAAGCCCTCACAGTGTCTAGAATATGGTCTCTGTGTTCATATATACTCTGAGTTCAAAATAAGGGCTAGGGCAGGCCTAGATAGCAGAAGACAGATGAAGGGGGCCACAGCTTAAGGTATTGTGTATATACCAAGAATTTGGGAAATATTCAATATGCTAAAACTCTGTCATAATGCAAAACAAATTAAAAAGGTGATTAAAAAATTCAATTTTAGAAAATTTAGGATGACTGCAGTTGGTGACTAGGAAATCAGAAGATGATTACTTTTTGGTAGGAAAGCTATGACAAACTTAGTGTGTTGAAAAGCAGAGACATAACTTTGCTGACAAAGGTCCATATAGTCAACGCTATAGTTTTCCCAGTGGTCATGTATGGATGTGAGAGCTGGACCGTAAAGAAGGCAGAGTGCCAAAGAATTGATGCCTTGAACTGTGGTGCTGGAAAAGACTCCTGAAAGTCCCTTGGACAGCAAGGAGATCAAACCAGTCAATCCTAAAGGAAATCAGTCCTGAATATTCATTGGAAGGAATGATGCTGAAGCTGAAACTCCAGCATTTTGGTCATCTGATGTGAACAGCTGACTCATTGGTAAAGTCCCTGATGCTGGGAAAGATTGAGGGCAGAAGGAGAAGAGGGTGTCAGAGGATGAGATGGCTGGATGACATCACTGATGCAATAAACATGAACTTGGGCAAACTCCGGGAGATTTTGAGGGACAGGAAGGCCTGGCATGCTGCAGTCCATGGAGTCGGAAAGAGTTGGACATGACTGGGTGACTGAACAAGAGCAACAAGTACTTCATATAAGTGGAATCATATAATATTTAAAAATATTTGTAACCTTTGTATATTGCCACCCTGCTTATTTAACTTAGATGCAAAGTATCTCATGCAAAATGCCAGATGGCTGAAGCACTAGCTGGAATCAGGATTGCCGGGAGAAATATCAATAACCTCAGATACGCAGATGACACCACCCTTATGGCAGAAAGCGAAGAAGAACTAAAGAGCCTCTTGATGAAAGTGAAAGAGAAGAGTGAAAAAGCTGGCTTAAAACTCAACATTCAGAAAACTAAGATCATGGCATCTGGTCCCATCACTTGATAGCAAACAGATGGGGAAACAATGGAAACAGTGAGAGACTTTATTTTGGGGGGCTCCAACATTACTCCAGATGGTGACTGCATCTATGAAATTAAGACACTTGCTCCTTGGAAGAAAAGTTATGACCAACCTAGACAGCATATTAAAAAGCAGAGACATTACTTTGCCGACAAAAGTCCGTCTAGTCAAAGCTATTGTTTTTCCAGTAGTCACGTATGGATGTGAGAATTGGACTATAAAGAAAGCTGAGCACCAAAAAATTGATACTTTTGAACTGTGGTATTGGAGATGACTCTTGAGAGTCCCTTGGACTGCAAGGAGATCAAACCAGTCAATCCTAAAGGAAATCAGTCCTGAATATTCATTGAAGGGCTGATGCTGAAGCTGAAGCTCCAATACTTTGGCCACCTGATGCGAAGAACTGACTAACCCTGATGCTGGGAAAGATTGAAGGTGGGGGGAGAAGGGGATGACAGAGGATGAGATGGTTGGATGGTATCACCAACTCAATGGACATAAGTTTGAGTAAGCTCTGGGAATTGGTGATTGACAGGGAAGCCTGGTGTGCTGCAGTCCATGGGGTCACAGAGAGTCAGACATGACTGAGCGATTAAACTGAACTGAACCTTTTTGTCCAGCTTATTTCACTTAGCATACATACTTATTCAAGCCCAGGGCTAGGTCATGAGGATTAGATATCATTTGTCTCTGAGCCATCACACTAACACAGCAACCTGAGAGTCAACTTCTAGAGGATGCAATTAACCAAAGAGCCACATTGATTTTTCTAAAGTAGAAATCCATAAAATGAAACCAGACCACAAGTAAATATTTGGATGTGGAGCCAGAGTATGGTCAATAAGGTTCTAAATAGACAATGGAAAGACCATGTTCAAGATCAAATGTTGTACCAACAAAAGACAGCTGCGTTTGTTTGGAGAGCCTACCAAAGTATATAGGCTTGGTGATAAGGAAATGCTCAAATATACGAATGCCAAAACAGCAAAAAGTATCCCTTTGGAACTTCATGTATCCATTGGCCTGTACATGGTGGTCAGTGTACATGTCAAAAAAGAGAGGGGGCAAGGAATGTGGCCCATTGATACCAGGAATAAACAGAGAGATACAACAATGAACAAGGGGTTGACCTGCATCAGAAGAAAGAGTTCCTTAATAAAAGGGACAGCAGTGGATGGTATGAAAGGTGAGATGAGCAAGTATGCCAGGAAACCAAGGTCCAAAGAGGCTAACTGCTTTTGTTGTTGTGAACCAGGTTTTCACATGATAAATTCACACATGTGGGGTACTCATGCTTCAAATTAATTGCTCTCTCCATGCTATAAATGGACTTTTTTATTTCATTTCTTCTACGTTTCTAGGCTCTTCTGGCTGTTTTACAAATTAAATTGGCATGAGACAGATTAATAGGAGAAAATCAAAGATTCATAATGTATTCATTGGAAAGACCCAGAAAAACTGAAGACTTCACTAAAATTTCTGAAACCCTCAGATTTAATATCATCTTCAGCTAAAAACAAAAGAGAATGTTTGGGACTTCAAAGGGGGAATGGCAAGTCACATGGAGCAATTCACACAAAAAGCAAATGTTTGGTAAATAAATGTATGCTGGGTCAGGCAGAGACAACTAGACACTGAGAGGAATTTTACCAAACAGACTTTGCTAGGTTCCTCCCTGTCTAGTCCATTTTATAATTTGCTATGGTCATTCCCCTTCCTGGAACAGATCCTCTATCCACATTCTTTACAGGAAAGTCAAAATTTCCTGAGTCTTTGAGGTCTTCATTTTTTTTCAGCTCAAAATAATCTGCAGGCCAAAGAGACATTTGGGGTGGCAAATTTTGTTCCTCTACAGAGTGGAGACCAACTTGACCTGCAAACTTTGTAACATTTGATACTTCTATTAATAGACCCCAGCCTCAGCTCCAGCTCCAATTTCCCTTCTCTGGGTCCACCCAGTTTCAACCCCAATGGAAATGAGTTTAGTTCCTTTCTCAGCCACAGGCCAGGACCATCCTGACCTGATTTCTGGCTTGCTCCTGTTCTCTCCAGTTTTGCCTCGGCTTGGGTTCTTGAACATTACTTCCCCTCAGGGTTTCTGCTCCTGCCTGTGGATGGATTTTTATTTACAAGTTCAATACTCAGTGCATCAAGCTCACTCCCCTAGTCCCTGCATTCCCTGGAACTCCACAATTCTCTCTGGCCTTCTGGTAAGATAGGAGATGGATGGGCTCCAGGTTAGACATTTCCAACCAGCCTCCTGTTTATACTTTGAGAAAGGAATAATAATAGCAACCAGGTAAACAGGTAGACTTTGTCTCCTGTGGACATTGTAAGATAACAGTAATGGCAGGGGCAGAGAGGTGTTAAGCCTTGCTTGGATAAAAGATCAAGAGGTCACATATTTCTGATCCCTGGAGTTAGGGAGACCTCAACTGCACATGCAAAGAAAGGATCCTTGGAGGTGATGAAGGAAGCGGACACCAGACAATGGTAAGTCTTGCTAACTACCCAAAGGTCCATAGGCTGAAATTCATCTTGGCTAAAGGATGTGTGTGCACATAGGGAAGGCCCTGAGGCAAATCAGCTATTTGGTCCAAACAAAATGATTGGCCAGAGGAAAACGGAGACCCAGAAGACGGCTCCCTTATAAATGATTTAAATGTCCCAAAGTCACGACTTCTCTGAGTTCACCTGTGTGTCTGTCAGCATGTATTCTGTTTTCTTAATAAATGCCTTTTCTTGTCTACCTTCTGTCTTTTTGTCAATTTTTTTCAAGGCAGACAAGAACTGGATTGCAGACTCTAGTCTCTGGCCCTCATGGTCTAGTGGCTATGATCTTGGGAAGCCTCACCCTGCAGCAGCTTGTAGCAGGGTTTCTCTTCCCAGCCAGAGACTGAGGTCAGGCCGCAGCAGTAAGAGCACCAAATCCTAGCCAGTGACAAGGCCTTCCTTGGCCCCTCAGCTGTGTAGAAATGAATTTCCATGAAGATGGAAAGTAGTGAAAGAAGCAGTTCATTAAGAGGAAAAAGAGTACATGTGGATAGACACACAGGCAGGCTCAGAGTGAGAGAGAGACGCGCCCTTGTGGTGGTTTAAATTACTTTTATGGAGCATTTCTTCTGGGTTTCCTTTGGCCAATCATTTTCATTTCTCTGGTTCTGAGCCTGTATTTGGTTTATCTCAGGATCTTCCCATGTGTGCATGTGTATCTTTTCAGTTCAGTTCAGTTCAGTCACTCAGTCGTGTCTGTGACCCCATGAATCGCAGCACGCCAGGCCTCCCTGTCCATCACCAACTCCCGGAGTTCACTCAAACTCATGTCCATCAAGTCGGTGATGCCATCCAGCCATCTCATCCTCTGTCGTCCCCTTCTCCTCCTGCCCCCAATCCCTCCCAGCATCAGAGTCTTTTCCAATGAGTCAACTCTTCCCATGAGGTGGCCAAAGTACTGGAGTTTCAGCTTCAGCATCATTCCTTCCAATGAACACCCAGGACTGATCTCCTTTAGAATGGACTGGTTGGATCTCCTTGCAGTCCAAGGGACTGTCAAGAGTCTTCTCCAACATAGCCAAGATGAATTCTAGTGAAGAGGCCCATGGGGAGGTTAACATCACTGACTATGAGGTGACAGCACCCACTCCCTTTAGACCTCCAAAAAGCCTTTCTGTGCCTATGTAGTCAGGAAGGTTTTTTCAAGAATGAGGAATATATGGTCTTTTATCTCTTATCTGGGCAGGGCCCAGCCTCCCCCATCATCCAACTTTTATGAAGTTTCTGTCAATAGGGGAGAAACTGTTCAGCCTGGGCCCATCTATAATCTGCCTCAGTTAGGATTCAGTACTGTCACCACTGTGACCAGGGTTCAATATCTGCTCAAGGAACTAAGGTCTCACTCTAAGCTGCTGCTCACTGCTATCTCCCCGAAATCATTGGGATAGAAATTGTGGCCCCTTCATGCTTTCTGCACCCTTGTAGGGGGCAGGAGAGGCCTAGGCTGGCAAATATTTTTCCTGAAATCTACATAATTACCTATTTTGCTCTCAGAATCTTCCTGCCTGAAATATATCCCATCAAGATTTCAAGATAAATACCCATGTGCTAAGTTGCTTCAGGGGTGTCAGACTCTTTCTGACCCCATGGACTGTAGCCCCCCAGGCTCCTCTTTCCATGGGATTCTCCAGGCAAGAATGCTGGAGTGGGGAGCCATTTCCTCCTCCAAGGGATTTTCCAACCCAGGGATAGAACCCACGTCTCTTACTTCTCCTGCATTGGCAGGCATATTCTTTACCACTAAAGAAAGTGAAAGTGAAGTCGCTCAGTCATATTCGACTCTTCGTGACCCTGTGGACTGTAGCCTACCAGGCTCCTCCATCCATGGGATTTTTCAGGCAAGAATACTGGGATGCATTGCCATTTCCTTCTCCAGGGGATCTTCCTGACCCAGGGATCGAACCTAGGTCTCCCGCATTGTAGGCAGACGCTTTACCGTCTGAGCCACCAGGGAAGTCCTCTTTACCACTAGTGCCATCACAAATACCTGCACCCATGGTCATATGTAGCTAGGATTAAAGGGAACCTCAGCTTCAAGGTCAAGTCAAAATCCTTCCCTTATTTTCCTTCTGAAGACGTAATATTTCCCCAAAGTTTAAAGCTTTCCTTGCCTTTAGTTCAATTTTTAAATGAGCAAGTTGCATTATGCAATTTAACGACTAGATGGCAGGAGCTGTTCAAACTGAGTATAACATTAACTGCTCAGAACAACTTCAGGTGGTCACAGGGGTCGCCCCAGACAAAGCAAAAGGAACTGACCAAGTTTGGGTGAAAGAAGCTTTTCCCAAGCATATCTTGATAATGTTAGCAAGTGTAATTTTTATTATTAACCTTATTTCCACATTGGTAAATCTGTCCTCTTTACATGCTCTCTCCACATTTAAGAGCTTTTTTAAAGAAACCCACTTTAATCAGGAAAGAATATCTGAAACTTTTAATGGAAATACAGGACAAACACAGAGGCTCCAGTTTTGTTGAAAATGTATTTAAAAGGAAGTCTGTAGGAATCCACAGCAAGCTTGCTGAGCAGAGGTCCTTTCAAACACAGAAAAACTAATCCAAATTTCATTCAGTTATTCACAGATCTTTAAAAGTAGTTTCATGTTAAGTACTTTGAGCTCTTTCTAGGGGTGAAGTAGGTGTGTTGCAAAATTATTTTCCTCTTTTTTGAAAATAAAGCCAGAGGAAATAAGGCAGTGGACTGAAGGAAAACTGGAGACAAGGAGACCAGTTCTGGGTGTGTGAGTAGAAGCAAAACTTAAATGCACTTTCTCACTCTCCTTGCAAACAACCTGAAGATGGAGGCTGTTGCTTCCTACATTAACGAACACTAGGACCATCCATCCTTGTAGTGAAAAAAAAGTGAGATTTCTTATTTATTGAAGAAACCATGGATGACCTCCATAAATGGTTGTAAGAAATGACTTAATATGGGGTTTTAATGTGTATTAGATGGTTTACAGAGGATTGAAAGAATCCGTGCTTTGTTCTAAATTGTATGCTGTGATATAATAAAAAATAAATATTTGGTCTTTGTCCCTGGTTGTTGGCACACAGATTGTAAAACTCTTGGAGGGAATTCCCTGGTAGTCCAGCGACTGGGACTGTGTACTTTCACTGCAGGGTGTGTGGGTTCCATCCCTAATCAAGGAACAAGGATCCCACATGCTGCACAGCACAGCAAAAAAAATAAATAAATAAAGTAAAAAAATAAAACTTTTGGAATCTCTCAGGGAATAAGAATGTGTTTTTTATGCTAATGAGATGATTGGTGTCTGGGGGCTGGTCTCAGAAGGATGAAGGCATGATTAGAGGGTAAAACTTTTCAGTCCCATCCTCTGACCTCCAGGGAGGGGAAATGGACTGGTGATTGAGTTCAATCACCCTCACCAGTGTAAACTGGCACCATCTAAACTGTTGAGGGCCCAAATAGAACAAAAAGGCAGAGAAATTGGGAATTCTCTTGTCTAGCTCTCTCTTTCTCGAGGCAGGACATCCAGCTAATCATGCCCTCAGACATTACAGCTCCTGGTTCCTGGGCCCTGGGACCAGGACTAACAGCAGTAAATCATCTCTCAATCTGAAACCAAGCAAGACCTGTGGGCCTAGGCACAAAAAGCTTTCTGTGTTCCCCCTCCCCCTATTCCTTGTTTGCAGGAAATAGGCTTCATTCAATCTCCATGACCCTCCTTGAGTTCCAAAGTGAAAGTCTCTCAGTCAGGTCTGACTCTGCTGTCCATGGAATTCTCTAGGCAAGAATACTGGATTGGGTTGCCATTCCTTTGGACTCCAAGGGATCTTCCTGACCCAGGGATCGAACCCAGGTCTCCTGCATTGCAGGCAGATTCTTGACTGGGGAAGCCACTAGGGAACCACCAGGGCAGGTTCAAACAGTTGTTTATCAGGGAACAGAGAAGATTCAAAGACAAGAGAGGAACAATCAAGAAACAACAGTGCAACCTTGAGGCAGAGCTCTGATTCCCTTTCAAGGGATATATTAGGATGTACATAATGATCGCATTTAGCATCAAACCTCATACCCTCCCCCCTCAGTTTAGTTCAGTTCAGTCGCTCAGTCGTGTCCGACTCTTTGAGACCCCATGAATCGCAGCACGCCAGACCTCCCTGTCCATCACCAACTCCCGGAGTTCACTCAGACTCACGTCCATCAAGTGAGTGATGCCATCCAGCCATCTCATCCTCTGTCATCCCCTTCTCCTCCTGCCCCCAATCCCTCCCAGCATCAGAGTCTTTTCCAATGAGTCAACTCTTTGCATGAGGTGGCCAAAGTACTGGAGTTTCAGCTTCAGCATTATTCCCTCCAAAGAAATCCCAGGGCTGATCTCCTTCAGAATGGACTGGTTGGATCTTCTTGCAGTCCAAGAGACTCTCAAGAGTCTTCTCCAACACCACAGTTCAAAAGCATCAATTCTTCGGTGCTCAGCTTTCTTCACAGTCCAACTCTCACATCCATACATGACCACTGGAAAAACTATAGCCTTGACTAGACGAACCTTTGTTAGCAAAGTAATGTCTCTGCTTTTCAATATGCTATCTAGGTTGATCATAACTTTTCTTCCAAGGAGTAAACATTTTAATTTCATGGCTGCAGTCACCATCTGCAGTGATTTTGGAGCCCCAAAAAATAAAATCTGACAGTTTCCACTGTTTCCCCATCTATTTCCCATGAAGTGATGGGACCAGATGCAATGATCTTCATTTTCTGAATGTTGAGCTTTAAGCCAACTTTTTCACTCTCCACTTTCACTTTTATCAAGAGGCTTTTTAATTCCTCTTCACTTTCTGCCATAAGGGTGGTGTCATCTGCATATCTGAGGTTATTGATATTTCTCTTGGAAGTCTTGATTCCAGCTTGTGCTTCTTCCAGTGCAGCATTTCTCATGATGTACTCTGCATAGAAGTTAAATAAGCAGGGTGACAATATACAGCCTTGGTACTTCTTTTCCTGTTTGGAACCAGTCTGTTGTTCCATGTCCAGTTCTAACTGTTGCTTCCTGACCTGCATACAGATTTCTCAAGAGGCAGGTCAGGTGGTCTGGTGTTCCCATCTCTTTCAGAATTTTCCACAGTTGATTGTGATCCATACAGTCAAAGGCTTTGGCATAGTCAATAAAGCAGAAATAGATGTTTTTCTGGAACTCTCTTGCTTTTTCAATAATCCAGCAGATGTTGGCAATTTGATCTCTGGTTCCTCTGCCTTTTCTAAAACCAGCTTGAACATCAGGAAGTTCACAGTTCATGTATTGCTGAAGCCTGGCTTGGAGAATTTTGAGCATTACTTTACTAGCATGTGAGATGAGTGCAGTTGTTTGGTAGTTTGAGCATTCTTTGTCATTGCCTTTCTTTGGGATTGGAATGAAAACTGACCTTTTCCAGTCCTGTGGCCACTGCTGAGTTTTCCAAATTTGCTGGCATATTGAGTGCAGCACTTTCACATCATCATCTTTCAGGATTTGAAATAGCTCCACTGGAATTCCATCACCTCTACTAGCTTTGTTCATAGTGATGCTTTCTAAGGCCCACTTGACTTCACATTCCAGGATGTCTGGCTCTAGGTGAGTGATCACACCATCGTGATTATCTTGGTCGTGAAGATCTTTTTGTATCACAATCACAGAACACTAACCAAACTAATCACATGGATCAGGCCTTGTCCGACTCAATGAAACTATGAGCCATGGCATATAGAGCCACCCAAGATGGACAGTTGTGGTGGAGAGTTCTGACAAAACGTGGTCCACTGGAGAAGGGAATGGCAAACCACTTCAGCATTCTTGCCTTGAAACTCCATGAACAATATGAGAACTTAAAAAGACATGACACTGAAAGAGGAGCTCCCTAGGTCAGTTGGTGCCCAAAATGCTACTGGAGAAGAGTGGAGAAATAGCTCCAGAAAGAATGAAGAGGCTGAGTCAAGTGGAAACAGTGCCTAGGTGTGGATGTGTCTGGTGGTGAAAATAAAGTCCAATGCCATAAAGAACAATATTGCATAGGAATCTGGAATGTTACGTCCATGAATCAAGGTAAATTGGAAGTGGTCAAACAGGAAATGGCAAGAGTGAACATTGACATTTTAGGAATCAGTGAACTAAAATGAACTGGAATGGGCAAATTTAATTCAGATGACCATTTTACCTACAACCGTGGGCAAGAATCCCTTAGAAGAAATGAAGTAGCCCTCACAGTCAACAATAGAGTCCAAAATACAGTATTGGGTTCAATCTTAAAAATGACAGAATGACCTCTGTTCATTTCCAAGGCAAACCACTCAATATCACAGTAATCCAAGTCTATGTCCCAGCCAGTAATGCCAAAGAAGCTGAAATTGAACAGTTCTATGAAGACCTATATGATCTTTTAGATCTAACACCAAAAAAAGATGTGGTTTTCATTCTAGGGGACTGGAATGCAAAAGTAGGAAGTCAAGAGATACCTGGAGTAACAGGCAAATTTGGCCTTGGAGTACAAAATGAATCAGGGCAAAGGCTAACAGTGCTTTGCCAAGAGAACGCATTGGTCGGAGCAGACACTCGCTTCCAACAACACAAGAGATGACTCTACACATGAACATTACCAGGTGGTCAGTACTGAAATCAGATTGATTATGTTCTTTGCAGCCAAAGATAGAGAAGCTCTATACAGTCAGCAAGAAACAAGACTGGGAGCTGACTGTGGCTCAGATAATGAACTCCTTAATGACAAAATTCAGACTTAAGTTGAAGAAAGTAAGGAAAACCGCTAGGCCATTCATGTCTGCCTAAATCAAATCCCTTATGATTATATGGTGGAAGTGACAAATAGATTCAAGGGATTCGATCTGATAGAGTGCCTGATGAACTATGGACGGAGGTTCATGACATTGTACAGGAGGCAGTGATCAAGACCATCCCCAAGTAAAAGAAATACAAAAAGGCAAAATGGTTATCTGAGGAAAGAAGAGAAGCTAAAGGCAAAGGAGAAAAGGAAAGATATATCCATTTGAACGTAGAGTTCCAAAGAATAGCAAGGAGAGATAAGATAGCCTTCCTCTGTGATCAATGCAAAGAAATAGAGGAAAACAATAGAATGGGAAACAATAGAAATTAAAAGATGCTTATTCATTGTAAGAAAAGCTATGACAAACCTAGACAGCCTATTAAAAAGTAGAGACATTACTTTGCCAACAAAGTTCCATATAGTCAAAGCTATGTGTTTTTTTTTTAGTAGTCATGTACAGATGTGAGAGTTGGACCATGAAGGCTGAGTGCCAGCCAGAAGAATTGATACTTTTGAAGTGTGGTGTTGGAGAAGACTCTTGAGAATCCGTTGGACTGCAAGAAGATGAAACCAGTCCATCCTAAAGGAAATCAATCTTGAATATTCATTGGAAGGACTGTTGCTGAAGCTCCAATACTTCGGCCACCTGATGTGAAGAGCCGACTCATTAGAAAAGACCCTGATGCTGGGAAAGATTGCAGAAGGAGAAGTGGTTGACAGAAGACAAGATGGTTGGATGACATTACTGATTCAATGGACATGAGTTTGAGCAAACTCTGCGAAATGGTGAAGGACAGGGAAGCCTGGCATGCTGCATTCCATGGGGTTGCAGAGTCCGACACGACTGAGCAACTGAACAACAACATAATGATATGCTCAAAGATATCATGGCGAATTAAAAATCCCCACCAAAAGGAAGATGTTAACTACTCGAAGAAGCATTCTTCATTCCAGAGAGACAAAGTTCAATAACATCAAGAATCACAAAATCCCATCATGAGACCATCTGATACCAGATGATCTCTGTATTGAAAAAATGCGAGCCCTGCATGTACCCTTATCCTTATCATCAACTCCACTCCTTGACTATAAGACTCCTCACAACTTCCCACCCCAGTTTGGGACACACAGTTTTGAAGGCATTAGCCCACTCTTGTCCCCTTTGCTTGGCAAAGCAATAAAGCTATTCTTTTACATTTCACCCAAAACTCTATCTCCAAGATTCAATTTGGTACTGGTAAACAGAGGGTGATTTTCGGTATCAACCCCTACCCTGGGTTCTTAGGCCTTTGGACTGAGAGTTATACTATTGCCTCCCCTGTTCTTCAGGTCTTCAGACTTTGAATTATGCCACCACCGGCTTTCCTGGGTCTCCAGCTAGCAGATGCTAATTAGTGGGGTTTCTTGGTTTCCATAACCACATGAGCAATGCCAATTCTCATTGGTTCTGTTTCTCTAGAGAACCTTGCTTGAATAATATAACCACCAATGGCCAATGATTTAATGAATTGTGCCTACATAATAAAATCTTCATAAAACCCCTCATCCATAGAGTTCAGAGAGCTTCTGAGTTGGTGAACACATCAGGGTGCTTGGAAGGTGGCATGCCTGAAGAGATCATGAAAGCTCTGCATCTCCCTGCCCCCGCATACGTGTCTTCCATTTGGCTATTCCTGAGTTGTATTCTTTATAATAAAGCAGTAGGTATATGGATTTTACTGAGTTCTGTGAGCTGTTCTAGTAACTTAACAAACCTGAGGAGGGGTCATGGGAACCTTTGATTTATAACCAATTGCTCAAAAGTACAAGGAGTAATCTGAGACTTGTGACTGGTGTCTGAATTAGGGGCAGTTTTTTACATTAGCGTTCTCTAGGCTAGCAAACTGATAAACACTATTTACAATTTCTAAAATTCATGTACTTTCTTATAGAAAATGTATCAGTATGGCACCAAACATATTTATTAAGAGTCCTAAATATCTTTAGTTTCTCTGTAAAAGGAAGCCTATGTTCATTAACTGTTTCAGTAGCTTATTTTGGAATAATACAGATATTCAAGAAACTTCCACATTTAACTTAATATAGCAAAACTCAATATCTGGAGAAATATTTTTAAATAGATAGAATATAAAACATATTTATCCTTAGAGTTCACCTAAAAACTCTTATTTCATTTACATTTAATTTACTTATGAAAATAGCATACCAAGTTATTTTTCTTGCTAATAAATTATATAATAAATGTGATAAGATATTATTTGACTTCTATCAAACCTAGGTATAATAAAGGTATTATATATTTAATGTTTATAACTCTAAAGACATGTCCATATTAATTAAAATCAAACTAAATTTAATACCAAATATTACTTTAATCTGAATGTTTCCAGGATCATGTGACCCTGAAATTCATTTGCGTTTGTTTCTCTATATTTCTGAAAACTTACTTTAAGCAAATTAAATAGAGCTCATTTACAAATTAATTTTGGTAATACCATTTGGAGATAGAGGCATATCATATCTATAATGTACATACAGACACACACTAGAGATCTCATAGCTTTGTTCTGAAACTGAGTTATGAATCAGATATTATAAAATAAACTCACTAGTTTATAAATAACTTGCCTGACTTTAGAAAGTTTCCCCCTACTATGCAGAACAGTATAGAGATTCCTTAGAAAACTAGGAATAAAACTACCATATGACCCAGCAATCCCACTACTGGGCATATACCCTGAGGGAACCAGGATTGAAAAAGACACATGTACCCCAAAGTTCACTACAACACTATTTACAATAGCTGGACAAGAAATCAACCTAGATGTTCATCAGCAGATGAATGGACAAGGAAGTTGTCGTACATATACGCAATGAGATATTACTCAGCTATAAAAAGAAACACATTTGAGTCAGTTCCAATGAGGTGGATGAACCTAGAGCCTAAGTCAGAAAAAGACAAATATCATATATTAATGCATATATATGGAATCTAGAAAGATGGTACTGATGATCCTATGTATGATCCTATGTGCAGGGCAACTAAAGAGACACAAAGAACAGATTTCTGGAGTCAGTGAGAGAAGGAGAGGCTGGGATGATTTGAGAGAATAGCATTGAAATATATACATTATGATATGTAAAACAGATGGCCAGTGGGAGTTTGATGTATGATACAGGGAACCCAAAGCCAGTGCTTGGTGACAACCTGGAGGGATGGGGTGGGGAGGAAGGTACGAGGGAGATTCAGGAGGGAGGGGGCACATGTATACATATTGATGTATGATGAAAACCATCACAATATTGGAAAGTAATTACCCTCAAGTAAAATAAGTAAATAAATCTTAAAGTTTCCCCTTTTTCTCCCCTCAGTCTCAGAACGTAGAGATGGTCTACGCAAAAGTAAGGTAAAAGTTCCTGAGAGCCTTGGTAGAACATTTACCTCTCAAAGGCACAGGGTTTTGTTTGAGTTCCTCCTAGAAGTCCTTTGTTCCTGTAGCATCAGAATTTTGAAAAGAGGTTTTTATCAAGCTGGCTTTTTCTAGTTGCATAGACAAAAACCAGTTATGGAATGTCAAAAAGAGCCCCATCTTGGCCACTGAGGGGCAGAATTTCCTAAGTTCCCAACTAAGTACAGAGTTCTGTAGAGTGGCCATGATGGTGAAGTGAAGACCTTGAGCTCACCTCCTCTCACAAGCACACTAAAATCACAACTATCTTCAGAACAATCATCAGTGAAAAAGACAGGAACCTACTGGAAAAGATCTCCTACAACTAAAGACGTAAAGAAGGAATCACAATAAGATAGGGGGGATAGGAGGGATGGACTTGTGATATAATCAAATCCCAAACCCCCTGGGTGGGGGACCCACACACTGGGGAATTGCAGAATATTGTAGAATTTCTCTCACAGGAGTGAGAATTCTGAGTTCCGCATCAGGCTCCCCAGCCTGTGGGTAGAGCACTGGAAAGAGGAGCCCACAGAGTGTTTGGTTTTGAAGGCAAATGGAGCTTAATTGCAGGAGCCCCACAGTACTGGAGGAAAAAGAGGCCCTCCTTCAAGGGTAGATATGAGGGTATCTGTAAGGCCATTAACCTGGCAGACTTGAGTCCCTTCAGAGTTGAATGAATTGATAGAGGATTAGTAGACTGGATACTCAGGTAAAGGAGAATAGAGTAGTAGGAGTCATGTCAGTCTTAACAGTCTTGTTTTAGATACTTCTTGTGTCTTTAATGTTTCCTGGTCTTCTGCAATGAATCATCCAAAAGCCATTTTGGAATTCTGAGGCCTTTTGGAGGCTTCTACATGCCAGTTAAAATAGGTATCCCATTGTGTAAGTTTGACTTGGGAACTCTTACTTTCAAGTACACTTCTTAAATGAATGACCTTGTCTAATTGAAGTGTACCCCACAATGACCACTGTGATTCTAGGTGGTCTTAGTAAGATTCTGCCATTTTTGTAGATAGTGATAGCTTCAGAAGGGAGCACTTTACTTAGACACAGAATTAGTAGGTGTGCCAGAAGGTGGTGTGCTTAATTCTTTGAAACTTGAGGATGCCATTTCTTTAGCTAAGTCTTAGGTCTCTCAGAGCCAAATTAATATCTAAGAGGAATCTGCTACTGGGTTGGGGATTTTGTGGTGTTTTACAGCATACCTCTTTGTATAGCCCTTCACCTGCCTGCTAATGCAGGAGACATAAGAGATGCAGGTTCGATCCCTGGGTTGGCAAGATCCCCTGGAGGAGGGCATGGCAACTCACTACAGTATTCTTGCCTGGAGAATCCCATGGAGAGGGGAGCCTGGTGGGCTACAGTCCATGGGTAGCAAAAGTTGGACATGACTGAAGCAACTAAGCATGCACACGCTTCTTGAGGTTGGCAGGTAAGGTTAGAGGTAGGTAGCAAGCACTCTTAACAGCTTTTTAAGTGCTTCACCTGTAGTCACCAATTTTGTGGCTATGGTTTCCAAGATTCGCATTAGCAATAGATCTATTTTTCCTTTCACAAGCTTTCTTTACCGTGGCAGACATCCTAATGGTTTTAAATAGTCCAACATGTGCCTGCTTAGATTCCGATGTACCATTGGTCAAAGCAGTTAGAATTTCTTATCTTAATTTGTTTCCCCAAGTCCTCCTGTGGTTTATGCTGTGGACTTACCTTGAAGATTTGCAAAGCCCCTAACAGTGTCTATCTTGCTTTCTTAGATTGAAGAGTATCCATTATTTTCCCTTGTCGAAATAATCCTCCCTAGTTCAATAAGACTTATTGTTCTGGCTGCCTGTGCATGGCTCATGAGACCTATCAAAACCTCCTGAAGCTGGCTTACGTGGTAGGTGAAGTTGGCAACAAACTCAAATGTTGTGGCCCAGTAAGTCTCACCTAGAGAAGTCTGGAGTCTTTCACACCCAAAATTTCCACTCAGAAGGATTAGGACAAACTCCAAAAACTCAGAACGCAAAATAAGCAGGGATAAACCTGAGACAAGCTTACCAGAGATCCCAGGGAATGGCTGAAGAGGCAGCAAATCAACAGGGTTTCTGAGTATCTTCACCCGTGTTTTGGAGCGGTTCATGAAATCTTCAGTAGCTCTTTTCAGGACTCAACTCATTGCCAAAACTGTCAGTTGATGAAATAAAACAACTTGGTTACGAGTTCGATGTCCATTATGTAGGGGAAAACCGTCCCTGGATGGGGAAGTACAATGCCTCACAAACAATGAAGCACTCTTCCTGAGGGATTTTGGGAAGAGCAAGTTTTATAGAGTTAGACGAGGCAGTGCCAAAAGAAGGCATGATTTGCTAGGAGGTCGGGGATTTCCTTCTAAGGCTAGTAAGCCCTGTTTTCTAACGTAAATCACTAAAGCAGAGTTGGTGCATAGTTATCAGTGTGTGAGGATTCCTTGACAGGTGTTTCCTATGAATGCCTGCTGATTTAGGTTTAGATTTGTGATGTGGGCCTGGCCACTGGGGTGGGCTTCTCTTTGTGGGTCCTGATATATAACTCACCTTTATCAATAGGTATAGCAAGG
The DNA here is from genome assembly GCF_032405125.1 of Capricornis sumatraensis. Taxonomy (NCBI): domain Eukaryota; kingdom Metazoa; phylum Chordata; class Mammalia; order Artiodactyla; family Bovidae; genus Capricornis; species Capricornis sumatraensis. The sequence continues at coordinate 22,884,298 of NC_091092.1, read as the reverse complement.
AGTGTTTGCCATAGCGCAAATTCCACTTTGGCTGGTTAAGACATTATCAAGGCCTGCATGATTGTCCATAGCAATCCTGATGGGTTTAGACTAGTTTGTTTTTCAAAGTTGAAATTGGATTACTTATGATTTATTAGGGTCTAAGGCAAGTTTCGGGCCATGCTTGTCAGTGATATTACCCCTAAGAGGAAATTGCCACTTATAAAGTATGCATTTAAACAGAACTTCTGGAGGGGTTGTTTTTTAATGAGCCTTGGTGCACTGCATTTTGCAGGTTTCTAGGTAGTATTTTTTTCCACGTGAACCACAGGAGCAATGGTACCTTTAAATACGTAGAAGTGTCTCATAATTATCCTGCGTACACAGAATAAATCAGTGCGTGGCAGATTGGTGGAAGCCTATCCATGCAAAATGGAGTACCCTAGTTGGAAGTAAACTATACTGGGAGTGTAAGTATCATTTATCACAAGGGGAGGCCAGCTTGGTATCCTTTGAGGAAGATACTTTTTTTCTTTCCAGAGTGCATTTTTTATTTGTAGTTGTGGTAGAATATGCCTAACAAAATTTACCATCTTAACAATTTTTAAGTGTATAGTGCAATGGTATTAAGTACGGAAGACATAGCTTTTGAGTAGAATTAAATAGGTCAGCAAAGCAGGGTGTTTTCTGAAGAGGGTGAACTGACTGTCATGGTCAAGAGGCCTCTACTACTGACTGGCAGGTCTTGCTGATGGTATTATAAAAACCTTAGCAGAAGTGTTCTGATAATGTAAGGTCAAGGTACAATTTTATAAGGCTGAAGAGTGGGATTAACATGAGGGAAGCTTAAGTGCCAAAAGGGGCTTATAAGAGCATCTTCCTTCCAAGATGTTTAAAGGAATTTATATTAAATTAGTGTCCCCAGGGTCTGGTGGAGGATATTAGATCTAGCAATCAGATAAATTCAGAGCAGCAGCTATGACTGGGAAAAATATATAGGAGAGTTTTGTTTTCCCTAAAGTAGCAGAAGAGGGCAACAAGGGGTTTAAAGCTGACTGGATGGTGATAGAGTATCTAACAGGAGATAAAATATAATAGGATGAAATTTAAAAAAAGATTAAAAAAATTTTTAAAGGATAAAAATAATCGGATGAAGATAAGCTTTAAAGAAGACTGAGTGCTGAAGAATTGATGCTTTTAAATTGTGATGCTGGAGAAGACTCTTGAGAGTCCTTTTGAGAGCAAGGAGATCCAACCAGTCCAACCTAAAGGAAATCAACCCTGAATACTCATTGGAAGGACTGATGCTGAAGCTGAAGCTCCAATACTGTGGCTACTTGATGCGAAGAGCTGACTCATAGGAAAAGACCCTGATGCTGGGAAAGATTGAGGGCAGGAGAAGAGAGTGACAGAGGATGAGATGGTTGGATGGCATCACCGACTCAATGGACATGAGTTTGAGCAGTTTGAGCAATCTCCAGGAGATAGCAGAGGATGGGGAAGCCTGGTGTGCTGCAGTCCATGGGGTTGCAAAGAATTGGACATGACTTAGTGACTGAACAAGTAAAAGTGTCACAATAGGTAGTATTAGTAGAAGGGTAAAGGGACAAAAAGAGTGTTAAAAAATGAGAAAATTAATCTCCATTCTGTCATCTTGGGTGGAACCTATCCAGTTCTGAAGACAGAAGCTTTTGTTTTCTCAGGCAGGAGCTGCCTACTTCTGCAGTTAGCAGCTTCTGGAGGATTCCTACGAATCCTCAGTTTAAGGTCTTCTGATGAAATGAATGTCCAGTAGTGTGGGAGGAAATGATGTATATCTTTTAAGGTAAACATTTGATATACTTTTAAAAAAAGTCTAAGTATCAGTATCTTGGAGTTTTACCGATATATCAGTTGTTAACAGTACCAACTAGATACTTTTCACTAAGGCTCAATGAAGTTTTATCTCTGTTGCCTATTTCAGAAGACCAAACTTCCAGATGGCAGATCTCACAGAGGATGTTTAGGTAAGTATTTTGAAGATGTGCCTTATATCCATTAGTCATAAAGTTGGAGATATTCTATAAGTCTCCTGGAGTACCCAGTCACATTAGTCTGTAAATAAAGTAGAATCTGGAATTGGAAGTGAAATTCCCAGATGCACAAGGCAGCTTTTTATGAACATACAAGGATGAAAATTGTGGAACCTTGAGTGGCCTGAGTTTATCATCATAGGGCTAATGGCAATAATTTAGGCCTGGGAAGTCCGAGGGTTTTTGAGAGTTTTAATAACTAAAATTCTAGAATTCTCTTAACTTTATTTTTTGAGATTGAATACGGTATGTAGAGAGGAATTTCTGAGTAAAGTGTTAATAATTTAAAGGATTTAAAAATAACGATATTAGTAAAATGTGTGTCCCTGTTACTAGAGACACCTTGGGATTTCTGACATTAGGAGTGGGAAATCATTTCACTTGGGTCTCCAGCAGAGAGGCTTCAACCCACCCCAAGAATATACAGTAACCAGAACCCAGTCATTGCCCACTTGGAGATGTTTAAAAGGGACCTTGAAGCTTTGGTTCCTATTTCCTACATTTACAGACTTTCAGGATTTGTGAAATTGCAGGTAGGACATGCCCTGAAAACACCCTCAGCAATACTTCTGACCATTTCCCTGTTAGTTCAATGTTGTGGTCAAACTAGCTCTGCTACTCAATGTGATACCATGAAGTATTTTTGCTAAAATCTGTTTTTATCAAGGTTATCTTCTTAGATAATGGCCAAGTATCTCAAGGTCTGTTAAGTCATTGTTAATTTTATAGGGGTTCCTGGAGAGGTCAGGAAATCTTTGTTTCTACACCATGTAGACATCATGTAATTAACCTAAAATCACCTGTTTACTCTCAATATAAAATATCCTCTTAAACATTTTGTTGGTTAGTCTGAGCACAGACAATTAATTGAGCCATAAGAACTAATTTAATTTCTATGAGAAGTTTTCAACATTTCAAGAGGATATTTAAATCTGTAATAGCAAATAGGAAAAGGAGTATGTCAAGGCTGTATATTGTCACCCTACTTATTTAACTTATATACAGAGTACATCATGAGAAATGCTGGGCTTCACAAGCTGGAATCAAAATTGCCGGGAGAAATATCAATAACCTCAGATATGCAGATGACACCACCCTTAGGGCAGAAAGTGAAGAGGAGCTAAAAAGCCTCTTGATGAAAGTGAAAGAGGAGAGTGAAAAAGTTGGCTTAAAGCTCAACTTTCAGAAAACTAAGATCATGGCATCCGGTCCCATCACTTCATGGGAAATAGATGGGGAAACAGTGGAAACAGTGGCTGACTTTATTTTTTGGGGCTCCAAAATCACTGCAGATGGTGATTACAGCCATGAAATTAAAAGATGCTTACTCCTTGGAAGGAAAATTATGACCAGCCTAGATAGCATATTGAAAAGCAGAGATATTACTTTGCCAACAAAGGTCCGTCTAGTCAAGGCTATGGTTTTTCCAGTGGACATGTATGGATGTGAGAGTTGGACTGTGAAGAAAGCTGAGTGCTGAAGAATTGATGCTTTTGAACTGTGGTGTTCAGTGTCCCTTGGACTGCAAGGAGATCCAACCAGTCCATTCTAAAGGAGATCAGTCCTGGGTGTTCATTGGAAGGACTGGTGCTAAAGCTGGAACTCCAATACTTTGGCCACTTGATGTGAAGAGCTGATTCACTGGAAAAGACCCTGATGCTGGGAAGGATTGAGGGCAGGAGGAGGAGGGGACGACAGAGGATGAGATGGTTGGATGGCATCACCGAGTCAATGGATATGGGTTTGGGTGGACTCTGGGAGTTGGTGATGGACAGGGAGGCCTGACATGCTGCAGTTCATGGGGTCACAAAGAGTCGGACACAACTGAGTGACTGAACTGAACTGAATAGCATATCTTATGTAGCAATTTTTTGGTTTTACTTTTTCTGTTGACCCATTAACAAATACAACTGCATCACAGTTCTTTGAGTCTCTATGAGGTCTGTCCAGGGCACGTAGACAATCTCCTAAAAGCTATAAGCAACCATAGGGGTTTTCCGTTTCAGGTGAAGGAAGGCATGTGACTAGCTCTGAAATATTGCAATATTTCTTAGGTGACTAGCTGAAAAGTGGTGAACGCTCTTCTTTCATGGAAGAGTGTATACAGCACTAGAGCCATTACATTTAGTGAAGACTTTAGAACTAAGTTATTGAAGTTTTCACCTATTTTGTTGTTGCTGTTACACCTTGCAAAGTGGGTATATCTTGGTTATTGAATCTAAAAAATAGACTTTTTACAAATCCTATGTAACTGAGTCAGTACCCCCAGTGCCTACCCACAAATATTTTGAACGAAAAAAGAAAAATAATCAGTGAATCTAGAATGCTGCAAAAATACTTGGCAGAGTCAGTGCATCATCCTTGTACTTAAATGTATGTTTCTTTTAACTTGAAATATATTCAATCATTGAAAGACATAACTACCATACTTTATACAAAATTAATATAGGAATATAAACTCTTAATTTGTCAAGTTTATCATCACTATTATTTTTTTATGGTTTGGACTTGATTAAATGGTAGAAAAATTTATTCTTATATAGAATTGAGACTCAAATCTTCATATTCTCTATTGGCCACTTCAGGACAACCAAAGATTTTTTAGGCATAAAAGATGAGTTAGTAATTTTATGATTCTGAATTTGGAGCCTGGACTTGAGAAAGGCAAAATCAAGGCTAGTTGTCAGAGAAGACAAGGTGTAAGTCCTAAGTATCTAAAGACAAGAAAGACTTATAATGAACACCATAAAACCACACTAGATTTTACCAAGGCTAAAGCTGTATTAGAGAAAAGATAGCAGCAGTACCTCCTATCAGCGAGGAGAGAATGTTTGTTCATTACTGAGACTTAGAGGACATTCATGTTTTGTCTGTGTTCAGACAAGATTACCCAGTGGTCTTATTTTGGTCTCACTTTGTCACCACCTCAGAGGGGCCTTGTCGGATGTTGGCACGTGAATTTCTCCATGCTCACGAGAGAACAGACTGAGCCGTGAATGCTAGGCCCGCTCCCATAGGCCAGGGGCTATTTTCCTCTTTCTCATCGGTGACACAGACTCTGAGAGGACTGTCTTATCTGTATTTTAAGTCTTGGCTGTCAAGCCTTACAAGGAGCTCCTTCCATAAAATCCAGCGAGTTGTAGCAGTTTTGAAATTAAGATTTTGAAACCCAGGAGTTAAATATAGGTCAAATCTGAACCTCAAGAAACCTGTAGGATTTCGAAAAACCTATCTGGGACCCTTTATCTCCCATCAAATTTGCAAGAAATAAATCAGCAGCTAAATCAGCACTTTGCTATGGGGATTTTGCCAAGTACCATGACCCCAAGCCACACACATTGTTTACCCCTGTCCAAATTTACCCTTTTTGACTTTGTGCTCTGGATACAAACTTCCACAGTCACACTTTAACTTAGTGGTAAGTGTTCATATCCCAGATCTGCAACTGTTAAGCTCAAGGAAAAGAACGGGTCTCATTCATCTTATTCAGGCCTTAGACAAAAGCCTGAAATTAAGCAGTTGCTCAGTATTGTTTAGCTGACCGTTTATGAAAAATATTTTAACAGAAGACTCAAAGTAAAATGTAACTTGGAGAACTTCTCTAGGCATCGGAAGTATGTTGAATAAAAGATGACAAAAGAGGAAGACTGAAGTCCTACGTTCTTCCCTGAGGGACATTTCACAAAGTGGACAAAATCTGATAAATTTCTCATGAGTTGCTGCAAGTTCCTTTACCTAGTGTTTAATGGTTTTACTTAAAAACCTTTTACCAATATTATTTGCTTTCCAGTAAGTGATTGTCATCCCCATCTTGCTGATCCTTGAAATAAACCTTCCCATGCAGTGTTTCTGGGAAAGTATATGAAGGACAGAGGACCACTTCCCATTAATTTAGCAATGATTTGTTTTTATCTTTAGGAACACTTAACATGAGATCTACAACAGATTTTTGCTGATGACATGATTTGTCCATGTAGAAAATCCCAAAGAACTTAGCCAAAAACTCCAAATAAAATGAAATACTTCAGTATAAACTTTAAAAAATGTACAGAATCTGTATACTAAAAAATTTTAAATGCTAATTAAATAAAGAAGACCTAACTAAATGAAGAGATAAGCTATACTAAATGTCCATTGACAGAGGAATGGATAAAGAAGATATGGTATACATATACAATGGAATACTACTCAGCCATAAAAACAATGACTTAATGCCGTTTGTAGCAACATGGATGGACCTAGAGATTATCATACAAGCCAGACAGAGAAAAACAAATATTATATAATATCACTCATATGTGGAATCTAATTTTTAAAAAGATACAAATGAACTTGTTTACAAAATAGAAACAGACTTACAGATATTGAAAACAAACATGGTTACCAAAACAGAATCGTGGCAGGGAGGGATAAATCAGAAACTTGGGATGAACACATACACACTACTATATATAAGATAGATAACCAAGAAGGACATACTTGATAGCAAAGGGAACTCTGTTCTTCAATATTCTGTGATAACCTATATGAGCAAAGAATATAAAAAGAATGAATATATGTATAACTGAATCACTTTGCTGTACACCTGAAACAAATATAACATTGAAAATTAGCTATCCACCAAGAAAAACTTTTTAAAAGATACTTTTGGAATCATCTGGAAAGTTTTAATTTAGACTTTGTATTAGACATATCTATGTTATATTTTGGAGATATCATGACAATGTTGTTGTAGCATGTGGGAAAATGTCTTTATTCTCAGATTTATGATGAAATATTTAAGAGTAAAATGTCACAATATCTACAACTTACTTTCAAATGGTTCAGCAAAAAACCACACAGATATAAAACAACTATGTCAAAATGCTAACAACTGAGGAATATAGGTAAAGAATATATACATGTTCACTGTAACAGTCTTAACTTCATTGCAAGTTAAAAAAGTTCTGTTATTTGACTGACTATGGTAATAGTGTATTTTAATCTTAACCTGATATTATAGAAATATGTAATATAAAAAGTAAAAACCCCTTGGTATCACACTCCATCTCTCCAAGTATACAAATATATTTATGGAATTTCTAACACTTTTATCTATCTATCTATGTATATATATACACTATCATTTATTTTTCTAAAATGGGATTAACACAGGGCATCTTTCCTTGTCATTATAGAGCCACAGCCATCTTTTTTTATTTTTTAAACTTTTTATTGGAGAATAGTTGACTTACAATATTGTGTTAGTTTCTGCTGTACAGCAAAGCGTATCAGTTATACATATATCCGTTCTTTTTTAGATTCTTTGCCCATACAAGTCAGCACAGAGTATTGAGGAGAGCTCCCTGTGCTACACCGTAGGTTGTCATTAGTTATCTATTTTATATATATAGCAGTATGTAAATGCCAATTTTATATATAGTAGTATGTATATGTCAATCCCCTCCTTTCCTTCGGGAGTTGGTGATGGACAGGGAGGCCTGGCGTGCTGCGATTCATGGGGTCACAAAGAGTCGGACACGACTGAGCGACTGAACTGAACTGAACTGAACTTCCTTGCAGTAACCAAAAATGTGTTTTCTATATTCATGACTCTACTTCTGGTTTGTAAATATTTGTACCCCGCCTTTTTTTTCAGATTCCACATAAAGAACAGACTTTTGGACTAAGTGGGAGAAGGTGAGGGTGGGATGATTTGAGAGAATAGCATTGAATGTATATTACCATATGTAAAATAGATGACCAGTGCAAGTTCTGTGCATGAAGCAGGACACTCAAAGCCGGTTCTCTGAGCCACAGCCATCTTTTTAATAACTACATAAATATTGCACTGTGTAGATGGACCACATTCATCTCACCAACCCTTTATTGTATTACAAGATGTATCATGGCACACTGCTGTACTGATGGCTGCAGAGTTGAAGGATATGTTAGTTTTTGGTTTCTCTATAATTACCAAATTGCCTTCAACAATCTATAAACTGATCACTCTTCCATCTGTGGTGTCAGAGATTGCCTGTATGCTCATACCTTCATCAGCATCAAATAATTTATCAATTACATTTCAAAAAAATCAATGGCAGGCAGTGCATAAAACAGGCAGTTCTATTAAATGCCTATTACTCAGTGAAAGAAAACAATCTCAAAAGGCTATAGTGTATGATTCTGACATTCTGGAAAAGGCAAAACTATGGAGATCATTAAAAGATCAGTGGTTTCCAAGGGTTAGGGAATAGGGAGGGATGGCAAGGCAGAGAATAGAAGATTCTAGGGTAGTGAAAATCCTATATATTATACTATAAAGGTAGATTTATGCCATTACACATTTGTAAAAATCCACAGAATATAAAAGGTAAGCTATGGACTTTAGGTGATTATGACTGTGTCTATGTAGGTTCATCAACTATAACAAATGTACCACTCTGGTGGGGGATGTTGTTAGTGAGGGAGGCTCATGCATGTGTGTGGGCTGGAGGTATATGGAAAATCTTTGTACATTTTACTCAATTTCACTGTGAACCTAAAATTGATCTAAAAATAAAGTCTACTAAAACAGGCAGCTCTTTGTTGGTTGAAACTACATAATCCTTGTTACTTTTTGAGAATCAGCATTCCCTTTTAATGTCCTTTGTTTAACTATAGGCTTTGAATTGGATATTGATCTCCTTTGCTCATTTTTCTAATGGAACTTTCTCTTTTATAGATTTGTTAGATTTCTTAATATATTAGTGATTTTAGCCCTTTATTTGGAGGAAAGAAGAAATGGTGTGTTCAGGCCAACTGCTTCATGTGAACACTTAAATAACCAAAGGTGCATTCCTACAGATGGTGGGCTCTGTACAGTGAACTACCCAAGAAACTAGCTCCTGCTTTGAATAAAGGGCAAGATGGAATAAGTCTTTTTATTACTATCTTGCTTCAAAGCACTTCAAGGCATTACTTACAGAGAATTTTTGTACCTGGAAGGAAACAAATGTAGATAAGCATAGGAAATACAAAGTAGGAGACAGGTCATAAGATACAACTGTCCTGTCTTATCAGTTACCCTGGTATATATTTGCAGAGACTCATCTTTTAGCCTTATATTAAGAAAATCCATCATACGGGTACTATAGACTAAATATTTCAGGCTCCTCCAAAATTCATATGTTGAAACATAATCTCCCAGTGTGATGGTATTAGGAGGTGGGACATTAAGTTATAAAGGTGAAGTCGTGAGTCGGGTTAGTGCCCTTATTAAAGAGACTCCAGAGCTTCCTTGTCCCTATCACAATGTGAGGTTACAGCTAAAAGACAGCCATCTATGAACTAGGAAGTGTGCTCTCACCACACAGCAAACCTGCAAGTGCCTTGATCTTGGACTTCCAGACTGCCTAAAATAAGTAAATTTGGTATTTATAAATCACCCAGTCTATGATACCATGTTACAGCGGCCTGAATGGACTAAGACAATGGGACCAAACTTTTTTTCTTAGTCATCTATATTCTGACTTTGCTTACTCATTTATTGCAAAAGCAGAATTGTCACATTTATCTTTCTTTTATGTCTCTGGGGTTCATATCATATTAATAAAGGTTTTTCTTATTCTTAGGCTATAAATAAAAAGTATTTTATAGTTATCACCATGTAGTTCCTAAAAGGACTGCATTTCATATTACTCATTCACACAAAACGCTAAAATGTTACCATAAACAACAGTTTGTCAACTAGAGATGATTTTGCCCCCATCTTGGAACATTTGGCTAGTTCTGGAGACATATTTGGTCTACACACTGGGGGTATGCTACTGAAATCTAGTGGATAGAAGCCAGGGACACAGCTAAATGCCCTGCAATAATACACAGGACAGCTCCCTCCCACCTGCAACAAAGAATTATCTAGCCCAAAATGTCAATAGTGATGAGGCTAAGAAAACCTGTCATAAACCACCTCTCCTCCCTGGTTGTTTGGATCCCCATTGTTTTGACCTTCTGTGTATCATAGAACAGGCTTCCCTGGTGGCTCAGCAGTAAAGAATCACCTGCAATGCAGGAGTTGCAGGAGATGCAGGTTCTATACCTGTGTCAGAAAGATCCCCTGGAGAAGGGAATGACAACCCACTCCAGTATTCTTGCCTGGAGAATTCCATGGTCAGAGGAGCCTGGCAGGCTACAATCTGTAGGATCGCAAAGAGTTGGACAAGACTGAAGTGACTTAGCACACATGCAAACACATATCATGTCATTACTGAACACTGAAAAGACTGAGTGACATGAAAAAGAAAGAGAAAGGGAGAAACTGGATAAGGAAATTTTAGTAAGTTGGAGAAAACCATCTTACCTCATTGATGATTATAACCTTAATCTGTCCATCCGTGTAATTCAGCTCCAAAAGCATAAATTTAATAAACATCATTTTATAAAGTACATCAGAAAATGAGTTAGAAATTGGAGAAAAAAACCTGGCAAACATTATAGGCATACTATGAAGGGACAGAGGCGTGAAGAGACTAATTATGTAAATGCCTTTATTTGAACTAATACATTGCTACCAGATTACATCACTTTTCAGAGTTAGAGTAACATTATGATCTTAAAAGCTATAGCAAACAGCTTGACAAAGCAGAGTACATTAGAGTACATTAAGTCCTACATACAAGTTTATTTTTTAGTGACCGCATCTCCTTATCTTAGGTGTAAAATTAGAAAATTCAATATACACTTAGCATACTTGGCCTACCATAGCCTTCCTAAATTCTGAGCCCACTCTCTCCTCAAAAGTGTCATATTCAACAGCATTTTAAATCTAAAGAGAGAGTTTGATGGTACATGTTTTAAAACAAAGAAGCATATATTGAACCAAGTGTTTCAGGACAAAATATGTCAAGTGTTTACAGCTTTAGTGTGGGAGGGAAGATGGAAATTCAAGGTACATTTCCCTCTACCTATACTGTATGTTTTTTACTTACTTGAAGACCCCTTAAAAAAAGTAGCAAAATCAGCAGTCTTATTTAATGTAATCAAAATATTCTTAAATGTACAAAAAAGGATCATGTAGAAAGAATACTGTAAAAAGATACTGATTTTAAGAATAAAAGAATATGAAAAGCTTCTATTACATTCTGCACAGCCAGTTACTTCTGTCAAGTTTCAGTACTAGAAAGATAAGCAAAGGATACTCATATACAAATACCCTCTGACCACAGTTCTTGAATAAGAACTAGCATACTGGATGGAAAGCAAATTATTGTCTAATACCAATAATATTCATATTCAATCATCTAAGCAAGTCCCAGGAGATGGACATTCTAAGAAAAAAACAGATACATAGAAATAGGTACAGCAATGGGAAACGTCAAGGGCAGCGATCTAGGAGCGAGTAAATGATTTGACTATGGGCACATTTCAGGTGGGCCTGACAAATCCACCTTGACTATGGGAAAGAGGAGTTGTTGTTACTAAAACTCTTTCACCTGAGGGCTCCCATGATGAGCTTAGTCTTGTTAAAACTAAAAAGTCCTTTCAATAACCAAAAGTTTCTTAAGCCATGAGCACTTCAGCCAGAAATTGCTGTACTGCTAATCATGCACCTGGGAGCAAGGTTGTTTTTTATTCAAATTGGTTATTTTACACTCTCTTCATACCCCTGCCCATCAAGCATGCAAACACAGTCATGACCATCTTGGGCTTTACTTCCACAAGGTCTTCTGGTAGAGCGTACACCCTGGCTCCAATTCTTCTAGCCATCGACACTGCGTACCTATTTTTTGGAGGAAACAGAAATTGAGGTTCAATTCCCGTTAGTCAAGGGCACAACATGAGGCATCTATTTCCTCTCATATACTCAATTGTCTGGGATACAAAACTTCTACAGCAAGAGTTCAAATCAGAATGACTTCATTTTTCATTGTTTTCTCTTTTATTTTGTGAGGTCACTCATAAGTGATACCAGATTTTTAAGCTCTACTATTTGGGGCTGATAATATTTATTCACTCCTTTTCTACAATGTAAATTGAGAACAATTTAGGAGCACTGATATGAAAAAACATTTTTCTAGAATATGTGTGTGTATGTGTGTATATATATATATATACACACCCAGATGTTGAAAATATGTATATATACTCAGATGTTGATATTCTCATTGAGCATGTAATAAGATAACATTGGCTATCACGAGATCTTAGAGACACAGTGGAAAACTGTGCCATACGCAAAATACAATTTCATAGATACAGTGAATACTTCCAAATATTCAAGGGAAGAGACAGAGTCTATCTGGTACATGCCAGAGTGGCTGAAGCAAGGAAGGAAAAGGGTAGAGAAAGGAAAGGAGTTAAGAACTGACATTTCCAGCTGAGGAAATTTGTAGGAGCACTCTTCAATTAATATGCAAGGTATTTCTAGGTGTTCTGTAACAGGAATCTTTAAATATGATCAAGTTTCTGGAAAAATAAGTTTAAAGAGTTCTCTATAAATCTTTGTCATCAGATCAGATCAGTCGCTCAGTCGTGTCCGACTCTTTGTGACCCCATGAATCACAGCATGCCAGGCCTCCCTGTCCATCACCAGCTCCTGGAGTTCACTCAAACTCACGTCCATCGAGTCAGCGATGCCATCCAGCCATCTCATCCTCTGTCATCCCCTTCTCCTCCTGCCCTCAATCCCTCCCAGCATCAGAGTCTTTTCCAATGAGTCAACTCTTTGCATGAGCTGGCCAAAGTACTGGAGTTTCAGCTTTAGCATCATTCCTTCCAAAGAAATCCCAGGGCTGATCTCCTTCAGAATGGACTGGTTGGATCTCCTTGCAGTCCAAAGGACTCTCAAGAGTCTTCTCCAACACCACAGTTCAAAAGCATCAATTCTTTGGCACTCAGCTTTCTTCATAGTCCAACTCTCACATCCATACATGACCACTGGAAAAACTATAGCCTTGACTAGACGGACCTTTGTTGGCAAAGTAATGTCTCTGCTTTTCAATATGCCATCTAGGTTGGTCATAACTTTTCTTCCAAGGAGTAAGCGTCTTTTAATTTCATGGCTGCAGTCACCATCTTCAGTGATTTTGGAGCCCCCAAAAATAAAGTCAGCTACTGTTTCCACTGTTTCCCTGTCCATTTCCCATGAAGTCATGGGACCAGATTCCATGATCTTAGTTTTCTGAAAGTTGAGCTTTAAGCCAACATTTTCACTCTCCACTTTCACTCTCATCAAGAGGCTTTTTAGTTCCTCTTCACTTTCTGCCATAAGGGTGGTGTCATCTGCATATCTGAGGTTATTGATATTTCTCCTGGCAATCTTGATTCCAGCTTGTGCTTCTTCCAGCCCAGCGTTTCTGATGATGTTCTCTACATAAAAGTTAAATAAGCAGGGTGACAATATACAGCCTTGACGCACTCCTTTTCCTATTTGGAACCAGTCTGTTGTTCCATGTCCAGTTCTAACTGTTGCTTCCTGACCTGCAAACAGGTTTCTCAAGAGGCAGGTCAGGTGGTCTGGTAGTCCCATCTCTTTCAGAATTTTCCACAGTTTATTGTGATCCACACAGTCAAAGGCTTTGGCATAGTCAGTAAAGCAGAAATAGATGTTTTTCTGGAACTCTCTTGCTTTTTCCATGATCCAGCGGATATTGCCAACTTGATCTCTGGTTCCTCTGCCTTTTCTAAAACCAGAACATCTGGAAGTTCACGGTTCATGTACTGCTGAAGCCTGGCTTGGAGAATTTTGAGCATTACTTTACTAGTATGTGAGATGAGTGCAATTGTATGGTAGTTTGAGCATTCTTTGTCATTGCCTTTCTTTGGGATTGGAATGAAAACTGACCTTTTCCAGTCCTGTAGCCACTGCTGAGTTTTGCAAATTTGCTGGCATATTGAATGCAGCACTTTCACAGCATCATCTTTCAGGACTTGAAAGAGCTTAACTGTAATTCTATCACTTCCACTAGCTTTGTTCATAGTGATGCTTTCTAAGGACCACCTGACCTCACATATTATGCTGCAAATATTTTCTTAAGGAGGGAAGAAATGATTTGACACGTATATGATGCCAAAATGAAGTTTTGCAGTAATGCTTCTTATCTATCTTCTGAAGCCCTGTTGGGAGCTGATTTTCAGTGTATACTAGGATAGCTTTCATGAGTTGCCCATGAAACCAGATCACAGCCTAGGTCTTTGGAGAAGAAGGGAAGAGGCAGGTGGAAGAGATCTTCTCAATATTGTCAAAATGCAGGAAACTTTCAAGGCATGGTTTCAGCTGAGGGTTTAGCATCCTGCCCACTTAAGGGACCAATATAATAAACTCAACATACGTAGTAAGGTAGGCTATGCACAGTAAGTTTTAAAAATGTTTAAAAAGAGTGTGACAAAAGAAAACCCTATCAAAGGCATGCTTATCCTTTACCCATTTTCCCCTTGTTTTAAGTTTGCAGCTAAGTTGCTTTAACACATACATTATTTCTATAACCTACAAACCAATGGCTGACTGAGCACCTACCTACTAGGTCAGGTGCAACAATGCTAGGCTCTTACGTATTTTACTCATTTCAAAATCTCCAAGGTAAGTATTATTGCTCCCATTTTGTGGATGAGGAATCTGAGGCTAGAAGACGTTTCCCCCTGCTGACACCATTCTTAAGTGGCAGAACCTGAATGATAATGCAGATCTGCCTGCCTACAATGCCTATGCACTTATCAGGATATTAGGCAGCATCCCTTACTTGGCATTATTGTGCTTGTCATCTTCTGTCAGAGTGCCACTCTTAACAAGGTCGTAGTTTATGCAGCCTGGCTGGATGGCGTCAATCAAATCCACAACTGCCAAACTGGAGCTGATTGTCTTATCCTAGAGTAAAAGGACAATACATTTGAGAATTTCCATGTGTACAAATTAATGCATGATCACTTATATAAAGCTGTCAAAAACAAAGTCTAGGGAATTAAAAAAGAATCATGTCATTAACCCCACAACAATCTCACTCACAAAAAAAACCAAAGTCTAGCCTTCCAAACTATAGATACTTTCTATGGCAAACATAACATTTAATAGTCAAAAATGAAATTCTTACCTTAAAACTCTGAATGGAGGTTGACTTTCCAGCTTCATTCAATGTTCTGTTCACCCAGCTTACAATGATGTCATCATTAGCTTTCTGACCATCACCAAGATCTTCCAGGACATTGAGGGTATATCTAAATGAATCAGCAGAAGAAACAGGTAACTAATGAGAAGCTACTGTATAGCATAGGGAACTCTACTCAATGCTCTGTGGTGATCTAAATCAGAAGGAAATCTGAAAAAGACGGGATATATTTAAACATATAGCTGATTCACTTTGCTGTATTGCAGAAACTAACATAACATTGTAAAGCAACTAAACACCAATAAAAATTAATTAAAAAAAAACAGAACAGTTTCTGTTCCAGTTTATTAGAAAAAATATAAATATTAGAAAGATGCTTTATCTTTCATTTCTTTTCCTTAGGTTTGAGAGATTAAAGAAAAGATTTCACGATAAGACATTCACACTATATGGAAAAAAAATTTCAAGTAGTAGTGGCAGGAAGATTTTCAGTGCTCTAAAGAGTAAGTCCACCAGTCTACTGCAGGCTCACTGTGTACTAGGCCAACCAATGGTAACAACTTAAAGTAAGCTGTGCTTTGGCTGGTACCCAGTTATAATGAATTGCTTTTCAGCATTACAGTTAAGAGATCTTCTTTCTCAAATGTATACATGTTCATAATTTTTGCTGTTTTTATTCATGAACACTAAATTTGTCACGAACACTAAGTCTGTGTCAGGCATATTATGAAAAAAGGGAAATATTCACAGTTCTGCTGCCTCACTTTCAAGAAGGCATTTCCCATTGACCATCCAACATATATTCATTACTTAAGCTCACTTCATAGTCTAAACACAAAAATTTCAAAGGTAGTCATTGATACGTTTCCTTAGAAATAGTAAAGACTAGATCACAGATGTGTATGATAGTGAAGCTTAAGCAGTTAAAATTGTGTACCATACCTTCTCATCAGCTGCCAGACCAAAGCTAAAGTCAGGGTTTGATTTCCATCATTCAGGTCTTGCCCTCCAATGCCGACCAGGGAGAATTTGGCAGGATGCTTCCCTAATTCAACAGCATAGTTGCAGTTTTCTAGCTGCAAACAAACAAAAGCAAATATTTAAAGATTTTCACTTGTTTAATCTGTATATGCAGGTGCGCACAAAGTAAGACAGTTTCTGTCCTCAAGAAGCTCAGAGTCAAAGAGTTTCCTAAACAAAAACAAACTGAAAATAAAAACAGTCTGTAACAAATATGCGCAGCAACTTAATTTGCTACCTTTTTCATGTTGGCTCCAAGTTTCGGGTATGGAGGTTTATTCACCTTACTCCAGTCAACAGGAACTTTAATTCGTTCATATAGCTGTAAGATTACCAGGGCATCTTGCAGGTCACTGATGATTTAAAAAGAGTTTGATCAGTGTTTTCTGAGAGCAGGACCTGTTTGCTTAAAAACAAGGACACTACACTGTCAAAAGATGCATGCATTTTATTAATCTGTGCTAAAAATAGGGCTAACACCATCCAATTCACTTAAAAGTAGTTATTGAGAGCTTATTGTTTGCAAAGAACTGTTCTAAAGGCTGGGCTCATAGGAAAAAAATCCCAGTCCTTTAGAGTCAGAGAAAGAAAGAAAATAAACAAGTATATGGATAAACGGGTTGCTGCTGCTGCTGCTGCTAAGTCACTTCAGTCGTGTCCGACTCTGTGCAACCCCATAGACAGCAGCCCACCAGGCTCCGCCATCCCTGGGATTCTCCAGGCAAGAACACTGGAGTGGGTTGCCATTTCCTTCTCCAATGCATGAAAGTGAAAAGTGAAAGTGAAGTCGCTCAGTCATGTCCAACCCTCAGCGACCCCATGGACTGCAGCCTTCCAGGCTCCTCCGTCCATGGGATTTTCCAGGCAAGAGTACTGGAGTATGGTGTCATTGCCTTCTCCATAAATGGGTTAGGGGAATGTATTTAATTGCTATGAAAAACAAAAAGAACAAGGTTAGGAGTTAGGGAGTGGTAAGTGGCGGCGGTTAGAATCTGAATCAGCGGCTTGAATGCAGCAAGGGAATAAGGCATTTGATGTGGAAAAGAACATTCCAGGCTGAGAGAACAGTGAGCACAAAGACCTCAAGGAATCATGGATGGTCTACTTAATGTACTTTCCGGTCTCCATTTCAAAATATAAAGTCTCTGTTCCCTAGGGTGTTAGAAAGATATTTACACATTCTTTCACTTAATGACCATGTAAAGAAATAATCTGGGCTTTTGTGTATTTGGGAAATGATAATGGAAGTCACCACATTTTCCAATAAAGTAATGACATTTAGAAAAGGTTTAGAGCTATAATTATTTATGCAGCATCCATTCGTGATGTTCAAAACTTTACAATAGCATTGGAAGGCTTACGCATAGAGATGGTTTACATGGGGATTAACACCAAGAGAGTTCATCCAGTTACG
The DNA here is from genome assembly GCF_032405125.1 of Capricornis sumatraensis. Taxonomy (NCBI): domain Eukaryota; kingdom Metazoa; phylum Chordata; class Mammalia; order Artiodactyla; family Bovidae; genus Capricornis; species Capricornis sumatraensis. The sequence continues at coordinate 22,866,752 of NC_091092.1, read as the reverse complement.
GAAGGTTCTTTCTTCACGAGTTTCTCCTATTAAAAATATTCACAGTGTTTATATAATCATTAAACATCTTGCATATGTGCATATAACATCAACCCACAATTAGATTAGTTTATTTTTTTTTCAGATCTAGAGGCTTTCTCAAATATGAATCTCCAAGCAGTCTCTCTGAATACTCTCTCTTGTTTTTTTAAATTGGATGACTTTATTTTAAAAGTAAAAATATAACCTATAATCAGCTAAGAGGTATATGAACTTTTTATAATTTCTTCTCCATCTCATCCTTCTCCAGTATCTCCCCAAATCCCCATACTTCTAAAGTAACTGACATTACCAGTTTAGTTTTTATTAGAAAAATCTGCCATGGTCATACAAACCTCTGTACTCACATTAATTTACATCTTCTCTCTACCCATTTAAAAATATTGATTCTAAGTTACATATATGTACTTTTTTTACATGCCTATATTAAAGCAACAAATTATTTGAAACTTCAAAAGCATAAAATTTAAAGATTTTACAGTAATCCTAGTATATATACAATGAGCTGCTAATTGAGAGTTCAAAGTATTAGTTGCTAAGTTGTGTCCTGCTCTTTGCGACCCCATGGACTGTAGCCTGTCAGACTCCTCTGTCCATGGATTTCTCAGGCAAAAATACTGGAGTGGGTAGCCATTCCCTTCTCCAGGGGATCTTCCCAACCCAGGGATTGAACCCAGGTCTCCTGCACTGCAGGCAGATTCTTTACCATCTGATTTCATAATAATGCTAGAGGATATGTAATGAGCTACTAATTACATTTGTTAATTTTTAAGTACTATACTTCATGAATATATAATCTGGCAAAGGTATACTCTGCTTTTCCCAAATTAAATTAATATTTACATGCATTATTTTTTTTTGAGTAGGTTAAAGGTGAAAGGAACTGAGAGCAGTTTCAGTTAGTCTGACTATGGAAGAATGAAACAAATACTGCAGATTTATATAGGTCAAATTTTATGCACATGTGCATTTTTTTGGAGGGAGGTTTAAAACTAAGTGACCTAAATATAAAATATTAAAATAAAACATTGGTTTACTAAGTGGCCTTATACTAAGTAATCCTAGGCTAGCTTACTTTAAAAGTTGCCACACTTCCTTGGTGGTACAATGGATAAAAGTCCTCCTGCCAAAGCAGGGGACACAGGTTCGATCCCTGGTCTGGGAAGATCCCATATGCCATGGGGCAATGAAGCCCAACTCCTCAACAAGAGAAACCACCCCAATGAGAAGGCTGAGCACCACAACAAAGAGTAGCCCTTGGGTGCAGCAACTAGAGAAAGCTGGCATGCAGCAACAAAGACCCAGAGCAGCCAAAAATAAGTAAATTAAAATAAAAGCTCCCTTGTTATCATCCCTTTCTATCAGGTGTCACTTATTTCTCAGCCCTTGGGACTACTTCTAGTAGACAGTTGCTAAATGGATAAGGAAAGTTATTAAATCAAGATTATTAAATAATCGTGGCCTATGTATTTCCACTCTGTAGCCCCAAACATAATTTAAGAAACCTTCAGTTACCTTCTAATAGGGTCCAATCAATATCTTGGTTCTCTGGCTTAGTGAGTGCTGGGTATTTATTAAACAGGTTAGCCACAAAGGCTAAGTTCAGTTTAGGGTTCCCACTGACGACATCAGCTGGGGTAACAAACTGTCTGCAACCTAATTTGTCTGCTTGCTGAAGCATACTCTCAGCTCTCTTCAAATCATCTGTTTCCTGTTGAAGTAAAATAAGAACACTTTTTTTTAAAAAGGTCATACTAAAAATATAGAAACTTTGCCCTACAATGATAGGCTGGGTATACAATTCTATTTTCTCTTAGCTAACACATGGTACTTATGTTACTGTTTTGAATACCAAAAAAAAAAAAAAAAAAAAGTTGGCTGTGCTGAATATGCAGTACCTTGAGAATACCCTAGATGGCACCAGATCATGTATCTAAGGACAGAATAGATTTCACTCAATTGAGATTACTTCTCTCATGCCAAAATTCATTAAGAAAAAAGTGAAATCTGTTCAGATTTTAAATTTAAGCCCTAAAGAGGGCGTAAGGCTGAAAAAGATGAAGGAATTATGGGGAAATTTTTTAAAAAAATAATAATCAAGGATACCAGGCTCCAATAATTTCGAGGTTTAAATTGCATATTTCAAATTATCATCTTTCCCTTAAACTATTTTTTGTTTTTACTTTTCCATCCAGGAGGCAAAGTTGTCTATTTCACTGTAAAATACTTACTTTCAACTAATTCCTAGGACTCCTAACTTCTTCGTTTTGTCTTCTCCCCACCCCAACTTCTTTCCTTTTGGAAAGATGCATGCTGATTTCTTGACTAACATACAGTTTGGTGAGGATTATAAATTATAGATCTTATAATTTCAGACAAAATTAAAAATAGTTTCTCAAGTGCTCACCATTCCCACCTCCCAACAATAAAAGTCAAAAACCTGAAGCTGCAGGAGGAACAATTGCTTTTGGATTATTCGTTTCTAGTGACCTGCCCCCTCCAGACTTCTCTCGGCAGCTACTATAGACATGGCCACCCCAGTATGCCCCAGGGTAAATGTAGCTCTTCTGGAAAACAGTGTCAGGTAAGAAGGGATTTTTATAATAAGGGGGAAATAACAGATAAAGGAAATTTGGGAAATGTTACTTATAAACCAACATAGTTTGGATTCTATAATTTGAGAGTCTTAACTCTGTCTTTAATGGGTGATGCTATCTTTACTTTTTTCATCTCCAGTGAGGTGTCTCGATCATCTAGGTCTCCAGAAGAATGGGTATTTACTGTGTTACCCTTCACTGTTACCATTGCAGAGCAATCAGTAACCACCAGCAGATAGGCAATTGACTGGGATTCAGCCTTTGGGATTCTCCATGAGCCTAGTGAGTTCATCTCATAGAGCCTCTTCTACTTCTTTCAATCTGTCACTTGTTACTTTAATGCTTCTGGTTCGTGCTTTTTACTGTCCTTATTTTTAAATCCCGTATTTTTTTAATCATCTTGGCATTCTTAAACAAAAAGCACTGATAATATTGGAGTAGACGGAAACACTGAAATAGCAACAATTTAAAAAAATTAAGATATAGAATAATGAAACAAAAAATAATCAAATGGGAAAAAAGACACAGCAGTGTATAACGGACTTTTGGACTCAGAGGGAGAGGGAGAGGGTGGGATAATTTGGGAGAATGGCATTCTATCATGTATACTATCATGTAAGAATTGAATCGCCAGTCTATGTCTGACACAGGATTCAGCATGCTTGGGGCTGGTGCATGGGGATGACCCACAGAGATGTTATGGGGAGAGAGTGGGAGGGGGGTTCATGTTTGGGAACACATGTAAGAATTAAAGATTTTAAAATTAAAAAAATAAATAAATAAACATAATGCTCTAAGAAAAAAAAAATAATCAAATGAAAAAATATATATGCCCAAAACAACTTCAGCCCATACCTCACATCATATTCAAAATTAACCTTCAATACACACACACATGTAAATGTATGAACTCAAAACTATAAATATAAAGCTAAATATAAAACCCCAACTATAAAACCTCTAAGAGGAGACATAAGAAGAAATGTCTGTGACCTTGTGTTAGGATAAAATTTCTTAGATACAACATCAAAAGCATGATTTGCCAAAGAAAAAAAAAAAGACTAAATCTGACTTTGTCCAAATTAAACAATGTCTGTTCTTGGAAAAACACTGGGACTAAATGTCTGCAAATCATATATCTAATCAAGGACTTATATCCAAAATATATAAAACACTCAAAACTTGATAAGAAAGCAAACAATGCAATCAAAATGGGTAAAGTGTTTAAACAAAGATGTATAGACAGCAAATAACTACATGAAAAGATGTTCAACATCATTTGTCATTAGGGAAATGCAAATTAAAATCACAATGAGACACCTCTACCACTGTTAAAATTCTTAATGTTTAAACTAACCACATGAAAGTGTCAGTGAACATGTGGATGAACTGGAACCTTCATGTGCTACTGGTAGCAATGTGCAATGGTATAGCCATTTTGGAAAACAACTTGGCAGCTGCTTAGAAAAGTTAAATGCACATACACCATTACCCAGCCATTCCACTCTTAGGTATTTACCAAAGATAAATGAATGCCTAAACTCACACAAAAACTTGTATATGAATGTTCAGAGCAGCTATATTTGTAATAGCCCCAAACTGGAAACAATCCAAATGTTCATTGTAGTGAATGGATAACAAATTATAGCATATCCATCCACTGGACTTTTATTCAGCAGTAAAAAAGGAATGAATTTCTGATTTATGTAACAACACAGATGAGTCTCAAAATAATAATGCTGAAAGAAGCTTGATTAAAAAAAAGAGCATCTGTTATATGATTCCATAAAATTCTCAAAAATTCAAACTAAATTGAAAGAAAGCAAATCAGTGGTTGCCTAGGATGGAGGAGTATGGGGGCAGAGAGGGATCACAAAGGATCATGAGGAAACTGGATGTTATGATGGAGATATATATCCCTAAATAAGGTATAAGACTGACAAAGATAAAGGACACTGAAAAACAGGGGAAAAGCATGATGAAAGACTCACAGTAAAATGAGTGTGTGGACAGAGCAGTAGGAAATTGCCCTGGCTAGAAGAGATGGAGCAAGATGGTGTAGCAGGCCTTCACATGCTCAGCAGAACATTTCAGACTGAACTCTTGAGTCAATGGGGAATCCTTAAAGGATTCTGAGGAGGATAGAGACAATGAAGGGAGTGCTTTAAGATCAACCAGGGAGAAGTGACTGGAGAAGAGGTGTATTATAATCAGAATCAGTACACTGGTGTTATCTACCTAGGCATAAGATCACCCGACTAGCCATCCCAGAGAGCTTCCTTCATGCACAGGAGGGTCCCTCATTTGTGCCAAGAGTGACCTGAACTGAAGAATTTCACATTTAAAAACAGACAGAAATATAAGTACTACAAGTCAGTGACAAATTCAGTTCTGGTAAGGGCAGCATAAAAGGTTTAGCAAGTGTAATCCACTCAATCTGAAGTGGATATGAAATATGCTAGAAATATGCATTTTTTAAAAATCAGTAGAATCCGTTCCATATCTAATGAGTACAAAGAACAACAGGATCCTAGAAAGTTGAGACTCAATAGTCTAGGCCAACTTGTTACTTCATGTATGAACAAAGGAATTTGTCCAAGGTCATTGAGCAAATAAGTGACATAACAAGGGAACATGGTCCGTGACAGTAATTCACCAAACTGGATTTCAGGGATCAGGAGTTTGTAAACACATTCACATTAGTCTCAATATAAGAATATTACAGATGCATATATGAATATGTTTTCATTAAATTTATCATTGTGATTATAATCTAAAAACTCAGAAAAGGTTAGCCTTTCTAGTGCTTATTTCCCCACATTTAATCTGAATATTTTATGCCATCCATAAAAACCAACACCACCATAACTACAGAACTCACTAATAAACTATTAACATAAATCAAAGCTAGTCTTTCTGTCTACAAATTATATCTACAGTAATAAAATTTAAGATAATACTTAAAACTGCCAACATCATAACATGCAATTATCAGCATTCTTGTTATTTATAAGAAATTGACAATTTTGTAAGCTTGTAGAATTCACAAGAACATCTATACTTACATTGAAACCTGACATGTTAATATCTATCCGTGGTTCACCTTCCTTTTGTCCTTTTGGTGCAATTTGATTGAGAAGATGAAAATAGGCTTTGGAATCCTAAAAATGAATTGCAAATATCAGCGAGATCACATTTACAAAGAATGAATGTATCCTATTGTCCCATGTGTGGAAGGATATTTGAATTGGATTTTGTAAGAATGTGACACAAATCTCTATCTTCTAATTTAACGGTTCCTTTTCCCAGAAAAGTCCACCTATCTGGCCTTATGTCTGCCTTGAATATGGATGAACTGGATTTTGTCAAGACTTTACAATTTATTGAAATCATCAATACAATAATGCTAGAAAACATATAACTAGTTCTGTACCTTCACTGAGTTACTGAAGTCAATAAGCTTGACAGATAAAACAAGCACGAGAAACAAGTAGGATAGGAGAAATCCAGGAAGCATAGGGAAAGAGAAAATAAACAGGTTATATCATGACAAAGCATAATATGTATATACCATAACCTATGGAGAAGAGATTAGTTAACAATGCATTAAATTATAAATTGAAATGACAAAAATTTTGAAATGAGTTCTACTTGAGGTGGTAAAATAACAGTAAACCCTTAATCATCTGAATATATTTACCCAAATGAGCTTCTCTTTAAGCCCTTGACCTCTTTCAACACTTGAACACTTTTACTTGGAATCCCAATACCTAAAACAAAAATGGCATTGCTCATATGGGATGTGGGCTGGGTGAATTCAGGCTATGTGGATGCTACACAGAACAAAACCTGAAAACCGCTGTATTACTGTAAGCATTTAATGAGGGTCTTCAACACACATGTCAAGTACAATTCTGCCTCTCTGGAATACCAGAGGACAGGAACTGGAGTGAAGTTTCTTTATCATGTTGAGGCAGGACATACAGGGGCCCCAGGCTGAACAGTTTCTCCCCTGTGGACAGAAACTCCATAATATTAATAGCAGAAACTCCATAAAAGCTGGACGATGGAGCAGGCTGGGCCCTGCCCAGATAAGAGAGAGAAGAGGTAGCATCACGGTGATTTTGGGTAGCCTCAGTCCACAGTGCCTTGAAGCAGGGCTTTGGTTTCCAGCCAGAAATTGAGGCGACCTCCCTTTTGACCTCCATTGAGCCTTTCTGTGCCTGTGTAGTCGGGAAGGTCTCCTTGACTTCAAGAATGAGGGATACATGTTATTTTATCTCTTATCTGGGCAAGGCCCAGCCTCCTCCATCATCCAGCTTTTATGGAGCTTCTACTATTATAGAATTTCTGTCCACAGGGGAGAAACTCTTCAGCCTGGACCCATGTATCTCCTGTCTCAAGCTCATAGTAAGTGATGTCAACCTACCCACAGGCCTCTTCACTAGAATCCATCTTGGCTAAGAGATATACATGCACACATAGGAGGATCCTGAGATAAACCAAATACGGACTCGGAACCAGACAAAGCAAGATGATTGGCCAAAGGAAACCCAGAAGAAATGCTCCATGAAAGTGATTTAAACCACCATGAGGGTGCAACTATCTCTCTGAGCCCACCCCTGTGAGTCTATTCACATATACATTTTCCTGCTAATAAACACTTGTTTTACTCATCTCAATCTCTATGTGAAAATTCATTTCTACACAGCTGATGGGCCAGGGCCTTGGTCCCACTCGTCCCTGGTGGCCTAGTGGCTAGGATCCAGTTCTCTCACTGCTGTAGCCTGACCTCAGTCTCTGGCTGGGAACAGAATCCCTGCTTCAAGCTGCTATAGGCCAAGGCCACCTGAGATCAATGTTATATCCAAAGATCACCTTCCCAGCTTTGGAAGTTTTCTATTACTGGGCCTTGACAGTCCAAACAGATTACATATGAATGTTTCTCATGATAACTCCTATGGATTGTGTACATCCTAATCCCCCAGGGAAGTTGCTTAATATGGAGATGGCCAGATGTAAGCTCTGACGTGCCAAGTACAGATCTCTGGGAGAGGCCTAGAAAGCTGTATCTTCAATGAGCCAACTATGTACATTTGATACACTTGCCAGAAATTATTCTAAGAATGGGGAGAATCAGGTGAGAGTGAAAGCCACTGCAGAGCAATTCATGGAATGCAAACCCAGATCTTACCATTAGTGGCACAGGGGTTATCTCCTAAGGAGTAGTGCATTACAGTTGTGAAAGTGCTTTCACTTACAACTACCTGTTAAAGGTACAGAAAGAATTTGTATGTGCCTTCTCCCTATGCACTTGAGAAAGACAGGTAAAGAGTAGACCCCAAAGAGCCTGGGACTTACTACCCTGAAAAGGGGCTTTAGGTGAAAATTTGAACTCGAACATAAATTGGAAGTTCCTTTTCACATTACCCAGCAATCCTCTGCTTTTTAAAAATATTAAAAGCAGAATATGTTTTTTAAAAAAATATCAAAGGAGAATTTTTAAAATATTCATTTAAAAATAAGATTCCCTTTCCAAAACAGCAGAATACACTTTTTTCTCAAGTGTACACAGAACACTCTCCAGGATAGATCACATCTTCGGTCACAATCATCAGGAAATTTAAGAAAATTGAAATTGTATCAAGCATTTTTTCTGAAATACAACGCCATGAGACTAGATATGAGTTACAGGCAAAAAAAAAAAAAAAAAAAAAAACTAAAAAAGACAAACACATGGAGGCTAAATGACCTGCTTCTAAATAACCAACAGGTCACTGAAGGCATCAAAAAGGAAATTAACAAGTGACAATGAAAACATGACGACCCAAAACCTATGGGACACAGTAAAAGAGGGAAGTTTATAGCAATACAAGCCTACCTCAAGAAATGAGGAAAACATCATAAACAACCAGACTTTACACCTAAAGCAAATAGAAAAAGAAGAACAAAACAAACAAACAAAACCAAAAAAAACCACAAAGTTAGTAGGACAAAAATAGTAAAGATATAAATGAAAAATACATGAAGGAAACAATAGCAAAGATCAATAAAACTAAAAGCTCGTTCTTTGAGAAGATAAAATTGACAACCCACTAGCCAGACTCATCAAGAAGAAAAGGGAGAAGACTCAAATCAATAAAATTAGAAACAAAAAAGAAGTTACTACAGAATACAGAAATACAAAGGATCATAGAAGACTACTGTGAGCAACCATATGCCAATAAAATGAACAACCTGGAAGAAATGGATAAGTTCTTAGAAAAGTACAACCTTCCAAAACTGAACCAGGAAGAATTAGAAATCACAAATGGACCAATCACAAGCACCAACATTGAAACTGTGATTTAAAAATCTTTCAGCAAACAAAGGCCCATGGCCAGATGGCTTCACAGGTGAATTATATCAAAAGTTTAGAGAAGAGCTAACACCTATTGTGCTCAAACTCTTCCAGAAAATTTCAGAGGAAGGAGAACTCCCAAACTCATTCTACAAGGCCACCATCACCTTGAGAGCAAAACCAAACAAAGATACCACCAAAAAAGAAAATTACAGGCTAATATCATCGATGAATATAGATGCAAAAATCCTCAACAAAATTTTAGCAAACAGAATCCAACAACACATTAAAGGATCATACATCATAAACAAGTATGATTTATCCCAGGGATGCAAGGATTTTTCAACATATGCAAATCAATCAGTGTGATTAACCATATCAATAAACTGAAAGATAAAAGTCATACGATCGTATAAATAGATGCAGAGAAAGCTTTTGACAAAATACAACACCCATTCATGATAAAAAAAAAGCTCCAAAAAGTAGGCACAGAAGGAACCTACCTCAACATAATAAAGGCCATATACGACAAACCCACAGCAAATATTATTCTAAACAGTGAAAAACTGAAAGCATTTCTTCTAAAATCAGGAACAAGACAAGGGTGCCCACTCTTGCCACTATTATTCAATCTAGATTTGGAAGTCCTAGCCATGGCAATCAGAGAAGAAAGAAAAAGAAATAAAAGGAATCCAGATTGGAAAAGAAGAAGTAAAACTCTATTTGGAGACGACATGATAACATAGAAAATCCTAAAGATTCCACCAGAAAATTACTAGAATTAATCAATGAATATGGTATAGTTGTAGGATACAAAACTAATACACAGAAATCCCTTGCATTCCTATACACTAACAATGAAAAATCAGAAAGAGAAGTTAAGGAAACAATTCCATTCACCATTGCAAAAAAAGAGAATAAATACCTAGGAATAAACTTACCTAAAGGGACAAAAGACCTGTATGCAGAAAATTATAAGACACTGATGAAACAAATCAAAGATGACACAGATGGAGAGATATACCATGTTCTTGGATTGGGAGAAATATTGTGAAAATGACTATACTACTCAAAGCAATCTACAGATTCAATGTAATCCCTATCAAACTACCAATGATATTTTTCACAGAAATAGAACCAAAAAAAGTTACAACTTTTATGGAAACACAAAATACCCTGAAAAGCCAAAGCGATCTTGACAAAGAAAATCAGAGCGGAAGGAATCAACATTCCTGACGTCAGACTATACTACAAATTTACAGTCATCAAGACAGTATGGCACTGGCACAAAAACAGAAATATAGACCAATGGAACAAGATAGAAAGTCCAGAGATAAACTTACACACACCTATGGGGACCTTATCTTTGACAAAAGAAGCAACAATATACAATGGAGAAAAGACAGCCTCTTCAAGAGGTGGTGCTGGGAAAACAGGGCAGCCACAAAAGAATGAAACTAGAACACTTCCTAACACCATAGACAAAAATAAACTCAAAATGGATTAAAGACTTAAATATCAGGTCAGAAACTATAAAGCTTAGAGGAAAATATAGGTAGCCTGCTCCTTGACATAAATCACAGCAAGATCCTCTGTGACCCACCTCCTAGAGTAATGGAAATAAAAATGAAAATAAACAAATGAGACCTAATTAAACTTAAAAGCTTTTGCACAGCAAAGGAAACAATAAATAAGATTAAAAGATAACCCTCAGAAAGGGAGAAAATAATTGCAAATGAAACAACTGACAAAGGATTCATCTCCAGATTATATAAGTAGCTCATATAGCTCAATATTAGGAAAACAAATAGCCCAATCAAAAAATGGGCAAAAGACCTAAACAGACATTTCTCCACAGAAGACATACAGATGGCCAAGCAACACATGAAAAGATGATCAACATCATTGATCCTTAGAGAAATGCAAATCAAAACTACAATGAGCTATCACCTCATACCATTCAGAATAGCCATCATCAAAAATTCTACAAATAATAAATGCTGGAAAGAATGTAAAGAAAAGCAAACCCTCCTATACTGTTGGTGGGAATGTAAACTGATACAGCCATTATGGAGAACAGTATGGAGATTGCTTTAAAAAACCAGGAATAAATCTAACATATGACCCAGAAACTTCACTACTGGGCATATACCCTGAGAAAATAATAACTGAAAAAGACCCATGTACCCCAATATTCACATGTGTTTAGTCACTCAGCCGTGTCTGACTCTTGCGAACCCCATAGAATGTAGCCAGCCAGGCTCCTCTGTCCATGGGATTCTCCAGACAAGAATATTGGAGTGGGTTGCCATTTTCTTCTCCAGGGGATCTTCCCAACCCAGGGATTGAACCCAAGTTTCCTGCACTGCAGTCAGACTCTACCGACTGAGCTACGTGGGAAGCTGAATATTCATAGCAGCAATGTTTACGACAGCCATGACGTGGGAGCAACCTACATGTTCATCAACAGATGAATGGAAAAAGAAGATGTGATACATATACACCGTGGAATATTACTCAGCCATTAAAAAGAATGAATTTGAGTCAGTTCTAGTGAGGTGGATGATCCTAGAGCCTGTTATACAGACTGAAGTCAGTCAGAGAGAAACAAATATAGTAGATTGACACATATATATGGAATCTAGAAAAATGACACTGATGAACCTATTTACAGGGAAGGAATGGAGACACAGATGTAAAGAATGGACTTATGGACACAGTGGGGGAGGGAAAGAGTGGGACAAATGGAGAGAGTAGCATCTACATATATACACTATCAAGTGTAAGATGGATAGCTGGTGAGAAGGTGCAGTATAGCACAGGGAGCCCAGACTGGTGCTCTGTGACGATCTGGAGGGATGGGATGGGGAGAGGGGTAGGAGGCTAGAGAGGGAGGGGAATGCATGGCTGATTTGCGTTGTGGTATGGCAGAAACAAATACAACATTGTAAAATTATTTTAAATATATTTAAATTTTTCAAATGGGGCAGGGCTGAGGTGGGAGATACAGACATATATAAGAGTATATAACCACCTCCAAGAACTGAATGCCTGAAGGAGGCAGTACATGACAGAAGTGTTGCCAAATAAGAAAGGGGATGGGGAATCCTGAGGCCCTTTCTCTTCTAGGCCTTACTAACACAGGTACACTGAGGACTGGGAAAGGCAGTTAGGAACAGAAGTCATGACTGCCGATCCTTTTGTACAGCATGTTGAACGGTAGGCAGAATAGAAAATGCTAGCACTATAACACTTAAACCCCTTTCCACAAAAGGAGAGCTAGACTTAGTGCTGGTGCTCTTACTTGGCTCAGTCTCTCTACTGAAATCTTCCATCAGGGCCTAGAGGCAACAAGGCTGGGTGATAAACTCTTAGCATATTCCCTCCTTTAAGCTGGCCTGAAGTCTCCATGTTATTATGTCCCCCTGAAGTAAGGCTGTATATTGTCACCCTGCTTATTTAACTTCTATGCAGAGTACACAATGAGAAACGCTGGGCTGGAAGAAGCACAAGCTGGAATCAAGATTGTGGGGAGAAATATCAAGAATCTCAGATATGCATATTACACGACACTTATGGCAGAAAGTGAAGAGGAACTAAAAAGCCTCTTGATGAGAGTGAAAGTGGAGAGTGAAAATGTTGGCTTAAAGCTCAACTTTCAGAAAACTAAGATCATGGCATCTGGTCCCATCACTTCATGGGAAATGGACAGGGAAACAGTGGAAACAGTAGTTGACTTTATTTTGGGGGGCTCCAAAATCACCGCAGATGGTGATTGCAGCCATGAAATTAAAAGACACTTACTCCTTGGAAGGAAAGTTATGACCAACCTAGACAGCATATTCAAAAGCAGAGACATTACTTTGTCAACAAAGGTCCATCTAGTCAAGGCTATGGTTTTTCCAGTGGTCATGTATGGATGTGAGTGTTGAACTATAAAGAAAGCTGAGCACTGAGGAATTGATGCTTTTAAACTGTGGTGTTGAAGAAGACTCTTGAGAGTCCCTTGGACTGCAAGGAGATCCAACTAGCCCATCCTAAAGGAAATCAGTCCTCGGTTATCTTTGGAAGGGCTGATGTTGAAGCTGAAACTCCAATACTTTGGCTACCTGATGTGAAGAGCTGACTCAGTTCAAAAGACCCTGATGCTGGGAAAGATTGAGGGCAGGAGGAGAAGGGGACAACAGAGGATGAGATGGTTGGATGGCATCACCGACTCAATGGACATGGGTTTGGGTACACTCTGGGAGTTGGTGATAGACAGGGAGGCCTGGCGTGCTGCGGTTCATGGGGTCGCAAAGAGTCGGACATCACTGAGTGAACTGAACTGAACTGAACTGAACTGAAGTATTTAACTAAACAGTTACCTTGATGTCAGCACTAAAATTGTTGATTTTCTGCCAGCCTGAGTTTTCCAAATGAAAGTTTGCCCATCTAAGCAGAAGCTCTTCTGGAGATAATTTCATAAGCTCCTCCAAAGTCTCACCATCTCGAAGTAAAGCAGCCAAGGCTATAAAGGTAAAAAAGAAAAACCCAACCGATATATTACATGGTAACAGTCATTACATGTTTACTGAGTCTTTTGACACTCTGTTAAGTAAGTAACAGAGGTACAAAAAGTACTGTGACCTAGTTCTTGGTTTTCAGGTACTCATAGTCTAATAATAAAGATAAATAAAAGTATACAATTAGTTATAAGATGATACTGATAGAAACACTTAATTACGAGAATACACAGCATTACATATTTTAACATCCTGATTATTCTTCACATTCCAAATACCAAGTAAGTTCTAGCTTTTAAGTTGAACATTGTCACATTATGTCATATATTTATATAAACTGTTCTTAAATAATATTAAAATCAGAGGCTTGGGGGAGTATGTTTAAAACTTTGGAGCCTTTTGATTAAAAGAGTATTCAAACCCTCTGGTATTTATATTTAAGCATAACTAACTCTTGAAGTGTTAAACCTGTTTTTTAAAATTAATTAATTTATTTTAACTGGAGGCTAATTACTTTACAATATTGTAGTGGTTTTTGCCACACCTGTTTTTATAGAAAAATAATTCAACATTATATTTTCTATAGCACCTAACATGTAAAGGCTATTTTTTTACAATTTTTTGTTGTTGAATTGAATATGCAGAAGAATCCAAGGGTTTTTGGGTAAATATCCCCAGAGGTAAGAGGTAGAAGCTTGAGCATCTGCACAGAGAACTATATAAATTTAGGCACTGTTTTCATGGAGAAGTTGTATAGTCCTTATGCAATAATTACTTCCCATAAGATAAAAGGAGATTTACACTGAACAAGAAGACTAAAACTGCCTGACTTCCAAAGAGGTCTAAGTAATATCTCTAATGGGCAAGTTTCATCTTTCATAGACTCCACTTCACACCATGTCATGCTGGCACTGAGGGATTTAAGTTAGGGCAGAGGCAACATTGTCACTTGTACAGAAACCTTCACATGCTCTCCATCTCCAAGTCAAAAGGCTGGAAAGGATTAAACAGCCTGACCTCTCTGCACCTGAGACCTTGTCAGAGATAAATCATTTGACTTATTACATGAGCCAATGTAGTTTAATTTTGTTGTCTTCCTTTCCTTGTTCAATGGACTTCAACTCTAACAAGATAAATACTGCTCTGAAGAGACCAGCAACTAGAAAATTTTTATTTGTTCAAATACAGGCCACTTTGAGTGGACTGAAAATTGTAAGTGTCATAAAGTCTTGGATAAATGTGCAGAATAGAACTGCTGACAGGTATTGTGAGACCCAGAAATACTGAGAACTGCCAATTTATATTCTTCCCCCAAAGTAACTGAAGATTGATATTGTGATTTCTGGAAGAAAATGTGAATATTTGGAGTGATGCTTAATATTTTAAACTTCAAAAGGAGAGGACAATGTAGCACTTCCTAGGACCTTAGGACAATTGTATCACATATGCTTATACATTCTACAAGTCTATGATGTGATATCAAAACCTATGCTGTAAAAATGGGGCTTCTGCTAATTCAGGAAATATGAGACCATCAAGGGCAGGTTAGAATATTTTTGAAGAGCCCTAAATCTATAATAGAATAGAAAAGGTATTAAAATTAATAGGAGATGGTGTGCCTGAGGGTGGTAATGGGGTGGGGACTATGTGAGTAGAGCAGAAAAGAACGTTGCACAAATTCCTTAAACTCTCTGGGTTTTCATGTCTTTATTGTGAAATGAATTCTAAAGAGCCAGACAAATGTTAATTACTACTAAAGAAGAAAGTTATGATTAGGCTGTTTTCCTGAATAACACTATAACATTACCTTCTGTTAATTCTAGTTATCATCTAATCACCTCAATTAGGTGAAAGCATGACAGTCTGCATGACTAGAAAAAAATAACCAATAAACAATTTTCAAGATCATGACTGTGTTTCATTACCTTCATTCCTGCTTAATTCAATGTCAGCAAACAAACCGATCTTAATGATCTGCCACAGCAGTCCCAAAACCAGGTGAGGTTTCCCAGCTCTCAAATCCTCTGCACCAATGTTCACAACATGACATCCAATGGCAGAAGCCGAGTTCAGTGCCAAGTTCAAGTTTTCCTGCAAGACAGCCAATTTATAATGCTTGCTTCTTGACCTTTCTGTTTTTTTAGTCTTTTTCTCCCTTCACTGAAATAACAGTAATGAAATTATGTATTAAATTTACCCATACATGATCCACAGAAAGCAATATCCAAGCTTTGGTATTAAAAGCATAGCTAAAACAAATCTAGCCTCATTTTTATAGTCTTTTTCAGATTTCCAAGGCAAGCTAAAAGCATTTTTAGTTAGTCCCTATTGAAAGATACCAACCCTAAAGGAAAAGGCTGAGTTACTAGAGTAAGTATATCCATGTGGGTTATGTGTTAAATTTCTTAAAATGCCTAAATGAGAGGTCTACTGAATACACATGAGAGTTCTATCAGTTCTGAATCTCCTCATCCCAAGAGATGGTCTTGCATAAGGAAATACTGCTATATAACACCCTAATACTAGATGGAAAATAAAAGCTTTCCATTCTTTAAGCATGCTAATTAACTTAAGAGCTTAAACGTGCTTGCTTATTTCTGTATGTTTGAACGCAAAATGTAATAAAAAGAATATAGGGCTTTGCAGTTAGATCTGGATTTGGACTTTAGTTCCAGCATTATTAACCTTGGTATAGCTCTGAAATCTTTCTGCATCTCAGCTTCTATGAAATCTGGAAAATAATCCTCTACTCAGAGCTGTTGTAAGAATTAAATGAGCAGATGCAAACTGCAGAGCCTTCAGTCTGTAAAACAGGTCCTCAAATAATAGTTTCATGGAAGGAGAGGAGAAGAGTGCATACCTGAATGATGAATGGTGTGAGTTTCTTCTTGTTGATTGCTCTCTCATCAATTGTATCAGGAACTGAAAGGTTGATCATTTTACTGAAACAGAAATTTTAAAATATTGACTTATTTTTTAAATAATCCATAAATATTCACAAATATTTTAAGGCTTATTATAACACATATCTCATGTAATCTGAAAAAAAAAGCAAGGTATGACTTTAGTCAGGTTGATCAAAAAAACACATGCATATAAAAATGCAAATAAAGGGAAGACCAAAGTGTTTATAGTAGTTGAATATTTCTGAGTTGGGCATTAGGGCATATTTTCTTATTTAATGTTTTGTACTTTTCACATTCTTTTACAAGAACAAATTACTTAGATATTAAAAACTTTGTTGAGTAAGTGTTAAAAACTGATAACATCCCACATTGAAGCTGAATATCTGTTAGATTATATAATGTATAATTAAAATGATTTCATCTACAAAGAGTGAAAATTAGTTAAGCATGAGATTCTTTCATTCACCAAATATTTATTGAGTAACTAGATGACACACAGGTACTATATTTGGTGCTAGAAATACAGTGATAATATCAATAGAAAGAAAAGTATTAATTAGGGCAGGATCTGACTTAGAACAACCTCATTTGATAAAATTTGGAGTTAGACTCTAACATTTTAGATGTTTATACTACTGCCCTAAAACAAGTTATTTTTAGAGAAAACCATACTTATTTCCATGCAAAATTTAAATATTAAATAAATAGTATCATATGAGTCTCTCTATTAAAATATGTGGGCAATTATTTCTTTACAGCCTATAAGTGGCAAGTAAAAGCATATCTCACATTTTTAGAAATCATCTTTTTAAACAACCAAAATGACCGTATTGGAAAAAAAAAATGAATTTTATATATTGTACACTGTCATCAGAAATATACCCACTGCACTGTTCTAAGTGTTCCAACATGTACTTACTTAATGCTCACAACAACTTTCTGAGCAAGCACAATAATATGGGGATCATAATGGATGGATCCTGAAATGCAAAGCAGTCAAGTACCTTTTTTTTTAAATAATTCTTCCCTGCTATGGTTTATTACTAGAGAAGGAAATGGCAACCCACTCCAGTATTCTTGCCTGGAGAATTTCATGGACAGAGGAACCTGGTAGGCTACAGTCCATGGGGTCACAGAGTCAGATGCAAATGAACACACACACATGGTTTATTACAGGATATTAAATATGGTTCCCTATGATATACAACCTAGATAGTATATTCAAAAGCAGAGACATTACTTTGCCAACTAAGGTCCGTCCAGTCAAGGCTATGGTTTTTCCTGTGGTCATGTATGGATGTGAGAGTTGGACTGGGAAGAAGGCTGAGTGCCGAATAATTGATGCTTTTGAACTGTGGTGTTGGAGAAGACTCTTGGGAGTCCCTTGGACTGCAAGGAGATCCAACCAGTCCATTCTGAAGGAGATCAACCCTGGGATTTCTTTGGAAGGAATGATGCTAAAGCTGAAACTCCAGTACTTTGGCCACCTCATGCGAAGAGTTGACTCACTGGAAAAGACTGCTGCTGGGAGGGATTGAGGGCAGGAGGAGAAGGGGACGACCGAGGATGAGATGGCTGGATGGCATCACGGACTTGATGGACGTGAGTCTGAGTGAACTCCGGGAGATGGTGATGGACAGGAAGGCCTGGCGTGCTGTGATTCATGGGGTCGCGAAGAGTCGGACACGACTAAGTGACTGAACTAAACTGAACTGATGATATACACTAGGACCTTGTTTATTTTATATATAGTGTATGTCTATATACACTATAAAACACTATAGTGTTTTACATATAGTGTATAGTGTACTTTATATATAGTGTGTGTCTGCTAATGCAAAACTCCTAATTTACCATCCCCCTTTTCCCCTTTGGTAATCATAAGCTTGTTTTCTATGTCCTTGAGTCTGTTAGTTTTATGAATAAGTTCATTTTTTAAAATTTCACATATAAATGATATCATGTAGTACTTGACTTTCTCTGACTTCACTTAGTATGATAATCTCTAGATCCATTCATGTTGCTGCAAATGGCATAATTTCATTCCTTTTATGGCTGAGTAGTGTTCCATTCATCTTCTTTATCCATTCCCCGTAGACTGACATTTAGGTCATTTCTGTGTCTTGGCTATTGTAAAACAGTGCTGCTATGAACACTGGGGTGCATGTATCTCTTTTAGTTTTCTCCAGACATATGCCCGAGAGTGGGATTGCTGGATCATATGGTAACTCTATTTGTAGTTTTTTAAGGAACCTCCATACTTTTTCCTATAGTGGCTGCACCAATTTACATTCCCACCAATAGTGTAGGAGAGTTCAAAGGGGTCAGTGTCTTGATTACAGTTATACAGATACTGAGAGGCAGAGCCTGAAAAGGAACCAGGCAGACTGACTGTAGAGCATGCTGTTAACCACTGTGCTCCACTATCTCAAAAAAGAGGTAAATCTACTGACAAGCTGTTGATAATCTTTTACCTTTTTGGCTGAGACACTGTTGGGTCTAAGGCAGCAGCAGTGACAAACATATTTTTCAGAAATAAGTAATTGGAGATTGAAAAGTGACAAGTGGCCTGTTTTTCTCTTTTGGAATTTATGGTACTTGAGAATAAAGAGATACTGACATAAAAGGCTTAACAAAGTTGAAATGCTTAGCTTGCTCAGTGATGAGAAGAAACTGGAAGCTGAAAGCTCCTCTAGAAAGAGGTGTCCAGTCTGAATGACTGAGTTTTAGATTCACCTTTGGTGGCACTTTCACAGACAGACCTGAAGATGAAATGGACAGAACCTAGACAACTTTCAATTCTAGTTTTTCCCCAAGAAGAATCTGTCAGGCATCCAGAAACGACTGTATCAATTACATGGAAGACTACTCTTGGAAATCTTACCAAAGCACAATTCCATCACCAACAGCTTTGAACAGGTCATCGGTATTTGGGTTCATTGGTATGACATGCCGGCAATCTGGATCATTTTCCAAAGCTTTGTTTATCCAGTTAACAAAAGCATATTTTTCTTCCTCTAAAATTATGTGGAATAAGAAGACATTAGTTTATACTTTAGGTTAAATATTTGACTTCTAAAGCCTGAAATAGCTGTTCATGAGCACAGCAGTTAGTATGTCATAAGCCTGTGTTATCCTCTTTGGAAACCCAAACAATTGAATGCAACACAATAGCTCTTAGGAGCTATAAAATTAACAAAGAAATAGAGCAAGGTTAACTGATCTTTACAGAAATTACAGAATTCTTAGAAGTTAGTTACAAAATTCTTTAAAAATTCTGTTTATATTACCATAGCTGGTGCTAGTGGTAAAGAACCCACCTGCTGATGCAGGAGACAAAAGAGACGTGGGTTCCATCCCTGGGTCAGGAAGATCCCCTGGAGGAGGGCATGGCAACCCACTCCAGCATTCTTGCCTGGAGAATCCCATGGCTAGGGGAGCTACAGTCTATATGGTCGTAAAAGAGTCGGACACGACTAAAGCGACTTAGCACACACTGCTATAATAAAGCCTATTATTGTATCATGTGTTGTATCATATCAGTATTGTATCATGGCTCTTACAAGCTAACAAAGCTATATAATAAATACCTGTAATGCTTTCATGGCAAGTATTAGCCCCAGTCCAAATACAGACCACAACAACTTCAACTGTATTCTTACCTAGGAGGCAGGGTTTTTCTAGAGCCTCTCCTTGACATTGTAGCAGGCACCTTATGTAGTTCACTATGTTAACCATTACCTGAGTAAGAATGCTGCGTTCCTTCACTGGACAGCTCTGAAGTTCCTCCCAGAGCACAAATCCCTTCTTTCCTGTTGATGGCTTTGCGGAAGGTTTTGGCTATATCACTGCTTTTTACCTCTTGGAAAATCTATTAATGAAAACATGTTGCTGATTCACAATTTTCAATCTGGCACAACCATAAGCATATTGATCTTCTTTTATATGCTGGTAACCTACATTCCCCCCACAGGTGATGAGTGTTAAAAGATAAGGCAAAACTAAGCTTGAGTTTTTAAAATGCTAAACAAGTACTTCAATACTGCTACCAAAAATGAAGCACCAGAAATCAACTGTACACACTTGTCAAAAACATTAAATGCCACATGCATTGAAATCTGCTTTAAGCCAAAAACTAGCGTAGTTCAAAGGCATAGGTAAATCTATAAATTTCCTAGAACAAGAAAGACTCTGTTCTTTTCCTGCAAAGAAAAGACTGAAGGATTTCCCCCTTCTTTAAGCATGATACACAGTGCAAAGAAATATGGAAATTTTATAGTTCAACCAAAAAAAAAAAAACTATTTCTTATCCTGGAGTAGCTTGGTAACAGCTAGAACAGAATAATAAGGGGGAAAATATGCTTAGTTGGCAGCAGGAGATGAATAAACCCAGAAAAGAGGCTTTTCAGTGATTTTCTCTTCACAAGAAGGCACAATACCAGGATGGAACAAAGCAAATTTCACACCCTACTCTAACCGATTGACTGAATGACTGGACATTTCAAAGGTCTGCCTATGTAAGTCTGAAATACTGGAATTACCTAACCTCCAGTGTGTTCCTGAGCTATCAATGTACGTGGCTAAATTAGCCACCACCAGAAAAACAAGAGCAAGATGTAGTATTTTGATAAAAACTCTTTTAAAAGTTGTTTGGAACACACCAGGCTTATTGAAGGAAACTTAGAACCCTAATGGAAAAGTCACTAAGCAAATAGAAGATAACTCAAAGGCCTTTAGCATTATTGACAAGTACATACTCATACACACACCTCAGGAGGGGTAGCCTATATGTGAAGGTCACAGAACAGAGTCGTGGTATTTAGCAGTTCAGGCTGTGTCTGTGACAGCAGGCATGAGCAGGCATGAAATACAGCCCACACTTCCCTAAGCAGGCCTGGGGTCTTGTGCAAGACTGTGGCAGGCAGAAACACAAGTGCCTTTTCACATTTAGTCTTTCCAGGAGGACGCCTTTTTGTAATTAATTGACCAAGAGAGTGACTTTTGTAACCAGCAGGAAAGTTGCTGTAACCCTGTCACAAAGTCATCTTTTCCTGTTACCATCCTTAAATCCTGGTCTTCCTTGGACTTATAAACACAATTATTTTATTTAGGAAAATGGTAAGCACGAAGTTTTACAAAATCAAGCTTATTTATTTTCTATAGCTGTGATTTTATGCTATGCCTATAATTTCAGAGGTGGACTTTTAGAATGGGTGTGTGTGTTTGTGTGTGCACGCCTCCATCTATTATGTATAATATATAGACACACATAAACTGACTACCAATGAAATCACTCTTCCTTCTCTCTGGCCATTATACTGACTCCTATTAAGTATCAATAGTGTGGAGCTGATTCATGTACTCTGGGTAATTTTCAAATTATTAAAATCATTTTTACTCACACTCTGATTTCAACTGGAATTTCATTTATTTCCCTGTACCATCCAAGCCAAGGTTATACAACAAAATGGTTGCTTGGGAATACAGCAGTTTTCATTGTGATACATTTTGTTCTAACAGGTCTCTTTTTGGTAACTATCCATCTGCTCCGTGAAAAAGCAATATTCACTATCCCACCTCATTCTGAACTCTACTTCATTTAGTAGAACAGTGTCTAGTAAATTAAAATCCAAAATCTAAGTCTTTTCCTCAAGACTGAGATACTATAAATCACTGGAATGACGAAAAAAAGCTCCCAATGTGACTGCCTTGGAGTTACTGCCTCAGAATAACATATGAAAAGTTAATTTTCTTATTACAATTATTTTTGTCTTAAGGATCATTACCTTCTAAAATTAGGTTGCTTCCGTGATCACAATTTCAGCTGAAAAAATCCAAGTTTGCATATATCATGCAAAAGAGGAGTAACACAAATAATAATCATTTAAAAAAAGAATCTCTACAATGTTCTAATACAATTACATAGCTCTACTTAAACCCTTGATGCTTGAGAATGACACGTTGAATGCAAAGATGCAATTAAATTAGTTACATTTTCAATTGTCTTACAAAATTTACATGACCTTGCTTTTCTAAATATCTTTAAATAAATTCTTCCAGCCAAGTGCAAATTTGCAGTTTCATAGTATTTTCATCTGTTCTTTGTATTTTAAACAAATGTTAAAAGATAGGAGATGACTGAAGATTTACGTATTTGTTCAATGGATTCACCAAGTGAGAATGAACACTTTATTTTCTACTTTAGTAAAGAAATCTCTCCAGTGGATGATAAGACAATTTCAGTATAAGCCTTGGCTTAACAAAAATCTCTGAAATCAGAGAAAACACCAGGCCAGCTACTGTGCTGGAGAGTTGTCAATGAATCTATTCAAAGCTGCCTGTTGTGATACTAATGAGCTCACTGTTTCACGCTGTTTTCCCTCCAGGAGGAGGGACTTGCTTTATCATGTATGAACAAACTCCTGGTGTACACTGCTCTCTCTGGTTCTATACATCTTTTCCAGTCTCTTTTATGAAACATATATGTCCTATACTCCTTTTGAAAGTGTCATCACCTTCCTAGATGAACACTAGTGGTCAAATCAAAGCAATGCAGAGACGTAAGAGTTTAAGAAAGAAAGATTTCAGAAAGAATTGCAAAAAAATATGACTGGCTTCCAGTGTTTGAGGTTTGTTTCCAATATAGTAGGTTTGAATTTTTACTTTTTGGAAATCTGTTGTAGGCCTAAACTTAGTAATAATAGGAAGAGGACATTGCTTGTTTAATAAATAGAAATAACTACCAACAACTAATACTTCTATAGTATTTGCTATATACCAGGCACAGTTCTAAGCACTTTGCTTATATGAAGTTATTATCTCTATGATATACTGGTCTTTTTATAGATGTAGGAAAATACCTTACTACAATCTAAGAAGTATAAAAATCTAGTAACTTGGTTTTGAAATACTCAAGAGAAACAAGATCAGCTAATATATATTTAATTTTAATGTGCGAAGTTTACATATAATTTGGGGACTCTTTTCTGCCATATATATATATATATATATATATATATATATATATATATATATATATCTCCTTCTCCAAAATTAATATAGACATTTTGTTGGTAGCCTGGTTTGCAATTAGTACCTTTTAAGCAGCAATTTAAATAAAAACCAAAAATCTAACATGCAAGAACATGTTTATTTCTATTTCCTTATGTTAATCCCTGACAGGAATAATGTGCTTCTGTTAGGGGAAGCACACTGACTGAAACCGCCCACCCTGGCCAGGCACCATAATAACCATTTGCATGAGTTGTTTTATGATAGGAGGTCCTGGTAAGGAACAGGGAACTAATAAGCCACCACCAACCGGAAGAGTTCAGAAAAGGTCAAAAGGAGATACCACATGTCCGACCACCTCGCAGAATCCTTCTCTCTGGCATCCATCTTGGCTGAACAAGGTGTGCACCACCAGGAGGGACTCTGAGTCAGAATGATTGGCTAAAGACAACCTGGAAACTAATCCCATCACCATAAAACCCAAGACTTCGAGCCAGGTGGCAGAGCTGTCCTCCTGGGTTCCCTTACCCTACTGCTCTCCACCCAGGTGCCCTTTCCCAATAAAATCTCTTGCTTTGTCAGCACATGTGTCTCCTCGGACAATTCATTTCTGAGTATTAGACAAGAGCCCAGTTTCGGGCCCTGGAAGGGGTCCCCCTTCCTGCAACACTTCCTTTTTCTCAGATAACTAGGATCTAAGATATTTTGCCTAATGATTTGTAAGAGGTTTCATTGATGACAAGGCAGATGGGAATGGACAGATGTCTGCTTGGTTAATCATACACCCATCTTTCTTTCAGTACAGTCATGGTGGTGTCATTCTGAAACTTCAGGTGAGTTATTTTACTGTCTTCCTTTCCAAATTTTTGAACAAAGAGGGGTAACTGACAAAGCCATTAGTTCCCTGTGTAATGTTGGGCAAGTCACTTCCTTTTTGAGAAACTCAGGCTTTTTTTTTTAATTTGAGAAATGAAGGAGTATAAACATATTGATTTCTTCCAATTCTCAAACATATATATTTTAACCAACAAGGTTCTCATTAGTATTTTATTTTTTAAAAAGTCCCGGGTGATGCCAAAATTATGAAGCTTATTATTCACTTTTAAAGAAAATATGAGGTTAGTCACAGCCACAAACAGCTGTGTGGAATCAGCAACATTTCAAAATATACAAAATTAAATATTTCCCTAAGATGATTTTTCTCAAAGACAGTTTCATAACCGTCTCCTTAAAAATACTGGCACACTGCACATCTTGATTATTTAAGTCTGTTCTTCCTAGTAGATTAAAAAATTCTGAGCAGCAAACTATATCAAAAGTAAGCAATCGTAGTTCACCACCACTCTAAGCTGCTTTAAATTCACAATTAAACATGCAGTTACAAGAGGGGCAAGTTATACATCAGAGGACATGCAAGTGCTCACATTGCAAGTCAATTGCAACTTACTATTGAACACAGGATTTAAAACAAAAGGCTTTGGCAATAACTGGAGGCAAAAAAATGGTGGGGAGGAAATCAGTATTGCAAAAGAAGATAGCAAGAACTATAATAACATTATAATTCTGAACCTTGTGCATTTTAAAACAGTAATGCTCCCTTCCTCCCTGCCCCACCCCCAGGCAAATGCTATCTATCAGAAGAGCAGACATCATTACTTAGTCAAATTTGCTTCTGGAACTCTCCAGGTGTTCTAAAGGGGCTAATTCTAATAGGAGAAAATATATCAGAATTTCACTTGCTATATTGAGCTGTGGTTACTGATGGGAGTATATGTTATCATTTCAGGTGTCTTGGGGCAAAAACAAACCTTAGAAAAGATAGGAGTGCTAGAAGTTTGTGATAATATTAGGCACTAATTATTATCTGTAATACACATAAGGAATGCCAAATAAGATCTAGTCAAACTCAGTCTTAAATCAATAATAAAATGATGAAATCTTAAGAGTGTTGTTATTTGAGGAAACAGCTATTCTTTAATATCTATCTCAAATACTTTGTCAATGAATATGGATGGAAAATGTCCTATGTCCAGAAAAATTTTGACCCCACTAGCTAGCAGCTAAAAGCATTAAATTTCAATAATGAGTACCACACACACACTCTGCTAAGCGCTGAGTATGGAACACTAGGTGCTTGGGAGTAGAATTAAGAAATCAGCCCCTAACCTTGAAGAGTATTTGATGATACTAGAGAAGAAAACAAGAATTTTAACTGCTTCTTCCAATGGATTAAAAAGATATGTTTCTAACTTTTAATTATCAAAATCATCATCCTAGGGAAAATGGTACAGTTAACTACTACTGCCACAAGATTAGCAAACATGTTTTTAATCAGAAAGTTGAACTCAGGAAGCTTCCAAGACTGTGAGTCAGGGTGTATCATTAACGTTTGGGACCACGCTGTTCACCTATAGAAACAGCACTTAAAGGATGTGATTTCACACCTTGAAAAATGTTCTTTAATTACGCCTCCCCCTAAGAAGACTGTTCACCTTACACAGCAAGCAGAGTATTATATCTTTTATTCTGTCAGTGTTTTTTTCTCAGTTTTTTTGTTAAGGTATTCTAATGGCTAAAAGAATGAGCTAAATATAGTGGGTGAGATGAGAGAAATTTTATTAGTTATAACAATACTACTATGATATATTTAGGAACTTAATAGGACTTATTACTAAGAGACCCCACAAGACAAAGAAGCAATCACTACTTCTAATAAATGGTAGGTTTTCACATACTTACATAAACAAATTCGTCAAAACTTATCTTCCCATCTTTATTCCTGTCACCATCCAGCATGAGTTTTTGAATAATTTCTCTCACTTTATATCCAGGTAATGGCATATTAGCTTCCTTGAAAAGCTCATGAAGTTCATAGTCACAAATGAATCCATTGCTGTTGAGGTCTTTTTGATAAGGGAAAACAAGCAAAAAAGGAAATAAATTAACCTATAGAATATTTTTCTTCATTTTAGACTCAGTTCTTAAAGCTTTAAGTTTATTAGCTCGCCTAAATACAATATTATCCTTTCTTATTGTTTGCTACCTAAAGAGGTCTGAAAGGGAAATGCAAATTTTAACTGAAAGGGCATGGCTTGTATCATGTTTCTTGTATTTTGAACTGTATAAGTAGCTTTGCTTAAAAATAGCATCCCTCATATTAGGAAAGCACAGTTATCTAATAAAATTATCATTAAATCATAAAGCTGACAGACTTCAGAATAGATTATACACCAATAAAACACTGCCATGCTATAAAACAATTCTTACTGTAGCTATTTAGGAGTTTTATGCCCCTTATTCTCCCCTTTGTCAAAGATAACAGTTTGTGATTAATGCTAATTATATTATATAGAACACCTGAAATATGCTATCCTCTTGAGTGCCAATTTTTTCAAGAGTTAATGTAAATAAATGTTAATACAAAACAAATACAGAGTTCATAAAAATAAATGCAGTCATAAGTAATGCAAATGTTTAAATGAAGTCTACAAATAATTTTAAAATTTTTGTGCTTTCATAATTTTAACAGGGTATCTAAGTGCTGATAATGCTTATTCTGAAACAATTAAAAATGGAAAAAAATGATCAATGACTAAAAGTTAATTTATTGGAAAAGAGGGCTAATGTCCTATGGTGTAATTTTTTAGTAAAGACTGTTGGACTTTGACCAGCTATTTCATAAACTTAAATGTTCAGAAATGCTTTTGATTCCTTAGCTCCTATACTGATTTTCATATATAAATTTAATTATAATAGAGGGAAACAATCTGAATAGAGAAATGACTCAAGATGATGCCAACACCATTTAAGAAGATATACTATGAAGTTAATCTCTTTGATGTATTACTTAAAAACTGTACCAAAACAAAAAATAAAACAAAATTGCACCAGATACTGTTCGTAAGATTGGAGATACTGCAACCAATGAAACAAAGTCTTGCTAGACAAAAGCTCACCTTCTCATGACAACTAATAAGCAAGTAACATATAGCATAAATGCTATGAAGAAAAATAAAGAGGGGTAAGGGGTTAGAATGGGGGCTATTTTGCCCTCCAGGGAACATTCAGTGCATAAAGGCCAAGAATGCTACTAAAAATCCTCCAGTGCATATGACCCCCACTCCCACTCCTATCCTGCAACACAGAATTGTGCAGCTCAACATTTCAGTAACGCTGAAGTTGAAGAACCCTGGGTTATAGTGACAGGTGGGGATATGGGTGATGGTGGGAGTGCTATTTAGAGAGAATCATCAAGGATGGCCACTTTGACGAGGTAATATTTGAATGAAGACTTAACCTGAGGTAAGAAAGTGAATCATGTGGCTATTTGTGGGGGGCAGATTTTAGGTAGAGGAAAGAGCAAATGCAGTCTGTGATGTGGAAATGTGTCTGACGTGTTTTGGGGACAGCAAAGATCCAGTATGACTTGAGCAGAGTGAGCAAAGGACAAAATGAGAGATGAGGTCAGGGAACTGATCATGGAAGCTCTTATAGGGCATGATACACACTCTGGATTTTCTTCTAAGTGTGACTGTGAAGCAAAATTGATATTAGCCAACGTAGGCCAAATATTAAAATATTAAATCCCCTGTGTGAAACCATTTCCCTAATAAACTGAAAGCTGATGAAATTGTTATGTTTAGTTTTAATGAAGTATATGATTCTAGAGTCAAATATTCTTAAGCATAGATTACCATATTTTAAATCTATCAATTAAAATATTCATACTTTTAAAGCATCATCACCAAAGTACCCAACACTTCTGAAAATAGTTCACTAATAGTTCCTTCAAGGTAAAGTACTTGATTCCTCTTAGGGCACATCTTCACTGTTTTTGCTTTGAACGTATAAAAGGCCATACATCAAACACTTTATTAGTAAGTGTTTATATGCAGAAATCAATCCAGCAACGACATCTGCATTTGCTAAAAAGAACAAAGTAATCCACATGGCACTGTGGTAGGATTTTAGCAACTTCTGATGAATGAAATTCTTGGGTTTAAATACACCTTTCCCCATGCACATACCAATCTGTTTCTCCCATTTTCTTTAAAAAGCAAAAAGACCACTCAGTTCTAGAGAGTGTGACAAAGCGAAAGATACACAGCATACACAACAAGAGGGAGTAATGTGACACAGCTCTAACTACATTTAATTTGCCTAAGTCATCTCTCCAGATCATAGTTTTCTCATCTGTAAAAGGGGGGCTTCATTTGATCTTAGAGAAGATCCCCTTTTAGCTCTAAAAAACTGGAGATAAAAACCCATCATACATATGAAAAACAAATATAGAGTAATAACATTCTGATCATTATTAAACCTTAGTATCCAACCACCATATTCCTTCATTTTATTATATCTATAGAGAAGGAGACGGCATATTCCTTTTGACTATTGAAACTTTGTCCACACAAGCAATTTCTGATAGAAAGATATTTTAAAACATACTCTATTTTCCTCTGACTTCTGAAATGACATATCAGAACATAATTTAATTGTGTTACTTACTCCACCTTGGACCTAGCATGTTGTTCTTTTTGTATTCTCAGTGATATAATAGAAGTGGAAGGCAGAGATGTTTATTTTTTTATCTATTATGCTGGAGAACCATAATGAATTCAAAACTACATGAAACTGACAAAGGCACTGAGTCTAGTCTGTCCGGCAGTTTCTTTGCTTTAGGTAGAAGAGAGGTGCAGGCAATGGGGGAACTACCACTTGTGTGCACCCTCTCTGAAATAACCTCTCTTGAGCATTAATTAGAAGCTCACTGATGTGATTAAAAGATGCCAGGAAATAGCCACCCTAAAATATAACTAGCATAAAATAACCACATGTGGAAATACCATTTTGAAGTAAGAGAAGTAATAACAGATGCTTTCAGCAATGGACAGAAATGTTTTAAAGGGGGTCTGGAGGAATATGAATTTGTTATTACCTGACAATCTTATGAGATTGTAAAAATCTCTTGATAAAGATTCTCCTAAATCTTTCTCCAATCCCAGTATGTAGCACAGTTTCTTGCACAAAATAAGCAGAGGGAAAAATTATTTTTGTTGAACCAGTGATCCTGAAGTATTTTTAAATTAATTTTTATTGGAGTATACTTGATTTACAATGTTGTTGGTTTCTGCTGTACAGCAAAGTGAATCAGTTATACATATACATATACCTACTCTTTTTTAGATTCTATTCCCATGTAAGTCATTACAGAATATTGAGCGTTCTCTGTGCTATACAGTAGGTTCTTATCAGGATCCTCAAGTATTAAACCAGGAAAATAATGCTCTAATCTAATGAGCATTTTAAAAACATAAATAAGCAAACAACAATGAGCAAAAAATGAAGAAATAGCACTGATAGACTGAATGGCACTCCATCAGGAAACCCTGAGGACAAAAATATCCCTTAAATAACATTCAATCTCATTCCCTTTGTTCTAATTCTGTCCCCACCCAGCAGCCTTCAGATCTGTAATTTGGTTTTCTAAGTGAACACACCCACCAAGGAGTATCCAAGTAGACTACCAGTGATGGCTGGCAGGTCAGGACCTCTCTCTCATTCTAAATGTAGAAACCTGCTTTGACTTTATTAAGAAAAACTGTGTACTTGCATGGCATGAATCAACCTCCAGAGCAAATCAAGTACCTATTCTGTGGCAGGCACAGGGCTAGACACCAAAGATACAGAATTAACCAGACAGAACGTTTGGTTCTTCCTTGAAACTGTGGCTTCAAAATCCTTATAAAGTCTGGAGTTACTTGGAATCTCTCTCCTGTATCTTTCCTGGTATGGCAAAAGAATAGTTGACCATGTGTCATCTTCTTCTACATATTTGTAAAGTTTTACCTTTTACCTACTCTGTTTCTCCATATTTTAAAAGCAGAGCAAGCTTGTACTACCTCCTGAGATCAAAGGCATTTTAGTGTTAGTACTAGTAAATTACTGCAAGGCTTTCTGTCTCTAAATCATACCTTTTGAAGAAAACAATTTTAATTTCAATAAGAAGGCAGAGGGAGCCTTAAAAGGCAGCTTGAGATTAATTTTAGAAAATCTCCCAGCTGCTAAAGTACTTGAAAGACAAAATAGGGTGCAATTACTTTAAAAGAGTTTTAGGCTAATTTTACTCCCAATCTCCAGCCAAAACACACACAAAACAGTTTTAACAACTGGAAATCACAACCTCCTGGCATAATGGTAGTCCTTTATTTTCTTATTAAAGCTGTCAATATTCTGGAGGCCCTTTCTGGCTCATTTGCCCCTTCTTCATTAACTACTCATTGGCATGGGGTGGAACAAGTTTTGCATTTCGAACACTCTTCTGTTCCAGCATTGTATTTTTGACCACCTGATAACATAGACATTATCATACAGCCTATATTATCTAGAGCATTTTCAATGTTTCTGTAAGCATGGGTCTCAACATTTTGGTTCAGAAAATATGGTCAGTGTGGGTAGACACTGAAGGGCTAGAGAGAGGAGGGGAGAAGAAACTCCACCTACCTATTGAACAAAGTTCCCACATAGAGTCCAGAGCTAAATTTCAAGAAATGAATCAAGTGTTCTATTTTTAAAGAAAAATTGCTATACTTAAAAAAAAAAAAACAACACACACACACACAAAGATGCTCCCAAGGGTGTACCAGAGAGGCCTCTGTCTTTTATACTGGCTGCTAAATTCATCAGAAAGGAATCAAATGTTTTTATCAACAGATTCTGTCTGTCTGTCTGTCTATGATGACACGTGTAGATTCACATCTGCACTTAAAAAAAAACAAACAAAAAAAACACACAAAACCTTACTATGCTCTTAAGAAGTATTATTTTAGATGTCAGTTAACTCTCCCCAAACCCTCCCCCCAAGTAACCTTAAAGTAAATAAACTTATTATACAGCCATGTTCCTGCAGAAGTTTGAATCACACCAAGAATGCATATCCTTAAAAGGAAATGTTTTCCCTCCCCTTGCATCCTGTTATTTAAGCTATTTTAAGTACTTGTCTGGAGAAAGCTGAGCCAGAATTCAAGTGGTTTTGATTTCAGCTGCTGTTTTGCACTGCCCATGTCCAGGTGGAATGTGGTGCAATCTATCACTTCAAATGCATCTTTTGGGGTGCTACTTTGTCTTATAAATCTGACAGTGAGAAAAAACGGGATTTCCCTTGACTCTTAGGTTGTGTGTGTGTGTGTGTGTCTGTGTGTTGCTTTATCCAGCCTTGATTCTGTCTAAATGTAGTGTCTTTCTTTATAAACAGGTCACATGTCTGTGTCCTCATCTGCAATACATATGCAACTTCTTTACTAACCCACTGTGGACAGTGCTCATTAGGACTTAAAGAAGAAAACCAATCAAGTGCAGATGCACATCCTTTACAAAATGCTGTGTTTAAAAGTTTCATTTAGTTTAACCAATAAACTCCACAATTTTTTTGCACTAAAAAATGACAAAAGGAATCGATGTATTTAGCAATAATGGATTTACACACACACACACACGATCCTGACCGCCTGTGAAAGCACACAAAATATTAATTTAAGACTCAGCCAAGAAATTTGTGCAGAAGAATTTAGATTATATTCCATCCTCAAATCTAAGCAATAAAGTTGAGCTTTCATTTGCCATTAAAACTTTAGAAAAGGGAGATGCTAAACATCTCCAGATGCTTAGATAAACACGGGTTTTGTCTTTCACAACTTACACCTTTTGACGTAGCTCATTCCAGCAAATACATAAAAGAGGCAGTTTAATGAGTCCCAGCTAACAGTAGAATAGAGGTTGCTACCAAAGAGTTCATCCTAATAGTGGATCCCCAAAGGTGGAGGTCAAGTACAGCTGAAGGCTGGACAAGATTAGAGGGCTAGAGACCAGGCAATCAAGAATGTTGTCTATCAACTGTCTCCCAACTCAAAATTTCCAACTCAAAATTGGCCATGATTTCCCACCTGCTGCCACTGGGAACACTTTTAACATGTTTAAGTGGGAACACTTAACATACACACACACACACACACACACACACAAGAACACACACACACACATATGTATGCTCCTGTTCTTACCCAACACACCTATAATCTGTACACCTATCTTCTACACAGTCAAAACATGGCTGTCAGACTATCCTGAGAACTTAATTTCCAATCAGTTCAGTTTACTTCAGTCACTCAGTCATGTCTGACTCTTTGCGACCCCATGAATTGCAGCACACCAAGGCCCCCTGTCCATCACCAACTCCTGGAGTTGACTCAGACTCATGTCCATCGAATCAGTGATTCCATCCAACCATCTCATCCTCTGTCGTCCCCTTCTCCTCCTGCCCCCAATCCCTCCCAGCATGAGTCTTTTCCCATGAGTCAACTCTTCGCATGAGGTGGCCAAAGTACTGGAGTTTCAGCTTCAGCATCATTCCTTCCAAAGAAATCCCAGGGCTGATCTCCTTCAGAATGGACTGGTTGGATCCTCCTTGCAGTCCAAGGGACTCTCAAGAGTCTTCTCCAACACCACAGCTCAAAAGCATCAATTCTTTGGCACTCAGCTTCCTTCACAGTCCAACTCTCACATCCATACATGACCACTGGAAAAACCATAGCCTTGACTAGATGGACCATTGTTGGCAAAATAATGTCTCTGCTTTTAAATATGCTATCGAGGTTGGTCATAGCTTTTCATCCAAGGAGTAAGCGTCTTTTAATTTCATGGCTGCAGTCACCATCTGCAGTGATTTTGGATAATTAACCAGACAGCACAGTGAAAGAGCACTGGTC
The DNA here is from genome assembly GCF_032405125.1 of Capricornis sumatraensis. Classification (NCBI taxonomy): domain Eukaryota; kingdom Metazoa; phylum Chordata; class Mammalia; order Artiodactyla; family Bovidae; genus Capricornis; species Capricornis sumatraensis. The sequence continues at coordinate 22,833,590 of NC_091092.1, read as the reverse complement.
TGTTTATTTATTTATTTATGTATTTATTTGGTTGGGCTGTAGTTTTTAATTTTTCAATATAAATTTTTTATTTTAATTGGAGGCTAATTACTTTACAATATTGTAGTGGTTTTGCCATACACTGACATGGATCCGTCACAGGTGTACGTGTGTTCCCCATCCTGAACACCCCTCCCACCTCCCTCCTCATCCCATTCCTCTAGATCATCCCAGTGCACCAGCCCCAAGCACCTTGTCTCATTCATCGAACCTGGACTGGTGATCCATTTCACATATGATAATATACATGTTTCAATGCCATTTTCCCAAATCATCCCACCGTAGCCCTCTCCACCAGAATCCAAAAGACTGTTCTATACATCTGTGTCTCTTAGCTGTTACACATATAGGGTTATCATCACCATCTTTCTAGATTCCATATAAACGAATTAGTATACTGTATTGGTGTTTTTCTTTCTGGCTTACTTCACTCTATAATAGGCTCCAGTTTCATCCACCTCATTAGAACTGACTCAAATGTATTCTTTCTAATGGCTGAGTAATACTCCATTGTGTATATGTACCACTGCTTTCTTATCCATTCCTCTGCTGATGGACATCTAGGTTGCTTCCATGTCCTGTCTATTATAAACACTGCTGTGATGTACATTGGGGTGCACGTGTCTCTTTCAATTCTGGTTTCCTTGGTGTCTATGCCCAGCAGTGGGATTGCTGGGTCATAAGGCAGTTCTATTTCCAGTTTTTTAAGGAATCTCCACACTGTTCTCCATAGTGGCTGTACTAGTTTGCATTCCCACCAACAGTATAAGAGGGTTCCCCTTGCTCCAAACCCTCTCCAGCATTTATTGCTTGTAAACTTTTAGATAGCAGCCATTCTGACTGGTGTGAAATGGTACCTCATTGTGGTTTTGATTTGCATTTCTCTGATAAAGAGTGATTTTGAACATCTTTTCATGTATTTATTAGCCATCTGTATGTGTTCTTTGGAGAAAAGTCTGTTTAGGTCTTTGGCCCATTTTTTGATTGGGTTGTTTATTTTTCTGGAATTGAGCTGCAAGAGTTGCTTGAATATCTTTGACATTAATTCTTTGTCAGTTGCTTCAGACATGACTGAGTGACTGAACTGAACACCTATCCTACTCAAACTCTTCCAGAAAATTGCAGAGGAAGGTAAACTTCCAAACTCATTTTATGAGGCCACCATCACCCTAATACCAAAAGCAGGCAAAGATGCCAAAACAAAACAAAACAAAACTATAAGCCAGTATCACCGATGAACATAGATGCAAAAATCCTTAACAAAATTTTAGCAATCAGAATCCAACAACATATTAAAAAGATCATACATCATGACCAAGTGGGCTTTATCCCAGGGATGCAAGGATTCCTTAATATCCCCAAACCAATCAATGTAATACACCACATTAACAAATTTAAACATAAAAACCATATGATTATCTCAATAGATGCAGAGAAAGCCTTTGACAAAATTCAATATCCATTGATGATAAAAACCTTCTAGAGAGCAGGAATAGAAGGAACATACCTCAATGTAATAAAAGCTATATATGACAAACCCACAGCAAACATTATCCTCAATGGGGAGAAACTGAAAGCATTTCCCCTAAAGTCAGGAACAAGACAAGGGTGCCCACTCTCACCACTACTATTCAACACAGTTTTGGAAGTTTGGGCCACAGTGATCAGAGCAGAAAAAGAAATAATAGGAATCCAGATTGGAAAAGAAGAAGTAAAACTCTCACTGTTTGCAGATGACATGATCCTCTACATAGAAAACCCTAAAGACTCCACCAGAAAATTACTAGAGCTAATCAATGAATATAGTAAATTTGCAGGATATAAAATTAACACACAGAAATCCCTTGCATTCCTATATACTAACAATGAGGAAACAGAAAGAGAAATTAAGGAAACAATTCCATTCACCATTGCAACAAAAAGAATAAAATACTTAGGAATATATCTACCTAAAGAAACTAAAGACCTATATATAGAAAACTATAAAACACTGGTGAAAGAAATCAAAGAGGACACAAATAGATGGAGAAATATACCATGTTAATGGATTGAAAGAATCAATGTAGTGAAAATGAATATACTACTCAAAGCAATCTATAGATTCAATGCAATCCCTATCAAGCTTCCAACGGTATTTTCCACAGAACTAGAACAAATAATTTCAGAATTTGTATGGGAAATACAAAAAACCTTGAATAGCCAAAGAAATCTTGAGAAAGAGGAATGGAACTGGAGGAATCAACCTGCCTGACTTCAGGCTCTACTACAAAGCTACAGTCATCAAGGCAGTATGGTACTAGCATAAAGACAGAAATATAGATCAATGGAACAAAATAGAAAGCCCAGAGATAAATCCATGCATCTATGGACACCTTATCCTCAACAAAAGAGACAAGAATATACAATGGAGAAAAGACAATCTCTTTAACAAGGGGTGCTGGGAAAACTGGTCAATCACTTGTAAAAGAATAAAACTAGAACACTTTCTAACACCATACAAAAAATAAACTCAAAATAGTTTAAAGATCTAAATGTAAGACCAGAAACTATAAAACTCCTAGAGGAAAACATAGGCAAAACCCTCTCTGACATAAATCACAGCAGTATCCTCTATGACCCACCTCCAGAGTAATGGAAATCAAAAATAAACAAATGGGGCCTAATTAAACTTAAAAGCTTTTGCACAACAAAGGACACTCTAAGCAAGGGGAAAAGACAGCCTTGAGTGTCTTTTATTAAAACCAATACAGTATTGTAAAGTAAAATAAAGTTAAAAAAAAAAAAAAAAAGACAGCCTAAGTGTCTTAATTTCATAGCTCTTCTCTAAATTTTTGGTAGAATTCAACTGTGAAGCCATCTGGTACTGGACTTTTGTTTGCTGTAAGATTTCTGATTACAGTTTCAATTTCCATGCTTATGATGGGGTCTGTCCAGATGTCCATCAGCAGATGAATGGATAAGAAAGCTGTGGTACATATACACAATGGAGTATTACTCAGCCATCAAAAAGAATACATTTGAATCAGTTCTAATGAGGTGGATGAAACTGGAGCCTATTACACAGAATGAAGTAAGACAGAAAGAAAAACACCAATACAATATACTAACACATATATATGGAATTTAGAAAGATGGTAACGATAATCCTGTATGCGAGACAGCAAAAGAGACGCAGATGTACAGAACACACTTTTTGACTCTGTGGGAGAGAGAGAGGGTGGGATGATTTGGGAGAATGGCATTGAAACATGTATAATATCATATAAGAAACAAATCACCAGTCTAGGTTTGATGTAGGATACAGGATGCTTGGGGTTGGTGCACTGGGATAACCCAGAGGGTTGGTATGGGGAGGGAAGTGGGAGGGGGCTTCAGGAGTGGGAATTTATGTACACCCGTGGCGGATTCATGTTTATGTATGGGAAAACCAATACAGTATTGTAAAGTAAAAAAATAAAAATAAAAAAAAAATAAAGATCAAACAAATAACATGCAAAAAAAAAAAAAGATTTTCTGTTTCTTCCTGGCTTAGTTTTGGAAAGTTGTAGTTTTCTAAGAATTTGTCCATTTCTTCCAATTTGTCCATTTTATTCGCATATAGTTGCTGATAGTAGTCTCTTATGATCCTTTGTATTTCTGTGTTGTCTGTTGTGATTTCTCCATTTTCCTTTCTAATTTTGTTGATATGATTCTTCTCCCTTTGTTTCTTGATGAGTCTGGCTAATGGCTTTTCAATTTTTTTTTTTTAATTTTCTCAAAGAACCAGCTTTTAGGTTTCTTGATTTTTGCTTGGTCTCTTTTGTTTCTTTTGCATTTATTTCTACCCTAATTTTTAAGATTTCTTTCCTTCTACTAACCCTGGGGTTCTTCATTTCTTCCTTCTAGTTGCTTTACGTGTAGAGTTAGGTTATTTAGTTGACTTTTTTCTTGTTTCTTGAGGTAAGCCTGTATTGCTATGAACCTTCCCCTTAGCACTGCTTTTACAGTGTCCATAGGTTTGGGGTTGTTGTGTTTTCATTTTCATTCATTTCTATGCAGATTTTGATTTCTTTTTTGATTCATTCTGTGATTTTTTGGTTATTAAGCAGCATGTTATTCAGCCTCCATACTGTGGAATTTTTATTATTTTTTCTCATGTAATTGACATCTAATCTTACTGTATTGTGGTCAGAAAAGATAGTTGGAGTGATTTCAATTTTTTGGAATTTGCCAAGGCTAGATTTATGGCCCAGAATGTGATCTATCCTGGAGAAGGTTCCATGTGCACTTGAGTAAAAGGTGAAATTCCTTGTTTTAGGGTGAAATGTCCTATAGTTATCAATTAGGTCTAACTGGTCTGCTGTATCATTTAAAGTTTGTGTTTCCTAGTTAATTTTCTGTTTAGTTGATCTATCCATAGGTGTGAGTGCAGTATTAAGGTCTCCCACTATTACTGTGTTATTGTTAAATTCCCCTTTCATACTTGTTATCATTTGCCTTACATATTACGGTGCTCCTATGTTGAGTGCATATATATATTTATAATTGTTATATCTTCTTCTTGGATTGATTCTTTGATTATTATGTAGTGTCCTTCTTTGTCTCTTTTCACAGCCTTTGTTTTAAAGTCTATTTTATCTAATATGAGTATTGCTATTCCTGCTTTCTTTTGGTCTCTATTTGTGTTGAATATCTTTTTTCCAGCCCTTCACTTTTAGTCTATATGTGTCCCTTATTTTGAGGTGGGTCTCTTGTAGACAACATATATAAGGGTCTTGGTTTTGTATCCATTCAGCCAGTCTTTGTCTTTCGGTTGGGGCATTCAACCCATTTACATTTAAGGCAATTATTGATAACTATGATCCCGTTTCCATTTAGTTTGTTGTTTTGGGTTCAAGTTTATACTCCCTTTCTGTGTTTCCTGTCGAGAGAAGATCCTTTAGAATTTGTTGAAGAGCTGGTTTGGTGGTGCTGAAATCTCTCAGCTTTTGCTTGTCTGTAAAGCTTTTGATTTCTTCTTCATATTTGAATGTGATCCTTGCTGGGTACAGTAATCTGAGTTGTAGGCTTTTCTCTTTCATCACTTTAAGTATGTCCTGCCATTCTCTTCTGGCCAGTTTTTATGTTTGAAGCCGTAATTAAACAAATATGCACTGGTGTCATTTTATTGAATACTAAAAGTAAATGAAACCACTGTAGTTTTTGTCACATCATCTGGATGTGATTTTTATATACTAGAGAATATCAAGTAATTTGAAATCACTTAACTTCCTTAGATGAGAAAATCTGGTACAGCTACAATCACCATAAACAAAAATTTTGGCTTAGTTTGGTGGGCAGCCTCAAAGGAATATACCCACAGTATTCCTAGTCACTTATGAAGCCCCATTATTCTTTAACTTCAAAAGTGTAGAATTCCTATTTTGTTTTGTTTTGTAAAGCAGAGTGGCTACTGCTTAGGAAAGAAAAAAGTCAGATGTAAGTGTTTGCAGGACTAAAGCCAATCTGAGAATTTCTACATTACATGAATTTACCTTTATGACAAGTAATCTTTCAAATGAACTCTAGCTTCCCTAACAAAATTAAAGTTTCATAATGTAAAAGACATTTTATACTTGGTAAAATATTTACTTCCTAAGTGTTCTGAAAATCTTGATATATTCTTCTTTAGAATGAATTTATGTAGCCTTACAGCATTTAAATTAAAACAGAAACATCATGATGTAAGACAAAAATGAGAGCCAAGGCTTCTGTTATCCCATTGAGAAATACTGGAAACAAATATTGAGAAAATGAAAATAATTAGATGAAAATATACTGCTTGGAACTTAACATTAAGCAGGTGCAGAAAGTGAGTGAAAGGAGAACTTTAAGTCTTAGTACTCGATTTTTATTGCTAATAAAGGGAACTTTAAAGAACTATTAATTGATTGAACAAAACCCATGATTAGTGGTAATTACAGAGATTTTCTCCATACACTATGATTTTGCTGAATTTCTAAAGAGATAATCAAGGCTATTATTGTTAATAGATGGGAAAAATCATATAATGATTTCCATATTTTGTCACAATTGAACAGAGATAAAGTAGTCTTCCCTTCCTTCCCCATAAAAAAGAATTGTCCTTGTCAGGAAAATAAGTTATGGAGCTTGTTTTTAAAAACAAGTTTTCTGAAGGAAGAAAAAAAAGGGATTTCCATAATACCTTTGATAATTGCCTAAGGGCTCTGTAAATAAGAATAACTAAAAACTACAAAGATTTTAAAAGAAAATCTAGATTCAGTTGGGTCTTTAAACACTTTTCTGAAAGACTATACACAGCTTCTAATATGCTGAAAAATACAAATTTTATGTTTTACACTGTAATGGCCAAATCCTTCAGCAATAAATTCTACCATGATGAAAATCTTCATAACAAAGACCCTTTGTGATAAAGTCCTAGGACATGAAAAGACTATGTATAATTCCTTAGAATGCAATTATTTATGTATTGAAAACTAAACGTGTACAACAGTGAGCTAGATACTGAGGGAAAATACAAAGAATACTATGTGGATCAGGTAGAAATTTTGGATTCCAGAATTCCTGTTTATAGCATACAGAGTGATGAGTCTACATATCACAGGAATATATGCCTGGTAGGGCTTCAGTAACACACATGGTCCAGTCTTTCAGCTTTGAGAAGGTCTTTGCCTACCCTAAACCCTCCAAAATATATGATTTAAAGTAAGACAGTAGTTCCACAATGACCCTTTCTTGCAGTCCAAGTTCTAATTGATTTCTCATTAGCCCAATTTAGCCTCATTTCTTCCTTGGAGATAATTGGTCAACCCTTTTTTATATCATTAAGCTTTAAAAGAGCAATTAAGCTCTTTTACTGACAAAACTATTCCAGTGCCATCAGGTAAATAATATATGAATTAACTTTAATTTTTTAAAATATTTCACACAAATATTTCTAAGATACTGCAAGTAAGAACAAAACCTGTATTCAACAGTAAACATAGATTTGAGGAGGTGAGGCCTTGAAGATTAAGTAATAGCAATAATAAGGTATCCACACCAAAATTCTAACAATAAAAAAGCAAATTAGGCAGAAACCAATACAACATTGTAAAGCAATTATCCTCCAATTAAAAATAAATTCAAAAAATAAAATGGATAACCAAAAAAAAAATTTAGGCTGTCCCCAACACTAAGATGAATAAAAATAAAACAGAAAGTTCAAAGGAAACAATGATAAAAAAAAAAAACAATTTCTACAGAATAATGTGATTTAAACAGTCTTGCAGCCAAGAATCCACCTGCTGTTTTCCATAATCAATCTAATATTAAACTGGGTAGTACATTGTGTAGTCCAGTAAGTGGTATCTATGGCAAGTTAACTGGCTTTTTTTTCATACAGACACATAGTCATGTTAACAATTCAGGACTATTTTTTCCTAGTTATAATTCTGATGGGATTATGAATAGTCACTCTGGCTGTTGGAGTGGGGGGCTGTCATCACCTTTCCCAAGGCATGTTGTTATTACCAAATGCCTTCATAAACATACTCACAAATATATTGGAATATAGCAAGGAGATCAAACCAGTCAGTCCTAAAGGAAATCAACCCTGAATAGTCATTGGAAGGACTGATGCTGAAGTTGAAGCTCCAATACTTTGGCCACCTGATGCAAAGAGCTGACTCATTGGAAAAGGCCATGATGCTGGGAAAGATTGAAGGCAAGAGGAGAAGGGGGTGACAGAGGACGAGATGGTTGGATGGCACCACCGATTCAATGGACATGAGTTTGAGCACATTCCAGGAGATAGTGAAGGACAAGGAAGCCTGGCATGATGCAGTCCATGGGGTCAACAAAGAGTTGGACATGAATGAACAACAAGAGATGTGTATTTCCTCACTTTTCACTAATGGGGTTTCCAACACAGGTCAAAGAGTAGATTCTGGTTTAAATAACAAATTATTATGATTTAACTTCATATCAAGAAGATATCAAACAGTAATACTCTCCCTCTGAAAGCTCCTGTTGAGTACATACATCAATAGTCAGGTCTTACCCTGTTTTCTCATTATCTTTACTGACTTGACCTGAGCACTGAAATAATGGAATGTAAATACTATAAATCACTTCCATAGCTGCTAAATTTGAAGACATGTTATATGATGTTAAAGGATAAGCCAAATGGTATGCTAATCCTTTCCATCTTATACATATGCTAATTCAAGAAGGTAGAACAGTGTGCATTATCCAAAAGCACAATACATCCATGAAAAAGGCAGCAAAGCCATGTTAATTACAAGTAAACTATCATCCCAGCTTCCCAGGTGGGTCAGGAAGATCACTTGGAGTAGGAAATGACAATCCACACCAGTATTATTGCCTGGAAAATTACATCGGCAGAGGAGTCTGGTGGGCCATAGTCCATGGGGTTGCAAAGAGTCACACATGACTGCATGACTGAGCATGCACACGCACACATGCGTGCACGCATACACACACACACAACATCATCTGATGGTTCTTAACATTTTGGGGGTCAGTTGGCTCTTTGAGAATATAGTGAAAGCTTCAAATCCTCTCCTCAGAAAAATATGGTAAAGCAAAATTTGTCTACAAATTCCAGGAGCCACAGCAGCCCCCAGTTAGACTGGGACCTTGGACTAAAAACCTTTCACCATGTTAGATACTAGCTATAATTAGCAATGACACAGTTTAAAGTGTGGCTTCTAGAACTTTATTCCATAGATTTTAACTAGTTTCCTGATTAACCATTCACATAATTTTTCAGAGAAATAACTTTCATTAGTGCCAAATAAACACTGCTTTACCATAGTTACCCTACAAAAAAACAACTCACCAACTTTTGCAAAGGCCTCTTTGAGTTCATCAAGCTCATCTTTGGAAATCTGAGTGGTAGCCATCTCATCCATTTAAAGATCTAAAGAGAAACCAAAAAGGGTTAAGACTTGAAAACAGTCACAGATAAGGAGAACAAACAGGTAGATGCAGGACGGGAGGGGAGAAGGGGAGGTAAGAAGTGAGGAAGGTGAAGAGGTGCAAACTTCCAATTATAAATTGAGAAATAACTGAGTCACAGGTATGAAATGTACAGTATGGGAAATATAGCAAATAACTAATATCTTTGTGTGGTGACATAATTAAAACTAGACTTATCCTGGTGATCAGTTTGGAATGTACAGAAATATCAAATCACTATGTTAAGTAACAAGAACTAACAGTGTTGTGGGTCAATTATACTTCAAAAACAAACTGACAGAAAAAGAGATGAGATTGATGGTTACAAGACACAGGGGGTTACCAGAGGATAGGGAATTGGGTGAAGGCAGTTAAAAGGTATAAACTCCCAGTTATAAGTAAGTAATAGGGATGTAATGTACAACATGATAACTATAATGTGAAAGTTGTTAAGAGAGCAAATCCTAAGAGTTCTCATCAAAAGGAAAAACATGTTTTTCTTTTATTTTGTATCTATATGAGATAATGCATGTTTAATAAACTTATTGTGATAATCCTTTCATGATGTATATAAATCATTTTGCTGTTCACCTTAAACTTCTACAATGCTGTATGTCAATTGTATCTATAAAACTGGAAGAAAAAAATTTTAAGACAAAAAATTTGTGATGAATATATTATAAGCAATTCTGTAAACTCTCATTTTAGGGATAATTTAGACAGAAATGCAAACTACTAGAACTATCTGAATAGGTTCCCATATTTCTAGCTACAGTCATAATGAAGAAAACAAATGAGAAATTATCATTGGTCAAAAGCTTCTCAGACAAAAATACTTCTCAATTTTCCTTTCAAGGACAAAGTCTTATGCTGCATTCAAAGAATGCAAAGAGGGGCAAGGTAGCAAGCAATGATAGATTCTTGGTTATATGAGCCAAAATGAAGTCAAAATTATGTGACTAAAGATTCAAGTAAAATATAACTTTTTTAGGACTTCCCTGGTGGTCCAGTGGTTAGGTCTCTGTGCTTCCACTGCAAAGGGCACAGGTTCAATCCCTGGAGGGGGAACTAAGATCCTGTATGCCACATGCCATGGCCAACAAATAAATAAATGTTTAAAAAATAACTTTTTCAATTAACATCTATCTATCTTACTGGCTAGTTCCATTTTTTTCCATCTTTACTGAGATATGTGACATAATATTATGTAAGTTTAAGCTGTACACCATAACAACTTGATATATACATATATTGTGAAATATATAGTAACTTAACCACAATAAGGTGAGTTAACACATCTATCACCTCACATAGTAAACTATTTTTTCCCCTTAAGTCATTTAAGAGTCATTCACTGTGGAAAACCTTATGTTCAAATAGGAGCATACTAACAGCTACCAATCATCCCCATTAAAGAATGAATCAACTAAAACAAATTATTTTTGGGTTTGATACAGAAACACACATAAGAGCATGCTTATCAACACATCTTTGTGTACACAAGTTATTAATATTATTTGAGTTTATACTCTTCCTGCTTTGGCCCTATTTTACCTATTTAACCAACAAACAGGGCTTGGCAAACTATGCTCTGTGGGCCCAATCTGGACCACTGCTTATTTCTGTATGGCCCCAACCATCTGTATGGTTTTTTCAGATAAACATCCGCTGTCAAATGTTTGAACTTCAATAAAATGAAATGTTATCCCAGAAAAAAAAAAAAGAATTCCATTTTTTCTCATCAGTACAGTTGTAATACCAAAAAAAGTACTCAAATAGTTATTTTTTTTGAATTTTGTCAGTAAAAAATTGTGGAAACAATATTTAAATCCTTCACATTAATAATATAATATTCATATTTGCCTCTTGGCATACAATATTTATGAGTGGACCTTTACAGAAAATCTTGATTGATTCCTGCAGTAGAGAAAGGAGGTCTGTACTACAATGGAAAATCCCCACATACAAACCTATTAACAACTTTTAGACAGAAAGAAATGCACATGATTATTTCTTGTCTTTTTTTTTTTCTCATTTAATCTTTTTAACTCCTGGAGAAGGAAATGGCAACCTACTCCAGTATTCTTGCCCAGAGAATTCCATGGACAGAGGAGCCTGGCAAGCTACAGTCTATGAGGTCGCAAAGAGTTGGACATGACTGAGTGACTTTCACATACACAATCTTTTTAAAGAAATTTACTTTTTAGCAGAACTGAGCAAAAAGCAGAGAATTTAGTTTCCATATACCCTCTGCCCTAACACTCTCACAGCCTCCCTCATTATGAACATCCTTCATCAGTGACACATCTGTTACAACTGATGAACCTTCTTTGACACATCATTGTCACCCTAAGTCAACAGTTTACATTAGGCTCACTCTTTGTGTTGTACATACTATGCATTTTGTATATACAAAATGGATACCATTATAGTACCATACAGGATAGTTTCACTACCCTAAATGTGTTGCTTGTTAAAGTTCAAAAACTATATGAAAAGCAAATTTGAGATCTTATATTTATCTCTTTTAAACATTTTTATTAACAGTTAAAAAATTACTTGCCAACTCTTCTGTCTGCCATGATGCCTAATATTTAATGCAGAAGAGCTCAAAAGAGAGTGAACCACATCTGTCTTTTGCACACCCATCATTGTCACTTCTAGAACTAACCACAGTCCCAGTCATGTAGTAAGGGACTCAACAAAATAGTACTTTCATAAATTCATCCATTCAACAACTTTGTACCAAGCCCTACATCAGATAAATTCATATTCCTACTAATTCTCTGAACCCTCATAACAGCCTTTTGAGGTAAATATTCTTACTCCTTTTAGAATTCAAACTCAGGTTTCTCAAATCCCTGCAAAGATTTAAAATGATCATATGATACTATTCGCTATGTTTCCACCCTAATAAAACACACATTTATAATGACTCATATTTTTAAAAATTAAGTAAAAGCAGACTTTTCAAAAACTTGTCTGTTCATAAAACTTTTCTTACCTCTAGTGTTAAAATGTCACTAAAGATGGACAACTTCTCAGTAGATAAGCTGTGTAAAAAACACCTTTCAGAGCAGTCTCAGGATCTATAGGGTAAAGAAAGATCTTCAGTTGTATACGAAGGCAGTCATTCTCAAGATTTGGAGAGTAAAAAATGATTTCGCCTAAGTTAGCCTGCAACCTGCTGATGGTACTTTTAAAAATATTCTATACTTTACTAATATGATGTTCAACATTTCTGATTACCAAAATACTCTACAGGTTTCACTCTAATTTTCTTTACACATATTTTAAGTAATCATGTTTTCAATGTGAAATAATTGCCCCTCTTTAGTAGTGACATCACACAGAACAATGGCACAGAAAGTTTGAAAGTGAGACTGTCTCAGAAAATTGAAAACACGTGGCCTCTCCTTCATTTCTAAATTTTCTATCTAGTTTGGGCAATTTGTGAGTCAACAATAATCTAAAATATATGTTTTTTTAAGAACATATTATTCTTTGTTGTGCAGAAGCTTTTAATTTTAATTAGGTCCCATTTGCATATTTTTGCTTTCATTTCCAATATTCTGGGAGTTGGGTCATAGAGGATACTGCTGTGATTTATGCTGGAGAGTGTTTTGCCTATGTTCTCCTCTAAGAGTTTTATAGTTTCTGTTCTTACATTTAGATCTTTAATCCATTTTGAGTTTATTTTTGTGTATGGTGTTAGAAAGTGTTCTAGTTTCACTTTTATAAGTGGTTGACCAGTTTTCCCAGCACCACTTGTTAAAGAGATTGTCTTTAATCCATTGTATATTCTTGCCTCCTTTGTCAAAGATAAGGGGTCCATAGGTGTGTGGATTTATCTCTGGGCTTTCTATTTTGTTCCATTGATCTATATTTCTGTCTTTGTGCCAGTACCATACTGTCTTGATGACTGTGGCTTTGTAGTATAACCTGAAGTCAGGCAGGTTGATTCCTCCAGTTCCATTCTTCTTTCTCAAGACTGCTTTGGCTATTTGAGGTTTTTTGTATTGATAGGGATTGCACTGAATCTATAGATTGCTTTGGGTAGTACACTCATTTTCACTATATTGATTCTTCCAATCCATGAATATGGTATATTTCTCCATCTATTAGTGTCCTCTTTGATTTCTTTCACCAGTGTTTTACAGTTTTCTATATATAGGTCTTTAGTTTCTTTAGGTAGATATATTCCTAAGTATTTTATTCTTTTCGTTGCAATGGTGAATGGAATTGTTTCTTAATTTCTCTTTCTATTTTCTCATTATTAGTGTATAAGAATGCAAGGGATTTCTGCCTGTTGATTTTATATCTTACAACTTTACTGTATTCATTGATTAGCTTTAGTAATTTTCTGGTGGAGATTTTAGGGTTTTCTATGTAGAGGAAAGAGTCAGACACGACTGAGTGACTGAACTGAATGGAACTGATGTAGAGGAAACTATAATAAGCAAGGTGAAAAGACAGCCTTCAGAATGGGAGAAAATAATAGCAAATGAAGCAACTGACAAACAACTAATCTCAAAAATATACAAGCAACTCCTGCAGCTCAATTCCAGAAAAACAAATGATCCAATCAAAAAATGGGCCAAAGAACTAAACAGGCATTTTCTCCAAAGAAGACACACAGATGGCTAACAAACACATGAAAAGTGTTCAACATCACTCATTATCAGAGAAATGCAAATCAAAGCCACAAAACCACATTTCAAGCCAGTCAGAATGGCTGCAATCCAAAAGTCTACAAGCAATAAATGCTGGAGAGGGTGTGGAGAAAAGGGAACCCTCTTACACTGTTGGTGGGAATGCAAACTAGTACAGCCACTATGGAACAGTGTGGGGATTCCTTAAAAAACTGGAAATAGAACTGCCTTATGACCCAGCAGTCCCACTGCTGGGCATACACACCAAGGAAACCAGAATTGAAAGAGACACGTGTACCCCAATGTTCATTGCAGCACTGTTTCTAATAGCCAGGACATGGAAGCAACCTAGATGTCCATCAGCAGATGAATGGATAAGAAAGCTGTGATACATGTACACAATGGAGTATTACTCAGCCGTTAAAAAGAATTCATTTGAATCAGTTCTGATGAGATGGATGAAACTGGAGCCGATTATACAGAGTGAAGTAAGCCAGAAAGAAAAACACCAAATACAGTATCCTAATGCATATATATGGAATTTAGAAAGATGGTAACAATAACCCTGCATGCGAGACAGTGAAAGAGACACAGATGTGTAGAACAGTCTTTTGGACTCTGTGGGAGAGGGAGAGAGTGGGATGATTTGGGGGAATGTCATGGAAACATGCATAATATCATATAAGGAACGAATTGCCAGTCCAGGTTCGATACAGGATGCTTGGGGCTGGTGCACTGGGATGACCCAGAGGGATGGCACGGGGAAGGAGGTGAGAAGGGGGTTCAGGATGGGGAACACGTGTACACCCGTGGTGGATTCATGTTGATGTGTGGCAGAACCAGTACAATATTGTAAAGTAATTAGCCTCCAATTAAAAAAAAATTAAATTAAAAAAAAGAGAAGCAAAAGGCAAAGGAGAAATGGAGAGATATACCCATCTAAATGCAGAGTTCCAAAGAATTAAAAAAAAGAATATATTATTCTTATACTGTTATATCACTTCTATAAAAGAGAAAATTAGGCAAAAGTGGTTCTGGACATATATACCTCCCACCCACCCCATATCCACTCCCAACCCCAACCTGCAGCACCTTTCATTCTGGCTAACCAGTGGGTTCTGAATCAGTCCTTCTCTCCCAGTTCTCCCCTTTGCAGGCAGCAGGGCTAACAGGGTAGAAATCTCTTCCCTCTTCTTTATACCCCTCCCTTAACACAAATGCACTTCTATCCTCACACAATTTTACCCAGGTCTCTGTTATATGTCTAGTCCCTGCCCTCAAAGTATTTATAATGTGGGGAAGAATAATTATAATTTGACACAAAATGAATTAGTGGTTGCAGTAAAAGGTAGAAATGGGGGAAAGACTCTGAAGACTTTAAGGATTATTAAATTCATCTCAAGCAGGCCAAGAAAGTAGCACTTTTGTTCATCCTGCAAAATTAGGATATACATACATCTCATAGAAATGATTTCAAGGCACATGCTTACTTAAAAAAATTAATAAAACACATCATTAAAAAAACCCCAAAATACACTTTCAAGTTTCCTAATTTCTTATTCTTGTCTAAATACCATCATGAAAGCCTAAAGTGACCCCTTTTACACTGATAGCTCAGATTTTTCAGCTACAGGAGACAAGAGGCACAACTAAGAATTAAAAGAACTGTAACATGTATATATTACCCAAAGAATATTTGTTTAGTTCAGGGTAACAACATAGTTTAATTTAGGAGTCTCCCACTTAAACTCCATTTTGTTTATTTTTGATTATTTAAAAGTAAATAAATAAATGCTACCCTAAAGCACCTGAACTAAAACTAAGAAATCAATGTAAAGTTTAAAAGCCTCACAATATACACCTCAGTTGACAAAAATCATAATATTTAAATTAACTATTTAATGCAGATTTTTTCCCACTATGAATTAAAAAAGGTTTGTCCTTAAGATTACTTATGGGTACTTGGGTAATTGATCCAGCAATTAAGTACTATCCTAGAAGAAAATACCACATTTAAATAATTTAGGGAAGACTGCCAGGAACATCAGATTTTTAGAAATTGTACAAATTAAAATTACTGAAAGCTCTACCCTCTTTATAGGACATTCATTGTATTCTTTCTCTCAAAATAAGTAAAACATCCCAGATTGGGGTTTAGGAAGCAGAACAGATGATTATTGCCCCATAAATACCTTGATTGAATCCTGAATACTTGCAGCAAACTGTTGTTCCACACCCAAGGATGTAGTATGTTAACACAGGAAGACTGAGTGATGTGGAATCAGAAGACATCAATCAGTGTCCCGGCTCCACGACCTCCTAGCAGTGTGTCTATGAGTGAGTTTATTTAATCTTTCTAAGCCTCAGTTTCCTCCTTTGAAAACAGCCATAATAACTACTTCCCTAGGGTCCTGATGAAGATTAAAGATGGCATGTGAAGGCACACTATAAACCATTAAGCATTATACAGCAACTTCAAATTCTTAATGAAAGAAAAAGAAACAAATCAATTCCTAAGTAATTAAGAGGCTATATATAAATATAAGGCATGAGGTCTACTAAGAACCTTTTAAATAAAATATATGAAAAGTTATGTCTTTTGCCCTATAATTATCAACTGCAGAGTATGATAGATCTCCTTCATATATAAAAACTATAAGCCTTTAAGTCAAAGTAATTTAAGAAGGCTGGGACTAATGAAAATTTGTCAGCCACTTTTTACCCATGAGTCAATTTGGCTCCTGCATAAGGCCAGTTTCTAAACACAGCTTGAAGAATGGCCAGGAGAGTTTTTTTTTTTTTTTAATCCAATTTTTACTTTATATTAGGACCACTTAAAAAATAGTTAACAGCTTGTCAATACTGTCACATTCTTCCTACTTTGCAGTTCTTTTTTTCCTGTGAGCAATGAAAAATGAAATGTGAAGAGGTAAAAGGTAAATATTATCGCTGAATAAAATTTCACAGTATGTGACGGGTAGGCAAAAAGAAAGTCTGACTGTTGAAATATGTTGAAATGTGTCCTTTTCCCCAGTCTATCTTCCCACAAAAAAAAAGAACTTTATTTATATGGAGAGAGAGCAGGCACTGATATTAAAAAAAAAAATAAAGAAATAGATTTATATATTTTCCCTCCATTTCAATTTAGCCAAATGAAATGCCAAACAAAAATAAAAGCTTCCAGGGTCTCTCCATTTTGCTGAATTCCGTCATCGGCAGAGCACTTTGTCCCAAATTCTGTTTTCCTCCCTAGCTCCAGTGCTGACCTTTTCTATAAAGGGAAAACAGCAGGAAAAAAAAGCAAACCTTCTCTCTCCTTAAACATCAAGAGACAGGAAAACAGATTTTTAAATAAGGGAATGAAACAAAAGCAAACAAAACTTTGTTTGTTTGTTTTTTCATAAAAGGATATGGTATACAACTGAATCTGAATTCAGGGCGTCACCCATAGAAGAATCTTATGCCTATGAAGTCATCCCTAATTACAGCGTTTGACTAACAATACAGCAATTACGAAACCACTCCACTGGCTCATTTAACTATACTTAAACCCTGAATACAAATCTTTGCTGAGAAAGGTGTACCTACAACTAACTACCTGAAACAATTACTCAAATTCTGAAAAGCATTTGATGGGGGGGTGGAGGCGGCAGGGGTTGGGGGTGGGAGACAGTGCCTGTTTTTATCCCCTAAAGCGATTCACTTTAGGAATGCAGAAGACTAAATTTACTAATCTGTGTCAATCACAACCAACCGTGGCTCAGGCAGCAGGGCACACACAGTGGGAAAATCAACCGTGGATAATCAAGAGTTGATTATGAATTTTGTAATTTTTTCTTAAAATTGAAAGGAACTAAAGATAAAAGCGGGAGCTATTCATCAGCCACTAGCAGGTAAACAGAATTGGGCAAGTGAGGCTGATGACTTAAAATCAGCGATTTGGTCACACACACACAGTTAAGCTGATAAGTTCAAATCATGAAGAAGAGAAGGTGGATAAAACATGGAAGAATACATTATTTGTATTTGTGTATTTGTCACCTTCCTCTGTCCAAAACAGGCAATGCTTCAGAACACCCACACTTCACATACCTAACTGTACCAACAGAAACTGCCACCCTGCCTCCTCCCTAACTGGTAAGTCAACAGCACTAGTCTCCAGGTCAGATGGGCATGCAACCCTATGAGTTAAAGCTCACCCACTCTCACTCTGATTACTCAAGCTCTAGTGACATGTTTCCAAACGACTTGAGAAGATTTCAGCTTGAATGTCTATCATACTCACCCAACTTATTCATTTATATTCAACCTTAGGTGAATGTTTAGTATGTACCAGGCACCGTGTTGGGTACTGCATATATAGAGATTTAGGATCCAAAGTATCCTCTCAAAGACTTTACTGTCCAGAGGGGACAAAGATGGAAAACAAAGACATAGTATTAACGCCATCATGCTAGTCACTGAGTGGTAGGGTGACAGTGATGGGCTTCAGGAAGTTTTCCAGAGAAGGTGACTTTTGAACTTCATCTTAAAACATAAGGAGGACATCCTCAGACAGATATCACTGGTAAAAGCACTCTAGGCACAGAGAAGATGATATTCTGGTGCTAGAGAAAGATAGTGTGGTTGGAGCACTGTGCCTAGGGTTTGTGACAAACACAGTTGGAGCAGAAAGTCAGGGTCTAATTTAGAAGGCTGAGACTCAAAATCTGGACTTGACCTTCCGGCCAAGGGAGAAGGAAGGTCAGAGAAGAAAACCCCAGTCAGGAAAGTCTAAGTGTCTACATTTGAAATTTCCATGTTATTTCTCCCCTTTTTGAACACCCCTGCTGTCAAATTCAGTCTCTTTTTCAACTTTCCTCAATCTCCAGGTTTATAAATTCAAGAAGTTTGGTCACAAGAAACAAAGGGAGATTGAGGTAAATCACTAAGCCCTTTGGATTATCATAGCCCTTTATCACTTCATGTCTAGCTTTTTCTAAAGACCTTTTAGTCTATCTACAGTCCTATCTCCCTCTTAAGTAATCTTTATGCTGCTAACTTCCTGAAGAGCAGATCTAAGGTATATTCTCTATGAAAGCAAGTCCTAACTTTTCGGCACAACATCCAAGAACCCTACACACTTTTCTGTATTGATACCTATCTTTCCAATGTTTCTTCCCATTACATGCACTGCACACCTTGGAATCACACTCTATAAAGATAACCTCTGCCCCAATCAGGGCATCTATTCTCCCATCTACTCTTCAGAAGAATCTTTGAGAAAGCCTCTTTGGATGGTCCCCACCTGAGGGAAAAATTCTCTTTTCCCAGGACTCTCACAGAACTGTATGTTTTCTTCTATTACAGCCAGCATGAATCCTTTCAGGCAGCTCTAATTTTAAATATCTTACTGTCAGATCATATGTACCAACTTTTGAAAGGGAAAATACAGTCACAAAAGGATAATATTTAATACTATTATACAAAAGCTTTTTGATGGAAGGGACTGCTTCTCCTTCATCCTCATATTTCCAGCCCCTCTCACAGTGGCTACAGAGTAGGTAATAATCATAATTAAGATAATATAATAATATATCATTGTAAGCTTATATTATAACAGTTAACATTAATGGAGGATTTATTATATAAATGAACTGTGCTATACATTATGTAAAGTTACTTCTCAGAAAAACTCTGTGAACCACGTAATACTGTTATTTCCATTTTACAGTAAAGCAAACAGGCTTACAGAAGTTGAATAACTTGCCCAGTCACATGGCTCAAGAGAGGGAGACCTAGGTCTCAACCCAACTCCACGTAACACCAAAGTCAGCATTCTCAATTGTTATACTATATTATAGCTTTCTCAATCACAGTTTAGTGAATGAATTTATTTCCCCAACAAGACTATAAACTTATTTAAATAGTAACACACCTTACTCATCTCTGTATTCACCACAGCACTTAGCACAACACAGGGACACAAGTGTATTCTCAATAAATCTTTTATTTTCTTTTTAAACTTTTTATTTTGTATTGATGTATCTTCCCTGGTGGCTCTGACGGTAAAGCGTCTGCCTAAAATGCAGGAGACCTGGGTTCAATCCCTGGGTCGGGAAGATTTCCTGGAGAAGGAAATGGCAACCCACTCCAATATTCTTACCTGGAAAATCCCATGGACGGAGGAACCTGGTTAGGCTACACTCCATGGGGTCACAAAGAGTCAGACACAACTGAGCGACTTCACTCATTCATAGCCAATTTAACTAGTGTGATAGTTTCAGGTGGACAGCAAAGGGACCCAGACATACATTTACAGGTATCCATTCTCCCCCAAACTCTTCTCCCACCCAGGCTGCCATGAAACACTGAGCAGAGTTCCTTTTGCTATATACAGTAGGACCCTCTCAGTAAAAAGGTCCACATCCAGGATTCACAACTATTTTGATCATGTCAGTCTCATTTCAGGAAGCTATAATTATTATGTTGAAATGGCTTGTCTAAACTTTGCCGGGTATTCTGGGTCTTCTGGCATTCCTACTAGTCACATCTAACCAGTTCAACCTTTCAACAACACTCAAAATTAGCTTTTTGATCACTACCACCCTCCTGTGGAGAAGGAAATGTCAACCCACTCCAGTATTCTTACCTGGAGAATCCCATGGACAGAGGAGCCTGGCAGGCTACGGTCTATAGGGTCGCAGAGAGTTGGACACAACTGAAGCGACTAAGCACACACAAGCATGCAATCCTCCTGAACATGTCCTACGAACTCCTACATCAGTACCTTCTGTTTTATCCTGACCCCACTACCTCTATCTCTCCCTCCTAGTAAGAACTCCCTCTCTCTGTTTCTTTCAGACTTAAAATGCCCTCTGCTTTATTCCTCTTATCTCCTTATCCAAATTCTACTCATCCTTCAAGTTTCAGCAGAAGCCTCATCCTCTCTCAAATCATGTTTTCCAATGACTACACACCCCTGCTGATCTTTCTCTTCAACTCCCACAGGATTTAGAATGTCACCACAAAATTTGGCAATTTAATCACAGACATCCTCCTATAGTTATATAAGAGGGTGAGGACAGTCTGGCTGGGACATCCATTATCCTACTAGATTCAGTTCATCTGCCTCCTCCACACAGATCCTCAAACTTGGTCAAAGAGAATAATCTTCCCCCATCAAAGACAACCATTCTTTCACCATCAGCACACAAATACTTGTCTAATTACTTGTTCTGATGTCTTATTTCAAGATTGTTTGTTTCTCAAGAGCAGAATCTAAACTTCATCTTCCTCTCGGATATTCCCACAATGATAATCTTTTGCTGGACGCTGGGTACAGAAGTATGTCTCAAAACATTTTCCAACCGACTGCAATGTTTTGAGTGTGGTGTTAATTCCCAGTATTCCCAATATCCAATGATTACTGAAATTAGGGAAGAAACAAAAACTTAGGGTAGTTAAGTGACTTTGCCCAAAACAGAGCTGTGCAGTAAATGTAAAAAAAAACAATAAAGTAAAGAGCATGTGAGAGAGAAGGTAATTAACTACTCTTACCATAAAAATGAAAACGTAGAGGCTACACAGTGCTTTATGGAAAGAAGGCACATGCCTATTATATCCTATAGAAGATAATTTTAAAATTACTAACCAGGAATTCACTGGCTGTCCAGTGGTTGGGACCCTGTGCTTCCACTGCAGGGGGCATGGGTTTGATTCATGGTTAGGGAACTAAGATCCCACATGCTGCCAGGTGCAGCCAAAAAACACAACTTTTAACAAATGTGACCACGATATTGAAAAATATAAAAAGTTGCCAGAAAATGAACATAGGGATCCTTCTAGCTAATGCTAATTGATTTTTATTATTTAAAGAAGGGATTCAATTAATCCTTGAACTGAAATCACCAAAACTGTAACTGTGTAAAATACAGATCATCAGCAACAGGTACAGTAAGGACTATATATGAAAGCGTTCTAAACGTTCTTTTTCCCAAACATTGGTGTTAAGTGGGTACTGAACAAAAAACAGGTCAGACTTTTTAAACATAAGGACAAGAATGCTGATCTTCTCTTGTGGCACCTTCATTCCTATATATGACACGTTTCTGCTTCCCTGTATTTCAGTTCAGTTCAGTCGCTCAGTCGTATCCGACTCTTTGTGACCCCATGAATCGCAGCACGCCAGGCCTCCCTGTCCATCACCAACGCCCGGAGTTCACTCAGATTCACCTCCATCGAGTCCGTGATGCCATCCAGCCATCTCATCCTCGATCGTCCCCTTCTCCTCCTGCCCCCAATCCCTCCTAGCATCAGAGTCTTTTCCAATGAGTCAACTCTTCGCATGAGGTGGCCAAAGTACTGGAGTTTCAGCTTTAGAATCATTCCTTCCAAAGAACACCAAGGGCTGATCTCCTTCAGAATGGACTGGTTGGATCTCCTTGCAGTCCAAGGGACTCTCAAGAGTCTTCTCCAACACCACAGTTCAAAAGCATCAATTCTTCAGCACTCAGCCTTCTTCACAGTCCAACTCTCACATCCATACATGACTACTGGAAAAACCGTAGCCTTGACTAGACGGACCTTTGTTGGCAAAGTAATGTCTCTGCTTTTCAATATGCTATCTAGGTTGGTCATAACTTTTCTTCCAAGGAGTAAGCGTCTTTTAATTTCATGGCTGCAGTCACCATCTGCAGTGATTTTGGAGCCCCCAAAAATAAAGTCTGACACTGTTTCCACTGTTTCCCCATCTATTTCCCATGGAGTGATGGGACCAGATGCCATGATCTTCATTTTCTGAATGTTGAGTTTTAAGCCAACTTTTTCACTCTCTTCTTTCACTTTCATCAAGAAGCTTTTTAGTTCCTCTTCACTTTCTGCCATAAGGGTGGTGTCATCTGCATATCTGAGGTTCTTGATATTTCTCCCAGCAATCTTGATTCCAGCTTGTGCTTCTTCCAGTCCAGCATTTCTCATGATGTACTCCGCATAGAAGTTAAACAAGCAGGGTGACAATATACAGCCTTGATGCACTCCTTTTCCTAATTGGAACCAGTCTGTTGTTCCATGTCCAGTTCTAACTGTTGCTTCCTGACCTGCATACAGATTTCTCAAGAGGCAGGTCAGGTGGTCTGGTATTCCCATCTCTTTCAGAATTTTCCACAGTTTATTGTGATCCACACAGTCAAAGGCTTTGGCATAGTCAGTAAAGCAGAAATAGATGTTTTTCTGGAACTCTCTTGCTTTTTCCATGATCCAGCAGATGTTGGCAATTTGATCTCTGGTTCCTCTGCCTTTTCTAAAACCAGCTTGAACATCTGGAAGTTCACGGTTCACATATTGCTGAAGCCTGGCTTGTAGAATTTTGAGCATTACCTTACTAGCATGTGAGATGAGTGCAATTGTGAGGTAGTTTGAGCATTCTTTGTCATTGCCTTTCTTTGGGATTGGAATGAAAACTGAACTTTTCCAGTCCTGTGGCCACTGCTGAGTTTTCCAAATTTGCTGACATATTGAGTGTAGCACTTTCACAGCATCATCTTTCAGGATTTGAAATAGTTCAACTGGAATTCCATCACCTCCACTAGCTTTGTTCGTAGTGATGCTTTCTAAGGCCCACTTGACTTCACATTCCAGGATGTCTGGCTCTAGATGAGTGATCACACCATCGTGATTATCCTGGTCGTGAAGATCTTTTTTGTACAGTTCTTCTGTGTATTCTTGCCACCTCTTCTTAATATCTTCTGCTTCTGTTAGGTCCATACCATTTCTGTCCTTTATCAAGCCCATCTTTGCATGAAATGTTCCCTTGGTATCTCTAATTTTCTTGAAGAGATCTCTAGTCTTTCCCATTCTGTTCTTTTCCTCTATTTCTTTGAATTGATCGCTGAAGAAGGCTTTCTTATCTCTTCTTGGTATTCTTTGGAACTCTGCATTCAGATGCTTATATCTTTCCTTTTCTCCTTTGCTTTTCACTTCTCTTCTTTTCACAGCTATTTGTAAGGCCTCCCCAGACAGCCACTGTGCTTTTTTGCATTTCTTTTCCATGGGGATGGTCTTGATCCCTGTCTCCTGTACAATGTCACAAACCTCATTCCATAGTTCATCAGGCACTCTGTCTATCAGATCTAGGCCCTTAAATCTATTTCTCACTTCCACTGTATAATCATAAGGGATTTGATTTAGGTCATACCTGAATGGTCTAGCGGTTTTCCCTACTTTCTCCAACTTAAGTCTGAATTTGGTAATATGGAGTTCATGATCTGATCCACAGTCAGCTCCTGGTCTTGTTTTTGCTGACTGTATAGAGCTTCTCCATCTTTGGCTGCAAAGAATATAATCAGTCTGATTTCAGTGTTGACCATCTGGTGATGTCCATGTGTAGCGTCTTCTCTTGTGTTGTTGGAAGAGGGTGTTTGCTCTGACCAGTGCATTTTCTTGGCAAAACTCTGTTAGTCTTTGCCCTGCTTCATTCCGCATTCCAAGGCCAAATTTGCCTGTTACTCCTGGTGTTTCTTGACTTCCTACTTTTGCATTCCAGTCCCCTATAATGAAAAGGACATCTTTTTGGGGTGTTAGTTCTACAAGGTCTTGTAGGTCTTCATAGAACTGTTGAACTTCAGCTTCTTCAGCATTACTGGTTGGGGCATAGACTTGGATTACCCTGTATTTAATATCGCTTAATTTCAGCCTCTTATATGCTATTATAAACAACTTTTCTCATTGTATCAGTGCTAACAATTTAGTATAAATATAAGCACACACTCAAGTATCAGTGTGATTTGAGTATATGATTTTTTTTAAACACACAAGAGCCATCACTGTGGTACCCATAGTTTCTTTCTTTCTTTTTTTTTTTAGTGATTAGTTTTTAACCTTATAGCTTATTTTCTCCAGGTGACTGCAGCTTGGAGTTTTCTTTGCTACCTTTTAGAAAACTTTAGTGGAATCTTGGTAAAGGAATAGCTATAGCAGTTTCAGAGTTAATATGATCTTTCTCAATCATCTGTTGCTTTAATATGATCTTTCTCAATCATCTGTTGCTCTGAAAGTCACAAATGAGTTACTCTCTAAGTGGTCTCACCTGTGTCACAGGTTCCCTGTTTTGAGTCACAGGTTCCTAGCCCTGAAAGTTTAGGAAAGGTGAAAGCAGACAGAATAAGTGGTGAAATATGTTACTGTTTATTATTCCAGCATTATTAAAAATTGCTCACTACAGTCAAGTAGAGAACAAGCTTCTAGGATGAAAGCAAAATTCAACAAGTAGAGCATATTTTGCCTAGCTAGGTTGCTTTTTTGGCCGACATCCTCTGGTAATTCTACTTGACATTTCAGCCACAAATTGGTAAAAGTACACAAGAGGACATT
Organism: Capricornis sumatraensis; assembly: GCF_032405125.1. NCBI lineage: Eukaryota > Metazoa > Chordata > Mammalia > Artiodactyla > Bovidae > Capricornis > Capricornis sumatraensis. The sequence goes on along the minus strand of NC_091092.1, from coordinate 22,808,589 downwards.
GCTAGATAACTCCCAATAAAACAGATAGCATTTTCCCATGAAGCACTGTTATATATGGACTTTCCTAGTAACACAGTGCTAAAGAATCTGCCTGCCAATGCAGGAGATACAGGTTCAATCCCTGGGTCAGGAAGTTCCCTTGGAGAAGGAAATGACAACCCACTTCAGTATTCTTGCCTGGGAAATTCCATGGTGAGAGGAACCAGGTGGGCTACAGTCCATTGTGTCCCAAAGCGTCAGACATGAATAAACAACTGAGCGTGCACACACACGCACACATACATTTATATGCTGTTAGGCTGTACAAGAGTCGGAACTAGAGAATAAAGCAGCTGGCTGATTTGGATACATTTAGCAATGATGTTTCTACAATTCCTTTAGATCCTAATAATACAAACCTGAAAACCTCATTTTGGTGACATAGCATACCATTTCAGGGACATTTGTAAAGTGACCTTAAAAAAAATCTTACCTACTATTTACATGACAAATACATTTCAAATTCCAAATCAATTGAGCAATGAACTTTGGAAGGTTCTATCAGAGACTGAAGGCTAACTCTCCCTTGTATCCAGCGCCAAGTAACTGCCTGCATATAGCTGCAATTTTGTCTTGGTTGGATCCCAAAACATCAAGGACACTTAAACATTAGCTTACTAGTTGATGTGAAGAAGAGATTGCTATCTTCTGCATGTATGCTGCTCCACCAAGGCCCGGGGATGCAGGAGAGAAGGGTGAAGGTTTATTAAGAGGGGCAGGGGAGCCAAGGAGGCTGTTATTTGCACAGTGACACATGGGGGCAGGGGCACACAGACTTAAACTGAGCCATCTTAGTCTTCTCCCTATTTCTCCAATACCTACAATCAATGAAACCACCTCAACTGTTGTGTCTGTGTTATTTTAAAGGAGACACAGCATAGGGGTCTGGTTGCTGACCACTGACTCCCCTTCCCCCATTCTGGTACCCTCCTCAGTGTGTGATAACCATCTGCTTCTCTATCTCCTCTGCTAGGCTGTGAGTTCCTTGAAAGCAGGGCTGGTATCTTATTTGACTTTGTATCTTGGCTCACAATAAGCCCTTACAAAATGTTTGTTGAATAAATTGATGTTGGCAAGTAGGGAAAGGGAACAAACAGAATGCAGGCTAAATAGCTGTCTCGCGTGGTTTCAAAATGCACACTCTGTAAAGAAGGCCGGGAACAAAACACTTTAGACATAATAGTGCCCCCACATTCTTCACACGCACTTGGCCTGTTAGCATGGTTTAACTGTCTACTCCTATTTAATACTTCAGGATACTACAAAACTCTTCAAGATGTTTGCAACCTGTCCTTTGAATTTAACTGAAAGTCAAACAGAAAGTTTTTTTTTTTTTTTCTTTCAGAAACAGTTTTTGCTTGGCAACAATTTTGACAATCAAGCAGCACATTTCACCTTTACAATAATACACATCATGTTTTGACAAACCTGCATTTTACAGATAAAAGTATCATTTAGAAATAGATGTAAATTGCTGCAAACTAAAGCTATACTTAAATTTTTTATTATGATATACAGAAGAGAAAATTGTACATCACCCACAATCCTATTATCGACATTCTACATTTATCAGGATTTTCCCATTGATTCTCTTTACCTGTCCTCTCTTCAGCTGTGTGCTCTCCCTCTCCCTCTCTCTCACCCCCTCTCTTTTCCCTGAATTATTTTAAAGCAAACGCCAGACATCTAGTGAATGATTTCACCCTACGTAGCTATTAAATGAGTTCACTTTCTGGAAATAAACTTTCTTCTATTCTAGAATCTAGCATAAGCTAGATTCTAATTGATCTTTTTTTTTTTTTCAAGTACCAATATCTATGAGTCACTTAAACCCCAAAGAGTGCCCAATCCTGTATCATTTCCTGGAGGAATATCAAATACTTCCATTTTAAGTAAAAGTTTCCTTTCTAAGATGTTTAAGCAATGACTATTTAAAAATAAGTTGGTAATTTTCCCAACAGAAACAGTCAAATCAATAGTCATATTGAAGACATTCTTTAAATTCTTGCCAGACAAGAGTGTTGTACTCATTTAATGTACATCTTAAACATAAACTCACATCATATTTATTCCATTTACAATGAATCTTTCTCCCATTTCATATTCTAAATGTGTTTTATTTCCTAGCTCTTCATAACAAAAAATAAAATATCTATGCCAAATTTTTAAAAAAGCCCCCATTTCTTGTTATGAAGAATACTGTATCAAACCCAAAGATACAACAAAGTTATACCTCTCCTCCATTTTTACAAAGCTAAGAATTATTAAATCCTTGGATTGAAATAGCATATTCTTTTTTAAAAAGGTCCAATCCCTTCCTCATTGCCTAAGTAAACTTTGACACTTTCCAAAAATATCTGAATGATTTATGAAAAAAATCATATCTGCTTCTAATGAAATTAACTAACCTGCATACCTGAGGAGTATTTCCATTCTCCTATGAAAATTAACACTGCAGCCAAGGGCAACCTTTAGATATATATCTCTCACAAGGCAAGATCAGACTAGTTAATTCAAAACAAAATACTGTGATGTACAGCTCAGAATCACTAGAGATAAAATTTCAGCTTAGACTTTGAGCTAAGCTGAAAGTTTATTCTATTAGTCATTGAAATTGCCTCCTGTAGTATAACATACTTTGCTTATATGTTCTCAAATAAGGTACGTATTAATCAAGAAAGCTAGATTATTTTGTTTCTTCACTTTTTACTTCATTTGAGTTGTAGTAAGAACAACTAAGAGGTTACCCTTGATTCAGAGTCAAGATTTACAGAACCAACTATTCTGAAATAAGAGAAATAGAGCTTATATGACCACTATGTGATAGAAAACCCTGGTGGAGTCTGTGAGCATCAGAAATCAGTATCATTACCATGTTATTTAACACCACCAAAATCTTATCACCAATGATTTTCAATGTATTTTGGAAAGTATGAATAAACACTAGATCAACTGCTGTCGTATTCTGTCAGGATAGCTGCCCTCAACTTCTAGGTCACAGATTTTTGAAAAACCATTTAACAGGGCTCAAAGGCATTTGTAATTCCGTTCCCTGTTGCCCCACCTCCAAGATATAAAGTAAGGATCTGTCATTTAAACCTTTGAGCATCTGACTAGATAGATACAGCTATATAATTAGGGTTACAAAACCAACTTTTAAAAACATTTTTAAAGCATGTATTGAATTTGTTACAATATTGCCGCTGTTTTATGTTTTGGTTTTTTGGCCATGAGACATGTGGGACTTTAGCTCCCCAGAAAAGGATCGAACCAGTACCCCCCGACATTAGAAGACAAAGTCCTAACCACTGGATTGCTAGTGAAGTGCCTACAAAATCAACTTTTAAAAAGTAAAAGTCCCTAAAATATTCCCCAAATAAAGAAAATACAGAATATACATATATATTTAGAAAATGTCAGATTCTAAACTTCAAAATTTTCTTTTAGAACAAATTTGCTTCTATTTGAATACATAAGATTTAGAAAGCGTCTCCAAATGTATAACTACCCAAACACATAATATGGATTTTGAGATTTTTCAATTTCTGCTTAAATATTCCATACTATAAAAGTTAGAGCCTAATGAAATATTAAAATAGTTCCCCTTCTGGGACGAGAGCAAGCCTGTTTCTCACAGTACTAATAGAAGGAACCTCCCACGCCCAGAACTGCCAATCTGGAAACCCAACATTCTTCTTACAACTGCAACTTTACAGAGCAAGTCATAACACTTCCTGCTAGAGAAAGAATACCCTGACAAAGGAATGATACAATACTTATGAATCCCCTTCCTGTCAGCCTTACAGTATTTTGCCAAGTATTAATAAATTTGAACTTCACAACATTTAGAGAAAAGTGAATTTTTTCAGCTCTGCTGAAATCATGCAAAAAACACAAAGGAATTTTAAGTTGGTTCAGGTCAAATAGCTGCAACCCACATACCTATTTAAAGTTTAAACATTAGCCAAGTAACCTGCTTATTTTAGAACACAAGGAACCAACTTCTCCCCCAGAGGCCAAGTCAGTCGTCCTTAGGAAAGTACATTAGAAAGGCAAATTAACTGTCTCAGACCATTTAACGTTCCATTATTCATCTCGAGCCATACTTATTCGTGTCTTCATACAAGGCTTACATGCCACATGCTAGATGTCAGAGCATTTACTGTGATTATCTACATCTTGTTTGCTGTTGAAAATGTAACCTATTAAGTATAAGAATTGTATTTTCTACCAGCCTAGCATATAGGAACGGAGAAGGCAATGGCACCCCACTCCAGTACTCTTGCCTGGAAAATCCCATGGACAGAGGAGCCTGGTGGGCTGCAGTCCATGGGGTCGCAAAGAGTCAGACATGACTGAGCGACTTCACTTTCACTTTTCACTTTCATGCATTGGAGAAGGAAATGGCAACCCACTCCAGTGTTCTTGCCTGGAGAATCCCAGGGACGGGGGAGCCTGGTGGGCTGCCGTCTATGGGGTCACACAGAGTTGGACACAACTGAAGCGACTTAGCAGCAGCCCCCCATATAGGAAGTGATTTCCCTGGTGGCTCAGAGGGTAAACAATACACCTGCAATGCAGGAGACATGGGTTCAATCCTTGGGTCTGAAAGATCCCCTGGAGAAGGGCATGGCAACCCACTCCAGTATTCTTGCCTGGAGAATCCATGGACAGAGGAGCCTGGTGGGCTACAGTCCATGGGGTCACAAAGAATCAGACCTGACTGAGTGACTAAGCACAGCACAGCATATAGGAACTAAGCTAGCACTTGCTGAACTGAATTTTCTATTGAGAGGCAGTACTGTTGAGTAGCTCAGCGTTTTTGAGCCAGACTGGTTCAAATCTTGTCTCCACAATTTTCTACATTGTCTTTGGGCAAACTGCTTAAGCTCTTGTGCCTGTTTTCTCATCCAGGGATGATAATAGTAACTATGTCACTTAATAATAACTTTTGTACATTGTGATGCTTAAATGATTTAATCTGTGTTTAAATTTTAGATCATAGCCTGGCACATGGTAAGCATTAGATATGTGGTGACTGCTATATGCTTATTATTGAAAATTTTTTAACTGGTCTAGCAATTCTAATCAGTTACTTGCTCAATGAAGAAACTGGTGAGTTGTGAGTTCTTGCCCTTTATGGGAGACAACAATAAATCAATACGAGTACTGACCTAGGTTCCGGAGACCATGTCTAAGATGGACATAGAGCAAGTCAGTCACTTGAAAGGAAATGGAGTGCAATGGGAGCATCTGGGTCTTAGGAATCAGACAGACTTGAAATCTGTGTGACCTTGATCACACAACTTAGCTTCTCCAAGCCCCAGGTTCATATTTATAAAAGTGGAGCTAATTCCACATACTTCAAAGGGTGTTGATGATGATTAAATGAGATAAGTACATAACAGGGGCTGGTTCCAGCAAGGTGCTCAGCAAGTGGCAGCCACTGCTATCATCTCTCTGGTATATTATATGCATAATACCATCTGCTCTATCTACTTAACAAGTATGAAATTGAGATAATAGATCCGCCAGTCCTTTGTAAATAATATAAAACAAAGTGAAGCATTTTAAGATAACATATTGAATTCTCAGAATAAGGAGACAATTCGTGTTACACTTGCTTATAAAAAGGATAGGGACACACCACATTAGGAGGCAAGAGTGTACTCCTATTCTCATCATTAACCACCATTAGTAGATATTGGATTACACTCTGTCTCCTTAATGCAAGGACTTTATTTCACCAATCACAAAAACTGCATGAAATATCAAAAGACAACACAATCCAAAACAGAAGGCATAGATCGTCAGAGCCAGAGGACGTGTTTTTCCATCTGTTTTCATTGCTGACTCACTAAAGGAAGCCTCTCCAGCTTTCCCGGTCTCAGTTTCACCGTCTGTGAAACAAGGATAGCTCTAGCTGCCTATGGCCAGTCAGGGATTATGTGGGGTAGTAAGCTATGCTCAAGCGCCTTGAGCTAACTAGAAGAAAGGGCATACGTGTATATAATCAGGCTTTTCCAGGGAAAACTGGGGCACAGGTAATTGCCTCCACTAAAAAAACGGTATCAGTGTCAGGCCAGAAATGTTGGGTTTTCCTTGCCTTACCTTTTCTTTGGCTACACTTATCACTTTACAACACTGCCCCAAGTACTATGAACTTCAATGATCATGCTACCCAGAAACAGATCCCTTGCCTTTTGCTTTCATGGTCTTCTGAAATGTATATGCTTTCTAGCTTTCTGAACTCTAAGGCTAATCTTTGATCATAGTGAAATCTGTCAACACTCAAGCACTGATTTTAAAGTCTATTCATCGGAGAAGGCAATGGCACCCCACTCCAGTACTTTTGCCTGGAAAATCCCATGGATGGAGAAGCCTGGTAGGCTGCAGTCCACGGGGTCTCAAAGAGTTGGACACAACTGAATGACTTCACTTTCACTTTTCACTTTCATGCACTGGAGAAGGAAATGGCACCCCACTCCGGTGTTCTTGCCTGGAGAATCCCAGGGACGGGGGAGCCTGGAGAGCTGCTGTCTATGGGGTCGCACAGAGTCGGACACGACTGAAGTGACTTAGCAGCAGCAGCAGCAGCATCATAACAATAGAATTCATTTCAACAGCAAAATATTGTGACGAAAGTTCTAGGAATGGATACTCCTTTTAAAAAACGATTGTCTTCTACCTAGGGGCTTCCCAGATAGCGCAGCAGTAAAGAATCTGCCTGTCAATGCAGGAAAAGTGGGTTTGATCCCTGGGTCAGGAAGATCCCCTGGAGTAGGAAAAGAGTCGGACACAACTGAGCAAAACTGAGTACGCACTTCTTGGTAAAATACCAGGACATTTCCTAAGACTGTTGTATCCCATCAGTAGTTCAGCCAGTTTCAGTAATTTTCTAAATGTCTCATCATAAGAGTTATGAACAGGTGTGCAGGGCTGATGGAGGGATGGTATCAGTGTTTGTGTTTGTGCATGTGTGTGACTATACGTGAAAACAGCATTTATTTTTACTATGGGTAATGATAACTGGTTTGGAAATAGACGATGGTGGCAAGAGTTGTGTAATACATTTCACATTTTTATAGGCAGGCCACAGAATGAAACAACTTTTATACTTCATTCCAAATCCGTCATGATGAATGCTGGGGAAAGCCAATGGAAACCAACCCGTGTTTTATCTGTACACATAAAGCTCACGCTCTCTCTCAGATGTTACCAACAAATCCATAAAGTTAAAAGTTCACACACATGCACCTGTGGACCTACACACCCTCCTGGGTGGAAAGGAAGGAAAGAGGCACACCCAAATTTTCATGAGTTTCATAGTTGGGTTGGTGTAATCCACAGTTAGGACACAAGACCTAGATGTAGTATTTTTAAAGTCCCTTCCTACTTTCATTCAAACGTCATCCTCTCTCCACCACACCCAGTACTGGGTATATTCTTTCCATGCCTGACACATACAATGGAGGCCTCTCCCACTGTACTTAATGCCACACCTCAATAACACTCATCTATTGTTCTTTAATGGAATAGGACTGTACCCATCTTCATGAGTTATAAAACAAACAAACAAATAATGCAAAGGGATCTAACATAAAACAGGTATCAAATTAAGATGCAGGATATTGCTACTGTCATTTGGGGCTATATCAGAATGTTTAGGAAATTTATACTAAGAACAGTCTTAGGTACACAAACTTCCTGTTGAGTGGATGTGTCAGTTTTAGCAATCAAGTAGATCTGGTTTACGTGATGATTTGAGGAGAAATAAGCCATAAGAACATCTTAATTTCAATATTCCAAGAGGTATCTCTCCAACAGAAAATATTTGTTGGCTCTGTATTTGCATAACAAAGTAATCAGCATTTAAAAACAGGATGTCTTATTACATATTAAATTATATACCTTATCTTAATGTCCTAAAACAAAAGGTTGAAATAAATAAAAGGATTTAAAGCACGGGTCCTCCAGATTATCAACTGAACTACACATGGGATAAGGAACTGATTTGGAAGACATCTGTGGTGACTATACACAGTTAACAATACTGAATTGTGTATTTCAAATTTGCTAAGCAAGTATATCTTAAAAGTTCTCATCACAGGGGAAAAAAAGTGAAACTGTGGGGTGGTGGATGTTAACTAGACCTGTAGGAAACATTTCACAATACATACATACATTAAATCATCTCACTGTACACCTTAAACTAATACAATTTTATATGTCAATTATATCTCAATGAAATGGGGGAAAGACATCTGTGTTCTGTTCATAGCTATTAAAATCATATAAAGAAATAAGTCAGGTGCTCCAGATCTTCCTATTCTGAGGGTCTCTCATTCAAAAAAAGGGTAGGGAAGGAAAGGAAACAGGAAAGGACAGGGAACAAACCAAAAAAACCCAATTAACTCACCATCTCCTAAACTTTTTGGCCTCAGGACCTGAGGATGTCAAAGAGCTTTTGAATATGTGGGTTAAATCAGTGTTTATTATCATATTAGAAATTACAACTAGGAAATTTTAAAGATATTTATTTAGAAACAACGATAAACCTGCTGCATCTGAATATAAATAACATTTAAAAATGAAAACTACCTTAAAAAATCAGTGGGGAGAGGCAGTGCATGCGGCACGCCTATAGATGCTTCTTGCTTCAACAGTGTTTGGATGCAACAGATCCAGGGACGCCCCTTTCCCAGACTCTGGTCACCCTCAACCTCTTTCCCAGTCATAATCTTAGGAACCAACCACTCTGCCATCCTTGGCCTCTGGAATCAATCAACACCTTTTTTTTTTTTTTTTTTTTTTTTTTTGAGGTTTTGCTCCTTACTTCTCATCAACCATGAGCTCCCAGTTTGGTCAGAATTATTTCACTGAGATGAAAGCTGCAGTCAACCACTAGGTCATCCTGCATCTGGGTCCCCCTACACCTACCTCCCTCTGGGCTTCTGTTTCCACCATGAAGATGTGGCTCTGGAGGGCGTGAACCACTTCTTCCATGAGTCCACTGTGGAAAAGGGCAAGGGTGCACAGCGTCTCTTGAAAATGCAAAACCGGCACAGTATCCCATGCTCTCTTCTAGGACGTGCAGAAGCAGTCCTCAAGATGAGTGGAATAAAACTCTGGACAATAAGGAAACTGCCATGGCCCTGGAGAAGAACCTGAGCCAGACCCTGTGGACCTGCATGCCCTGGGTTCTGGCTGCACAGACCACAATCGCTGTGACTTCCTAGAGAGCTGTTTCCTGGAGGAGTAAATGAAACTCGTCAAGTAGATTACAACCACCTGATCAGCCCCATCCCCAACCCCCATAGACTGGGGCGGGGTGGGGGGATGTGAAGCTGAACCAGTAGTTCTTCCAAGGACTCACCCTCAAATACAACTGGAGTCTCTAGAGCCCAGTGGTCTTTGAGGGGCGCCTCTGCATCCCCCTGAAGTCAGGGCTACTGCCTGAACCACTCCCTGCAGCCACTCGGCAGTTTTTTTTAACCATCCTGGGGACCTCACCCAAGCCCTGAACCAAAAAGAAATAAAGATTTTGCAGGAAAAAAAAAAAAAGTGAGAAGAGGATATTGTTTACATTTTTGTTTAATTTAGGCTTGATTTTCATATCTGCTTCTGCATTCACCTGTTGCAATGTTGTTTTGATTCAAGTACAGGAAGAAAATGTGGCCTCCTACAGATATATTGTTTGGAAAAAGGAAGTGTTTTAGGAGTCTTTCCGGATAACTATAGATATTCTTCTTAATATTACGCCAAAACTGGGGCAGCTATAGTTTCTTAAATGTTAGTTGCAGTGTGGAATCTGATACCAAATCAATGACTTTTTCGTACTGTTACACTAAAACCCATTGGTTTGTCTTGTAGTTTAAATGGACCTTTTACTTGATTGATTGATTTTAAATGCTTGATTTCACATCATGCACGGATCATATGGAACTAATACAGATCATCCAAATGTTGTCACACTTCATTTTACAATATCTAACAAGTCACTTTCATTAAAAATACCCCCAACCTCATTAGAAAAGTCAAAGTATTGATTGCATGATGGCTGATGCAAGTTTTCAAGAATTTAAATTTTTGTTTGAAATGTTTATCATTGGCAACAAATACCCTCAGTCGTCTCCCTTTCAGTGACTAGCACACGATTCATTTTTGATAATATATCTGCCAAATATTCAGCTCTGAATAATCAGTTAATGCATCATCCACTCTTTTAAGAAAAATTCGTTTTCTGTTTTTTAAAAAACGCGGCTAGTTTAGCTTGCAATTCAAACAACTGCACAAGTGCTTTTCCTCAGGGCAATCACTGTACATCCACATGCAGCAGAAATTTTTTTTATGTATTCCCATTTCATCAAACACACTATTGAAAAGATGTATACCCAAGAGTTGAGATTTAATAAAATCAATTTTTCCTTCTTAATCAAGAACATTCATTAATGAACTACATGGTGTCTGTCTTTTTCTAACAGGATGGGTATGGTGTTGAATACAAAGACTACTAATACAGTGTGGGGCCACTGCCTTGAATGCTAAGGCACCAGCAGTTTTACCCACTATTGCTTTTGTCAGTACACTGAAAAAGCAAAGAACATCTTAGTGTTACTAAACAAGTAAGTTAGATCTCCTAGGGACTCTGTGGCATACTTCTTTATTGATAACTAGTGCTTTATTTACTAATATTTATGATGGAGTCATCCAATTTTAGAGAAACAATAAAACATAAAATCCATAGGTTTTTAACAAGACTTTTCAAAACTGAGAATGCAATTACCAGAATAAGTTTTAACATGTGTTCTGTGCCGTTTAATTGTTAAAAGAAAAACTAATTCATTAATATCAATTCTGAACGTTTTGCAGAATCAGGTTCATGTCCCTGAGACAGGGGCTTATCACGATAATGTAGTTTTTACAAACTTTTAATATGTTTTTTAAAAGATTAAGAAAGGCAATATATTTGTTACAAAACTACTTAAAAATATCCAGCTTGTATGTAGCAAATGGATTTTTCTTCTTATAATCAATAGGAGTCTCCTTCTCTGGCACATACACTAGAAAAGAAAGGGTTTGAAAGTTAAACTGTGTATGAAATGCAGAAATTATTAGTACTTTAAAATATTAAAAAATGAGGAACACTATAGTATTTATGTGTGAAGTAATAAGTAGGTTATTTTAAAGCAAATCCCAAACAACAATAAAGACGAAGGGGAGGGACTTCCCTGGAGGTCCAGTGGCTAGGAGTCCAGGCTCCCAAAGGAGGGGACCTGGGCTCGATCCCTGGTCAGGTAATTAGATCCCTCATGTGACATCTAAGTGTACTCATGTCTCAACTAAAGATTCCAAATGCCACAACTAGATTCTGCATGCTGCAACTAAACGTTCCCACATGCCACAATGAAGATCTAAGATCCCACATGCCACAGCTAAGACCTGATGCAGTCAAATAAAGAAAATAAATATTTTTTAAAATCACTAAATAAAAGAAGGGGAGAGAAAGGATGAAATATAAGACATCAAATATTGATAAACTGTTAAAACTGAGGGGGTTCCTTATGCTATTTTATTTTGTATGTTTAAAATTTTCCATAATAATAAGTAGTTTAAAAATTCCTTGAGCTAATAAAGTATTTGGTATTTTGGAAAACAAAACTAAAATTCCTGGCTCATATTCATTCATTGCACAAACACTGAATGAACATCCACTCCATAAAAGGCACCGTACTATTTGGCATCAGGAAATAGAAAGATTTATGAAACCTGCATTTTACACCCAAGGAGCTCAGGATGTCTATGTCCATATATGTAATCGATTGCCTAAAGTGGGTATAATGTCTCTACTGTGACCGTTCTAAGGGGTGCTTACAGTATTTCAAAGCACAACTTGACCCAATGAATTGCAAGTTATGATAATGCAATTTTAAGGGGAAAAAAGGAAAATGGCATGAAAAGAAAATACAAAAAGGAAACTTAAAAAAATAAGAAATGAGACTCTCTTTGGTTTTCCTCTATAAAAGGAAATGAACAAGAGATGTGAGCAAATATGGGCATGACCACATCATTTTTCCACCACAACCCCATCATCTTATTTCACTTCAGGACAGGAACCATCATGTCATCTCCTTTGAGTCAGCTCTTGTACTACTCACATAGGCAAAAATAACTGAGTAATACATCCACTTTCCATGGTGAACATTAAATATATTAAGTATTCTATAATTCTTCCAATGAGTGAAGATGGTGTTTATAAATGCCGGATTTTAATTTTCAAGATTACTATGTTTATTCACATCCCTTTGTATAAATTAAGACCATCCTAAAGAAGAAATTCACAAGTTAAATCAGTAACATTCCTCAGTTACTCAAGGAGTCTAATTGTAACACTGATAAATAACAAATAAAAGCAAGAATCAAAAAAATAATTTGCTTTAATTATCATCTTCCAGCTTATTGCCATATATTCCAGCAAATGGTCAAATTTTCCCTGTTCAAACTTCAGGCAAAATGTGCAAGAGTTCTCAAAACTCATTCAATGTATGTCTTCAAAATCTGAGTGACAGATTAAAGGATTTAAAAATTATCTATTTCATCTTTAATATTTATTAAGCTCTATGAGGGCAGTGATTTGTCTTTTCACCAATCTATCTCTGGTATTGAGTACAGTGCCTGACACACAGTAGGCACTCAATAAGTGTCTGTTAAGGAGGGTGGGGGAGGAAAGATTGGATGAAAGTAATCAAAAGGTACAAACTTCCAGCTCTAAAATTAATAAGTACTAGGGATGTAATGTACAATATGAGAAATAAACACTGCTGTGTGTTATATACGAAAGTTGTTAAGAGAACAAATCATAAGAGTCCTCTTCACAACGAAAAAATTTTTTTCTTTCTCTTTTATATTTATCTATATGAGATAATGGATGTTCACTAAACATACTGTGATCATCATTTCATGAGGTATGTAAGCCAAATCATTATGCTATACACCTTCAGCTTAAACAATGCTGTATGTTAATTATGTCTCAACAAAATGGAAGAAAAAATTCAGGAATAAATATTTACTTTCAAATGAAAAAAAATTATGTTAAATTATATGTGATGGTAACATTGCATCCTAAAGGAATTAAATTCACTGTCATTGGCTGTGTGGTTTTGCATAATCAAGAACAAACGTGTAGCACTTTTAATGCAAATCATATAAATAAACATAAAAGACATCTACTCCCATTGGGTAAACTACAAAATAGAATGATTCTTTAGAGCTAATCCAGCCAAAGAAATGGTACGTTACATCTTTCTAGTGGCACTGAATCCATTATCATATTTGGCAGCTGAAATGATTTTTTAATTCACTTTAGAAAATAAAGGCATTTCAGAGAAAAGTGGAATAGAATGTATAAAGAACTCTGAATTTTATCAAGTTTTTCTTCAAAGTTGCCATACAAAGAAAAAAAAGTCTCATTTTGCTGTCATGATCTCAATGCTTTAGCTTTAACTTTAAAACAACTACTTTTTGACCTCACAAACAATCACAAAACCTTCAAAGGGAAGAGCTGCTTCAGCATTTCCTGCCTGCCTGCCCTAGCCCAAGATTAACCTTGCCAGTTCTTAGGAAGACTTATAAAACCCCCTTAAATGACTAATTCAGATAAGTGGTAATGTGAAGCCAGAGTTTATAAGATGCTGGTTTATACTTGTTACCCGATGAAGCTATCACTTCAAAGTGTTAAATACATTCACAAAGAGGTTCAGATATATTTGCATGTGGAATACTTTCTGACTTCTGCTATTATTGTGGAGACATGTTTCCAGAGGAAAATTGTTGCCTTGTTGTCTAACAAAAGTCTTTAAAGTAGCTAATGGTCACTTCAACCACCACTAGGCACTCTGTCAGTCTAATTCTTTCTTTAATTCTTGCAAACACATACATATACACTTTCAAAACACACCACAGATAAATTCCATTTCTTTGGGAGCTTGTCATGAAACAGCCACCTTAAAGATCTATCAGAAAAATCCAAACGTGTGTGTGTGTGTTTATAGTTTTGAAATTGCCTTTTTAGATAAGGAAACAGTCACTGGCTTCACATACTTTAGGGTTCCTTTGCCAGGATAACTCAACAATTGCATTAGGTTTTCTGCTTCTATCCACTCTTCTCTGGTTATATTAATTTCTTTGGTTATGTTGCTATTAGGGTTTTATTCAGTTCAGTTCAGTTCAGTCACTCAGTTGTGTCCGACCCTGCGACCCCATGAAATGCAGCATGCCAGGCCTTCCTGTCCATCACCAACTCCCGGAGTTCACCCAAACTCACATCCATCGAGCCAGTGATGCCATCCAGCCATCTCATCCTCTGTCGTCCCCTTCTCCTCCTGCCCCCAACTTTCCCGGCATCAGAGTCTTTTCCAATGAAGCAACTCTTCGCATGAGGTGGCCAAAGTATTGGAGTTTCAGTTTTAGCATCAGTCCTTCCAATGAACACCCAGGACTGATCTCCTTTAGGATGGACTCGTTGAATTGCCTTGCAGTCCAAGGGACTCTCAAGAGTCTACTCCAACACCACAGTTCAAAAGCATCAATTCTTTGGCACTCAGCTTTCTCACAGTCCAACTCTCACATCCATACATGACCACTGGGAAAACCACAGCCTTGACTAAACGGACCTTTGTTGGCAAAATAATGTCTCTGCTTTTCAATATGCTATCTAGGTTGGTCACAACTTTCCTTCCAGGGAGTAAACGTCTTTTAATTTCATGGCTGCAATCACCATCTGCAGTGATTTTGGAGCCCCCCAAAAATAAAGTCAGCCACTGTTTCCACTGTTTCCCCATCTATTTCCCATGGAGTGATGGGACCAGATGCCATGATCTTCGTTTTCTGAATGTTGAGCTTTAAGCCAGCTTTTTCACTCTCCTCTTTCACTTTCATCAAGAGGCTTTTTAGCTCCTCTTCACTTTCTGCCATAAGGGTGGTGTCATCTGCATATCTGAGGTTATTGATATTTCTCCTGGCAATCTTGATTCCAGCTTGTGCTTCTTCCAGTCCAGCGTTTCTCATGATGCACTCTGCATGTAAGTTAAATATGCAGGGTGACAATATACAGCCTTGACATACTCCTTTTCCTATTTGGAACCAGTCTGTTGTTCCATAGGGTTTTATTAGGTTAATTAAAAATGTTTTTTAATCTCCAGAGAAAGCTTAGGACAACAACAATGGTTGCTATTTTCTACACATAATAGCCATTGTTAAGTTTGGCTCAACACAGCATCCTGAATACAATGTAGATTTATCCTTAAGATTGGCTGCAAAAATAACCACGGTCTTACACAGTGTTATATGCCCTTGCTATTCAAATGTCTGGGAGATAGCTCATAACTTTTATTTTTGCTGAGATACCCCAACTGTATTTCAAAGATGAAGCTGAATCCATAAACATAACACTACTGTTGGCTCAGATTTCTAGAGACTGAATTGTAACTGACCAGTCTTGCTTGCTCAGTATTTTATTTGGCAGTCTGGTAACCCTGGTCCAGCTAAAAAGTCTCATTCTAATTAATTCTGCCATAAATCAAATGGCTTTTGTGGTCCTTGCCTGTTAAAACTCATTGTTAGCAAAAAGTCGTCCATACAAAGTAACTTCTTACTTCTCCCAGTTTATCCCCCTCCTAGGTACTGTTACCTCAGAAATTGGCTAAAGCCATTAGCAGGGTTCTTTTGATGGGGTAGACTATAATAGGCTCACTGGCTCTGAGAGTTCTTGGCTTTAGAGAACGAGCATTAAAGAGTCTCTTATTAGACAAAATTTTAAAAATGTTGATAAGCTATATGGGAAGAAAGAAGTTGGAGTATCTGTTTATGGTGAGTAGTACCATTATACTGCATTTTTCCTTAAATTACACTTTCTTTCCATCAGAGAATAGTTTTTGCTATAGTGTGACTATTACCTAAACAAAGGAGTAGGTGAGAAAGAAAAAATCACTGATATTAGTAGTACTAATTTTTTTCAGTATTAATTCTGTATTTAAATAGTTTGAAGGATCATCACACATCCTTTTACCAAGACTTCTCAATTCTTAAAATCTTAATATTGCCCTATTTTTCAATTGGCTGAATTTCACTTTCAAGTATTCCTCTTTTCTATTAGTTCTTTTATATTTTCAGGAACTGCCTAATACCTTTATTTTTAAATGATGTCTTGGCTTACTACTCTTGGATCACACTTTTATCCTTTCAGAACTCTGAAGACAATACTTAGTAGTAGTAAATTTCACTGCAATAATTATATTAAAACTATGAGCTACATTTTTATGATATAGATAAGTTTTCCTTATTGAGAAGTAATTGTGTTAATTGTGTTTAAGGTAGTATAACTGGACTGTGATTTTCAAATTCCTGCTTTCTGAGTGTAACCACTTATGTTTATAGGCTGCCAGTGATATATTTATTAAAACAATAAAAGCCAATTTAGAATATAAACAGGATGGGAAAGAGAGCCAGGTTGCTTTTTTTTTTTTTTGGTGCTTCCACCCTGAAACATGAAGCAGAAAGAAGGGTGGAAAAGCTTATCTTGAGAAAGCAAGACAGAAATGAAAGCATGATCTCATTCCCTTTTCCCACACCCAAAAGCAACAAGGTGACATTTTCTCTTCCTCTCATCAGTTTAACAGTCCTCTTCTCTTTTTTTTAAATCCCTAATAGTAAGTTTTCAAGTGCTTTTTTTAAAATTAAGAGGTTTACCAGATTCTTTTTGTAATTTTTAAGATTTTAGTGTTCAGAATCAAAGATCAAAGCATGAGAATGCACAAAAGTTCTCATTTAAAAACTTTTGCTTTGCTATTTATGACTAACAAACACATCCTGAGCTCCAATAACCTAAACCCCAAAGATTTGGAGGCATGTTCTATTTTGCTCTTTGGGGAAAGGTATTTGTTTAAAACGACAGAAGAGGTAAACCATACTTTCCTTAAGGCAGTAAGTTTAGGAGTCTTGTAAAGAGAAATCTAATGGGGGAGGGTCTTTTAAAATTCTACAAAGAACTCTTCAAATAATTTTAAAATTCAAAACCATAACAATGATTTAGAACTTGAAAGTTATACACCAAAATCAAGAATGTGTTATTCCTATGGAAAAGAAGTTTCAATTTTGGCAATGAAAAAAAGATGTCCAAGTTATATCTGAAGAAAAATGACCAATTAATATTTGTTCAGTGATTTAAAAATCATAAACATGGCCATCACTTTAGAAAATAAGACCTAGAATGAGGCTACAAAAGAAATTAAATTGTCTTCTTTAAGAATGCCATTACCAGTTTTAACTAAATTAATATTACATATGCAATCTCAAAATTCTAATTTAGTCATTATTAATGCAATTTCTATCAACAGCAGAGTTTTTTTGTGGTCACAGTCCAGCTTATTCTCAAAATGTTTTGTGGAAAGGAAGAGGTCTTAGAACAGGTAAAAGATATTTAACAATTAAAATGGGTGGGCTCTCTCTGCCTGGTGTTAAGTCATTTCTTACAGCTACAGCAGTCAGGATAATGTGGTTACAGAGCAACACATGCAGATCAATGCAACAGATCAGAAGACTCAGAAATAGGCCTACACAAATAATGCTCAACTGATTTTTGACAAGGGTACAAAAGCACATCAGTGGAGGAATGGTGCTACAGGAACTGGACACCCATAAGAGAGAAAAAAATAAGAACTTTGACCTAGAGCTCATTTTTTAATAATTTTGTGTAAAGATTTATACAAAAAATGAACTCAAAATGAGCCATAGATTTAAATCTGAGACATAACACCATAAAACTTTAGAAAAAAATTGAAAAATTCATCAGGAAGCATGTTTGGTGAAGGGACCTTAGATGTGACTCCAAAAAGACAGTCTATAAAAGGAAACATAGATCAATTTGGGCCTTGTCAAAATAAAGACTTTTGTTCTGTGAAAGACCTTGTTCAGAGAACAGAAAGACTAGCTACAGACTAGGAGAAAAGAGTTGTACACCACTTATCTGATAAAGGATTGTTATCTACAATATATAGTTCAGTTCAGTCGCTCAGTCGTGTCCGACTCTTTGCGACCCCATAAACTGCAGAATGCCAGGCCTCCCTGTCCATTACCAACTCCCGGAGTTCACCCAAACTCATGTCCATCGAGTCAGTGATGCCATCCAGCCATCTCATCCTCTGTCATCCCCTTCTCCTCCTGCCCCCAATCCCTCCCAGCATCAGATTCTTTTCCAATGAGTCAGCTCTTCCCATGAGGTGGCCAAAGTATTGAAGCTTCAGCTTTAGCATCATTCCTTCCAAAGAACACCCAGGGCTGATCTTTAGAATGGACTGGTTGGATCTCCTTGCAGTCCAAGGGACTCTCAATACCACAGTTCAAAAGCATCAATTCTTCAGCACTCAGCTTTCTTCACAATCCAACTCTCACATCCATACATGACCACTGGAAAAACCATAGCCTTGACTAGATGGACCTTTGTTGGTAAAGTAATGTCTCTGCTTTTCAATATGCTATCTAGGTTGGTCATAACTTTCCTTCCAAGGAGTAAGCGTCTTTTAATTTCATGACCTCTCAAAACTCAGTATTAAAAAAACAACCCAATTAGGAAATAGGCAAAAGATATGAAAAGATACTTCACCAAGGAGGATAAACAGATGGGAAATGAACACATAAAAAGATGCTCAGCATCATTAACCACAGGGAAATGCAAAATGAAACAACATTGAGTTATCTCTACACTAAATAAAAAAGTGACAAAACCAAATTATATCAAGGATGTGGAAAAACTGGACCATTCATATATTGATGGTAAGAGATTAAATGGTACGTTTACTATGGAAAAACATTTTAGGATTTATAAATTTAAATATGTACTCTTATAGGACCCAGAGATTTGTATTCTTTGGGCATTAATCTCAGAGAAATGAAAATTTACAGTCACAGAAAAACCTGTACACAAATATCAATATTTGTAGCAGTCCAAACTAGAAATGGCTAAAATGTTGTTCAATGTGTGATTGATTAAATAAACTATGGTACATTTACACCATGGAATACTACTCAGCAATACAAAGAAAGAAAGAATCATTACACACTACTTGAATGAACTCTAGACAATTATGCTGAATGAAAAAAAGCCAAAAGATTGCATATAATTCTGATTCTGTTTATATATTTTTGAAATGACAAAATTATAGAATAGGGGAACAGATTAGGGGTTTCCAGAGGTAGAAAGAAATGGGGCAGGTGCAGGGGAGGGAGGAAGTGTGTGCTATTACAAAAGAGTAACCAAAGGGCTTCTAGCAGTGAAAGAACTGTTATGCATCTTGTCTATATCAATGTCAACATTGGCTTTAGTACTGTACCAAGGTCCTGCAAAAGGTTATTATTCAGGGAAACTGGGTAATTGGTACAGATCTCTCTGTGTTATTTCTTACAAGTACATGTCTACAATTTCTGCTAAGTAAAAAGTTCAGCTAAAAAAACTAACAGAATTAAACACAGAATATAGTATCAATAAATTGATAGGGATAAAAGAAGAAAGTTCCATATCTTATTTTAAACATTTTTTCCACAAAGTTTTCCAAAACACTATAGACATAACTACAACTATTTTGGAAGAAATATGAGTGATAAATCCTTCAATGTATATCCAATATATTTGCATTAGAGTTTTCAAAATTCTCTGGATGCAATACTATGTAGGAAACTCTTTAAGATCAGTGATTAGGACTGCAGCTTTGTAAGTATAAGAATGCCTTGGTTGAAGATATAACCTAGAAAATAATTTACCACTTTAAAGCTATAACCAATGAATTCTCATTAGCTATGGAAGAGTTGGTCAAGTTAAATAATAGTGCTTAAGTCATAGGTGAAGTGAGTTTCGGAGAATTACGTCAACTTTTAATGACACGGCATTCCTCATTATGTTAACATCTGAAAGAAAACTCCAGTTAGTATAACTTGATTCACGGAGGAAGAGGAAGAGGCATTCCTAGTAAACAAAGTTGGATTCTGGATGTGATGTCTAAATTTATGGTGAGAAGCGTGACGGATTAGGTATCAGGAGACTCTGTCCCCCACCACCGCTCTACCACTTCATGATGTGGCAAGTCAAAATCAATTTCTCTGTTGCCTCATTTGCAAAAATCAGTGGCTGGATTAGACTCTGAGCTCTTCAAATAACAGCACATTATTTTATTTATCTTAGTGATAACAGTGCCTAGCACACTGTTGATCATTAATAAAACCCTATTAAATGAATTAAGTAATGGAGTAGGAAATGTCAACCCACTCCAGTATTCTTGCCTGAAGAACCCCCATGGATGGAGGAGCCTGGTGGGCTGCAGTCCACAGGATCGCAAAGAATGGGACACACTGAGCGGCTAAACACAAAACAAATGAATTAAGTAATGAAATGCATATGTGCATGCTAAGTCCCTTCAGTCATGTCTGACTCTTTGCGAGTCTATGGACTGTAGCCTGCCAGGCTCCTCTGTCCACGGGATTATTCAGGCAAGAATACTGGAATGGGTTGCCCTTTCCTTCTCCGGGGGTTCTTCCCAACTCGGGGAGCGACCCACATCTCTCACATCTCCTGCATTGGCAGGCAGGTTCTTTACCACTAGTGCCACGTGGGAAGCCCCAAGCAATTAAATAGGAAGTTCAACAGAAAGTTCTAAATGGGTCTCCTGGAAATTATATCTTTTCTTGATTGAACTACAGCCCTTCTCTCTCAGGGAGGCCTATCCTTTCCTAGTGGGTTTGCAAGGTGCTAGCTGCCCAGAAGAAGGAAACAAGGCCCAGGAAATTCTCTGTGGGTTGAATATAGAAGATAATGGCCAAGATTGGTTCTAGGCATCATTAGCTATTTTGACCAGAAGGGTTCTTAAAAGAAAAACTGTAACTGAAGGTGATTCTTTTTCATCATCCTTGGATGATAATCCCTCATTCTCATGTTCATCCCTAAAGAGTCAAAAGGTAAAGGCTCCTTCAAATGTAATGCTGCACTTTCTAAATGTAAAACACCAAGCTCTTCTGAAAATGTCAAGTGTCAAATGTATTCAATATTATTTCTGGGTAGATACGCAAGAGAGTAGTACTAATGGTCACCTGCGAAGGGAAATGGGGATCAGAGTCAGAGGCACGTTTCTTTTCTTTATGTCCCTTTATAGCATTTGAATTTTGTTCTGTGTTTATATTTCATATTTAAAGAATAATTTTAAAAAATAAATATATTATATATGTTCAAAAATGCTTTAGGCTGACTGAAAACCACTGTATTTCAAAGCATTTTTCATTTACTTCTGCAATACTTAATACTGCTTACTTTTGATCCTTATACTAGGTGTTTAAGAAATGTGTTTAAACAAGGCATATTGGATAAATCTATTATATAAAAAGTTTTTTAAAATGTGACTATACAACTTTCACAGATTTTCTGTTATTCAAGTAAAAATATTAAGGAAAAAGTTAGTATTGGAAACAAGTTGATAATAAGCTACTAAGCTTCAGGAAACAGGAAAAAATAGCTTCACTTAGATATAGAAATCAGTACTGCTCAGAGTGAAAGCAAGGATGTGCATTAACAGCAGAGTAGTGATACATGAAATATTATCTGTCAGTACCACTTCTAATCCATTAGCTGACCTGTAGTTAGACATTTAATATTAATATGTCCCATTATTCATAACAGCCAAACAGTGGAAACAACCCAAATGTCTTATCAATGGATGAACAAATAAACAAGATGTCATATATCCATACAATGGACTATTATTCAGTCATAAAAAGGAATGAAATGTTGATACATGCTACAACTTCAATGAACCTTGAAAACAATATTCTAGGTGAAAGAAGTCAGTCAAAAAAGACTACATGTTCCATTTATATATGAAAGTCCAGAACTGGGAAACCTGTAGAGACAGAAAGTAGATTAATGACTGCTTGGGGTTGGAGAGATAGGTGGCTGGGGAGAGGGATAGCTTAAAAGTATGGGGTTTCTTTCTGAGGTGACGAGAAGATTCAAAAATTGGTGATGGTCATACACATCTGTGTATATACTAAAATCCACTCAACTATACAGTTTACATGAGTGGTAGAGAATGTGAATTCTATCTCAATAAAACTGCTTTAAAAATGAAAAATATTAATATGTCACAATTTCCTTTTTGATCCTAAAGTTAAGCAGTTCTCATAATGAAAGTGCTATCTGTAACATTCATTCCTGACCAATTAAAACAAGTGAGAGGAAGAAAACCAAAGAAGCCCTTTGCTTAGTCTTCTGATAGGTTCACATCATGATGTATTTTATTCAATTACGATTCATAAGCTATCAATTTGCTGATTAGGTTTTCACAATTTAATCTTTATTAGCAAAGTCCTCTTTCAAATGTATTTATGGAGACCTGCTATGTGCCGGGTGTTCTGTGAAAGAATCAGGAGAATGGGTTTATTTTCCTTTCTCCCTAGAAGAACAGTGTTTTCCATTGTATACGGCAGGAATTTCGTGCTATCTTTGAAGCAAACCATATACACAGGACATAGTACATCCAGATATACTGCATCCATTTGATTCTCTCCCATCAAACAGAACAATGACCACATTTGGAATCCTGGGTCATTTCAAAGTCTGGGACAATCAAGAAGTTCAAGGCAGAAAATGAAGGTGTCGGTTATACCTGTGTATAGGGCTTCCATGGTGGCTCAGATGATAAAGAATCTGCCTGCAAATGCAGGAGACCCAGGTTCAATCCCTGGGCCGGGAAGACTCCCTAGAGAAGGAAATGGCTACCCATTCCAGTATTCTTGCCTGAAGAATTCCATGGACAGAGGAGCCTGGCAGGCTACAGTCCATGGTGTCGCAAAAAGTCAGACATGACTGAGTCACTAACAATTTTATACCTGTGCACACGTGCTCTGCTCAGCTGCATTGACTCTTTCCGACCCCATGCACTGTAGCCCATTCAATTCAGTTCAGTCGCTCAGTCGTGTCCGACTCTCTGTGACCCCATGAATTGCAGCACGCCAGGCCTCCCTGTCCATCACCAACTCCCGGAGTTCACTCAAACTCACATCCATCGAGTCAGTGATGCCATCCAGCCATCTCATCCTCTGTCGTCCCCTTTTCTTTCTGCCCCCAATCCCTCCCAGCATCAGAGTCTTTTCCAATGAGTCAACTCTTCACATGAGGTGGCCAAAGTACTGGAGTTTCAGCTTTAGCATCATTCCTTCCAAAGAAATCCCAGGGCTGATCTCCTTTAGAATGGACTGGTTGGATCTCCTTGCAGTCCAAGGGACTCTCAAGAGTCTTCTCCAACACCACAATTCAAAAGCATAAATTCTTTGGCCCTCAGCCTTCTTCATAGTCCAACTTTCACATGCATACATGACCACAGGAAAAACCATTGCCTTGACTAGACGGACCTTTGTTGGCAAAGTAATGTCTCTGCTTTGGGAGTAAGCGTCTGCTACACCTTTTCCCGACCCAGGATCAAACCCAGGTCTCCAGCATTGTAGGTGGATTCTTTATCAGCTAGGACACCAAGGAAGCCCCATTCTACTTGTAGTTACTGGCTATTATCCTTGACTCAGATAAAACTTAACAGAATGCTGTACTATAGAAAGTATGAGAGCTGCATGTGGAAGTAATGGCGAATCAATGTTTTTTAAGGCTTCTGCATACATGGATATTTCCACAGCTGCAGAACCAACTACTGCAGAAGTACATGCTGTGCACAACATCTACAATTTAGTAAAGCTGGAAAGAATTTTATTTTTGTAAAAACTAAATGGGGAGTGGCTCACTTTCTTGCCAAAGGGCTATTTTATTCCAAGACACTGGTGTCTGCTGACCTTCATTTATAGGCTGAGCAATGTTCTATTTAAGTAAAATTAACTCATGGTGGGCACTTTTTCTAGGATGCAATAATTATTGCAAAGAAATAACAATGTTTAAACTTGATTTGTTCTTAGTTTAGATTTGATTATATTGGGTTATACATGAATGTCTTTGTTCACACAAGGTTTAAATTTAGAAATTATTTTATGTTGAGAAAAAAGGCCATATTTAAGTTCCTTCTCTACATGTAAGAATATTTTTAGGTTTTATGAAATCCAGTATTATGTCTTTTCTTCTAGACTGCAGGAGTATCTTACCATCTTTGTAGCCCTAGCACTTAGCAGCTTTCATTAAACTTATTTTAGTTGAATGATGAAAGAATTCCACAAAGAGACTAATTAAGGCATTGTCCATGTTACTATATTTGGCTAACTCTTACTCCATCTGTAGTTTGTACTATCGGCAATATATACCTTAGAACTCTGGGCATATTTTAAAGTTTCCCTGAGTTTTACATCTCTTTGTAAATGCCTTATAGGCCTGCTTTTATATAATCCTTACACATTTCGAAGTACTTGACATAGCAATATTCCCTTCATCTTTACACAAACCCTCTCTAGATAGGGAAGTTTGCCATGATCTGCTTGCTCCTATAAATATATTCTAGTTTGCTTTCATTTCAGGAGGGGGGGCAACTAATGCCAGAAAACTTTGATTTAGGAAAAGATACCAAATGTATGGGTTGGCTTATATCTTTATACATGTTATTCTATCAGTATTACTTTTTCGCTATCTATACTTAATATTAATTTGGCTATATTGTTTTTTAATTATTATAAGACAAAATATAAATTTTTAATTATTCATAACCACTTACAAAAGCTATTCAACTGTAGCTTTAAACTGGAGAGCCACAAACTGCTCAAAATATTTGTTGAATGTGTCAATGTCCTTCATCATTTCCTGGTTTTAGCTTTTGAAAACTTCCACTAGAGGAAATAATAGGCATCGTAAATTTAAAATGAATATGTTTTGGATTCACCCATGACTAAGATTCTGATTTAATTTATAACTCTCTGCCTTCCCCAGCATTTTAAGTTTTGACTAATTTAATTTCTCTTTTCTCCTATTTTTCAAAGGCAAACTTTTAAACACTCATGTTTATACTATTTCTACTATTGTAGAAACAAACACTTAAGAACTTGAAGCTTTTTTTTCCTACCCTCCAAAATAAACATCAACATTACCTATTACCTTCCATCCTGATCTAAGCTAAATTTGTTAGTAGCAATGAGTTTATAGTGGTGTCTGTAATATATTAAAAGAGTATCATTTCCAATTTTCATTTGAGGGTGAATTTAGGCTGCTGGATTGCATATCCTCATAAAAAGGCAAATGGTAAAAGGGTTTGTAGCTAAGTCAAGAGGCTTCTTCAACCTGGAACATTGTTAAAATCCTCTACATGTGTAATGCAAAGCATTAGGAAGTCATATTTTCACAATACCATTAAATAAAACAAACAAAAAAAACACCTATCTTATTTATCTTCAGTGGTGATACTTAAGGGAAAAAGAGTAAATCAGAGGAAAATGAAGAGGTAGCTACAGACACCTGATAAAGATCACCTAAGGCAACATTAATTGACCTATAAATTGGCATGCCACATGGCTTGTGGGATCTTAATTCCCTGACCAGGAATCCAAACCCTGCTCTCAGCGGTGAAAGCATGGATTCCTATCCATTGCACCGCCAGGGAAGTCCCCACTATTTTCTTTACAAATGTTCTCCTTTAATTTTAAGGACAACACTAAAACAAGTCATATCATCCCCATTTTATAGATAGTAAAATTGAGGTTTGGAGGAGTTACAGAACTTCCCCAATATCACAGAGATATAAAACAGCAAAACCATGGGAACCCACATTTTATACTAAACTCCAGTCTGACTATGAAATATAGCATGTACATTATACCTCTGAGAACAAAAAAGAGAGGTGATGAGAACGAGTTGTCTGGTCAGACATTTTCCACATCACTTCTGGGTCATCAGATGATGTCCAGAACAACATGGTCCTTAGTGCCACCGATGAACTGGGGGAAGGAAACAAACATCCGGGAAGGGTCTATGAAGCAGCATGGGTTAAGTTTAGAGAGAGAGATGCAGTGTACAATGAGACATTTAAATATACAAAATATTTGTTAAGTGTCCTAATTGGAGGATTCACTATACATGGAATCTAGGCACAAATTAACTGATGGCACCAGGAATTTTACCACTATTTGATCTCAGTTTAGCTATTTAAGCAAGTTGAATGAAATATATAACTGAGTTTATTGAGTAGTGTCAAAGTACAGGCACACCTCATTTTATTGCACTTTCCAGATATTTTACTTTTTACAAATTGAAGGTTTGTGGCAAGCCTGCATCAAGTGAGGAATCTATTGGCATCTTTTTCCCAATAGCATTTTCTCATTTTGTGTCACATTTTGGGAACTCTCACCATATTTCACAATTTGTCATTATCATTATACTTGTTATAGTGATTGGTGATCAGTGATCTTCAATGTTACTAGGATACACTGAAGCCTCAGATGATAAACTGGTATTTTTTAAACAATAAAATATTTTTAATTATGTACTTTTTAAAGATGTAATGCTATTGCACACTTAATAGACTACAGTATTGTACACATGACTTTTATATGTGCTAGGAAGTCAAAAAAATTGGTGTGACTCACATTATGGTGGTAGTCTGGATGTAATTGATGTATCACTGAGCTGCAACTGCACAACCTGAGATAAAAAAAAAGCCTTTCGACAAACAGAGCTGTTTGTATGTCTGTGAGTCTATTTCTGTTTTGTAAATAAGCTCATTTATATCATATTTTAGATTCCACGTATAAGTGATATCACATATTTGATGATATTCGTCTTTCTCTGTCTGACTACTTCACTTAGTATGATCGTCTCTAGGTCCATCCATGTTGTGGCAAATGACATTATTTCATTCCTTTTATGGTTGAGTAATATTCCATCACATATATACACACATACACAGCACATATTCATCCATCTGTCAATGGACATCTAGGTTGTTTCCATTTCTTAGCTATTGTAATGGAGAAGGCAATGGCACCCCACTCCAGTACTCTTGCATGGAAAATCCCATGGACAGAGGAGCCTGGTAGGCTGCAGTCCCTGGGGTCGCTGAGGGTCGGACACGACTGAGCGACTTCCCTTTCACTTTTCACTTTCATGCATTGGAGAAGGAAATGGCAACCCACTCCAGTGTTCTTGCCTGGAGAATCCCAGGGATGGCGGAGCCTGGTGGGCTGCCGTCTATGGGGTCACACAGAGTCGGACACGACTGAAGCGGCTTAGCAGCAGCAGCAGCAGCTATGATAAACAGTGCTACTATGAACATCAGAGTATGTGTATATTTCCAAATTAGAGTTTTCATCTTTTCCAGATATATGCCCAGGAGTGGGATTGCTGGATCATATGGTAGTTTATGGTTACTAAAGGGGAAGGGGGAATAAGTTTGAGATTAACATATGCATACTGCTATATATAAAATATAAAACAAGGACCTACTATATAGCACAGGGAACTACACTCACTATCTTGTAATAACCTATAATGGAAAAGAAACTGAAAAAGAATACATATGTATAAAATTGTATCACTTTGCTACACACCAGAAGCTAACAACATTGTAAATCAACTATACTTCAGTAAGAATAAATTAATAAAACAAAAGAACCTCCAAACACAGCCATTTAATCAACTTCACGATTAAAAGTTTCTTTAGGATACTGAAAGTTCCTGGTCACAAATAAGGTTTCCATACTTGAACAGAGTTTTACAGCAATCTGAAATCTAAAGGCTAATTAAATACAAACCTGTCTCCCTTCCCCCATTAACAGTTCCATTTCAAAAAATAGAACTTCCTAGGATTGTGCACCCCACAGGATTCTACTTCATCCTGCTTTGCACCTGCTAACTAGATCAGAGGAAACCACAATATTTCTAAGACATATACTTTACCTAAACCAGCTCCAGTTTAGTCACATACAAAACACTATATAAAGAATGGCTTGTTGTTTTCCTGAGTGCTGTTCTTTGAAATCAAGGCTCTTTTTGGGTAAGCCAGTGTTTAAACTTCAAAGATTGTCAAAGGAATTCATCTTTAAAAACAAAAATCTTTGCAATTTTTCTTCTAAATACCTATCCCAAAGAAATACTCAGAGTCACAAAATGCTTTTTGCCCCAGGATGTTCACTGAAGTATTATCTATAACATATGGAAAGAAAAAAAATTTCCAACAACCTGGAATTAGTGAAATAAAATTATGAAATCTCATGCAGTAATTTTAAATATTTTCAAAAATATCTTATTATGTGAAAACATTTTCACAGTATAATAAGTGAAAAAAAAGAGATACAAACTGCATATACAACATGATCCCAATTTTAAAAATATTTAACTTTCTATACAGGAAACAGATTTAAAAAATATGAACAAGTGGCATGATTACGAGTAATCTTTACTTTTATTCTTTATAAAAATTTTTGCTTTCTTTTAATACTTTTACAATGGCCTTGTATTTTTTAATCCAACGCAAAGTGATTAAAAACATCTGAAGTACACACTACTTAAGACACTTTTCCAGCAGATTAGCTAAATATACCTATTGACTATTATAGCAATAGGATATACTGAAGGAATCATCTCTTGTCACTTTTACCTCTGAGAAAGCAGTCTGAAATGGAAATTCTCCCTCACTGAAATACAAGCTCCAAAATGTCAAAAAGACATAAAGAAATGGCAAAAACAGGGACATATAAGCAAGTAAATAAATACAGAAAAAAAGCTTAAAAATTACATTAATCTATAAAGGACAATGTATTAGTATTATAATTCAGTGTCAATAGCAGAATGTCAATCTGAGCACAACACTATGTAATTAGAGCATATAAGGTAGAATGCAATAATATGAATATTCAAAGCTATTTTACTGTCCTCACAAATTCTATTTTACAGAAAGTATTTATATTTTATATAAATATATATACACATATAAAGTAAAAACAGCTTAAGAGAATCAAAATTTTATTTTCAATGACTAGGTTACAAGGTTACAAAAAATGATTTGCCATTTTTTAAACTAGAGATGGTAGAAATGAGATCAGATTTTACAAAAGAAAACAATTTATTTTAGCAAAAAGAACCTTTTCTTCAGAACTAGCCACACGATACCAGGTAATTTCAAAAGTTCTTTAACTCAGGGCTTTCTGCTTATTTCATTTTCATTAGGTACTGTTACTTCACAAATGATATTTTAACAAATGTTATCAAACATAATTTTAATAAAATAAAACATATGATAATGCAAAGAATGACAGGGTTAAAGAACCATTATGTAATTGGCAAGATGACAACAGACATTGAACATTAATTCCAAGTTAACAATTTTGAGGGTGGGGGTTGAAAATGACCCCTCAGAAGTTTACCTAGCCCAAGGTTTGTTTTTCAAAAGAAAATCTACATTCACTTCTCACTTTTCTGTGTTAATGATGGCATGACACTTAAACATACAGATTATCTCCTTCATTATACACTTTTCCATACTTCACATATGCAATTTAGAGTGCAATTACACAGAGAAACATTTGATTTTTCATGCGCAATTTTACACAAAACCTCCTATAGCAGGCAATCACAAAACTAAGAAAGAAGTATGATAAGCCAAAGTACTTTGTAAGCTTTAGCAATAAACACCAAAATACTGCTCGATAGTTGCTTGGGAAAAGTAAGAAAAAAAACCCACACCACATTAATGGCTTTAACGGATACTTGGCACAATATTTGAGGGGAAAAAATATAACAAAGTATTACATGTATAGGGCTTAATGCTCTTGTTATCAACCATTTCTCTTATTTTTCATTATACTATGTCTGGCTTTATTTCTCCTTAGCTTGTAAAAGTGGATGGTTGGAGACTATTACAGACAAGTAAAAATGTGGCAAGACTTAAGTGATGAGAACTCTATTTCTGTAAACTCTTGTTAAAACTTTGGTGCTTCTATGATATACTACTACAGTGCTTTGAATTTATATAGCACCTGTCTGCTGAAGAGCCAAGGCTTACATAGTTCATTTATCCTTTCAGCATCCCTGTGAAATACGTAGATCAGAAACAGATGGTTTACAAATAAAGTAAAATCCAGATATGAACACAGAGAACTTCCATAATTTACTTAAGATGGCCTATCTGTGCAAACTGTAGAGGATTAAAAGACCCTGGATTTTTTTCCAGTAAACAATACTACCTCCTTATCATCAAACCAATTTCCAGACTGCTAAGAAAAATTAAGCTTTCTTATAATATAAAATCAGAAAGTTTAATGTGCCAAAATCTCTGATAAGGAATGACAGAAATGGTCTATATTTTAAAGAAATAACATTAGTCACTGCGTAAGCCACCAGTGATCATCTTCCTGTATAGTCACCAATTTTCCAACAAGGTATTTAGCTTAAATACAGTTGCTTCTCAGGTGGTGCTAGTGGTAAAGAACCCACCTGCCAATGCAGGAGACATAAGAAACTAGGGTTCAATCCCTGGGTCAGGAAGATCCCCTGGAGGAGTACATGGCAACCACTCCAGTATTCTTGCTTGGACAATCTCATGGACAGAAGAACCTGGCACCCTATAGTCCATAGGGTAGCAAAGAGTTGGACATGACTGAAGCGACTTAGCATGCAATATAGTCGCATTACAATTGGTAAACAAATCAACCGATAAATAAAATTGAAATAAGCAATACTATTTCTATATAAAAGACACAACAAAGTCCTTGAGCCATGCCCTCTGTTTATAAACGAGAAAATGTGTGGTGTCTGGCACATGTATGTACTCAATGTTATATAATAATGTAATAATCTTTAGTGACTTTCTCAAGGTCAAATTATGAGTCAGTGGCAGAACCATGTCTAGAATCTAGTTCTTCTGAAGGAAGTCCAACATACTTCCCCCTTACCACTGTAATTTTCATTTAACAGCAATGCTTTTTCATCCCTAAAACAGTTTATACTCAGCAATATTTGTCTTTCAAGTGCTAAGAATAAGGCAAATTCAATGTTATTAAACTTATTAAAATTTTGGAAACTGTCACCTCCATAACTACCAGTTGGCCCAAGTATTATCAGATCTTTTCCTGAGACTGACATTTCATGATTAGACTGTTTTTAATATTTCTAGACCATAATTTTAACCAAAGCTCTCTCATAACTAAAAACAGCTAGTCGTGACCACTGGTATCTAAAAGACCTTCCAACAGTATAATGTATCCAAAAAACTTTTGAAACCTCCAACACATTGAACATACATTATATGGTATGTCATTCCCTAGAATAATTATACAGACTCAAAATGTGATCTAGCTGTTTTCTTCTAAACTGAGTTTTATTATTTTCACACATCAAACTTTCCCCCCAGATTACTTTTCACCAAAACAGCATGAGCAATTACAAAGTGATTCCAAAAACAGATACCCAAGTCGTCATGTATTGATAGATGTTAGATGTTTGTTTTCAATTTTATATCTGCTACTTCTGGAATCTGTACTAAACAGCAAAAACAAACAGTTTGGCATATACATTCCACCTAGATTATGATAAATTCTGATAAGGAATGACAGAAATGGTCTATATTTTAAAGAAATAACATTAGTCACACAGTACCAAATTCACAAATTTATCATATGTGCCAAGAATATTATTACGTCAGTATATTTCTTGGATAGGCAAGCAGAAATGCCTAAAACAGAATATGGAAAAATTGCAAGTGGATTTCCTTCCTTTTCTCTGTCAGTTTCACCAAAAAGAATCTCCTTAGTCCTCAAACACTGTGGTGAAGCTACCACCCACTTCTTTTCAGTAACAGTCACACTGTTTACCTTGGAGAGACATCTACTCAGTGGACATGAATTTGAGCAAACTCCAGGAGACAGTGAAGGACAGGGAAGCCTGACTTGCCACAGTCCATGGGGTCGCAAAGAGTCGGACATGACTTAAGAACAACAAAAATGTCCATGTAGCTCCTGATAGTGCCCTGGATACTGACATTCTGCCAGTATAAATAGTCACAGTTAAGTCTAATGTACTTGTAACCATTTGTAGAAGAAACTTAATCTCAACCCAAATATTACTCACTAGTTGTAATAATCCTTTTACCCAAAATGTATTAAGCCTAGACATTTTTAGCAATTGACCCTAAATGATGCCATCAGATTGGATTCCTTCGACCTGAGTGTTAATTATCTGTGTAAAATCAAGTTGTTGTTTAGTCGCGAAGTAGTGAGTGTCCCACTCTTTTGCGACCCCATGGAGGCAAAGCATAATTTATTTGGCTCTCCCACCCCAGACAAAGAGTTTGATCACTTTCTAGATCTAACAATAGAAATTAAGTATTAGACTCGTAATCCTCTAATTTTGATGAAAGCCTGGGTTCATTAGATCATACCACTGAAAAATGAAGTCAGTAGTTTTAAACAAGTGGACACCTCTGAGACAAAAGACTGTGGACAGACAGCCTAGTGAGGATCCTGTTTTGACATGAGTTAATATTATTTTAAAAAGAACTTAACTCCCTATCACTTTAACCTAGTTGGATAGTTGTACTCTTTCCTTTTTTAAGGTTAAATATTTATTAGTTCAATCTAAAATTATATTATCACCTCAACTTCCACTAGGGGGGTCTATCTAGCAGTGTGTCCTTAACTCCCAATTAACTCAGGTGCAGCTTGAGTCCGCTTCCAGCTAATCTGTGCTGCCAGGTTAAGCCTGGCAGTCAGAGCTATGTGCTTTAAAGTTGTTCTAGGTTTTAGGCTCAGAAACCCATGCACAGCATAAAAATGGAGTGCTCAAGTCATTCAGAGGTTGCTGCAGTACGTAAAGGGTTTCTGGCTAAAGCATACAAAGCCAAAATCTCTTAACTGTTCCCAGTTTCATTTTTAGCTGCCCTAGTTGTTTTCAAGACTGAATATGTGTCAACTAGATCCATTTTTGTAAATAAGTAAAGCTTTTAAACTCTTGACCGCAGAGGTTCTGCTGCCCATTTCTGTACTCTGCAATACATAATCTAAATCACAAAAACCGTAAAGTTTTTCCAACAGTAGTCTTAACTTGGGTCACTTGGGTGGGTATTGGTCATTACAGAAGTTGTTTCTGTGGCATCTCATTATTCTGCTAAAGTATTGAGAGGCACAAACCCAATCAGCTCTATTTCTCAAATTTAGTGTCCACTGTTTTTGTGCCTTATTTCTGATCCAATTTCAAACCACAGTAACTGATGGTTAATTTTAGCCAAAAGATTATCCACCACTTTCAAGCAGATGCCTAATATAGAGAACAGTTCAACTGGAATATAGGCCAGACCTAGGTACATGGACAAAGCCTAATTTTTTTAAACACTATCTTATGGGATATGGCTTCAAATCAATCATTTCAGAATGAAACAGGGCATGAATAAAAGGACAATTTTCCCAGGAAATAATTAGTAAGATATTTTTAAAATTTAGAAAAGCCATAACTAGATTGAAGAGCCACAGGGGAGACATATATCCCAGCACAAACATATTTCAAGCCCTTATTTTAAAAACAGCTTCTGTTTTTATTCTGGATAAAATCTGAGCACCAAATTCCCTTTGTGTTCCCCTCATCCACATCCAAGTAGAATTCCCTTGAGTAGAGGCTAGTTCACACCCTCTCCCCTTTTTGGTCGAGTATTTTTGGGAAAATGGACTTCAGCCATTACATTCCAGTTTTAAAGTCAAAAGAAGTTATGTGACCATGACCCCAGGGGCATCAGAGACTTGGGGCACGTGATGCCAATTGGCATGTGTGGGGCTTCCGCCAGTATGTTGGAATTCGCTCTAAATTGCATCCTCAGGATCAAGTTTAGGTGCCCAAATACACTGTGACATCTAATAAAGCGGACTATCTGCTTATTTCTCAGTAGTTTTTCACTTCACCTAGGTACCTACTGTGCGGCCTGCCAGGCTCTCTTCCCAGTCCCCCCCCTCATCCCCGGTAACAAGTCGGGCACCCCCAGCATCCTGTCTATCTCTTCCTAAACGGCGAATTAATTCTAAACTCAACCTTGAGCACCAACCGGGATGTCGTGCAGATCGGGTGTGGAGCAAGAAGCGTGGCGTACGGGAAGTGTCATAAAGCCTTAAGTCCACTCCACCTCCCAGGCTGGGATCTTCTGCCCAGAAGCCTGGCGGTCGGAGCCGCCAGCACATTAAAGCCAGGAGCAGCAGCGGCGACGGCGGCGGCGGCAACTTTGGGACTGGCGAGAAGCCAGGGCGCGGGTGGTCGGCGTTCCCCGCCCCCCCCACCCCCGCCTCTCATTAGGGCGCTAAGTACTGCGGGTGCGGAAAAGTAAACACTGGCAAGTGCAGCTGTGTGGGAGAAGGGGGATGTTGCCCCTCTCCCACCGTCCCTTTCGACTCTGTCTCCCGAGCCGCCGGGACCGTGTGCGCTCGAGGGTGCGGAGCCAGAGGAGCTGAGAAAGGAGCAGACCGGGCGGCAAGGAATCGGGAGCGTGAAGAACGGAAAGGTACTGTCCTAACGGCATGGGGATGTCCTGCTACTGAAAGGAAAAAAGTGCTTACTCATAGGGAGATCGCTAAGCGATCGCTACTGGCCAGGGAAGCAGGCGGAAGGCAGGCAACCAGAGCCTCGTTCTCTCCCTGGGCCACCGCACCCCGAGGAGCCGGGGGCCGAGGTGAGCCTGAGAGGTCACCGGAGGCGGGCGAGCCGGGGCTGGAGGCGTAGCAGGCGGCGGGCTCCGGGATTTCCTGAGTCCAGAGCCGGCGGAGGCGGGGGGAGGAGGGTGGCAGTAGCTGGAGAAGGACGATCGAGGGAAGTTTAGACGCTGGGTTTCTACTTCGGGGCCGCCGCCGGTAAAGGGGAGAAGGGCAAGGGTTGGCGTCAAGGACTCCAGCCCAAGGTTGGCAACAAGTTAAGAGCAACGATTGAGAAAACACCATCTCCCCCAGTGAACGTCAGAAAACGTGTCTGAAGCGGGTAGCGGTCATGGGGAACACTCGGTCACTCCCACCCATCCCTGCTGCGAACGGTCGCTTTGGCGCCCAAGGCTGGGACAGAAATCTCTCCAGCCTCCCTCTCAGGCCCCCGCCCCCCGTGCCAGGCATGTTCCCGCCGAGGTTCCTGGAGATGCTCTCCTCTGGACCCACTCCTGCCCACGCTCAGGGACCCTGCTCCCCTCGTGCCCTCCTGTACCTGCAGAGCACTTACAGAAAGTCGCAGAGTACCGGATCTGGCCCAACTGCCTCCGTCCGACGCACTCAGACAACTTCTGCCGCTCGGAATCTTTGCGGCTGTGGTTCTAAAGCCAGCGCTCCCGCCCCTTCTGCCAGGCCCTCCGCCCCTCGGCCGCCGCCATTGGCTCGGGTGGTGCTAGCAGTCGGCCTGGGAACCAGGAAAGGGATTGGGCCACGAGCCTGTCACATCATCTGGGTGGGGTTTTGGGACAAAAGGCACAGGGATGGGCGCCCTGGAGGGATGGGGACTGTAACTGCGGCTGGGAGCGGAGATTGGCCCTCTGCTCCCTCTCTCCCCTTCCCAAGCTCCGAAGAGACTAGAAGTCCTCAGAGCCTGGCTGGGGTACCAGTTTCTCAAAAACCGTGTAGAATAAATGAAAAGATGAGAATGTGGGAGCGAGAGTTTGAATGTTACCAAGACCCTATTTAAGTCTGGAGAGTACAGTTTCAACCTAGAATCATAAAAAGAATCTGGACGTGGGAAGGGACGTTAGTAGTACGCATCAGTAGTCTCTTCGGCTCCAATCAGCTCAGGTGCGGAGCAACGCAGAGGGAAAACCTCAGCAATCTTCCCTTTCTAACTAGTTCTCTGGAACAGATAAATGCACAGGACGAGGCTCTCATGTTTTGGGTTTCATGCCAAGTAAATTGTTGGCCAAAGTCACCTGTGTGGTCTGTTTGTCCATACGGAAAGGAGTGAGAGGTGGAGGTGGGGAGGGACGTGAAAGTTACGTGGTTCCCGTTGGTTGACTGTAAACGGATGTCAATTCTCATCAATCTCCTTTCACCAGAGAAAACTTGGAGACATACTCCTTCTTCCTAGAGTACCTTTCCTTCTTCTTGGCCTCTTTGTCATAGCTGACCTCTTTCATTAACATGCGCTGAGGTTTTCCCTGCTTATCTGCATTCCAATCTTTGGAATCAAGAGACTGGCTTGTGGCACAAGAAGCGAAAGGCTAAACCCTTTCCCGTTTCAGTCGCAACCATTTTGTTCAGGCAATGTGTGCTTGGAAATTTTTTTTAAGAATTTTAAGTTGGTTCAACTCAATCTCATTTTATATGCACTAGGAAAATCTGCTAAATTCAGAGTGGCCTGAAACATTGAATGGTCTTGTCAAGGAAACCTCCCTTTATCTGCTGTTCTGGATTTCTTGAGAGAAATTAATCTATAGTGAGTGTCCTGGCTTCTTAAATGGGCAGAGAAGGAGAGTTCATATACTGCCTAAAGGCTCTACTAGCAGAGAAGGAATTGGCATTGTGAAAAAGCCTTGTTAAATATTAATTAATGATTAACCAGCTGGAAGAACATATGAAAGGCACAGAAAGGTGAAAAATAAATGAGAGGGCAATCATCAGGCTTTCAGAAACATTAAATTTCTGGTGTTAGAGATTTTGCACTGGGTCAGGCTAGGGTCAGCATAAAAGTACCGATTTTAACATGTTCACGTTGTATGAACTGTGCACTATATCGCCACACACATTTACAAGAGGCTCCAAAATGAGATTTCTAATTGTCAGTAATTAGCCCAAGGTTTGGTATGGTTTCTGGAATTCTTTACACAAAATTTCTAGATACACTGATACAGTACTTTAGTTTTCTACATTTTATGTTGTCTGTAAATCACTCCTGAAGAGCTTCCAGTCTCGATTAATTTTTTTTAGAGTTTGGTTGCTTTACAATGTTGTGTTAGTTTCTACTGTATAGCAAAGTGAATCAGCTATACGTATATGTATATCCCCTCTTTTTTGGGTTTCCTTCCCATTTAGGTCACCACAGGGCACTGAGTAGAGTTCCCTAGCTTTACAGTCCACCTGCTTTAAAACTTGGGAGAAGGCAATGGCACCCCACTCCATTACTCTTGCCTAGAAAATCCCATGGATGGAGAAGCCTGGTAGGCTGCATTCCATGGGGTGGCTAAGAGTTGGACATGACTGAGCGACTTCACTTTCACTTTTCACTGTCATGCATTGGAGAAGGAAATGGCAACCCACTTCAGTGTTTTTGCCTGGAGAATCCCAGGGATGGGGGAGCCTGGTGGGCTGCCATCTATGGGGTCACACAGAGTCGGACACGACTAAAGCTACTTAGCAGCAGCAGCAGCTTTAAAACTTAAATTTACAGACTTAGAATATCTTATGAAGGGACTCAAGCTAAATTTTCAAGAATAGGTATATTTGTCTCAATTACTTACCTTAGTATTCTATTTTAGTATATTTTTCAAGTGTTAAGAGTTTAGAATAAGTCAAAATATTAAGAATCCTAAGGATATGCTATATTTAGGCTTTCCTGTTTTGTTTTGTTAAAAAAAAAAAAAACTTACATAGGAGCTTTAAGTGAAGTGAAGTTGCTCAGTCGTGTCCAACTCTTTGCGACCCCATGGACTGTAGCCTACTGGGCTCCTCCATCCATGGGATTTTCCAGGCAAGAGTACTGGAGTGGGTTGCCATTTCCTTCCATAGGAGCTTTACATAAGCTTTAATTTACTTACTAATACTAAGGATGTCAGAATTCAACAAGAGCTTGTAGTCAAGAAATGTCACTTTAATAGAAGTCCAGTGGCCATAATTTCAAAGCCATGGGGTGCCCAGACAGTAGCACTGCATCTTACTGCCTCAGTAGTTTCCAACAGATAAAACATGCCCTATTTGGATGGTGGTTGAGATTCCTGTTTAACAAACTCAACAATAAAATCCAAGTAGAACTCCATTTTAATGAAAATTCCTAAAATAGCCATTTTGATGTAACTAAGCTACTTTTGTGTTACCCAAAATCTAAAAGTCCTTTTCAGAGGTTAGTGTTTTGCTCTAGGAAAGGGGCCTTGGACTCAAAGCTCTAATAAAACTGCATTTCATTCTGATCTTTCAAACCGTCAGTTTAAGACATAGAGAATCATTCACAAAGTAACCCAAAGTTGGTAGTTTTTTCTATCTATATAAAAGAATCTTGCACAGATGATCTTCAGGGTCTCTTTCAGAAGCTCAAAGGCAGGTTTTTGACTCTAATTCATATTTCAAAATTGATTTATAATTAAACAAATTATAGTAGTTTCAGGGGTACAACATGTTGATTTGATACTTTTATACATTATGAGATGATCACAAGTCCAGTTACCATCAAAAGTTGTTATAATATTGACTATATTCCATACATGTACATAATAACTCCATGAAATTTATTTTATAGCTGGAAGCTTGTACTTCTTATTCCTCTTCACCTGTTTCACTCATTCCCCCATGCCCCTCCATTCTAGCAACCACTAGTTCTCTGTATTTCTAAGCCTATTTCTGTTTTGTTTATTTGTTCTGTTATTTTAGATTTCACATATAAGTGAAATTATATGGTATTTGTTTTTCTCTATCTGTCTTATTTCTCTTAGCATAATACCCTCCAGGTTGATCCATGTTGTCACAAATGGTAAGATTTCATTCTTTTTCATGGATGAGTAATATTCCATTGTGGGCTTTCCTGGTGGCTCAGCGATAAAGAATCTGCTTGCTGTGCAGGAGATGTAGGAGACACGGGTTTGATCCCTGGTTTGAGAAGATTCCCCTGGAGAAGGGAATGGTTTCCCTCGCCAGTACTCTGGCCTGGAGAGTTCCATGGACAGAGGAGCCTGGAAGGCTACAGTCCATGGGGTCATAAAGAGTCGGACATGACTGAACGACTTTGACTTTCACTGGGTTCCTTCCCATATCGTGGCTATTGGAAATAATGCTGCAGTAAACATACGAATGCATGTATCTTTCAAATTAGTGTTTTTGTTTTCTTTGGATAAATACCCAGAAGTAGAATTGCTGGATTCGATGATAGTTCTATTTTTAGTGTTTTGAGGCACCTCTATATTATTTTCCATAGTGGTTGTACCAATTTACATTCCCACCAACAATGCGCGGAGTGCCCTTTTTTCCACACCCTCTCCAACACTTGTTTCTTATCTTTTAGATAATATTATGAGTTCTAACTCACCTTAACAGTACCATGCATAGCACCTAGCACACAGGAGTTCAGTAAGTGGTTTTGAACTAATGGATATTTTATGTTTCTATTCTTGTTAAAACAAAAACAAAAGGCTCTATACCTAGATCTCTCACAGATCCTTTGAATTAATAGCGTAAATGTTTTCCCTTTGCTTCCATCTCCAATTGTCAGCCCTTCATGTCTTTGTAATAACTTAAAAGCAACATCATAAAATTTTAAAAATTATTTCTTCTTCCTGTATTCCTTTGATATCATAGGAGGATCCAAGTTTCCCCATGGGTTTTATCTTTATCCAGTCTACCTTTCTTTCCTCATTTCCACCAGCACATCCTTTCTTTGCTCTTTTTCCTATAGCTCCGATGAACACTCTGCCCAGTGAACAACTTATTATGTGCACATAGTCTGAGTTTTTTCCAGAAATTTTCTAGGGTAAATTATATTTTTTCCTTTTTATCCACTTCTTTTATATATAAAAAAACCTCCTTTTATGGTCTACTAAAATGTGGCCTTACTGTACAACCATTGTATAAGTAAGAAATAAGGATTCATGTTCAATTCAATACTAAATAATTTCTTTGAATTCATCTGTTTTCTCAGTGTCTAAATGTATGATTGTGTACCAATCTATTTTTTAATTAATTAATTCTTAATGTATCGTTTCATTTCCAGGAACCAATCTATTTTTCTTTCATCTTATGGTTTATATGATAATTGTTTTCCATGTTGTCAGGTTGGTTTATTTATCTCCCTCAGTTCTTGTCTCGTCATAACAGATTTGGAATAACGGACTAATTACAGCTCAAGCAGGCAGGATTTCTCAGCTCCTGTCTTGTCATAACAAGGATTCAAAACAACAGGCTGCTTACAGGTCAGTTACAGCTCAAGCAGATAGATCTTTTATTAAACAGACAGCAGATATTACACCTCCAAGACATGGGAGTGAGCTGACCCCAAAGGAGTGGCCATGATCCCTCTTGGCTTCTCTTTTTATACTCCCCATCTCTTCCTCTTGGATCTGCCCTGTGCAAAATAGGGCTTGTACCCACCACCAATCAGGAAAGGGAATGCAAATATGCTAGGCTCAAGGTTGATTGACAAGTGCAAGTTACATAAAAACAGGCTCTATTGCACACGTCATCAATATATCAGTCCTATTACACTGATACATTAAGAAGTTGGTTTGTATCTACTGTGTGCCTAGAGCATGTGCAGGAGTTGGAAAACTCTCTGTGGTTATTTTTGTACCATATCTGTGAGGATTCCTAGATGTGTCTGGGATGGGGTTTAGAGACTGGCTTACATCCTTTTCTGCTAAGCCACCCCTCATTGCTCATACCTAACTTCCTATCTAACAGTGTTATGATATTTAGGTTCTTGGATGGATCATCAGTTATTCCTTTTATTCAACATGTCATGTCTTATTAAAAATGCAGTTTAATGCCCACAGCATAGAGTGAAATGGAATTTTTAAAAAATTAAGTGGCATTTTAAAAGGTTTTTTACCGTTAAAATATTAGACATGGAGGAAATCTTGGTAGACCTGGAAAATTCTTGATATAGAATATAAAAATTTGAGCAGTTGTCTTCATTGTTTACTAAGTGAGGGGTGTTTTCATGTTTCCAACTCAAAATGTACACATATATAAGCATATGTTAATTCCTTAAATAGGTACTTTCAAATATTTTTCAAACTTCAAAGGTTACTATGAATCTGAATGTCTCCTAAAACATGCCAATCATATTACAAGCAGGTTTTCATAAATAATTGTTACATGTCCAAGGGTATTTTCAGATTTCCACTTGTTTAAAAAAAAAAGACAAAAAAAATCAGAATAAACAGCAAGCTCCTAATATATAGCACAGGGAACCATATTCAATGTCCTATGATAAAGCATAATGGAAAAGAATATGAAAATGAATATATATATGTGTAACTGAATCATTTTGCTGTACAGCAGTAATTAACACAACATTGTGATTCAACTATCAGTTTGGTTCAGTCGCTCAGTCATGTCTGACTCTTTGCGACCCCAGGGACTGCAGCACGCCAGGCTTCCCTGTCCATCACCAACTCCCAGAGCTTGCTCAAACTCATGTCCATTGAGGCAGTGATGCCATTCAACCATCTCATCCTCTGTCATCCCCTTCTCCTCCTGCCTTCAATCTTTCCCAGCATCAGGGTCTTTTCAAATGAGTCAACTCTTCACATCAGGTGGCCATAGTATTGGAGTTTCAGCTTCAACATCAGTCCTTCCAATGAATATTCAGGACTGATTTCCTTTAGGATGGACTGGTTGGATCTCCCTGCAGTCCAAGGGACTCTCAAGAGTCTTCTCCAACACCACAGTTCAAAAGCATCAATTCTTCGGTGCTCAGCTTTCTTTACAGTTCAACTCTCACATCCATACATGACTACTGGAAAAACCATAGCTTTGACTAGACAGACCTTTGTTGGTAAAGTAATATCTCTGCTTTGTAATATGCTGTCTAGGTTGGTCATAGCTTTTCTTCCAAGGAGTAAGTGTGGCTGCAGTCACCATCTGCAGTGATTTTAGAGCCCAAGAAAATAAACAGTTTGTCATTGTTCCTATTGCTTGCCCATCTATTTGCCATGAAGTGATGGGACCAGATGCCATGATCTTGGTTTTTTAAATGTTGAGTTTTAAGCCAACTTTTTCACTCTCCTCTTCACTTTCATGAAGAGGCTCTTTGTTCTTCACTTTCTGCCATAAGGGTTAAAAATAAATTTTAAAAAGAAACTAACTCATACACAAAAAAGACAAAAATCTAATGACATCTTTACTAGGATTAAGACATATTTGATCAACATTAACCTATTATATAGGTCCAATGAAGATCACTATCATCACTGGAAATCCTCAAAATTAAAATTGCCCCCCCAACTTTGACTGTCTGCTAAATATATAATTAGTCAACAGTATTCTTTTAAGTGCCTATCATGTTCTCAACATTGTATTAAATATTGGGTTGACCAAAAAGTTTATTCATGTGGGGAATATATTGTTCAATAAAGTTCTTGGTGAAGATGAAAAATATCTTTAATTTTTACTTAAAACCAAATGAACTTTTCGCCCACCCAATATTACAAGCCACATAGAAAAAGTATGGTCTCAACACAAATGGAATTAATAGCCTAATAATGATTCAATAGCAAAAGCAACATGTGAAATAATGAGAAAATAATTCAAGATAGAATATATAAAGGATGCTGTAGGAATGCTGAAAAGAATGAAAATGATTGGGCTAAAGTAATCAGAGAAGGCATCTTTTGTACAATAGGACTTGAGTTAGTGTTTAAAAGATGCATAAGACTTGGTAAGGTTAAGTGGAAAGGACAGGCATTCCATTCCTGGAGAGAAACAAAAGGGATGGCTTCTCGGGCATTTCTGGGATTGGGCTTAGGCTTCCTCATATGCAACACAAGAGCTTCAAATTTGCCTATCCTAAAGGTCCAGTGATAACCTCAACGGAAGAATATTGCTTGAGATCTCACCTATTTAAACTATTTAAGAGATAAAATATTTGTTATACTTAGAGGTTGAACAGACTTCCAAATCTTGTTTTATAATGATCAAACTGCAAATTACAGAAGGTCTTGGTTTTAGTTACAGCAGTTCTCAGTTACTTTAGACATAGCCGTATTAATCTCATCCCCCATGAGGTTTACATAACTAATTGGAATATATCACATTTTGATTTTAGAGGGAAAATGAACATGCCTGAAATTATAGGGCAAGAGAGGTGAATGCACTGGCTCACGTATATATCTTGATTTCACCATTTTGTATGTCTGGGTTATAAAAGCATTCTTTTGAATGAAATACCCAACCTAAACCTTCACCAGAGTGTATTTCAAATATTGGAGGTTCCTGTGAGAAGGGCCTGACAAAGGTATACTAGAGACCCCTTGGAATAAATTGTAAATCTCCCAATTCATAGGGATTATCCATAATTTTCCGTGACACTAATCAGGCTCCTAAAGAGGCAGTAATGTCTAGCCTATTCTTTTTTTTTTTTTTGCCATGCCACAGGGCATGCAGGATCTTTGCTAGAACCCTCACCACCCGCAGTGGAAGTGTGGAATCTTAATTATTGGACCATTAGGGAAACCCCTAGCCTATTATTCTTGTTTGTTTGATTTTCCAATAGGTTTGCCAGATTTTGGTGAATTTAAAAGTTTCTGTGTGCATTAGAGTGTGTGTATCTGTGTGTGTATAAGAGAGAGAATATAATAGTATTTTTAAATGCTATAAATATTTGCAGGCAGATGGGTGGATGAAGAGACTGAAAAAAGAGCTTTCACCCCATAGGTTATTGGTTAAATGCTATAAATATTTGAGTCTATGTCTACTAAACATGCAAAATGTGACTTTAAAAAGAGATTGACAGAGTTACAACATAGGTGAACTTTGAAAATATTAATATGATGCTAAATGAAAGAAGCTAGTTATAAAAAACCACATGTTATATGATTCTATTTATCTGAAATGTACAAAAAGGGAAAATCCATAGAGGCCAAGAGTAGATTAGCTGTTGTCGGGGGCTGGGGTGGGGATCAGTGGATTTGAAGGAAAATGGGGAGTTACTGTTAATGGGGTTCCCTTTTGGGGCCTTGAAAGTGTTCTAAAATAAATTGATGGTTGCACAATTCTGTACACTAAAAACCATTGAACTGTACCATTTAAGCAGGTGAATTGTATGGTATTGTGAGTTATAGCTGAATAAAGCTGGTATTAAAAAAGAGAGATTGACACAGTTAGGCTACTTAATAAGCACATGAAAACCACACTAGTGAGGATATAACATGTATACAAGTATAGGAAAGATCTATGTTGCAAGAGACAAAACTAAACTCAGAAAACAAAAGGACCTTGAAAGATAAGTCATCTACATCTTATTTAGAATGATCCCTTGTCTGCCACTGTCATTGCAAGGACAAAGGACAACGTGCTTTAATTTACTACAAAAGATAGTTAAACATTGCAGAAACATTTCAACAAATCAGATAATCCAGAAACAGAACCTGGATAGCAAAAAATAA
This sequence comes from Capricornis sumatraensis, assembly GCF_032405125.1. NCBI lineage: Eukaryota > Metazoa > Chordata > Mammalia > Artiodactyla > Bovidae > Capricornis > Capricornis sumatraensis. Next base: position 22,764,298 of record NC_091092.1, on the reverse strand, counting down.
AAAATGATGTATTTCTCCTCTGATACTTTTAGAAAGGTTAAAGTAATCCTGTGACTATATTTGATTTAGGGATTAAATCATGCAAATGTTTTTGTAACTAATTGCCATCAGAAAGATAATTTGACATTTGGTCTAAATAGCCAAGAGTTTCCTTATAAAATGTCACAGAAAGAAGTTTCGTTTGAACCAACAAACATCTTTTTGATAATTCAGGACCAAGAATATATCCACTGGTTTGTTTGTCAGTGTCATAGGGTCACCTAACAAAGGTGTAAGTAGAGTGTAAACCTGTCCATTCAGAGAGGGTTCCCTTTTACACACTGGCACTGTTATAAGATACATCTCATCTAGTGCTTAGAACTAAACTAAGCTTTAAATTTTTAAAAAAAAATATTTGGGAGTTTTCAGGAAAGGATATCATGTGAAATGTGATCAGACTCCTAGGAATTTTCTAGGTTAGGAGTCAAAAACATTTTCTATAAAAGGCCAGATAGTAAGTATTTTTGGAATACAGGCCATCTAGTGTCTGTATTAACTACTTGAAGCAGCCATAGAAAATGGCCATAAACAAATGGCCTTGGTGATATGCCAATAAAGCTTTATTTATAAAAACAAGGCTGGGCCTGAAACAACTTAGCTGGCTGACTGTCTGGGTTCCTGTGCTTGCCCCAATATGGACTTGGTATCCAGATGGAGCTGTATTCTTAAAGGGGTGTATGTATTTACTTTAGAATTGGTTCGTGACTAAAGATATGAAACAGATTAAGACAGAAATTAGCACCCTTTGCACATTACAATCTTAGGTGTTCACAATCTTTAATACCAAGCAGTTGATGGATAGCTGTATTCTACTCTCATTTCTTTGTCACCTTTCAAATTTGAATGTCATCACAATGACAGAATTCCATAAAGGGGAAAAATGACAACTAGCAGAGAGTCAGACTTGACTGGGCAACTGAGCACCCATGCACAACTATCCCTTAGTGAGCTCCTTCTATGTGGCAGAACTTGTACTAAGAACTTTATATGTATTATCTCATCTAAGGCTAATGATTATTCCATGAATGGAAGTGTTATTATCCCCATTTTAGAATGAGAAAACTAAGGCTTGTGAAATTTAGTAATGTTTGCCCAAGATCATTTGGCTGGTAACGCAGAAGATGGGAGCTGTAGGGGTGGGGATGAGATAGATACTCCATCTTACACTGTGTGAATACATTCACATTTACAGCCTGTAAATAGAACCATAGGATCTTACAGGAAATGTTCACTATACTTTGTCCCAAGAAATAAAGCATAGGAGCACAACCGATTAAAATCATCAATTTCATGGAAAATTGATTAGTCCACTAATGGTAAATCTCATTGATAAAAAGGCATGTTTATTATACTTATGCAGAATCTAATGTTAGCTGTGTATAGTAGCATGTATTTATTTTTATAATTTTACACATGGTGCTTTCTTTCCACTAAATGACACTGTCAACTTTGAAGAGTAAGTCAGTGGATCCATGAAATAGAAATATATGCCAATGGAAACAGAAAGAGTGTAAATCTGTCTTCCTCTTTAATAATATTTTAGGTGATGTCCAGGATTAGTAACATAGATATTTCAGGACTATGAAGACTATAAGCAAAGAATGTTTTCAGGCTATATTCTAAGGGATATTAAAATATAGGATATTTTCAGTGAAAAGCTTAGTCAAACCAGTTGTTATTACAAATACAAAATAACAGATTTTCAGTTTACCCTCTAGGCAGGATATAGACAGAGGCCTAATTTATCAAATTTTCCAGAAAATGCACTATTATAGCCCAACTTGTCTTACCTAATGAACTCTGAATTCTGGGTTATATAAATCAATATGTGTTCGAGGGAGGTAGTTTTAAACAAATGAAATATATTCTAAAATAAATGTGTTAATAACAAAACTCATAGCATATGGCTGACATTTTCTTTAATTTTGTCTAATACAGGGTCTCCTGAAGTATCAAATTTACAAACTAAAATAGCTAGATAATGAAAATCATAGAATTTTTGTGTTGGAAGGAACAGTATAGACCATCCCCTTCAATCACTAAAAACAGAGGCTCACAGGCACAAAACAACTTGCCATAGTATTTTAGTTTGTTCAAAGTCCTTTTATTTTTTTTTATTTTTTTCCAGTTTGCCTCATAATTTCTTTTTTTTTAAGTGTATCTTGTCTTTTACTTTTATTTATTTATTTTTTTAACTTTAAAATCTTTAATTCTTACATGCGTTCCCAAACATGAACCCCCTTCCCACCTCCCTCCCCATAACATCTCTGTGGGTCGTCCCCATGCACCAGCCCCAAGCATGGTGTATCCTGCGTCAGACATAGACTGGCGATTCGATTCTTACATGATAGTATACATGTTAGAATGCCATTCTCCCAAATCATCCCACCCTCTCCCTCTCCCTCTGAGTCCAAAAGTCCGTTATACACATCTGTGTCTTTTTTCCTGTCTTGCATACAGGGTCGTCATTGCCATCTTTCTAAATTCCATATATATGTGTTAGTATACTGTATTGGTGTTTTTCTTTCTGGCTTACTTCACTCTGTATAATCGGCTCCAGTTTCATCCATCTCATCAGAACTGATTCAAATGAATTCTTTTTAATGGCTGAGTAATACTCCATTGTGTATATGTACCACAGCTTTCTTATCCATTCATCTGCTGATGGACATCTAGGTTGTTTCCATGTCCTGGCTATTATAAACAGTGCTGCGATGAACATTGGAGTACATGTGTCTCTTAAAAAATTGCAAACAAAGTCCTTTTAAAGTTACCTTACCAAGTGACATTTTGAGAATTATAGTCTTCCTTCTATGTAATTCAATTTTAAGTGTGGCTTTGCAAATATGCTACACATTGATGCATTCCAGTGACCTTGCCTTAACTCAAGCTATTTAGCAGGGTAGAGTCCCTTCCAACTGTCAGTTTCCTGGTGAAGAGAAGACAACAATACTGTACTGGCTAATGTCAGATAGCAGGTAGGGTGTAAGTGGGTCTCCAAAGACTTTCACTTACAGAGCAAAAGTAGGACTGGGACTGACCTAGATCAGGAACCCTTGTCAATCAAAAGAAACGCAAAATCCAAGTTTTAAGGACCCAATCCAAGATGAGGGCTTAACAAGGAAGCGAGGGAAGGCAAGGAAAAACCGAAAGCAGCTTAGTGTAGAGGTGATTTGCTGTTTTTTGAGACCATACCCTGCACAGGTCCTATAAAGCAGAGATCTCTTGTTTGGACTCCTCTTTTAAGTCTACTCTCTCCCTGGTGGCCCAGATGGTAAAGAATCTGGCTGCAATGCAGGAGACCCAGGTTTGATCCCTGGGTAAGGGAAGATCCCCTGGAGAAGGGAATGGCTGCCCACTCCAGTATTCTTGCCTGGAGAATCCCATGAACAGAGGAGCCTGGGGGGGCTACAGTCCATGGGGCTGCAGAGTTGGACAGTTCTGTGACTAACACTTTTACCTTCACTAATTAATTACTCTGATTCTAAAAGGCATGAGAGTCACTACATTATTCCTGGGGAAGCTGGAGTAAATTATTCACAAGAATGAATTCAATGTCTGCAAAGAGGTCACTTGACAGGTCATTCTGCCCCACAGTGGAAAGTCTTCACCTAGTTTGCCTTCTTATTCTCATTTCTTCCTTTCCTTATTTTTGAGTATACAAATGTCCTTCTCTTTTGTTAAAGGAGAGTAAGCCCTTTCTCTTCACCAAATCTGAGAAGCAGATTCTAGGTTTATTTATCACTTCCAATTTCTTTGTTACCTTGATTGAAGCAGGAACTGCTTAATCAAGTGCATGACATAGTCATTCTAGAGCAGTGTAAGTTTCAACTTTTAACAGAGTCAAACAACCACCAAGAAGAGAGGCATAGGTAATAGACTGCAAAGTGTTGGTAGTACTTCCTTTACATCCAGATATGAATACCAGCCTCTCCTACCACTCAATGACATATGATTACGTGTTGGAGTTCCCAAGATGCCCAAAATGAATGGATATGCCAGACTAGAGCCAGTTATCCAGGAGTCTATCTTCTTTAAAATTTATCTTGGAATATTTAAAATAGTAATATGCATCATTCATTTTACTGGAAATGATTTAGAACATTAAGGTCTTTCCTCAATCTTACTTTCCATTTTGAGTTAAATATAAATTTTTCAAAAATGAATCAATACTTCCATTAGTATTAGTATCAACCCATTATTTGTGTATCAGTTAAGTTGTGTCCAACTCTTTGGGGCCCCATGGACTGTAGCCTGCCAGGCTCCTCTGTCCATGGAATTTCCCAGGCAAGAATACTGGAGTGGATTGCCATTTTCTCCTCCAGGGAATCTTCCTGACCCAGAGATCAAACCCACCTCTCTCGCATCTCCTACATTGGCAGGTGGATTCTTTACCACTAGCACCACCTGTGTGGAGGAAATAAAATCCTCTGAAGGTCTGAAACACATTATTAACATCTACAAACTTAAAACCAACATCTTAATTCTCAGTAAAGGAGACAATTCTTTTCCATTGTAACTAAAATTGGTCATTTCAATTATTGCCTTGAAGGCTTAATAGATAGCCCATGAAACTGGTGATTTGCACCACTCAACAACTTAAACATCGCAAAACACTTTCTTCTATAACACTGTTAAATATCGTTGTAGATGATTTAGTGAAATATATTTTCCTAAGAAATGAATTTTCAACATATATGCAGAATTTGACAATGGTTTTTGGAAAATGAAAACATGAAATTACATAAATGCAAATAGCTATGATGCAACATGAAAGTTGTCATCTTTATTTGATATCCTCATATTTGCTTTAGACAACTGCTCCCTTTGTGGTTGAGTTCAGGCATATTGTCTGGAAAGTTGGGTGATAAATATTCATGGTGTTTTAATTGCAAGTAAAAAATGGGTGCATTGAGAATAAATTTTAATTCTTTCTTCATTTATTTTCCTCCTCAACATTGTGGGGTCATAAGTTTCTAAAACCTTTCAGTTCCGTTCAGTCGCTCAGTTGTGTCCGACTCTTTGCGACCCCATGAATCGCAGCACGCCAGGCCTCCCTCTCTATCACCATCGCCCAGAGTTCACTCAAACTCACGTCTATCGAGTCAGTGATGCCATCCAGCCATCTCATCCTCTGTCGTGCCCGTTTCCTCCTGCCCTCAATCCCTCCCAGCATCAGAGTCTTTTCCAATGAGTCAACTCTTCGCATGAGGTGGCCAAAGTACTGGAGTTTCAGCTTTAGCATCATTCCTTCCAAAGAACACCCAGGGCTGATCTCCTTCAGAATGGACTGGTTGGATCTCCTTGCAGTCCAAGGGACTCTCAAGAGTCTTCTCCAACACCACAGTTCAAAAACATCAATTCTTCTGTGCTCAGCTTTCTTCACAGTCCAACTCTCACATCCATACATGACCACTGGAAAAACCATAGCCTTGACTAGATGGACCTTTGTTGGCAAAGTAATGTCTCTGCTTTTGAATATGCTATCTAGGTTGGTCATAACTTTCCTTCCAAGGAGTAAGCGTCTTTTAATTTCATGGCTGTAATCACCATCTTCAGTGATTTTGGAGCCCCCCCAAAATAAAGTCTGACACTGTTTCCACTGTTTCCCCATCTATTTCCCATGAAGTGATGGGACCAGATGCCATGATCTTCATTTTCTGAATGTTGAGCTTTAAAAAGCTAACTTTTTCACTCTCCTCTTTCACTTTCATCAAGAGGCTTTTTAGTTCCTCTTCACTTTCTGCCATAAGGGTGGTGTCATCTGCATATCTGAGGTTATTGATATTTCTCCTGGCAATCTTGATTCCAGCTTGTGGTTCTTCCAGCCCAGCGTTTCTCATGGTGTACTCTGCATATAAGTTAAATAAGCAGGGTGACAATATACAGCCTTGATGTACTCCTTTTCCTATTTGGAACCAGTCTGTTGATTATACCTTTTCCAGAATTTTCTTGAAAAGGCCCAAAAAGGAATTATTTCCTCATTTCTAAAGTTGAATGCAAATGATCAGATATATAAACTTTAACATGCAAATTAGTGAAACATTCCACAAATTGTCTGCTGCCACTTCTCCCCCCACCCACACATTCCCTTATATTTGAACCAAACCGGCTATTTCATCATTCCCCAAATATGCCTGTTCCTATATAATCCAGTTTTGGCAGTGGAATAGAAAGCATGTGTATTTAAGGATAGTCAGAACTTGGTTTGAATCTGTCTCTTGCTCGCTGTATAGTTTTGGGAAAGTTATTTAGTCTTCATATGCCTTGTATCTTCATAACAAAATTCAGAGAATTGGCACCTGAGCATAGTGCCAGGTATATATTATATAGCATGTGCTCAGTTAGTTGTTATTGAATGAAATGAAGGATCAAGTATATATAAAGTATCAGTAAATAGTACCCTCTGTCCCTCTCTGAGATAACCCTAGTTTTGGTCACACCTCTGGACATGAGGGATCTTAGTCCTCCAACCAGGGATGGAACCCACACTCCCTGCAATGGAAGCACAGAATCATAACCACTGGACTGCCAGGGAAGTCCCTTGTGTTCTTTTTTAAACTAGCAAATCCCTAACCATCCTTCAAGTCCCACATCAAATGATATATCTTTGAAGGGCACTTCTCCAGCTTCCACAAGGCAGAGCTAATAGTTCTATCTCTGTACTCTCATAGCATCTCATGCTTGGCTCCTGGAGCATGGTGCTGTCATTGTTGATTTTCTATGTTTCCAAACTAGGTATAGGAAGCTCCTTGAGGGCAGTGATGCCACCTTATTGAGCTTCCTGTCCCTAGTTTCTAAGTCCCAGGTACATAATAGAGCAAATAAATGTGTGATAAAAGATGAAGAAGAGGCTGAATTGTCTGCCAGAGCTTTTACTAGATTGTGAGAATCAACTAAACTTTCAAATTTGCATATTCCCCAGTTCCCACTATACCACAAAATCTAAGGGAAGGCCACTTCCTTTGTATTTGCAGTGCTGACACAGTACCTGGTTCAACAGATGTCAGTTGAGTTTATGTAGGCAAAATTGTTTTTAGGGTTCTTTCATGCATTCTTTTCTGTTATTTGAGTAACTCTTCCCCCACTTCATAAGATCCCTACAATATCTGCCCTTCCTTGTGTGCTCTCAGTCTCTGCTTTCTTCCCTAAGTACTAAAGGATAAGTTTGTGTTAGACAAACTCATCTCTGCTAATGTGTTATTAGGTAACTCCTTGCCATCCTTCCCAAGCAGTAAATGCCTTGGTGAATGGTGGTATATCCAGCCTCAAGACAACCTGTTTTGAAGAGATAGGGGAGGAGAGATTTGGATGCATAATCCTTAAAATATCTTTCAAATTACATTGTATACAATGACTACACTTTGTGTTAATTGGCATGTCTAGCCATGGGCAGAGCTGTGATAAATTAGATATAGTGCATCAACCTCTGAAATCTCTCAGGTTTTTTTTTTTTAATTAAAGATTTTTTTTTTAGTGTAGACCATTTTTTAAGTCTTTAATTGAATTTGTTACAATAGTTTCTGTTTTATGCTTCAATTATTTTGGCCATGAGGCATAAATGATCTTAGCTCCCCTGCCAGGGATCAAACCTGCACCTCCTACATTGGACCACATAGAAGTCCCCAAATCTCTCAGTTTTGAACCTGTTCTTTTAAACATGGAGAATTAAACTCACCAAATCTAATTCCCCACTATGAGTTGGGAATGTTCAAGTAGTGACTTCTTATGGGGCTGGGATAAAAAGTTTGGCTCTAACTCCCTTCCAGGTTACCTGAAGTGACCCCTGCTTTGTTTTCATTTGCCCAGCAACCAATTAAGACCATTTTCCATGCTGATTTTCATATGAAGAATTTTGGCCTCTAGGTGGGTATTCACCTAGCAAGTAGTTTACCAAAATTATCACTGTCCCATCAGTCTATCAAGTGTGATACATACAAAATTCATATGGATGCCTAAGATTCTTTGGTATTTTCTCCTGAGAAGTTGATCTTTGATGGGTTGGGTCAAGTACCCCGCCTGTGTCATCTTCCTTTTCAGTCTTTTAATTACCAAAATTAACCCCTACCCAACCATCCAACTGTTAAGGATGGAATATGACATTTCTCTTATAATTACAACTTAAATATCTTGAAGGAGTCTTTTCTGTTAAAAAAAAATCTTATAAGTATTTATAATGTTATGTTGGTCAATTTGGGTAGTGGATTATACAAGAAATGTTTTGGTCTAAGAGTTCTAAATTAGAATATAGTTAAACAAGGAATGTTAGTAAAAATTTTCTTTTTCTTTATCCTGATAATCGTTTTATCTTCCTTCAGACATCTGTTCCCAGAGACTGTTGCCTTGAGTCCATATCCCTCTCTTTCAGTTAGGGAGACAGATAAGCAGTTGTCTTGAGAATATAAGGTCATTGGCATTCCATAAATGGATTCCAGTGCCTGCTACAGAAACAAGTGGTGAATGTTCTCTGTCACTTGCAAACTATAAATTAATTAAGTTGACAACTTTTCCTTCTTTATGTTATGCTTTCAGAAGGACGTTTGAAATACCATTTGTTGCATTTTCTGATTTAAAAAGTAACATATGGTCATTGTAGAGAATTGATAGTACAAAGTACTAAGAAGAGAGCAAAAATCTCAATACCCAGATATAACGGCTGTTAGCATTTTGATGTAGTTACTTACATATTTTTAAAGTGCATATAAACTATTTTTTAAAAAATTCAGATTATATTATACATACAATGCTATGTCTTGGCTCTTCAAAGTATCCTTATATTTGAAATATTTTCAAGTGCTGTTAAGTATTTGAAAACACCCGTCTAAATAGTTATATTACATTCTGTCATATGAATATACCATGGGTTGTTTATTAAAAATCACATACTTTTATTGTTGGCATTCAGTTTGATTCCAATTTTTCCATCTTAAAAATAATTCTGTAATCTTTGTTTGAATTTCCGATCATCTCATTAGGCTAGAATCCTACAAAGGAACTTAGTGGGTCTAAGTATGTAATTTTTTTTCCCAAAAAACATACATGATAAGAACTTAAAAAATATCTTAAAGAAAGGTTGTATCAATTTACCCAGCCACCAACAGTTTAAATGTGCCTGTCCTTTACACTGAACTGTCTCCCAAATAATCATTTAAAAGTTCCTAATTTGATTGACAAAAAAAAGTATTTTAAAATATTGAACACCTGTAAAAGAAATCTAGCCATTAGGTTCATGAACTTGCCTCATGTGTTTTTATCTCTTTTCTTGTGTTTTACACATTTTCCTTTTTGATTTTTGTGGGCTATTTAGTATTTCAAATCTATCATCCCTTTTTAATGTTTGTTGCAAATATTTTTCCAAGTTTGTGGCTTGTGTTTTAGGTTTTCTTATTTAGTAATGGCTTTTGAGCTTTAAGTTTTTCCATTTTTGTGTAGTCCAAATCTATTGATTTTTCCATTTGTGATTTGTTCCATTGCTTATATGCTTAAAAATTGCATTCTTATTCAGTAAAGTTTTCTGTTAGTTTTAATTAATCAGACATAATTTTGAAGGCAATGGATCTGTTCTACATTACTGCAGATATAGCTGTAGCTATACTTTGTTCATTTTAAATATTTTATAGACAGATTTGGAAGTGTTAGTTACAAAAGTTGGAGCAGCTGTAATTCCTTTTAAACAGGACCATGTATAGATGGAGTGATTCTTTAGAAGGCTTTTGAAAAAACGACTTGAAATGTTGACATTTTATTGCAGTGAACAACTATGTTGATTGAATGTTCCACATTATTCACGTCACATTGTGTAAGAGCTCTGTAACTCAAGGCAACACAACACTCAAACTCAAGCATCCCCAGCAGTTTTCACTTTGAGGATTGTCTGCCTGTAGCCTTATTTCAGAATAGTTAAAACAGCATTTCTCAAAGGGTGGTCTCTGACTCCCTTCCATCACAATCACTTAGACTAATTGTTAAAATGGTGATTCCTCCATCCTCCCTTCACACATACTAAATCACATCCCCTGGGTTTGGGGCCTCAGAAGCCACATTTTAACAGGCATCCCAGAAAATTTGAGAATCTCTGGGCTAGAGAGGAAAATGAGTTTAAGAAGTGGACCCACAGACACAAAATAAAAAAGCAAATGTTTGAGAACTTGAGGTCAAAGATAGATCTGAAACAAGTGTATCAGCCAGTGGACAGAAAGGATAGTCAGAATGCAACAGGGCAGAGATTGAAGAGCACTGGTCAGAAAATCAGAAAAAGGAGCTCTGCTACTTTATATTCTTGTGACCCAGGGTAAGTAAAAATTCTTCGGGCTTCTTATTGTTAAAATGGGGGTAAGAAAATGCTTGTACCCAAGCATACAAGACTGTGAGGACTGGGAGAAATAAACAAATGTAACAATGCTTTGTAAAGTTCACAGATTTCATTGTTAATAATAGAATCACAGAAAGTGCTGGTGGTGGTCAGCATCTGTAAGATATGGCACTGGGTACCAGTGAGTCATTGGAGTTATTAGAGTTCAAAGTCCACAAACCCAGTCCTTGGAAGGATTTGAAGCTGGAGGCAAGGGTGTCAGGGTAGAGAGAAGGTAGGACAACATTAGAAGGGCTAAAGTAGAAGAAAGAGCACAAGTTATTTGCAGGCCTATGTGGGAGAAGGAACAAAGTCTCCAGTGGCTCTTTCAGTGGTCATGGTCTCACTGAGCGATGTGAGGCCAGCAAGGTGAGACCGGCCTCACACTGGCCCCACTACCCCATTTAGAATCAGGATTGGGCCAGGGTATGAGGTGAGGCTCACCTGTAAGAGGTGACTAAGTTAAACTGTTCCTTGAATTAGAGGATTGAAGGCTACAGGGGATGAGGGGAAGTGGCAGGAGTCCAAGTATGTACTTCTCTTGTTGTCACAACCTCATGAAATGGGACATAGGCCTTCAGATAGTCTAATTTCCCTTTGGATTTCTCTCCTCTGAAGGATTTCATTCACCTTTATTTATTGTGAAATTAAATACATTCCATTGTTATTAATATTGAAACCTCAGGGTAACAGATAGAATGTATATGTGTGCGCTCAGTCGCTTCAGTCGTGTCTGACTCTTTATGACCCCATGGACCATAGCCCACCACACTTATCTGTCCGTGGGATTCTCCAGGCAAGAATACTGGAGAGGGTAGCCATTTCCTTCTCCAGGGGATCTTCCTAACTCAGGGACTGAACTCGAGTTTCCTGTATCTCCTGCATTGGCAGGAAGATTCTTTACCTCCTGAGCCGTCGGGAAGCACAACAAATAGAATATATAGCAGTAAATATATAGTTATTTAAACCAGGCCCATGCAAACTCTGTTCATTAAGTGTAGTGGAAAGAGCATGGGCTTCCATGTGTCAGGAACCATCTGAATTACCCCTGAGCTGGAATTCTCTCTCAATTTCTTCCTATCTGTGTGATCTTGAATATGACTGTATATGAGCCACTATCTATAGAATCTGGCAAATGGAGATAAAAAATGTCTACCTGAATAGTTAGTGGAGGATTAAATCAGATCACCTAGCAAAAGAAACTGGTACAATGACTGGTATCCTTAACTGATTAATCAAATTTCAATAATTATCTGATTTTCTAATAGAGGGCCTAGCCATATTCCTTTACCCCGATCCTATGGGGTCCACAATCTCCTCCTCAACTTTAGCCATTTTTGCTTGATCCATCTCTTTCTCTTTTATGTTTTCTCCCTCCAACCTTTATTTCTAAGGAATCAAGATTCATGTGTTCTGGAATCTAGGACCACTTCTCTCTAGATGAAAAATTCTCTCCTTAGCTTCCTGAATATTGAATACATTCCCTTGGTTTTTGACTCAGAGAAGGTTTTCTAAATTAGCTTTCTACCTTTTTCATGGCCACTTTCTTATTTTGCATGATTTATCCTGTTATTATATCAAAGATTTTTAAAAAAATCTTCTCTCTACTTGTTCCAGAGTAACTTTTCTAGCCCTTCAGTGTTTGTCATCCTTTTCTGGCCACATTCAAGCCTTCCTACAAAGATGCAAAACACACTGACCTAAAACCCACTTAATTATGGATGAGATCCCAACCAGTCTGGAGCTTTCACCACTTGGCTTAGAGGATGATAAGAGGCCTGTATTAAGACTCTAGGCTACCCTGTACTCACAGTCAATACTAACTTCAGCTAAACCTCTCCACTTATCCACAAGGGCCCAGGAATCTAGTTACTGAGAATTACTTATATTTTAGACTTTGTCAGTGAGGAAAATGCCAAAATCTTTCTCCTCTTCCTTTCTGCATCCAAGTACTTTTGGATAACAGAACTGCAAAGTCTTTTATTGTGAGTGAAGAAAAGGGAAGAAAGTCCTTTCTATTTGCTTGGAAGTCCCACACATCTGGCTATGATCATTATATAGCTGTAGTTAGTACAAAATAGAAACAGTCCACACATTCATTCATTTAGCAAATATTTATCAAGAATTTACAATATGCAATGTAAAGTTCTGGACAAGGGGATTAGGATGAGTAGACATGGGCCCTGCTGAAATCTCACAGAGTTTTTATTATTGAATAGGGAAGATAAGCCACAAACAACTATAATACACAGCATAAAGGGATAAATGCCATACAAATGAAAGAGAATGTATCTTCAGAGAGGGGAGAGATTCCTCCAGGCTGAAAACCTCATGTGATTAGATTCCCTCAGCGACTGACTAAATGGTAAGACAGTCTCATGAAACCAGCTTCAGCAACAAGACTTAATATATTTCAATTTAATATAAGGAAAAAATGAAATTCAATTATCTCAACAATGAGCATAGTGTCATTGTATGAGGGCAGCCTGTGGGCACCAGAAGACCCTGACAATTGCAGTGCTCTATTTGTAAAGCTTTCTTTCTTTTCCTCAGGTTGTGGAAATAAAATAGAACAGTCTTCAAAAAGAGCAAAGTGGAGAATTTCCAATTTTGTCCTTTAATAAATGGCTTCTTGGCACTGCATAGAATGAAAATAATGATAGCTCTTTTGCCACCAAAGCATAATGACCTTTGTGGCCTTTCTCCTCACTCTGTACCCTGTACTTTACATGGTAAACAGCAATTTGAGTGGTTATATTGTAAAAGATTTTAACCCTCTGTTGCTCAGCAAGTATGAAGCAGACACAGAGCCCATATTGTGCACACTGAGTTAGGACTAATAGCAAAGGGGTGTTTCTGGGTTTTCCCCTTCCCCCAGTTCACTGAAACAGAAAGGGTAGTATTAATAGAGAGCCATTACTGAGAAGGCAGAGGATCCATGGATGGTCAGAAAACTTATAAATCTAAAACATTGAAGTTGACACTGCATGGGAACTTAGAATCTGAATTCTGTAGATGAAATTATTACCATCCTAAATTATTAGAAAAGTAATGGAACAGTTAGATTTCAAATTTTTTGTTTTTACAAAACACAAAACTTATTTTTTCCCCACATAGCAGTGTAAGAACTCTTTGACTATTCTTTTTTTCCCCAAGTCATTTCTGTGAGTGCTAAGTTGCTTCAGTTGTGTCCGACTCTTTGCAACCCCATGGACTGTAGCCAACCAGGCTCCTCTGTCCATGGGATTTTCCAGGCAAGAATACTGGAAGGGATAAATACCATACAATGAAAGGTATCCCAGTACATTTGGGTTGCTGTGCCCTCTTCCAGGGGATCTTCCAGACCCAAGGATCAAACCCATATCTCTTATGTCTCCTGCATTGGCAGACAGTTTTCTACCACTAGCACCACCTGGGAAGCCCCTTTCAGTCATTTCAGTTCAGTTCAGTTGCTCATTCGTGTCTGACTCTTTGTGACCCCATGGACTGCAGCACACCAGGCCTCCCTGTCCATCACCAACTCCCAGAGTTTACTCAAACTCATGTCCATGAGTTTGCCATCCAACAGTCTCATCCTCTGTCATCCCCTTCTCCTCCCGCCTTCAATATTTCCCAGCATCAGGGTCTTTTCAAATGAGTCACCTCTTCACATCAGGTAGCCAAAGTATTGGAGCTTGAGCTTCAGCATCAGTCCTTCCAATGAGTATTCAGGACTGATTTCCTTTAGGATGGACTGGTTGGATCTCCTTGCAGTCCAAGGGACTCTCAAGAGTCTTCTCCAACACCACAGTTCAAAAGCATCAGTTCTTTGGCACTCAGCTTTCTTTATGGTCCAACTCTCACATCCATACATGACTATTGGAAAAACAATAGCTTTGACTAGATAGACCTTTGTCGGCAAAGTAATGCCTCTGTTTTTTAATATGCTGTCTAGGTTGGTCATACCTTTCCTTTTTTTTAATATAGTTTATTTTTTAAATTTAAATTTATTTATTTTAACTGGAGGCTAATTACTTTACAATATTGTATTGGTTTTGCCATACATCAATGCTTGGGGCTGGTCATACCTTTTCTTCCAAGGAGCAAGCGTCTTCTAATTTCATGGCTGCAGTCACCATCTGCAGTGATTTTGGAGCCCCATAAAATAAATTCAGCCACTCTTTCCACTGTTTCCCCATCTATTTGCCATGAAGTGATGGGACCAGATAACATGATCTTAGTTTTCTGAATGTTGAGTTTTAAGCCAACTTTTTCCCTATCCTATTTTACTTTCATCAAGAGGCTCTTTAGCTCTTCTAAATATTAAACCAAGCTTCTCCAAAACTACAAGTTCCTAGGAAAGTGTAGAGAATTATCAAAAGCACTGAATGAATAGTTGATATTCTGTACAGACATTATCGACTCAAGTATGCTATTGAATAACTTTTTTGGATGACATTTTTATTGAGATAGAATTGACTAGAATACCATATTTGTTTCAGGTGTACAATGTAATGATTTAACACTTTATTGTTCATCAAAGAATTGTTGTTTAGTCACTAAGTCGTGTCTGACTCTTGCAACCCCATGGACTGTAGCCCACCAGGCTCCTCTAACCATGGGATCTCCCAGGCAAGAATACTGAAGTGCATTGCTATTTCATTCTCTAAGGGATCTCCCCCACCCCCACAGATTAACCCCCCATCTCTTGCATTGCCCTCTTGAAAGAATGCTTAATTATAAAACCTGACTCTGAATTTTAAATGCCATAGATGTGATAGAATAGCACCTTAATAGGGTTGCCAGATTTAGTAAATAAAATTAAAGGATGCCCAGTTAAACTTGAATTTGAGATACCAAAATAACTTTTTAGTATTATTATGACCCACACCATACTTGGCAACTCTAACGTTATTTAGAGGGTGTTGCTTGATTATATAATATTCCAGTGGGCTGGTTAATTTTTAGGAGGCCTGTTTGCTTTTAGTCTCTGGGTTTTCATCTTTCCCTGTTTCTGCATGTCTGCTCAGCATACAAAATTTATTTGAATGAATGGAAAGATCTCCAGTGAAAAAGACTGTTCATTTCATAAATGAATTATTTTAAAGCCCTGCATCCCTCTGGAAAAAAAAAAATGAACCAAAAGCCCTTTTTTTGTGCCATGCCAGTTGCTCTTCACTTGCTGATCTGGGTTGAATCATCTAGATAAGTGTCTTAATTATAAGTGCCTCATTCTACACTTCTTAGTATAAAGGCTCAACCAGAATGAGGTGGGGGCGAGGCAGGGGAGGGAGGAGGCTAGCAGCTGGGTCAAAAAAAGTAGGAATATATTAAATTGAGAATTTGGAATGCACCCAAAATGAATATGTAGTGAGCCAAAATGTACACCTCATTTGGAGTTTTCTTTTATTTTAAAGCATCTCACCTCCTCAACTAAAATTCAGCAAGTTTACCTGTGCTAATCATTTCAATGAGCATTTAATTCACACTTCCATCAGAAGGTTTAAAAATGTCTGAAAAGTTGATGGTTCTGCATTTTGTTCTGAATAATTTTGCAAGGGAAAATACACTCTTCACATTTTAATACCTTGATGTTGGCATCTGGCATTACTTCTTATCCCCTCCCCTCAAAAAAAAGATTAGTTCCCTCTCCACATCAGGCTAGCTCCGAAGACAGATTCTAAATATGATAAAATAGTACAAAGGAATCTCAGTAACATGGGCTGTTAACTAAGTTTATAACAATTTTCAGAGGGGCATCAAATTATGCAAATCAAAACTTATAAGAAAAGAAATATTAGAGATTTTCAGTTGTTTCTTTATTGTGTCATAAGAAAACCTTTTAATGAAACCTGAGACAGCTTATCAATGTTTCAACTCTGTTATGACATAATCTTCATAATGAAATAACCTTAAATATAATATTCAAAGTTTAAATTGTTGCTTTTCAAACATTTCTTATAAATCTTTATTCTTTTAATTTTAAAATGAGTTACATACTCCTGTCTTTTGTTTATATAATTTGTTAAAACACACAATTTTGTATATTATACTTGAAACCCCATGAGTTATTGAGCTATGTAGGTAATATTATTTTATTTTACTGATGAAAAATATTGAGGTTTAGAGAGAGTAGGTGATATTCAAAAGCACACACAGTGATAAGTACGTCAGTTGCTTCTAGAAATGAGTTAGGACTCTATTTAGGCAGTTTTGCATATACTATCTGCCCTCTCAGGAATTTTTAAATCAAAAAATATTGGTGTGCTTTTGTTTATGATGATTATTAAATCTTTTGCTCGACCCCCAAAACACTATACGGGCTTAAAAAGATATCATGTCCTCAAGATGCTGACATAAGCAAAAGCATACTTTCAGATAGAGCTTCAGTGTTGACTAATATACATTTTTCTGTATGTGACTTTGTACCATATACATTATACAGTATGTCTTTTGTCCAAGGGAGCTTCACTTATAATAACTAAATTTAAATATATGCCTATATGCAGATAAAAAGATATTTTAAGGATAATTTAAAATTTCCCACACTATGAAATATATATATCTGACAATAATACCAGCATTTAAATAAGTATGTACTATAAAACCACAGTAACTAAGATTCTAATAACACAAAATACATGATAAGTTAGTTATAGGTTAGCCATAAGTATATCTTTTCACTATTATTTTAAAAAAAATTTGCCAAGCGAATTAAATCAGGTCCATAATCTTTAACACATGTATTCTGAGAATCTTTTGAGCATGTACACATATATGCACACACACATATACATAAATTATATATTAATATACTGACCATAAAATATTCTTTTTAATAAAAAATGTCTTGACAGAGCTTTGTAATGAAAACTTGATTAGCTTAATTTAACTTAATGTACATTCTCAAACATAAGAACCTCATATTTTAACACACTGGAAGCTCTAACCAGAACAATTAAGCAATAAAAAGAAACAAAAGGCTTCCAGATCAGAAAGAAAGAAGTAAAGGTATCTTTATTTGCAAGTGAAGTGATCATATATATAGAAAATCCCCAAGAAGTTATAGCTAATACGTGAATTCAGCAAATTTACAGGATATAAGATCAACATGCCAAAGATAGTTGTACTTCTATATACTAGCAATAAACAATTCAAAAAGGGAATTGAGAAAACAATTCCACTTATAACAGCATCAAAATGAGTAAAATACTTAGGAATAAATTTAACGAAGGAAGTGAAAGACTTATACATATAAAACTACAAAATACTTTTGAAAGAAAACAAAGAGCTATAAATAAGTGAAAAGAGAGACTATGTTCATAGTTTGGAACACAATATTGTTAAGATGGCAGTTATCCGCAAACTGATTTACAGATTCCATGCAATTCCTACCAAAATGTCAATGGCCTTTTCCCAGAAATGTAAAACCAGTTTTCAGATTCATATGAACTGGCAGGGGGTCCTAAATAGTCAAAGCAATCTTAAAAAAGAACAATGTTGAAAGACTTACACTTCCAGATTTTAAGTGCAAAGCTACATGACCAGTGCATTCTCTTGGCAAAACTTTATTAGTCTTTGCCCTGCTTCATTCCATATTCCAAGGCCAAATTTGCATGTTACTCCAGGTGTTTCTTGATTTCCTAACTTTTGCATTCCAGTCCCCTATAATGAAAAGGACATCTTTTTTGGGTATTAGTTCTAAAAGGTCTTGTAGGTCTTCATAGAACCATTCAACTTCAGCTTCTTCAGCATTACTGGTTGGGATATAGACTTGGATTACCATGATATTGAATGGTTTGCCTTGGAAATGAACAGAGATCATTCTGTCGTTTTTGAGATTGCATCCAAGTACTGCATTTCGGACTCTTTTGTTGACCGTGATGGCTACTCCATTTCTTCTAAGGGATTCATGCCCAGAGTAGTAGATATAATGGTCATCTGAGTTAAATTCACCCATTCCAATCCATTTTAGTTCACTGATTCCTAGAATGTCAACGTTCACTCTTGCCATCTCGTTTGACCACTTCCAATTTGCCTTGATTCATGGACCTGACATTCCAGGTTCCTATGCAATATTGCTGCTTACAGCATCGGACTTTGCTTCCATCACTAGTCACATCCACAGCTGGGTATTATTTTTGCTTTGGCTACATCCCTTCATTCTTTCTGGAGTTATTTCTCCACGGATCTCCAGTAGCATATTGGACACCTCCCAGGCTGGGGAGTTCCTCTTTAAGTATCCTATCATTTTCCCTTTTCATACTGTTCATGGGGTTCTCAAGGCAAGAATACTGAAATGGTTTGCCATTCCCTTCTCCAGTGGACAACATTCTGTCAGAATTCCCTCTTCCAACAACACAAGAGAAGACTCTACACGTGGACATCACCAGATGGTCAACACCGTAATCAGACTGATTATATTCTTTGCAGCCAAAGATGGAGAAGCTCTATACAGTCAGCAAAAACAAGACTGGGAGCTGACTGTGGCTCAGATAATGAACTCCTTATTGCCAAATTCAGACTTAAATTGAAGAAAGTAGGGAAAACCACTAGACCATTCAGGTATGACCTAAATCAAATCCCTTATGATTATACAGTGGAAGTGAGAAATAGATTTAAGGAACTAGATCTGATAGACAGAGTGCCTGATGAACTATGGACTGAGGTTCATGGCATTGTACAGGAGACAGGGATCAAGACCATCCCCATGGAGAAGAAATGCAAAAAAGCAAAATGGCTGTCTGAGGAGGCCTTACAAATAGCTGTGAAGAGAAGCAAAAGCAAAGGAGAAAAGGAAAGATACAAGCATCCGAATGCAGAGTTCCAAAGAATAGCAAGAAGAGATAAGAAAGCCTTCCTCAGCTATCAATGCAAAGAAATAGAGGAAAACAACAGAATGGGAAAGACTAGAGATCTTCTCAAGAAAATTAGAGACACCAAGGGAACATTTCATGCAAAGATGGGCTCCATAAAGGACAGAAATGGTCTGGACCTAACAGAAGAAGAAGATATTAAGAAGAGGTGGCAAGAATACACAGAAGAACTGTACCAAAAAGATCTCCACAACCAAGATAATCACGATGGTGTGATCACTCACCTAGAGCCAGACATGCAGGAATGTGAAGTCAAGTGGGCCTTAGAAAGCATCACTACGAACAAAGCTAGTGCAGGTGATGGAATTCCAGTGGAGCTATTTCAAATCCTGAAAGATAATGCTGTGAAAGTGCTGCACTCAATATGCCAGCAAATTTGGAAAACTCAGCAGTGGCCACAGGACTGGAAAAGGTCAGTTTTCATTCCAATCCCAAAGAAAAGCAATGCCAAAGAATGCTCAAACTACCACACAATTGCACTCATCTCACACACTAGCAAAGTAATACTCAAAATTTTCCAAGCCAGGCTTCAGCAATACGTGAACCGTGAACTTCCAGATGTTCAAGCTGGTTTTAGAAAAGGCAGAGGCACAAGAGATCAAATTGCCAACATCCACTGGATCATGGAAAAAGCAAGAGAGTTCCAGAAAAACATCTATTTCTGCTTTATTGACTATGCCAAAGCCTTTGACTGTGTGGATCACAATAAACTGTGGAAAATTCTGAAAGAGATGGGAATACCAGACCACCTGACCTGCTTCTTTAGAAACCTATATACAGGTCAGGAAGCAACAGTTAGAACTGGACATGGAACAACAGACTGGTTCCAAAGAGGGAAAGGAGTGTGTCAAGGCTGTATATTGTCACCCTGCTTATTTAACTTATATGCAGAGTACATCATGAGAAACGCTGAGCTGGATGAAGCACAAGCTGGAATCAAGATTGCTGGGAGAAATCTCAATAACCTCAGATATGCAGATGATACCACCCTTATGGCAGAAAGTAAAGAAGAACTAAAGAGCCTCTTGGTGAAAGTGAAAGAGGAGAGTGAAAAAGTTGGCTTAAAGCTCAACATTCAGAAAATGAAGATCATGGCATCTCGTCCCATCTCTTCATGTGAAATAGATGGGAAATGAGTGGAAACAGTGTCAGACTTTATTTTTCTGGGCTCCAAAATAATTGCAGATGGTGACTGCAGCCATGAAATTAAAAGATGCCTACTCCTTTGAAGTAAAGCTATGACCAACCTAGATAGCATATTAAAAAGCAGAGACATTACTTTGCCAACAAAGGTCCGTCTAGTCAAGGCTATGGTTTTTCCAATAGCCATGTATGGATGTGAGATTTGGACTGTGAAAAAAGCTTAGCGCCAAAGAATTGATGCTTTTGAACTGTGGTTTTGGAGAAGACTCTTGAGAATCCCTTTGACTGCAAGGAGATCCAACCAGTCCAATCTGACGGAGATCATCCCTTGGTGTTCTTTGGAAGGAATGATGCTAAAGCTGAAACTCCAATACTCTGGCCACCTCATGCGAAGAGTTGACTCATTGGAAAAGACTGTAATGCTGGGAGGGATTGAGGGCAAGAGGAAAGGGGGACGACAGAGGATGAGATGGCTGGACGGCATCACCAACTCGATGGACGTGAGTTTGAGTGAACTCAGGGAGTTGGTGATGGACAGGGAGGCCCGGTGTTCTGCAGTTCATGAGGTGCAACGAGTCGGACATGACTGAGCAACTGAACTGAACTGAACTGACAAAGCTACATTAGTTGAAAGACGTAAGAGTAGACATATCGACATATAGATAGTGGAATAGAAAACAGAGTTCAGAAATAAAACCTCACATTTATGATCAACTGATTTTTCCCCAAGAACATTCAATAAGGAAAGAATAGTCATTTGAACATATGGTTCTGGGGCAACTAGATATCCACAGGTAAAAGAATGAAACTGGACCCTTACTTCACCTAAAGTGGATCAAAGACCTATACGTAAAAGATAGGACTATAGAACTTTTAGAAGAAAACAAATAAGCCAAGTCTTTGTGAGTTTGGATTTGGCAATGGCTTCTTAAATATGACACCAAAGGCACACAAAAAAAAATTGTAAATTGGACTTCATCAAAACTAAAATTGTTTTTCCATCCAAGAACATTATTAAGAGAGTAAAAAGTCAAGCCATAGAATGGGAGACAATACTTGCAATCATTCCTGATAAGGGTCCAGTATTCAGAAATTTTTGAGATCTCTTATAATTCTACAACAAAAAGTTTATTTCTTATAAAACTCTCAGAACACTAGAAATAGAAACTTTCTCAATTTGAAAGCATTCTCATCCATGAAAACTCTGCAGATATAATCACACTTAATGGTTCAGGAACAAGAGGAGGTTTGCTCTTCCCACTTCTATTCAACATTATACTGGATGTTCTAATAAGTATAACAAGCTGAGACATAAAGGGCATTTGAATTGGGAGGAAAGAAGTAAGACTGTCTTTGTTCACACATAACATGATCATTTATATAGAAGATATTAAATCTACAAAAAAAGCTACTAGATATAAAAAATGCATTAACAACATTGCAGGATACAAGGTAATAGAAACATCAATGTTTTTTCTATACACTGCTGCTGCTGCTAAGTCACTTCAGTCATGTCCAACTCTGTGTGACCCCATAGACGGCAGCCCACCAGGCTCCCCTGTCCCTGGGATTCTCCAGGCAAGAACACTGGAGTGGGTTGCCATTTCCTTCTCCAATGCATGAAAGTGAAAAGTGAAAGTGAAGTCGCTCAGTAGTATCCGACTCTTAGAGACCCCATGGACTGCAGCCTACCAGGCTCCTCCGTCCATGGGATTTTCCAGGCAAGAGTACTGGAGTGGGGTGCCATTGCCTTCTCCTTTCTAGTAACTAACAATTGGAAATTGTATTTAAATAAAACAATACCATTGACAAGAGCATAAAAAGACATGAAATACATAGGTGTAAATCTAACAAAAGATTCTAAAGACTAGTATACTGAAAACTACAAAACAAAATTAAAGCAATTATAAATAAATAGATATATGGTGTTTATTGACCAGAAGACTCATTTTGTCATTTGTCAATTTTCTCCAAATTGATGTTTAAGATCCATATGTTATATTCAAGTTCATCTGGAAAGACAAAGGACTAGCTAAAACAACTTTGAAAAAAAGTGCAGTGCTCGCTTCGGCAGCACATATACTAAAATTGGAACGATACAGAGATTAGCATGGCCCCTGAGCAAGGATGACACGCAAATTCGTGAAGCGTTCCATATTTTTTCTGGAAATAAAAGCAAAAATAAACAAATGGGATCTAATTAAAATTAAAAGCTTCTGCACAACAAAGGAAAATATGAGCAAGGTTAAAAGACAGCCTTCTGAATGGGAGAAAATAATAGCAAATGAAGCAACTGACAAACAACTAATCTCAAAAATATACAAGCAACTTATGCAGCTCAATTCCAGAAAAATAAACGACCCAATCAAAAAATGGGCCAAAGAACTAAATAGACATTTCTCCAAAGAAGACATACGGATGGCTAACAAACACATGAAAAGATGCTCAACATCATTCATTATTAGAGAAATGCAAATCAAAACCACTATGAGGTACCACTTCACACCAGTCAGAATGGCTGCAATCCAAAAATCTGCAAGCAATAAATGCTGGAGAGGGTGTGAAGAAAAGGGAACCCTCCTACACTGTTGGTGGGAATGCAAACTAGTACAGCCACTATGGAGAACAGTGTGGAGATTCCTTAAAAAATTGCAAATAGAACTACCTTATGACCCAGCAATCGCACTGCTGGGCATACACACCGAGGAAACCAGAATTGAAAGAGACACATGTACCCCAATGTTCATCGCAGCACTGTTTATAATAGCCAGGACATGGAAACAATCTAGATGTCCATCAGCAGATGAATGGATAAGAAAGCAGTGGTACATATACACAATGGAGTATTACTCAGCCGTTAAAAAGAATTCATTTGATTCAGTTCTGATGAGATGGATGAAACTGGAGCTGATTATACAGAGTGAAGTAAGCCAGAAAGAAAAACACCAATACAGTATACTAACACATATATATGGAATTTAGAAAGATGGCAATGACGACCCTGTATGCAAGACAGCAAAAAAGACACAGCTGTGTATAACGGACTTTTGGACTCAGAGGGAGAGGGAGAGGGTGGGAAGATTTGGGAGAATGGCATTGTAACATGTATACTATCATGTAAGAATCGAATCGCCAGTCTATGTCTGACGCAGGATACAGCATGCTTGGGGCTGGTGCATGGGGATGACCCAGAAAGATGTTATGGGGAGGGAGGTGGGAGGGGGGTGCATGTTTGGGAACGCATGTACACCCATGGTGGATTCATGACAATGTATGGCAAAACCAATACAGTATTGTAAAGTAAAATAAAGTAAAACAATAACAAAAAATTTAAAAAAAATTTTTAAAAAAGTGCAAAGTTTGAGGAGTAGGAATATCTGTTTTCAAGACTTATTATAAATTTATAATAATCAAAACCTTATGGTACTAGTATCTTTGCACTCGTTTATCTTTATAAACATGTAGGTCAATGGAACAGAATAGTTAAGAAATAAGCCCATACATATATATACTGTGGACTTTCAACAATGGATCAAATGCAGTTCAGTGGAGAAAGAATAGTTTTTTTCCCCCAGTTGTGCTTAAACAATTAAACATATATATGAAAAAGGATTAATGTGGGTCCACACCTTTGTCATAAATGAAATTTTACCCCAAATGGTTCATAGACTTAAATGTAGAACCTCAATATATAAAACTTCTAGAAGAAATCATAGGAGAAAAGTTTTGCATCCTTGGATTCAGAAAATATTTCTTAGATATGACACCAAAAGTATTTATAATCCGTAAAAGCCAAAAGTTGATAAAATGGGTTTCATCAAAAATTTTAAATTCTGCTCTTTGAAAGACACTGTTAAAAGAATGTAAAGACAAGCCACTGACTGGGTGAAAATTTTGTACTTAGGTGATGAAGACTTGCATGCAGAATAACAAACAACCAAATTTAAATGTGGGTAAGATTTGAAAATATGTGAATGGCAAATAGACAAATAGACTCATTATTAGTCATCAAAGAAATGAAAATTAAAACCACAAAATAAGGTACCACCACACATCCATGGACATACCTCACTTTATTGTGTTTCATTTTATTACATTTTTTAGATCCTGCTCTTTTTACAAATTGAAGGTTTGTGGTAGCCCTGTGTCTAGCAAGTCTAAGGGTGCCACTTTTCCAATTCATGTCTGTCTCATTTTGGTAAGTCTCAAAATATTTCAATTTTTTATTACTTTTATATTTGATATGGTGATCTGTGATCAGTCATCTTTGATATTATGGTTGTAATTTTTGGTGGGGGAGGGGAGCACTACAAACCATGCCCATGAGATGGTGAACTTAACCAGTAAACGTTTTGTGTGTTCTGACTGGTCCATCGACCAGACATTCCCCCGGCTCTCTCCTTCTCCTGGGGCCTTCTCATTCCCTGAGATACAACAACATTAAAACTAGGCCAATTAACAACCCTATAGTGGCCTCTAAGTGTTTGAGTGAAAGAGTCAGTCAAAAACGATAAGTTCCTACTGTATAGCAGAGAGAACTATATTTAATATCCTATGATAAACCATAATAGAAAAGAATGTTAAAGAGAATATACATATATATGTAAAACTGAATCATTTTGCTGTACAGCAGAAATGAACACAACATTGTAAATTAACTATACTTCAACAAAAGAGTCAATTCAGCAAACTTCATTTAATCATTTTTTAAAGAAAATTCCACAGCCATCCCAATCTTCAGCAACTACCACCCTGATCAGTCAGTGGCCATGAACATAAGGCAAGATCATCTCCCAGTAAAAATATTAGGACTCACTAAAGGCTTGGATGATGGTTGGCATTTTTTTGCAACAAAATATTTTAATTAAGTTTTTAATATATATTTTAATCTGTTGCACACTTAGTAAACTATAGTATAGTGTAAATACAACTTTTATATGCACTGGGAAACTAAAAATTTCTGTGACTAACTTGATTATGATATTCACTTTATTATGATATTCACTTTATAAGTCTAGTAGTCTAGAACTTAACCCACAATTATCTCTGGGGTATACCTGTATTAGAATGAAAATGACTGGCCATACCAAGTCTTGACAAGGATGTGGAGGAACCTGAATGCCTATATACTGCTTGTGGGGATACAAAATGTAAAATCACTTTGGAAACCAGTTTGGCAGCTTCTTAAAATATTAAACATATACTTAACATATGATATACCCATTAAACTCTTAAGCAATTATTCAAGAAAAATTAAAAAAATTATGTCCATGAAAATTCTTTTACACAAATTTATCTGTAAAATAGCCCCAAACAGGAAACATCCTAAATATACTTCAACAAATGAAAGGATAAACAAAGTGATATATCTTACAATGTAATACTACTCAGTATTAAAAAGAAATGAAATTTTCATACATGCAAAAACTTGAATGGAACTCAAAATAATTATGCTTAGTGAAATGAGCTAGCCAAAAAATGAATTCAGACTGTATGATTCCATGTTTATATAAAATATTATAATATGCAAATAAGCCTGCAGTGAACAAAAGCGGATCAGTGGTTGCCTGATTGAGCGTTAGGAGGGATTGAGTGTTAGGAAAGGATTACAAAGGGGTGCCAAGAGAACTTTTCAGGAGTGCTATATTTTTCCACTGTGTGGTGCTGGAGAAGACCCTTGAGAGTCCTTTGGACATCAAGGAGATCAAACCAGTCAATTCTAAGGGAAATCAACCCTGAATATTATTGGAAGGACTGATGTTGAAGCTGAAGCTCCAATACTTTGGCCACCTGATACGAAGAGCTGATTCACTGGAAAAGACCCTGATGCTGGGAAAGATTGAAGGCAGGAGGAGAAGGGGATGATAGAGGATGAAATGGTTGGATGGCATCATTGACTCAATGGACATGAGTCTGAGCAAACTGTAGGAGATGGTGAAGGACAGGGAAGACTGGTGTGCTACAGTCTGTGGGGTTGCAAAGAGTCAGACATGACTTAAAGACTGAACAAAAACAATGTTTTTTAAAAGTGTTATTTATTTATTTATTTAATATATTTATTTTTTTGGCTGTGCTGGGTCTTCGTTGCAGCCTGGGCTCTTCTGCAGTGACTGGTGGGTACTCTAGTTGTGGTGCACGGGCTTCTCATTGTGGTGGCTTCTCTTACGGAGAATAGGCTCTAGGGTGAGCAGACTTCAGTAGTTGCAGCACCTGGGCTCAGTAGTTGTGGCTCCCAGGCTCTAGAGCAAGACACAGTAGTTGTGGTGCAAGGGCTTAGTTGCTCCTCAGCATGTGTGATCTTCCCAGACCAGGTATCAAACCTGCGTCTGCTTCACTGGCAGGCAGACTCTCTACCACTGAGCCATGAGGGAAGTCCTGTCCACTATGTTGTTTGTGGTGATGATTTCATGTGTATGCACATGTGTCAGAACTTAATTGTAAAATTTAATTGCATCTAGTTTATGGAATGTCAAATTACATCCTAATAAAGATGTTAAAAATTAAATATCAGGTTATAATATTTTTTCCTGAAAATCTTTTATAGTGAATATCATAGAAGTATCTTAATTTAGAGCCAATTGTGTTCCTCTGAATAAACACATTGTATTTTCCCTGAATTCTTACTGGTTATCATCCCATCTTAAAATGAGAGCAGAATGTCCTAGCAACTGTTCTGAAAAACTGAAATAAATGAAGCCAAGATAACAGTGTTTTCAGAGTGAAATGATTTTACTTAGCTGCCAAAAGAAGTTGAATATTGTCTGAAATGAAAGATGGAGAGATATACCGTGTTCATTGGTCAGAAGACATGATGTTGTCAAAGATGTCAGTTCGTCCAAATATTAATAAGGTGACTAGCACAGAGAGGGGGTACCTACCAGGTGGTCAGTGAATTGTTACTCTTCCTATCACTTTAAAATAAGAAAGTTCTGTAAAAAAGATCATCATACACTTTTGGCAGTAACCAATTAAAATCTGAGACAATCTCTTGAAGTCAGAAGTACACTGCACTGGAAAACTGGAGACCTAGTTGTATTCCCACTGTATCACATCGTTTCACCTCTCTGGGCTTGAATTCCTCCCTTATGAAATTAGGTGGTATACACACACACACACACACACACACACACACACATGTATATATATACATTCTTTTAAAAATATTATTTTCCACTATGGTGAATATTGAATATATTTCCCTGTCTATACAATAGGACCTTGTTGTTGATCCACTCTCTATATAAAAGCTTACATCTGCTAACCTCAACCTCACACTCAATCTCTCCCTTAACCCCCTCCCCTTTGGCAACCACCAAGTCTGTTCTTTAGGTCCATGAGTCAGTTTATTTCTGTTTCATAGATAGGTTCATTAGTGTCATAAGGGCTTCCCAGGTGGCTCAGACAGTAAAGAATCTGCTTGCAGTGCGGGAGACCCAAGTTCGATCCCTGGGTGAGGAAGATCCCCTGGAGAAGGGCACTCTAGTATTCTTGCCTGGAGAATTCCATGGACAAAGGAGCCTGGCAGGCTGCAGTCCATGGGATCACAAAGAGGACACAATTGACTAATACTTAGGTTCCACATATAAGTTATATCACATGGTATTTGTCTTTTTCTGTCTGGCTTACTTCACTTAGCATGATACTCTCTAGGTCCATCTGTGTTGCTGAAAATGACATTATTTCATTCTTTTTTATGACTGAGTAATATTCCATTATATATACCATATCTTCTTTATCTATTCATCTGCTGATGGACATTTATGTTGTTTTCATGTCTTGGCTATTGTGAATAGTGCTGCTTTGAACGTAAGGGTGCCTATATCTTTTTGAATTATAGTGTTGTATGGATATATACCCAAGAGTGGGATTGTTGGTCATACAATAATCCCATTTTTAGTTTTCTGAGGGACCTCCAAACTGTTTTCCACAGGGGCTGCACCAACTTACTCTCCCAATAAGGTGGTTAATAGATGCTTATTCCTATCCCACTTATAACACTTATATTCTAAGACATAGTGAGTTTAACATCAAACTTATTAGCATCAAAAATTTAAGACACCATCTTGCTACTGCACCTTCAGCATTGATGAACAGAGTAAAATGCTTTATAAATACAGATAAGAATGAACTTTTGCCTGGGTCATTTCAGATAATTGTATTAATTGTCAATTGGCATTAAAGATCCATCCACAGTGTGTTAGTAATATCAAAAATAATCACATAAAATCCCCAGAATTTTGTACTTTCCAAAATCAGATGATTAGGAGCAAGCAAAGAACAATTTTTTTTTTTTAAAGTATGGTCTTCTGATTTAGACTTGTGAGGCATTCACAGGGCAGACTATAAATAATTACAAAGGCCTTAAAATAGCATTTTTTTTAAAGTACCAGCAGTTTTGTTCTCATGCTAAATATTTGGGCTCCGTTGGGAAAACACATAAAACTTTATACTCAACCAAGCAGATAGCCAAATTGTCACATCACATGGCTTACCAACAGTGTTGTTTTTTCTTTCCCTACAATGTTTTCTTTAGCACATTCAGATGTCATAGTCCAAAATCATGAATCTTTTACTCTTTGAATCCTCTCCTCTGTCCTTGGGAGCTTCCAGGCGAAATACTGAAATGGGTTGCCATTTCCTTCTTCAGGGGATCTTCCTGACTCAGGGATCGAACCTGGGCCTCCTGCATTGCAGGTGGATGCTTTACTCTCTGAGCCATAGGGGAAGCCCTTTTATGAATATCTTTATATTTTTTCAAAAGAACAAAAATGATGTAGTATGCACTGTTCTAGATAGAATATGAGCCTTTGAATTGGTGATGTTCAACATAATTGTTTCTTTCCATCTCTAGAATCAACCTCTTTTCCCACTCATTGATACCAGTTCATCTGTTCTATTCATCTACTAGTATCCAGTAATAATGTTTTGCTTATATTTTTTAGTTTGCTAAATGACTGCTAAGTGACTTCATATTCATAGACATCTGTAGATAGGGAAACTGTTCTATCTATATTCTGAGATTTCAAAGCCTTTTGAGCAGTCTGAATTTCAAGAAATACGAACTGTCTTACTTCATTTGCATGTTATTCATGATTTGAATATTTTACTAAAGTTAAAATCCTTGAATGTATTAAAGTCTCTTCAGAGTTTTTTCAGTGGGTAACAAACTTTACTTTATATACTATATGTTTATTTTTTTTTCTTCTTTATAATTTCTACAGTGGCAGATTTAAACTATGAGCCAAGGTTGTTTCTGCATTTTAATTTGATAATGATCTGTCGCAGTGTATTATTTCATTCCATTAAGAGAAAAAAACTACTTACTTGCAAAGCAAAAGGCTCATAAAGTAATCTGAGTGCTGGAAAATTAACAGCTCCCAGCATGAAATGAAAATATCTTTCACCAAGAATGAAGAATTCTAGAAGTCCTTCAGCTGTAGCTGCTTTTGACCATTGATGATCTTAGATAAAATTCTCCTTGGGTCCCTCATAGTGATTTTGATCACTAATGTTTTAGAGCTTAAAAGGTGATTAATTACCTTCAACCTCATAAAGTTCTTACACGCTTACCTTATAAAACTTTTAGATTTTTTTCAAATAAAAATGTTTTCTAAATATTTCTAAATTTGTTTTGTGATGTCAAGATTCTGCAGGGGATCCTAATAAATAATAAAGCAGCTTAGCCTGAAATGACGAGCCAGACTTTGTTTATAATACCAGCTTCATTGCTCAATTACTGTGTAGTGTTGGAGAAGTCCACTCACCTTTCTCCTCAGAGTCCCAGTGAGAGCTAAGTGCAAATATATGGTGAAATCTGTATTCAGGTCAAGAAGAAACTGTTAGGACTGGACATGGAACAACAGACTGATTCCAGATTGGTAAAGGAGTACATCAAGGCTGTATAGTGTCACCCTGCTTATTTAACTTATATGCAGAGTACATCATGAGATGTACTTCATCATGGGCTGGATGAAGCACAAGTTGGAATCAAGATTGCTGGGAGAAATATCAATAACCTCAGATATGCAGATGACACCACCCTTATGGCAGAAAGTGAAGAAGAACTAAAGAGCCTCTTGGTGAAAGTGAAAGAGGAGAGTGAAAAAGTTGGCTTAAAACTCAACATTCAGAAGACGAAGATCATGGCAACTGGTCCCAACACTTCATGGCAAATAGATTGGGAAACAATGGAAACAGTGAGAGGCTTTACTTTTGGGGGCTCCAAAATCACTGCAGATGGTGACTGCAGCCATGAAATTAAAAGACACTTGCTCCTTGGAAGAAAAGGTATGACCAATCTAGACAGCATATTAAAAAGCAGACACATTACTTTGTCAACAAAGGTCCATCTAGTCAAAGCTATGGTTTTTCCAGTAGTCATGTATGGATGTGAGAGTTGGACTATACAGAAAGCTGAGTGCCAAATAACTGATGCTTTTGAAGTGTGGTGTTGGAGAAGACTCTTGAGAGTCCCTTGGACAGCAAGGAGATCCAACTGGTCCATCCTAAAGGAAATCAGTCCTGAATATTCATTGGAAGGACTGATGCTGAAGCTGAAGCTCCAATACTTTGGCCACCTGATGTGAAGAACTGACTCAATGGGAAAGATCTTGATGCTGGGAAAGATTGAAGGCAAGAGGAGAAGGGGATGACAGAGAATGAGATGGTTGGATGGCATCACCAACTCAATGGACATGAGTTTGAGTAAGCTTCGGGAGTTGGTAATGGACAGGGAAGCCTGGCCTGCTGCAGTCCATGGGGTCACGAAGAGTCAGACACAACTGAGCGACTGAACTGAACTGAACTGAAACGGTGAAAGATGTTTTTAAACTATAAAGCACTATACAAATATAAAGTGTTTTCTCCAAAACGCCACCCAAATGAATGTTCCCAATAACTCACCTCCATTCAAATTGGTTTTTCAAATTATAACTATATTTCCACCTTTCCAGTCTCCTCACTTCTCCATCTTTTCAAGCATGTCTTTTTAGATTTTTTAAAAAATATTTAATTTTTTGGCTGCATCAGGTCTTAATTGCAGCACGTGGGATCTTCATTGTATCATGTAGGGTTTTTCATTGCAGCGCACGGACTCTCTAGTTATGGCGCACAGACTCAGTAGTTTTGGCACACGGAATTAGTTACCCCTCAACATGTAGGATCTTAGTTCCAAAACCAGGGATCAAACCTTAGTCCTCTGCATTGGAAGGCAGATTCTCAACTACTGGACCACCAGGCAAGTCCCCTCAAGCCTGTTTTAAAAATGATGAGTTCTGACCTGTTGCATCCTAGGAAACGGAGTCAAAAGTCTTTATAGACTGTTTCCTGAAGACAGCTGCCCAAATGTTGCTTTGACTAAAATAGT
Source organism: Capricornis sumatraensis (assembly GCF_032405125.1). Classification (NCBI taxonomy): domain Eukaryota; kingdom Metazoa; phylum Chordata; class Mammalia; order Artiodactyla; family Bovidae; genus Capricornis; species Capricornis sumatraensis. The sequence continues at coordinate 22,732,545 of NC_091092.1, read as the reverse complement.
CTGGATAATGTTCAATATCATTAAGAAAAATAAGTGGGAAAAATCCAGTAGGTCATCATCCTACTTTTCCATAAATCCTTGAGGTGTCTGTTCCTGGGACATTTTTTTTTTTTTGTAGTTATGCTTTCTGTACAGGACAGGAATAATAGTGTTGGAGAAGACGCAGAGAAAAGAAACTCAAATGATGAAGAAAATGACAGAAAAAAAGGCAGAAGTGGGGATAAAACTACATATACAGTCAGGTCCTCTGTATCCATGGATATTTTATCCTTAGATTCAACAAACCATGGATCAAAAATATTTTAAAAAATTCCAGAAAGTTCCCAAGAGCTAAACTTGAATTTGCTACATGCAGGCAGCTACTTACATATAATTTACATTGTATTTACAAATATATACATAGCATTGACATTGTTTTAGGTATTATAAATAATCTAAAGATGATTTAAAGTACACAGGAGGCTATGCATAAGTTATATGCAAATGCAAACACTATACCGTTTGATATAAGGAACTTCAGCATCCATGAATTTTGGTATTCACAGGGGTTGTGGAACCGATCCCCCTTGGATGCCAAGCGACCACTGTATATAATACGACAACTCTAATTAATGAAACTGGCTAAGGTTGAGCATCATCAGAGAGCCATGTGGCTGTCATTTCTTTATTACTGGTGTCTTGCCAGAGTATGCCTGCTAAACAGATTCTCCTCCACATGGCCTCAGCTTTGGGCTGTTTTGGTTTTGCTTTGTTTCTATGTTCTTTCACTTGAAACTTCCTTAGTCCAACACATCCTCACTTAGAAGGAGCTTCTCCTGACAGTATGGGGAACATTGGGCTGTCCTTATATTGTCCGGTGAACAATTTTATTTAATGAACTTGAAAGCTGGTTCATAAAGCTTCTGGTTTGAATCCCCCTTCAGGCCAATTGACTTACTTTTTAGACTCCATGAGCCTCAACCAAATTACATCAGAATCACCTAGGGGAACTGTGGTGCTATAAATCATTCAGAACTTGAATTATCTATTGTGTAAAACCAGAATGTCATAGGAGTGTTTCTTTAATACAGAGCATAACTAAACAAATAAGGACAATGCATTAGTAAATACAAAACCGCTTTTAGTTTTATGTTACATTTAAATTTCTCAAGTAGAAAGACATCCAACATTGAACATGCTCAGAGGCTAAGGTTGGCTTTAGTTAGCTGCCAAGAGCAGAGGCAAATAACCACTTACATAAGCATTAAGCAAGACCAAGTCCCCGTTCTTTACAATTCAGTTTCTACAGCTCTATACTTACAACATTTAGCTTAGTTAGACCATTATCACACTAACCTTATAAGCTTGTCCTAAAGAGATACGAGGCCTCAGATAGGTGGGCCCAGACAATTTATATAATTCATAGACTGTTTGCAATATTCTTGTAATGCAATGTACTGATCCTACTTCTTCAGATCTGTAACAAAGCACCTAGCTAAGCTAGAGGACCCTGCTACACAAAACTGTCTTTACTTGGAGAAAAGAACAGCACCTCGGTGTCATTTTGCTAAATATTTATTTTCACCACTTTTAGCTATAATTCAATGAAGGAAGCTGCAATCTCTTCCTCATTTGGTCTTTTTATTTTATTTTAGAGTACTCTATTTCTATTTTTTTAAGATTTAATTTGAGTATGGTTGATTTACAATGTTGTGTTAGTATCAGGTGTTCAGTAAAGTGAATCAGCTATTCATATACCTGATTTGGTCTTTTTTTTTTTTTTTTTTTTTTTGACTTGGTCTTAAAACTGGTCATACTATTTATATCTTTTGTCTCTTTGGATTCTATCCTCTATGCTGCAGCCAATGCGTGCATGCTCAGTCATGTCCAACTCTGCCACCCTATAGACTGTAGCCTGCCAGTCTCCTCTGTCCGTGGGATTTTCCAGGCAAGATACTGGAATGGGTTGCCATGCCTTTCTCCAGGGGGCCCTCCCGACCCAGGGATCGAATCTGTGTCTCCTGCATTGCAGGCGGATTCTTTACCACTGCGCCACCTGGGAAGCAGTCAGAGCAAGCTTTTTAATGAGTCACTCTTGTGCTCAGAAATCTCCAGCAGCTAATACTCACAGTTAAAAGACCAGATCCTTATATTATTCAATAAGGCCCCATAGGAAATCTCTGGATCTCACTCCCTAATCCCTCTCCTACTAGCTCCACTGGGCTTCAGCCACATTGACCTTGCTTTTCCTAGACAAAGCTGGGTTTTTATCACACATATAGATGTTCTCTTTGCTGGACTAGTTTTACACCAGATAGAAGCATCACCCTTGTCCTCACCTATTTAAGGTCTCTGCTCAAATGTCACTGTCAATAAGGCATTCTCTGGGTACTCTTCTACATTTCCTATCTTCCGTACTTGCTTCATTTTTCTCCATAGCACTATATATGCTTTCCTTATTGATTTGTATATGCTGTGTATCCCTGCTCCCCAACTGACATGTAAATTACATGAAGACCGGGCTTTTATCTCTACCTTGAATGGTGTTGCTTGAACAGTGTATGACACATATTAGGTGCTCAATATTTTTTGTTCAAATTAAGGAGTTAAAGATTCTTTCTCAGCACCCATCTGCCTAACTCTCAAACTTTCACCTTCCTGTGGAATCCTTCTGGCACCTCCTTATCCAGTATTTCTTCCCCAAAGCCCTCTCTGCCTGCATAAGTTTTTCGAAGTGGCAGTCTCTTACTTCCATTAGCGTACAACTTTCAGGCAATGCTTGCAGCCCTCCCCAGTAGCATGAAGTCACTTCTTAGCAGATACAGTTTACTGCGAATTTCCTTTTTGCCTGCATCCCTGCCCTCAGAGTTAGTTTGCACATCTCATTTCCCACCCAGGCCCATGGTGTAGGTGATTGTCACTTAGTAAAACCCCAGCATACTTAAAACACAAATTTACATGAATGTTAGTCTTGAACTCTTGGAATTCCCTGGTGGCCCAGTGGCTAAGACTCCACACTCCCAATGCCGGGAGCCTGGGTTCGATTCCTGGCTGGGGAACAAGATTCCAAATGGCACAACTAAGAGTTCATATACTATCACTAAAGATCTCACATGCTACAGGGAAGAACTGGCAGAGCTGAAGAAATAAATAATAGTTTAAAAAATTTAAAAAACCAAGTAAAACATGATTCCTGAGCTCTTTGCTTCAATTCATAGGTGTATGCTATAATTAAGGCTGTCAGACTTAGTGCCTTCCTGAATAAAGAACTCCTCCTTTTGGAGGGCACAAACAAATAACACCTAGTTAAATATTGCATGGAACATACTTTTATTAAGACTTATTTGTTGTATTTCTGAAATTCAACTTTACTGAGGCATGATGTATTTTATCTGGCAACCCTACCTATGATGGACATAGATATTGTTGAAAGGGCATTTTCAGCCTGATTATTTTCTAGAAAAACTGTATGTAAAATACATATATTATCCAAGTCTCCAAATAAGACACACCTGGATTATTTCACTGTATTAAAAAATACCAGAAATAAGGAGTACTCCCTTGAAATTTAAGGAAGTGATTTTGAATTTAAAAAAATTGAAATGCTTAATGCAGTAATAAACATATGGAATTTATCACTCCCAGGAAAAGATCCAGGCAGAACATTTTTGAAAAAAAAATCTTTTAAAGGTTTTAGAAACATTCATGTATAAAACACAAATCAAATAAAAATGATAAAACACCTTCTGTATTTTGGGCACTCAAGATCCAGACTAGAAGACACTGTCTGTGTACTTAGAGTCTGCTAGTAATACAGATATAATTCAAAATGACAATATAATGTTAGGAGAAAATAGAAGTAAATAAAAAAAGTGCAGTTGTAGCAAGAAAGTGGTTGGTTGTCTGTAGTCAGGGAAAGATGAGAATAAAGGGAAAGCTCTCTAGTAGATGACCCTTCAACTTGGTTTTTAAAATCCATTTTATTTGCGGTATAGTTTATATACAATAAAATTTACCCATTTAAAATATATTTTGATGAGTTTTATTTTATTTTTATAGGTTTACTGACACATAGTTTACATAAACTGTAGCTTTTTTAGGTGTACAGTTCTATGAATTTTGACAAACATACCCAGTTGTTTACCACCACAATCAAGATATAGCATATTATTTGAAAGTTGCTAAGAGAGTAGATCTTAAAATTTCTCACCACAAAGCAAAAAATAACTCTGTGAGGTGATGGATGTGTTAAATCATTGTGGTAATCATCTCACAATCTTTACATATTATCAAATCTTCATGTTGTACATATGAAACTTGGACAACATTATATGTCAATCATATCTCAATGAACCTGAAAAAAAAGCCTAAAATAAATGATAGGGTATTTCTTCTACCCAGAAGACTTCCTTCATGCCCTGCTGTATTAGTTTTCCATTACTGTCAAAACAAATTACCACAAACTTCGCGGTTTAAAACAACATCCACTTATTAGCTCATATTTCCATAGGTCAGAAGTCCAGGCACAGAGTGTTGGTTTCTCTGCTCAAGGTCTCACAAGGCTGAAATCAAAGTGTTCCCCAGGTTTGAGTCCCTTTTTGGAGATGAGTAAAAAATTTGCTTTCAAGCTCATTCAAGTGGTTGGCATAATTGAATTCCATGGGGCTGTACGACTGAACTTCCCCATTTTTCTTTTGACACTTGACCCCTCCATCCTCAAGCCAGCAACAGCAAGTTGAATCCTTCTTGTGTTTAAAAAATCTCTCCCTTCTTCCTCTTCTTCTAAGAGCTCATATGATTACATTGGGCCTACCTAGATAATCCAGGTTGATCTTGTCATTTTAAGATTAAATGACTAATAACCATAATTACAACTACAGAGTTCCTTTTGTCATGTAACATAACATATTCATGGGCATAAAACCCAGGCTGAAGGTCACAGGAGCTCAAAACTCTGTTTCCCTCGCTTTTTGTATCAATCCCTTTGTCCACTCTAGCTTCTGGCAACCCCTGATCTGATCTCTGTCCCTGTAGTTTGTTTTTTTCCAGAATGTCATATAAATAGAATTATACAGGTAATAGTCTTTGAGTCTGACTTTTTTTAACCCAGGATAAAGCTCTTGAGATCTATCCATTGTATGGATAAGTAGTTCCTTCTTATTGTGGGGTAGGTAATATTTCGTTGTATGATATATTATAGTTTGCTTCACCTGATGAGGTGGTCCAGGTGGTGGTCACATTCATCTTAAGGAAATAGGGAAAGGACATAGTCTAGGAATCACTTAGTGATCTAAAGTTGCAGGTAGATGCACACATTCAGGGAATGATCTGGTCCTAGGAGATCATCTATATACACCATTTTTTAAATAAGAGAAATTCCAAGAGTTTAACTAATTGCTAAAATCACACAGCTGCTCAGTACCTGAATTGGGACTTAAACCTATATCTGTCTGACAATAATTACATTGGTTATTCCTAACTATTTTTGATATGATAAAGTTATGGACCTTTTCTCCCAAAAAGTTTATTATGCAAATACACACCAGCCCCAGTTCAAGAATTCTTGTGCCATGGCACTATTCTTCAGCATGACCTAGAGCTCTGTGGGTACTTTGTGTTGATAATTTCTCCCCAGGTATAGGACTAAATCTTTTTCAGATTCATTATGGTTCTAAAGATTGGGTGCGGTGGTGGGGGATATCATATACTAATGAAGACATTTCCTGAACCTATGGGACATTTTGATAGGTTAGCAGGGGTTCCCAAACTTTTTTAAAGAGCCAGAAAATAAATATCTTAGGCTTTCATGAATATAGTTTCTGTGACAAAACTCATCTCTGCACTTGTATACTGTATGTAAGTGAATGAATGAGCACAATGAGCACAGCTGTGTTCCAATAAAACTTTATTTAAAAAACCAAGTTGTGGGCCTTCAGGTCATAATTTACTGACCCTTAGAGTGGTCACAGTCTGTTGTAAAGATGTAATACTATAGAGTCTAATGTGTGCATTTGTATCTCCTCATACATTTACCCTAATCCCCTAGGGCCAATTATAATTATTCCTGTGATTAAAATGCAGACCTTTATTGCAGGTAGGGGCAATTGGAGTAGGAAGACCTAATTTCAAATTCTGTCCTTTACTGTCTGTGTGAACCTTGATCCCATTGCTTTGAGCATCAGTATAACAGAGTATAAGACCTGGAACATGAGTGTAATAATGGCAGCCTTGCAAGGCTGTGGTGAAGCAGACAGTGGTTATTCAGTGATCCTTGATAAACTGAACTACTCAATGAATTTCACCTCTGTGTCCTTTGTCCATTCTTCTGACCATTCCATCATAATAAAGAACCTTATTGTCAACTTCAGTGGCAGTTACTATAAAAGTTAGGTGCAACTAGCTAGGCACATAGGAGGTTTGATAAGGCATAAGGATCAGGAGGCCTCCTGGGAAAGAAATCATCCAAAGTTAAAAGACTGTCACATAACTTGATTCGAGGACAGTTGGGTTCATGTTAGGGCCTTGGCTAGATTATGTGAGTCTGTCACAGATATCTGTCCCAGCCACCCCCCACCTTGAACCCAGGCCTGAATCTGACATCAAAGGATCTCCAATTAAAAAATGTAAAGGAAAAAAAACCTTGTTGTAATACGACAGCAACCTCAGTGCCAGCAGCTTTGGCAGCACCTGGGAGAATGCAACATTGGAAGACAGCACATTCCCTATTGGGTACTGACAACCTGGGAATGGATACTGCCGGTCACCAGGCTTTCCCTTGGCAGATACCAAGTGGGGGTTTTGGTTTTAATGGCCATTGGCCAGGGCAGTATATATACCCAGACCAAGCCCTAGAAGAAGAGAAGAGAAATGGGAGATATGTGGTGGCCATGAGTACTAATTCCCAGAGAACTTGTGAGATATTATCTTGGTTTAACAGGTTGTTTTTTGGTGGGGGTGGGGAGCAGTGGGGAAGGGCCAGAGAGATGACATAAGGGAATGTATGGGTACAAAATAGGGAGTGAAGTTACTAGAGTGTGCATGGGAATGGAGCCAGGAAAACATGAACTTGTGATTCCTCCCTTTCTTACAAAGCTAGTGCAATTGTGGAAATTCAAGTGCAAAGCAGTAATATTTAGTCTTCCTGAAGATCCCGTACTTCATAACCTATGACTTTTTTCTTTCTTTTTAAAATTGAACTATAGTTGATTAACAATGTTGTGTAAATTTCTGCTGCTGCTGTTGTTCAGTTGCTCAGTTGTCTCTGACTTGTTTTGACCCCATGGACTGCAGCACACCAGGCCTCCCTGTCCTTCACCATCTCCCGGAGCTTGCTCAAATTCATATCCATTGAGTCAATGATGCTGTCCAACCATCTTATCTTCTGTCACCCTCTTCTCCTCCTACCTTCAATCTTTCCCTGCATCAAGGTCTTTTCCAGTGAGCCAGCTCTTCGCATCAGGTAGCCAACATATTGGAGTTTCAGCTTCAGCATCAGTCCTTCCAATGAATATTCAGGATTGATTTCCTTTAGGACTGACTGGTTTGATCTCCTTGCTCTGAAAGGGACTCTCAAGTGTCTTCTCCAAACGCCACAGTTCAAAAGCATCAATTCTTTGGTGCTCAGCCTTCTTTATAGTCCAGTTCTCACATCCATACATGACTAGTGGTAAAACCGTAGCTTTGACTGATTCATAACCCTCTGACCTTTGCATGTGGGTTTTTGTCCTTCAGCACCATCTTTCCTCTTGAGGTTTTCCTTCCTGAAGTCTCTTCATGTCTTTTGTTCATCCAAAGGTCAACTTCTAGTCCAATTCTCTTCTAAGGTGTAGTATCTTGAATTCAGGCACAGGCTATGCTATACTAGGGAAGTCATTCTGAAGGTTGCTCAACTGTTTTTGTTGTTGTTTAGTCACTAAGTGTAAGTGTTAGTTGCTCAGTAGTGCCTGACTCTTTACGACCCCATGGACTGCAGCCTACCAGGCTCCTCTGTCCATGAGATTTTCCAGGCAAGGGTACTGGAGTGGGTTGCCATATCCTCCTCCAGGGAATTTTCCTTACCCAGGGATAGAACCCATGTCTCCTGCATTGGTAGATGGATTCTTTACTGCTGAAACACCAGGGAAGTCCCTTCTCAGGTGTTAGAGTCATGGTGCTTGAAAGTCATGGTGCTCTTTGTGGGACTTTAACAAATGATATATATTATTTCATTTAGTTCCATGAGAATGAAATAATAGCTGTATCACAGCACCTGTCATTGGGGGTACTTCCTATGTATCAAGCACTCTGCTAATCTCTTTATGGGCATGACTTTATTTGTCTTTCACTATAACCCTGTGCACTGTGTTGAAGATGGAGGCTTAAATATGTTTAGACACTTCCGCAGAGTCAAACAACCTAGAAGTGATAACCAGGATTTGCACTCTGGACTTCAAAGTTTGTGATTGTAACTAATGTACCTACTGCCTCTCCTTATGAACAGTTTTTCTAATAGAAACATGCCTATGTGACAAGTGGGCAATATTAAATGCAACCTCTAGAAAATGGATTTGAGTACACAATATAAGTTGATGAAAACATAAGTTCTGCCAAATACACCATGAATATTTTTTTGCACACCATAGTAACACAGTCTTTTTTGTCCTTCCATCTTATTTATAGTAATTACTTGTACTTCTTTATTTGTCTGGGGTTCATTTAAAAGTATCAGTTGATAATACTCCCATCATAGTACTATTGTGAGAATTTATATACTATCACCAGTGCCAGCTTTCAAAGACTCTCTAAGGTACTTCACAGACTTGGGGACATATGAAGATAGTCTGTCACCCAGACTGCTTTTTATTGATAGCGTGTTGCTGGAATGGATAGGCCACATGGAGAACACAAATGTGTCTAGTCTTGCTTCAAATTGGATATTCTGAAACATGCTTATACAAGAAAGTTAAAAACCTTTTATTTCATCTTGCCACTTTGTCAGTTCTGCTTCACCTCACATATGTTTCTCTTGGGTGACTTTTCTTCCCATTTTGGTTCCTACTAGATGTCTTAGAGCTTCAGCTTTCGCCCAACTCCAGGTTCAGTAAGTGAAGTACTCAGAATTAGTTTATATCTTAGCCACCCACTAGGGATGAATGCTGATACATTTTTGGATTAAGTGGTTTGTTTAACAGAAAAGGAGACTGCGTAGAAAGTAGACAGTACAATTTTAAAATTGGGGGTCAATTATGACTGTAAACCCCAATAATTTTGTGAGGAATCACAAAACACTTAAATACTGCTTAAATTCTCTTGGTTGTTAATCACTCAGTCATGTTTGACTCTTTGTGACCCTGTGGACTGTAGCCGGCCAGGCTCCTCTGTCCATGGAATTCTCCAGGCAAGAATAGTGGAGTGGGTTGCCATTTCTTCTCCATGGGATCTTCTCAACCCAGGGATAGAACCTGGGTCTCTCGCATTGCAGGCAGATTCTTTACTATTTGAGCCACCAGGTCAATGATGTTAAATGTTCTTGCTGCTAAGTCACTTCAGTCATGTCCGACTCTGTGCAACCCCATAGATGGCAGCCCACCAGGCTCCCCCGTCCCTGGGATTCTCCAGGCAAGAACACTGGAGTGGGTTGCCATTTCCTTCTCCAATGCATGAAAGTGAAAAGTGAAAGTGAAGTCACTCAGTCGTGTCCAACTCTTAGCGACCCCAGGGACTGCAGCCTACTAGGCTCTTACGTCCATGGGATTTTCCAGGCAAGACTACTGGAGTGGGGTGCCATTGCCTTCTCCATAAATGCTCTTAATGCCACCTTAATACATCACACTAATGATTACCCACCTCACTGTAAGCAGTGAATAAGAGGTAGCCATTACTTTTGTGATGATGATGATAGATAGCCAATTGGAGTGTTCTCAAAGACTATTCAGATTTCTTAAGATGCACAAAAAAATAAAAAAGGGAAATTCATACTGGAAAGACGTAGCTATTTACTCTGGATCCATAAAATGTGTGATGTCTGTGATTGCTATTTGTCCCTCAATATTCATCCGTCTCTTCTTTCTCTTAGTAACAGAACTATCTGAGTTTTGACTTAAAGACTGCATATACCAATCTGCTTTGCAGCTAAGTTTGGCCATGCCACTGGCTGGCCAATGACGTGTGAGTGGCAAGTACAGCCTCCAGGTCACATTCTTAGAAGGAAACTGCTTGCCCTTCACATCCCTGTTCCTTTTCTCATGAGAATTGAGTGAGTGTTGATCATGTGAACAAGAAAAGCAAAGATAGAAGAACCCCAAGGACTTGGATGACATTGTGGAGCAGAGCTACCTACCTCCAGACTGTTACAAAGGAGAAAAACAATTTCTATATCATTTCAGCCAGTGTATTTTTTTAGTTTCTTCATTATTTATCAACTTAGCCTAATACATGAAATAAAATTCCTGGTACAATGTGCATCAACTCTGAAAGAAAATCATACATTTTAAAAAGAAGCACAGGGGGCACGGTCCTAAGATGGCGGAGGAATGAATAGGACAGGGAGACCACTTTCTCCCCTACAAATTCATCAAAACAACATTTAAACGCTGAGTAAATTCCACAAAACAACTTCTGAATGCCAGCAGAGGACATCAGGCACCCAGAAAAGCAGCCCATTGTCTTGGAAAGGAGGTAAGAAAAAATATAAAAGACAAAAAAACAGACAAAAGAGGTAGGGACGGAGCTCCGTCCTGGGAAAGGAGTCTTAAAAAGAGAGAAGTTTCCAAACACCAGGAAACACTCTCGTTGCCGAGTCTGTGGTGAGCCTTGGAAGCACAGAGGGCAACATAACAGGGAGGAAAAATAAATAAATAATTACAACCCACAGATTACAAGCCCAATGGTAACTCCCCCAGTGGAGAAGCAGCACAGACACCTGCATCTGCCACTAGCAAGCGGGGGCTGGGCAGGGAGGTGCAGGCTGCATTGCTTAGAGTAAGGATCTGGCCTGAATGCCCCAAGGGCAATCTGAGGGAACTAACTTGGGCTAGCAAACCAGACTGTGGGATAACTACCACATGAGAAGCCCAAAGACACCGCCAGGCCCACGCACAGAACAAAGGACTGAACAGAACTAGCTGGCTGCAGACCATCCCCCTCCAGTGACAGGCAGCCAGAGCCAAAAGGGGGCAATCACAGCCCCAGAGAAACATTATCTACCAAACTGCAAGCAGGCTTCTTTGCTAACTAAGACTTCTTGGGGTTCTGGACAGTCAACATCCGCCTGAGAAGGTGCGCCAGTTGTACACCCAGAAAACCGAGCGGCAGGGACGGGGGAGGTGATAAGTCGCAGCAACCATGCTCACCAAACACCTCATCACCTGAGCTGCTCAGACCTGGGAAGGGCACAAAATGCAGGCCCAACCAGTCTGCACCTCCGAGGACTACCCGAGTGCCTGAACCTGAGCGGCTTAGACCTGGGAGGTACATGCAACCCAGGGCCAGCCTCGGACAGTTCCCAGTGGAGCAACCTAGAGCCTGAGCAGTGTAGGCAGGGAAGGTACAGGTGCCGTGAGCAGGGGCAGGCCCAGTGTGGCTGAGGCACTGCGAGCACACCCAGTGTTATTTGTTTGCAGCGTCCCTCCCTCCCCACAGCGTGACTGAACAAGTGAGGCTAAAAAAGTGTCCACCACCGCCCCCTTTGTGTCAGGGCGGAAATCAGACACTGAAGAGACCAGCAAACAGAAGCTAAAACAGAGGGAACCGCCTTGTAAGTAACAGGTGCAATAGAGTAAAACTCAGTCGTTAGTACCGACTACATAGAAAGGGGCCTATAGATCTTGAGAAATATAAGCCAGACCAAGGAACTATCCAAAAATGAACTGACCCCACAATACCCACAACAACACCAGAGAAAGCCCTAGATATATTTTTACTATTTTTATGATCATTTAAATTTTTTTAAAAATTTTTAAGTCCTCTATTACTCCTTTAATTTTCACTTTCATAACCTACTATTACTTTGCAAAAAAAGACCCTATTTTCTAAAAGCAAACTTCATATACATATATATATATTATATAATTTTTGTGACTTTTTTCCTCTTTTTTTCTTCTTTTCTTTAATATTGTATTTCTGAAATTTCAAACTCTACTCTAGATTTTTAATCTTTACTTTTTGGTATTTGTTATCAGTTTTGTACCTTTAAGAACCCAATCTTCAGTACCCACTTTTACTTGGGAGCAAGATTACTGGCTGGACTGCTCTCTCCCCCTTTGGACTCTCCTTTTTCTCCACCAGGTCGCCTCTGTCTCCTCCCTACCCCCTCGCTTCTCTACCCAACTCTGAATCTGTGTGTTCCAGATGGTAGAGAACACTTAGGGAACTGATTACTGGCTGGATCTCTCTCCTTTTCAGTCCCCACTTTTATCCTCCTGGCCACCTCCATCTCCTTCCTCCCTCTTCTCTTCTCTGTATAACTCTGTGAACATCTCTGAGTGGCCCAGTTGTGGAGTGCACATAAGGAAGTGATTACTGACTAGCTTGCTCTCTCCTCTATTGATTCCACCTCATCTCATTTGGGTCACCTCTAACTCCCTCCTCCCTCTCCTCTTCTCCATGTAACTCTGTGAACTTCTCTGGGTGTCCCTCACTGTGGAGAAACTTTTCATCTTTAACCTAGATGTTTTGTCAATGGTGTTGTATAGAAGGAGAAGTCTTGAGACTACTGTAAAAATAAGACTGAAAACCAGAAGCAGGAGGCTTAAGTCCAAACCCTGAGAACACCAGAGAACTCCTGACTCCAGGGAACATTCATTGACAGGAACTCATCAAATGCCTCCATACCTACACTGAAAGCAAGCACCACCCAAGGGCCAACAAGTTCCAGAGCAAGACATACACGCAAATTCTCCAGCAACACAGGGACACAGCCCTGAGCTCCAATATACAGGCTGTCCAAAGTTACTCCAAAACCATTGACATCTCATAACTCATTACTAGACACTTCATTGCACTCCAGAGAGAAGAAATCCAGCTCCACCCACCAGAACACCAACACAAGCTTCCCTAACCAAGAAACCTTGACAAGCCACCTGTACAACCCCACCCATAGTGAGGAAAGTCCACAATAAAGAGAACTCCACAAACTGCCAGAATACAGAAAGGTCACCCCAAACTCAGCAATATAAACAATTCCAAATAATGATAGAGAAAATTATCCAAAATCTTGAAATCAAAATGGAATCACAGATAAATAGCCTGGAGACAAAGATTGAGAAGATGCAAAAAAGGTTTAACAAGGACCTAGAAGAAATAAAAAAGAGTCAATATATAATGAATAATGCAATAAATGAGATCAAAAACACTCTGGAGGCAACAGATAGTAGAATAACAGAGGCAGAAGATAGAATTAGTGAATTAGAAGATAGAATGGTAGAAATAAATGAATCAGAGAGGAGAAAAGAACGAGTTAACAGAAATGAGGATAATCTCAGAGACCTCCAGGACAGTGTTAAATGCCCCAACATTCGAATCACAGGAGTCCCAGAAGAAGACCATGAGAAAATACTTGAGAAGATAATAGTTGGAAACTTCCCTAAAATGGGGAAGGAAATAATCACCCAAGTCCAAGAAACCCAGAGAGTCCCAAACAGGATAAACCCAAAGTGAAACACCCCAAGACACATATTAATCAAATTAACAAAGATCAAACACAAAGAATAAATATTAAAAGCAGCAAGGAAAAACAACAAATAATACACAAGGGGATTCCCATAAGGATAACAGCTGATCTTTTAATAGAAACTTTTCAGGCCAGGAGGGAATGGCAAGACATACTTAAAGTGATGAAAGAAAATAACCTAAAGCCCAGATTACTGTACCCAGCAAGGATCTCATTCCAATATGAAGGAGAAATCAAAAGCTTTACAGACAAGCAAAAGCTGAGAGAATTCAGCACCACCAAACCAGCTCTCCAACAAATGCTGAAGGATATTATCTAGGCAGGAAACACAAAAAGGGTGTATAAACTTGAACCCCAAACAATAAAGTAAATGGGATCCGGATCATATTTAACAATAATTACCTTAAATGTAAATGGGTTGAATGCCCCAACCAAAAGACAAAACTGGCTGAATGGATACAAAAGCAAGACCTCTATATATGCTGTCGACAAGAGACCCACCTCAAAACAGGGGACACTTACAGACTGAAAGTGAAGGGCTGGAAAAAGATTTTCCATGCAAATAGAGACCAAAAGAAAGCAGGAGTAGCAATACTCATATCAGATAAAATAGACTTTAAAACAAAGGCTGTGAAAAGAGACAAAGAAGGACACTACATAATGATCAAAGGATCAATCCAAAAAGAAGACATAACAATTATAAACATATGTGCACCCACCATAGGAGCACAGCAATATGTAAAACAAATGCTAACAAGTATGAAAGGGGAAATTAATAATAACACAATAATAGTGGGAGACTTTAATACTCTACTCACACCTATGGATGGATCAACTAAACAGAAAATTAACAAGGAAACACAGACTTTAAATGATACAATAGACCAGTTAGACCTAATTGATATCTATAGGACATTTCACCCCAAAACAATGAATTTCACCTTTTTCTCAGGTGCACATGGAACCTTCTCCAGGATAGATCACATCCTGGGCCATAAATCTAGCCTTCATAAATTCAAAAAAACTGAAATCATTCCAAGCATCTTTTCGGACCACAAGGCAGTAAGATTAGAATTCAATAACAGGAGAAAAACTATTAAAAATTCCAACATATGGAGGCTGAACAGCACACTTCTGAATAACCAACAAATCATATAAGAAATCAAAATATGCATAGAAATGAATGAAAATGAAAACAAACAACCCCAAACCTGTGGGACACTGTAAAAGCAGTTCTAAGGGGAAAGTTCATAGCAATACAGGCATACCTCAAGAAACAAGAAAAAAGTCAAATAAATAACCTAACTCTACAATTAAAGCAACTAGAAAAGGAAAAAATGAAGAACCCCAGGGTTAGTAGAAGGAAAGAAATCTTAAAAATTAGGGCAGAAATAAATAGAAAAGAGACCATAGCAGAAATAAAAAAGCCAAAAGCTAGTTCTTTGAAATGATAACTAAAATTGACAAGCCATTAGCCAGACTCATCAAGAAACAAAGGGAGAAAAATCAAATCAATAAAATTAGAAATGAAAATGGAGAGATCACAACAGACAACACAGAAATACAAAGGATCATAAGCGACTACTATCAGCAATTATATGCCAATAAAATGGACAACGTGGAAGAAATGGACAAATTCTTAGAAAAGCACAACTTTCCAAAACTGAACCAGGAAGAAATAGAAAATCTTAACAGACCCATCACAAGCACGGAAATTGAAACTGTAATCAGAAATCTTCCAGCAAACAAAAGCCCAGGTCCAGACGGCTTCACAGCTGAATTCTACCAAAAATTTCGAGAAGAGCTAACACCTATCCTACTCAAACTCTTCCAGAAAATTGCAAAGGTAAACTTCCAAACTCAGTCTATGAGGCCTCTATCACCCTAATACCAAAACCTGAAAAGGATGCCACAAAAAAAGAAAACTACAGGCCAATATCACTGATGAACATAGATGCAAAAATCCTTAACATAAGTCTAGCAATCAGAATCCAACAACACATTAAAAAGATCATACACCATGACCAAGTGGGCTTTATCCCAGGGATGTAAGGATTCTTCAATATGCACAAATCAATCAATATAATACACCACATTAACAAATTGAAAAATAAAAGCCATATGATTATCTCAATAGATGCAGATAAAGCTTTTGACAAAATTCAGCATCCATTTATGATAAAAACTCTCCAGAAAGCAGGAATAGAAGGAACATACCTCAACATAATAAAAGCTATATATGACATACCCACAGCAAACAGTATCCTCAATGGTGAAAAATTAAAAGCATTTCCCCTAAAGTCAGGAACAAGACAAGGGTGCCCACTTTCATCACTACTATTCAACATAGTTTTGGAAGTTTTGGCCTCAGCAATCAGAGCAGAAAAACAAATAAAAGGAATCAAAATTGGAAAAGAAGAACTAAAACTCTCACTGTTTGCAGATGACATGATCCTCTACATAGAATACCCTAAAGACTCCACCAGAAAATTACTAGATCTAATCAATGAATATAGTAAAGTTGCAGGATATAAAATCAACACACAGAAATCCCTTGCATTCCTATACACTAATAATGAGAAAATAGAGAAATTAAGGAAACAATTCCATTCACCGTTGCAATGAAAAGAATAAAATGCTTAGGAATATATCTACCTAAAGAAACTAAAGACCTATATATAGAAAACTATAAAACACTGGTGAAAGAAATCAAAGAGAACACTAATATATGGAGAAATATACCGTGTTCATGGATTGTAAGAATCAATATAGTGAAAATGAGTATATTACCCAAAGCAATTTATAGATTCAATGCAATCCTATCAAGCTACCAACAGTATTTTTCACAGAGCTAAAACAAATAATTTCACAATTTGTATGGAAATACAAAAAAAAAAAAAAAAAAAGAAACTTGAATAGCCAAAGCAATCTTGAGAAAGAATAATGGAACTGGAGGAATCAACCTGCCTGACTTCAGGCTCTACTACAAAGCCACAGTCATTTAGACAGTATGGTACTGGCACAAAGACAGAAATATAGATCAATGGAACAAAATAGAAAGCCCAGAGATAAATCCACACACTTATGGACACCTTATCTTCAACAAAGGAGGCAAGAATATACAATGGATTAAAGACAATCTCTTTAACAAGTGGTGCTGGGAAAACTGGTCAACCACTTGAAAATGAATGAAACTAGAACACTTTCTAACACCATACACAAAAATAAACTCAAAATGGATTAAAGATCTAAACGTAAGACCAGAAACTATAAAACTCTTAGAGGAAAACACAGGCAAAACACTCTCTGAACAGTGTGGAGATTCCTTAAAAAACTGGAAATAAAACTGCCTTATGACCCAGCAATCCCACTGCTGGACATGCACACCGAGGAAACCAGAATTGAAAGAGACACGTGTACCCCAATGTTCATTGCAGCACTGTTTATAAATGCCAGGACATGGAAGCAACCTAGATGTCCATCAGCAGATGAATGGATAAGAAAGCAGTGGTACATATACACAATGGATTATTACTCAGCCATTAAAAAGAATACATTTGAATCAGTTCTAATGAGGTGGATGAAACTGGAGCCTATTATACAGAGTGAAGTAAGCCAGAAAGAAAAACACCAATACAGTATACTAATGCATATATATGGAATTTAGAAAGATGGTAATGATAACCCTGTATGTGAGACAGCAAAAGAGACACAGATGTATAGAACAGTCTTTTGGACTCTATGGGAGAGGGAGAGGGTGGGATGATTTGGGAGAATGGCACTGAAACATGTATAATATCATATATGGAACGAATTGCCAGACCAGGTTCGACGCATGATACTGGATGCTTGGGGCTGGTGCACTGAGACGACCCAGAAGGATGGTATGGGGAGGGAGGAGGGAGGACGGATTCAGGATGGGGAACACATGTATACCTGTTGCAGATTCATGTTGATGTATGGCAAAACCAATACAATATTGTAAAGTAAAAATAAATAAATAAATAATGAAAAAAATAAAAAGAAGCACAAATAAGAAAAATGTATCATTAAAAATGGAATCTAAAAACGTGGGGAAAAAGGTATCAGTTGATACCAAATGATGCATTGTTTGCTACTAGCAGCTGATAGCTACTAGCAAGAAAGAATGGACAATTGCCATTCTTTAGTATGCACTCTTGATTACTTCCAGAAGTCATTGTTTGAAAAATAAATTTATTTTAACCATTCTCTTTTCAGTGTCTTTCACAGAAGTTACAAATCTTTAACCGTTTTAAAGAGCAGAGCGTTAGAGATGTTCACTAGAAAGGTGTCTAAGACTTTTCTTTTAGCATGCTTTCTTTGGCCAACAATGTCAGGACTATTCAAGTAACAGAACATTTGCCATTTTTATCACCAGTCGTTCATCCCCCTTGCTCAGAGAATGAAGAATTTTTCCTTTTGGGTGTCAGAACTCTCCTCAGAATTGACATTTATGCCCCACCATGAAGGATGTATGAACATTCACACTGTGAACAACTTCAGGTTCCAAACCTTACCCGGGAAAACAAATGATAATTGTCTAGATAAGAATGGAGCCAAGCCTACATTTGTCTTCTTAGTTTCAACCTCCTTCATCTTTATGCCAACTTGAACAATTATTAATCCCATGGTAACTACAGAAAAATAAGTCTAACTGGACTTTATACATAAGCCTAAGATTTTAGATCAATGATAAAACAGCAAAATAGCAATTGCCCTGACAGCCTAGTTGGACTGCTCTCCTTCAGATCCCCTGAATAAAACCTTAGCTTGGACACTTGACCTAGTCAGGTTCCATGAGCTGTTCTTGACTCAATCACTCAGGTTCTATGTCTTACTTTTGTTCTAGTCTGTTCTTGTTACTTCAGCCCTTTCTCTTATGGTTTACACTTGATTCAGAGTCATTTTAAATTCTAGGTTGTCTGCCATTTATATTTTATCTCTCATGAGCCACATCTATATTGCCTACATTTTCTTCAACATACATGAAATTGGTTTTCTTAAAATGGAGCTACAGAGATGATACAGATGGTTCTTGGGAGGCATGAATCATCACATCCTCAATACATAATGTAATCGGTACATAATATTAAAGAAACATGCCTTCAAGGTCTCAGAGAAGAGACAGGGACTTTTATAGGAAATGTCTGTTTTTTTAACTCAGTCTCATCTCAAGCAGTGAATCAAGCAAGATCTTGTTTTTCTGTGCAAAGATTCAGGAGTGGCTAGTTTATAAAGTATCAGTTCTAATCTCTTTGGGGAACCAAAGTTATCAAAAAAATATGTGAAAACCCATAGGCTAATTGAAACACAAAATTCTCCCAAGGGAAAAGTTAAATACCAATGGCATCTTATCTTGCTGGGTCTAATCTTCTTAAAGTTGCTACCTGGTGAGAATAACTTTCTTCCACAATCACTTGCTAAAAAGAAGCATCTTTTGTTAAATTTTAAGTCCTTGACCAAAAAGTTTCCTTTAAGAAAAGTTTCTAAAAGATGATTCAAAAGAAAGAGTAGATAGATACTTGTGTTTAAAATTTTTCTTTTTGTATATTTAAAATTGTGATCTGATGCCTAGGCTTGATGCCAAATTATGAAGAATGACATTGTAATAATAGAAACGCACTCTCCAATATACATGTTTGGCCCTGACCTTTCAACTTTTTTTGGCCACACCTATCTATAGTTATCTTCATTTAAGTTTCTCAAATTTGCTGCTGCTGCTGCTAAGTCACTTCAGTCATGTTCGACTCTGTGCGACCCCATAGACAGCAACCCCCCAGGCTCCGCCATCCCTGGGATTCTCCAGGCAAGAATACTGGAGTGGGTTGCCATTTCCTTCTCTAAATTTGGGTCACCTCAAATCCTTTATTTAAAAATAAAATCATCTTCCCAGCTTTCCGTTTTTCTTGATGTTGTTAATCTATGTTTCCAACCTAAAAATCTTGGTATCACCTTGGACACCCACCATTCACAGACATTTATGGAGCATCTACTGTGAACCAGGTCTCATGCAAAGTGCTAAAGATATGGCATCAGCTTTCAAGGGGCTCTATTTTTGGTAATTGAGTTGAGTTGTCACCTGATTTATATGCAAGCATATTTTAATATTGCCAGTGCTGTTTTTTAATGTGTCAGATTCATCCTCTTCTCTCCCTTTTCCCCCAATCAATTCTTTTTAATTCTCTCCTCTTCTTTACTTCTTACTATCTAAATGCTAACTCTTTAAACCTGATGCTTAAAATATTGCAGCAGTTTTTCCTTGTCTTCAAAGAATATCTGTGGTTACATGTGGAGAAGGGAATGGCGGCCCACTCCAGTATTCTTGCCTGGAGAATTCCATGGACAGAGGAGCCTGGCAGGCTATAGTCCATGGGGTCACAAAGAGTTAGACACGGCTGAGCGACTAACACACAGACATTTAGTCTACTCGCTGAATGTGCTGTGTTTATGCCTAATGTTGCAGTATTTTATGAACATTATCAACCCCATTCATCTTGTGTCAGATTCTGCAGAAGCAGGGATTTGGTTGTGAATAATGTGTCGAGAGAATGCTCTTTAGGAAACACCTGTCAATGAATCAGAGAAGCAGGATAAAAGGGAAAAGAACTGGGAAAAGATGTGGTCTCAGATTAAAGCCAAGACTTGATCTGATCCATGGGATTAGGATTCTGGAGCATAAACCACACTGCAGAGTTCTCCCATTTTTGTCAAGAAGTCAGCCTTTCACACTTCTATCAGTGGTTCAGAAGTTATGGGCCAGGGGATATATATATATATATATGGTTGACTCATATTGTTGTATGGCAGAAAGCATTTAAGTGAAGCTGCTCAGTTGTGTCTGACTCTTTGCAACCCCATGGACTGTAGCCTGCCAGGCTCCTCCATCTATGGGCTTTTCCAGGCAAGAATACTGGAATGGGTTGCCATTTCCTTTTCCAGGGGATCTTGCTGACCCAGGGATCAAATCCAGGTCTCCTGCAGTGCAGGCAGACTCTTTACCGTCTGAGCCACCAGGGAACCCCTGGTGGGATTCAGAAGTTCAGGGGATGTATGTATACCTATGGCTGATTCATATTGTTGTATGGAAGAAACAAATACAACACTGTAAAGCAGTTACCTCCCAATTAAAAATATAAAAAGGAGTGATGTGCCACCCCCAATCTGGAGCACAGCTGCCTGGGAGACTCAGCTCTGACAGCTGGGGACAATTCCCCCAAGAAAGGGTGACAACTGTGGGACTTCAGCAGCTGCCTGGTGGGTGTACCAGTGAGATCTGGGCAGGACAGTAACAGAACTGTCTATATGTTTTCTTATATTTTTTTTTAGTTAAAACAATTTATTTTATATTAAAGTATAGTTGATTTACAATGTTGTGTTAGTGTCAGGTGTACAGCAAAGTAAATCAGTTATGCATATACATATATCTACTCGTTTTTAGCTTCTTTTCCCATATAGGCCATTACCAAGTATTGAGTAGAGATCCCTGGGCTATATAGTAGATCCTTATTAGTTATCTATTTTACATATAGTAGTATATGTATGTCAATCCCAATATCCCAATTTATGCCTCCCCTTCCCCCCAGTAACCATAAATTCCTTCTCTAAGTCTGTGAATCCCTGTATTTCTGTTTTGTAAATAAGTTTATTTGTATCATTTTTTTTTAAAAGATTCTTCACATAAGTGATTATATCAGTTGTTTTCAAATTTTAGTATATACCAGAATTACCTGATGGGCTTGCTAAAACACATTTCTGGGCCCCAAGCCCAGAGTTTGTGACTCATTTGTTTTGCCTGAGGTGAACCCAGGAATTTGCTTTCATAACAAGTTCCCAGGTAATGCTGATGGTGCTGGTTTTAGGATTATAATTTGAGAATAAGTGCTTTGTATAGAATAACATTGCATCATAGATATTAATAGCCAATCAACCTGATGAAGTTAATTGAATCATGCATGGGACTGCCAGATAAAACATAGGATGCCCACTTAAATTTGAATTTCATATAAACAACAAATCATTTTTAGTATAAATATAACTATTCTCTCTATTATACATTTATATATACAATTATATATATTTATATATAATATAAATACAAAGTATAACTATGTTCCACATATAGCACAGGACATACTTACAGAGAAAAACTGTTGTTTCTCTGAAATTCCCACTTAAATTTAAATGTATTTGCTAAAACTGGCAACTCGACCCCGTGTCATCATGAGTAGAAATGTAGACAGTGTTATGTCACAAGATTAGTATAGTCATGACAAAAATAAAAGTAGAGAATAAAAAATTGAAATTGGTGAGAAATGACCAGTATTTAATGGGGTCACTCCTTCTGTGACAGAAACAATTGTAGATGACAAAGAGCAAATAATGACAAATATAAAAAGTTTTGTGCTTTTGCAATCCACAATAATCAGAGAGAGGATATTTAAATCTACTGAGGAAATGGAAAACTTCTGAATGTGGGACTTGGGGCCTAGCATCAGTGTCCTATGACTTGTTGTTGTTCAGTTGCTCAGTCGTGTCTGGCTCTTTGCGACCCCATGGACTGTAGCACGGCAGGTTTCCCTTTCCACCATCTTCCAGAGTTTGCTCAAACTCAAATAAGTCCTATGCCTATTAATGTAATATTAATTTAGGAGGAGGCTAGTTTTTCCCTGGTGGTCCAGTGGTTAAGACTCCACGCTTCCAATGCAGGGGACACAGGTTGATCCCTGGTTGGGGAACAAGATCCCACATGCTGTTGGATACCAAAAACAAACAAACAAAAATTGACTGTGGTGATGATTGCACATATCTACAAATATATTGAAATATTTTAAAAGAATGTACACTTAATGGGTGCCTTCTACAATATGTGTAATATATCTCAATAAAGCTGTTGAAATAAATCAATGCATGAAGTGTTTAAAAAATAAAAATGAAAAAAAAAAGAAGTTCAAAACTTCAAAAACTAAGCCTGGTAAAAATGTTGTGAATAAAGATATTATTTTGCATCAATTTAATATGATGACCCTTTTTATTCACACAGCCTCCTTCTCCCACCTCTGTCCTTGCTCTATCTTTTCTTTTTTTAAAATTTTTTTCTTTTTCTACAGCAGTTATTTCCTTCCAATATTTAATTTTCCTCTTTACTATGTTTATTGTCTTGTTTCCCCATGCTAGAATGTAAGCTCCATGAGAGCAAGGATCTTTTGTTCACAGATATACCTATCCTGAGAGCCTATAACAGTCCCTGACATACTGAGTATTCAAAATGTATTTTTCAGTGAATGAAGACATGAATGAATGCTTCACAAGCAATTACTTCTCCTCTATGCTCTGGGTTCCCCGAGTTCAAGGCCATTTGAATCTAGGCAGGAAAGTCAAACCAGATGGTGACAGATTAAGGTTGCTAGAGGATTCTTTAAGATACCAGTTATTGTATGAGATTCTAAGGGGCTGGTGTTGGGAGGGAGTATTTACTGAACACATTTCAGTATATTTGAAACTGGTTTGTTTGAGGGGAAAGATGTTAGATAGAATAGATCAACAAGGAGGAGATGAGTGTGCTTAGTTTTAGAGCTGGGAAGGACAGCCCCATACTGATTGATTGGTGGCATGAACCACACAGTGGTATTGTTCCCTGGTGACCAGCTTTTTGACTCTCTTATCAGTTAATCTGGATATCTGCGCCTTCCAGACTGGAGTGTAACCTTCTTAGCATCTCCTATCAGCCCACAGCAGTTCTCCAGAGAAGAGGGGCAGCTGTGAGCCCTCAGCAGCCAACACTCATAGCAGCTGCTTGTAAATGTTTCCAGGGACTGTATATGTATAACTGAATCACTATGTTGTATACCTGAAACTAATACAACATTGTAAATCAACTATATGCCAGTAAAATTTTTAAAAGGACAAATTAACTCCTTTTACATAGTCAAATGTTTTACCTTTTTCTCTTGAACTCTTAATTTCATTCTAGTCATGCCACAGAATTATATCCTAATGTAATATATTTTTTAATGAAAATCTTTGATCATTGCAGCCTAATCTCTGCCATAGAAACAAACATAAACTTACATTGTAAATATGCTTGCTTCCTGTGACTGTAAAGCTCTGAGCCTTTGGGATTATTTTCATTATAATCAGTACATGATTAAAATAACACAAATATATGTATAACTTTTAATTAATAAACATAAAATAGACTATTATTGGCAATACATCTCTTAATATGATGGAAGGGGATTTTTTAAAAAAGTAATTCCTTTCTCTGTGGATAAAGGTTACTTATTGTTAGAATGATACCAAGTTCAGCATTTTCAGTACATTTAAGTGTTGAGAAATCTTGTTTATATAAGTGGCTGGGGGATGAACAGAGTTTAGTTAAAACAGTATCATTATTGAACATTTTATGAATACTATCTCAAAAAATTACATAATGATCTATCAAAATTGTATATAATGACTTATCAAATGACAACATGGTAGGCCTCTCCTCTGATTTTTTTAAAGTAAGGCATTAAAAAACTACAATCAGCCCTCCATAGCCTACAGTTTCCACATCTGTGGATAGAAAGGGCCAGCTGTACTTGGTTTACAAAAGGATTTGTTATCACATCATTAAAGTAATATATTTTCTCAATATCAACACCAATATTTCCAATGGTCTCTTTGATGTCCAGGAGGTATTTATACCTTGGGACCACACACCAAGGTGAGCTTTGACCTGAGTTAGAGACATGCTTTTCTTTTGTAAAGTGGGAGAAGGGAAGGTGGAGAAGTAGGACCATCAGTTTTATTCTCACACGGATCATGCTCAAGAAAGAGTACCCATGGAAATAAAAAATCTGGAAATTGGTTAAAAACAGACACAAACAAAACCTGCCTATGTAACGCTTTAAAGTCTTCGTGTATTCTAGGAGAATGGGTACCCAGTTGAAACAACATTGACCCACAGGACAGAATAATGTGTAAAGCAGGAGACTGGAGTAAGAAGGAAGGCAATATCCCTAGTGACTCCATCAAGACACTATAATACGATTTTTTAAGAGGTCATATACTCAATCTAGTTTCCCAGGTGGCACTAGTGGTAAAGAACCCACCTGCCAGTGCAGGATACGTAAGAGACACAAGTTAGATCCCTGAGTCAGGAAGATACCTTGGAAGAGGGTATGGCGACCCACTCCAGTATTCTTGCAAAAAGAATCCCATGGACAGAGGAACCTGGCAGGCTACGGTCCAGGGGGTTGCACAGAGTCAGACATGACTAAAGCAACTAAACCACCACCACTACCACATACTCAGTCTAGAACTCAACATGCATGCATTACTCGTGTCATTGGGACAAGGGATTCATTCACTTATATTCAGACTCAAGTGTAGATGATGGTACAGAGGTGGGGGAGGGTTGCAGAAATGCCACTGGCTCTTTAGACAAAGGAACTCAGTACAGAAAAGGGAGGATGAGAATCACAAAGTTACCCATTTACCTGGTTTTGCTGATTCTCCTTGACAGAAGTTAAATAAATCTCTCTGATGTGCTTTAAGTGGGCTTCCCTGGTAGCTCAGCTGGTAAAAAATCCTCCTGCAATGTGGGATACCTGGCTTCAATCCCTGGGTTGGGAAGATCCACTGGAGGGCATGGTAACCCACTCCAGTATTCTTGCCTGGAGAATCCCCATGGAGAGAGGAGCCTGGTGGGCTACAGTCCATGGGGTCTCAAAGAGTTGGATCCAACTGAGCAACTAAGCACAGCACAGCACAGGACACTAAGTGCTTTAGGTAGTATATAGCATACAGCTGAGATTCAGGGGACAACTGACCTATCAGAGGCAGCTCATGTAATTTCTTTTTGAGTGGTCTAACAATCTACTTCTAGGCCTAGCTTAATGCTTTGGACTTGAGTAGATAAAGTTCTACCCCAGCACATTTTCAACTGGGTTCCATAGGAACTCACAGGGTAGGGTGCTCTAGAGTCCTGCAAACAGTGGAATTTTTTGCCAAAATATTTAAACATCCTGAGGAATTTGTTCATCACTTCTATTTTAAATATTAAGATTTAGAGAAAGATTTAGTTGGGGAAAGTGTTGCTGAAACACACGCACACAAAGCTACTCACTTGAACACACAATTACTTCCATTCCTTATTTGTGTCCTAGCACATGATATTTCCTGTGCCTGGGGTAACCAAAGCTCACCTTCATTGGAGTTTCTGCCAGCCCTTCTAGACAGAAGATAAAGCTTTCTCTTTTACATAGTATTTTGTATTTGTTATTATTATAGCACTTCCCATATTGTATTGTAACTCTATGATTACATGTACTAGCAGCTCAACTTTCTAAATATCTCTTGAACATGCCCTCTTTTCTACATTCCCACCACAATGCTTTAGCTCAGTTTATCATCATCTCTCCTTTGGATCATGGCAACAGCATTCAGTCTTTATTCTTTCCTATCTATATTTCCATACTGCCACAAAAGTGACCCATCTAAGACTATATTCTGATTATATCATACCCGTTCTTACAACATTTTATGGATCTTATTGCACCAAATTATAGATCCTGTGGTACCTCTCTACCTGAGATAGCTGTTCTCTAGTGAGATTAATTCCTACAGACCTTTTACATCCCCACTTAGATATTACTTCTTCTGGGAAGCTTTTCTGACACTAAAAGTATTTATTTTGTGATCCCATAGTTCTCCTTCACCCTTATTTACCATATTTCAAAGTAATTTTCTGCAATTATGTTTGTCTCTACCATAAGACTCAAGTCTTTTTTGAGGGAGTATACAGTTTTCATATCGCATTGTCAGTTCAGTTCAGTTCAGTCGCGCAGTCGTGTCTCACTCTTTGCGACCTCATGAATCGCAGCATGCCAGGCCTCCCTGTCCATCACCAACTCTCAGAGTTCACCCAAACTCATGTGCATCGAGTCGGTGATGCCATTCAGCCATCTCATCCTCTGTCATCCCCTTCTCCTCCTGCCCCCAATCCTTCCCAGCATCAGGGTCTTTTCCAACGAGCCAACTCTTTGCATGAGGTGGCCGAAGTATTGAAGTTTTGGCCTCAGCATCAGTCCTTCCAATGAACACCCAAGACTGGTCCCCTTTAGGATGGACTGGTTGGATCTCCTTGAAGTCCAAGGGATTCTCAAGAGTCTTCTCCAGAACCACAGTTCAAAAGCATCAATTCTTCAGTGCTCAGCTTTCTTTACAGTCCAACTCTCACATCCATACATGACCATTAGAAAAACCATAGCCTTGACTAGATGAACCTTTGTTGGCAAAGTAATGTCTCTGCTTTTTAATATGCTATCTAGGTTGGTCATAACTTTCTTTCCAAGGAGTAAGCGTCTTTTAATTTCATCGCTGTAATCACCATCTGCAGTGATTTTGGAGCCCCCCAAAAAACAAAGTCTGACACTGTTTCCACTGTTTCCCTATCTATTTCCCATGAAGTGGTGGGACTGATGCCATGATCTTCGTTTTCTGAATGTTGAGCTTTAAGCCAACTTTTTCACTCTCCTCTTTTACTTTCATCAAGAGGCTTTTTAGTTCCTCTTCACTTTCTGCCATAAGGGTGGTGTCATCTGCATATATGAGGTTATTGATATTTCTTCTGGCATTTCATTGTACTGACGTTTAAATTTCAACATTAAATACATGTATAAGTATATTCTAACCTTATGTCCCGATTTTTGAAATGGAGAGATAATTGGATGGATGGCTTTAAGGATGTAATATATTAAGCAATGTAGAATATACTAAACATTTAGAGAATCTGGGGGGTGGTAGAAATCTGTCTATATACATCTACACATTTAGTGACACCAGTAAACACTATCAGGTTAAGAAGACATCTACAACTTTGGGTTGCACTTAGAGGAGAAAAAGCATTCAGGACTGAACTGAGAGGTCCTTGGTTGTTGACATAATCTCTCTTTGATTTTACACTTTAGACAAACTAAGGACTCTGTCAGTATTTTGAAACCCCTGAATTGTACAAAATCCCTATTTATCAGGAGAGATAGTAACAACAAGGTAGATTAAGGAACTGGTTAACGCCAATTAGGATTGTGGGGGCCGGCCGCAAAGTGAGCCTGGCTGCTGGAGGCTGAAAATCCAGTTAGATGATGTAGCTCAAGTCTAGTATCTGTAGATTTGAATAGCAGGCTAGAAACCCAGCCTGGAGACAGAATTGATTAGTGTATTCCTTGAAAATCATTGTTTTCCAAACAAGTTCCTAGGAGGCTTTCCTGCAACAGAGCATAAGACTTGTCAGTCTTAAGCAGACACTACATCTTCATTATCTATATATCTCCATTTCCTAGTAAAATACCTTGTACAAAGTAGTTTTTTAATTTATTTTTTAATTGGAGGATAATTGCTTTACAACGTTGTCTTAGTTTCTGCTGTACAACACCACGAGTCAGCCATAAGTACATATATATTCTCTCCCTCTTGAGCCTCCCTCCCTGCCCATCCCACCTCTCTAGGTCACCACAGAGCACTGAGCTGAGCTTCCTGTGCTATACAGTAACTTCTCACTGGCTGTCTACACATGGTAGTCTAGTAGTTTTCAATAAACAGTTTTTTGAACAAGTAAGAAATGAATGTTGGGGAGGAGAATGTATGTCTGACCTGCAGCAGGCTTTACTTTGGGGTCTTGGGTCATTCCCAGTGAAGAGGCCATGGGGCTTTGGAGCATGTGGTATAGGGAGCCAGAGAGTTTCTAGCTATGTGCAGAAAGAGTTAGTTTCTGTATAATCTACACAAATTCATGGAATTACTTGCATTAAAACTAGATTAAATAGAGCTTCAGAGTCTAATAGCCACTGCAGTACATCCTGCAGCATAATCAATATCAGTAAAACAAAGACATTAGGAAAATGAGATTGCTGAAAAATGAAAGGGGAAAGGAATCTGGGTGCTATAGAGACCAAACAGTAGTCACAGCTGTTGACTCTAGGGAACAACAGAACAAGAAGGGGATAAAAAGAGCAATAAAAGACCATTCAAAGCACACCTGTTACAGTAGGAGACAGGCCTTGAACAGTATCCGGTTACATGCCTAGGACAATTTGCCTCTTATTTATTTTAAAGTCTGAGCAATCTAGGATAAAATTGGACTAAGATGGAGCATTGTTCTAACATTTCCTATTGGCAATATCCTTTCTGTATTACTGAACAAAGAAACATATATATAGTTAAACACAAAGTGAAAACAATTTATCTTTTTAAATTCACATATAAAATGTAAATAATATAAGAAAAAGAAAATTATTGAGCCACTGACCATCTAACTCCAATATAATCTCACTGTTAACCTTTTCTGATGTCCCATCTTGCTACTAAATATAATTTTGGAAAATCTTATCATCCAGATGTTATTACTTAAATAATTATTTCATCTTTGGCCTCACAGATGGCTTAGATCCACAGGAATCTAGTTTGATAATTTAAGTACCATATTTTAAATATTCCTGAAAATAAGTAGATAGTATAATAAAACAGATAATGTATATCAGTTCAGTTCAGTACAGTCGCTTAGTTGTGTCCAACTCTTTGTGACCCCGTGAACTGCAGCACACCAGGCCTCCCTGTCCATCACCAACTCCCAGAGTTCACCCAAACTCATGTGCATCAAGTCGGTGATGCCATCCAGCCATCTCATCCTCGATCGTCCCCTTCTCCTCCTGCCCCCAATCCCTCCCAGCATCAGAGTCTTTTCCAATGAGTCAACTCTTCGCATGAGGTGGCCAAAGTACTGGAGTTTCAGCTTCAGCATCAGTCCTTCCAAAGAACACCCAGGGCTGATCTCCTTTAGAATGGAGTGGTTGGATCTCCTTGCAGTCCAAGGGACTCTCAAGAGTCTTCTTGAACACCACAGTTCAAAAGCATCAATTCTTCGGTGCTCAGCTTTCTTCACAGTCCAACTTTCACCTCCATACATGACCACTGGAAAAACCATAGCCTTGACTAGATGATCATTTGTTGGCAAAGTAATGTCTCTGCCTTAGACAACCACAAATATTTAGATGAAAATGGAAACATTCAGTCAAATATCTATATTTACATCTGCATGGTGACAGAGTAAAATTTCCATTTTCCATGCAACATTTTTGCTGTAACAGTGTGGATGCTGCAGAAACATCTTCTTAAAGTTATTCATTTATTTGCATAGAAGAGATTATTGCTGTATCAACAAGAAAAACAAACTAAGTTTGATTATATTAATTCATACTAAGGCAGGCCTAACAGACAGAACTTCCTATAGTGCTTCTATATTTTTCTGTTTGATGTGTTTGCCATTACGTGAACCAAAGAATTTCCTAACTACCACCATTCATATTTTGCATAGTATCAGTTCTAGTAGAATGCATTCCTTCATTAATTCATTTGAAGATTAAACTGGGAGTAGATGGAGAGGATGTTGAAGGATATTCCAAATAGAACAGCATGTGCCAAGGATCTGACTTGATATGGTGCTTGGCATGTTGGAGAATGTAAGGCCAGAATAGCTCAAGGAGAGTGAGTGAGGCTTCTTGGGCTTTATCCTAAGAGTCACAGGAAATCACTGAGTGGTTTTCTTGTTCAAGAATAATATAATCTCTTTAATGTGTTTAAAAGGTCACTAGATGGACAGTGTGCAAAATGGATCAGAGGGCTCGGCAAGGCTAGTCCTAGGGCTGGTGATACCTGTTGGCTTGTAATAGAGTTCTAACAATGGAGATGGAGAGAATTGGGCAGATTTGAGGGAGATGTCAGAGGTAGAATCAATAAGGACATAGTGATTAACTGTTGGCAGAAGAAAAATGGTGAGTTTGAAGTTGACTCCTGGTTTTCTGAGTTGAGTAATTGGGTGGATAGTGGTGTCCTTAACTGAAATGCCAAGTACTAAAGGAAGGACAGAAGTTTGAGGAAGGTAATATAAATCTTCAATATACCTTTCGTCCTGATGAATTTTTGGTACCTATCAAATACCTATGGTAGACAGGTTTCAGGTTCACTATGAAAATCTAGGATGGTGTCACTGGTATATAACTGAAATCCTGCAAATGAATGAAATCAACTAAGCAGAAAAGGCCACACCCTGAGGAACTCCAGCATTTAAAGTTTGGTGAAAAATGGAGTAACCAACAAAGATGCCAGTGGAATAGCCAGATAAAAGGAAGAAAGCTGAAAGAGGGTGATGTCATAGTAATCAAGGGAACATTGTTTCAAGGACGGTGTGATCTTCTATGATGAAGACTGGAAGAGTGTTACGTGTAAGATTCTCTTTAGTCAGGATCTCATCAAACCATCACCTGAATTATATGGTGTAAATATACTGGCAAGATAGCTCCACTAAGTCTATAGGACTCAGGCCATAGGAAAAAAAAAATTCTCCCCTTAAATCTAATAAAGCTAATGGAGAAATGCCCTGATTGTTTTTTTCACAGGCATATAGGGCTTTACTGGTGGCTCAGCAGTAAAAAAAAAAAAAAAAAAAAAAAAAATCCACCTGCCAATGCAGAAGATGCAGGTTTGATCCTTGGGTTGGGAAGATTTCCTGGAGGAGGAAATGGCAACCCACTCCAGTATTCTTGCCTGGGAAATCTCATGGACTGAGGAGCCTGGCAGGCTACAGTCCATGGGTCACAAAGATTTGGACACAACTGAGTGACTAAATAACAACAACAACAATAAAAAATATCTTATTTCTTAAACAGGAGAGTCAGATTTCCTATTTATGATTTATTAGAACCCACATGTACCGAACACACTGGAACTCAACAAAAGAGAATTAGACTATTTTCTAAGGGAAAGAAGAAATACAGGTCTCAGGGGGAAATGTCCAAGGAACACAGATATTATGTCTATGTTTGTCAAACAGGCATAGGAGAGAGAACAAAGACCAGAAAACACTGAAAAACTATTCTTAAGCTAAAACTCCCTGAAGTTTGTGGATTTCTGGGAGTATGAAGTCCTTTGAATGAAGAGTTTAAGCTGTACACAAAGTTGGAGTTCAATTAGAATCAGATATCAAAGATGATCTTGCTTACTCCAAATGATTTATCTGGATACTGGCTGAAGAGAGCTTAAACTGAAAAGGAATTAGTAATGTGACTAAGATTCTGACAGATGTGAATAACAGGAAGAAGAACTCTGAAGCAATCCAGAAGGAAAAAAAATGGAAAAGAGGCTGAATAGATACAAACTGGTGATTATTTTGATTGAATTTAATTTCAGCAATGAATTCAAATAGCAGATATATCATTTCAGAGAAACAAATCTCTTCTAATAAAGAAAAATTACATAGTATGTTCAATTTCTAAGCCCATGCTATTGATAAAAGCTTTTTGAGAGAGAACAGGGGTAGGGGAAGGAAGGGAGGGTGCGAGAAAGAGAAAGAAATTGATTCTGAAAAATTGACTTTGTCTGCCTGATAGTCATTGGATGAAATCACAAAAAAACATTGGCAAGAGATCAGGCCTCCTGGAATCCATTAAATACAAAGAAGGAGAAAAATATCTAACTGTTGGTTGCAGATCAGCATGATATATTCAAAGATTTGAGCAGAACTATTTAAGGGTGAGTAAATCCAGCAATAAAATGTGAAAATCAGCACTCATAAAAATAAGAAAATAAATTTTCTAGGTTAGAGAGCAACTGGTACTACTACATATGTTGGATGCCATACATGAGTCTTAACCAGAAACAAAGATCTTGGAGGGCCACTGATTCCTCAGTTTCTGTTCTCCCCTCAACATATGCAAATTTCTGCAGCACCTCCACTAGTTGGTAGTCACTATTACAGTTTTTGAAGGTGTGCTCAGAATAAAGGTTAATCTGACCAACTAAACCACAGACTTAAAATAGACATGAGGGCTAATCTAGGCTGGGAGATGAATTGTGAGAGTCATGTCCCACACTCACACCTTTATTTCTACAGTGGATAAATCCAATAGACAAGAGCTGCATGGTAGAATGACTTGACTTGAAAGTGTAGTTTGCTTTAATGAGAAGTAACAGAAGGAAATTAGAGCTCAGATAGGCAAGATGCCAAGGACAGGGAAGTCAGCTAACACAGGCTAGAACAGGTTGGTACTGGAGGCTTAGACAGACTAGAACAATCATTTCTGACCTTTTAGAAAATGGAGACTACTCATTACTGATAAGACAAAGCTTTATGAAAATTTGCAAAAGCAATAATTTTCCATTCTATGCTTGGAGCTGGTGCACTGAGATGACCCAGAGGGATGGTATGGGGAGGGAGGAGGGAGGGGGGTCCAGGATGGGGAACACGTGTATACCTGTGGTGGATTCATGTTGATGTATGGCAAAACCAATACAATATTGTAAAGTAATTAACCTCCAATTAAAATAAATAAGTTTATATTTTTAAAAAAAATTTAGAAAGTAAATATAAACAAAAATTAAAAAATACCTCCAGAAGTGAAAGTGAAAGTCGCTCAGTCGTGTCCGACTATACAGTCCATGGAATTCTCCAGGCCAGAATACTGGAGTGGGTAGCCTTTCCCTTCTCCAGGGAGTGAGATAGCAACAGTTAGCTCTTTGGTGTACATCTCATAAAATTTTTTCTATGCATATACAAATATATATGTGTGTGTGTATATATATATATACACACATGCAGTTTGTGACCCCATGGACCATAGCCTGCCAAGCTACTCTATCCATGGGATTTTCCAGGCAAGAATACTGGCCTGGTTTGCCATTTCCTTCTCTTGGGTCTCTTCCCAATTGCAGGGATTGATCCAGAGTCTCCTGCATTGGCAGGCAGATTCTTTACCACTGAACCAGGAGAGAAGCCCATGTATGCAGTTACTGAATTTTAATCAGAACTTTCACTTAATGATATTTTATGAGCAACTTTTTACTACAATAAATACATATACACAGTACTATTTTTCTAAATAATATTACATCATAAGGGTCTATCTCAATTGATTTTACTGATCTATTGTTGAACATGTTTGGTGTTTCTAGTTTTGTTGCTACTATGAAGAATACTACAGTGAATATTACTGAGCACATTCTTTCTTTAAGGATCCCTTTATAACATCAAACATATAAATATGGGACAACTGGATATCCACATGCAAAAAACAGAAGTTATGCCCCTATGTCAAACTAGATCTAAAATTAACTCTAAATGGATAAAAAACTAAATATAAGAACTAAAACTATACAGCTTTTAGAAGAAAAGCAGAGTGGTAAAACTTTGCAACCTTAGGCTTGGCAATGATTTCTTAGATATGACCCCAGAAGCACAGTCAGCAAAAGAAAAAAAAAAAAGAAAATGGAATTCATCAAAATTAAACTTTTCTGCATCAAAGAACAGTATCAAGATAGTGAAAAGGCAATCAATGGAATGGGAGAAAATAGTTACAAATCACAGATCTATTAGAGTCTAGTATCCAGATTATATATACATCTCCTATATTTCAACAACTAAAAACAACCCAGTGAAAATTTGGGCATGGGACCTGAATAGATATTTCTCTAAAGAAAATATACAAATTTCCAATAAGCACATGAAAAGATGCTCAACATCACTAATCATGAGAAAAATGCAAATCAAAATGCAGTGAGATGTCAATTCACACTGAT
The DNA here is from genome assembly GCF_032405125.1 of Capricornis sumatraensis. Taxonomy (NCBI): domain Eukaryota; kingdom Metazoa; phylum Chordata; class Mammalia; order Artiodactyla; family Bovidae; genus Capricornis; species Capricornis sumatraensis. The sequence goes on along the minus strand of NC_091092.1, from coordinate 22,698,287 downwards.
TATGATGGCTACTATATATTAATTTTGTACCCCATGTATTTTATTTCTTTTTCATGTGAAGGACACACACACAGAAAAAAAACAATAAGTGTTGGCTAGGATGTGGAGCCACTGACTTTGGTACATTGCTAGTGGGAATGTAAAATGGTTCAGGCACTGTAGAAAACAGTTTTTACAGTTTCTCAAGTAAAGCGTAGAAGTAACATGGTTGTTGCTGTTCAGTCACTAAGTCGTGTCCAGCGTTTTGTGACCCCATGAACTGTAGCAGGCCAGGCTCCTCTGTCTTCCACTATCTCCCAGAGATTGCTCAAATTCATGTGCATTGAGTTGGCGATGCTATCTAACCATCTCATCCTCTGCTGCCCTCTTATCCTTTTGCCTTCACTCTTTCCCAGCATTAGGGTCTTTTCTGTGTCAGCTCTTTGCATCAGGTGGCCGAAGTGCTGCAGCTTCAGCTTCAGCATCAGTCCTTCCAATGAATATTCAGGGTTGATTTCCTTTAGGATTGACTGGTTTGATCTCCTTGCAGTCCAAGGGACTCTCAAGAGTCTTCTCCAGCACCACAATTCAAAAGCATCAATTTTTCAATGGTCAGCCTTCTTTACGGACCAACTCTAACATCTGTACATGACTACTAGAAAAGCCATAGCTTTGACTATATGGATTTTTGTCAGCAAAGTGATGTCTCTGCTTTTTAACACTGTCTAGGTTTGTCATAGATTTCCTTCCAACCAGCAAGCATCTTAATTTCATGGCTGCCATCACGGTCCACAGTGAATTTGGAGCCCGAGGAAATGAAATTTGTCCCTGCTTGCAGTTTTTCTCCTATTTGCCATGAAGTGATGGGACTAGATACCATGATTTAGTATTTTTAATGTTGAGTTTCAAGCCAGCTTTTCACTCTCATCTTTCACCCTCATCAAGCTCTTTAGCTGCCCTTCATTTCTTCCATTAGAGTGGTATCATCTGCATATCTGATGTTGATATTTCTCCTGGCAATCTTGATTCCAACTTGTGGTTCATCCAGCCTGGCATTTCGCATGATGTACTCTGAATATAAGTTAAATAAGCAAGGTGACAATATATAATCTTGTCCTATTCGTTTCTCAGTTTTGAAACAATCAGTTGTTTCATGTTCAGTTCTTTTTTTATTATTTTTTCAGATATAAATTTTGTTTTATTTTATTTTTATTTATTTTAATTTTTTATTTACTTTACAATACTGTATTGGTCCATGTTCAGTTCTAACTGTTGCTTCTTGACCCATATACAGGTTTCTCAGGAAACAGATAAGGTGTTCCAGTACTCCCATCTCTTGGAGAATTTTGAGCATTATTTTACAAGCATGTGAAATGAGTACAATTGAGTGGTTTTTTGACCATTCTTTGGCATTGCCTTTCTTGGGGATTAGAATGAAAACTGACCTTTTCCAGTGTGGCCCCTGCTGAGTTTTCCAAATTTGCTGGCATATTGAGTGCAGAAATTTCACAGCATCATCTTTTAGGATTTGAAATAGCTCAGCTGTTAATTCTGTCATCTTCACTAACTTTGTTCATAGTAATGCTCCCTAAGGCTCACTTGATGTCATACTCCAGGAAGTCTGGCTCTAGGTGAGTGATCACACTGTTGTGGTTATCTGGGTCATTAAGACCTATTTTGTATAGTTCTTTGTATACTTGCCACCTCTTCTTAGTCTCTTCTGCTTCTGTTAGGTCCTTACTGTTTCTGTTCTTTATTGTGCCCATTCCCTTGATATCTCCAGTTTTCTTGAAAAGATTTCTAGTCTTTCCTATTCTATGATTTTTCTCTATTTCTTTTCATTGTTCATTTAAAAAGACTTTTAAAAATCTCTCCTTGCTACTCTCTGGAACTCTGCATTCAGTTGGGTATATCTTTCCCTTTCTCCCATGCCTTTCACTTCTCTTCTTTTCTCAGATATTTATAAAGCCTCCTCAGACAACTGCTTTGCCTTCTTGCATTTCTTTTTCTTTGGAATGGTTTTGGTTACTGCCTCTTGTATAATGTTACAAACTTCCATCCACAGTTCTTCAGGCACTGTGTCTACCAGATCTAATCCCTTGAATCTATTCAGCACCTCCAGTGTATAATCATAAGGGATTTGATTTAGGTCATACCTGATGGCCTACTGGTTTTCCCTACATTCTTCAATTTAAGTCTGAATTTTGCAATAAGGAGTTCATGATCTGAACCACAATCAGCTCTAGGTCTTGTTTTTGATAACTGTTAGAGAGCTTCTCCATCTTCGGCTGCAAAGAACATAATCAACCTGATTTCTGTGCTGACCATATGGTGATTCCCATGTGTAGAGTCATCTCTTGTGTTATTGGGAGAGGATGTTTGCTATGACCAGTGTGTTCTCTTGAAAAAAAAAAACAAAACTCTGTTAGCCTTTACTCTGCTTCATTTTGTACTCCAAGGCCAAACTTGCCTGTTATTCTGAGTATCTCTTGACGTCCTGCTTTTGGTTTCCAATACCCTATGATGAAAAGGACATCTTTTGCGATAGTTCTAGAAAGTGTTTTAGGTCTTCATAGAACTGGTCAACTTCAGCTTCTTCAGCATCAGCTGTTGGGGCATAGACTTGGATTACTGTGATGTTGAATGATTTGCCTTGGATACAAGCTGAGATCATTGGTTTTTTGAGATTTCACCCAAGTACTTCATTTTGGACTCTTGTTGACTATGAGGGCTATACCATTTCTTCTAAGGGATTCTTGCCCACAGTCATAGATCGAATGGTCATCTGAATTAAATTTACCCATTTCCATCCATTTTAGTTCACTGATTCCTAAAGTGTTGATGTTCACTCTTGCCATCTCCTCTTGACCACATCCAATTTACCTTGATTCATGGACCTAACATTCCAGGTTCCTATGTAATATTATTCTTTACACCACTGGAGTTTACTTTCACCACCAGACATATCCACAGCTGAGCATTGTTCCTGCTTTGATACAGCTACTTCATTCTTACTGATGCTATTAATATTAGTAATTGCCCTCTGCTCTTCCCCAGAAGCATATTGGACACCTTTCAAACTTGAGGGCTCATCTTCCACTGTCATATTTTTATGCTGTTTATACTGTTCATGGGGTCCTCCAGGGAAGAATACTGCTGTGGGTTTCCATTCCTCCTCCAGTGACCACAATTTGTCAGAGCTCTTCATTATGTCCTGTCCAACTTGGGTGGCTCTGCACGGCACAGCTCGCAGCTTCATTGAGTTTCATAAGCCCCTTCACCATGAAAAAGCTGTGATCTAAGAAGGGAATCCATATAAATCAGCAACTCTATTCCTAGATAAATACCCCAAAGAACTGAAGGCAGATATTCAAAGACATGTATACCTACGTTCATAGCAACACTATTCAAATTCACTAGTCAAAACATGGTCTCAACCCTAACAGGCATCAGTGAATGAATGGATAAATAAATATGGTATGTCCATACAATGGAATATTATTCATCCATGAAAAGGAATGAGGTGGTGATTCGTACTGCAACATGGATGAACTTTGAAAACATACTAATTAAAAGAAACTGGACATAAAATGGCACATATTGTATAATTCTATTTAAATTAAATATCCAGAATAAGCAAATCCTTAGAGACAATGCATATTGGGGGTTTTTAGGAGCTGTAGAGAGGGTATATTATGGATTTACTGCTTAATGGGTATGGGGCTTACTTTTGGGGTGATAACAACTGCTGGAACTAGATAGTAATGATGGTTACACTACATTATGAATGCACTTAATGCCACTGAATTATGAATTTTAAAATGATTTAAATTGTAAGTTTTATATGTTCATTTTACAACAATAAATTTAAATTAAAAATGTATTTGTAAACTTACATAATATTATTACTTTCAATAGCCATTGTTTGAGATATTATATAATGACAGAAAGCTACTATGACTTTAATAATATGAGTTAATATACTATTAAATACCATAGATGGACATATTTGAAAAAATAATACTAGATGTATATTCAAGATAAATGTGTATGATCTAATACCAGGCTTGCTTCATATAAGGATATGAGAATTCCTTGCTGTAATTTTGCTGGCTCCTGGAAGTTTAGGGCACACAGACTATGACTTATTGAGCCAAAGCATAAGTTCACAAAATCAGAAGGCAGTGCATTAGTTTCCTGTGGCTGTTGTAACAAATTACCACAAACTAAGGGCTTCCCTGGTGGCTCAGTGGTAAAGAATCCAACTGCCAATGCAGGAGACATAGTAGATATGGGTTCAATCCATGGGTTGGGAGCATCTCCTGAAGAAGGAAATAGCAACCCAACCATATTATTTATTATGTTTTTAAAATTTTTTCATCATGTTACATACATATATATATATGTATATGTATATGTATACAAACACACACAGACAACTAAAAAGGGGAAAATTCACTTGAGGAAGTGGAATAATCAAATTCCAAATCTCAGCAGAGCATTAAGCAACACAGACATTTCATTTGGTTTCATTTTTAAAAATTCAAGACAGATAACTATCATCAGCATGTTATCCAGATATTGCAAAACACAGTGCAGAGAATCAATTTGAACTTAAGAGCACAGATAGCTGGCATTACATTTTTAATGTTATCTTTGAGATATAATTTGCATACAATAAAATTTGCCCTTTTAAGGTGTTTAATTCAGTGGTTTCAGTATATTTACAGAGTTGTACATTCATCACCATTATGTAATTTTTAGAACAATTTAATCACCCTCAAAACAAACCTTGTCCCACTAGCAGTCACTCCATAATATCCCCTTCTTGTCAATGCCTCACAACTGCTAATATATTTTTTGTGCCTACATATTTACCTATTATGGACATTTCATATAAATAGAATCATATAATATAAGGGTTTTGTGAAGGCCTTCTTTCATTTAGCATCTTTTCAAGGTCAAGCCACATTGTAGCATGTATCAGAACTTCATTCTTTTTTGTGGCCAAATAATATTCCATTGCGTGGATCTAAGAGTTTTATCTGTTCAGTAGTATTGATGGACTTTTGGGTTGTTTTGACCACTGGATATTATGAATAATGTTGATATGAGCATTTGTGAACAAATTTTATATTGACTGTATTTTCAGTACACTTGAATCTATCCATAGGAACAGAGTCTTACCGTATCTATGTTCAACGTTATAAGGAACTGCCAAACTTTGACAATCTGCACTATTTTGCGTTCCCACCATTAACATATGAGGGATCCAAATTTTCAGATCTCCACCAACACCTGCTATTGTATCTTTTTAATTATAGTTGTCCTGCTGGGTATGAAACAGAAATATTGTCTTGGTAGGATTTTTTTGGCTTCCCAAGTGGCTCAGTGGTAGAGAATCTGCCTTCCAATGCAGAAGAGGTGTGGGAGACCTGAGTTCGATCCCTGGGTTGGGACGATCTCCTAGAGAAGGAAAAGGCAACCTACTCCATTATTCTTGCCTGGAGAATCCCATGGACAGAGGAGCCTGGCAGGTTACAGTGCGTGGAGTTCTAAAGAGTCAGACATGACTGGGCAATCAAGCAACAGCAACAACAGGATTTATTTATTTATTCATTCCAAATATACTATCATTGTTTACAGAGTTTATCAGAAATATAAGAGATCACTCACATTCTAAAAGAGGGTTTCTCAAACTTTAGTGTGCTTCAGAATCACCTGAAGCACTTGTTACAATGCAGATTCGTGGGCTCCACCCTCACAGTTTCTGATTTAGTAGTCTTGAAGTAGAGCCCAGTAATTTGCATTTCTAATAAGTCTGCCAGAGAAGGCAATGGCACCCCACTCCAGTACTCTTGCATGGAAAATCCCATGGACAGAGGAGCCTGGTAGGCTGCAGTCCCTGGGGTCGCTAAGAGTTGGGCACGACTGAGCAACTTCACTTTCACTTTTCACTTTCATGCATTGGAGAAAGAAATGGCAACCCACTCCAGTGTTCTTGCCTGGAGAATCCCAGGGACGGGGGAGCCTGGTGGGCTGCCGTCTATGGGATCACATAGAGTCGGACACGACTGAAGCAACTTAGCAGCAGCAGCAGCAGCAACAACAAGTCTGCAGGTGAGGCTGATGCTGCTGGTGTGTGAGCCACATTTTGAGAACCATTGTCAGGGCAGCTTTTCCCAAAATGTCTATGGGATATTAACAACTGTTACAGAGTGGAAGGATATTATTGTGATAGAACTTTGAGAAAAGTTGAGTGAAGGAGATTTCTATTTCCCAGTAGAATGGGAAGCAATAGAATGGGAAAGACTAGAGATCTCTTCAAGAAAATTAGAGGCACCAAGGGAACATTTCATGCAAAAATGGGCTCAATAAAGGAAAGAAATGGTGTGGACCTAACAGAAGCAGAAGATATTAAGAGATGGCAAGGATACACAGTAGAATGATACAAAAAAGATCTTCATGACCCAGATAATCACAATGGTGTGATCACTCACCTAGAGCCAAATATCATGGAATGTGAACAAGTGGGCCTTAGGAAGTATCACTATGAATAAAGCTAGTGGAGGTGATAGAATTCCAGTTGACCTCTTTCAAATCTAAAAGATGATGCCATGAAAGTGCTTCACTAAATATGTCAGCAAATTTGGAAAACAGCAGTAGAAACCAGACTGGAAAAGGTTAGTTTTCTTTCCAATCCCAAAGAAAGGCAATGCCAAAGGATGCTCAAACTACAACAAAATTGCACTCATCTCACACTCTAGCAAAATAATGCACAAAATTCTCCAAGCCAGACTTCAACAATATGTGAACCGTGAACTTCCAGATGTTCAAGCTGGTTTTAGAAAAGGCAGAGGAACCAGAGATCAAATTGCCAACATCTGCTGGATTATTGAAAAAGCAAGAGAGTTCCAGATAAATATCTACTTCTGCTTTATTGACTACACCAAAGCCTTTGACTGTGTGGATCACAATAAACTGTGGAAAATTCTCAAAGAGATGGGAATACCAGACCACCTGACCTGCCTCTTGAGAAATCTGTATGCAGGTCAGGAAGCAACAGTTAGAACTGGACATGGAACAACAGACTGGTTCCAAATAGACAAAGGAATACATCGAGGCTGTATATTGTCACCCTGCTTATTTAACTTTTATGCAGAGTACATCATGAGAAACCCTGGGCTGGATGAAGCACAAGCTGGGATCGAGATTGCTGGGAGAAATATCAATAACCTCAGATATGCAGATGACACCACCTTTATGGCAGAAAGTGAAGAGGAACTAAAAAGCCTCTTGATGAAAGTGAAAGAGGAGAGTGTAAAAGTTGGCTTAAATCTCAGCATTCAGAAGACTAAGATCATGGCATCCGGTCCCATCACTTCATGGGAAATAGATGGGGAAACAATGGAAACAGTGACTTTATTTTGGGGGGCTCCAAAATTACTGCAGATGGTGGCTGCAGCCATGAAATGAAAAGACGCCTGCTCCTTGGAAGAAAAGGTATTACCAACCTAGACAGCATATTAAAAAGCAGAGACAGTACTTTGCCAACAAAGGTCTATCTAGTCAAAGCTATGGTTTTTCCAGTAGTCATGTATAGATGTGAGAATTGGAGTATAGAGAAAGCTGAGCACCGAAAAATCGATGTTTTTGAACTGTGGTGTTGGAGAAGACTCTTGAGAGTCCCTTGGACTGCGAGGAGATCCAACCAGTCCATCCCAAAGGAGATCAGTCCTGAATATTCATTGGAAGGACTGATGCTGAAGCTGAAATTCCAATACTTTGGCCACCTGATGCGAAAAACTGACTTATTTGAAAAGACCTTGATGTTGGGAAAGATTGAAGGCGGGAGGAAAAGGGGACGACAGAGGATGAGATAGTTGGATGGCATCACCGACTGAATGGACATGAGTTTGAGTAAACTCTGGGAGTTGGTGATGGACAGGGAGGCCTGGCGTGCTGCAGTCCATGGGGTCGCAAAGAGTCGAACATGACTGAGTGACTGAACTGAATTAAACTGAACTGAAGGAGGTTTCAATACTCAACTCGTCTCTGAACTTCTAATCTATGAGTGTGCATTTCCAGCCTCTGAGGTTAAAAGCATCGCAAATGTTGTATGCTATTTCTACAATTTTTGACAATGGGAATATTTTTCAAAAACTTTTTATTGAAGAATAATCAAAACATTTATATATTTTTTTATAAATGCACATATTTAAGATGTGCAATTTATTGTTATTTGACATATGTATACACCCATGAAACCATCTCCACCATCATATCACCTGCTGAGGTCATGAATCCTGATTAGGTTAAATCAATCATAATAAATTCCTTTTCCTTGCCAGTGTTTGAAGTATGGATATATGACTCGATTCTCACCAATGAGATATGAGAGGATATTTCATTGGAGCTTTCTGGAAATAGTTTCCTTACTTTAGAAAGATAACCTCAAGAACATATAGTCTCTGCTTCCACTGGTCATGGTTACATCTAGATTTTATGGCTGCAACTATAATAATCATCTTATGATAGTGAGAAGAATAAATGAGTAGAAAACTGACACTTTGAGGATGGCAGAGGAGAAAGATGGGATGAAACTTGTTGTTGAATTCTTCTTTGAAACACTGAAGATAAGGCAAAACAAAACCTGGGAGCCACTCAATCTTGACACTTCTTGTTCTGTGAGTTAAGACACTGCCTTCACAATTTACACCATTTGGGATAGGATTTTCTGTTCCATATAGCTGAAAACATGCTTACAAAGAGGTTTCAAAGCACATATCACTGACTATTCAGTTCCTGGTTCTTTAACCTCAGCCAGTTTAACTTCGTGCCTTATAAGTCACAGAGTGCAATTTTATGTACCTCTCCTCACTTACGTGCCATCTATTGGGTTCACAGCTCTGGTCTTTGATTCCTAGAACTATGTTCCATCTTTTAATATGTAGCCCCTCTTTGGCTTTTGCAATTTAGCTTTACATTCAACTTTCAGCTTGCCTTGACCCCTAAATTCAGCTCCTCTAACAAATTAAGAGGTGGCAAGCCACCCTGCCCAAGCCACTAATGCCAGTCCAGTAATTCTCAGTACCTTCTCTCATAAGTGGCTCCTCTTCCTTTACTTCCTGTTTGAAAGTATGATACCCCCTTCCATGCAGATGCCTAAGCTAGAAATTATCCTTGCTTCTTCCTTTATTTCTCATCCCAACATCCAGTCAGTCATTGGTGACCTAGTCATTTAAAAAAAAATTTATTGGAGTATAGTTGATTAACAACATTATGCTAGTTTCTACTGTACAGCAAAGTGAATCAGTGATACATATACACATATCCACTCTTTTTTAAGATTCTTTCCCATATAGGTCATTACAGAGTATTGAGTAGAGTTCCCTGTGCTAGACAGTAGGTATTTTATTGGGTTGGCCAAAAAGCTCATTTGGGGTTTTCTGGAAACTTTTGCCCAATCCTATATATATAGTAATGTGTAGAAGTCAATTTCAATCTCCCAATTTATCCCTCCTCCCTTTCCCCCAGTAAACATTTAAGACCTACTTATTTTAGCTTTGGCGTGTTTCTTCAGCTCTTCTCTCCATCCTCATTCTCATCTTCCTAGTTTAAATACCATTATTTCTCCTGAGTTACAATAACTATTTCCCTGCTGTTTTTCCTATCTCCAATCTTGCCATTTTCAATGCAGCCTACATTTTGCAGTGAGGGGAAAGTTTCTGAAATGCTGACTATGTTATTTCCATGCTCATATCCACTGTCCCCTATTCTCCCACACCCATTTTTACAGGGGAAAGTGATTAAGTTGGGACAGAGGGCCTCCAAGATCTGGCTCTCCCTTGCTTCTCCAGCTTCATAACCCACCACCAACTAACTCAAACTTCATTAGCTAGCAGCCATGAATGGTTGATAGTTCCTCAGAACACACCATGCCATGATTCATCTTCATTCCTTCGCTCATAATCTTCTCTGTGAAAAATGCCCCTTCTCCTATTATAGTATTTTCCTACTTATTCTCTGGGCCTTGGTTCAGGCATCACCTCCTGAAAGATTTATCTGATCCCACTCAGTCTAGATTTCCTTCCTTGATATTCTTTTACAGCATCTTTTACTTTTACAATGCCCTTAACACATTATGTATTAGTTGCTCAGTCGTGTCCCAACTCTTTGCAACCCCATGGACAGTAGCCCACCAGGCTCCTCTGTCCATGGGATTTCCCAGGCAAGAATACTGGAATGGGTTGCCATTCCCTTCTCCAGGGGATCTTTCCAACCCAAGGATTGAACCCGGGTCTCCTATATTGCAGGTGAATTCTTTACTATCTGAGCCACCAGGGAAGCCTAACACATTATATTATGGCCTATTTATATGACTGGATCTCCCCACTCCAATCCCCATGAGAGTTTGAGCTCTTGAGTGCAGGGGTTGTATATCATTCATTGCTATATCCACAATACCTGGCTCAAATGAGTTTATTAATCTCATCAGGTGAACAGGGTTTTTGGTCCCCTACCTCCCTACTTTCCACTGCAATGATGTTGGACATTTTGCCCAGAATCTAAGATTTTTGAGGATTGTTACCACTCACCCAGAGACAGAAGATGTGGTGTTAGGCACTGAAGGAATCTAGTAGTGTGAGGCCAAAACTGAGTCATACAGAACAAGCTGGCTGTACCCACCACTCAGCTGGCAGAAGACAGATTGTTGTTTAGCCTGTACTCACACATCAATCAAATACCACCTCCTTCATCATCAGATTTGTACTTGGTGATATCCATATGGGTTCCTAATTATTATTCTTCCTGCAAATGGAGATTTTAATAGGCTTCCAAGGCTTCGAATTTAAAGAAAAATCCAAAGTGGTGCGATTTCTCCACTCACTGTACAATTGTATCATAAGAGACCCTCTGTATGCTCTGTAACTCTTTCAGTGGTTCCTTCACAACTACTACATTGCATGGTAGGAGAGTCTGTATCCCAGTGCAACTAATAGTAGGAGATCCTCATATCCAAGTGGATGCTGTGATATGTTCTAAGACATCTTCTAACTTAATCAGTGCATTCCTGGTCCCACTCAACGGTCGAACTGGACCACATTCACTTCAGAGCAGGTGGACGTTAAGAAAATACACCACGGATCTAGGGGCCTTAGGGGCATGATGATGGTGTTGGGGCATCCCCATCAAAGGGCTCATGCTGTTCATCTCTCACTGCCTTATTCTTCCCTTTCTTCTTCAACTTCTCATCTTTGCAATCTCATTCTCTTTGGAATTCCATTTTGTTATTTTCTTTACCTTACTTCCAAGTTATTTGTTTGTTGTTTAAAATCAGCATTGTTGCTCCTAGAATCCCCAGATAAGTATGTCATATTACAGAATGTGAGTGGTTGTCTGCTGGGGGCCTTTAAGCCAGAAACTGTTTATGCAACATAATGCATTGAGCACGTATTATGTGCTCAGCTCCATTCTAGGTCCTGTAGACACAATGAACAAATCAACCAAAATTTTTGCCTCATGAACTTACATTATGATTGGGAGGAGGGGACAGACATTTAAAAACATAACTAAAATATATGTGAAATGGTGATAAGGAAAACAATAATTCAGAAAAAGTACAATTGAAAGGGTGACTATCCTATAGGATAGACAGAGAAAACAGCATTGAAAGACTTGAATGAAGTGAGGGAGTGAGTCACGTGGATGTCTGTGAGAAGAATATTATGAGTAGGGAGACCAGCAAGTAAAGAGGTTCTGAAGGAGGAAAAATGACTGGAAGGTTTCAGAAATAAGAGACCCATGTGGCTGACCTGAAGTGAGCAAGAGGGTGAGGGGCTGGAAATGAATTCAGAGGGGAAAAGAGCAATCAGATCTAGTAAGGCCTTATGGGTCACTGTAACAGCTTTGAATTTAACTCTGAGAAATTACAGTCTTTGAGAAAACAAGTTGGTGACATGACTTGTATTTAACAAGATTGCTCTGGTTGCTGTTTTGCAGCTAGACACTCAGGGAGGTGAGCAAAAGTGGAAACAAGGAAAGGCTATTGAAGTAACCCAGAAAAAAAAACCAGTAATAGTTTGGACGAGGACAGTGGCAGTGGAGGTGGTGAGAAATGTTTGCATTCCAGATATATTTTGAAAGTACTATTGACAGGACTTGTAAATGAATAAGATGTGGGTCACGGGGAAAGGTGGAGAAGGCAATGGCACCCCACTCCAGTACTCTTGCCTGGAAAATCCCATGGACAGAGGAGCCTGGTAGGCTGCAGTCCATGGGGTCATGAAGAGTCAGACACGACTGAGCGACTTCACTTTCACTTTTCACTTTCGTGCATTGGAGAAGGAAATCACAACCTACTCCAGTGTTCTTGCCTGGAGAATCCCAGGGATGGAGGAGCCTGGGAGGCCACCATCTATGGGGTCGCACAGAGTTGGACACCACTGAAGTGACTTAGCAGCAGCAGCAGCAGCATGGAGAAAGGAGAAGAATAAGGATGACAGATCTTTAGCTTGGACAGTTGGAAAGATGGAGTTGCTCTTTACTAAGATAAGGGGAAAATGTGGGAACAGGTTTGAGGGACAATAGCAGGAATTTGATTTGGGGTCTGTTAACTTATATGCAGAGTACATCATGAGGAATGCTGGGCTGGAAGAAGCACAAGCTGGAATCAAGATTGCCGGGAGAAATATCAATAACCTCAGATATGCAGATGACACCACCCTTATGGCAGAAAGTGAAGAGGAACTAAAGAGCCTCTTGATGAAAGTGAAAGAGGAGAGTGAAAAAGTTAGCTTAAAGCTTAACATTCAGAAAACGAAGATCATGGCATCTGGTCCCATCACTCCATGGGAAGTAGATGGGGAAACAGTGGAAATAGTGTCAGACTTTACTTTTTCGGGCTCCAAAATCACTGCAGATCGTGATTGCAGCCATAAAATTAAAAGATGCTTACTCCTTGGAAGGAAAGTTATGACCAACCTAGATAGCATATTGAAAAGCCAAGATATTACTTTGCCAACAAAGGTCCGTCTTGTCAAGGCTATGGTTTCTTCAGTGGTCATGTATGGATGTGAGAGTTGGACTGTGAAGAAAGCTGAGTGCCGAAGAATTGATGCTTTTGAACTGTGGTGTTGGAGAAGACTCTTGAGAGTCCCTTGGACTGCAAGGAGATCCACCCAGTTCATCCTAAAGGAGATCAGTCCTGGGTGTTCTTTGGAGGGAATGATGCTGAAGCTGAAACTCCAGTACTTTGACCACCTCATGTGAAGAGTTGACTTATTGGAAAAGACCCTGATGCTGGGAGGGATTGGGGGCAGGAGGAGAAGGGGACGACAGAGGATGAGATGGCTGGATGGCATTACCGACTTGATGCACGTGAGTTTGAGTGAACTCCGGGAGTTGGTGATGGACAGGGAGGCCTGGCGTGCTGCGGTTCATAGGGTCACAAGGAGTCGGACACTACTGAGCCACTGTACTGAACTGAAGGGTGTGAAGCCTATTAGACACCCTAATGGACACAGTGGGTAAACAGTTGTATGTGTAGGTCTGAAAGGGGAGAAGTCCGATTAGATGATTTTATATACATCAGCATACAAAAACTATTTAAATAATGGATGAGATTACCAAAAAGTGCCTCAGGGTTCAATAGATGCAGGAGTGACTAAGACCAAGGATTTGACCTCAAGCTCTCTAGAAGTTGGGTTAATAACAGAAATTGGTAAAGGACATAAAAAGAGGTCAATGATTGGAAGAGTGTGAGGTCCTGGAAGCCAAGCAAGAGAGAGTGATCAACTATACCCATTACTGCTAATAAGTCAGATAAGGATGGAACTGAGAATTGAACATTGGATTTATCAATGTGAAGACCATTGGTGATCCTGAAAGAACTTTTTGTGGAACAATGGTGACAAAAGCCTGACTGCAATGGGCTCAACAGAGAATGGCAGTATGGACAGTTTCTATTTAGGAGGTGATTTGCTGTAAAGTAGAGAATAAAAATGAGTGGAGCAGTTGCTAGAGGGAGACATAGAATAAGATCTCTCATTTTACAAATGAGAGAAATAACAGTATTTCTTAAATGCTTATGGCAATGATACAGTAGAAAGTAGAAAATGGGTGATACAGGAAAAAGAGGCATGAATTGCAGGGTGATGTCCTTGAATAGGTGAGGGGGGATGGGATCTAGTGGACAAGTAGAAGAGTTGGTGCTAGATAAGAACATGGGCAAAGAGGAACAGTTTTGTGGTACGTAGTTGGGTCCATGCAGTGGCATGGATTATGGGAGTTTTCTACTTTCCATTTTCTTTCAGGTGAATGTACCAAGGGAGGAGGAAATTTTCTAAGTTTAAAGAGAGTAGAAATATGAAATAGCAATTTATGGGAACGGGAGAATGAATGGACTTGGGAAATGTAATATGATTCTTGAAGAACATTAAGGTTCTATTTGAAGTTGCAGAAAGTTAGATTTAACTGGAGTTGGGATTTTTCCAAGTATGTAATATGCAGCAAGGAGGAATATAGTTGAGCTTAAATGTGAGAGGGTGATTATAATGATTGGCCACTGTGATGGAGAATTTGGGAAATGGAACCATGAGGCAGTTGATGGAGTGTGAAGGTTGAAAGGCTGCCTCTGAATTGGGCGACACAATAAACTTTCCAGGTCACAATACACTTACTGCCTGAGTCCCATATTATTAATAAAAATTATATCATTATAGACAAATAAATGAATCCCCACAGTGACTACTTTGACTATAACAACACTTACTTGAAAATATAAGTTCTAGCATGTGTATTGAAAAAAAATCTAGTCACATCACTAAAGTAATGTCCCAGTCTCACCTCATTTATATGTTACTTTTCCTCTAAAGGGCTTTAGCTGCTGAACAAGAATCTGTCAAACACTAAACATGCCGCAGAGGCTGTAAGTCCTAAAAGAATGCAGATTTGAGTGAAAGCAGATGAAAGCCTAGAGATAGTAGGAAAGGGGATGAAGAGAAAGGTAGTCTAGAAAGGAAGCAGCAGTCCCTGAAGATAAAAATGTCATTGGCAAATCAAACTAGGCAAGAAATAATACATTAAAAGAATGAAGAGGATGAACAGGAATAACAAGGGAGCAGTGAAGCAAAAAAAAAAAAAGTGTGAAAGCTACAGCAAGTATGGTAAAAGAATACAGTGCTGTTACTGAGATTCTTCAATGATGCTTCTAATATAATAGAGTTAAAATAAGGCATTTGGAAAGACTATTTATGTAGTGCTTAGTACATGCTAAGTATTTTACATGAATTTATTTGTACTACACTTTTGACATCTAAAAGATAGATGCCATTATATCCCCATTTTACAGACAAAGAAACAGAAGAATAGAGACTTACCTGAGTCCCACAGCTCATCTCTCTGATTTTAAAGCCAGCTCTCCTTCCATCTTTTCAAAACCAGTGCCCGGGTGGTTGAGACACTTTATATAAAAGTGTCCTTTTAAAAAAGTTATTCTTTGAATCCTTATTTATTTTTAATTTTTATAATAATTTATAATTACCAAAAAACAGTGTGCTCACAATTGAGTCCATAAAGATAAATACACTAACTGAAAGCCACACAATTGGAAAAGTGACGGGGAATCCAAACACAAGAGAAAATGTTCCTCTGAATTCATGCATTTCAGTGACCATCAAAGTCCACTAATTACTTCTATTTGTGTGTATTTTCTTTATATTAATTTCATCTGGATGGATCTTCTCATTTTATTTCATTTTCTATGTGACCTTCTCCACGGATTTTACCATATCATTAATGGCTGCTCTGGTGTTGAATATCTACTACTTAGCATGGAGAACCTCCCAATCTCTTCTCTTCAATCAGCACACCACTCATACCCTCCAACTTGTTTTTCTAGATTGTAAACATTTACTGAATGGACAGAAAAAACAGCCATTTGATTATATTTCCTACTACATTATACCACATGAATAATATTTTAAAATAAAAAGTGATTGATTTCTGAAACATTATTAGAAAAGTGAATAGTCAATTTAAGTCACTTTAGATGAAAGCTAATTTCAAAAATCTATACAAATGGCATCTGGTCCCATCACTTCATGCGAAATAGATAGGGAAGCCATGGAAACAGTGTCAGATTTTATTTTTGGAGGGCCCAAAA
This sequence comes from Capricornis sumatraensis, assembly GCF_032405125.1. Classification (NCBI taxonomy): domain Eukaryota; kingdom Metazoa; phylum Chordata; class Mammalia; order Artiodactyla; family Bovidae; genus Capricornis; species Capricornis sumatraensis. The sequence continues at coordinate 22,682,143 of NC_091092.1, read as the reverse complement.
ATCACTGTAGATGGTGATTGCAGCCATGAAATTAAAAGACGCTTACTCCTTGGAAGGAAAGTTGTGACCAATCTAGATAGCATATTCAAAAGCAGAGACATTACTTTGCCAACAAAGATCCATCTAGTCAAGGCTATGGTTTTTCCAGTGGTCATGTATGGATATGAGAGTTGGACTGTGAAGAAAGCTGAGCCCCAAAGAATTGATGCTTTTGAACTGTGGTGTTGGAGAAGACTCTTGAGAGTCCCTTGGACTGCAAGGAGATCCAACCAGTCCATCCTAAAGGACATCAGTCCTGGGTGTTCATTGGAAGGACTGATGCTGAAGCTGAAACTCCAGTACTTTGGCCACCTCATGCAAAGAGTTGACTCATTGGAAAAGACCCTGATGCTGGGAGGGATTGGGGGCAGGAGGAGAAGGGGACGACAGAGGATGAGATGGCTGGATGGCATCACTGACTCGATGGACGTGAGTCTGAGTGAACTCTGGGAGTTGGTAATGGACAGGGAGGCCTGATGTGCTGTGATTCATGGGGTCGCAGAGTCGGACACGACTGAGCAACCGAACTAAACTGAACTGATACAAAAGGAACTTTGTTTTAAATGTAGCAAGTCTACCTTTCACAGATTTTAGTCAAAATTTTACTTTCCTCCTTATAGAAGGGGAATTAGGCCTTAAAGATGTAAGAGACAAATCAAGTATAAAGGCTTTCATTCTTTTATTTTTATGGAGTTATTTTATGAGCTACAGATTGAATAGAATTAGCGTTTCCCTGGTCATACAGCTACAAAGCAGATCATCTTGATACCAGTCTTAATCATAGGAATCAGAGCATAAATGTATTTTGTCTGAGACCAGTTCAAGAACAGATGAAAAGATGATAAAAAGGCATCCAGATCTATCACTTCACCTTTATGTGGCATGTCGACATGTTTCAATTCCCAAGGTCTGTGGATGCCCCTCCCTGGCATTTTGTTGACTGAATCTCACAACAGAAAGTGGGGCATGACATGCAGCCTAATGATTTTTCCCTGTTGCAGACCATGCAAGGAAAAGCACTAGGTAACTGAAACATTTAAGCCAAGCAAGAAACTATTCACTAGTATGTTAGAAAGGTCAAAGCAAGCTTGTTCAAAGCAATTCACTGGAAAAATAAAGATCTCAGTGTTCTGAACTTTAGGAATGAAAAAATAAACCCCTATATCATTTACAACTTATCAATAATAAGTATATATTCACTTAAAATTGATGATACATGGAGTGAGAAGATCACTTTGACTTTATCATCTCATCATTCTTTTGATAAATGCTAAAGGATTTGTTGTCCTTGTTGCACATCAGGGTACTTAATATTCAGACTAACCAAGAAAGTAATGTAGAAAACGACCCATACACAGAATGCCACGAGGATGGGGTTATAAATCCTTTTTTGACCTCCTCAAACAGGAAATATTAAGACCTCATACAGGTGAGAAAAGTTTAAAATTTGGAACCCTTCTGTCTTACTTCATTCAGGCTGCCATAACAAATAGACTTGGTGACTTTAAAAACAGAACTTTTTTTTCCTCCTCATAGTTCTGGAGGCTGGAAAGTCTACCATCAAGATACTGGCAAGGCAGGTTTTGTTCTGAGGCCGTGCAGTTACCCTCTCACTGTGTGCTCACATGACCTCTCCATGTTAAGAGTTGTGTGGTGGAGGGGAGGGCAACTTCTCTGATGTCTCTTTTTAAAAAATTTATTTATTTGGCTGCCTCAGATCTTAGTTGTGGCATGTGGGATCTAGTTCCCTGACTGGGGGTGGAACCCAGGCCCCTCCATGGGGAGCATGGAGTCTTAGCCACTGCACCACCAGGGAAGTCCTTGATGTCTCTTATAAGGGTGTAACCCCATCAGATCAAGGACCTGCCCTCATGACTTAATCTAATTACCTCCTAATTACTCTATTTACCTCAAAGGGCCCATCTCCAAATACTATTACAGTGGAGATTAAGGCTTCAACATATTAACTTTTAGGGGACACAAATATTCAGCCCATAATACTTTACAAACATATATGATATGGCTTTCAATACCAGTGCTCATGAAAGTGTTTATTTTCTTCTGGGTTACTAGGTGTGTAAATCATATGCAGTGTCTTAGGGGATGTGATGGAGCCTTGGTTATAGCTTCATTGTTTGCTTAGCTAAGCTTCCCAGTAGTTTGGTGTATTAGTCAGGGTTCTCCTGTGAAACAGAACCAATAGGATATATATAGATATATAGAATGAGATTTATTATGAGGAACTGGCTCTTGGGATTATGGAGGGTGAGAAGTTCCACAGTCTGTTGTTTGCAAGCTAGAGACCCAGGAAAGCCAGTGGTGTGATTCAGTCAGAGTTTGAAGGTTTGAGAACCAGGTGAACCAATGGTGTAATTCCTAGTCTAAGGGCAGAAGACCCATATTTCAGCTCATGCAGTCAGGCAGAGATGGGACAAATGCTCCTTTCCTGTGCCTTTTGCTCTATTTCTCATCCAACAGATTGGATGATGCCCACCCACATTGGGGAGGGCAATCTGCTTTACTCATTCTACCAGTTCAAATGCTAATCTCACCAGGAAACACCTTCACAGACACACCCACAAACAATGTTTAACCAGATATCTGGTACCTGGTGACCCCATCAGGTTGACACATAAAATTAACCATCACATTTGATCATTAGAGATAAAGTGAGGGAAATATTTGTCTGTTGGTTGTTGACAGCTGGCATTGTACCTTATTGGTCAATGTCCATGCTGTAAAACTTGTTAAATATTTTGAATATCACTACTGGTTATACATATTTTTGTTTATTCTTTGTTAAATCATATAAGTAAATAAAAGCATATAGAAATAGACTTAAAACTAATTAGCTTCTGTTCTCATTAATTTTTAAATGTTATTATTTTCTGATTTTGATGTCACTCAAACTTTAAAAGAACTAAGTGACCTTGAGTATTGAAAGTTAGAGGTCCTTTGACTTGAATAAAACCTAATTTTTTATTGAAATGAAGTTCACAGAAAAGTAACTATTTAAAGTGAACAGTTCAGTGGTTCACAGTATTGTACACCCATTATCATTGTCTAGTTCCAAAATTTTTCATCACCCCAAAATGAAACCCCTACCCATGTAGTACTTACTTCCAAATTTCCCTTACCCAGCCTCTGGTTTCTGTTCATATGGATTTTCCTACTCTAGACATTTCATATAAACAGAATTATATAATATGTGACCTTTCATATCTGGCTTCTTTTACTAAACTTAATGTTTTCAAGGTTCATCCAGATTGTAGCATGTATCAGTACTTTGTTCCTTTCTTAACGTCTGAATCATATTCCATTATATGTATATGTCATAATTTGTTTATTCATTCATCTACTGATAAATATTTGGGCTGTTTTCATTTTTTGGCTATTGAGTTAGACTTCTAACAGTTCCATCCAGAGTTAAACCCCTGTATATCTCCCCACCTTCCACGTAAAGCTTAGCTACCCTAGAAGAAGCATCTTGACTGTTTCATGTATCTTGTCGCACTCTGTTTCCTGGACCAGTCTTTTCTTGCCTGAAAGCCAAGGAAGAATATATCTCATTCACTCAACCTCCATGACAGAAAAATTAATCAATTCCTACAGCATTAACTGCCCCTTCACTTCCTTCACCTCTTTGCTGACCAGTTCTTTCCTAAATAGAGTGCCTTTCAATCTCTTTTTTTGCTCTCCTGTTCTTTGCCATCTGTAATTGGCCATCCATGCACTGGCTCATCTGTGAGTGAGTTGACACATGCAGGAGTATTTCTTTTATGATCTACACCATCCTCTAAAAATAGTTTGATTTTATAAAATGCAGCTACACCTAAGCATAACTAAAAAACACGTTGAAACAGAATTAAAACATGAACCACATTTCAGCTTTCTTTTCCTCTCATCCCCATCCCTGCTCCATTGCAGTTGACCAATCTTGCACATATCATTGGACTGATCTTGACTGGGTGGCAAAAGAATGTACTTTAGTTTAATAAACCAACTCCTGCAGATGTTATTCCTCTGATATAACAGAATGCCTCAATCCAGATAAGCAGTTCATTTCTCCTTAAGAAGAGTCATTAGGATTGAGTACGTGGTGAGTAATACAGGTCAGTAAGATCAGATTGCCCCAAGGTTGCCCTCAAATCACACTGTCAGCACCTGGCTTCTCTGCATCTCAGAAAGCCTGTACAGGTAGCCAGTATAAGACCTATGTCTTTCACACATCTGCTCAAGGCAAGCTCATTTTTGGATGTTCCTCAGCTCTGAATTGCACTAAAGAAATATTGTCCTTAGGATTCTAAATCTAGAGGAGGCAATGTGAGTGTCTTCTTACAAAGTGCTAATAGGTAGTCTGAGCACATGCTTATAAACCTGGGTCACAAATTTCAGGGTGGCAAAACTTGGTTTTATCACTTTATACAAGACATCCAGATAATCACTATGGGGAAAATAAAATGTCTTGATTTAGTTGATAGTACATCATTCACTATTTTTCAAGATATTGGGTAGTAAAACTGACTTTTTTAATGTACAGTTCAATGAATTGTATTTTAAATTTTATATTATATGTAAAGTGGAGTCACTGTAATCTTTTCAGGGCTAAATGCTTCTAAAGGATTTAATCCTGCCCTGCACTTCACAAATTTATAGGTTAAAATAAGTACTGAAGTTGGAGAATATTCAAGATAGCTCTCTACCATCTGTCACTTTACATTAAAACAAATTTAGAAATAGAATACTGAACAATGAGCCTCCATTTTCCTTCTTGTGTCACATGGTAACCTATGGTAATGAGCCCATTACATGATAAATGAATAAAAGAAATAATTTCCAGGAATTCCCTGGCATTCCAAGGGTTAGGACTAGGCACTTTCAGTCTTGCGGCCTGGGTTTGATCCCTGGTTGAGGAACTAGGATTCTGCAAGACATGCCAGGACAGCCAAATTAAAGGAAAGAAAGAATTTCCAGAATTTTCAAAGATAACTGGCTCTGAAATGTGGAAGATTTCCTATTTTCCTTTAATCCAAGAAAATTTGTTTTTAAAATGGTGGAGGTGAGAAAACATAGTTTTGGTGATGCTGTGATATATTAACATATATCTTACTTGAAACTTTGCATCATAAGTAGTTATTACCTTATTTTTCAATTTCCATTTTAGTGTAGCAGTTTGCACATAGGGCTAAAATGATCTTTTTTTTTTCAATGTTATTTTGACCTAGCACTTAAAATTAATGTTTACTAGCTTCCAGTGTTCCACATACCCTATAGCAACTCTTTATTGAACAAAGAATATTTATTCCAAGGTGGAATTTGAATCCATGCCTTCTACTTTGGAAAATTGAATTTAGTTCAATTTCATGAATTAAGCATCTGTTATGTACAAGACATTGTTAGAAATTGAGACAGAGGTAAAGAGGAATAAGATGATACGTTCCTAAGCATATTGCATTTTATTATGTATCTCATTTATCATATTTGTTAGTCCATGTGCTTTTTTTTACCCCTTATGCCAGGAAATGTGCCTTATTTGACTTTGTATACAAGTGTTAAAACTATTTGTTGAACTATGGTTTTAGCTAACTCAGTGACAAAGATATAACCCATTATATCTACTATTGTGGGCAAGAATCCCTTAGAAGAAATGGAGTAGCCATCATACTCAACAAAAGTGTCCAAAATGCAGTACTTGGATGCAGTTTCAAAAACAACAGAATGATCTCTGTTCGTTTCCAAGGCAAACTATTCAATATCAAATAATCCAAGTCTATGCCCCAACCAGTAATGCTGAAGAAGCTGAAGTTGAAAAGTTCTAAGACCTTCTAGAATTAACAACCAAGAAAGATGTACTTTTCATTATAGGGGACTAGAATGCAAAAATGGGAAGTCAAGAAATATCTGGAGTTACAGGTAAATTTGGCCTTGGAGTACAGAATGAAGCAGGACAAAGGCTAATAGAGTTTTGCCAAGAGAATGCACTGGTCATAGCAAACACCCTCTTCCAACAACACAAGAGAAGACTCTACACATGGACATCACCAGATGGTTGACACCAAAATCAGATTGATTATATTCTTTGCAGCCAGAGATGGAGAAGCTCTATATAGTCAGCAAAAACAAGACCGGGAGCTGACTGTGGCTCAGATCATGAACTCCTTATTGCCAAATTCAGACTTAAACTGAAGAAAGTAGAGAAAACCACTAGACCATTCAGGTATGACCTAAATCAAATCCCTTATGATTATACAGTGGAAGTAAGAAATAGATTCGAGGTATTAGATCTGATAGTCAGAGTGTCTGAAGAACTATGGACACCGGTCCTTGACATTGTACAGGAGGCAGGGATCAAGACAATCCCCAAGAAAAAAAGAAATGCAAAAAGGAAAATGGTTGTCTGAGGAGGCCTTACAAATAGCTGACAAAGGAAGAAAAGTGAAAGGCAAAGGAGAAAAGGAAAGATATATCCATTTGAAAGCAGAGTTCTAAAGAATAGCAAGGAGAGATAAGAAAGCCTTCCTCAGTGATTAATGCAAACAAATAGAGGAAAACAATAGAATGGGAAAGACTAGAGGTCTCTTCAAGAAAATTAGAGATACTAAGGGAATATTTCATGCAAAGATGGGCACAATAAAGGACAGAAATGGTGTGGACCTAACAGAAGCAGAGGTGGCAAGAATACACAGAAGAACTATACACAAAAGATCTTCAAGACCCAGATAATCACAATGGTGTGATCAGTCATCTAGAGCTAGACGTCCTGAAATACAAAGTCAACTGGGCCTTAGAGAACATCACTACGAACAAAGCTAGTGGAGGTGATGGAATTCCAGTAGAGCTATTTCAAATTAAAAGAAGATGCTGTGAAAGTGCTGCACTCAATATGCAAGCAAATTTGGAAAACTCAGCAGTGACCACCAGACTAGAAAATGTCAGTTTTCATTTCAATTACTAAGAAAGGCAATGACAAAGAACACTGAAACTACTGCACAATTGCACTCACCTCACACACTAGCAATGTAATGTTCAAAATTCTCCAAGCCAGGCTTCAACAGTACGTGAACTGTGAACTTCCAGATGTTCAAGCTGGATTTAGAAAAGGCAGAGGTACTAGAGATCTAATTGCCAACATCTATTGGATCATCAAAAAAGCAAGAGATTTCCAGAAAAATACCTACTTCTGCTTTATTGACTATGCCAAAGCCTTTGACTGTGTGGATCACAACAAACTGTGGCAAATTCTGAAAGAGTTGGGAATACCAGACCACCTGACCTGCCTCCTGAGAAATCTGTATGCAAGTCAGGAAGCAACAGTTAGAACTGGACATAGAACAACAGACTGGTTCCAAATTGGGAAAGGAGTACGTCAAGGCTGAATATTGTCACCCTGTTTGTTTAACTTATATGCAGAATACATCATGAGAAATGCTGGGCTGGAGGAAGCACAAGCTGGAATCAAGATTGCCGGGAGAAATATCAAGAACCTCATATATGCAGATGACATCACCCTTATTGCAGAAAGGGAAGAAGAAATAAAGAGCTGCTTGATGAAAGTGAAAGAGGAGCATGAATTAGTTGGCTTAAAATTTAACATTCAGAAAATGAAGATCATGGCATCTGGTCCCATCACTTCATTTCAAATAGATAGGGAAACAGTGGAAACAGTGACGGACTTTATTTTGGGGGGCTCCAAGATCACCACAGATGGTGACTGCAGCCATGAAATGAAAATACACTTGCTCCTTGGAAGAAAAGTTATGACCAACCTAGACAGCATATTGAAAAGCAGAGACATTATTTGCCAACAAACGTCCATTTAGTCAAGGCCATGGTTTTTCCAGTAGTCGTGTATGGATGTGAGATTTGGACTATAAAGAAAACTGTGGGGCATGCAGAAGATAGTGGAGGAATACGACAGGGAGACCACTTTCTCCCCCACAAATTCATCAAAAGAACATTTAAAAGCTGAGCAAATTCCACAAAAGAACTTCTGAATGCTGGCAGAGTTCACCAGGCACCCAGAAAGGCAGCCCATTGTCTTCAAAAGGAGAAAGAAGAAATCCAGCTCCACCCACTAGAACACTGACGCAAGCTTCCTTAACCAAGAAACCTTGAAAAGCTATGTACAACCCCACCCACAGGGAGGAACTTCCACAATAAAGAGAAACCACAAAAACTTCCAGCATACAGAAAGGCCACCCCAAACACAGCAACCTAAACAAGATGAAAAGGCAGAGAAATACTCAGCCGGTAAAGGAGCATAATAAATGCCCACCAAACCAAACAAAAGAAGAGGAGATAGGGATTCTACCTGAAAAGGAATTCAGAATAATGATAGTAAAAATGATCCAAAATCTTGAAAACAAAATGGAGTTACAGATAAATAGCCTGGAGACAAGGATTGAGAAGATGCAAGAAATGTTTAAAAAGGACCTAGAAGAAATAAAAAAGAGTCAATCAATAATGAATAATGCAATAAATAAGATTTAAAAAAAAACACTATGAAGGGAACCAACAGTAGAATAACAGAGGCAGAAGATAGGATAAGTGAGGTAGAAGACAGAATGGTGGAAATCAATGAAGCAGAGAGGAAGAAAGAAAAAAGAATTAAAAGAAATGAGGAAAACCTCAGAGACCTCTGGGACAATGTCAAACGCCCAACATTCAAATCATAGGAGTCACAGAAGAAGAAGACAAAAAGAAAGGCCATGAGAAAATACTTGAGGAGATAATAGTTGAAAACTTCTCTAAAATGGGGAAGGAAATAGTCACTCAAGTCCAAGAAAATCAGAGAGTCCCAAAGAGGATAAACCCAAGGTGAAATACCCCAAGACACATATTAATCAAATTAACAAAAATCAGACACAAAGAACAAATATTAAAAGCAGCAAGGGAAAGACAACAAATAACACACAAGGGGATTCCCATAAGGATAACAGCTGATCATTCAATAGAAACTCTTCAGGACAGGAGGGATTGGCAACACATACTTAAAGTGATGAAAGAGAAAAACCTACAATCCAGATTACTGTACCCAGCAAGGATTGCCGGGAGCCAGCGTGAGGAACTCCACCCATGGCAAAGGTCATGAGGAAGGAGGCGTGGCATACGCAAAGGCAGGATTGAGCCTCAGGAAACCCCCTGTTCCCGAGCATCTACCCCCAAAACCAGTCTGCCTACTTTACTGCTTTATGCTCTCACCTATTCCTCTGACTTATGGGGAGCTGTCCCCCACCACCTCTCTTGGAGAAGGAGTTAACTTACAGCTCCAGTTAATAAAAATTCCTGGGCGTGACAAGGGTGTCTCAGGTCAAACCTATCTGCTGGCAGACTAGCTTGTGTGACAGGATTATCCACACTTTTGCTACTATGTACATGATTGTTTACAATCTCTCAACCATAAACAGGACATAGAGTTTGGAGTATTTTGAAAGTCTTAGTTAGCATTGGGTTTTTCTAAAGATAAAAATCATGTTGGTGAAGGGTTTTTCATTTGTTGGGCTAATATTTGCTGCTAAGTCTCCATATTCCCTGCCCTTATACACATATATAACTAGCATATAGGAGAAATAAATATTAACCTTTGATATTAATCATGTTAAACCTTAGGCTAAGTAAATTCCTTTCTTGAATATAACCCCCTGCACCCTCACCCTATAAGCACCCTCACCCAATAGGAATGCAACTTTATCTGGTACCTTTGGAGGGTGGCACCTGGTTTAAGAAAAAAAAATCACCCCTGGAAAAAATAAGTTTTCTGGTTGACTGACCATTATCATAAAGAAAGGGTCATAAAATATTAGTAGGCCCCTGGCCAGAAGATGATGTAAAACTCCTAAGACCTTTTATATGAAGCACCTGATTTTGATAAAGGTCAGGTCTGCTGACCCCCGAGACTTTGTATTCTATCTCTATGTATAACAAAAAGTATATAAGCAAACCTGAAATAAAGAAAACAGACCAGTTCCTGGAAAGACTGGTTTCCCGCGTGTGGTCTTTTCTCGTTCTCTCCTTTTCTGGCTGAATTCCCATCTGGAGTGTGGAGGCTCACCATGTCTACTTACTTGCCCTGGCTTCTAAGACCCATGCAAGAGGCCACCGGCGCCTGCTAAGGATCTCATTCAAATATGAAGGAGAAATCAAAAGCTTTACAGACAAGCAAAAGCTGAGAGAATTCACCACCACCAAACCAGCTCTTCAACAAATGCTAAAGAATCTTCTCTAGACAGGAAACACAGAAAAGGTGTATAAACTTGAACCCAAAACAACAAAGTAAATGGCAATGGGATCATACTTATCAATAATTACCTTAAATGTAAATGAGTTGAATGCCCCAACCAAAAGACAAAGCCTGGCTGAATGGATACAAAAACAAGACCCCTATATATGTTGTCTACAAGAGACCCACCTCAAAACAAGGGACACATACAGACTGAAAGTGAAGGGCTGGAAAAAGTTATTTCACACAAATGGAGACCAAAAGAAAGCAGGAGTAGCAATACTCATCTCAGATAACATAGACTTTGAAATAAAGGCTGTGAAAAGAGACAAAGAAGGACACTACATACTGATCAAAGGATCAATCCAAGAAGAAGATATAACAATTATAAATATATATGCACCCAACATAGGAGCATGACAATATGTAATGTAAATGCTAACAAGTATGAAAAGGGAAATTAACAATAACACAATAATAGTGGGAGACTTTAATACCCCACTCACATCTATGGATAGATAAACTAAACAGAAAATTAACATGGAAACACAAACTTTAAATGATACAATGGACCAGTTAGACCTAACTGATATCTATAGGACATCTCACCCCAAAAGAATGAATTTCACCTTTTTCTCAAGTGCACATGGAACCTTTTGCAGGATAGATCACATCCTGGGCCATAAATCTAGCCTTGATAAATTAAAAAAAAAAAAATCATTCCAACCATCTTTTCTGACCACAATGCAGTAAGATTAGATGTCAATTACAGGAAAAGAGACTATTTAAAATTCCAACATATGGAAGCTAAATAACACGCTTCTGAATAACCAACAAAACACATAAGATATCAAAAAAGAAATTAATCAAGCTGCATAAGTTGCTTGTATATTTTTGAGATTAGTTGTTTGTCAGTTGCTTCATTTGCTATTATTTTCTCCCATTCAGAAGGCTGTCTTTTCACCTTGCTTATAGTTTCCTTTGTTGTGCAGAAGCTTTTAATTTTAATTAGATCCCATTTGTTTATTTTTGCTTTTATTTCCAGAATTCTGGGAGGTGGATCATAGAGGATCCTGCTGTGATTTATGTCTGAGAGTGTTTTGCCTATGTTCTCCTCTAGGAGTTTTATAGTTTCTGGTCTTACATTTAGATCTTTAATCCATTTTGAGTTTATTTTTGTGTGTGGTGTTAGAAAGTGATCTAGTTTCAAAAATGGGCCAAAGAACTAAATAGACATTTCTCCAAAGAAGACATACAGATGGCTAACAAACACATGAAAAGATGCTCAACATCACTCATTATCAGAGAAATGCAAATCAAAACCACAATGAGGTACCACTTCACACCAGTCAGAATGGCTGCAATCCAAAAATCTGCAAGCAATAAATGCTGGAGAGGGTGTGGAGAAAAGGGAACCCTCCTACACTGTTGGTGGGAATGCAAACTAGTACAGCCACTATGGAGAACAGTGTGGAGATTCCTTTAAAAAATTGCAAATAGAACTGCCTTATGACCCAGCAATCCCACTGCTGGGCATACACACCAAGGAAACCAGAATTGAAAGAGACACATGTACCCCAATGTTCATCGCAGCACTGTTTATAATAGCCAGGACATGGAAACAACCTAGATGTCCATCAGCAGACGAATGGATCAGAAAGCTGTGGTACATATACACAATGGAGTATTACTCAGCCATTAAAAAGAATTCATTTGAATCAGTTCTGATGAGATGGATGAAACTGGAGCCGATTATACAGAGTGAAGTAAGCCAGAAAGAAAAACACCAATACAGTATACTAACACATATATATGGAATTTAGAAAGATGGCAATGACGACCCTGTATGCAAGACAGCAAAAAAGACACAGCTGTGTATAACGGACTTTTGGACTCAGAGGGAGAGGGAGAGGGTGGGATGATTTTGGAGAATGGCATTCTATCATGTATACTATCATGTAAGAATTGAATCACCAGTCTATGTCTGACGCAGGATACAGCATGCTTGGGGTTGGTGCATGGGGACGACCCACTGAGATGTTATGGGGAGGGAGGTGGGAGGGGGGTTCATGTTTGGGAACACATGTAAGAATTAAAGATTTTTAAATGAAAAAAAATCAAAAAAAAAACAAAAACAAAAAAGAAATCAAAATATGCATAGAAACGAATGAAAATGAAAAGACAACAACCCAAATCCTTTGGGACACTGTAAAAGCAATGCTAAGGGGAAGGTTCATAGCAATAGAAGCTTACCTCAAGAAATAAGAAAAAAGTCAAATAAATAACCTAACTCTACACCTAAAACAACTAGAAAAGGAAGAAATGAAAAACCCCAGGGTTAGTAGAAGGAAAGAAATCTTAAAAATTATGGCAGAAATAAATGCAAAAGAAACAAAAGAGACCATGGCAAAAATCAACAAAGCTAAAAGCTGGTTCTTTGAGAAGATAAAATTAACAAACCATTAGCCAGACTCATCAAGAAACAAAGCGAGAAGAATCATATCAACAAAATTAGAAATGAAAATGGAGAAATAACAGACAACACAGAAATACAAAGGATCATAAGAGACTACTATCAGCTATTATATGCCAATAAAATGGACAACTTGGAAGAAATGGACAAATTTTTAAAAAATTATAACTTCCCAAAACTGAATCAAGAAGAATTAGAAAATCATAACAGACTCATCACAAGCATGGAAATTAAAACTCTAGTCAGAAATCTTCCAGCAAACAAAAGCCAAGGACCAGATGGCTTCACAGCTGAATTCTACCCAAAGTTTAGAGAAGAGCTAACACCTATCTTACTCAAACTCTTCCAGAAAATTGCAGAGGAAGGTAAACTGCCAAACTCATTCTATTAGGCCACCATCACCCTAATACCAAAAGCAGACAAAGATGCCACAAAAAAAGAAAAACTACAGACCAATAACACTGATGAACATAGATACAAAAATCCTTAACAAAATCCCAGCAAACAGAATCCAACAACATATTAAAAAGGTCATGCATCATGACCAAGTGGGCTTTATCCCAGGGATGCAAGAATTCTTTGATATCTGCAAATCAATCAATGTAACACACCACATTAACAAATTTAAAGATAAAAATCATATGATTATCTCAATAGATGCAGAGACAGCCTTTGACAAAATTCAACACCCATTTATGATAAATACCCTCCAGAAAGCAGGCATAGAAGGAACATATCTCAACATAATAAAAGCTGTATATGACAAACCCACAGCAAACATTATCCTCAGTGGGGAAAAATTGAAAGCATTTCCCCTAAAGTCAGGAACAAGACAAGGGTGCCCACTCTCACCACTACTATTCAGCATAGTTTTGGAAGTTTTGGCAACAGCAATCAGCGAAGAAAAAGAAATAAAAGGAATCCAGAATGGAAAAGAAGAAGTGAAACTCTTACTGTTTGCAGATGACATGATGCTCTACATAGAAAATCCTAAAGACTCCACCAGAAAATTGTTAGAGCTAATCAATCAATATAGTAAAGTTGAGGGATATAAAATTAACACTCAGAAATCCCTTGCATTCCTATACACTACCAATGAGAAAACAAAAAGAGAAATTAAGGAAACAACCCCATTCACCATTGCAACAAAAAGAATAAAATATTTAGGAATATATCTATCTAAAGAAACAAAAGAGCTATATATAGAAAAGTATAAAACACTGATGAAAGAAATCGAAGATGACACAAATGGATGGAGAAATATACCATATTCATGGATTGGAAGAATTAATAAAGTGAAAATAAGTAAAAGCAATCTATATATTCAATGCAATCCCTATCAAGCTACTGATGGTATTTTTCACAGAACTAGAACAAATAATTTCACAGTTTGCTTGGAAATACATAAAACCTCGAATAGCCAAAGCAATCTTGAGAAAGAAGAATGGAACTGGAGGAATCAACCTGCCTGACTTCAGGCTCTACTACAAAGCCACAGTCATCAAGACAGTATGGAACTGGCACAAAGACAGAAATATAGATCAATGGAACAAAATAGAAAGCCTAGAGATAAATCCAAGCACCTATGGACACCTTATCTTTGACAAAGGAGACAAGAATGTACAATGGAGAAAAGACAATCTCTTTATCAAGTGGTGCTGGGAAAACTGGTCAACAATTTGTAAAAGAATGAAACTAGAACATTTTCTAACACCATACACAAAGATAAACTCAAAATGGACTAAAGATCTAAATGTAAGACCAGAAACTATAAAACTCCTAGAGGAAAACAAAGGCAAAACACTCTGAACATAAATCATAGCAGGATCCTCTATGACAGCCTCTCAGAGTAATGGAAATTAAAGCAAAAATAAACAAATGGAATCTAATTAAACTTAAAAGCTTTTGCACAACGAAGAAAACTATAAGCAAGGTGCAAAGATAGCCTTCAGAATGGGAGAAAATAATAGCAAATGAAGCAACTGACAAAGAATTAATCTCAAAAATATACGAGCTACTCCTGCAGCTCAATTCCAAAAAAATAAATGACCCAATCAAAAAATGGGCCAAAGAACTAAACAGACATTTCTCCAAAGAAGACATACAGTTGGCTAACAAACACATGAAAAGATGCTCAACATTATCAGAGAAATGCAAATCAAAACCACAATGAGGTACCATCTCACGCCAGTCTGAGTGGCTGCTAGCCAAAAGTCTACAAACAATAAATGCTGGAGAGGGTGTGGCGAAAAGCGAACCCTCTTCCGTACACTGTTGGTGGGAATGCAAACTAGTACAGCCACTATGGAGAACAGTGTGGAGATTCCTTCAAAAACTGGAAATAGGACTGCCTTGCTGCTGCTGCTGCTGCTGCTGAGTCGCTTCAGTCGTGTCCGACTCTGTGCGACCCCATAGATGGCAGCCCACCAGGCTCCGCTGCCCCTGGGACTGCCTTATGACCCAGCAATCCCACTGCTGGGCATACACACCGAGGAAACAAGAATTGAAAGAGACACGTGTTCCCCAGTGTTCATCAGTTCAGTTCAGTTTCTCAGTCGTGTCCGACTCTTTGCAACCCCATGAATTGCAGCACACCAGGCCTCCCTGTCCATCACCAACTCCCGGAGTTCACTCAGACTAACGTCCATCGAGTCAGTGATGCCATCCAGCCATCTCATCCTCTGTCCCCTTCTCCTCCTGCCCCCAATCCCTCCCAGCATCAGAGTCTTTTCCAATGAGTCAACTCTTCGCATGAGGTATCCAAAGTACTGGAGTTTCAGCTTCAGCATCATTCCCTCCAAATAAATCCCAGGGCTGATCTCCTTCAGAATGGACTGGTTGGATCTCCTTCAAGTCCAAGGGACTCTCAAGAGTCTTCTCCAACACCACAGTTCGAAAGCATCAATTCTTCGGCGCTCAGCCTTCTTCACAGTCCAACTCTCACATCCATACGTGACTACTGGAAAAACCATAGCCTTGACTAGATGGACCTCTGTTGGCAAAGTAATGTCTGCTTTTGAATATGGTATCTAGGTTGGTCATAACTTTTCTTCCAAGGAGTAAACATCTTTTAATTTCATGGCTGCAGTCACCATCTGCAGTGATTTTGGAGCCCAGAAAAATAAAGTCTGACACTGTTTCCACTGTTTCCCTATCTATTTCCCATGGAGTGATGGGACCAGATGCCATGATCTTCGTTTTCTGAATGTTGAGCTTTAAGCCAACTTTTTCACTCTCCTCTTTCACTTTCCTCTAGAGGCTTTTTAGCTCCTCTTCACTTTCTGCCATAAGGGTGGTGTCATCTGCATATCTGAGGTTCTTGATATTTCTCCCAGCAATCTTGATTCCAGCTTGTGCTTCTTCCAGCCCAGCGTTTCTCATGATGTACTCTGCATAGAAGTTAAATAAGCAGGGTGACAATATACAGCCTTGATGTACTCCTTTTCCTATTTGGAACCAGTCTGTTGTTCCATGTCCACTTCTAACTGTTGCTTCCTGACCTGCATATAGGTTTCTCAAGAGGCAGGTCAGGTGATCTGGTATTCCCATCTCTTTCAGAATTTTCCATAGTTCATCATAGCACTGTTTATACTAGCCAGGACAAGGAGGCAACCTAGATGTCCGTTGGCAGATGAATGTATAAGAAAGCTGTGGTACATATACACAATGGAGCATTACTCAGCCATTAAAAAGAATGTATTTGAATCAGTTCTAATGAGGTAGATAAAACTGGAGCCTATTATACAGAGTGAAGTAAGTCAGAATGAAAAACACCAATACACTAATGTATATAAATGGAATTTAGGGAGGTGGTAATGATTACCCTATATGTGAGACAGCAAAAGAGACACAGATGTATAGAACTTTCTTTTGGACTCTGTGGGAGAAGGCAAGGGTGGGATGATTTTAGAGAATAGCATCGAAACATGTATATTATCATATGTGAAACAGATCACCAGTCCAGGTTTGATGCATGAGACAAAGTGCACAGGGCTGGTGCACTGGGATGACCCTGAAGGATAGGATGGGGAGGGAGTTGGGAGGGGGGTTCAGGATGGGGAACACATGTACACACATGGCTGATTCATGTGAATGTATGGCAAAACCCACTACAATATTATAAAGTAATTAGCCTCCAATTGAAATAAATTAAAAAAAGAAAGGTTAGCACCAATAAATTGATACTTTTGAACTCTGGTGTTGGAGAAGACTCTTGAGAGTCCCTTGGACAGCAAGGAGATCTAACCAGTCCATCCTAAAGGAGATCAGTCCTGGGTGTTCATTGGAAGGCCTGATGCTCTAGCTGAAACTCCAATACTTTGGCCACCTGATGTGAAGAACTGACTCATTTGAAAAGATCCGTATGCTGGGAAAGATTGAAGGTGGGAGGAGAAGGGGACTACAGAGGATGAGATGGTTGGATGGCATCACTGATTCAATGGACATGAGTTTGTGTATACTCTGGGAGTTGGTGATGGACAGGGGGGCCTGGCATGCTGCAGTCCATGGGGTCACAAAGAGTTGGACACGACTGAGTGACTGAAATGAACTGAACTGAACTGAGTGACACAGAACTATGTCACTCTGATCTCAAATACTGGAGATGGACCCTCATGGAATTTGACTGTCAGCCGAAGACTCTCAGTGGCTAGATTTGTCATAAAAAATTCCTACTACTGTACTTCTACTACAAGTTTTAGCCATGAAATTTTTTGATCAGATCTTTAGATTTGTTTATTTTCTTTTCCTTTTTGATGTGATGTTGTCCCTCTGTGAATGGTTGGGCCTATAGTTGACTAGAAGAAGTATGTTGTTGTTGCTGCTGCTGCTGCTGCTGCTGCTAAGTCGCTTCAGTCGTGTCCCACTCTGTGCGACCCCATAGACTGCAGCCTACCAGGCTCCCCCGTCCCTGGAATTCTCCAGGCAAGAACACTGGAGTGGGTCAAAGAAGTATGTTAGATACATGAGACAAGGTGCTTTAAAGATACATGAAAAAGAAACAAACAATTGTAGAAGATAGGGAACAATTGGAGCACAGGTGTTAAGGCAGAAAACCACAGGGAATAATCAACAAAGAGGAGTAATGCAATATGACCAGAATAGAATATGTAATGCCAAAAGGGAGTTGTCGTTCAGTCACTCAGTCCTGTCCAACTCTTTGCGACCCCATGGACTGCAGCATGCCAGGCTTCCCTGTCCTTCACTGTCTCCCAGAGCTTGCTCAAACTCATGTCAATGGAATCGGTGATGCCATACAATCCCAAAGGGAGTAATGTAAAATAATGCAGGAAATATTTGTTCAATTAGGAACCTACATGCTGCTGCTAAGTCGCTTCAGTCGTGTCGACTCTGTGTGACCCCATAGATGGCAGCCCAATAGGCTCCTCCATCCCTGGGATTCTCTAGGCAAGAATACTGGAGTGGGTTGCCATTTCCTTCTCCAAGGTACCTACATAGTAGAGCTAATAATGGTGTTACTGTTTATACTTGCCTGAGATGTTGACCTTTATTAATACAGATAAAGTCTTCATTCCATGGCCCTTGATTCCATCCAGAATCTTCCAGCTTTTTCTCTAAGGTGCTCCAGAATCAATGTGTGTATTAATTCAGTTCATCATACCAACTCTATAAACAATAGGGAGTACTGATTAAAAGTGTCCTATTGATTAAGTGACAAGCCACTCCAAGTGAAAGAGTATGCAGTTATATAGCACTAAGTGGAGATAATATATTGAGACTTGATTCGAGTAATTATGTCTGCTCTTTCTGGGATTCTTCTGAACAAAAGAAATTTAAATCATTCTCTAGCCTTGCCAAAATAGGATTTTTGGATATTCTGACACCAATAATTGGCATTATACCAACCTTATGCCTTGCTACTGAAGAGGAACCAAGCTTAAATGATTGCATGTAGGATGAACTTAAAACACGAGTTAAATTGTGGAATGATAAAGGACACTTAGGGAATCAACTTTTCCAGAAGCATTTAAAATTTGATTGTCATATGTTTGACTGTTTCAGATATTTGATGTCTACCACAGTCTGGAAGCAAAAATTTCTATAGAAGCTGATTTCATTTGAATATCTGTTTAAATTTCATTTATCCATTCAATAAATATCAGCTGAGTACCCACTATATGTCAGTCCCTCTTGTAAGCCTCAGGGGTAAAGACTGAACAAAACCAAATTCCTGCCCTCATGGAGCATGTAATCTGGTGAAGGATAGATAAATTAATCTAGGTATTCTATGACCATATGATGATAATTATTGGAAGGAAGATAAAAGCAGAATGAAGTGATATGAAGTAAGTTCAGTTCAGTTCAGTTCAGTTGCTCAGTCGTGTCCGACTCTTTGCGACCCCATGAATCACAGCACGCCAGGCCTCCCTGTCCATTACCATCTCCCGGAATTCACTCAGACTCACGTCCATGAAGTCCGTGATGCCATCCAGCCATCTCATCGTGGGTCATCACCTTTTCCTCCTGTCCCCAATCTCTCCCAGCATCAGAGTCTTTTCCAATGAGTCAACTCTTCACATGAGGTGGCCAAAGTACTGGAGCTTCAGCTTTAGCATCATTCCTTCCAAAGAAATCCCAGGGTTGATCTCCTTCAGAATGGACTGGTTGGATCTCTTTGCAATCCAAGGGACCCTCAAGAGTCTTCTCCAACACCACAGTTCAAACGCATCAATTCTTCGGCGCTCAGCTTTCTTCACAGTCCAACTCTCACATCCATACATGACCACTGGAAAAACCATAGCCTTGACTAGCCGCACCTTAGTCGGCAAAGTAATGTCTCTGCTTTTGAATATGCTATCTAGGTTGGTCATAACTTTTCTTCCAAGGAGTAAGCGTCTTTTAATTTCATGGCTGCAATCACCATCTGCAGTGATTTTGGAGCCCAGAAAAATAAAGTCTGACACTGTTTCCACTGTTTCCCCATCTATTTCCCATGAAATGATGAGACCAGATGCCATGATCTTCGTTTTCTGAATGTTGAGCTTTAAGCCAACTTTTTCACTCTCCTCTTTCACTTTCCTCAAGAGGCTTTTTAGCTCCTCTTCACTTTCTGCCATAAGGGTGGTGTCATCTGCATATCTGAGGTTCTTGATATTTCTCCCGGCAATCTTGATTCCAGCTTGTGCTTTGAACAGTCCAGCGTTTCTCATGATGTACTCTGCATAGAAGTTAAATAAGCAGGGTGACAATATACAGCCTTGATGTACTCCTTTTCCTATTTGGAACCAGTCTGTTGTTCCATGTCCACTTCTAACTGTTGCTTCCTGACCTGCATATAGGTTTCTCAAGAGGCAGGTCAGGTGGTCTGGTATTCCCATCTCTTTCACAATTTTCCAGTTTATTGTGATCCACACAGTCAAAGTCTTTGGCATAGTCAAGAAAGCAGAAATAGATGTTTTTCTGGAACTCTCTTGCTTTTCCATGATCCAGCATATGTTGGCAATTTGATCTCTGGTTCCTCTGCCTTTTCTGAAACCAGCTTGAACATCAGGAAGTTCATGGATCACGTATTGCTGAAGCCTGGCCTGGAGAATTTTGAGCATTACTTTACTAGCATGTGAGATGAGTGCAATTGTGCAGTAGTTTGAGCATTCTTTGGCATTGCCTTTCTTTGGAATGGGAATGAAAACTGACCTTTTCCAGTCCTGTGGCCACTGCTAAGTTTTCCAAACTTGCTGGCATATTGAGTGCAGCACTTTCACAGCATCATCTTTCAGGATTTGAAATAGCTCAACTGGAATTCCATCACCTGCACTAGCTTTGTTCATAGTGATGCTTTCTAAGGCGCACTTGACTTCACATTCCAAGATGTCTGGCTCTAGATGAGTGATCACATCATCATGATTATCTGGGTCGTGAAGATCTTTTTTGTACAGTTCTTCCGTGTATTCTTGCCACCTCTTCTTCATATCTTCTGCTTCTGTTAGGTCCAGACCATTTCTGTCCTTTATCAGGCCCATCTTTGCGTGAAATGTTCCCTTGGTATCTCTAATTTCCTTGAAGAGATCTCTAGTCTTTCCCATTCTGTTTTTTTCCTCTATTTCTTTGCATTGATCTCTGAGAAAGGCTTTCTTATTTCGTCTTGCTATTCTTTGGAACTCTGCATTCAGATCCTTATATTTTCCCTTTTCTCCTTTGCTTTTTGCCTCTCTTCTTTTCACAGCTATTTGTAAGGCCTCCCCAGACAGCCATTTTGCTTTTTTGCATTTCTTTTCCATGGGGATGGTCTTGATCCCTGTCTCCTGTACAGTGTCACCAACCTCATTCCATAGTTCATCAGGCACTCTATCTATCAGATCGAGGCCCTTAAATCTATTTCTCACTTCCACTGTATAATCATTAGGGATTTGATTTAGGTCATACCTGAATGGTCTAGTAGTTTTCCCTACTTTCTTCAATTTAAGTCTGAATTTGGCAATAAGGAGTTCATGATCTGAGCCACAGTCAGCTCCCGGTCTTGTTTTTGTTGACTGTATAGAGCTTCTCCATCTTTGGCTGCAAAGAATATAATCAATCTGATTTTGGTGTTGACCATCTGGTGATGTCCATGTGTAGGGTCTTCTCTTGTGTTGTTGGAAGAGGGTGTTTGCTATGACCAGTGCATTTTCTTGGTAAAACTCTATTAGTCTTTGCCCTGCTTCATTCCACATTCCAAGGCCAAATTTATCTGTTACTCCAGGTGTTTCTTGACTTCCTACTTTTGCATTCCAGTCCCCTAGAATGAAAACGACATCTTTTTTGGGTGTTAGTTCTAAAAGATCTTGTAGGTCATCTTAAAACTGTTAAACTTCAGCTTCTTCAGCATTACTGGTTGGGGCATAGACTTGGATAACTGTGATATTGAATGGTTTGCCTTGGAGACGAACAGAGATCATTCTGTCATTTTTGAGATTTCATCCAAGTACTGGATTTCGGACTCTTTTGTTGACCATGATGGCTACTCCATTTCTTCTGAGGGATTCCTGCCCGCAGTAGTAGATATAATGGTCATCTGAGCTAAATTCACCATTCCAGTCCATTTTAGTTCGCTGATTCCTAGAATGTCGATGTTCACTCTTGCCATCTCTTGTTTGACCACTTCCAATTTGCCTTGATTCATGGACCTGACATTCCAGGTTCCTATGCAATATTGCTCTTTACAGCATCGGATCTTACTTCTATCACCAGTTGCATCAACAACTGGGTATTTTTTTTGTATTGGCTCCATCCCTTCATTCTTTCTGGAGTTATTTCTCCACTGATCTTCAGTAGCATATTGGGCACCTAATGACCTGGGGAGTTCCTCTTTTGGTATCCTATCATTTTGCCTTTTCCTACTGTTCATGGCGTTCTCAAGGCAAGAATACTGAAGTGGCTTGCCTTTCCCTTCTCTAGTAGACCACATTCTGTCAGACCTCTCCACCATGACCCACCCGTCTAGGTTTGCCCCACAGGCATGGTTTGGTTTCATTGATTTAGACAAGGCTGTGGTCCTAGTGTGATTAGATTGACTAGTTTTCTGTGAGTATGGTTTCAGTGTGTCTGCCCTCTGATGCCCTCTTGCAACACTTACCATCTTACTTGGGTTTCTCTTACCTTGGTGTGGGGTATCTCTTCATGGCTGCTCCAGCAAAGCACAGCCGCTGCTCCTTACCTTGGACAAGGGGGGTAAATTTTATACCAAGGGCAGCCACTCTTAGGTGCTGATGTTTAAATAGAGACATTAATGTACTAAGGTAATAAACTATGTAAAGGTCCAGGAAACAAGCACTCCAGGCCACAGGAGCAGCAAATCTGAAGGTTCTGAGGTAAGAATGAGTTTGGCATGTTCTAAAAACAGCAAGAAGATTTTGGATGGAGCGGGATATTTAAGCAGTAAGACCTGAGGTCAGAGAGGTGGCCAGAATAAAAAAGCATGTAGAGCCATACTGGTCCATGATTAGGATTTCAAATTGATTCTGAAAGTGACTGGAACCCACTGAAAGTGTTGAACAGCAGGTGAGCATGATCTGATTTACAATTAGAAAGTCCTCTGCTTGCTCCTGTCTGTGTATAGGTTAAAATTGCCCCGATTCCTGATGATCAGTTGACATGGCCTCCTATAAAGACCAAAGTCTTTTTATTTGGGACAAAATGAAATTTACCTTAAGGGCAGACCCCAAGAAAACTCAGTAATATCCCTCCCGTTCTCTGGCTTTAGTGTTTCAGTTTTCATGTCTTCCTCATTGGTGGTCCAAGGCCCCTCATCAGTGGCTGGCTGCTCAGCTTTAAGGACACGAGCCCATTTTGCAACTCCTTAATCCTGTGGGTAGATGTATCACTATATTGCTGTTAAACTAGTGGCATTTCATTACTTGAACTCTCCTAAATAATTACTGACCCTATAGGGAGACTTCTGATGTGCTGGGACTTGTCCTTTTGCCCTTCACTGACACCTCTTTGTCAAGGATATCTGCAAATGACCCCCAGGGAATGAGGTAAAAGCTTCCTTTCTTTTCTTCCAAAAGAATCAGCATATACTTGGATACACTTATAACACAATTTAGAACTTAAAGTCCTCAAATCATCACATTATTAATAGCTTTCATTCTGTCTTTTTTTCCCTGCCTCTCACAGAGAAAAACTGAGAAGTGAAATTTTTTGCCACCAAATGGCAGAACCAGATATAGAACTATCTGAAATATATGAAACTATATCATTATATGTTGCTCTGTTGCTAAAGATACACTAATTTGCCATTTAAAATTTCCCTCTGCTCAGTAGCCATACTATAAACTTTGCTGGCATTTATTTTGACTCTATTTTTAAAAAGAAGCTCCCCCCACCACATTGGTATGGAAAATATATTTCAAACTCACTACGTATTGGGAAGAATATGGCAAATGTTTTATTTTTGTTGTAGGCATGATAAAACTAACCAAGACTAACATTAATTTGAACTTTATTTTGGAATATGTCCATGAAGAACAAAGAAAGCCAGACTAATCTCGACTTTCTCTCCTCCAGATTCTTATATCAAAGACCCCTTGACACATGTAAGTTATAGCGTTTGAATTACTCGTTGTAGCATGACTCCATCTTGAAGTCTTGCATACTCAGAATGGAGATTTCCCCCCCCCCCCATTCCTGTCTTCTGCTGTTTTTTCAGCCACTATTTTACTTAATTTGCATACCTTATCTTTCAAATCACATTATTTGGGAGGATGAGCTGTGGGTTGAATCAGACTGTCAATGGTGATTTGGGAGGAAGTTTTATGAAGCTCACCAGTGCTGGAGCTCATTGCTCGGTATTCCAAAAAATATCATTGCTGTGATTTGCGAAGTTTTCAAAACCTTATAAAGAATGTGACACAGCTAATGTGTTTCAGCCAAATTATTTCAGAGCAAATCTAAGGGATTGATAGACCCCTGAAAAGCTGACTTTGGCTGTACTAAGGTTTGTTTAAGGAAAATAATTAAATAAAGGCAGCTACCTTCAGATTAGCTTCCACATGCCTCTATTGTAATGCAAAGTCTACAGTCACACTAAATTCAAAATGTAGCAAACTTTCCAACGTAGGGTGCCACATCGCTGACTTCTTTTATTTTGGAAAGGGAATAAGCATGGGGAAAGTGCACAAGGAGGCCTCTTTCTCTGCTCAAAAATTTTTACCCAGTCAATCAACAAATGGAGTTAATATGGCCATCTTTTAAAGTGAAAATATCCCATGGATAGGTTAAATATATTGCCTTTGATTTTAGGTAGCAAGTGAGTTGTTAGGGGTTAGAGCAGGAGTTGGCACATTTTTTCTGTAAAGGTACAGATAGTAAATATTTTGGTCTTTTGTGGGCCATGTGGTCTCTGTCACAACTCCTTAACTGTACTCCCCCACTCATTTATTTATTTACCCATTTTTTATTTGGTTTCTGCAATACAACAACATGAATTAGCTATAAGTGTATATGTATGTTCACCCTCTTGAAATTCCCTCCCGTCCCCAACTCCATCCCAACCATCTAGGTCACCACAGAGCAACAAGCTGGTCTCCCTGTGCTATACAGCAACTTCCCACTAGCTATTTTACACAAGGTAGTGTATATATATCAGAGCTACTGTCTCAATTTGATAGTCCAAAACCAATCAGAACAACACATAGCTGAATGAGGATGGCTGTATTTCAATAAAACTTTATTTACAACAACACAAAAGCTCAAATTATGGGGAGGGAGGTGGGAGGGGGGTTCATGTTTGGGAACGCATGTACACCCGTGGTAGATTCATGTCAATGTATGGCAAAACGAATACAGTATTGTAAAGTAAAATAAAGTAAAAACAAAAAAAAACAAAAAAAAACTACTACTACTTGGGGAACCAGCCCAGAATGAAAGTTTAAATACAAAAAAAAAAAAAAAAAATTTGCTATGACTTCCTCAGTTCAATTTTTCCCTTATTCTATTCCAAATAATTGAGTGACCCAAATTCATTAGCAAATAGTTTTTGTACCATTGTATATTTTGTATTCAAAGCATTTCTCTTTGTATTTTTTCCTTCTATGGTGAATAAAATAGAAAGTTATAAAAGAAAAAAAAAAAAGCTCAAATTTGACCCATGTGCCATAGTTTGCCCCCTAGGTTATAACACTTATAGTAAAGCATGGGTTTCTTGGGAGAATTATTTCAACACAAAGAACATCATGAAGTTTTTGGACAACTGAGAGAATGCCTTGAGTTGGGTGAATACCTTATAATTTTGCCATCAACCCTAGTGTCTTCTTCGACTAAGAGTCACCTCATTTGCTGCTTTTGGACTCGAGCTTATGTTTTATTATGGCTAAAAGGATAGAAATAACCCATATTTTTTATTACTCTCCTTCTCATAATTCCCTTAGAAATAGCAACACCTAGCATTTAAAAAACAAAGCAAAACATTAGACTGTCTAGATGTGCCACTCATAGCAAATTTCATAAAGCAACTAATGACTTTAAAAAGGATTTTTATAGGAGCATTTTAAAGTAGAATAAGTAGAATTTATTTCAATGTATCTTGCTCTAGTTATAATTTTGCATTTGGCCAAATATCACTTTACATTGTTTTGCTCTGTTCAGAGCCTTTCAGAACTTATCTAAATAGTTTTGTGTGCATACTAAGGAATGCATTTATTTATTACTTTGTATCATAATAACCATGTATAACTATTCTGTTTTTCCACTGTGGCCTAGAAGGGGGAATATCCTTCAATGAGCACTTTCACATATGTTTTCTCATTTAATATAATTTAATTATTTTTACAGATGAATCATAGGGAAGATAAAGTTACTTGCCCAAGGTCACCCAACTAGTTAAGAGTGCAGCCAAGCTTCACAAACAGGTTTCTCCAACTCCAGAGGCTTTGCTTTTTCCACTGCATCACAATGGCTACAGGAAGCTACTTGCAATTCTTGGCAGGCTTTGTCTATTTTTTTTCTTAACCTGAGCTGTTTTCAAGTAAATCATAGAACTGAGTAGCATGGTATTCAGACCTTTTCATATATTTTGGAAGCACATATTTTCTAAAGGAGATATGGTAGATGAATTTGTTTAAACAACCATGGTTCTGTGACTTGAATATTTCCAAATAAGGGTGACTTCCAAAAATTATTTGCTTTCTTGGCAGTCTCCATACATTCTTTGTGAATGCAACTACATTTCCCATCTTCCTTGTTTAGCAAAAAAAAAAAAAAAATCATATGTTAATAACATTTTTGAAAGGTGTGGTTTGGCAATATTCTTTTCAGATTTCAAATAACTAGACTTCCTGGCATCATAACTTCAAATTACAGTGGAGCTAGCTGATAATAAGTTGAACATTCTGAAAATGACTTTTGTTTGGGTATAGCTTGTGTCACCCTAGACGTGAATATGAGTTAGGGGTAAAAGTTAATGCCAAAATCTTAAGATACAGATATTCAAGCCTTTTATAAGTATGAGACAAATTCCCTTCTGTCACAATTTTTTTTCTTGAACAGAGCAGAAAACATCAAAGTGAACCACTACATGATAAAAAAGTGGGGTTGGGAGAATTGAACCTTAAAGGTGTTATAGTGTGTATGGCCCTCAGATCTCCATCTCTATTGTGCAAAAATATAACTATTTAAAAATAACACCTATGTTTCAGACATTGAACCCCAGGGGCTCAATGGTGGGGGACTGGTGGGAAAAAACTAACCTCAGTCAGTTCTTATGGTCTTTTCCCCAAGATTTGTCAATATCACACTGTCAATGTTTTTTGTGTTGCCTGGATGTTGGGGGTAATTGGGATGAATAGCAGTGATGAGAGGACAAACATACAGTTATTAGTTATTAATCAGAGGTCTATATCGATTACTACTGAGATGCTCACTCTCCTGGCCCCTTCAACTCAAAGGTCCTTGGCTGCTTTCCCACTGCTCTTGGGGCTCAGGAATCTTTACCAACTCTGCATACAGACTTGCCTGCCAAGAAACACCTCACAGCCATTGCTTTCTAGGGTCTTAATCCTTCCCTGCTATAACTGCTACAAAATGAAGTAAAAGATCCTTGATTCTATTCAAGAATCTTATGTTTTGGTTCCACTCTTCTCCCCCAGCTTAGAAGAATCCATTTCTAGTGTGAGGAAAAGATTTCTCTCTTTCTCTATTTTGAAGGTCCTGTCTGCCTGTGCAATTATTTTCTCTATGAGCTTAATTTTTTTATATTTTATTATTTTTAATTACAGAATAATTACTTTTCAGGGCTTCCCTGGTGGCTCAGATGGTAAAGAATCTGCCTGCAACGCAGAAGACCTGGGTTTGATTCTTGGGTTGGGAATATCCCTTGGAGAAGGGAATGGCTACCCAATCCAGTATTCTGACCTGGAGAATTTCATGGACAGAGGAGTCTGGTGGGTTATAGTCCAAGGTCACAAAGAGTTACAATATTGTGATGATTTTTGCCATACCTCAACATGAATCAGGATTAAATAAACATATGTCCCCTCCGTCTTGAAACCCTCCCATCTCCCTCCACATCCCACCTCTCTGGGTTGTCACAGAATACTGGCTTTCAGTTCCCTGAGTCACACAACAAACTTCCATTAGCTATCTATCCATTTTATATATGGTAATGTATATGTTCCAATGCTATTCTCTCATACCATGCCATCCTCTCCTTCCCCTACTGTGTCCAAAATGTCTGTGTCTCCTTTGCTACCTTGCAAGTAATCATCAGCTCTATCTTTCTAGATTCCATATATATGTGTTAATATATAATATTTGTCTTTCTTTCTAACTTCATTCTGTATAATAGTCTGTAGGTTTATCCACCTTATTAGAACTGTATATGTACCACAACTTTCTTATCCATTCATCTGTCAATGGACATCGAGGTTGTTTCCAACTGTTAGAAGAAAACATAGGCAGAACACTCTCTGACATAAACCACTACAACCCACTTCCTAGAATAATGGGAATGCAAACAAAAATAAATAAATGGGACCTAATTAAACTTAAAAGCTTTTGTGCAATAAAGGAAACTATAAGCAAGGTGAACAAACAACCCTCAGTATGGGAAATATTAATAGCAAATGAAACAACTGACAAAGAATTAATCTCAAAAATATACAGGCAGCTCATGTAGCTCAATACCAGAAAAACAAACAACCCAATCAAAATCAAAAAGTGGACAGAAGACCTAAATGGACGTTTCTCCAAAGAAGGAATGTGAAAGTCTCTCAGTCATGTCCAATTCTTTGCGACCCCATGGAGTCCATGGAATTTTCCAGGCCAGAATACTGGAGTGGTAGCCTTTCCCTTCTCCAGGGGATCTTCCCAACCCAGGGATTGAACCGGGGTCTCCTGCATTGCAGGTGGATTCTTTACCAACTGAGCTATCAGGGAAGCCCAAAGAAGGCATACAGATGGCTATTAAACATATAAAAGGATGTTCAACACTGCTCATTATTAAAGAAATGCAAATCAAAACTACAATGTGGTATCATCTCACACCGATCATCTAAAAGTCTACAAACAATAAACGCTGGAGAGGGTGTGGAGAAAAGTGAACCTTCTTATACTGTTGGTGTGAATGCAAATTGATACAGCCACTATGTAGGACAGTATGGAGATTCCTTAAAAAGCTAGGGATAAAGCTACCATTGTTGTTGTTCAGTCACTAAGTTGTATCAACTCTTCGCAAACCCATGGACTGCAGCCTGTCAGGTTCCTCTGTCCGTGGGATTCTCCAGGTAAGAATACTTGAGTGGGTTGCCATTTCCTTCTCCAGCAGATCTTCCCAATCCAGGGATTGAACCCACATCTCTTGTGTCCCCTGCATTGCAGGTAGATTCTTTACCACTGAGCCACCAGGGAAGCAATCCCACTTCTGGGCATGTACCCTGAGGAAACCAGAATTGAAAAAGACACATGGACCCCAATGTTCAGAGCTTAGATTTCTTTGAATGACTAAACTTGCTCGAAAGCTCATAAGATCTTTTTGAATTAGATGCTCTGACTCTTTCTCCCAAGGGAAGGAGAACAGAGCATGGATGGATGGATGAAAAGGAAAGTGGAAGATATATTGAGAAAAATTACTTAAAACCTGAAAATATTATCTTGTCACCTTATCCATTACAACCAGTAAATAGCTTTTCTGTGAAGTTGTCTCAGTACTAATGAACTCTAATTTGGATTCTGGAAAGAACTGTGTGGTATGCTGATTAAAAAAAAAAAATCGACATGTAAGTCCTTAAAAGCTCACAATGAAAAGTGGGAGGGGACATATGTATAACTATGGCTGATTCATGTTGATGTTTGACAGAAAACAACAAAATTCTGTAAAGCAATTATCCTTCAATTTAAAAATTTTAAAAAAAGAAAAGCCATGGTGTTGAAGAAAAGGATGATCTAGAGAGAGTGTCAAACTTCTTTTTCTCATCATAGAACAACTTCATGGAAAGCAATTTTGTGCGTGTATGTGTGTGTGTTTGGTTGTTGTCATTCTTCAGTTACTCAGTCATGTCTGACTCTTTGTGACCCCATGACTGCTGCATGCCAGGCTTCCCTCTCTTTTACTATCTCCCGAAGCTGAAACTTATGTCCATTGAGTCAGTGATGCTGTCTAACCACATCATCCTCTGGTGCCCTCTCCTCCTCTTGCCCTCTGTGTTTATAGACAAGGTTACTTACATTTCAGCCTTGCACTTTACCATTTTACCATTTACCATTTACATTTTACCATTACAACAGGTTCAGCATAGATGCTTACAGAATATGCATACTGTCATGTGACAGTGATTCCTATGGAAGCCATCTTTGCTTGCCCACCTCAGCAGCTGGGGTATCATCTCTCTTTTGGCTCTGCTCAAGCTCTCTCTTCCTGTTGATCAATCCTGAGCTAGCTGTTTGGTTGGGACCTTCAGTGTGACTAAGGGCCATGTCAACCAAGAGCTACAGAATCAATCATTTTCAGATGGATTTGATATTTTCTAATTACATTGATACTGATTACAAAGCAGTTGACTGGACCACAACAAAGTAAATCATTTTCAGATGTAAGGCCAGCAAAATGGGCAGACATAAATGGAAAAGAATGTGACTCAGAAACTGAGATGCAGAGAGGTTAAAGTACTTGTCTATGATCAAACAACAGCAAGTTCTTGAATGGAAGAATGTGATTAAAAGCCACTTCCAAGGACTATATTAAGTGCAGGGTTGTGATAACATTCGAGCACATTGAAAAAGACTCAACAGCTGTTTAATAAAACAGTAGCAGTGATTCATAAGACAGTGTCATAACATAAGTGTCAGCCCAGGCCTGACTGTTTGAGCTCCTGATCTAGTTCCACCACATATAAACTGTGAAACCTGGGCCTTGTAATTTTTCCTCTCTGTGTCTCAGTTTCCTCATCTATAAGGTAAGGATAATCATAGTACCTTCCCTCACAGGGTTGTTATGAGCCTTGAATGAATCCATACATGTAAAGCACTTGGGATACTGCTTGGCTTCTAGTAGGTATTATATATTAGTTGGTATTATGAAATTACTGATGCTTTGGGGGAATATCCCAGTGACTTATTCAGAGGAAATAAATGTGTATGTGAAGGTTAAAGGACATCAGAACAAAGCCTGGTGATTGCCAGAGGAGAGAGGGGTTGAGGGAGGGAAGAAATAGATGAGGAAGATTAAGAGGTACAAGCTTCCAGTTGCAAAATAAATGTGGAACAGGTATGACATATACAGTGTGGAGAATATAGTCAATAGTGAAGTGAAGACATTCAGTCGTGTCTGACTCTTTGCGACCGCATGGACTGTAGCCTACCAGGCTTGTCAGTCCATGGGATTTTCCAGGCAAGAATACTGGAGTGGGTTGCCATTTCCTTCTCCAGGGGATCTTCCCAACCCAGGGATCAAACCTGTGTCTCCTGCATTGGAGGCAGATGCCTTACCCACTGAGCCACCAGGGAAGCCCATGTTCTGTTAATATAGTCAATGATTATGCTATATCTTTGCATACTAGGTCACTCAGTCATGTCTGACTCTTTAAACCCATGGACTGTAGCCTACCAGGCTCCTCTGTCCATGGGATTCTCCAGACAAGAATACTGGAGTGGGTTGCCATTTCCTCCTCCAGGGGATCTTCCTGACCAAGGGATTAAACATCCCTCTCTTGCATCTCCTTCATTAGCAGGCAAGTTCTTTACCACTAGCACCACCTGGGAAACCCATGTAATATCTTTGGATGCTGACATCTTTGGATGGTGATCAATTTGAAATGTATAGAACTATGGAATCACTATGTTGAGTAATTGGAAGTGGACAAACAGGAGATGACAAGAGTGAACATCGACATTCTAGGAATCAGTGAACTAAGATGGACTGGAATGGGTGAATTTAACTCAGATGACCATTATATCTACTACTCTGGGCAGGAACCCCTTAGAAGAAATGGAGTAGGCATCATGGTCAACAAAAGAGTCCAGAATGCACTACTTGGATGTAATCTCATAAACGAAAGAATGACCTCTGATTGTTTCCAAGGCAAACCATTCATTATCACAGTTATCCAAGTCTATGCCCCGACCAGTAACACTGAAGAAGCTGAAGTTTAACAGTTCTATGAAGACCTACAAGGCTTTCTAGAATTAACACCCAAAAAAGATATCCTTTTCATTATAGGGGACTGGAATGCAAAAGTAGGAAGTCAAGAAACACCTGAGGTAACAGGCAAATTTGGCATTGGAATACAGAATAAAGCAGGGCAAAGACTAATAGAGTTTTGCCAAGAAAATGCACTGGTCATAACAAAAACCCTCTTCCAACAACACAAGGGAAGACTCTACACATGTTCATCACCAGACGGTCAACACCGAAATCAGATTGATTATATTCTTTGCAGCCAAAGATGGAGAAGCTCTATACAGTCAGCAAAAACAAGACCAGGAGCTGACTGTGGCTCAGATCATGAACTCCTTATTGCCAAATTCAGACTTAAATTGAAGAAAGTGGAGAAACCACAAGACTATTTAGGTATGACCTAAATCAAATCACTTATGACTATACAGTGGAAGTGAGAAATAGATTTAAGGGACCAGACCTGATAGAGTGCCTGATGAACTATGGACGGAGGATCATGACACTGTACAGGAAAAAGAAATCAAGACCTTTCCCAAGAAAAAGAAATGCCAAAAAAAAAAAAAAAAAAAGGCAAAATGGCTGTCTGAGGAGGCCTTACAAATAGCTGTGAAAAGAAGGGAAGTGAAAAGCAAAGGAGAGAAGGAAAGATCTACCCATTTGAATGCAGAGTTCCAAAGAATAGCAAGGAGAGATAAGAAAGTCTTCCTCAGTGATCAATGCAAAAAAATAGAGGAAAACAATAGAATGGGAAAGACTAGAGATCTCTTCAAGAAAATTAGTGATACCAAGGTAACATTTCATGCAAAGATGGGCTCAATAAAGGAAAGAAATGGTATGGACCTAACAGAAGCAGAAGATATGAAGAAGAGTTGGCAAGAATACACAGAAGAATTGTACAAAAAAGATCTTCACGACCCAGACAATCACATGCTGTGATCACTCACCTAGAGCCAGACATCCTGGAATGTGAAGTCAAGTGGGCCTTAGAAAGCATCACTACGAACAAAGCTAGTGGAGGTGAAGGAATTCCAGTTGAGCTATTTCAAATCCTGAAAGATGATGCTGTGAAAGTGCTGCACTCAATATGCCAGCAAATTTGGAAAACTCAGCAGTGGCCACAGGACTGGAAAAGGTCAGTTTTCATTCCAATTCCAAAGAAAGACAATGCCAAAGAATGCTCAAACTACCGCACAATTGCACTCATCTCACACACTAGTAAAATAATGCTTAAAATTCTCCAAGCCAGGCTTCAGCAATATGTGAACCGTGAACTTCCAGATGTTCAAGCTGGATTTGAAAAGTCAGAGGAACCAGAGATCAAATTTCCAACATCCGTGGATCATCAAAAAAGCAAGAGAGTTCCAGAAAAACATCTATTTCTGCTTTATTGACTATGCCAAAGCCTTTGACTGTGTGGATCACAATAAACTGTGGAAAATTCTGAAAGAGATGGGAATACCAGACCACCTGACCTGCCTCTTGAGAAACCTGTATGCTGGTCAAGAAGCAAGAGTCAGAACTGGACATGGAATAACAGACTGGTTCCAAATAGGAAAAGGAGTACGTCAAGGCTGTATATTGTCACCCTGCTTATTTAAATTATATGCAGAGTATATGATGAGAAACGTTGGGCTGGAGGAAGCACAAGCTGGATTCAAGATCACCAGGAGAAATATCAATAACCTCAGATATGCAGATGATACCACCCTTATGACAGAAAGTGAAGAACTAAAGAGTCTCTTGATGAAAGTGAAAGAAAAGAGTGAAAAAGTTGGCTTAAAGCTCAACATTCCGAAAACTAAGATCATGGCATCTGGTCCCATCACTTCATGAGAAATAGATGTGGAAACAGTGTCAGACTTTATTTTTCTGGGCTCCAAAATCACTGCAGATGGTGATTGCAGCCATGAAATTAAATGACGCTTATTCCTTTGAAGGAAAGTTATGACCAACCTAGACAGCATATTGAAAAGTAGAGACATTGCTTTGTCAACAAAGTTCCATCTAGTCAAGGCTATGGTTTTTCCAGTGGTCATGTATGGATATGAGAGTTGGACTATAAAGAAAGGTAAGCACCCTTCAAAGAACTGGTGCTTTTGAATTGTGATGTTGGAGAAGACTCTTGAGATTCCCTTGAACTGCAAGGAGATTCAACCAGTCCATCCTAAAGGAGATCAGTCCTGGGTGTTCATTGGAAGGACTGATGTTGAAGCTGAAACTCCAATACTTTGGCCACCTGATACAAAGTGTTGACTCATTTGAAAAGACCCTGATGCTGGGAATGGTTGAATGCAGGAGGAGGAGGGGACGACAGAGGATGAGATGATTGGATGGCATCACCGACTCAATGGACATGGGTTTGTGTGAACTCCAGGAGTTGGTGTGCAGGGAGGCCTGGCGTGCTGTGGTTCATGTGGTCGCAAAGAGTCGGACATGACTGAGTGACTGAATGGAACTGATGTTGAGCAACAGGAACTAACAGTGTTATAGGTCAATTATACTTCAAAAACTAACAAACAGACCCATAGAAAAATGATCAGATTTGTGGTTACCAGAGGTGAAGTCTGGAAGGAGGGAGGGGAATTGGATGAAAGCAATCAAAAGCTACAAACTCCCAGTTATAGTAAGTACTAGAGATGTAATGCACAACATGATAAACATAATTAACACTGTGCTTAGTCATTCAGTCATTGTCTGACTCTCTGTGACCCCATAGACTGTAGCCTGCTAGGCTCCTCTGTCCATGGGGATTCTCCAGGCAAGAATACTGGAGTAGGTTGCCATGCCCTCCTCTAAGGAATCTTTGCAACCCAGGGATGGAACCCAGGTCTCCCACATTGTGGACAGATTCTTTACCAACTAAGCCACCAGGGAAGCCCATAATTAACACTGCTGTATGTTATATATGAAAGTTGTTAAGAGAGCGAATCATAAGAGTTCTCATCACAAGGAAAAGTATTTTTTCTGTTTTTTAAAATTTTGTATCTATGAGATGATGAATGTTTATTAAACTTATTGTGATAATCATTTCATATGTAAGTCAAATCATTATGCTGTATACCTTCAACTTACGCAGTGCTGTATGTCCATTATATCTCAATAAAACTGGAAGAAAAAACCCACAAATGCTGTAATCATCTAAGAACTGGGATAATCACTTATTCACTTGTTAAACATCCAAGGAAACCATGGGTTCTTTATATGCTTTAGTAAATATCAATAGAAATGTGTCTGAAAGATGTAATGTGATTCAGAGACTTCCTTTTTAATAACGTGATTATAATGTACTTGTGCATATATTTTATAATATGTTAAGAAGAAATTAAAATGAGAAGGGAGATATAAAATAATTAATATAACTAGCAATTGAAACTAAAAATTAAGGCAACAATAAAATACCATTATTCTCTTATTATTAGTCACTAAAAAATATCTAGGTGTTGGCAAATATGTTTGGAAATGCTATTCTAATATATGACTTCTACTTAGAGAGTTAACTTGAAACAATATTCCAGGAAAAGAATGTTTATTAAAATATAGAAAAATTAATTTTCCCTTTGACATCATAATCCCAATCCTAGAAAGATATCTTAAGTAAACAATGATGTCATCAAAATTAATATCTATCCATATAAATTTTATTATATATTTAAATTAGAAATTACAAGCAAACTACAACTTAAACAACTGAACTGTTAAGTAATGATAAACCCATACAAATACATATTATGTGGCCATTAGAAGTCAAGTTTAAAAAAAATATTTAATAGCATGGGAAGTGCTCACGATGTAACATTAAATAAATAAAGATAAAGAGATCTATATACATAGAATATCAGAGATTATATTTAGTTGTGTGTAGTAGGACATGGACCAGAGTAGGATATTCAAATAGCAGTTTTATTTTAACATATAACCAAAAACATATGGAAGTAGGATCTCCAAACCTTGTGCATTATGTCTACAATGTCATCAGTTTCCCAGGTTTCTTCTTCTATCTTTCCATTATACCATATTTAGCTTGTGGATTTTGTCCTCATATTTGTCACCTCATGGTCACAAAGTGGCGCTCCATATTCATGCTCACAAGCATGCTCCATGCCAGAAAAAGAAAAAGGAAATAGCAAGGGGAACCTCGTACTGCCTATATCAAGCAAGCAAATGCTACCAGAACCTTCAGTAAACTTTTCCTTACATTTCGTTCATCGAGATTGTCATCTGGTTACTCTTAACTTTAAGCAACACTGGAAAACAATGGTTTTTAGCTGAAAACATTACTATACAGGACAATATTGGATTTCTTTAGTAAGGAAGATGGAGAAAATACATATCGAACTACCAGTAGGATGTGTTATATCTATTCTAATATAGTAAAATAATAATAATAACACTAGCAGTCACCCCCTTGTTCTCTTGCCCACACAAAAGAGAAAATGAAAGTGAAAGTCACTCAGTCATGTCTGACTATTTGCGACCCCATGGACTATACAGCCCATGGAATTCTCCAGGCCAGAATACTGGAGTGGGTAGCCTTTCCTTTCTCCAGGGGATCTTCCTAACCCAGGGATCAAACCCAGGTCTCATGCATTTCAGGCAGATTCTTTACCAGCTGAGCCACCAGGGAAACACAGGAATACTGGCATGGGTAGCTTCCCTGGTGGCTCAGATGGTAAAGAACCGCCTGCAATGCAGGAGATCTGGGTTCAGTCAATGGGTTGGGAAGACCCCCCTGGAGAAGGGAAAAGCAACACAGTTGAGTATTCTGACCTAGTGAATTCCATGGACAGAGAAGCCTGGCAGGGTACAGTACATGGGGTCACAAAGAGTGGGACACGACTGTGTGACACAAAAGAGAGACACACTATATACCAAAATGTTTACAATGTTTGTATTTTAGTGGTAGGATTCCAGGTGTTTTTAAACTTAGTTTATAATTTTCTGTATTCCACAAATTGGCTATAGTGAACACATATTACTCTTGAAATCAGATAAACAGCAATCCTTAAACAAAAGTTTACAAGCATTTCATTGCTGAAATGGTTATAACAGACCTTGCCAAAAAATAAAACACATAATTGTTCACGAATAGAGAGCTGGTTAAATAAATTAGTTCTAGAAGATCTTGTAGGTCTTCATAGAACAGTTCAACTTCAGCTTTTTCAGTATTACTGGTTGGGGAATAGAGTTGGATTACTGTGATATTGAATGGTTTGCCTTGGAAACGAACAGAGATCATTCTCTCATTTTTGAGATTGCATCCAAGTACTACATTTTGGACTCTTTTGTTGACTATGATGGCTACTCCATTTATTCTAAGGGATCTTACCTACAATAGTAGATATAATGGTCATCTGAGTTAAATTCACCCATTCCAGTCCATTTTAGTTTGCTGATTCTTAAAATGTCGACATTCACTCTTGCCATCTCTTGTTTGACCACTTTCAATTTGCCTTGATTCATGGACCTAACATTCCAGGTTCCTATGCAGTATTGCTCTTTACAGCATCAGACTTTACTTCCATCACCAGTCACATCCACGACTGGGTGTTGTTTTTGCTTTGGCTCTGTCTCTTCATTCTTTCTGGAGTTATTTCTCCACTGACCTCCAGTGGGCACCTACCGACCTGGGCAGTTCATTTTTCCTGTCCTATCCTTTTGCCTTTTCATACTATTCATGGGGTTCTAAACACAAGAATACTGAAGTGGTTTGCCATTCCCTTCTCCAGTGGACCACAGTTTGTCAGAACTCTCCACCATGACCTATCCATCTTGGGTGGCCCTGCATGGCATGGCTCATAGTTTCACTGAGTTAGACAAGGCTATGGTCCATGTGATCAGATTAGTTAGTTTTCTGTGATTGTGGTTTTCAGCTTGTCTGCTCTCTCATGGGGAAGTAAAACAGGCTTACAGAAGCTTCCTGAAGGGGAAACTGGGTTTTGTCCTGATGGGTGGGGGCCATGCTCAGTAAATCTTTACAAAGCTAGTGAAGGTGGTGGAATTCCAGTTGAGCTATTTCAAATCCTAAGAGATAATGCTGTGAAAGTGCTGCCCTCAATATGAAAGCAAATTTGGAAAACTCAGCAGTGACCATAGGCCTGGAAAAGGTCAGTTTTCATTCCAATCCCAAAGAAAGGCAATGCCAAAGAATGCTCAAACTACCGCACAACTGCCCTCATCTCACACGCTAGCAAAGTAATGCTCAAAATTCTTCAAGCCAGGCCTCAGCAGTACATGAACCATGAACTTCCAGATGTTCAAGCTGGATTTGAAAAGGCAGAGGAACCAGAGATCAAATTTCCAACATCCGTGGATCATCAAAAAAGCAAGAGAGTTCCAGAAAAACATCTATTTCTGCTTTACTGATTATGCCAAAGCCTTTGACTGTGTGGATCACAACAAACTGTGGAAAATTCTTAAAGAGATGGGAGTGCCAGACCAGCTGACCTGCCTCCTGAGAAATCTATATGCAGGTCAAGAAGCAGCAGTTAGAACTGGACATGAAACAACAGAGTGGTTCCAAATCGGGAAAGGAGTACATCAAGGCTGTATATTGTCACCCTGCTTATTTAACTGATATGCAGAGTACATCATGAGAAATGCTGGGCTGGAGGAAGCACAAAGTGGAATCAAGATTGTTTGGAGAAATATCAACAGCCTCAGATATGCAGATGACACAACCCTTATGGTAGAAAGTGAAGAAGAACTAAAGAGCTGCTTGATGAAAGTGAAATAAGAGAGTGAATTAGTTGGCTTAAAGCTCAACATTCAGAAAACTAAGGTCATGGCATCTGGTCCCATCACTTCATAGCAAATAGATGGGGAAACAGTGGAAACAGTGAGAGACTTTATTTTTGGGGGGCTCAAAAGTCACTGCAGATGGTGACTGCAGCCATGAAATTAAGACATTTGCTCCTTGGAAGAAAAGTTATGACCAAACTATACAGCTTATTGAAAAGCAGAGACATTACTTTGCCAAAAAGGTCCATCTAGTCAAAGTTATGGTTTTTCCATTAGTCATGTATGGATGTGAGAGTTCGACTATAAAGAAAACTGAGCACTGAAGAATCAATGCTTTTGAACTGTGGTGTTGGAGAAGACTCTTGAGTTTGGCCACCTGATGCGAAGAGGTGACTCATTTGAAAAGACCCTGATGCTGGGAAAGATTGAAGGTGGGAGGAGAAGGGGACAACAGAGAATGAGATGGTTGGATGGCATTACCAACTCAATGGATATGAGTTTGAGTACACTCTGGTGTTGGTGATGGACAGGGAGGCCTGACATGCTGCAGTCCATGGGGTTACAAAGAGTCGGATACAACTGAGTGACTGAACTAAACTGAACTAAGTAAACTATGGTATGTTCATTCAATGTGACATTATAAAAGCTGAAAAAACAAAGTACATGTAAATGTACTGACATATAAAATCTTCAACATGAAGTGAAATAAAGCAAGTTTCAGAACACCATGGTCCTATTTATTCTCTTAAAATATAGAGAAATTTGGACAAGACAGATATAAGCATTGAAGGAGATCTGCAAGATTATTTTCAAAACTATTATCAGTTTTCTTGGGGGAGCAACATTGAGGGAAGGGAGTGTTCTTTCTTTTTATTAAGGTATACTTGACATATCAGTTCAGTTCAGTTGCTCAGTCATGTCCGACTCTTTGCCACCCCATGGACTGGAGCACACCAGGCCTCCTTGATTATTACCAATTCCTGGAGCCTGTTCAAACTCATGTCCATCGAGTCGATGATCCCATCCAACCATCTCATACTCTTGTCCCCTTCTCCTCCTGCCTTCAATCTTTCCCAGCATCAGGGTCTTTTCCAATGAGTCAGTTCTTCCTATCAGGTGGCCAAAGTATTGGAGTTTCAGCTTCAGCTTCAGTCATTCCAATGAATATTCAGGACTGCTTTCCTTTAGGATGGACTTGTTTGATCTCCTTGTAGTCTAAGGGACTCTTAAGAGTCTTCTCCAACAAATTGACATATAGTATTATATTAGTTTCATGTGTCTAACATTAGTTTCATGTGTCTAACATAGTGATTCAATATTTTTACACATTACAAAATAATCATCACTATAAGTCCAGTTACCATCCATCAGCATACAAAGTTATTACAATATTATTGACTATATCCCCTATGTGTACATTACATCCCCATGACTTATTTTATAACTGAAAGTTTGTATATCTTAACTCCATTAACCTATATTGTGCATCCTCCAACTCTCCTCTTCTCTGACGACCACTAGTTCTATATATGTGAGTCTGTTTCTGTTCTGTTTTGTTTGTTCTTTTGTTTTTCAGATTTTGCATATGAGTGAAATTATATGGTATTTGTCTCTCTCTGTCTAACTTACTATTTAACTTAGCATTATACCCTCAAAGATACATCCATATTGTCACAAATGGCAAGGTTTCCACTTTTATGGCTGAGACATATTCCATTATACACACTGTTACACACACACACCACAACTTCTTTATCCATTCAGCTATGGATGGACACTTAGGTTGCTCCCATATCTTGGCTATTGTAAGTGGTACTACAATGAAAGTAGGGGTACATAATCTTTTTGAACTAGCATTTTTGTTTTCCACTCATAAATAGAAGTAGAATTGCTAAATCATATGTTCATTCTATTTTTGGTTTTGTGAGGAACCTCCATAATGTTTTCCATAGTTTCTGTACCAGTTTACATTCCCACCAACAGTGCACAAGGATTCCTTTCTCTAGAGGGAAGGGAGTATTCTCTATTATTTTAAAAACTGATATATTTGTTATTAACAGGACTCTTTTGTTAACAAGAATATAATGTTTATTGTTTCATCTAAAGATATTCAAAAGAAACAAAAAATTTAAACTGGTCCAATAAAGGGTTGTGAAGTAAGGCTTCAAAGTTCTGGTTTGGGACAAGAACCTTTGCTGGTATAGCAAAGTATGAGATGTTGCCCTCCACAAGTTCAGAAATTTGCTGCTGAATAGCTGAGATGATATAACGTATGTATAATCAGTGAGGAAAGGGACTGGAGATCCTAGCAGCATAGGAAGTGTGATAGCAGACCAAAAGATGGATTGCATTCAAAAAGCAACTGCAAGCTTTAAACACTCTAAGGCAAGCCTTCAGGAAGCAACATTTAGACCCTTGTACTTGGTGGTCTTGGATATCACATGAATATTTGCTTCAGCTCTTGATTGCCAAAAAAGCTTCTATTGGAGTTGTACAAGCTGTTTATAGCTTTTTACAGGCTATCTTTCTTTCTCAGAAGATAGTGACAGATGACATTTTGGAGCACAAGGCGCATGGTCCCTGTTCTCTTTCTGTAATCATAAGGCCTATTATTACTCCTCAGATACAGCTGCAATCTTAATGTACATGTCACAGGAAAGGCTCATGATCTGGGGAATTGGGACCATGGTTCCAAAAAGGGGAATTTTTTCCCACTCCTTGAGTGTAAAGATGTCTGAGAAGCCGAAGGATGCCAGATAACATAAAATGCATAAAAGCTACTGTTGGGGGATGGTTCTGGGGAAAAAATCTCCAACTAAAAACACTGAACTTTTAGCATTTCTGCCAAACTAGCTCCGTGTTTTTTTTTTTTTTTTTGCTTTTTTTTTTTTTGCGGGGGGGGGGTGTGTTTTTTTTTGCTGCTTGTTTAAAACAAGCAGCTTCTACTTCCAAGACTGGACATTCTCCTTTTGGCAGCTCTATTTGTACTTCTGATTTATGTGGTTTGTTTAATTAAAAGTAGGAAGAACTTTCCTTCTCAAATTCTTTCCCACATTCTGATTCCCAATGTCTGGGCCTCAAGGATTTCTCCATCTGCTTCTTCTAATCTCCCACAGCAATCTAAAAGAGCCCCCCTTAGCTTCTTCCTATAATACTAGCCTGCAATGTGAGAGTGAGGAAAAAGTCTATTGTTTCAGTTTCTGTTTTCTGTCCACCTCAGAATCATATAGGAAAATTAATAAATATATATGCAAAGTGAATAGGAAGCCATTAAAGATACAGGCAATGAAGTGTAAATTGTCCTAACATTATTTCTGTACACATTCTTTTGGAAATCATCTCAGGGCTTCTGGGACTGTAGTCAGTACTGAAACGCCTTGCCTTTAGATTCAATAATAGGAATGAAAAATTCACAGCATGGAGTGGAAACACCAGCAAGGTGGATGCTTTTCTTTCTATCTTGCAGGACATGGCAGAGGACCTGTTCTTCTAGGACCACCTGAGAAAGATCAGTGGGGTCCTTGGAGTGGAGCTTCTCTACCGCTACCAGCAGCATGTGGCTACACACTTTGTCCTCCAGGCCACCATCTAGACCCACCACCTCTGGAAGAAAAGGTTCTCCTACACGGGGTGTGTGCATGTGTGCTAAGTCCTTTCAGTTGTGTCCAACTCTTTGCAACCCCATGGACTGTAGCCCACCTGGCTCTTCTGTCCATGGAATTTCCAGGCAAGAATATTGGAGTAGGTTGCCTTTTCCTACTCCAGGGAATCTTCCTGATTCAAGGATTGAACCTGGGTCTCCTGCATTGCAGGCAGATTCTTTATCATTGAGCCACCAGGGAAGCACTCCACACTGGGTAAACCTTCACCAACTGGACTGCAGCCAAACAGGAAGGTAAAGCTGTGTGGTTGGAGGACTCACAGCCACCAATGGGCACAAGGTGGTTGCATTTTGTGACACTGATGAGAACAAGATTAAGGAGTGTTTCTACTGCTGGGGACTCTCGGAAACAGTCCAAGCCTGGGATTCTCATCCTGCTGCCCTTTGTCATCTACCTGAAACTGAATCTGGGTGGGGGTGAGGTGAGGGTCAAGGGGAGGATCTATTGAGGACAACCTGAAGCTTCTGCACCAGCAGGAGGGTGGGGACTGCCTTCACTTCAATTGACAGACTTATGGCAACCTCTCCTAGTCTAGGATCCAGACACCACTCTACAATGCACCTCACCTCCCTGCTGTCTGATCAGGAGCATTCTGTAACTTCTATCTGTGAAGCACCCCTCCACAACATTCACTTTTTGAAGTGCCCCAGCTCCCTGGACCTGGCGAGTATG
Source organism: Capricornis sumatraensis (assembly GCF_032405125.1). Lineage (NCBI taxonomy): Eukaryota > Metazoa > Chordata > Mammalia > Artiodactyla > Bovidae > Capricornis > Capricornis sumatraensis. The sequence goes on along the minus strand of NC_091092.1, from coordinate 22,639,235 downwards.
ACACTGGAAATCTTGCATCTGCAGTCCTGTGGGAGATGAGCCTTGTCCACCAGTGTGGCAGGGATGTCAGTGGCTAACCTTGAACACAGGCTACCTGGTTGTCTTGGACCTCAGACCCTGGCTGTTTAATCTCAGCCACTCTCCACTACTCTTACTGATCTGAATTGGGACACTGTAAGTTAATCTATAAAATTAAAAAAAAAAAAGAATGTAGTTTAGTAATATTGGCTTCTCAACCTTTAAAAATGTGTTTCGTGAAAATTTCCACCCATTGAAAACCAGCAATCTTTGTTTTATGTTTCCTAAATGAATAGCACTATGAATATTTTCATAGGTTGTCAAACAAATAGGAGACCAATTTATAGCAGCCTTCAGAAAACAGAGCAAGCCGAGCCATGAAACCACACCCTGTGTCATTTGGGATGCTGGTGTACCTGACTTGTTAAACCAAGCTGCATAGCTGTTCTCATATGCTCTTTCCTGGCTTGTGAGTAACCATCTTCCTTCTTGCTCCCCTCCACTTTATGACATCTTTGAATAATTATCATTTTCAGACTTTTGGACAAAGGGGAAAACGCCTTGGCTCCAATAGCAGTTCCCTTCATAGCAGTGAACATGTGATAACTCTAGAGTCTTGTCCTTTTCTCCCTGAGGACATAGGTACTGAAAAGAGAATCTGCTCAAGCTAACTGGTCTTCAGTTCAGTTCAGTTCAGTCACTCAGTCGTGTCTGACTGTTTGTGATCCTATGGACTGCAGCACGCCAGGCTTCCCTGTCCATTACCAACTCCCAGAGCTTGCTCAAACTCATGTCCATCGAGTCAGTGTACCATCTAACCATCTCATCCTCTGTTGTCCTCTTCTTCTCCTGCCTTCAAACTGGTCTTACCCATATGATATATGGTTACTAATGTGATATGATTAGCAAGACAGCTTGGATATGCTGCTGTGGCAGTGTGGCCACAGATTTTTGATTTATTCCATAGGCCCTTTTGCTATTTTACTTTTTTCCCCACTCAGGTCGAGTTTTTAATTCATGAGAAAAAAATGTTACAGTTACATTATGGCTATATGTCACTACTATATTAGCAATTTTCTATTCATTTTTAATTTTTGACTATCATAAAGTCCAAGCTTTAAAGCACTGATATGAATCATTCTGAGTTGTTTTGCTCCTTAAGACAGTACAATAGCCAAGCCTGAGTTCCCAGTCTGGTTATTAATGTAATTCAACCAGCCAGGCAGTGATCCAGTCCATTGCTCAGCCATTGAAACCCAACAAAAAGCTAATTTCATCAATTGTAGCAATCTTGTCTAAAGGTTTATATTGAGTAATGTTCTTTTAACAGACTAGTTTTCCAGAGTGCATCTGGAAAGTGTGTCTGGAAAATGGAGATACTATGGAAAATAGAGAAATAATAGTAGGGAAAGGGAGGATCATCTTTAGATGTGTTCACCGTTGTTTCCCTCCAGGTCTGTTTTTAGCATTTGACTACGCAGCCTGTTCAAGCCCAGATAAATTATTGCTTCCCACAGGTCATCATTCTTTCCATTCATCCCCAAACCATTCATCATCATCTCCAAAGTATGTTCTGACTTATGCCGTGCTTTGAAATGATACACCCGAGGTTGGAGGTGAAATACTGTCAGACACTCTGTACAGTGACTACAAAAAAATAAATGTTTAGTTTTGATCATGGATGTTCCCCAAGTTTGATTATGTACATTCATGCTTCTGCTACATGCCATCCTATACCTTTTCTATAAAATACTCCTTGATTCCCTTGCACAACTGGTTAATCCTTCAAGGCCTTTTGCCAGTCCAATCAAGTGTCACTTCCTCTATAATTTCTTCCTTTACCTCTCCCCATAGGTAATAGATGATTCAATAACAACTCTCATTTTCACTACTTCCTTTCACCAGAAAATATACTTTCTTGAAGTCATTATCCTTCATGACTATCCCTAAGTCATTATTTAACTCTCATAACTATGAAGTAGATAGTTCCCAATCAACCAAAGAGAAAACTACCACTTAAAGAGAGGAACTGACTTTATTAAGTCTACATAGCTAGTACATGGTAGAGCAAGATTTGAACCCCAATTCTGTGGTCTATATTTTAAGTCATTACAGCACTGTCTTCCAAAGAGTGGCATATAAACCACTGCTGAGAGATTATTTGAGATGGAAAATGATGTAAAGATATTCTGTACTATTTATTCATTTTTTGTGAAACATACAGAGAATAAGAAAACAAATCAATTCTTAGTATTTTGCCAAATATGCTAAATTTAGTGGTTATCATTCCTTTGAAAGTTTTTCTAACTACTGGTAAGAGCACATTTATCAATAAACAATATGTGGTATTTTTTTGCTTATGTTCAAACTTTATATAAATAGCACACCATATGTATTTTTGCATCTTGTTTTGTTCCCTCGACATTTTCTTATTGATATTTATTGCTTTGATACATGTGGTTTTTGTTCCTGCCTTTTAAATACTATAGATGCATCCATTATATCAATAGAGTGAAGTTGCTTAGTTGTGTCTGACTCTTTGTGACCCGATGGACTGTAACCTACCAGGCTTCCCAGGCAAGAATACTGGAGTGGAGGACCAGATGGCCTCACAGGAGAATTCTATCAAACATTTAGAGAAGAGTTAATGCCTATCTTTCTAAAACTCTTTCAAAAAATTGCAGAGGAAAGAACACTTACAAACTCATTCTATGAGGCCACCATCATCCTGACACCAAAACCGGACAAAGACAACACACACAAAAAAAGAAAACTACAGGCTAATATCACTGATGAACATAGATGCAAAACTATTCAACAAAATTTAGCAAACAGATTTCAGCAACACATCAAAAAGCTCATACACCATGATCAAGTTGAGTTTATTCCAAGAATGCAAGGATTCTTCAATATATGCAAATAAATCAATGTGATACACTTTATTAACAAATTAAAAGATAAAAACCATATGATCATCTCAATAGATGCAGAAAAGGCCTTTGAAAAAATTCAGCACCCATTTATGATTAAAACTCTTCAAAAAATGGGCATGGAAGGAACCTACCTCAACATAGTAAAGACCATATATGATAAGCCTACAGCAAACATTATTCTCAATGGTGAAAAACTGAAAGCATTCCCCCTAAGATCAGGAACAAGACAAGGGTGTCCACTGTCGCCACTATTATTCAACATAGTTCTGGAAGTCCTAGCCACAGCAATCAGAGAAGAAAAAGAAACAAAAGGAATCCAGATTGGAAAAAAAGTAAAGCTGTCACTGTTTGCAGATGACATGATACTGTACATAGAAAACCCTACAGATAGTATCAGAAAATTACTAGAGCTAATCAGTGAATTTAGCAAAGTTGCAGGATACAAAATCAATACACAGTAACCACTTGCATTTCTATATACTAACAATGAAAAATCAGAGAAATTAAGGAATCAATCCCATTCACCATTGCAACAAAAAGAATTAAATATCTAGGAATAAACTTACCTAAAGAGACAAAAAAATAAAAAAAAAAAACTGTACACAGAAAATTATAAGACACTAATGAAAGAAATCAAAGATGACATAAACAAATGGAGAGATATTCCATGTTCTTGGATAGGAAGAATCAATATTGTGAAAATGACTATATTATCAAATGCAATCTATGGATTCAATGTGACCCCTGTCAAATTACCAATGGCATTTTTCACAGAACTAGAACAAAAAATTTCACAATTCATATGGAAGCAAAAAAGATGCCAAATAGCCAAAGCAGTCTTGAGAAAGAAGAATGGAGCTGGAGGAGTCAACCTTCTTAACTTCAGATTATACTACAAACTACAGTCATCAAGACAGTATGGTTCTAGCACAAAAACAAAAATATAGACCAATGGAACAAGATAGAAAGCCCAGAAATAAACCCATGCACCTATGGGTATCTTATTTTTGACATAGAAGGCAAGAATATACAATGGGGAAAAGACAGCCTCTTCAATAAATAGTGCTGGGAAAACTGGACAGCTACATGTGAAAGAATGAAATTAGAACACTTCCTAACACCATACACAAAAATAAACTCAAAATGAATTAAAGACCTAAATATACGACCAGAAACTATAAAACCCTTAGAGGAAAATATAGGCAGAACACTCAATTACATAAATCAAAGCAAGATCCTCTATGACCCACCTCCTAGAGTTAATAGAAATAAAAACAAAAGTAAACAAGTGGGATGTGATTGAACTTAAAAGCTTTTGCACAGCAAAGGAAACTATAAGCAAGGTGAAAAGACAACCCTCAGAATGGGAGAAAATAACAGCAAATGAAACAAATGACAAAGGATTAATTTCCAAAATATACAAGCAGCATATACCACTCAATACCAGAAAAACAAACAAGCCAATCAAAAAGTGGTAAGGTGAGGTGAAGTTGCTCAGTCGTGTCCAACTCTTTGTGACCCCACGGACTGTAGCCTATCAGGCTCTTCCATCCATGGGATTTTCCAGGCAAGAGTACTGGAATGGGTTGCCATCTCCTTCTCCAGAGGATCTTCCCGTCCCAGGGATTGAACCCAGGTCTCCCACATTGTAGGCAGATGCTTTGGAAAAAGACCTAAACAGACATTTCTCCAAAGAAGACATATGAATGGCTAACAAACACATGAAAAGATGCTCAACATCACTCATTATTAAAGAAATGCAAATAAAAACTGCAGTGAGATATCACCTCACACCAGCCAGAATGACCATCATCAAAAAGTCTACAGACAATAAATGCTGGAGAGTGTGTGGAGAAAAGGGAACTCTCTTGCACTATAAAAATAGAGACATAGAAATGCAAAATCTTCTGTAGCCTCTATATAGTGATCAATTTCAAATACCCAGTAAATAACTGCTTCTACTGTTACTAATAGTACTAATACACTACTACTACTACTAACATTGGGCTTCCCTGATAGCTCAGTTGGTAAAGAATCTACCTGGAATGCAGGAGACCTGGGTTTGAATCCTCAGTTGGGAAGATGCCGTGAAGAAGGGAAAGGCTACTCACTCCAGTATTCTGGCCTGGAGAATTCCATGGGCTACAGTCCATGGGGTCGCAAAGAGATGGACATGACTGAGCGACTTTCACGTGCCTTCTTTGGTAGCTCTGTGCCGTGCTGTGCTTAGTCTCTCAGTCATATCAGATGGACTATAGCCTGCCAGTCTCCTCTGTTCGTGGGTTTCTTCAGGCAAGAATACTTGAGGGAATCTCCAGGGGATCTTCCCAACCTGGGATTGAACCCACATCTCTTGTGTCTCCTGCATTGCAGGCAGATTCTTTACCACTGAGCCAGCAGGGAAGCAATCCCACTACTGGGTATATACCCTGAGGAAACCAGAATTGAAAAAGATACATGTACCCCAATGTTCAGAGCTTAGATGTCCACAGTTTGTTATGATCCACACAGTCAAAGGTTTTGGCATAGAAGAGAAGCAAAAGGCAAAGGAGAAAAGGAAAGATATATCCATTTGAATGCAGAGTTCCGAAGAATAGCAAGGGGAGATAAGAAAGCCTTCCTCAGTGATCCCTTGGAGAAGGAAATGGCAACCCACTTTGGTATTCTTGCCTGGAAGATCCCATGGACGGAGGAGCCTGGTAGGCTACATTCCATGGGGTCGCAAAAAGTCAGACACGGCTGAGCGATTTCACTTTAACTTTCTTTTCCTCAATGATCAACGCAAAGAAATAGTGGAAAACAATAGAATGAGAAAGACTAGACCTCTCTTCAAGAAAATTAGGGATACCTAGGTGTGCACCTAAAAGAAACAGCAGATATTAAGAAGAGGTGGCAAGAATACACAGAACTATACAAAAAAATCTTAATGACCCAGATAACCACGATGGTGTGATCACTCACCTAGAGCCAGACATCCTGAAGTACAAAGTCAAGTGGGCCTTAGGAAGCATCACTATGAACAAAGCTAGTGGAGGTGATGGAATTCCAGCTGATTTATTTCAAATCCTAAAAGATGATGCTGTTAAAGTGCTGCACTCAATATGCCAACAAATTTGGAAAACTCAGCAGTGGCCACAAGACTGGAAAAGGTCAGGTTTCATTCCAATCCCAAAGAAAGGCAATGCCAAAGAATGTTCAACCCACCACACAATTGCACTCATCTCACATGCTAGCAAAGTAATGCTCAAAATTTTCCAAGCTATGCTACAACAGTAAATGAACCAAGAACTCCCTGAAGTTCAAGCTGGATTTAGAAAAGGCAGAAGAACCAGAGATCAACTTGTCATATCTGTTGGATCATAGAATAAGCAAGAGAGTTCCAGAAGAGCATCTATTTCTGCATGTCTCTTTGTGTATATGTGATGGATTTTCCCTAGTAAATAAACCCAAAAGCAGAATTCCTAGGTCATAGTATAGGTATCCTCAACTTTAAAAAATATTAGAGTTGCGCTCCAAAATGTATCCATTTACACATCCATCAGCAGCTTATAAGAGTTTCATTTTCTCAAAATCATCAACAGACTTCTTAGACTTTGCCAGCCTTGAAAGTGGGAAATTTTATTTCACAAGGTTTTTTATTTGCACTGCTTAGTATTAGTAAATTTGAAGATCTTTTCATAGATATATTGGCTTTTTGGATTTCTTCTCTTGTGACTTGCCCTTTTTCCCTTTTAGAAATTATTTTTAAAACTTGTCTAGTAAATTCTTTCTTTTTGATGTACAGTTTTATGAGTTTTGACAAACACCTGGAGTTGCATAATCAGCACCAAAAGAGAAGATACAGGACACGATGCCTCCTTTTAGTCTCTCCCCCACAGTCTCCAAGATCCCTGGATCCCTGGAAACTTATTTTCTAAACCAACAGTTTTGCCTTATCCAGAATTTCATGTAAATGAGACTATACCGTATGTAATATTTGGTGTCTGGATTCTTTCACTAAGCATAATATGTTTAAGATTCATTCATGTTGTTTCTTTTTGTTGCTGACTGGCATTCCATTATATGAATGTACTACAGTGTGTTTATTTACTATTTGAAGGATTATTTCTAAATTTTGGCAACTATGAATAAAGCTGCTATGAAAATTTCCATACAGGTTTTTGTGAGGCCTTTGTCTTCATTTCTTGTGGGGAGAAACCTAGGATTGGGATCACTGGGTCATATGACCAGTATGTAAGTCTTCTCTGGTGGCTCAGATGGTAAAGAATCTGCCTGTAATTTGAGAGATCTGAATTTGATCCCTGAGTTGGGAAGATCCCCTGAAAAAGGCAATCCACTCTAGTATTCCTGCCTGTAAAATTCCATGGACAGTTCCCTGGTGGGCTACAGTCCATGGGGTCTCAAAGAGTCAGACACGACTGAGCAACTGAGCATGCAACACATTAGAATACAGAGGTATCTCTTGTGGTTTTAATTTTCGTTTAACTAATTACTAATAATGTTGAGCAACTTTTCATGTGCATATTTGTTATCTACACATTTTCTTTGGTGAAGCATCTGTTCAAATTTTGTCCATTTAAAAACTTAGTCTATTCTCTATGTCTGTTTCTCCATTACTGCCCTGTAAATAAATTCTTCAGTAGGGCATGGGGAGAGGGCAGGAGAAGGTGAGATGTATGGAAAGAGTAACATGGAAACTTACATTAACATATGTAAAATAGATCGCCAACAGGAATTTGGTGTATGGCTCAGGAAACTCAAACAGGGGCTCTGTATCAATCTAGAGGGGTGGGATGGGGTGGGAGATGGGAGGGAGGTTCAAAATGGAGGGAATATATGTATACCTATGGCTGATTCATGTTGAGGTTTGACAGAAAACAACAAAATTCGGTAAAGCAATTATCCTTCAATAAAAAAATAAATTAAAAAAAAAATCAGTCAGGCTTCCCTGGTGGCTTAGTGGTAAAGAATCTGCCTGCCACTGCAGGAGACACAGATTCGATCCCCTATCTGGGAAACTCCCACATGCCATGGGGCAACTAAGCCCATGCACCACAACTACTGAGCCCGTGCTCTAGAGTCTGTGCTCCACAACAAGAGAAGCTGCCACAATGAGAAGCCAGTGCACTGCAACTAGAGAGTAACCCCTGGTCACCACAACTAGAGAAAAGCCCACACTGCAACAAGGACCCAGCACAGCCAAAATAATTAATTAATTAAAAACCGGCTCATTTGTTTCCTTATTGTTGATAAAATAATATTGTTAATAGAAGTCCATTATCAGAAATATGATTTGCAACATTTTCTTCCAGTCTCTGGTGAGCTCTCCTGTCCACCTCTGATCTTCCCATCAGTGAAGAAGCTTTAACCATCTACACATTAACTGATAAGATGGCATTAAATCACCTTCTTAATTTGCCTCAATCTGGGCAGGATCCAAGTTTTCATGATTTAAACCAAAGAATGACAGCAAGTCAGTTTTTTGTTTTTGTTTTTGTTTTGCTTAAAATCTATCTTAATTTTTTAAAGTTTTCTATTTTGGAATAATTATATTTTGACAGAGAGTTAGAAAACAAATAGTGCACAGAGAAGTCCTATGTACCCTTTACCCAGTTTCCCCCAGTGGTTAACATCCTGAATAACTATAATATCAAACCAGAAACTGAAAATGGTACAATCCATAGAAATTATTCAGATTTCACCAGTTTTCTATGTACTCATTTGTGTGTGTGTGAATTCATGTTTGTGTGTATAACCACACAACTTTATCACACATATGACTTTGCATGATCACCACCATAGTCAGGATGCAGAACAGTTTCCAGAGTCCCCTTATGAAACATCTTTATAGATACATTTATCATTCTTTTAACCTCTATCCTTAGGCCCTAGAAATCATTAATCTGGTCTCCATCTCTAATTTTGTTATCTCTGTATTATTATTTAAATACATTCACAGAGTATGTAACCTTTTGGATTGACTTTTTTTCACTGAGCATAATTCTCTGGAGATTTATCTGGGTTGTGACATGCATCAATAGTTCATTTCTCTTTATTGCTGACTGTCATCTCATGGTATGGATGCACCACAGTTTAACCATCCACCTGTTGAAGGATATATAGATTCTTTCCAGTTTTTAGCTATTTATGAAGAAAACTGCTGTGAATATCAACACACAGGTCTTTGTGTTAACATACGTTTTCATTTCTGTGGGAAAAATGATTTAAGTTGGGTTTCTTTTTCTATACATTAGTATTGAAACAGCAAATATTTTCTTGAAATGCCTCAACTAAACAATGTTTCTCATTAATCTATTAATGTGGAGAATTACATTGATATATTTTCTGTTTTTAAACTATACTAGAAAGGTAGTTTGCTCTAATTCTGTGAAAATGCCTTTAGTAATTTGGTAGGGATTGTGTTGAATCTGTAGATTGCTTTGGGTAGTATAGTCATTTTCAAAATATTGATTCTTCTAATCCAAGAACATCTCTTTGTCTGTGTTGTCTTTGCTTTCTTTCATCAGTATCTTGCAGGTTTCTGAGTACAGGTTTTTTGCCTCCTTAGGTAAGTTTATTCCTAGGTATTTTATTCTTTTTGTTGTGATGGTAAATGGGACTGGTTCCTTAATTTCTCTTTCTGATCTTTCATTGTTAGTGTATATTAATGAATGAGATTTCTGTGTATTAATTTTGTATCCTACAACTTTACCAAATTCACTGATGAGCTCTAGTAGTTTTATGGTGGGATCTTTAGGATTTTCTATGTATAGCATCATATAAGACTCTGAATAGCCAAAGCAACCTTTAGAAAGAAAAATGGGGCTGGAATAATCAGGCTCCCTGACTTCAGACTACAAAGCTACAATAATCAAAACAGTATGGTACTGGAACAAAAACAGAAATATAGATCAATGGAACAGTATAGAAAGTCCAGAGATAAACCCACGCACCTATGGTCACCTAATCTATGACAAAGGAGGCAAGAATGTACAATGGAGAAAAGATAGTCTCTTCAATAAGTAGTGCTGGGAAAACTGGACAGCTACATGTAAAGTAAATGAAATTAAAACACTCCCTAACATCATGCACAAGCAACCCCATGGACTTCAGCCTTCCAGGCTCCTCCGTCCATGGGGTTTTCCAGGCAAGAGTACTGGAGTGGGGTGCCATTGCCCTCTCCAAAATGTAAGGACAGACATTATAAAACACTTAGAGGAAAACACAGGCAGAACACTCCTTGACATAAATTCCAGCAATAACTTCTCTGATCCACCTCCTAAGAGTAATGAAAATAAAAACAAAAGTAAACAAATGGGACCTAATTAGACTTAAAAGCTTTTGCAAACCAAAGAAAATCATAAACAAAATGAAAAGATGGCCTTCAGATTGGAAGAAAATATTTGCAAATGAAACCAACTAACAAACAGCTCATGCAGTTCAATAACCAAAAAAAAAAAAAAGTGAAAAAATGGGTGGAAGACCTAAATAGACTTTTCTACAAAGAAGGTATACAGATGGCCAAGAAATACATGGAAAGATACTCGACACCACTAATTATTAGAGAAAGAAATCAAGTCTACAATGAAGTATCACCTCACACTGACCAGAATGGCTATCATAAAAAAATCTACAAACAATAAATGCTAGAGAGGGTTAGAGGAGAAAAAGGAACCCTCTTACACTATTGGTAGGAATGTAAAAGGATACAGCCACTATGGAGAACAGTATGGAGGTACCTTAAAAAGCTGAAAAGAGAAATACTCCTTGGGAAAAAAAAAAAAAAAGAACAATCCCTGGGCATATACCCAGAGAAAACTGTAATTAAAAAATTTGCATCTACCCCAGTGTTCATCACAGCACTATTTACAACAGCCAGTACATGGAAACAACCTTAATATTCATCAACAAAGGAACAGATAAAGATGTGGTACAATGGAATATTACTCAAACATAAAAGGAGTGAAATATTGCCATTTGCAGAGACATGGATGGAACTGAGAGTGTCATAGAAAGCGAAGTAAGTCAGAAAAAGAAAAACAAATATTGTATAATATAGCTTATATGTGGAATCTAGAAAAATAGCACAGATTTGCAAAGCAGAAAGGGACATGGATGTAGAGAACAAACTTATGGATCCCAAGTGGGCTGGGGGGTGGGGGATGAATTAGAAGACTGGGATTGACATATTGACATACTATGTATAAAATAGATAGCCAATGAGAACCTACTGTGTAGTACAGGGAACTCTACTCAATGCTCTGTAATGACCTAAATGGGAAGGAAATCTAAAAAAGAGGGAATGTATGTACACATATAGCTGGCTCACTTTGCTGTACAGCAGAAACTAATACAATATTGTAAATTACAACTATACTTCAATAAAAATTAATTTAAAAAAGAAAGTAGTCTGCATCTACATTGTTTCATTAATGCATTTGTGCTTCATAAAATTATGTGGAACAAAAACATTTAAAAAGAAAAGTAATACTTTTATGTATAGACTAATCTGGTCAAAGAGTGTAGGATAGATTGAAGTGGGGAGAGACAGAAAATAGATGAGGGGGACAGGTGGGAAAAATAATAATAATTTTATAATGAAAGGATTGGAGGTATGAGAACTAGGAGATTCCTACTCTAATTTCATCTCTGTCACTAAACTAGTTACGTACACAACCTTCAGCAAGTCATTTCCCTTTACTTGACTTGTTATCTCATCTGTAAGAGTGATTTGGCCTGGATCTGCAACATCATTGTTTTCAAATGTGAAGTTCTACAATTCTAAACAATGAGGGAATGGTCAGGTTTTTCAATGTGAGAAAAACAGAAGATGGATCTGACAGTAGCCTTGAAAATCAATTTGGCCAGTCACTGATAGAATGCAGAGCATAAGAGGAGTTGTCAAAAAGATCTCTAAAGTTCAAAGCTAAGTGATAGAGAAAAGGCAATGCTATTAGTTCAGTGGAAATGGAATTTAGCGAGATAAGGTCATTTTAGTGGAAGGACTTGGAAGTTTAATTTTGGATGTGCTTTGTCTGAAGACAAGGCAGGTGTGTCTTGTCTCCAAGAGACAATATTTTATATGTTAGTTTCTGTAAATTGAATAGTACACAGTCTGCATAGCCATCCCTGAGTCTTAACTATGAATACCTAAGTGGAAAATGCCCCAAATGCAACTGTATAGGAGTCTGGTATTTGGGAAGGAGAATGCCTGGGAAATGTTGGCTTGCAGTTAAGTGATTAGGGATGGATAGTATATAGACAATCTACATTGAGATGCATCCTATGAATAGAATCAAACACTCAGCTGTAACCAAATGTATGGTTCAATTGGATTCTTTCAATACATCAATACTCAAGTACTACAAATGTTTGTTTTGTAGTAGTTAGGCTATTCTCTATCTCATTCTGTGCATAATGTTGCATTAAAATAATCTGTACTCAAAGTTTTATAACCTAATTACAAACTACTCACTTCTCTAACAATCAGATAATTCTAAAATAAGCAAGAAGTAATATGTCTACAGATCAAGCATTTGGTTGAAAATGAAGAAAAAAATTTATTGCTGAACAGATTCATCCAAAAGTTGTATTCTTACCAAGAGAGATTAGGTTTTAAAAATGGGCAAACATGCAGAGGTTCTTATCTTTTTCAGATAAAACAAAGTACTCCTCCTAAATTGCATTTATTCTTATGTATGCAGTCTGCACATTGCTGTCATGAATCTTTCTGGTTGATGGTTAGCCTGTTTTAAGAAAGTTTTATCTCTAGGGAAGATGCCAGACTGAAACCAAATTATGAGACATAAAATTGAAGCTTATTATTTAGAGGACCACCTCTGTTATTTTTGAGTTAATCCAACTGATCATTGTGAACTCTTGCTAGGGAATATCTGTTTTGTTTTGTAGTAGTTAAGCTATTCTCTATCTCAAAGAGATACAAATTCAAGTACTAATAGATATTCCTGAACCTGTATTTTCTAATGAGCGTTGACCTTCAAAGTTAAAGTGATTCTTTTGGGAGATGTATTTATGTATCTGCTCATTAATTTATGAAGTCTTTAGGTACTGACCTGGTGTATGAATCAGGCAAGGAAATAAACACAATTATATGTGCTATGTTATAAATACAACTTATTTCTGCTCAAATTGTATTATCCAGCTCAATCATATTTAAATCAATAAAATGACTATTGTCAGTTTCCAAAAATCAATCCCTCTCAAAGAACTGAAATTTGACACCATTGAGAAGAATCAAACCAATGATTCATAGTCTGTGAAGACAGTTTTGAAGAAAAGTCCCACAAAATTTTCAAATAATCAGAATACAGCAGAGTTGGCCAAGATGATTCCTTGAAAGGATTATTATGTTTATAAATAAATCCAGCCACATTATTTGATTATAGTATTTGCATGGTTTCATGAAAAGAACATGGATTTTATCAGGCGTATCTAACTTCAATTATTGATTTTACCTCTTAAACAGATGTATGACCATGGGTCACTTTTTTTCTCAGGTTTTCTCCAACTTTTTGTGGTGAAATATATGTAACAGAAAATTTACTATCTTCACCATTTTTGAAATTTTATTTTTAATTGGACAATAATTGCTTTACAATGTTGTGTTCGTTTCTGCTGTATAACAACATGAATCAGCCATAAGTATACATATAGCCCCTCCCTCTTGCCCCTATCCCACCCCTCTAGGTTGTCACAGAACACTGGGTTTAGCTCCCGGTGTTTTATATCAACTTCTTACTAGTTATTTTATACATGGCAGTGTATATATGTCCATGCTACTCTCTCAGTTCATCCCACTCTCCTTTCCCTGCTGTGTCCACAAGTCCATCTCTACTGCTGCATCTCTATTCCTGCCCTGCAAATAGGTTCATCTGTACCATTTTTATAGATTTCATATTATGCATTAATATACAATATTTGTTTTTCTCTTTCTGACTTACTTCACTCTGTATAACAGGCTCTAGGTTCATTCACCTCACTTCAACTGATTCAAATTTGTTCCTTTTTATAGTGAGTGATATTCCATTGTGGGCTTCCGTGGTGGTTCAGTGGTAAAGAATTCATTTACCAATGTAGGAGATGCAGGTTCGATCCCTAGGTAAGGAAGATCCTTTGGAGAAGGAAATGGCAACCCACTCCAGTATTCTTGCCTGGGAAATTCCATGGGCAGAGGATACTGGTGGGCTATAGCCCACCATGGTGGTCACAAAAGAATCTGACATGACTTAGCAAATAAACAATATTCCATTTTATATGTGTACCACAACTTCTTTATCCATTCATCTGTCAATGGACATCTAGTCAGCTTCCATGTTCAGGCTACTGTAAATAGTGCTGCAATGAACATTGGGGTCTTCATGATTTTTAAGTGTATAATTTTGTGGTACTGAGTACATTTATATTATACTCTTGCTTTTTTGATGATCCAATAGATGTTGGTAATTTGATCTCTGGTTCCTCTGACTTTTCTAAATTCAGCTTGAACATCTGTAAGTTCACAGTTCACATACTGTCGAATCCTGGCTTGGAGAATTTTGAGCATTACTTTGCTAGCATGTGAGATGAGTGCAATTGTGGGTAGTTTGAACATTCTTTGGCATTGCCTTTCTTTGGGATTGGAATGAAAACTGACCTTTTCCAGTCCTGTGGCCACTGCTGAGTTTTCCAAATTTGCTGGCATATTGAGTGCAGCACTTTCACAGCATCATCTTTTAGGATTCAAAATAGTTCAACTGGAATTCTCACCTCGACTAGCTTTGTTTATAGTGATATTTCTAAGGCCCACTTGACTTCACATTCCAGGATGTCTGGCTCTAGTGAATGATCATACTATTGTGGTTATCTGGGTCATGAAAATATTTTTTATATCATTCTTCTGTGTATCTTTGCCACCTCATTTTAATATCTTCTACTTCTGTTAGGTCCATACCATTTCTGTCCTTCATTGTGCCCATCTTTGCATGAAATGTTACCTTGGTATCACTAATTTTCTTGAAGAGATTTCTAGTCTTTCCCATTCTGTTGTTTTCCTCTATTGCTTTGCACTGATCACTGAGGAAGGCTTTCTTATCTCTCCTTGCTGTTCTTTGGAACTTTGCATTCAAATGAGTATATCTTTCCTTTTCTCCTTTGTTTTTCACTTCTCTTCTTTTCTCAGCTATTTGTAAGGCCTCCTCAGACAATCATTTTGCCTTTTTGCATTTCTTTTTCTTGGGGATGGTCTTGAACACTACCTCCTGTACAATATCACATCTCTGTCCATAGTTCTTCAGGCCCTATGACTATCAGATCTAATCCCTTGAATCTATTTGTCACTTACACTGTATAATCGTAAGGATTTGATTTAGGTCAGACCTGAAGGTCTAGTGGTTTTCCTTACTTTCTTCAACTTAAGTCTGAATTTTGCCATAAGGAGTTCATGATCTGAGCCACAGTCAGCTCCCAGTCTTGTTCTTGCTGACTGTATAGAGCTTCTCCATCTTTGACTGAAAAGAATATAATCAATCTGATTTTGGTATTGACCACCTGGTGATGTCCATGTGTAGAGGCTTCTCTTGTGTTGTTTGAAGAGGATGTTTGCTATGACCAGTGTGTTCTCTTGGAAAAACTCTGTTAGCCTTTTCCCTCCTTCATTTTGCACTCCAAGACCAAATTTGTCTATTATCCCAGGTGTCTCTTGACTCCCACTTTTGCATTCTGGTCCCCTATAATGAAAAGGACATCTTTTGGGGGTGTTAGTTCGAAAAGATCTTGTAGGTCTTCATAGAACTGTTCAACTTCAGCTTCTTCAACATTACTGATCACATGGACCACATCCTTGTCTAACTCAATGAAACTATGAGCCATGCTATGTAGGGCCATCCAAGATGGATGGGTCATGGTGCAGAGTTCTGACAAAACGTGGTGCACTGGAGAAGGCACTGGCAAACCACTTCAATATTCTTGCCTTGAGAGCCCCACGAACAGTATGAAAAGGCAAAAAGTATACATATATACAGACACACAATGGAATACTACTCAGCCATAAAAATAATGAAATAACGCCATTTGCAGCAACATAGATGGACCTAGAGATGATTATACTAAGTGAAGTAAGTCAGACAAATACCATATGCTATCACTTATATGTGGAATCTAAACAATGATATAAATGCACTTATTTACAAAACATAAATAGATTCACAGACAGAGAAAACAAACTTCTGTTTACAAAAGGAGATCGTAGTGTTGGGGGGGGATAAATTAGGAATTTGGGATTAGCATACACACACTATTATCTATAAAATAGATTAACAACAAGGGCCTATTGTATAGCACAGTGAAGCATATTCAATGTCTTATAATAATGACAAAACCAATACAATATTGTAAAGTAATTAACCTCCAATTAAAATAAATAAATTTATACTAGAAAATAATCTATAATGGAAAATAATCTTAAAAAGAATATGTATATATGTATATAACTTAATCACTTGGCTGTACTTGAAGCTAACACAACATTGTAAATTAACTGTACTTCAAGCAAGGGGAGGAAACTAAGGAAATTTTAAAGAAGTATTTTGTGGGTTATCTTATTTCCTTTGAATAATTCTCTGAGTTTCAACCTTCCTCTGGATAAGCCGTGGCCACACCAACCATTTCTATGTCCTTATTCCTCAAGATGGTGACTGAGAAGGAGCAACCAGCTGACATGGGTGTCCTTGTGTGGTTCTTCATTGGCCTCTACAGTAATATCCTCAGCAATGCTCCCCCCAACACACACACATAACATTGGCACCCTTCTGGCATTTAATGATGAAATCTGGGGCTTGTGGAACACAGTGTCTATGATTTCAGCCAATGTAAGGGCCAGGGTTTTTCACTACCCTGCCATCTTGGTATTATCTCTTCTCCTACCTGCCTTTCAGATCTTCTGAATCTCCGCCACATTCTCCATCCCTTGATGAGGCTGTCTTTCTGAAATTTCTGCCATCGGGTCACTTTGCTTCTCATGGCAGTGGCCCCATGGCAGGCATGCTGGCTTTCAACATTCAGCTATTTTCCATGTCCTCCATTGGGACCATGCAGGATCTTCTGGATCAGCATATGCCAGGTAGGAGCCGAGGGAGACAGGACTCAGTCTCTGCCTAGATATGTCTTGTATCCATTTCTTTTCTGTTATCATCACTCCTTGTTAGTAAGGGGACACAGAAAGATGGTATCTCTGAATTTCAAAGACCAAATTGGGTAAAAATTCCACCCTATTTTCAATTTTCCCTCAAACTTCGTTGGAAAATATTTGTCAAACTTTCACTCATCCCCTCGGATTCCGTTCTCATGATGGTCAGATGGATGGTGGGGGAGGGAGCTTTCATGTCTGGCTTCTTACTCTACCTTCTTTCTCTCTCCCACCTCTCAAAATGCTCCATTTTTGTTCCTGGATAGTGTGCCCTTCACTTGCATCATATACTGTGTTCTCCTAATCTAGTAAAGCTCTAGAAAGTCAGACCTTCCTCTTAAAAAAATCAGCTTCATTGAGGTTGAATTTAGGTACCATCTGATGTCTTTTCAGTAAATTTATAGAATTGCATAGTTATTATATTATATTTCAAGTTTTAGAATATTTTCATTATCACAATAAAATAATTCATGCTCATGTACAGTTAATCTGTTTTTCTACTCCTAGCCCCAGGTAACCACTAATCTGATTTCTGTGTCTATGGATTTGTCTATTTTGGACATTTCATGTAAATGGAATCATACACTACATGGTCTTTTGTGTTTGGCTGCTTTTATTTAGCATATTATTTAGAAGGGTAATTCCCATTGTAGTATGTATTAGCATTTCATCCTTTTGTAAGGTTGAATAATATTCTACTGTATGGATACACCAAATTTTATTTATCTACTAATTTGTTGATAGAAATTTGGATTATTTCCATCATTTGGCTGTTGTGAATAGTGCTGCTTTCAGTGTTGATTTATGGTGAAAGGAGAAGGATCTTAGGTTTAAAGCCCAACTCTACCATTTAGTGCTTTATAATGTTAAGCACGGTGTTCATCCTCACTAAGCCTCAGGATTCTCAACTGTAAAATGAACTCAGTATCTTCATTTGCTTCACAGGGTAGTTGGGTGATCAAATTATACAACATTAGTAAGGTATCTAGCACATGGCAGGTACCAAACATATGATAGCTCTCATTATTGTGTATAATATCATACTTTTGAAATGGAGATAAGATGTTAGAAACTGGATACCATTCATTGGCATTAATGTCACAAAGTTAGTGGGGAACTTACACCTAAGATGAGCAGTGTGCATCATCCAGAAGATGACTAGTAGACTTGAGCTAGAGATACAGCAGAAAATGCTCATGGAAGGAGGTAGGAAGGATATTTATCACAGGTAAATGAGGAAAAGTCATTTGATCCCGAACAAATCATGACCTTCTCTTTCAGCCATGGTAGGGCATATTAAAGGTACCCTGCAATTGCATATGGGCATTCATGGTGCCCTCTCCCCACTTCTTTACAGGCACACTGACTTTGCTATCTCCTAAAAATCCTCAGCCTGCTCTCAGCTCAGGGAGTGTTCACTTTTTGGTCTTTTCACCTGAAACTATCTTGCCTGGGATACTGTGTGACATGCATCCTTATTTCTTTCAAGATCGTCCCTTAAATGTTACATTTTCAGTGATGTTTTCACTAATAACCCACTGAAAGTAGACCCTAGCACTCCTTGTTCTGCTTTTTTGCTTCTTCTATTTCCTCCACATAACTTTTCACCATCTAACATTCTGTCTAATGGTAACTCCAGGGGAGTTTTTACCTCCATTGTTCAGTTCTATATCCCCAGTGCACCTACCTGGCATATTCAGTTCAGTTCAGTCCAGTCACTCAGTCGTGTCTGACTCTTTGCGACCCCATGAATCGCAGCATGCCAGGCCTCCCTGTCCATCACCAACTCCAGGAGTTCACTCAGACTCATGTCCATCGAGTCAGTGATGCTGTCCAGCTGTTTCATCCTCTGTCTTCCCCTTCTCCTCCTGACCCCAATCCCTCCCAGCATCAGAGTCTTTTCCAATGAGTCAACTCTTCGCATGAGGTGGCCAAAGTACTGGAGTTTCAGCTTCAGCTTCATTCCTTCCAAAGAAATCCCAGGGCTGATCTCCTTCAGAATGGACTGGTTGGATCTCCTTGCAGTCCAAGGGACTCTCAAAAGTCTTCTCCAACGCCACAGTTCAAAAGCATCAATTCTTCGGTGCTCAGCTTTCTTCACAGTCCGACTCTCACATCCATACATGACCACTGGAAAAACCATAGTCTTGACTAGATGGACCTTTGTTGGCAAAGTAATGTCTCTGCTTTTAAATATGCTATCTAGGTTAAAGCATCTTTTAATTTTATGGCTGCAGTCACCATCTGCTGTGATTTTGGAGCCCCCAAAAATAAAGTCTGACACTGTCTCCACTGTTTCCCCATCTATTTCCCATGAAATGATGGGACCAGATGCCATGATCTTCGTTTTCTGAATGTTGAGCTTTTAACCAACTTTTTCACTCACCACTTTCACTTTGATCAAGAGGCTTTTTAGTTCCTCTTCACTTTCTGCCATAAGGGTGGTGTCATCTGCATATCTGAGGTGATCGACATTTCTTCCAGCAATCTTGATTCCAGCTTGTGTTTCTTCTAGTCCAGCGTTTCTCATGATGTACTCTGCATATAAGTTAAATAAGCAGGGTGACAATATGCAGCCTTGATGTACTCCTTTTCCTATTTTGCTCACATAGAGCCAGACATCCTGGAATGTGAAGTCAAGTGGGCCTTAGAAAGCATCATTATGAACAAAGCCAGTGGAGGTGAAGGAATTCCAGTTGAGCTGTTTCAAATCCTGAATGATGATGCTGTGAAAGTGCTGCACTCAATATGCCAGCAAATTTGGAAAACTCAGCAGTGGCCACAGGACTGGAAAAGGTCAGTTTCATTCCAATCCCAAAGAAAGACAATGCCAAAGAATGCTCAAACTACCGCACAATTGCACTCATCTCACACACTAGTAAAGTAATGTTCAAAATTCTCCAAGCCAGGCTTCAGCAATATGTGAACCATGAACTTCTAGATGTTCAAGCTGGTTTTAGAAAAGGCAGAGGAACCAGAGATCAAATTGCCAACATCTGCTGGATCATGGAAAAAGCAAGAGAGTTCCAGAAAAACATCTACCTTGGCTTTATTGACTGTGCCAAAGCCTTTGACTGTGTGGATCACAATAAACTGTGGAAAATTCTGAAAGAGATGGTAATACCAGATCACTTGACCTGCCTCTTGAGAAACCTATATGCAGGTCAAGAAGTAACAGTTAGAACTGGACATGGAACAACAGCCAAATAGGAAAAGGAGTACGTCAAGGCTGTATATTGTCACCCTGCTTATTTAACTTATATGCAGAGTACATCATGAGAAACGCTGGACTAGAAGAAGCACAAGCTGGAATCACGATTGCCAGGAGAAATATCAATCACCTCATATAAGCAGATGACACCACCCTTATGGCAGAAAGTGAAGAGGAACTAAAGAGCCTCTTGATCAAAGTGAAAGTGGTGAGTGAAAAAGTTGGCTTAAACCTCAACATTCAGAAAATGAAGATCATGGGATCTGGTCCCATCACTTCATGGGAAATAGATGGGGAAACAGTGGAAACAGTGTCAAGCTTTATTTTGGGGCTCCAAAATCACAGCAGATGGTGACTGCAGCCATGAAATTAAAAGATGCTTACTCTTTGGAAGAAAAGTTATGACCAACCTAGATAGCATATTTAAAAGCAGAGACATTACTTTGCCAACAAAGGTCCATCTAGTCAAGGCTATGGTTTTTCCAGTGGTCATGTATGGATGTGAGAGTCGGACTGTGAAGAAAGCTGAGCACCGAAGAATTGATGCGTTTGAACTGTGGTGTTGGAGAAGACTCTTGAGAGTCCCTTGGACTACAAAGAGATCCAACCAGTCCATTCTGAAGATCAGCCCTGGGATTTCTTTGGAAGAAATGAAGCTGAAGCTGAAGCTCCAGTACTTTGGCCGCCTCATGCGAAGAGTTGACTCATTGGAGAAGACTGATGCTGGGAGGGATTGGGGTCAGGAGGAGAAGGGGAAGACAGAGGATGAGATGGCTGGATGGCATCACTGACTCAATGGACGTCAGTCTGAGTGAACTCCTGGAGTTGGTGATGGACAGGGAGGCCTGGCCTGCTGTGATTCATGGGGTCGCAAAGAGTCAGACACGACTGAGCAACTGAACTGAACTGAACTGAACTGAAGGTCTTTAATAATGGACACTTTAAATTCCTATGTCAAGCTGTCTCCATCATCAAGTGTCGCTGAATTGCAGATAACGTAGATTTTTTGTGAATAACTTCATTTGAGAATCCTGGTAGAAATTTCTTCTTGATGAAAGGTCGGGTACAAAACTTAGATCAGAAATACACATTTATGGGATTCACTGGTGGCTATAGTATCCACATGCCCAATATAGGAGACGTGGGTTCCATCCCTGATCTGGGAATATCTCACATACTGCAGAGCAACTAAGCCCGTGTGGCCCAACTATTGAGCCTGTACTCTAGAGCTCAGGAGCCACAACTACTGAGCCCATGTTCCCTAGATAGACACTGTCTCCACAACAAGAGAAGCCTGTGCAATGAGAATCTCATGCATTTCAACTAAAGAGTAGCCCTCAATTGCCACAACTAGAGAAAAGCCCACACAGCAACAAGGACACAGCACAGCCAAAAATAAATAAATGAAATTATATTTTAAAATAAATACATTCCTAGATGTCATTCTCCGAAATAAATGAGCTCATAATTTGTTGTTGTTCAGTGGCTAAGTTGAGTCCAGCTCTTTGTAGCCCCATAGACTACAGTACGCCAGGCTTCCTGTCCTTCACTATCTCCTGGAGTTTCTGCAAACTCATGTGCATTCAGTCAACGATGTCATCCAAAAATCTCATTATCACTCGTTTCACCTGCCTTCAATCTTTCCCAGCATCAGGGTCTTTTCCAATAAGTTGGCTCTTCGCATCAGATGGCCAAAGTATTGGAGCTTCAACTTCAGCGTTAGTCCTTCCAATGAATATTCAGGACTGATTTCCTTTTGGATTGACTGGTTTGATTTCCTTGCTGTCCAAGGGACTCCCAAGAGTCTTCTTCAGCACTGCAGTTGGAAAGCATCAGTTTTTTGGTGCTCAGACTTCTTTATGGTCCAACTCTCACTTCCATACATGACTACTAGAAAAACCATGCTGCTGCTGCTAAGTCATTTCAGTCGTGTCCGACTCTGTGTGACCCCACAGACAGCAGCCCACCAGGCTTCCCCGTCCCTGGGATTTTCCAGGCAAGAACACTGGAGTGGGTTGCCATTTCCTTCTCCAATGCATGAAAGTGAAAGTGAAGTCGCTCAGTTGTGTCCGACTATTCACGACTCCACGGACTGCAGCCTACCAGGCTCCCCTGTCCTTGAGATTCTCCAGGCAAGAACACTGGAGTGTGGTGCCATTGCCTTCTCTGAGAAAAACCATAGCTTTGACTATATGGAACTTTTTCAGCAAAGTGATGTCTCTGCTTTTTAATATGCTATCGAGGTTTGTTATAGGTTTTCTTCCAAGGAGAAAACATCTTTTAATTTCTTTTGAAACCTGATTGATTATATTCTTTGCAGCCAAAGATGGAAAAGCTCTATACAGTCAGCAAAAACAAGACCTGGAGCTGACTGTGGCTCAGATCATCAGCTCCTCATTTCAAAATTCAGGCTTGAATTGAAGAAAGTAGGATAGGGGGATGACAGAGAATGAGATGGTTAGATGGAATCATCAACTTGATGGACATGAGCTTGAGCAGGCTCCAGGCGTTGGTGATGCACACAACACACAGGGAAGCCTGGTGTGCTACACAGTCCATGGAGTTGCAAAGAATTGGATATGACTGAGCAACTGAACTGAACTGAGGGAAAGTCACTAGGCCATTCAGGTATGACCTAAATCAAATCCCTTTTGATTATACACTGGAGGTGATGAATAGATTCAAGGGATTAGGTCTGGTAGACGGAGTGCCTGAAGAACTATGGACAGAGGTTCATAACATTGTACAGGAGGCAGTGACGAAAACCATCCCTAAGAAAAACAAATGCAAGGAGGCAAAGTGGTTGTCTGAGGTCGCCTTACAAATAGCTGAGAAAATAAGAGAAGTGAAAAGCAAGGGAGAAAGGGAAAGATATACCCAACTGAATGCAGAGTTCCAGAGAATAGCAAGCAGAGATAAGAAAGCCTTCTTAAGTGAACAATGCAAAGAAATAGAGGAAAACAATAGAATGGGAAATACTAGAGCTTTCTTCAAGAAAATTGGAGATGCCAAGGGAACATCTCATGCAATGATGGGCACAAGAAAGGACAGAAATGGCCAGGACCTAACAGAAACAGAAGAGATTAAGAAAAGGAGGCAAGAATACACAGAACTATACAAAATAAAGTTCTTAATGGCCCAGATAACCACGAAGATGTGGTCACTCACTTAAAGCCAGACATCCTGGAATGTGAAGTCAAGTGAGCCCTAGGAAGCATTACTATGAACAAAACTAGCGGAGGTGATGGAACTCCAGCTGAGCTATTTAAAATCCTAAAAGATGATCCTATTAAAGAGTTCATAATAGGGTGCTATCAATACAGTTTTCCAATTGCCTTTGCAAAGGACATATGACATATTGATGAAAAGTTGAAATGTAGCATCATCTACATTATAATGTTTAGTTTCATCTTGAAGAAGTGGTTTATACATTGGCATATGAGGATAGCCATCTATCATAGTATAGAATTAGGTACATGTGAAAGAATTATAAGAAATACTAAAGTTATGCAACTGAATCACATAACATATCCCACTAAATTCTGAAACACTTTTAATTAATCAATAATGAGCCCATACCATGAAGAGACTTGAATGTTAGAATTGTAAAGACCAAAACTAAATATTTTTTATTGTACCTTGATATAGTTACTAATAATTTTACTGTGGATACTTTTTGTTTTCAATTGAACACATGAGAGTTGGACTATGAAGAAAGCTGAGCACAGAAGAATTGATGTTCTTGAACTGTGGTGTTGGAGAAGACCTCTTCAGAGTCCCTTGGACAGCAAGGAGATCCAACCAGTCCATCCTAAAGGAGATCAGTCCTGGGTGTTCATTGGAAGGACTAATTTTGAAGCTGAAACTCCAATACTTTGGCCACCTGATGCGAAGAGGTGACCCATTTGAAAAGACTCTGATGCTGGAAAAGATTGAGGGCAGGAGGAGGAGGGGACGACAGAGGATGAGATGGTTGGATGGCATCACCAACTCAATGGACATGGGTTTGGGTGGTCTCCAGGAGTTGGTTATGGACAGGGAGGCCTGGCGTGCTACGGTTCATGGGATCGCAAAGAGTTGGACACGACTGAATGACTGAAATAAACTGAACACTCACTGTGGCAGAAAGAACTTTAATTCTCACACTTGTGCTTTCTAAAGGATAGAACATGACAAAAAGATTGCACCATCTTGGTTTGGGTTATAATGAAAGTTATTTAAAGAAGACAGTCTTTGGATGATTAATATTTTCCATCTTCTTCTCCCATGTGCCTCTCTGTTAATGATACTGCCTCTGTCAGGCTTGGTGAGATTGGTCAGGTCAACATGAACTAGAAATGGACCAACCACAGGAGGGTGATTCAGGCAGGTAAAGGGTTAACATCAGGAAGATCACAGGAATCCAGCCATAAGCACTAAGATTAATATATATCACTTCCATCTCCAGGAGGACTTTGGGTTGAGAGTCATGGCCAGATACCAGTTCTGTAGGAAATGAGTGCCAAGCAGAAGCACAGACATACAGGAAAATATGTTTGTAAGAACTGGAGGGCAACTCAAGTGGCTTTATCAACAATCACCACATCAGAGAACTATTATGAGAAGAAAGTGTAGAAAATAGAGCAGGAGCTTCCAACAGACTGACAACTGGAAAATATGTAGAATTTCTTATATTCCCCCTGTCTGTGGTCTGACTTTCATCAGAGATGGGCCAAGGCTAATTCTATCAGTGGGATTTCGTGGCCCTGATTGTGGTGTTGATGTCCTGCTAAGCAGAATTAGATAATGCACTTCTCACTAAATAAGCAATTTCTTTTACTACAGGAGTTTCAAACTATGGCCTGCTGCCTATTTTTTTATGGCCCACAAGCTGAGAATGATTTTTACATTTTTAAGTTGAAAAAAATCAAAACATTATTTTTATGACACATGAAAATTTATGAAATTCAAATTTCAAGGTTCCTAAAGATTTATTGGAATGGAGCCACACCTATTTGTTTACATGTTGTCTATGGCTGCTTTCATTCTACAGTGACAGAGCTAAGGATTCATGACAGACACTGTATGGCCAGCAAAGCCACAAACATGTGCTATCTGGACCTTTACAGAAAGAAATTTGTCAGCACTGGTGTAATGTATAAATTCCACCGATATACAGAAGTCTCATAGCCCATAATCAGAGCTGGATCACATTTAATTCCTTAGGAAGTTGCAGTCAATTCTGATCTAAGTAAAAGTCATAGAGAAGTTAGCAATCAATGAGTATGATATTCTTGTTACTATTTAAGCATTGGCAAATACAAGAGTTGAATGAAATGAAGTATATAATACTTCTGTTAATCCCTTCTGTTAATCCCTGCCTTTCCTAGCTTTGCTCTGACAGAGGCTAGGAGTATTCTACCTCCAACATTTGGTGAGCCAATCCTGCCTAAGAGAGCAGGATGTTAGGCATCCCATCCTGCCAGTAGGGATAATAGGATATATATTGTTACCCAAGGTCTCTGTGTCTGATGTGTGCTCACTGAATTGCCTCCTCTCCCCCAATACAACAGTGTTGGGCTAACCTCTGTGGTTGGCTTTTGGCCTTGGTTTTCTGCTTAGAGTTATAATTACAGTTTGAGGCTAGACCTTCCCCTGAGTTCCCACCTGATTGGCTAGGGCACTGATTCTTGAAGAAATCCTTTCTACTCTATTGCCCCTAGCAGCTGGATCCTGCTCTGCATGGCTTCATCTTTTAGTTGGTCTCCTTCTCTAATCCTGAGAGATGACCTGATAGCAGGCCTTGCCATCAATTTAGTTAGGCCCTCTCCAGGATTCTTTCCTACCCCTTTCCTCTGGTTCCTTTTGATGAGGTCCCAACGTGCATTGTGGCCCAGTCTATGTTAATTACAACAGACAATGGATCAGAGACAATTAGAGCTGGAAGGAATCTTACAAGTTACTTACAGATAAGAAGATCAATTGGGAGGTCCATAAAGGGGGATATATATATATATATATATATATATATATATATATATATATATATATATATATATTCAGTCCAAGAACTAAGGAATCATGCATGCATGTAAGACTCTTCAGTTGTCTCTGACTCTGTGATCCCATGAATTGTAGTCCACCAGGCTCCTCTCTTCATGGGATTCTCCAAGCAAGAATATTGGAGTGGGTTGCCACTCCCTCCATCAGGGGATCTTCCTGACCCAGGGATCAAACCCTCGTCCCTTACCTCTCCTGCATTGGCAGGTGGGTTCTTGACCACTAACTAAGGAATAAGGTGAAGAAGGAAATGGCAACCCATTCCAGTATCCTTGCCTGGAGATTTCCATGGACAGGGGAGCCTGGCGGGCTATAGTTCATGGGATTGCAAAGAGTTGGAAACAACTGAAGTGACTTAGCCCAAGGAATAAGGATCCCCATATCCTCCAAGAAGCATCTTGGAAATAAAAACTAAATTAAATGTAGTAAACTGTTTTTAACGAGTTGATTCTGAATTTATTTATTTTTGGTCCATCATAAAAAGCCAAATAAACAAAAGTGAGGAGAAATCAAAATGAGTGTAATAGGTCTGCCCCCAAGAAGGAGGAAACCCATAATTTTAGGCCATTGTGCAAATAGGATTAGTTTTGCTAAGATATCCCATAGCCTACCACTTCAATTCCCTTTTTAGTTTTTGGCAATTATGTCATAAATTAAATGACTGCTTTAATGCCTAAATCTTTACAAGGAAAATCTCCAAATAAAATCTCAAATTGTCCTTGCTCACTTGCATTCCAATGTAACGACCAGAACAGCAGAGAAACTGACTGAATCAGAAAGGATTCCAGGGCGGGGGAAAGGTGCTAAAGCGGCGTGGGAGTGCCGGCTAGGCAGCGGGTCGCTGTTGCTGGTTTGTTTGGAAAACAGCGAGTGACCACCGCGAGCTCAAGGGGAGATCCCAAAAAGAGTGCGAGGAGTCCAGGGTTGCCTCTGGATAGTCTGGAATAGTTAAGCCAAAGGACCCTCGTGCTCTAGAGACCTGGGTGCGGGGGAGGGATTTTGGAAGTCGGGGCAGCAGAGAGCGAAGAGCCAAGGGTACGGGAGATTAGTTGTGTGGGCAGTGTGGGTGGGGCTTGGGGGTGGCTTGGTGGGTGCTGCGTGGGAGATCTTGGTTTGGAGTTTTCTACAGTCTTGCAGTCTTGCCCCGGTTGGGTAGAATCACGCTACTCGCCTTTGTACAAGAAACTGTCTCCTGGGGCAAGGAAGGAGCCAGAATGGCCTGGGCTCTGAAGCTGCCTCTGGCCGATGAGGTGATTGAATCCGGGCTGGTGCAGGACTTTGATGCTAGTCTATCCGGGATCGGCCAGGAACTGGGTGCTGGTGCCTATAGCATGAGGTGAGTGAGATTTTCCCAGACCCTGCACCTTCTGAATAACAAAGGCAGGATAGAGAATAACGGGGGAGGAAAAGAGGTGTGTTGGGTTAGAGAAGCTCTCCGCGTTTAGAGAAAAGGAACTTGTTTCTCTTTTGAGTGGTGAGCATTGTGGTAGAAATGGAAAAAGAGATTATGGAAGTGTCAAGAAGAATGGCTCTTGATTAGCAACCAAGTGAATGTTGAGAGGCTGTTGTGCCAGTGTGGGTGATTTGGAGACTGTTGGTGTGTGTGTGTGTGTGTGTGTGATTTGGAGACTGTTGGTGTGTGTGTGTGTGTGTGTGTGTACGTACGTGTGGGTAGGTTGCACTGGACTTGTGTGAGTAAGAGGCCACATTGAACATGTGAGATGTTTAGGGAGTTGGGACTTAATGATAAATATTGGTTGACTGCTTTTGGGGAAGAAATGTGAGATCCTAAGTCCACACATCTGTATTTTAACCAGCTTTCAGGCTTTACTCAATTCTGGGGTTTCTGACTTTTGAAACATAAGCTGTGAAATGAAAAAGTGTCAACAAGAACTTTTAGATGCTTCTAGACCTTCATGTATCAAGCCAAATGTTGATAATAAATAAAAATCTCCTGTGAAAGCAAAAAAAAAAAAAAGAAAGGATTCCAGCTTTCCATTAGTCCATCTCTATATACAGAGGCTGGATGAAAGGAGGATTGAGGTATTTATGACAATTGTCCATGAAAATTAGGCAAAAATTCCCTGTTTTCACGGAAACATGGTGATGGAAGTAGAATGGGAGTAGGGATTTGCATAGAGTCCACCTTCCCTGGCTAGTTATTTAAAACTGTTTCTCTGTAGGGACACAGTCCATATCTTGTGTGTGGCTGCTGAACCAGATCACAGCATAGCAGGTCCATTCAGTTAAGCAATCTTAAAGATCAGTGAATACATTTTTCCCTTTCCATTCATGCTGCTGTGAATAGTCACAAGATCATGAAGATGGTTTAAATGATTTTATTAATCATGCCTCAATGCTTAATGTAGCTACCATGCATAGATTCATATATAATTACATGTATTGTAAGAGCTCATTATCTGTCCTGACATTTCTAATATTTGAAATGTTTAACAGCTCTTAGCAGGCTATGGCCAAACACAGAGTATGCAGAGTAAATATCTGTAGACTGGCATTTAATGACTAACCGTACAAATTGTAATAGAATAATATAGACATGATCTTGAAAGTAGAAGTAGGCCTTGGATTAGATGAATGGTTCATAACAAGGCACAGTTTTGCCACCCACTCCCAGGGGGCATTTGACAACATCTTGAGACATTTGGGGCTGGCCCAACTAAGAATGGCAGGGTTTCTGGCATGTCTTGCTTGGGTAGAGGCCAGGGATGGTGCTAAACATTCCACAGTACACAAAATATGCCCTTAAAAAAATTTGTCCAAAATGTTCAGAGTCCCTGGGCAAGAAACTCTGTATCAGGCAGATAAGAGATATGGAATAGTCTAGCTTTTAAAAAGATAAGGAGGGATGAATGGGTAGAAAGCAAAGGATTTTTAGAGCATTGAAATTGTTACATATGACATTATAATGGTGGATACATGCCATTATAATTTGTCAGTTCAGTTCAGTTCAGTCACTCAGCCGTGTCCAACTCTTTGCAACCCCATGAATCGCAGCACGCCAGGCCTCCCTGTCCATCACCAACTCCAGGAGTTCACTCAGACTCACGTCCATCGAGTCAGTGATGCCATCCAGCCATCTCATCCTCTGTCGTCCCCTTCTCCTCCTGCCCCCAATCCCTCCCACCATCAGAGTCTTTTCCAATGAGTCAACTCTTCGCATGAGCTGGCCAAAGTACTGGAGCTTCAGCTTCAGCATCATTCCTTCCAAAGAAATCCCAGGGCCGATCTCCTTCAGAATGGACTGGTTGGATCTCCTTGCAGTCCAAAGGACTCTCAAGAGTCTTCTCCAACGCCACAGTTCAAAAGCATCAATTCTTCGGCGCTCAGCCTTCTTCACAGTTCAACTCTCACATCCATGCATGACCACAGGAAAAACCATAGCCTTGACTAGACGGACCTTAGTCGGCAAAGTAATGTCTCTGTTTTTCAATATGCTATCTAGGTTGGTCATACCTTTTCTTCCAAGGAGTAAGCGTCTTATAATTTGTCAAAACCCATAGAATTCGCAACACTTAGAGTGAATCCTAATATAAACTATGGACCTTGGGTGATCAAGGTGTGTCAGTGTAGGTTCTGTAACAAATGGTACAAGATGTTGACAGTGAGGGGAGGCTAAGCGTGTGTGTAAGCTGGGGGTACATAGGAACTCTCTGTACTTTCTGCTCAGTTTTTCTGCGAACCTAAAAATGCTGTAAAAATTGTTCAGTTTTTAAAGCAAACAGATAAGTAGTTGCAAATAGAATTCTGGTTTTCAAAAATTAGTCAGGCTGTCATTATCCTAAAGTATTTGGAAGGAAACTGAAGATTTATAAGATTTACTTAATGCTTCAAAATGACAAATGTTATCATGTAACTTATTTTTCTTGTTTACCCTTTTCTTTCCATGTAGTTTGTAAGGTTTTTTTTTTTTTTAAGGAAATTATTTCCACTAGCCACCTTAATTAAAGTCGATTTCAAATTGTACTTGTGGTACTATCAAATATATGTTTTTCTCAGCACAGAACAGGGCCTGATCCCATGATTGGTTTCTGAAGTTGAGTTTCTGTATCAATTTAGGAAAACTTACTTATAATTTTCCTCCTTTATTACAAGCAATAAAGAACTGAAAAGGCGCTTCCAATAGACTGCTTTTTTGCAATGCACATGAGGACAATTATAAATTCACCTAAATCTAATATCAGGATCTAAAAATTTTTGATGCAAGAGGAAAAAAGAGTACTAGTAAAAGAAACCGCAGTTTGCCGCCTGCTACACTTATTAGGAAAGATAGTACTGTCTGCCATATCTAAAATCCCATTCAGAGAGCAGCATGATCTACAAAAGTTATTTCCAGTAGACTCTAAAAAAGATCTCTCAAATGAATCTTATTTTCAGACTTCTTGAATTATTAAAATATGAGCATTTTGAGGACTTTTAACATTTTGCTGGTATTGTCCTTATATTTTTAAGGCTTCAGTAATTAAATGTCAAGCACTGTAATAACAAAGTTTTAAGATTATAAGTTTAAAACTCATGAAAATGCAGGAATTATGCAGAAGTCTCAAAGAGTAACAAGACATATCTCAAGCTGTATGTCTAACTATTAAAACTATAGGAAATAGTTTAATTAAGAATCATTATTGCAATTATACTCTAATTTAAAAAAAACAAAAAAAAATTAACATCATTTACTACATAGAATTTGAAATTTCATGCTATTATCATGGCCTATATATCACTGTGACTTTTATGAAAGATAAGATTTTTAGCTTTTCCATTTTGCCAAGTTCAAGTACCTAAACTAATATTTCATATTCATATTTTTTCCAGTACCTGGAACCATAGTCTATTATTACAGATACAGTTTATGAAAAAGTAAGACTACCTACGTTCTTCCACTGAACTTCTCAAGGTCAGGAACTATGTCTTATTCATCTAATAGCATAATACCTATCTAGCATACTTCCTGACATCAGAGTTTTATCAAAGAATATTTATTGAATTTTCTTGACTTTATGAAGATTAACAGCTTCTAATTATTCACATGTGAAAATCAAACTTCAGGTAATGACACTGCATTAAACCCTAGCCTTTGTTCATTTAAAATTCATTATATTTAGATTTACAGGAAATAACTAATGGCTTTCTCATATATGAGTAAAGCTTCCCAAACTGTGCTTAACAGATATGTTATTTGGAAAACAATTATGATAAAGAAATCACCTAACATTTTTAGCTCATGAATTATTAGTTAGCTAATAGCACAGTAACTCCATCAATGGAAAACATGCAAGATTTATAAATTCATATTATATTTACCAAATATTTCTCTAAACTGGTTCTATACGATTATTAAGATTTATCCCATTGTCAGCTGCCCATCAATTGTTGTTCCAGCTTTCTCAGTTACTTCTAGTAATAAGATCACCAAAATCAGCTGGAATTGCCAAATAAGAAAGGATTTTTCCAAAATGATAGTCAAAGGATTCATTTAACACCCAGATCCTGATAGTACTGATTGATCTACTATTTTGAATATTATAAAGAAATTTCTTCCTCTTCTTTTTGAGTAGTCTTAATATGAGTGAGAGCTTTAATTCCTAAAATGATAGAGGAAAAAGAGGTTTTCCTTTAGAAGTAGAATGTGGTATATGGTTATTTTTGCTTTTTTTAAGGAAATGAATACTACAGACTGATATGCAATTCAAAACTTTGATGACAACTGAATAAAAAAAGCCACTCAAGACAGAATTTAAGTTCTAACTTCATTCAGTTCTAACTTGCTGTATAATGTTGAGTCTAGTTTTTCTCCCATTAGCTGTGGAAGGAAGAAAAACTTGAACTATTTTTTGTTTAAATAATGTCTTCAAAAGTGAGAGTGATAACAACTGTGACTTTACTTAGTAAGGAATAGAGTATTAGTACTTCCTGTGTTTTCACCATTCCTCTCAGAGGTCTAAAAGAAACTTGATCTGAAAATTGAAAGTAGATACACAAGAAAGATTCACCAAAAACTTAAATACACAAACTACAACAATAACAACAGAAAATTTAAAAAAGAAGTTGAATATTATTCCCTTGAGAGTAGTTACAATCTCTCCCTGAGTGGAAACATATATAGTTAGATCTCAGGAAGGCAGTGCAAAGTTTATATCTTTTAATTCAGTGATCCTCAAACTTTAGTTGTATATCACAATCGCCTGGGAATTTGTCACAGTGCACATTCCAGATCCTCACCTCTGGAGATTCTGATGCAAAACCAGGGTCTGAAATGGGATCTAGTGCAGTCCTCAATAGGGGTTTTCTAAGTTTTTCTTTTTTAATTGAGATATAATTTACATACCATACAAACTCACCCAATTAAAATATACAATTCAAAGGTTTTCTTAGTAGAGTCCAAGTTATGTAAACAGCATCACAATCCCATTTGAATATTTTCATCACCCCCAAATACCCATTACCTATTAGCTGTTTTTGTTTAGTCACAAAGTCGTGTCCAACTCTTTTGTGACCCCATGGACTATAGCCCATGGCTACAGGCTCCTCTGTCCATGGGATTTCTCATGCAAGAATACTGACACGGGTTGCCATTTCCTCCTCCAGGAGATCTTCCTAATCCAGGGATCGAACCTGCATCTCCTGCATTACAGGCAAATTCTTTACCATTGCACCACCTGAGAAGCCCTTACCTATTAGTAGTCATTCTTTATTCACTCTTTCCTCCAGGTCTTGGCAAACACTGCTGTCTGTCTTTTTAATTTGCCTATTCTGTACATTTCATATGTGTCCTTTGTGTCTGGCTTCTGTCATTTAGCATTATGTTTTCAAGTTTCATGCATATTGTAGCATCTATCAGTACTTCATTATTTTAATTGCCAAGTAATATTCCACTGTGTGGATATACCATATTTTGTTTATACATTCATCAATTGATGGATGTTTGGGTTGTTTCCATTTTTCAAATATTATGAATAATGCTGCTACAAGCATTCATGTTCAAATTTCTGTATTACCATATTTTCTAAGTGTTTTCATTTTTAAAATAGAAAGCTTTATTAAATTGGGGAAAATTTCTAGTCAAATACTCTTGTAACTAGCTATTGCTGGGCCATAAGAAAATGATGACTGAAGTGATCCATTAAAGCATTGACAAGTGACTGGTTAAATGCTTTCAGAGGGACTTTGAGGATAAAGTAGTTCAAATTCTGTGGCAGCTGGGAAAGACAAAACAGAAACCAAAGAAAGAATGCAACTTTTTACCCTCATTAATATAAAAAGTATAGAAGTGAGTGATTGTGAGAAGCAAACCAGACCTCTATAAAATGTCTGATCTCATCAGCCTTCTGACATAATCAATAGCATAGTTTATTGTAGTGATTTTAAAGCAACAGTAGGAAAATTCAAATGCAGTTAACTTAACCAGTTCATTGTGTTAGAAAAATATCAAAATGCTTATGAGGAAGCTGATTACTTAGAATAAGAAATGAACCTGAAAATAAAGAAATAAGAAGAGAAATGCTGTTATTTTTTCTCCCTGCCCATCCTGAAAATACAGAAGGCAATTCACACGATGCCCAAGCTACACTGTACCTTTTTTCCAGCTTTGCCTTCCAGCTCTTCCTTGTGTTGGAGAAGGAAATGGCAACCCACCCCAATATTCTTGCCTGGAGAATTCCATGGACAGAGGAGCCTGGGAGGCTACAGTCCATGGGTTCACAAAGAGTTGGACACCACTAAGAGACTACCACTCACTCTTCCTTGTGTCAGCTGTAGAGTATATGCAGACTTCTGTGGGTCAAACCAGGCCTAGTCATGCATCGTTTTAAACATCCCTTTAAATGCATGACTAAATCTATGATGGGAGTCCAAATATCGTCAACATGGATTTTAGTCCTAGAATGATCTAATCACCTGGAATTTAGGCTTTATTATTTCTACTATCTTTAAAAAATTATAATGAGTTTAATTTATTAGGGCCTTGTACAACCATGTCTCATAAGTAAACACAGAGGTCAACCATTTTTAATTCACGTTCTCCCAGCTTCCTTAACCTATTACAAGACAGCCAGCTAGATTAACTGCTAACAAACTCTGATTTAGCTGTTAAAAAATTAATTTTAAAACTCTTGAGTAATATTGACTCATCTTTAGGTTTTCTCACAAACCTAGTTAGTTTTTTTATAAGCAAAAGTAGGCCTTGGGGAATCTAAGTTTGTTTCAACATATGAGAAATTAGTAATAAGAAAGAAAATAGCCCTGTTGATTTATCAATCTAATAATCAGTCACACTATACCAAAGGAGATTAAGATATGCTCTTTGGCCCAAAGAGTCAATATTCTTGCTGAGGAAAGCAAGACAGATGCATGAAGGAATCTGAAAATCCCATAATATGTTATATTATCTCTGCCAAAGAAATTCAGACACAGAAGAGATGAACATGGGCTCAAATAGTTAAAAATGACATTATAGATAAAGTAAGACTTAAGCCAGGTCTGAAGTTTGGGGAGGATCTGATCAAAATAAGGGAAGAGTATTTCTGATATAGATAACAGTGTGATCAAAGGGGAGCTGAAATATTTAACATAATGTGGAGTGAAGGACACTTGCTTAGAAACAAATGAGAGGCAAAACTATTTAAATTGGTTGGCCAGATTATGGTGAGTCTTAGAAATTAGGCAGACGTTCAAAAGTTGCATCTGCTGAAACTAGGAGTGTCTCACCAGAGCTGGGTGTGTCCAACTGGATTTTATTCAAAGAAAGCTGCGTGACTGGCCATTAAAGAAGTAGAGACCAAGAGTGGGGATATAGGGAACAGGGTGGGTAAGAAACTTCTAGACGCGGCCAAATCAATTTAAACAATAATTACCAAATGCCTACTGTGCACATTCCAGGCACTGATTCCAGTGCTCTAGGGGTTATGAGAATGAATAAAAGTTCCTGATTTCATAGAGTTTACAGCCCAGACACACATATTACTATGATACCAGGAAGAAAGTAATGTTTCAAATACCAACAAAGAACAACAGGGGCACAGAATAAGCATTAATACTACCAAGGTAAGAGAAAAAGTGACACTTTAATTTGATGTTAAAAATATTAGGCTTTTGGCACTAATTAGAGGAGTGTTCTTGCTTAAGATAGAGGAACCAACAGGGGCAATGGAGTGAAGTGTGTTGTGTTTTGGGAAAGGCAAGGAGTTCAACAAGTCAAGAAAGCAGAGTGCCTAGAACAGTATAGGGTTCTGTCAAAGATGAAGTGGTTGGTTAGGGCCATAGGAATGGGAAAAAAGAAAGAGGAATTTGAGCTTAGCAGATGATGTGTAGCCACTGTAAATTCTTTTAAAAAAATTATTTATGGCTGCATTGGGTCTTTTTTTTTTAAATTGGAGGATAATTGCTTTACAATGTTGTGTTGGTTTCTGCCTTAAACAATTTGAATCAGCCATATTATGTATATGTCCCCTCCCTCTTGAGCCTCCCTCCCTCTTCCCATCCCACCCCTCTATGTCTTCACAGAGTGCCAGGCTGGCCTCCCTGTTTTATATGGCAACTTCTTACCAGCTATCTATCTTACACATGGTAGTGCATATATGTCAATGCTACCTTCTCACTTCTTAGTTGTGGTGTGCAGGCTCTTTGTAGTGGCACACAGGCTTCTCTCTAGTTGTAGCTCACAGACTTAGTTGCCCCAAGGCATGTAGAATCTTAGTTCCCAGACCAGGGATCCAGCCCGAATTGCCTGCATTGAAAGGTGGATTCTTAACCACTGGACCACCAGGAAAGTCTCCACTGTAAGTTCTTGAGGGAAAAGTGAATTAGTGTTTTCATGTTTATTGAATCTACTGTATGAAAATCCCCAAGCCATGGAGTGTGTACAAGTGAGTAATCTGGCATCAGTATACAAAACAGATCTGAAAGTAGGTGATATTGAGGTCAGGATGGTCAACTAGGAAGACTATTATAGTAATCTAAGGGAAAAGAGATGAGAGCAGAATAATGGAAGGGGAAAAAGAGATAGAAATCAATACACCAGATATATTTCAAGGAAAATTGTATAATACTTGTTGGTTAATTGGATGAATGGTATAAAGTAGACATGAGAAATAGACATACCTGATGTATGGAGCCCCAGTGGGAGTCTTGATTTTAACTGTCAAATAATAGACATTATATTGCAAGAATAAACTGAATTAGGGTGGTTGAATGCCATGCTTTTCATTTAAAGTTCTTTTGAAGTATCAAGTGACCAAGACTCTATTGGCTTACTCATGGATCTGGGAGATAATTGAAGCAATGAGACTAAATGAGCTTCTAGAGAATGGGGAAAGGAAGAAAACAAACATGTTTTGAATGCCTACTATGTTCCAGACAATGAATATGAAGAACTAAGAGTGAAGAACAGAGTCTTGAGGGAAAGCCCAAAGTTAAAGGTCAGAAAAGGGGACTCGAATTTCTAAAAAATGTAGAAAGGTAATGTAATATGCACAAAATGTTGTCTCTGAAAACAAAGAAGAATAATTTTAAGGAAACAGGGAAAGATCAAATAGTTTGGATATTCAGAAATATTAAAAATGGGAATAAAACTTTGCATTTGGCGAGGATCCTTGGTGACATGTAATTCAATTCTACTCCACAAAAATTTCTTGTGCATCTAGTATGTACTTAGCAACAGAGCCCTGGAAACAGCCTGATGGACACTGAGGTCTGGAAGAAGAAAGTTAAGTAAACTGTCAATTACAAGATGATCTATTATATTCAACATAGGGGAACCATAGGGTACTAAAGTAGAACATAAAGAGGGCCACCAATCCCAGCCTTGAGGGGTCTGGAAGGCTTTCTAGAGGAAATAATTAAACTGGGACCTATAGGACAAGTTAGAATTAGCCAAATGAGAAGCAAACTTTGATCCAAGTAAGAAACACCTGATGTGGTAATCCAAAATGAAAAGAAAGTATGACCACTCAAGCAACTGAAAGTAGTAGTAGTCTAAGTGGGTGATTTTGTAGAGCTATTTTTGAAGACGTTACCAAGTAGTAAATGATGTTATAGAGTCATGTCAAAGACTTTATACTCAATACAAATTGGTATTGGGAAGGTGCTGAAGGGTTTAAGAAGGAGAATTATATAATCAAATTTGGGGTTTAGAAAGACCTCTCTGACTTTGCACAGTGTCAAGATCAAAGTCAGACTGACCAATTCTGAGGCTGTTATAGCAATTTAAGAGAGATGATGGTGTCAGTCGAGATGGAGAGGAGTGGGTAGACACAATAAATATGTAGGAGGTAGAATTGACAGTTTTGGTAATTAGTTGGTAGTGGGAGGTTTTAGTACAGAGAAGAGCCAAGAATGACATCAAGACTTTTGGCTTGGACAACTGAATACATGCTGATATAAGAAACACTGGTGAAGAAATAGCTTTGAGAATAAAATATAATGAATTCTGTTTTGTTCATACTGATTTTGAGGTACCAACTATACATTCTAGTGGAGGTATATAATAGGCAGTTGGCTAAATGTGTCTCAAGTTCAGGAGAATTTAATTTAGGGAGAGAGAGAGAAACTTGGGGGAAATGAGTAGTTGATAGTTGAATCCATCAGAGAAAATGAGATTTCCCTGTGCGAGGGTAGGACAGGTTGGTGTTCTGTGAGAAGAGAAGACGTCTGAAGAAAAAAACACTGAGAACTGCAAATATTTAATGGCTGGGCAAGCCAAGAAGATCCAATAAGAGAAACTGAGAAGGAAGTGTGTGGGGGTGCTCAGCAATGAATTAAGAGTGCAATTTCAGAAGACAGTAGCAAAAGGCTTTTCTAATGAAGGAAACCAATTATTTGATGATGGAGGGAAAAGGAGACAATGGAGAGGAATAAAGACATGGCTAAAGAACAGTTAAATGCTGGACCACAGTCTTTCCAGAAACAGAGTAGCAGAGGAGCAAAGACTCATAGAGGAGAGATCCTTCTTTTAATAAGAACAAGAGTGACAGGATACACAGAAGAACTATACAAAAAAGATCTTAATGACCGAGATAATCATGATGGTATGATCACTCACCTAGAGCCAGACATCCTGGAATGTGAAGTCAAGTGGGCTTTAGGAAGCATCACTCTGAACAAAGCTAGTGGAGGTGACAGAATTGATGCTTTTAAAGTGCTGCACTCAATACGCCAGCAAATTTGGAAAAGTCAGCAGTGGCCACAGGACTGGAAAAGGTCAGTTTTCATTCCAACCCCAAAGAAAGGCAATGCCAAAGAATGTTCAAACTACTGCACACATCTCATATGCTAGCAAAGTAATGCTCAAAATTCTCCAAGTGAGGCTTCAACAGTACATGAATTGAGAACTTCCAGATGTTTGTTCACGCTGGATTTAGAAAAGGGAGAGGAACCAGAGATCAAATTGCCAACATCCATTGGATCATCGAAAAAGCAAGAGAGTTCTGGAAAAAAAACATCTATTTCTGCTTCAGTGAATATGCCAAAGCTTTTTGTGGACCACAACAAACTGTGGAAAATTCTTAGAGATGGGAATACCAGACCCCCTTACCTGTCTCCTTAGAATTCTGTATGCAGGTCAGGAAGCAACAGTTAGAACTGGACATAGAACAACAGAATGGTTCCAAATCAGGAAAGGAGTACGTCAAGGCTGTATATTGTCACCCTGCCTATTTAAATTATATGCAGAATACATCATGTGAAATGCTAGGCTGGATAAATCATAAGCTGGAATCAAGATTGTTGGGGGAAATATCAATAACCTCAGATATGCAGATAACACCACCCTTATGGCAGCAAGCGAAGAGGAATTGAGGAGCCTCTTGATGAAAGTGAAAGAGGAGAGTGAAAAAGCTGCCTTAAAACTCAACATTCAAAAAACTACAATCATGGCATCTGGTCCTATCACTTCATGGCAAATAGATGGGGAAACAGTGGAAACAGTGACAGACTATTTTCTTGGGCTCCAAAATCACTGCAGATGGTGACTGCAGCCATTAAATTAAAAGATGCTTGCTCCTTGGAAGAAAAGCTATGACCAACCTAGACAGCATTTTAAAAAACAGACACATTACTTTGCCAAGGTCCATCTAGTCAAAGGCATGGTTTTTTTTTAAAATATAAATTTATTTATTTTAATTGGAGGTTACGAGACAGGAAAAGGTATGGTTTTTCCAGTAGTCATGTATAGATGTGAGAGTTGTACCATAACGAAGCCTGAGTGCCAAAAAATTGATGCTTTTGAATTATGGTGTTTGGAAAACCCCTTGAGAGTCCCTTGGACTGCAAGGAGATCCAACAAGTCCATCCTAAAGGAAATCAGTCCTGAATATACATTGGAAGGACTGACACTGAAGCCAAAGCTCCAATACTTTGGCCACCTGATGTGAAGAGCCAACTCATTGGAAAAGACTCTGATTCTGGGAAGGATTGAAGGCAGGAGGAGAAGGGGACAACAGAGGATGAGATGATTGAATGGCATCACCGACTCTATGGACATGAGTTTGAGCAAGCTCTTGGAGTTGGTGATGGACAGGGAAGCCTGGCATGCTGTAGTCCATGAGGTTGCAAAGATTCAGACACAACTAAGCGACTGAACTGACTGAGTAACAGGAGAAAGAGAGTTGAGAAAGGAGATGGGCTACTGGTAGCAAAAGAGGCATGTATCAGATTGGCATAATTTATCAGTGAGGTAGGATTTGATGTTTCTGCTGAGCTCACATGTCACAAGGGAGGAAATAGATGGAAAAAAGGATCTTGCCTTACAGTTGCAAATTCCATCATTATTGACAAATATTCACTCATAATGTAGCTGTTTTTAAGTTGTTTGTGAATGTTTAAATGGTTGAATGACATCAATAAATCTAAAATAACTTAGATTTGGAGGACAATTAGATGCAAGAGTTATGAGGTAGGAAAACGATATTTTCTGATATTTCTCTTAGCAAGACTGGTTTATACAGTCTAAAAGAGTAAGGCTGAAAGGATATTCTCAGAGTTGAGTATACTGACACATTTTTAAGGTTCAGCGTCAATAAGAATTCTAACTCTGATAGAGTATTAGCAATTATAATAGCTACCACTTAATATGTCCCTACTATATTCCAGGTCTGACACTTATCACTGTGTACTGAGTGACTCTCCACCAGAGGCATATATTCTCCACTCCCTGCTCCCCCCATCCCTGCCTTGGCCCCATCCTAAGGACTTTGGGCAATGTCTGGAGACATTTTTGGTTGTCGTGACTTGGAGGGGTAGCTGTGGGTAGAAACTAGAGATGCTGCTGCATGCATCCTACAGTGTTTGGGAGAGGCTCCCACAACAAAGCGTCGTACTGCCCAAAATGTCAGCAGCGCCAAGATTGACAAACACTGCTTTATATTTATTATTTTGTGTAATTCTCACAACAATGCAATGAGGGAGGACTAATTTTTTCTAATATACACATAAAACATAGAATTGAGGGCAAGGAGAGGTTAAGCAAATCACCCAAGGTCCTAAGAAATAAAACTAGATTTTGAACCCATCTGCCTGATTTCAGTCAATTTTTAACTACTGCAAACCTTTCCACTTTGTACTCAAGATGCACAGGCCAAAACAAAACTCTTATACTGCTTGCAAATATTTTTTTCCTTAAAAGGCATTTGTTAGTACACTCAAATCTACATTCCTCTTAGATTTACCAAGTGCCTATCTGTCAACTTTAACCTTTTCCACTTGAGGACAACAGATCAGCTTTGTCCTATAGAAAACAGACTTGAGTCAGGCACATCAGACATATAGATACCAACATGACATATTTTGCCTCTTGTGGGAATCTTCTAATTGAAAAGAGTTTTCATGTGATGGCCAGTTGTAGATCCATTCTCAAATTCTACTCAACAACCCCTGAGGAGATAGATTATTTCTGGGCTTTGAATTACAACTGGAATTCTGCACTGATACCATCCATCATGCAAACTACTCAAGTATCTCTTGAGAATCCCTAGGCAGGAACCAAACACCAACCAAGGTATGTAAGTCTAGGTTAAGAAGTCCTTTAGTGATGGTGGAGCTTTGGTGGTTGTTATGGGTTTGTTTTGTTTTTACTACTTCTAAGCCACTGTAACGGTGAAAGTCTCCTTTGTAAGACTGTGCCAGAATTCAGAAGTAGGTTTAAGAATCTAGCTATCTTCTGTTAAACCAGACATGTAAAACACTTGCAGAAATGCAAAACAATGTCACTGTTGCCTAAAATGTCACTGATGCTGACATGCAATTGATTATTATTTTGTTGTTTTTGGAGAAACTAATATTTCAAAAACACTATGTCAACTAGATAAAACAGTGAATTCAATTCTCCCTTGAAAGGGGTAGATTTTTGCAAACAGCTTGGCCTCCAGGTTGAACATGCCCCAAATTTGTGGGACATGTTTGTGCTCTCTCCTCCTTTTAAGGTGTCCTACTCATCCTGGTTATCTCAGTATTGCTCAGTTTTTAAAACTGAGATCCCATATCCTGGGAATCCCTTCAATCCCAGGCAACAGTTATATTGGTTGCTCTAGATATATCCAAAGTTTAGTAATTTATGCTAGAGAATAAAACTAAATTACTAACACCATTAGTTGAGGTTCAGTCAGAATAGGGTATGATAACATGATTCAGCTTAATAATGCTGATCATCATTTTTGGTTCTCACCTGTTTTTTTCAAAGATGATTTTTGAAAGAGGAAAATCCAACTAAACCCTGCTATTATGTCAATAGGTTACTGATGAGGTGGCTCATAGGATGCCACATAACACAGCTGTTGTCAATTATGGCTACACATTAAAATCAATGGGGTGGCAGGCTTCAAAAACCTGGCTGTACAGGATGCACACAAGACCAATTAAGTCAGAATTGCCTGGGATGGGACCCAGGCATCAGTGTTTGTAAAGAACCTCCAGTGATTACAATCTACAGTCAAGGTGGAGAAACCCTACTATAGCTTGATACTTCCCGTTTTTCATTGTGAATTTGTGGCTGGGCTTCTGAGAAGGTGCAGCTATTAGCTGTGTTATGAGGGTCTCTGACATCGCTCCTTCTCCAGCACATGTTAAATACATTATCCAAAATACCACCATGAAGACCATAAGTCTTCCTCTAGAAACAAAATTAAAAACACAGACAGGAACAGAAAACAGTAACTATTAGGTTTGAGAAGGATTTTCTGCCTCTCAGTTCAGTTGAGTTACTCAGTCGTGTCTGACTCTGCAAGCCCATGAATTGCAGCACGCCAGGCCTCCTGATCCATCACCAACTCCTGGAGTTCACTCAAACTCACGTCCATCGAGTCGGTGATGCCATCCAAGCATCTCATCCTGTCGTGCCCTTTTC
Organism: Capricornis sumatraensis; assembly: GCF_032405125.1. Lineage (NCBI taxonomy): Eukaryota > Metazoa > Chordata > Mammalia > Artiodactyla > Bovidae > Capricornis > Capricornis sumatraensis. The sequence continues at coordinate 22,596,504 of NC_091092.1, read as the reverse complement.
CTCCTGCCCCCAATCCCTCCCAGCATCAGAGTCTTTTCCAATGAGTCGACTCTTCGCATGAGGTGGCCAAAGTACTGGAGCTTCAGCTTCAGCATCATTACTTCCAAAGAACACCCAGGACCCATCTCCTTTAGAATGGACTGGTTGGATCTCCTTGCAGTCCAAGGGACTCTCAAGAGTCTTCTCCAGCACCACAGTTCAAAAGCCTCAATTCTTCGGCACTCAGCCTTCTTCACAGTCCAACTCTCACATCCATACATGACCACTGGAAAAACCATAGCCTTGACTAGACGGACCTTTGTTGGCAAAGTAATGTCTCTGCTTTTAAATATGCTATCTAGGTTGGTCATAACTTTCTTTCCAAGGAGTAAGTGTCTTTTAATTTCATGGCTGCAGTCACCATTTGCAGTGATTTTGGAGCCCCCAAAAATAAAGTCTGACACTGTTTCCACTGTTTCCCCATCTATTTCCCATGAAGTGATGGAACCAGATGCCATGATCTTCATTTTCTGAATGTTGAGCTTTAAGCCAACTTTTTCACTCTCCTCTTTCACTTTCATCAAGAGGCTTTTTAGTTCCTCTTCACTTTCTGCCATAAGAGTGGTGTCATCTGCATATCTGAGGTTATTGATATTTCTCCTGGCAATCTTGATTCCAGCTTGTGCTTCTTCCAGCCCAGCGTTTCTCATGATGTACTCTGCATATAAGTTAAATAAGCAGGGTGACAATATACAGCCTTGACGTACTCCTTTTCCTATTTGGAACCAGTCTGTTATTCCATGTCCAGTTCTAACTGTTGCCTCCTGACCTGCATATAGGTTTCTCAAGAGGCAGATCAGGTGGTCTGGTATTCCCATCTCTTTCAGAATTTTCCACAGTTTATTGTGATCCACACAGTCAAAGGCTTTGGCATAGTCAATAAACTGTCTTTAAGAGGCCTTAATTCAAATGTTTGAAAATGTTCACCTACTCTTATATTTGTGTCTGTCCCATAAGATGAAAGATGTGATGAGGAAAAGCTCTGCAAATTACAAAGTGTTACCACGGCAGGCTTAATACCTAAAGCAAAGGTGATTTTATAAGTGGGTTGAGTCAGATCAAGGCCCCAAGAGAATTAGGCCTTTGGGGTTGAGAGAGTTAAGAGGAAGAGAATTGGTACTGCATGGGAAGACAAGAAGGGAACCACCAAAAGCCTCAACTATGTCGCAAGGATTATTAAAAGGTGAAAGTTGGAAATGAGGTCAGGCCATAAACATAATTTAAAAGATCCAGCAGCTTTTCCAGAAGAGTTTGCATAGCCAATTATTCCCAGGTGGCCTGTTAGAGAGTGTAAAATTGAGTTTATGTTTACCTCGTGTTGTACCTCTTCAATAATATTAGAGTGAATGGAACTGGAATAGAAAAAGAAGGGCTCCTCAAAATTCATCTCTTGAAGCAAACTGAGCTCATACTGACTTGTCTGGTTTGTAAAATATGGCAAGAAATAGTTTTCCAGTTTTTGCCTCTCATATCCTATAAGGTTTGAGAAGTAATGGAAGTCAGAGAACTCTTCTTAGGACCTTAGAAATGGTCATGGGTCCTTGGAAAGCCATCTCCAAACTTCCTTCCCCAACAGCGGTCAGCGTGCTTGAAATCCTGCCAGGAGAAACACCTTCCTTCAAAACTGGTGATACATTAAATAAGTTCTTGTTAATTGAAATTGGTGACACCTTAGGGTAGGAATTCCTGACCAGAAAACACTATCCTGGCTTCATTTCTAGATCTCTAAGATGGTTGCTGCCTCAGCCATGCCCCACTATTTTCCACTTTCTAGGTTCTCACACCTCCCTTCCTCTAGCTCTCTCTCCCCCTTCTCTCTCTCACACTCACACACACTACCATTGGAAATCTCTGGTTTTAGCCTTATCAGCCACCTCCTTGCCAGTGATTACTTGACAGCTAGCTGAGAGCAAGATGGATATTAGGGAGGCAGTGGGGGCGGGGGGCGGGCAGTACAGATAATAATGAAAGAAAAACTATTTAGAGAATAGAACTAAGTGCTATAGTACTTAGTTCTATATACAAGCCCAGGTTGACTATATCCTGGGCTATTGATTTTTCCAATGGAAAGATGGGTTAGGAATCAAGGGTTACATACACAAATAAAGGTCAGTTAGGCAGCTATGTATAAACTTTGGTTTTAAGAACAAAGTCTTCTAATTGAATTTCATGTGTGTGTGTGTTGAAGGGCAAGCGAGATCACCTGTAATGTATCATGCAATTGAGTTGTTCCATACCTCTTTACCCAAGGGGCAATAATCAGATCTCAAGAATACCATTGAGTTGTCTGTGTGATTAAATTAAAGGAAAATTCCATTTTTATCATCTCTAAATGATAAAACTCAACATTCCTAAAATACTTAGCTTAGAGCAGTGAAAGTCTAAATCTTTCTCAAATTCATAAAGCAAATAAAATTGGAAACATATACAATATCATTTGAGCATTTTGATGAATTTGCAGCTATGTGAGATATAATCCAGAAGAGTTAAAAAAACAAAAGTTGGACTTTGAAACATTTTACTTTTATGGAAATCTTACTTGTAACATTACAACAGATATGTCATAATATATGGTGCATCCATCCTGAAAACAGAACAGAAGAATATATAGAATCCAAGTAAGCAGAGACTATTTTGGATTATTGGTACTTTTAAGGAATGTAAAGTAATAATAGCATAAGCATTTTTGGTGCTGGAACAAGAAATAGGGAGACCAACTTCATATCTAGCCCCAAATAATTCATTTGGTTTCATTGGTTTTATCAGGAATGTTGGTTAGTAAGCGTGCTGAGAGTGAGGATTTAGAGAAAAAATGTGCTGTGTCTAAAGAGAGTAAAATGCTGAGGCCAGGAAAAAGATTTTGCAAAACTCTGGCCCTTGTTGCACACACATGGCCTAGGCTGTGGGTAAGCCTCGCATTCAGTGGCTGCATTTGGTTTTCAAAGAATAGGGTCATCTTCTCAGCCTACACTTCTCATTAAGTTCCAAACACTTCCCTGGGATATGAAACCTCCCCTTTCTCTTTCACCACTCCCAGTAAAGCCGGCTTGTTCAGACAATACTGAAAGGGGCTGCTCTTTGGTGCTCAAACAAGATGTTCCATTGATATATCTTGCTGGGATAGCCCAGAAGCATTTGTCCATTGGTATCTCACACAAATGTCAACTGTTTCTGCCCAGACTGAATTAAATGTTTCATATAAAAACTGGATGATGTTTTCAGCATTCTCTCAAGAAGAATTTATTGAATATGCAGTCTGTACAAGGTACTAGGCTAAGCCCTGGAACAGGAAGAGGGGAGGAGGGAAAGAAGAGAGGCTAGAAAGTACTGGAGAGAGAAAAAGATAAATAAGTTGTAGCACCTGCCTTTAATAGTAATAGCTAATTTTTATTGTGTAGTTACTCTGTGCCAGGCACAGTGCTAATGGCTTTGCATGAATCAGATAACTGAAACTTTGCAACAGTACTGACTGTATATCTCCTTTCATAGATGAGGAAACTGAAACTCAGAGAGGTTAAGTCACACAGCTAGTGATGGAATTAAAGTTTGAGCCTAGTCTGCTGCGGCAAAGTCACTTCAGTCGTGTCTGACTCTGTGCGACCCCATAGATGGCAGCCCACCAGGCTCCCCCATCCCTAGGATTCTCCAGGCAAGAACACTGGGTTGCCATTTCCTTCTCCAATGCATGAAAGTGAAAAGTGAAAAGTGAAAGTGAAGTCGCTCAGTCGTGTCCAACCCTCAGCGACCCCCTAGACTGCAGCTTTCCAGGCTCCTCTGTCCATGGGATTTTCCAGGCAAGAGTACTGGAATGGGGTGCCATTCTATCTAATCCCAAAAACCAGAGTGTGTAACCACTGTGCTCTACTGCCTTCAATGACTTAGCACCTGGTAAGGGGAGGAAAAGACTCTGATGCTGGGAGGGATTGGGGGCAGGAGGAAAAGGGCATGACAGAGGATGAGATGGCTGGATGGCATCACTGACTCGATAGATGTGAGTCTGAGTGAACTCCGGGAGATGGTGATGGACAGGGAGGCCAGGTGCACTGTGATTCATGGGGTCACAAAGAGTCGGACACGACTGAGCGACTGAACTGAACTGAAGGGGAGGAAGCAAACACCATGACCTTTAATAAAAGGCACAATATGATAAGTACCACAAAAGATTAAGGAAACTGCTATGGGCACAGACATAGAGAACAAATGTATGGATGCCAAGGGGGATAAGGGATGGGGTGGGAGGAATTGGGAGATTGGGATTGACATATATACAAGATTGATACTATGTATAAAATGGACAACTGATGGGAACATACTGTATAGTACGGGGAACTCTCCTTGATGCTCTGTGGTAGCCTAAATGGGAGGCAAATCCAAAAGGGAGGGGATACATGTATATATATGGCTGATTCACTTTGCTGTACAGTAGATGCTAACATTATAAAGCAAGTATATTGCCAATAAAAATTAATAACATAAATAAAACTTTTCTAAGAAGGAAACTGCTATGGGAGTAGAGAGTCAGGAGTAATTGATTTCTGGGAAGATTTTATGGAGGCAGCAAAAATTGAACTTGGCCTTAAATGAAAACTAGGATTTTGGTCAGTAGAGATGAGGGAAAGGATATTTCAGGTAAAGAAGTTAAATCACAGAAAGACAAGTACAGTGTAACTGGAGCATTATATGCATTACAGAATAAAGGGTCACAATTAAAAGGTTGTAAAGACTGGCCCCTATTGTCATGTACCTTGAACACAGAGAAGTCAGAATTTTATTATTTCCATAGTAGGCAATGGAAAGTCAATAATGGTTTTTGCACAGGCAAGTGATTTGACCAAATGTGTGATTTGGAAAGAAAGTTTTGGTGGCGGTTTCATTAATGGGAAGGTTATTAAATGAATTAGCAGTCAAAGGCCAGTTGTGTGACTAGAAATATCATCTAGATAAGTGACGGTAGGAGCCAGAACCAGGATGTTTACATGGGGAATGGGGTAGAAACAGCTACCCTGAAACACAGATAGTGATCGTGGGAACTGGTAACTGAGTATGTGGTAGAGGGATAATTTAAAGAGTATAGTAATATTTCCAGCCTGACTAGGTAGCTTGCTGTATCCCTGGCTAAGAGAGGGGACACAAGACAGAATAAATTTAAAGGGTGGAGGAGACCATGAATTAGGTGATTCATATGGAGCTATACAGCAAGCAGTTGTTAGTCATAACTGAAGCTCAGGGAAAAGGCAAGAATATAGATTTGAGAGTCACCCAGAGAGAGAATAGCTTTCCCTGGTGGCTCAGATGGTAAAGCATCTGCCTACAATGCGGGAGACCCAGGTTTGACCCCTGGATCAAGAAGATCCCCCTGGAGAAGGAAATGGCAACCCATTACAGTAATCTTGCCTGGAAAATTCCATGGATGGAGGAGCCATGGGGTTGCAAAGAGTCGGACATGACTGAGCGACTTCACTTTCACCTTTCTTCAGAAAGAGAATATAGTCTAAAGAGAGGATGAGGCTAACCAGAGAGAATATTGTTAGATAAGAAAACAAATTCTGTTTCTGGCAATAGGATAAATGTGTAGAGAAATCCCTCCCAGTAAAGAATGCTTACTTACAATGGTGCCTGACATGGCAAGCACAATGTGGGGAAAGGGAAGCTGACTTAAGAAGCTGGAAAAAATATTTTGAGTGTTGTTTTTAAAGTGAAACTGAGCTGTAGTTAAGTCAAGTTTTCTAGAGGTAATCAAGCTAGAGTTTGTCTTGGGAGTATCTGCTTACCCCTGGTGGCTTTGAGTTGGTATCTAAGCACTGTGTAGTAGGACCAGAGACAGGAGATAAAGTCTGAGACCCAAGCAAGGTAGTGGGGCTGAGTGGAGACCATGTCATAAAGCTAAAATCCCCTAAGGGTCACTCTGAGTGAGTGACCCAGAAAATATCCACTTCTCTGCAAAAAGAAACTTACCTAACCTAGGGAATGGGGATGGGGGTGGGGCATGGTTGTAGAGTTTACTTCTCCTGAGTATTCCTAATTACATGCCCATGCTCAAGCACTTTGGGGAGCAGAATACTATGTTTCTGTCATCAAAACCACCAAAGAGAAACATTAGTTTATAGCTGTCCTTGGTTGATGGTGTCTCTGGGTACATTGCAGTGGTAAATAAAAATCTTCTCTGGAAGAATTTTAAAGTAGCCTCAAAAGAATTCCTACAGATAAGATTCCAAAGAGCATGAGCTCACAAGAAAAAAAAAAATCACTAAACCTACAAAAACACAAGCCACTATGAGTGGAAGTCTGCAGAAAAGACTTACAAAGATTGAAGTTATAAAAATTATCAGATTTTGAATATGCTAAAAGAAAGTTAAATATTATTGAGAAATAAACTATGGAAGCTGAACAGAAGATTAAAAAAACAAATGGAATTCTGAGAAATAAAAAAATATATTTTAAGCACAAAATAAAACCTCCTATGATGGATTAAACAGAGATCCAAAGAGAATTTGTGAACTGGAAAACAGGTCAAATTATATCATCCAGTAAGAAGCACAAAGAAAGACAAATACATGAAAAAAAAAAAGTCTGAAAGAGGTTAAGACATTAAAGATAACAAAAGAGGTTGAAATACATCTTAATGAAGTTTGAGAGGCAAGAGTAGACTGTCATAGAAATGATACATTCAAAGAGATACAGTGCTAATAATTTTTGGAAATTTAATAAAAATGAAAAGAGAGGAAAAGGAACAGTATCTTCAAAAACTGAAAGGGCAGTTGGAGGGAAGAGGGATCAGTAAAGAAAACTGAAAAAAACTTTTTTAGGGAGAGAAAAGAAGAACAAAGAGAATCAGGAAAACAAAAAGGGAGTGTGTTTTGATAAAGCCATGATCAATAGTTCTACATGTTGCAGACAAGGAACGTGACAACCAGAAGTCATTTTTCCCCAAACTTTAAACTTTCTCTTTTGGGGTAGACACTTGCTCCTTGGAAGAAAAGCTATGACCAATTTAGGCAGCATATTAAAAAGCAGAGACATTGCTTTGCCAACAAAGGTCCATCTAATCAAAACTATCGTTTTTCAGTAGTCATGTATGGATGTGAGAGTTGGACTATAAAGAAAGCTGAGCACTGAAGAATTGATGCTTTTGAACTGTGGTGTTGGAGAAGACTCTTGAGAGTCCCTTGGACAGCAAGGAGATCCAACTGGTCCATCCTAAAGGAAATCAGTCCTGAATATTCATTGGAAGGATTGATACTGAGGCTGAAACTCCAATAGTTTGGCCACCTGGTACGAAGAATTGACTCATTTGAAAAGACCCTGATGCTGGAAAAGATTGAAGGTGGGAGGAGAAGGGGATAACAGAGGATGAGATGGTTGGGTGGCATCACCAACTTAATGGACATGAGTTTGAGCAAGCGCCGGGAGTTGGTGATAGACAGAGAAGCCTGGCATCCTACAGTCCATGGGGTCACAAAGAGTCAGACATGACTGAGTGACTGAACTGAACTGATAGCTGATTAACAATATTGTGATTAAAAATACCATGGACAAAATGTAGTCCACTGGAGAAGGGAATGTCAAACCACTTCAATATTCTTGCCTTGAGTACCCTATGAACAGTAGAAAAGGTAAAAAGATAGGACACTGAAAAATGAACTCCCCAGGTTGGTAGGTGCCCAATATGCTACTGGAGATCAGTGGAGAACTAACTCCAAAAAGAATGAAGAGATGGAGCCAAAGCAAAAACAAAACCCAGTTGTGGATGTGACTGGTGATGGAAGCAAGGTCTGATGCTGTAAAGAGCAATATTGCATAGGAACCTGGAATGTTAGGTCCATGAAATCAAGGCAAATTTGAAGTGGTCAAGAGTGAATGTCGACATTTTAACAATCAGCAAACTAAAATGGACTGGAATGGGTGAATTTAACTCAGATGGCCATTATAGCTACTACTATGGGTAAGAATCCCTTAGAAGAAAAGGAGTAGCCATCATAGTCAACAAAAGAGTTCGAAATGCAGTACTTGGATGCCATCTCAAAAACAACAGAAGGTTCTCTGTTCATTTCCAAGGCGAATCATTCAATAGCACAGTAATCCAAGCCTATGCCCCAACCAGTAATGCTGAAGAAGCTGAAGTTGAATGGTTCTGTGAAGACCTACAAGACCTTTTAGAACTAACACCCAAAAAAGATATCCTTTTCATTAGAGGGGACTGGAATGCAAAAGTAGGAAGTTAAGAAATACCTGGGGTAACAGGCAAATTTGGCGCTGGAGTACAAAATGAAGCAGGGCAAAGGCTAATAGAATTTTGCCAACACACTGATTTTGTGAACACACTGATCACAGCAAACACCTTCATGCAACAACACAAGAGAAGACTCTACACATGGGCATCACCAGATGGCCAACACCGAAATCAGATTGATTATATTCTTTGCAGCCAAAGATGGAGAAACTCTATAAAGTCAGCAAAAACAAGACTGGGAGCTGACTGTGGCTCAGATCATGAATACCTTATGGCCAAATTCAGACTTAAATTGAAAAAAATAGGGGAAACCACTAGACCATTCAGGTCTGACCTAAATCAAATCCCTTGCGATTAAACAGTGGAAGTGAGAAATAGATTTAAGGGACTAGATCTGATAAACAGAGTGCCTGTTGAACTATGGATGGAGGTTCATGACATTGTACAGGAGACAGGCATCAAGACCATCCCCATGGAAAAGAAATCAAAATGGCTGTCTGAGGAGGCCTTACAAATAGCTGTGAAAAGAAGAGAAGCAAAAAGCAAAGGAGAAAAGGAAAGATATACCCATTTGAATGCAGAGTTTCAAAGAATAGTAAGGAGAGATAAGAAAGCCTTCCTGAGTGATCAGGGCAAAGAAACAGAGGAAAACAATAGAGTGGGAAAGACTAGAGATCTCTTCAAGAAAATTAAAGATACCAAGGGAACATTTCATGCAAAGATAGACTCAATAAAGGATAGAAATGGTATGGACCTAACAGAAGTTGAAGATATTAAGAAGAGATAGCAAGAATACACAGAATGATACAAAAAAGATCTTCACAACCCAGATAATCACGATGCTGTGCTCACTAACCTAGAGCCAGACATCCTGGAATGTGAAGTCAAGTGGGCCTTAGGAAGCATCACTACGAACAAAGCTAGTGGAGGTGATGGAATTCCAGTTGAGCTATTTCAAATCCTAAAAGATGATGCCATGAAAGTGTTGCACTCAATATGACAGCAAATTTGGAAAACTCAGCAGTGGCCACAGGACTGGAAAAGGTTAGTTTTCATTCCAGTCCCTAAGAAAGACAAGGCCAAAGAATGCTCAAACTACGGCACAGTTGTACTCATCTCACACGCTAGTAAAGTAATGCTCAAAATTCCCCAAGCCAGGCTTCAACAATACGTGAACCATGAACTTCCAGATGTTCAAGCTGGTTTCAGAAAAGGCAGAGGAACCAGAGATCAAATTGCCAACATCTGCTGGATCATCAAAATAGCAAGAGAGTTAAAAAAAAAAATCTATTTCTGCTTTAATGGCTATGCCAAAGTCTTTTACTGTGTGGATCACAATAAACTATGGAAAATTCTTCAAGAGATGGGAATAGTAGACCACCCGACCTGCCTCTTGAGAAATCTGTATGCTGGTCAGGAGGCAGTTAGAATTGGACATGGAACAACAGACTGGTTCCAAAAAGGAAAAGGATTATGTCAAGGCTGTATATTGTCACCCTGCTCATTTAACTTTTAAGCAGTGTACATCATGAGAAACACTGGGCTGGAGGAAGCACAAACTGGAATCAAGATTGCCAGGAGAAATATCAATCACCTCAGATGTACAGATGACACCACCCTTATGGCAGAAATTGAAGAAGAACTAAAGAGCCTCTTTATGAAAGTGAAAGAAGAGAGTGAAAAAGTTGGCTTAAAGCTCAACATTCAGCAAACCAAGATCATGGCATCTGGTCACATCACTTCATGGCAAATAGGCAGGCAAACAGTGGAAACAGTGGCAGTCTTTATCTGGGGGGGGGGGGGCTCCAAAAATCACTGCAGATGGTGACTGCAGCCATGAAATTAAAAGACACTTGCTCCTTGGAAGAAAAGTTATGACCAACCTAGACAGCATATTAAAGGGCAGAGACATTACTTTGTCAACAAAGGTCTGTCTATTCAAAGTTATGGTTTTTTCAGTACTCATGTATGGATGTGAGAGTTGGACTATAAAGAAAGCTGAGCGCCAAAAATCTATGCTTTTGAACTGTGGTGTTGGAGAAGACTCTTGAGAGTCCCTTGGACAGCAAGGAGATCCAACCAGGCCATCCTAAAAGAGATCAGTCCTGAGTTTTCATTGGAAGGACTGATGTTGAAGCTGAAACTCCAATACTTTGGCCACCTGATTGGAAGAACTTATTCAATTGAAAAGCCCCTGATGCTGGGAAAGATTGAAGGTGGGAGGAGAAGGGGACAACAGAGGATGAGATGGTTGGATGTCATCACCGACTCAATGGACATGAGTTTGAGTAAACTCTGTCTCCCTACTTGTCTGCCTCATTTGGGGGCATATAATGTTCAAGAAAATCACAATAGCTGGTATGAGCATGGATTGTACACCTTTAAATAGTATTTAATAACTTATCAGGACTTGCATTCATGCATCCTCAGTTGTGTCCAACTCTTTGCAATCCCATGGACTGTAGCCTGCCAGGCTCTTCTGTCCATGGGATTCTCCAGGCAAGGATACTGGAGTGAGTTGCCATTCCTTCTCCAGGAAATCTTCCTGACCCAGGGATCGAACCCAGGTCTCATTTATTGCAAGATGGGTTCTTTACCACCAGCGCCACCTGGAGTCTGGGTCAAATGGTGCAGGTTGTCTCCCCATTATCCCTGCCCTCGGCATAGTTCAGGATCTTATCACATTCACCTGGGCTTTTCATAGTCTGCATATTTCAGCTCTGATCATGATATTTGTAGCTCAAACCCACATTCATCTTAATACATCCCTGTTCATAGCACTGACTTCATAGTGGAGACATTCAATAAATAAGAGTTGAAATGGAAGAATGATCTATATAAAGTTAAACAGAAGTGTATCTCCCATTGTCATGCAAATAATTTCATTTTTCAAAATTAATGAAAGAATATGTCACTTGAAAGCATATTTTATCTATAGGGTTGCTTAAATTTTGCCAAAACCTCATTCCAAAAATTACTATAGCCAGTGGTTAAGTGTGTGTGTCTATATGTATCTGTGTAAGGAGAAGTTATGTTCTTACTACAAATTTATATTTAATTCAACAAAGATTTACTAAATTTCTACTGTGTTTCTGTTATTTATTGCAGAAAATTCAAAGAAATATATAATACAAATATGAGCATAAATACATATCGCACAGAATTGTGTGTGCATATATATATATATACATACATATGCATACACACACACATATATATATACACACATACATATATATTCCCCACAAAAGAGGTCCAGATGAACTGAAATAGAGATGGATCAAAAGAGGGAAATAGCACATCCAGAATGGAAGGGGATAAAATAAGATCCCCCATAGTGGCTGTTGTTTGAACCGAGTCTTCAAATGAGGAATAAGATTGCATAAGTAGAGATTTAGGGGAAAAGATGATGAGGATAAAGGGAGACATTTCAAGCATGGATACAGCCAAGGAGATGAGAACAGAACTTGTTGAGATGGATCAGTTCAGCATTACAATAACCTGTGAGTGTAAACAAAAAAAAAAAAACAAACCAAAAACCTGATCACAGTGGTTGAAACACATGAGGGTGTATTTGTCTCATGTAATGAGAAGTCCAAAGGTAGGCGGTTTCTGGTGTTGGTTTACCAACTCAAGAATGTCAGGGCTGTTTGTAATTCTCTTGACTTTTCCCTCAGGATCCCCAGATGTCTTCTGAAACTTTAAGGATCACAGTGAAATATCAGACAGTGGGTAGAAGGGAGGTCAAAGGAAAAAAGGGCTTCCCAGAAGCTCTACCCAATAATTTCTGCTTGTATCTCATTGTTCACCTCTGTTTACAGAACACTAGGAAACATAGATATTTTTATCTAGGCACATTAATTGTGAAGAGTCTGGGGAGAACAGATACTGAGTAGGAAGTTAGCAGTCTGGACCAAAACCGAAGTCTGGCTTGAGCATATAAAGTTTAGATACCATTTCTTAAATATGAGTCAACTGATTTGATAAGAAGGAATGCATATTTCTTGTGCCTGACATCATTTTTATTTCAGTAGTTTTCCATTCACTTGCCTATAAAGAAATCAGTGATAAGGGTGGAAGGTGCTATTGGAGAATAGAGGAGGAACACCTTCAGTTGCTCAGGGAAGACTGAGCTAATAAGCCTAGTGAGTGGATATGGTCTAAGTAAGGCTGGTGAGTAAAGGGTAGCTTGGGCAAAGGCCTAGAGGTAAGAAGACGGAGAGTTCTGGGACCTGCATGCATTTCATGCTTTCTGGTGGACTACAATATAGATATGGTAAGAAAAGAGAGTGGAGAGAGAGGTAGGAGCTAGGTCATGAAAATTTAGAAGCCTTGGTAAGGGATTTGGACTATATCACTGTATCACTAGCTTTTTACAAAAAAAAAAAAAGGCAACAAAAATAATTTCTAAATTATTTGCCTAATCTCTGGTATCTTTCCTGATAAATTTTGTAAGGGTATCTTGTTACGGTATTCTTAAAGGCTAGCACCATGCCTCGGAGAAGGCAATGGCACCCCACTCCAGTACTCTTGCCTGGAAAATCCTATGGACAGAGGAGCCTGGTAGGCTGCAGTCCATGGGGTCGATAAGAGTCGGATACAACTGAGCGACTTCACTTTCACTTTTCACTTTCATGCACTGGAGAAGGAAATGGCAACCCACTCCAGTGTTCTTGCCTGGAGAATCCCAGGGACGGGGGAGCATGGTGGGCTGCTATCTGTGGGGTCGCACAGAGTCGGACACAACTGAAGTGACTTAGCAGCAGCAGCAGCACCGTGCCTGGCCCTTGAAGCTTACCCAATGAGTCTACATTCTTCATGCAAGGAAATATGAAAACCACTGGTCTATATGTCCAATGAAACCTTTGTCACTACAACTTTTTATCCTTTAAGTTGAGGTCCCTTAAACCACACATGTAGATGACCCCTTGTGTTGGTCCAGGTCCATCAGGAAGGAGATAAAAAGATAGAATTAACAGCACAAGAAATTAATTAGGGGCAACTCTGGTGATAAAGAAAAATGGGAAGGGAGCCAGGAAAGCCTGAGAGAGCCACCAGTACACACTGCAATGAAAGGCAAGTCTGACCCGGAGTGAAGGAGAGAGAAGGAAGGGAGGGAGGAAAGAAGGAAGTCAGAGGTACGTGTCTTAGCCTGGGTATAGTTCTAAGGAAAGTTTAGCACCACAATCAGGGAGTCCTTAAGACAAAGTCGGCAGCCAAAGCAGTTCAGTGTCATGGAGAAGAGTATGTAGGTTACCCAAAACTAAAAATAGAACTACCATTTGACCCAGCAAAGATACATACACCCCAATGTTCACCAGTTGAATTCAGTTCAGTCGCTCAGTCGTGTCTGACTCTTTGTGACCCCATGGACTGCAGCACACCAGGACTCCCTGTCCATCACCAACTCCCGGAGTTCACTCAGACTCATGTCCATTGAGTCAGTGATGCCATCCAGCCATCTCATTCTCTGTCATCCCCTCCTCCTCCTGACCTCAATCTTTCCCAGCATCAGGGTCTTTTCAAATGAGTCAGTTCTTTGCATCAGGTGGCCAAACTATTGGAGTTTCAACTTCAGCATCAGTTCTTCCAATGAATATTCAGGGCTGATTTCCTTTAGGATGGACCAGTTGGATCTCCTTGCTGTCCAAGGGACTCTCAAGAGTCTTCTCCAACACCACAGCTCTAAAGCATCAATTCTTCAGTGCTCAGCTTTCTTTATCGTCCAACTCTCACATCCATACATGAGTACTGGAAAAACCATAACTTTGACTAGATGGACCTTTGTTGACAAAGTAATGTCTCTGCTTTTTAATATGCTGCCTAGGTTGGTCATAACTTTTCTTCCAAGGAGTAAGCGTCTTTTAATTTCATGTCTGCAGTCACCATCTGCAGTGATTTTAGAACCCCAAGAAATAAAGTCTGTCATTGTTTCCACTGTTTCCCCATCTACTTGCCATGAAGTGATGGGACCAGATGCCATGATCTTCATTTTCTGAATGTTGAGTTTTAAGCCAACTTTTTCACTCTCCTCTTTCACTTTCATCAAGAGGCTCTTTAGTTCTTCACTTTCTGTCATAAGGGTGGTGTCATCTGCATATCCGAGATTATTGATATTTCTCCTGGCAATCTTGATTCCAGCTTGTGCTTCATCCAGCCCAACATTTCTCATGATGTACTCTGTATATAAGTAAAATGAGCAGGGTGACAATATACAGGCTTGATGTACTCCTTTTCCTTTTTGGAACCAGTCTGTTGTTCCATGTCCAGTTCTAACTGTTGCTTCCTGACCTACATACAGATTTCTCAGGAGATAGGTCAGGTGGTCTGGTATTCCCATCTCTTTAAGAATTTTCCATAGTTTATTGTGATACACACAGTTAAAGGCTTTGGCATAGTCAATAAAGCAAAAGTAGATGTTTTTCTGGCACTCTCTTGCTTTTTCAATGATCCAACAGATGTTGGCAATTTGATCTCTGGTTCCTCTCCCTTTTCTCAATCCAGCTTGATCATCTGGAAGTTCACGGTTCACTTAGTGTTCACAGTAGCACTATTTATTATAGCCAAGACATGGAAACAACTCAAGTGGCCATCAACATATAAATGGATTAAGGGAAGATGTGGTATATGGATATAGTAGATTATCACTCAGCCTTAAAAAAGAATGAAATATTGCCGTTGTAACAACATGTTTGGACCTAGAGAACATTATGCTTAGTCAAATAAGACAGAGAAAGACAAATACTGTGTGATATCACCAATATGTGGAAACTGAAAAATAACACAAATTAATCTACATACCAAGTGGAAACAGACTGAGACATAGAAAATCAACTCATGATTACCAAAGGTGATAGAAATTGAGGAGGGATAAATTAGAGTATAAGATTAACAGAGACAAACTACCATACATGAAGTAGATAAAAAACAAGGATGTACTGTATAGCACAGGGAATTATGGCCATTTTCTTATAATAACCTATAGTGGAATACAAGCTGAAAAAAAAAAAAGACTGAATCTATGATGTACACCTGAAACTAGCACAATGATGTGAATCAATTATACTTCAATTTGGAAAAAAAAGAAGTACAAGCAACCATTTGATAATCATTTACACTGTGAGTTATTTCGTTTGTATTTTAAATGTTAGAAGAAATATGAAGTGAAAGTCTCTCAGTCATGTCCGACTCTTTGTAACTCCATGAACTATCCATGGAATTCTCTAGGCCAGAATACTGCAGTGTGTAGCCTTTCCCTTCTCCAGGGGATCTTCCCAACCCAGGGATCGAACCCAGGTCTCCCGTACTGCAGATGTATTCTTTACCAGCTGAGTCACAAAGGAAGACATATGAAACTATTTTATATTAAATTTTTAACATTTTTTCCTTCAAGTTGGATCTAGTAACAACTTGGAGCTGATATTAAACTGCCTTGTAACTTAAAAAAATTAAAAGGAGTCTAGTGTCTTCCATGAACAGGCCTATCTAGTGTCCCTGCTGGGCTCATTCACTGACTAGGAGCTGCCCATAGGAAGTGTGACTTTGATGCAAATGCAGTAATCATTTCAGAGTATAGCAGCATCCTGGTCAGTATCCCAGCAGTTTCAGAGATCTGAGATGCACATTCTCAGAGCTGCAATACCTGCCACCCCCAGCACTGTCAGCAGGGCTCCGGTCCTGCTTTATATCTTCCTCATATTCTAAGACACTACCTAGAATATAGGTAACTTGTACTAAGTGGCTTGCTAAGTTGCTTCAGTTGTGTCCAACTCCTTGTGACCCCAAGGACTGTAGCCCACCAGGCTCTTCTGTCCATGGGGAGTCTCCAGGCAAGAATACTGGAGTGGGTTGCCATGCCCTCCTCCAGGGGATCTTCCCCACCCAAGGATGAAACCCATGTCTCTTATGCCTCCTGCATTGGCAGGCAGGTTATTTACCACTAGCGCCACCTTGGAAGCCCATAAGTAGTACACCCGTAGATTATTTTTCACCTCCATCCTTCTCTCCACATCCTACTTTGTACCTTTCCTCTGAAAACTCAGTCATGTTTTCCCTCTGGGACTGAAGTCGCTTTGTTTTCTAAATCGTTTTATGGATTAGGAATTTGGCTCTGGATCAGAGCCCTCATGGCTGGCTCCTCCATCCCAATGGGCCAATGTCTTTTACCCGAGCTATCTACCTGCCTGGTGCCTGCCCTCACCATAGGATATTTTTAAAGGTGAAAGTCTATCTTGTTAGCTGTCATAGCCTCCTGGCTTTCTGGGCTTCCCTGATAGCTCAGTTGGTAAAGAATCTACCTGAAATGCAGGACACCCCGGTTCAATTGCTGGATTGGGAAGATCTGATGGAGAAAGGAAAGGAAAATTCCAGTATTCTTGGCCTTAGGAAGCACTGATGACCTGACAACCAAACAAGGCTTTAATTCTGTGTATCTTTAAAGTTCAAGAAAACAATATGGAAACCAATGTAATACCATGCATCTAAGGCTGCCTTTCTATTTGCACATCACAGCTTTAGTGATACAAATAAACCATCCTGGGAAGAGATCTTCAAGATATAAGCTCAGAGAAAAATATTATTTAGGACCCACTTGTTCCTACTCCCCATTCTGATAATAATTGGTATGAAGTTACAGTGAAGACTTAGAAGTAAAGGACATGGCTTCTTTATTATTTTTTAAATAAAAGTTTTATGTATTTAAAGGATACAAACATGAACTTTTGGTATACATATACATAATGAAATGGTTACTATAGTCACAGTCATTAAGGGAACATGGTTTCTGAGTCTGATAGCTCTGCATTCAGAGTAACAGCTTTGCCACTGACTGGCTGTGTAACCCTGGGCAAGCCACATGATCTCTCCAAATCTCATTCTACTCATTTCTAAAATGGGGTTTGATTAGATATTGAGATAATATATTTTAAGTGTCTGACAGAGTCCTGACATATAGTAAGCATTTGGTAAATACTTGTTAAAAGAATTAAAGTATTATTCCAGAATTTTCTAGTCCTATGCCAGGCTTAAGGACCATGTCAACAGTGGACCCCTATTCCTACTTCAGTGGCACAACAAGGCTTTCTCCCCTCTGTATTCTGAAATGCTCCATGGAGAATTGGTTAGTCAGCATTCACTATGAGCTAGGGTGGGGTGGGGGGAGGGAAAAGGGGAAGCAAATTCAAAATATCAGATATTACATGTTCTCAAGGATGCTTTTAAAAACTCAGAGCTGCAAAGCAAGACATCCTTATTTCTTAGGACTGCTTCTCAGATTCTTTGCCATTATTTCCACCTATGCTGCTACTACCGCAGCCTCTCTTTCCCAGACATGCTTCCCATGGAGAATACAGCAGTAGATATTTGTGTATTACAAAACTATTCTACTTTAGTGGTAAGAACTTCTTAGGGCATAAACTCCTGTAGTATCTGCAGTTACAGGTTCAGAAAAAGTCGTGTCTGACTCTTTTTGACCCCGTGGACTGTATAGTCCATGGAATTCTCCAGTCTAGAATACTGGAGTGGGTAGCCTTTCCCTTCTCCAGGAGATCTTCGAAACCCAGGGATCAAACCCAGGTCTCCCACATTGCAGGCAGATTCTTTACCAGCTGAGCCACTAGGGAAGCCCAGGAATACTATAGTTGGTGAGTGTATCCTTCTTCAGGGGATCTTCCCAACTCAGGAATAGAACCAGGATATCCTGCATTGCAGGCAGATTTTTTACCAGCTGAGCTACCAGGGAAGCCCCAGAAAACTGGACAATTGGGCTATAATAAGATCTACTATTTATTGACTTCTTACTATGTATCAGGCTCCATGCTAAGTCCTTTACATATGTTATTTCATTCAATCTTCACATTATCATCACTTTACAGATGATGACATTTAGGCTCCGAGAGGTTAATTCTGTAAGGAGATGACATGGCTAGGAAAAGGAGCCAAGGTTTACATTCATGAAGATCTGACTTCACCTTCATGCTCTATTCTTTTAGTCTTTATTATTATCTTTGAAATTTTATTTATTTTTGCCTGTGCTGGATCTTCCTTGCTGCATGGACTACTCTCTAGTTGAGATATGCTGGCTTCTCTTTGTACTGGCTTCTCTTTGTACTGGCTTCTCTTCTTGCAATGCATAGGCTCTAGGGCACACAGGCTTCAGTGATCATGGCTCCTGGGCTTGAGAGCACAGGCTCAATAGTTGTGACACATGGGCTCAGTTGCTCCATGGCATGTGGGATCTTCCTGGACCAGGAATTGAACCCATGTCTCCTGCATTGGCAGGTGGATTCTTTGCCACTGAGCCACCAGGGAAGCCCTAGTCTTTATTATTAATAAAAAATGTTCACACAAAATAAAGTAGTTAATGTAGTATTATGAATCACCAAGTGTTCCTCATCCAGACTCAATAATTACTAACTCATAGCCAATCTTGTTTCATCCATACCCTGCTGCTGCTGCTGCTGCCAAGTCGCTTCAGTCGTGTCCAACTCTGTGCGACCCCATAGCCCGCAGCCCACCAGGCTCCGCCGTCCCTGGGATTCTCCAGGCAAGAACACTGGAGTGGGTTGCCATTTCCTTCTCCAGTGCATGAAAGTGAAAAGTGAAAGTGAAGTCACTCAGTCGTGTCCCCAGCCCCTATTCAACACACATACAGAATTTCATCTTTTCATTTGTAAATATTTCAATATATATTTTCAAAAGGAATGGACTCTTTATAGAAAAATAACAATACCCACAACAATCATTTCTTAGTATCAAATGTGCAGTCCATGTTCATATTTCCCCAACTGTCTCATAATTTTTTCCACAGGTGGCTATTTGAATCATGACCTAAACAAGGTCTGTGTCAGAAAATGGCATTTGGTTAATATGTCTCAAGTCTCTTTTAATCTTTAGGTTTAAAGATTAAACCTCTTTTTTTCCTTGCCATTTGTAAAAAGAAATTGAAAGCCTGTGCTCTTAACATATAATATGGCACTATATGTCCATTTTTAGAGTTATGACTTTGGAGGGAATACCCTCCTTCCAAACATTTTTTTTGTGTGTTTAAATATGACTATTTTCCTGTAGAATAGAGGGTAATCAAAAGTTAAAAATGGATCTTAGAATTGTTTCAATATTCATTGGAAATACTGATCAAAAAACCACTTGTTTTGTGGGTGTTTATTAAATTATATAGCCTGAGGGCAGAGAAAACAGCTCTCAAAAAATAAGTCCTGTCTCATCTCCCACAGGGCTGAACTACCATCAGTAAAGATGGTCCTTTTCTTTAACAGGGGTGCTGGAAAAACTGGAGAGCTATGAAGCTGGAAAAACATGTGAAGCTATGAAATTAGAATGTTCCCTCATAACACATACAAAAATAAAATAAAAATGGTTTAAAGACCTAAATGTAAGACATAAATCCATAAAACTCCTAGAAGAGAACACAGTCAAAACACTCTTCAGCATAAATTATAACAAAGTTTTCTTGGATCAGTCCCCAAAGGCAAAAGAAATAAAAGCAAAAATAAACAAATGGAACCTAAATAAATTTGAAAGCTTTTGTACAGCAAGGAAGCCATAAACAAAGTAAAAAGACAACCTATGGCATGGGAGAAAATATTTGCAAACAACTTAACTAACAAGGGATTAATATCTAAAATATGCAAACAACTCATACAACTCAACATCAAAAAAACAAACAAAAAGCAATGGGCAGAAGACTTGAATAGACATTTCTCCAAACAAGACATACAGATGACTTTGGGCTTTCCAGGTAGCACTAGTGGTAAAGAATCTGCCTGCCAATGCAGGAGACACAAGAGATGCAGGGTTTGATCTCAGGGTCAGGAAGATCTCCTGGAGAAGGAAATGGCAGTATTTCCCACTCTAGTATTCTTGCCTGGAAAATTCCACGGGCAGAGGAGCCCAGTGGGCTATAGTCTATAGGGTCACAAAGAGTGACACACAACAGCACAACAGGTATAGCCAAGACATGGAAACAACTCAAGTGCCCATCAGTAGACAATTAAATTAAGAAGATGTGGTATATATGAATACACAATGGAATATTACTCAGCCATAAAAATGAAATACTGCTATTTGCAGCAACATGGATGGACCTAGAGAATATTATGTTTAGTGAAATAAGTCAGACAAAGACAAATACTGTATGATATCACTTATATGTGGAATCTAAGCATAAGTGATTGTATCGATATATGCAAAATAGAAACAGACTCACAGATATAGAAAATAAATTTATGGTTACCAAAGGGGAAATGGATGGGGGAGGGAAAAATTAGAAGTATGGGATTAACAGATACAATTTACTATACATAAAATAGATAAGCAACAAGGATTTAGCACAGGAAATTATAGCCATTATAGTGTAATAACCTATAATGGAATATAATCTGCAAAAATACTGAATTGCTATGCTATAACTGAAACTACCATAATACCGTAAATCAACTATGTATCAATAAAAAATGAAATTTTAAAAGTTAAGTAAAGTGAAAAAGATGAGTAGAATTAGGATTACATTGAATGGAGTGATGGGAACTCTTTTCCACAGTCAGTATCCTTCTACTCAAATAATTAAGCATGTGTAGACTTTGTTCCTCTTAAGAATTCAAGAATGTAAAAAAAAAAAAGAATTCAAGAATGTGACAATAAAAATTATAATGCTAAAAGAGAAAGAGTCTACAATGTTTTAAAAAGCCATCCCTAAGATGTGGTATCTTTAAGCACCATAAGTCACTAACACTTTCAAAAGTAAGGCTCTGAGTAGGTAGGTGAGTATGGTACAAGTCTGAGAAGAAAAGCCTGAGGAGATCTAGCAGAGTTTATCCTAAAGTGAAGTCAAGTGTACTGTGGGGAGGGGCTAAGAGGGAGGGAGGGGGAGGTGCAGGGAACCTGAGGAAGCAGATACCTGTTCAGGGGATGGAGCACCCACTGTGGGGAAAAGGCAAGTGATAGGCTTTACTTTCAGGTTGCGTTGTTGGCTTGTCTTCATTATAAGCCTGGATGATATTAAAGATATTTAAGAAATGGTATTATATATTGGGGGCTTCCTTGGTGGCTCAGATGGTAAAGAATCTGCCTGTAATGCGGGAGATCTGGGTTAGATCCCTGGGTCAGGAAGATCCCCTGGAGAAGGGAATGGCTACTCACTCTAGTATTCTTGCCTGGAGAATTCCATGGACAGAGGAGCCTGGCGGGCTACAGTCCATGGAGTTGCAGAGAGTTGGACACGACTAAATGACTAACACACACAGACACACACATACACACACACACAATATATTGGTGAGACTATGTTCTCTTCAGTGGCTAAATGAAGGTACTCAAGGGAGAGGTGGCCAGCAGTGGGCAAACACCTTGCTGGCAGGGAGGGTACAGTCAAGAGGTACATATTTGTACTCTAACCTGCCAGTCCTGCTGCTCATGGTACTTTTTCCCCTCTAACTGGTGCTGTCTCAACTCTGGTCATCTGGATGCATACAGATGGCAATCTGCACGAGGAAGCTGACAGGCACTGGGGCAGCCACACCCCAGAGGGACTCCGCCAAGCTGGTGCAACCTGGGAAACCATTGGAAGGGCTCAAGGCAGCAGCTCTTTACCGACCAGTAAGTCAGTATTTCATGCTTTTAACAACCACTGTTGCCTAATCTAAGGTTGAATCTCAGTTCTGTCATAAGCAACATCTCCACTTTTCTGTGGGGAAAAAAAGAAGATTGGCAGTGCTGTGTTCCACAAAAAACTAAGTCTTGGCTTAACCACCAACTTGGGCAAGTCACTCCATCTCCTTGAGCCTCAGTTTCATTAAAAAATGGAGACAAAACTCTTCATCTACCTCTCAGGACCTCTTCATCTACCTCTTCACAAGAAGTAAAGTCAAAGGCACTCAGTCGTGTCTGACTCTTTGCGACCCCATGGACTATACAGTCTATGGAATTCTCTAGGCAAGAATACTGGAGTCAGTAGCCTTTCCCTTCTGCAGGGGATCCTCCCAACAAGAACATGTATATATGTGAAAGTTAAAGTCAATCATAAGAGTTTTCATCACAAGGGGGAATTATTTTTCTTTTATTTTGCATTTATGAGATGATAGATGTTCACTAAACTTACTATGGGGGCTTCCCTTGTAGCTCAGTTGATAAAGAATCTGCCTGTAGTGCAGGAGACCCGAGTTCAATCCCTGGTTTGGAAAGATCCCCTGGAGAAGGAAATGGCAACTCACTCCAGTATCCTTGCCTGGAAAATCCCATGGACAGAGGAGCCTGGTGGGCTGCAGTCCATGAGGTCGCAAAGAGTCGGGCATGACTGAGCGACTAACACTTACTTATTTACTTAAACTTATTATGATAATAATTTCATGATGTACATAAGTCAAATAATTATGCTGTACCTCAAACTTATACAGTGCTGTACATTAATTATATCAATAAAACTGGAAGAAAATGCTTTTAAACAAAAAGAAAAAAAAAACAAGAACATGTATGTGCAAGTGTTGTATAGCCAATCACAACTTTGATTTGCAAATTTATATGTCACTAATAATTTATTATTATTTTTTATTATTAAAGCCCTAACTATAACATGGTAATGAACACACAAAGGAACCAAAAGGTTTTAAATTTCCTTTTTCTTGGACAAAATATCATAATTAAATCACCCCCCAAAAGTTTCTGAGTAAACATGAGGTTAACATGACAACTAGTGCCAGAAGTAAACAAAAGCAGAACGTGAGGAAAAGGGGACTTTGAAAAGTCTAACCTGATCCCAGAGTCTTACAGTTCATGTTTTCCCACTGCACTGTGTTTAACTTGAATAGTGTGGCTAAACTTTCCTGTTCTGACTAGAGCCTCCTCGGACCAGAAACAAAGGCAAGTCAGTTCTGAGGCTGAGATTCAAATAAACATATCACCGGACAGCTGCAAACTGGAAAGCAAATGAGACAGCTACTGGAGTAACCAGACTAATAAAGACCCTCCCGCCCCAAACACCCTAGAGACCAAGAGTGAGGAGGCCTCTTCCTTTTTGGAAAACAGTGCCTGGTGAACAACTGGAAGGAGGAAGCTCTGTTTATGACTCCCTTTGAACTCCTGCTTTTCCCTGAGTAGTCACTGATTAAGTTGGAAAGGAAATTTTAAAAAGCTAAAACAATGTTGCTGTTGTTGTTTTTGACGAGACTGTCACACATAATGAGGATTTTTCAAAATGAACAGAGATTTACAACCTTTTCCCCAACCATTCTTGTTAAAGAACTGAAATTGACTTCAGAGATTTTTAATGGGAGGAGATAACTGCTATAGGACTAAGACTGGAGTTACCAGCAGCTTCCAATTCCTTTCCCTGTCTGCACTAGTTCCTTGGATTCTCAGGGGAAGGAGAGCTTGAGGTATCAAGAGAAGGCCCAGCTGTGGAAATAGTTAGGATTCTGGAGACTGTAATTAGTTTGTCACCCCAACTTACTAGGGTAAACAAATAAATATCTACCCAATAGGAAACATAGAAGGTGTCCTGTTCTTAAAGCTGTGGGATAAAGTCCTTGGTACTTTATCAGGTTAGTGAGTTTCATGGTTTTTAGAGTTGGGAAGGGCACTAGGGATCTTGTCCAACCCTCCTCTTTCACAGATAAGGCAAGGGGGTTTCCCTGGTGGCTCAGAGGTTAAAGCGTCTGCCTGCATTGTGGGAGACCTGGGTTCGATCCCTAGGTCAGGAAGATCCCCTGGAGAAGGAAATGGCAACCCACTCCAGTATTCTTTCCTGGAGAATCCCATGGATAGAGGAGCCTGGTGGGCTACAGTCCACGGGGTCGCAAAGAGTCAGACACAACTGAGTGATTTAACTAACTATTGACTTCCCTAAGATTACACAGTGAATGAATGGATTAACTTTTGCTCACTAAGCTACACCATCCAGGAGATAAGGTGAACAATAGATTGTCAATGTCCACACTGCCTCTTCTTCCTCAAATGGGCTCTCAAATTCCTCACCATTCACATGTCCTACTCTACAATGTTGTCCACACCACTCTCCCATTCACTATCCAGTCTTTTCTTAATACCTCCAATCCCAATTCTGCTAATCTTTCCGTCACTGTACTATCAACTTTTCTAAGAGGAAAGAGTCTTGTGTCCATTGGTATTGCATGTGTTTTCTTAGGTTTTCCAAAGGTACGTGCTTCTTATAGAGTTCCATTAGGCATGGAACCTGGGAGAACTTTCCTGGGAATGGGCCAAAGAGGAAGCGTCAGCAAACCACAATTTGTTGACTATGTCTGGCTTAATGTGTTTTTATATGGCACACAATCCAAGAATGCTTTTTTTTACTGTGGTTAAAAAAAAAACTATGACATAAAATTTACCATTTTAACTAATTTCAAATGTGTCCAGTAGCATTGAGTATATTCATATTGCTGTGTAACAGATGTCTAGAACCCTTTCATCTTGAAAAACAGAACTCTATACCCATTAAACAACTTTCCATTTCCCCTTCCACCCAGCTCCTAGTAACCACCATTCTACTTTGTATGAATTTGGCTATATACCTCATAGGGTGCTCAGTGCTCAGTTCTGACTCTGTGACCTTTGTGGACTGTAGCCAACCAGGCTCCTCTGTCCATGGGATTCTCCAGGCAAGAATACTGGAATGAGTTGCCATTTCCTTCTCCAGGGGATCTTCCTGGATCAGGGATTGAACCTGTGTCTCTTCCGTTAGTAGGTGGCTTCTTTATCACTGAGCCACCTGGGAAGCCCATATACCTCATAAGTGGAATCATTAACTGCCCTTTTTTGACTGTCTTATTTCACTTAGCATACTGTCCTCAACTCTCATCCATGGATAGCATGTGGCAAGATTTCCTTTTTAAAAGGTTAATAATATTCCATTGTATGTATACACCAAATTTTCTTTATCCCATTCATTCATCCATGGACATTGGGTTGATTCCACTACTTGACTAATGTAAATAATACTGCTATGAACATGGGTGTGTTTCAAGACCCTACTTTCAATTTTGGAAGGGGGGATATATCCAGATGTGTGATTGCTAGATCATATGGTAATTCTATTTTTATTTTCTTGAGGAACCATCATACTGTTTTCCATGGTAATTTCACCACTTTACATTTTATCAGTAATGCACAAGGATTGCAATTTCTTCACATCCTGGTCACTTTTATTTCCTTTTTTTTTAAAATAATGCGTGCTAAGTCACTTCAGTCATGACTGACTCTTTGCAACCCCACGGACTGTAGCCTGCCAGGCTCCTCTGTCCATAGGATTCTCAAGGCAAGAATACTGGAGTGGGTTGCCATTTCCTTCTCCATTTAAAAAAAAAAATAGTAGCTATACTAATATGTGTGAGGTGATATTTCACTGTGGTTTTGACTTGCATTTATCTAATGATTAGTGACATACATCTTTTCTCATGCTCGTTGGCCATTTGTATATCATCTTTGGAGAAATGTCTACTCAAACCTGCTGTCTATTTTTTAATCAGGTTGTGTTGTTGTTACTGAGTTGTTGACATTTTCTACATATTCTGGATATTCACCCCTTATCAGATATGATTTGCAAATATTTTCTCCCATTCCGTAGAATGCTGTTTCACCCTGTTTATTGTCCTTTGATGCATAGAAATTTTTTAGTTTGTATCATGTAAGAATTGAATCGCCAGTCTATGTCTGACGCAGGATACAGCATGCTTGGGGCTGGTGCATGGGGATCACCCACAGAGATGTTATGGGGAGGGAGGTGGGAGGGGGTTTCATGTTTGGGAACACATGTAAGAATTAAAGATTTTAAAATTTAATAAAAAAAAAAAAAGAAATTTTTTAGTTTGTAGTTTAGTAGTCCCACTTGTCATATATATATATATATGTTTATTTTTTTGCTGCCTGCACTTTTGGTGTCATATCCAAGAAAACATCATCAACTCCAATGTCATAAACTTTTCTCTTATGTTTTCTTCTCGTAAGGTTTTAAATATTTTTAAGTGGTTGAAAAAAAATTTCTTGACATGTAAAAATTTTGAAATCTAAATTTCAATGCCCATAAATAAAATTTTACTCGATCACAGACATTCTCACTCATTTGTGCATTGATGTGGTTGCTTTCAAATTGTAACAGCAGAGCTTAGTACTTGCAACAAAATACAAATGTGGTTTTCTCATCCACGCGCATTGTTGTTTCAGTATCAGTTCAGTTGCTCAGTCATGTCAGACTATTTGCAACCCCATGAACTGCAGCACTCCAGGCCTCCCTGTCCATCACCAATTCCCGGAGTTCACTCAAACTCATGTCCATTGAGTCGGTGATGCCATCTAACCATTTCATCCTCTGTCATACCCTTCTCCTCCTGCCCTCAATCTTTCCCAGCATCAGGGTCTTTTCAAATGAGTCAGCTCTTCGCATCAGGTGGCCAAAGTATTGGAGTTTTAGCTTCAACATCAGTCCTTCCAAAGAACACCCAGGACTGATTTCCTTTAGAATGGACTGGTTGGATTTCCTTGCAGTCCAAGGGACTCTCAAGAGTCTTCTCCAACACCACAGTTCAAAAGCATTGATTCTTTGGTGCTCAGCTTTCTTCACAGTCCAACTCTCACATCCATACATGGCTACTGGATAAACCATAGCCTTGACCAGATGGACATTAGTCGGCAAAGTAATGTCTCTGCTTTTTAATAGGTTGTCTAGATTGGTCATAACTTTCCTTCCAAGGAGTAAGCATCTTTTATGGCTGCAGTCACCATCTGCAGTGATGTTGGAGCCCCCAGAAATAAAGTCTGTCACTGTTTCCACTGTTTCCCCATCTATTTGCCATGAAGTGATGGGACTGGATACCATGATCTTCGTTTTCTGAATGTTGAGCTTTAAGCCAACTTTTTCACTCTCCTCTTTCACTTTCATCAAGAGGCTCTTTAGTTCTTCTTCACTTTCTGCCATAAGGGTGGCGTTATCTGCATATCTGAGGTTAATGATATTTCTCCTGGCAATCTTGAATCCAGCTTGTGCTTCTTCCAGCCCAGCGTTTCTCATGATGTACTCTGCATAGAAGTTAAATAAGCAGGGTGACAATATACAGCCTTGACATACTCCTTTTCCTTTTTGGAACCAGTCTGTTGTTCCATGTCCAGTTCTAACTGTTGCTTCCTGACCTGCATATAGGTTTCTCAAGAGGCAGGACAGGTGGTCTGGTATTCCCATCTCTTTCAGAATTTTCCACAGTTTATTGTGATCCACACAGTCAAAGGCTTTGGCATAGTCAATAAAGCAGAAGTAGATGTTTTTCTGAAACTCTCTTGCTTTTTTGATAATTCAGCAAATGTTGACAATTTGATCTCTGGTTCCTCTGTCTTTTCTAAAACCAGCTTGAACATCTGGAACTTCACGGTTCATGTATTACTGAAGCCTGGCTTGGAGAATTGTGAGCATTACTTACTAGTGTGTGAGATGAATTCAATTGTGTGGTAGTTTGAGCATTCTTTGGCATTGCCTTTCTTTGGGATTGGAATGAAAACTGACCTTTTCCAGTCCTGTGGCCACTGCCGAGTTTTCCAAATTTGCTGGCACATTGAGTGCAGCACTTTCACAGCATCATCTTTTAGGATTTTAAATTGGTCAACTGGAATTCCATCACCTCCACTAGCTTTGTTTGTAGTGATACTTCCTAAGGCCCACTTTAGTTCACATTCCAGGATGTCTGGCTCTAGGTGAGTGATCACACCATTGTCATCACTGAGAGGAGCTACCCCACATCTAAGGTAAGGAGCAGCAGCTACGATTTGCTGGAGCAGCTGTGAACAGATACCCCACGTCCAAGGTAAGAGAAATCCAAGTAACATGGTAGGCGCTGAGAGAGGACATCAGAAGGCAGACAGACTGAAACCACAACTACAGACAACTAGCCAATCTGATCACATGGACTACAAGTTGTCTAACTCAATGAAATTAAGCCATGCTGTGTGGGGCCACCCAAAATGGACGGGTCATGGTGGAGAGGTCTGACACAGTGTGGTCCACTGGAGAAGAGAATGGCAAACCACTTCAGTATTCTTGACTTGAGAACCCCATGAACAGTATGTAAAGGCAAAAAGATAGGAAACTGAAAGATGAACTCCCCAGGTCAGTAGGTGCCCAATATGCTACTGGAGATCAGTGGAGAAATAACTCCAGAAATAATGAAGGGATGGAGCCAAGGCAAAAACAACACCCAGTTATGGATGTGACTCATGATAGAAGCAATGTCCGATGTTGTAAAGAGCAATATTGCATAGGAACTTGGAATGTCAGGTCCGTGAATCAAGGCAAATTAGAAGTGGTCAAACAGGAGATGGCAAGAGTGAATGTCAACGTTCTAGGAATCAGTGAACTAAGATGGACTGGAATGGGTGAATTTAACTCAGATGACCATTATATCTACTACTGTGGGCAGGAATCCCTTAGAAGAAATGGAGTAGCCATCATAGTCAACAAGAGAGTCTGAAATGCAGTACTTGGATGATCTCTTGTTTGTTTCCAAAACAAACCATTCAATATCACGGTAATCCAAGTCTATGCCCTGATCAGTAATGCTGAAGAAGCTGAAGTTGAACAGTTCTATGAAGACCTACAAGACCTTTTAGAACATTGTTGTTTAGTGCACTATAATTCCTATAACTCACAGTGACACATTTATAACTTTACAGCACTCAATGTGTTGTGCCTATCTTCATCCTACAGCTTTTTAAAAAAGATTACCAGTGCATACCTGTCTCAAAACAAGGAAAGGAAAGTGATATTTGACTGTTACACTCTTAAGGCACACTGGAGTTGTCTAGGTAGATGGTGTATTAGTCAGCTTGGGCTGCCATTAACAAAACACCATAAAATTTGTGACTTAAACAACAAAAAATTAGTTTCTCAGCTCTCCAGAGGTTGGGAAGCCCAAGATCAAGGTGCCAGTCAAGTTGGTGCCTGGGGCAAGTTCTTTCCTTGGGTTGCAGATGGCTGCCTACTTACTATGCCTTAACATGGACCTTCCTCTACATAGGCATGTGAAGAGAAAAGTCCTCCCTCTCTATTCTGCTTCTGAGAAGGCCAACAATCTGATAGGATTAGGCTCTCACCTTTATAAACACTTCCAACCTTAATTGCCTCCTAAAAGCCCAATCTCCAAATACAGTCACGTTAAAAGTTAGAGACACAATATATGAATTTGGGGGCAACACAATACAGTCCATAGAGGATAGCAAAATATTTTATTTATTGTGCATTGGCACTAGAACTGTGCTAAAAAAAAAAGAACATATGACATTACTACCAGACTAAACACTCATCACAATATTCCCAACTCACAGGAAAGCAATGGTCAGAAAAATTGAAACATTTAAAGTAGAGTTTCTCATCATAACAGAATTTTTTCACAAACATAAAAAATGAAAATAAGGCTGCCACCAAGTAAGTTGCCAAGTGGTTTATTTCTTAGCCAAGCAAAGAAAGTTATTTACTGATGGTGAGTTAATTAAATCATGTTTGATTGGAGTAGCTAAAGAAATGTGTCTAGAAAAAGTAAACTTGTTTAAAACTATTAGCCTTTTGGTGAGAACAGTTGTTCAGAGTTGAGGACAGTGGGAGCAACTCCAGTAGTCAATTAAAAACAAATGATTTTGAGTGGTTTTCCTTGGGTCTTGATGAGTTGACAGATGTTATCAATACTGCTTAATTGTTTATTTGGGGAGACTAAGTTTGAAGTCCTTGAAGTATTGCTGCTGCTGCTGCTGCTGCTGCTGCTGCTAAGTCACTTCAGTTGTGTCCGACTCTGTGTGACCCCATAGACGGCAGCCCACTAGGCTCCTCTGTCTCTGGGATTCTCCAGGCAAGAATACTGGAGTGGGTTGCCATTTCCTTCTCCAATGCATGAAAGTGAAAAGTGAAAGTGAAGTTGCTCAGTCGTGCCCGACTCTTAGCAGCCC
The DNA here is from genome assembly GCF_032405125.1 of Capricornis sumatraensis. Taxonomy (NCBI): domain Eukaryota; kingdom Metazoa; phylum Chordata; class Mammalia; order Artiodactyla; family Bovidae; genus Capricornis; species Capricornis sumatraensis. The sequence goes on along the minus strand of NC_091092.1, from coordinate 22,566,290 downwards.
CATGGACTGCAGCCTACCAGGCTCCTCTGTCCATGCGATTTTCCAGGCAAGAGTACTGGAGTGGGGTGCCATTGCCTTCTCCAGCTTGAAGTATTAGGTCCTATGAATAGTCTGTGTGGAACAGCTACAGAAGAGAATATTTTCAAAGAAGCTAAGAAAACTAATTCTGTACAACTTGAAGTAGAATATTATAGGACATGTTACAATTGATAAAGATATATGTGAAAAAAAAAAAAGCTTAGTTGAGATGTACATCAAAATACAAGGTGTTTATAGCCTATGGGTGAAAGAAGAGAGTGAAAAAGCTGGCTTAAAACTCAACATTCAAAAAACTAAGATGGTGACATCTGGTCCCATCACGTCATAGTAAATAGATGGGGAAAAACTGGAAGTGGTGACAGATTTTCTTTTCTTGGACTCCAAAATCACTGCAGACAGTGACTGCAGGAATTAAATTAAAAGACACATATATAGCCCCTCCCTCTTGAGCTTCCCTCCCCTCTCCCACCTCACCCCTCTAGGTCATCACAGAGTACTGTGGGCTGTGACAAGATTCTTTATCTCTGTGTACAGGAACCTACTGTCATTCAAAAGATCATCTTCTGTTTTATTCCCAAGATGCCTGATGGGACCTAACTTAAATGGAATTCTTGGCTTCCAATATTGATGATCCAGTTTTGTTTTTGTTTTTGTTTTTTTTAGGATTCCTGTCAAATTTATTGAGGTATAATAGACAAATAATTTGGGGTCCATGTGTGCATGCTAAGTTACTTCAGTAGTATCTGACTCTTTGCAACCCTGTGGACTATAGCCAGCCCACCAGGCTCCTCTGGCCATGGGGATTCTCCAGGCAAGAATACTGGAGTGGGTTCCCATGCCTTCCTCCAGGGGATCTTCCCGACCCAGGGATTGAACTCATGTCTTTTATCTTTCCTGAACTGGAAGGTGGGTTCTTTACTACTAGTGCCACCTGGGAAGCTCAGTTTGGGCTCCAGTTCATCTCTTCAAGCGTTTTTTAAATATTGTAGTCTATTAGAACTCCCTATCTGCCCTTAAACCCATATTCCACAGCCACAGTGGTTATCTTTCAGAAACAAACAAAAATATGAGATTTTCATCCCCGTGGCTTGTACTCCATTGCTTGAGGATCCAGAGTTTTTCAGGTTATATATACATTTCAGGGTCCTTCACTAAACAGACAGCACCCAAGCTTCCTATCATGAAAGTCAGAGACCTAACAAGGTCTGCTACTGTCACCTTTTTATTTCCATATCGAGTTACATGATATAAAGAATCCCCATAAAGATATCACCCAGTGAAATGGAATAGACAACTTTCTATAGAGTTACTAGATTGTAGCCTCCAGTTATCTCTTTGTTTATAAGAGCAGTAATTTAGAAATTGCAGATGTGCTGAGTTACTAAGTACTCTTTGGGGGAGTATAAACTTACTAATTCAGCAGTATCTAATTCAGTAACTATGCTACTCTAAGACCACTTTGGTGAAAGTGATTTTAGTGGACCAAGAAAGGACAAATAATTTGCTTTTAATAAGCATTAGTGGCTTGAAATGATAAACATTGGCTGCATATTTAGCAAATTGCTTTTCATCCTTACTGTTTATAAAATGCTTATACCTCCTTACTCTACTATGATTCACAGCTAAAAGACATAAATGAATGTTACAAAATAGACATTAAAACAAAGATGAAGCTTAGAAGCAAGTTGTAACCAGAAAACAAAAGGCAGATAGTCTCCAAGGTGCATATTGTTGATAAAGCAAAATCCTTCCAAAACAAAAAATCATATTTTTTTTTCTTCTTTTGCAAAACATAGACTCAATGATAGAGTTTATGGCTTGGTACTTATTGGGATAGTTGTTTATTTTGATTAGCCTTCTATAGTGGTCATTAAAGTGACCCTTAATGGGGTCAGTCATTTTTGAGTTACCCAAGCTTTTTGAAAAATAGTTTCACTCCCCAGCCTAACTGCAACAACCCTTCCCAAGAAGAACACCTGTTTAATTAAATGATGTTTTATTTTTGTATTCTTCACATGGACTCCCCATTTTTAATTACAAATGCACATCAATATCCATGTTGGCTTCTAGATAAATTTTCTGGAAGACAAACTCACTTTAAGTGATGTCAAACATGTGATTTTGCCACCAGCTCATTACCAGAATGTGGGTGCCTCCATTTTGCCCTCTTTATATAATATGAGAAAAATGCCAAATTCTTAATTGAATGGTTAATCTGATAACATTGAATCACTCAAGTCTTGATAACCATTCAAGTCTTGATAACCTATTTGATTCATAAGCACCATTTGCAAGCAAAGAACTGTTAAAGATAAACTGAGGTGTATTAAATATTAAGAGCTTTTTGAACAACAGTTTAAGTTGGGCAGTGTCAAATTGTAAGTGATTAGGAGCACTCCACTGACACGAGTTAAGGGAAAGACTTTTACAGAGAAAAGGTGTAAGTGTAACAGGGCAGGATCCTAGGAGACCTTTCTAGAACAGCATAGCCTCCATCCTCCACCAGCCTCTGGTCCTTAGAAAAACATTAGCCAACTAGGCTTTCAAGTTTCAAAGAGTAAATTTAATCAGAGAAGTGAGAAAATGAAGAAAGGAAAACAGTCAAACAAGACAAAATAATAGTTTAGCCATTAAATAAATTCAAGGACCTTTAGCTCCTCCTTAAGGGCAATAAATAATATTTTGATTCTTGTCCTTTGAGCTGTTTTGCAGATACAAAAACCCCTACCAGGTGGAAGAAGTTAACTATGTGTTGCCCACAAGCACAATCTTAGACCCCAAGACCAGTTGGAACAAGAAGGTTGATGTTGCTTCCCAATAACCTCACCAATCAGAAGAATGTCCATCAGCTGATCACACATTCCAGAAATTCCCTCCCTCACACTGTCTTTAAAAATGTTTCCCTGAATGCCTTAGGGGAGTTCAGGTCTTTTAGGCACTAGCTACCTGGACTTCTTGCTTGGCACGTGCATAAACACTGTGTTTTCCTTCCCCATAACCCAGTGCAGATTGGCTTTGCTACATCCAGGCAAATGGACCTAAGTTTGGTTTGGTAAAAGAAGCAAAGAAAGAAAATTTGATTAGCTATAGCTTAAGTGTTTGTCTTATTTGGAAAGGCCTTATTTAGCTTGTTGTGATTGGTTGCCCTTAGGTTTTGATTTCTTAACCTTGAGGCATTTACAGGCTTAGGTTTTTGTCTGCTTATGTTGTCTGCTAAGGTGGGTCAGGAAGATCCGCTGGAGAAGGAAATGGCAATCCACTCCAGTACTATTGCCTGGAAAATCCCATGGACAGATGAGCCTGATAAGTTACAGTCCATGGGGTCGCACGCAAAGAGTCAGACACGACTGAGCAACTTCACTTGTAACTTGTAAGGTATTAGAACCATCTCACTCTAATAGGCTCTTTGTTTAATACAACTGATAATCCACATACCATGTAGTGCTTTCTAATTTTTATATAAAGAATTTTGAGTTGAAGTGCAACAACTACATAAGGATTTTAGTTATTTTTCTCCAAAATATCTTTCAAAAAACATGCCCTTCTTTATGTAAACCACACATAAGGGATTGGTTTGGCACATCTTGGGCAGGGTGGCTATTACCCCAAAATAGAGCCAAATTTCTTCAAAGACTGTTCAACTAAAATGGTTTCTATATTAGCAATAAACCCATTTTCTACTGCATACCACATCCATTTAAAAAGAAAGCAATAGGTTCAGTCAATATTTCTTTGGTTTTGAAGTGTCCCTCTAAATATTTTTTTTTTAAACTGTAGGAATGGCCTATACCTAAAATCATGACCTTCATTTTTGCTGACAATATCTAACTGGGGAACAATTCCATATTAATTTCCTATTGCAGCTGCAACAAGTTATCACAAACTTAGTGAGTTAAAACAATGCACATTTATTCTCTTATAGTTTGGGAAGCTAAAAGTCCAAAATCAGTTTCACTGGGCTGAAAGCAAGGCATTGGCAGGGCCGTGTTCCCTGGAAGCTCTAGGGGGAGAATCTATTTACTTACACTTTTTAGCTTCTAGAGCTGTGTTTCTTGGCTTGTGTTGCCTTCCTCCATCTGTAGTGACTGTAGCATATCACTTTCAAATATGTCTCCTTCTGTCTCTATGTGTCTCTCACCTTCTGCTGAGATTGTCATGTTGCCTTTCTTCTCCTATGTCAAATCTCCTTTTTCTTTTTTTTTTAATTTATTTTAATTGGAGGCTAATTACTTTACAATATTGTGGTGGTTTTTGCCATACATTCACATGAATCAGCCATGAGTGTACATGTGTTCCGCATCCTCCACTCCCTCCCACCTCCCTCCCCATCCCATCCCTCAGGATCATCTCAGTGCACCAGCCCTGAGCACCCTGTCTCATGCATCGAACCTGGACTAGTGATCTATTTCACATATGATAATATACATGTTTCAATGCTATTCTCTCAAATCATCCCACCCTCACCTTCTCCCAGAGTCCAAAAGTCTGTTTTTTACATCTGTGTCTCTTTTGTTGTCTCACATATAGGGTTATCGTTACCATCTTTCTAAATTTCATATATATGCATTAATATACTGCATTGGTGTTTTACTTTCTGACTTACTTCACTCTGTATAATAGGCCCCTCATTAGAACAGATTCAAATGCATTCTTCTTAATAGCTGAGTAATATTCCATTGTGTATATGTACCACAGATTTCTAATCCATTCATCTGCCAATGGATATTCCAGGTCCTGACTATTGTAAGCAGTGCTGGGATGAACACTGGAGTACATGTGTCTCTTTCAATTTTGGTTTCCTCGGTGTGTATGCCCAGCAGTGGGATTGTTGTGTCGTATGGCAGTTCTATTTCCAATTTTTTAAGGAATCTCCACACTGTTCTCCATAGTGGCTGTACTAGTTTGTAGTCCCACCAACAGTGTAAGAGGGTCCCCATTTCTTCACACCCTCTCCAGCATTTATTGCTTGTAGACTTTTTGATACCAGCCGTTCTGACCGATGTGAGATGGTACCTCATTGTGATATTGATTTGCATTTCTCTGATAATGAGTGATGTTGAGCATCTTTTCATATGTTTGTTAGCCATCTGTATGTCTTCTTTGGAGAAAATGCCTGTTTAGTTCTTAGGCCCATTTTTTGATTGGGTCGTTTATTTTTCCGGAATTGAGCTGCAGGAGCTGCTTGCATATTTTTGAGATTAATTCTTTGTCAGTTGCTTCACTTGCTATTATTTTCTCCCATTCTGAAGGCTGTCTTTTCACCTTGCTTATAGTTTCCTTCATCGTGCAAAAGCTTTTAAGTTTAACTAGTTCCCAATTGTTTGCTTTTATTTCCAATATTCTGGGAGGTGGGTCATAGAGGATCCTGCTGTGATTTATGTCGGAGAGTGCTTTGCCTATGTTTTCCTCTAGGAGTTTTATAGTTTCTGGTCTTACATTTAGATCTTTAATCCATTTTGAATTTATTTTTGTGTATGGTGTTAGAAAGTGTTCTAGTTTCATTCTTTTGCAAGTGGTTGACCAGTTTTCCCAGCACCACTTGTTAAAGAGATTCTTTTCTCTATTGTATATTTTTGCCTCCTTTGTCAAAGATAAGGTGTCCATAGGTGTGTGGATTTATCTCTGGGTTTTCTATTTTATTCCATTGATCTATGTTTCTGTCTTTGTGCCAGTGCCATACTGTCTTGATGACTGTAGCTTTGTAGTAGAGATTGAAGTCAGGCAGGTTGATTCCTCCAGTTCCACAGTTCCATTCTGCTTTCTCAAGATTTCTTTGGCTATTTGAGGTTTTTTTTATTTCCATACAAATTGTGAAATTATTTGTTCTAGTTCTCTGAAAAATACCATTGGTAGCTTGAATCTATAGATTGCTTTGGGGGTAGTATACTCATTTTCACTATATTGATTCTTCCTATCCATGAACATGGTATATTTCTCCATCTATTTGTGTTATCTTTGATTTCTTTCATCGGTGTTTTATAGTTTTCTATATATAGGTTTTTTGTTTCTTTAGGTAGCTTTATTCCTAAGTATTTTATTCTTTTTGTTGCAATGGTGAATGGGATTGTTTCCTTAATTTCTCTTTTTGTTTTCTCAATGTTAGTGTATAGGAATGCAAGGGATTTCTGTTTGTTAATTTTATATCCTTTAACTTTACTACCCTGAAGACTCCACCAGAGAATCTCCTTTTACTTTTACAAGGCACTTGTGATTGCATCTATGGCCCATATGTTAGGGCCCTAGAGGTAGGGCCCTACCTACCTATAGAATACTCTTCTGCCTTGAGTCTTAATTTAATCACACCTGCAGAATATTTCATGCAATATAAGCTAAGGTTCACAGGTTCTAGAGATTAGGACCTGGATATTTTAGGAGTCATTATTCATCCTGAGCTTCCCAAGTGGCACTAGTGGTGAAGAACCTGCCTGACAATTTAGGAGACATAAGAGACACAGGTTTGATCTCTGGGTTAGAAATATCCCCTGGAGGAGGTCATGGCAACCCACTCCAGTATTCTTGCCTGGAGCATCCCCATAGACAGAGGAGACTGGCAGGCTATAATCCATAGGGTTGCAAAGAGTTGAACATGATTAAAGCAACTTAACACACACACATGCATTGAGCATGCCACAAACTACAAACTTGCCATTCAACAGTTTACAGCCTGTAGGCCTATTACTAACTGTGAAATTATTTGTAGGACTCCAAAAATTTTATTCAAATAAATAATATCTTTCATGTATAACTACCATTTACAAATACATGTACATGTCATTGTTATTAATAAAATACAAATTCATTTCATAAAGAGATCTAAAGGGTCTATTTCAGATAAGTTATTTATAAGTAAAACACTTAGTTAGCATTTATCCCCTTTCAACAAAAACTATCCTTACAAAATGATTATATACTTTATAAATATATAACATAAGTTATAATGTATATAAAGCACAGCAGCTGCTATATAAGAATGTAATAAATGTCAGCCATTATTATTGTGTTGGATGTTCTGCAAGAAGAATGGAAGTATTCCAACACTAAAAATCTAATAATAGTAGGCTTTTCTCATTTCACAGGAAAAAGAAAGCAAAAAGATGGAATTCAATCACTTTATTTTGGGCCCATAATTTTTGTTTAAACTTTGATACCTGTTACTACTAGACTGTTAGTGAATGCTAACAGATGACAGAACAAGAAGCCAAAGAATATTAGGAGGAAACTGGGAACTAGCCAATCATGTTTGGTTCAAAATCTTATTTTGGTTACATGTGCTCTAGGCTGTGCTTTTATATTTTTTACTCAAACCACAGTAGTCTCTTTGTCACTAAATTGTTCTTAATTTGCATAAATCAATCAAATACATCCATATTTTATAGTGTTCTTCAAAGAGCACCATAACTTGCAGATATACCAGTGCCTGAACAAGTCTGAGGGCTGCTAATGGAAAACATTCTCTATTATAAAGGAGCTTACTTTCATGATGGGCTAAAATTGTGGTTTTCAACACCGGCTGCACATAAGATCTCCTGGGAGTTTTTAAAATCTCCATCCCTAAGTTGTTGCTAAGACCAACTAAATAAGAATTTTTTGGGTGGGGCCCAGACATCAGCATTTTTCAAGCTCTCCAGGTAATTCAAGTGGTTGAGAATAGTAGAGTAAGAGAACACATGACACAGAGACCGATAGAAATAATGAGGCCAAAATTTTCATGGTCATGATCAGGGATGCAATATGAACTCAGTGTCTTGATTAGTTAAATGAGGCAGGAGGGAAAAAATGAACTGAGCCTGAAAACTAGGTAGTAAAGAGGGAGAGGACAAAAGAGATGGTGATAGGCAATATGAAGTTTAAAAAAAACTGCTTCAGTTCAGTTCAGTTCAGTCACTTAGTCGTGTCCAACTCTTCGCAACCCCATGAACTGTAGCACGCCAGGCCTCCCTATCCATCACCAACTCCTGGAGTGGATAGGATGGGGAAAATGAAAAAGTCTGAAAACTTTCCTTATGGGATTTAAAAAAAAAATGCTAGTGTTGAAGGAAAGATATTCTCTAGCCCATTTCCCCCCCGGATTTCCCCACCCCCAAATGCACCCAGACTTAAATATCTCTATGTAGTTACTGTTAAACACCAGAATGAATTATTGAAGGAGATACATACTTTTTATCTATCAACAAAGTGATCGAGATGAGCAGAATACTGAAATATGCAGTAGAAATGTGTTCAAGCTCAGCATCTTTGAATAAAAGGGCAACTTTATAGGCTGAAAATATGTATGTGTAAACCACATGTATTTTTTTATGAAGCCCAATTCCTATCTACAGACACTACCCACACATCTCCCCAACAATAGAGAACAAAATAGTTTCCAGTTAATCATTGCAGGATACTCTTTTGAAAAACTACCAACTTCTTTCCTGTAACCATTGCAAAACAATCTAATTCTGGCAATTGAAGTGAAACTTGCTTATCAAGCCTGGGACTTTTAATCATTGATAGCACATTAATTCTTTCAACTGCAATCATATCATAATGACTCTATACCAAGCTGTTATGCAATAATCATGACATAATATCAAGCAACACGGGGTCCTGTAATTAATCAAAGAGAAAGTAAAGATCTATATGTAGCTAAATGCTTGAATAGCACTTACTATGTGCCAGGCCCTCTTTTTAAAGATTTTATATATAGTACTTTTACTCCTTGAGAGAGCCTAATGAGGTGCATAATATTATATTTTTATTCCCATTTTACACATGAGGTTATTGGGATACAAAGGAGTTAAGCTACTGACTGAAAATTATAGTTAAGTGGTAAAGCTGGAATTCCAAATCAGTCTGGTTTCAGAGCTTTTGTTTTGTCATACTTTTTTTTTTACATTCAGCAGAAAGATTATTTTATCTATTTTTAACCATTTATCATTTATTTATTTTTTTTACTTTATAATAGCAAATGAAGCAACTGACAAAGAACTAATATCAAAAATATACAAGCAACTCCTGCAGCTCAATTCCAGAAAAATAAACAACCCAATCAAAAAATGGGCCAAAGAACTAAACAGACATTTCTCCAAAGAAGACATACAGATGGCTAACAGAGCTGACTTTTTAAAAACATTTTGCTATAATCATTCCTAATTATAACAACATTAATTTTCTTCATTAAAGTATTTTCTGGAGAGAACACCACTAAGCCCTTCTATTTCTTTTATCAGTGTTTCTATGCATTGAAATTACAATATGTAAAAATGTTCCATTTTCATTTTTAATTTTCTTAAATTATTTTTATCAAAATTAATTAATTTCTTCATAAAGATTTTAATAAAATTTATTTTTGTATATATGTAGCTTTACTTTTGGAGAAGGCAATGGCACCCCACTCCAGTACTCTTGCCTGGAAAGCCCCATGGATGGAGGAGCCTGGTAGGCTTCAGTCCATGGGGTCGCTAAGAGTCAGGCACGACTTGAGCGACTTCACTTTCACTTTTCACTTTCATGCACTGAAGAAGGAAATGGCAACCCACTCCAGTATTCTGGCCTGGAGAATCCCAGGGATGGAGGAGCCTGATGGGCTGCCATCTATGGGATCGCACAGAGTTAGACACGACTGAAGCGACTTAGCAGCAGCAGCAGCTTTACTTTTATGGCCATTATTTCTACATAGTCCCATTTGCTGGGTTTATACTTTAGAGATCTATATTTTGTAATGTATTTCATTCTCTATGCAATTTGAAGTTAATGACATATTTTTCTTAGTGTGTTTTTATCCATTTTCTTTTGTCTTGATAATTTCTACCAAATCTAATTTATCAGGCCAAGTTTTACTTTGTCATTGCAAAGATGTTATTCTTAGGTTTTCATCTATAGTAACTTTTTAAACAAATACAGTTACTATCTTTTTCAGCTTTACTTTGTGCTGATTGTTTTTACCAGTAACATTTAATATGAATTGGATAAAAAGGAAAATTTTATATTTATTTGTTATCTAACCCTTGAGAAATTATGAAATTAGATATTCCAGGACTACTCTAAGGAGTAGTCTTCATTTAGGACTTCATCATTCTCAGGGTCAAAACAATGAATTCACAATGTTCTATTTTGGTAAGCATGGAAATCATTACTTCAGTTTTAACAGATGTATCTTAAAAACTTAGTTTGCCTGAGATAAATGTTAAAACCAAGACTGGAGGTAATGTAAACCAAGACAAGGACGGGTGGTCCTTGTCCTTCTGTTAGTTGCTGAGTCATGTCTGACTCTTTGCAAATCCATGGACTGTAGCCTACCAGGCTCCTCTGTCCATGGAATTCTTCAGGCAAGAGTACTCAAATGGGTCATGCCCTTCTCCAGGGCATCTTCCTAACCCAGGTTTTGAACCCAAGTCTACCACATTGCAGACAGATTCTTTACTATCTGAGCTACCAGGGAAGTCCCTAACAGGATGGTGGGATGGTTTTTGGAATCACTGGCCCTGACTGAATCCATACTCAGCCACTTATAGCTCTGTGACCTTGAGCAAGTGATTTAAACTTCAAGCTCCAATTCCTCACTCTGTAAAATAGGGATAATACTAGTACCTAATTCATCTATTAACAGAATTGGATGAGATAAAGCATGTCAGTTCAGTTCAGTTCAGTTCAGTCGCTCAGTCGTGTCCGACTCTTTGCAACCCCATGAATGGCAGCACGCCAGGCCTCCCTGTCCATCACCATCTCCCAGAGTTCACTCAGACTCACGTCCATCGAGTCCGTGATGCCATCCAGCCATCTTATCCTCAGTCGTCCCCTTCTCCTCCTGCCTCCAATCCCTCCCAGCATCAGAATCTTTTCCAATGAGTCAACTCTTCATGTGAGGTGGCCAAAGTACATGTAAAAGCACTTTAATATATTGCCTGGCTTATGGTAACAAATTGATAAATGTTATTATTAGTCGTTCAACACCAGCATCCATAGCCTTTTTTCTTCCATTATCCCTACACTATACTAGGCAATGAGGGGGACACATAGTTTTCAAAAAGTTTAGAATAATCTTGGTAAGATAAAATAAACACATGTGAAAATAGTTGTAGAAATATTTTGTAAACACAGTCTCAGGCTCAATGTAAATGCTGAACAATGGTCACTATTATTTGTATTGCTTCTCAACAGGCTTTCCCCAGATGAAAGTGAAAGTAGATGGTATCCTATGACAATTTGTTGGGAGTACCAATCTCCTGAGAGTCCCTTGGACTGCAAGGAGATTAAACCATTCAATCTTAAGGGAAATCAACCCTTAATACTCATTGGAAGGACTGATGCTGAAGCTGAAACTCCAGTATTTTCATCATCTGATGTGAACAGCTGACTCGTTGGAAAAGTCCCTGATGCTGGGGAAGATTGAGGGCAGAAGGAAAACAGGGTGTCAGAGGATGAAATGGCTGAATGGCATCACCGATGCAATGGACATGAACTGAGGCAAACTTCAGGAGATGGTGAGGGACAGGGAAGTCTGGCATGCTATAGTCCATGGGATTGCAAAGAGTCGGACACAACTGGGCGCTGAACAACAACAACCACATCTCTATGAAACATCTATTTATATAAAGCTTGTATGAGCAGCAGCTCCCTAATGATTTCATCCCCCTTAAGTGGGTTTAGTAGACAACTTGAAGACCTAGTTTTAGAGGTCATTAGAGAGCAATTTCCAAAGATCCTGATGAGGCCTGGGTCACTCAAATTCTTTTGCTATTTTGCTTCTTGGCTGGGGTCTGAAATGACTCCTGAAGACATGTATGCCTTTGAATTAGATCTAAGGTATATTTAATCTTCCCAGGTGGGTCAGTGGTAAAGGATCCAACTGCCAAGCAGTTCCCTGGGTCGGGAAGATCCCCTGGAGAAGGAAATGATAACCCACCCCAGTATTCTTGCCTGGACAGTCCCATGGACAGAGGAGCCTGGTGGGCTACTGTCCATGGGGTTGCAAAGAGTTGGACTTGACTTAACTAAATAGCAACAATATTTAAAATATAAATTCATCCCAGGATGGCAGTTACAAAATTTACAGCTTTTATCTCCTTTTCTAGATACTATTAATATAGACTTGTGTGTATGTATATAGTGAAGTTTTATACATATTATATATTTTTTATTATATATACATTATATATATGAAATCTTCCAGAATTAGAATTAGTAACCCCTTTTTCAAATGAGAAAGTGGAGGGTAGGAGCTTGAGTATCTTGTCCAAATTCAAATTTTATGATACTAAAGCCCTTTTTCTTTCAGCTATATTACTTTCTTCCTTTCTTGTGTGTGTGTGTGTGTGTGTGTGTGTGTGTGTGTGTGTAGCCGAGAGCTGATTTTTTGTTTTGCTATTTACTTCTAGCTAAAGTAAATCTAACCTGCAGGTCATATGAGAGCTAGAGAATTACAATGAGAATGCTTAATATACCAAAGTTATCAAAGCTCAATAGAACGCTGATTGCAAACTCATCATGGGTTCAGGCTCAGATTCTCAGTTTTACAGATCCAGAAACTCAGTTTACTTAGTGTTGGCAAAATAGTCAAGTCCTGGGGGATTGCTTTACACTAACTACACTTGCAAAAGACTCCTCTTTGGCCTTCTTTGGTGGCCAAAGTTTTGGAGTTTCAGCCTCAGCATCAGTCCTTCCAATGAACACCCAGGACTTATCTCCTTCAGGATGGACTGGTTGGATCTCCTTGCAGTCCAAGGGACTCACAAGAGTCCTCCAACACCATAGTTGGAGGAGTCATTTGTTAATTTACAGCTGGATCACATTCAGGAAACTAAGATCATGGCATCCGGTCCCATTACTTCATGGCAAATAGATGGGGAAACAGTGTCAGACTTTATTTTTCTGGGGTCCAAAATCACTGCAGATGGTGATTGCAGCCATGAAATTAAAAGACGCTTACTCCTTGGAAGGAAAGTTATGAACATCCTAGACAGCATATTAAGGAGCAGAGACATTACTTTGCCAACAAAGGTCCGTCTAGTCAAGGCTATGGTTTTTCCAGTGATCATGTATGGATGTGAGAGTTGGACTATAAAGAAAGCTGAGTGCCGAAGAATTGATGCTTTTGAACCATGGTGTTGGATGACTCTTGCAAGTCCCTTGGAATGCAAGGAGATCCAACCAGTTCATCCTAGGAGATAAGTCCTGGGTGTTCATTGGAAGGACTGATTCTGAGGCTGAAACTCCAAAACTTTGGCCACCTGCTGTGAAGAGCTGACTCGTTTGAAAAGACCATGATGCTGGGAAAGATTGAGGGCAGGAGGAGAAGGGGACGACAGAGGATGAGATGGTTGGATGGCATCACCAACTCGATGGACATGGATTTGAGTGGACTCCGGGGGTTGGTGATGGACAGGGAGGCCTGGTGTGCTGTGGTTCATGGGGTCGCAAAGAGTCAGAGATGACTGAGCGACTGAACTGAACTGAACTGAACTAATGGGATAATGCCCATTGGCCACTTGCTCAGGGCCTTCCCTCTGTATGGGCACATCTCCCAAAGAACCAAATTATAGATGAGAGGACTTTAAAAAAAGGAGCACATATTCTTGAGTTCTATAGTCTTATTTTCAGCAAATAAACATAGCTAGATGAATATCCTTCTCTACAGCAAGGCTATTTTCTCTCCGTAAAATAACTCATAGAAAGGACCAGAGCCCACTCTTCTATGAAAACTAACAAGCTATTCCCATATTTTTCATTTCTATCCCTCCCTTTTCTTCATTCTCCATTTTTCACTCCCAATCCCCTTGTATAATTTTCGTCATGACCTTGTGTCATATCAGGGAAGTTTCAGTGCAGTTGGATGATTACAGTTTTTCACAGTTGTCACTTTCTGGTTACTTTTTCTAGGAAACTGACCTTGAGGAAGATCAAAGTCTTTCTGACAAGATTCCAGTAACATCTTTCCTATCTATGGTACATTTACAAGCCTTCACTCAAAGAAAGCCTCTTGTAGGCCAGGGCCACCTATTATGATTAAATTCTACTAGGTTTCAATTTTCAAGACTTATCTTTTTTTCTATTGCTCCATCCTTCCAACGTGGCAGAGAAGCTTGTATTAATGTTGTTCAGTCAGTCAGTTCAGTCCCTCAATCCTATGTGATTCTGCCATCCCATGGACTGCAGCAGGACAGGCTTCCCTGTCCATCACCAACTCTTGGAGCTTGCTCAAACTCATGTCCATCAAGTTGGTGATGCCATGCAACCATCTCATCCTCTGTCATCCCCAATTAATGTTTCTCCTTATGCACTAAAATGGGGAGGGAGGTATAAGACCAACACTAGGTAATCAAGGGAACTAAAACAAGCTTCATTTATTTCTTAATCTGACCTGAGCTCCAACTATTTTCTTTTCACTTCAGAACCCTGATTAGCAGATACATTCATTTTTAGGAATGAATCCTGTTTCTTTCCAAACTCCACGAGAGCAACCAGGGAAATAAAGATATTTCTAAATTATCTGTCTTTTTGACTGATAAAATTAACTAATCACAGTTTGCTTCAAACAATAATTGAGCACCTTTTGAGATAACAGTGTCAGACTTTATTTTTGGGGGCTCCAAAATCACTGCAGATGGTGACTGCAGCCATGAAATTAAAAGACACTTACTCCTTGGAAGAAAAGTTATGACCAACCTAGATAGTATATTCAAAAGCAGAGACATTACTTTGCCGACTAAGGTCCATCTAGTCAAGGCTATGGTTATTCCTGTGGTCATGTATGGATGTGAGAGTTGGACTGTGAAGAAGGCTGAGCACCGAAGAATTGATGCTTTTGAACTGTGGTATTGGAGAAGACTCTTGAGAGTCCCTTGGACTGCAAGGAGATCCAACCAGTCCATTCTGAAGGAGATCAGCCCTGGGATTTCTTTGGAAGGAATGATGCTAAAGCTGAAACTCCAGTACTTTGGCCACCTCAGGTGAAGAGTCGACTCATTGGAAAAGACTCTGATGCTGGGAGGGATTGGGGGCAGGAGCAGAAGGGGAGGACCAAGGATGAGATGGCTGGATGTCATCACGGACTCGATGGACGTGAGTCTGAGTGAACTCCGGGAGTTGATGATGGACAGGGAGGCCTGGCGTGCTGCGATTCATGGGGTCGCAAAGAGTCGGACACGACTGAGCGACTGAACTGAACTTTACTGAGATATCATGATAGACAAGGGGACATGTCAATAGACACTTGTTAAATTTTCCTATATTACAAGTTTCTTGAAGATAAGAAAGGGAACTATAATTCTGAATCACTTGTCTTAGTGAATAAATAGCTTGAAAAAATGTGCCATGTAATTATCCCCATCCACCCTCTACATGGATATAAATAAATTAACTGTTTCTTATATTTATATCCTTTTCATTCCTATTTGAAGTTAGACCAGGTCTTAGCAAGCTAAACCCAAAAGGGCAGGCAGGTCCTTGAAACTATAGATGAAAGTCTGGATCTAATAAGAGCCAAGTATTTGGCCTCTTAACTGATGGAATTTCTTCAGGAAATCAAGGATTTATAGGTCTGAGCAAGTGGCCATATTGAAGTCAGGAAGGTTATGGGCATGTGCAGATTTTCACCTTCAAACAAAAACCCTGTGGCACTCAGTCATTACTCCTGGATGAGAGGGACTGCTCTCAGTTCCACCACCTACTGCACTACCTTTACAGCTTGTCTCAGGGTCCCTCAAAGGGTCTTCAACAAGCTTTTTGCCCTGAACCCCTTCCTTTTCTTATTCTCTACGAGCATTCTCTTGTGCACATATATGTGTGTCGGAGTGTATGTGTAGATGTGAATGTGTTGCTAGGGAAGGCTGGGGCTTGGGAAGGTGGTGGTATAGAGGCAATGGAAGAGACTGAATTGACTTGGGGGAGTTTAATTGCTTTTTTTTTTTTTTCTTTTTTTTTTTTATTAAATTTTAAAATCTTTAATTCTTACATGTGTTCCCAAACATGAAACCCCCTCCCACCTCCCTCCCCATAACATCTCTGTGGGTCATCCCCATGCACCAGCCCCAAGCATGCTGTATCCTGCGTCAGACATAGACTGGCGATTCAATTCTTACATGATAGTATACATGATAGAATGCCATTCTCCCAAATCATCCCGCCCTCTCCCTCTCCCTCTGAGTCCAAAAGTCCGTTATACACAGCCGTGTCTTTTTTCCTGTCTTGCATACAGGGTCGTCATTGCCATCTTTCTAAATTCCATATATATGTGTTAGTATACTGTATTGGTGTTTTTCTTTCTGGCTTACTTCACTCTGTATAATCGGCTCCAGTTTCATCCATCTCATCAGAACTGATTCAAATGAATTCTTTTTAACGGCTGAGTAATACTCCATTGTGTACATGTACCAAAGCTTTCTTATCCATTCATCTGCTGATGGACATCTAGGTTGTTTCCATGTCCTGGCTATTATAAACAGTGCTGCGATGAACATTGGGGTACATGTGTCTCTTTCAATTCTGGTTTCCTCGGTGTGTATACCCAGCAGTGGGATTGCTGGGTCATAAGGTAGTTCTATTTGCAATTTTTTAAGGAATCTCCACACTGTTCTCCATAGTGGCTGTATTGCTTTTTATTCCAAAGTAAGAGAAAAATCCTCCAGTTTCTCTGAGCCTACACTAATTTCCCACCTCCAGTGTTTGACTTTTTTCTTCCCCCTGGGGAACCTGCTTGCCTCTATCTTGACTTTTGTTCACCATCTACAGCTTTGAGTCAGATTCCAATGTATCCAAAATCAGAGGCCAAATGTTAACCCAAAGCACATCCCTAGGCGCTGGATGAAATCTTAATCTGATCAAAGGTGACAAGCTTTTTCCCAAGGCCAGATGGAGTCAGAGAGGTTCCCTACCTCCATAGATCAAACCAGTAATATGAGGGAAGGTGGAGAAGCAACAGTGACACCTTGCTTGTCCCAGGTGCTGACAGAATCATTCTCTGTTGCTTGGAGCCTGCAAGGACATGGCAATGCCTGACTGGAGCTATATGTATATGTAGGTAAATAGTTTAGAATGATTTTAGTTTTAAAGCTAGTTAATGACTTGTAGAGTAGTATGATTTAGAACTCTTTTTTTTTGCATTGAAAATTGGTAAACTGACTCTAAATTTCATTGGGCAGTGTGCATGGCCAAGAATATTCAGAATTTTGTTCTCCCCCAACCCAGGTTTATTGAAATATAATTGACATATAACACTGTGTAAGTTTAAGTTGTACACATGTTGATTTTTTACACTTATATTTAGCAAAATGATTACCATCATATCCTTAGCTAACACTTCCATTACATCACAGGAGGATTCTTTACCACTGACCCACCAGGGAAGCCCCAGGTATAGTATGTTTACTCCCAAATGCATCAAGTTTTATATACTAATTATGTAAAGCTTTTTATATGTCAATCATACCTCAGTAAAGTGGTTTTAAAAAAACAGAAAGCAGAGAAGAGATGCGGCAGAGGGGACAGCAGAGAGACCAAAGAGTGAGAAGGACTCTGTCCACTGTTGCTGCCTTCAAAGATGGAGGACAGGCAGCCCCTAGAAGCTGAGAACAGCCTTCAGCTGACAGCTAGCAAACAAAATTGGGTCTTAGGCCTACAAATGGAACACAATTTTGCCAATATCTTGTCTTCTTAAATTATTTGACAGTGTGCTGTGTGTGCTAAGTCACTTCAGTTCAGTTCAGTTCAGTTCAGTCGCTCAGTCGTGTCCAACTCTTTGTGACCCCATGAATCGCAGCATGCCAGGCCTCCCTGTTCATCACCATTTCCCAGAGTTCACTCAGACTCATGTCCATCGAGTCAGTGATGACATCTAGCCATCTCATCCTCTGTCATCCCCTTCTCCTCCTGACCCCAATCCCTCCCAGCATCAGAGTCTTTTCCAATGAATCAACTCTTCACATGAGGTGGCCAAAGTACTGGAGTTTCAGCTTTAGCATCATTCCTTCCAAAGAAATCCCAGGGCTGATCTCCTTCAGAATGGACTGGTTGGATCTCCTTGCAGTCCAAGGGACTGTCAAGAGTCTTCTCCAACACCACAGTTCAAAAGCATCAATTCTTCGGCGCTCAGCCTTCTTCACAGTCCAACTCTCACATCCATACATGACCACAGGAAAAACCATAGCCTTGACTAGATGGACCTTAGTCGGCAAAGTAATGTCTCTGCTTTTGAATATGCTATCTAGGTTGGTCATAACTTTTCTTCCAAAGAGTAAGCGTCTTTTAATTTCATGGCTGCAGTCACCATCTGCAGTGATTTTGGAGCCCCCAAAAATAAAGTCTGACACTGTTTCCACTGTTTCCCCATCTATTTCCCATGAAGTGATGGGACCAGATGCCATGATCTTCATTTTCTGAATGTTGAGCTTTAAGCCAACTTTTTCACTCTCCTCTTTCACTTTCATCAAGAGGCTTTTTAGCTCCTCTTCACCTTCTGCCATAAGGATGGTGTCATCTGCATATCTGAGGTTATTGATATTTCTTCCTGCAATCTTGATTCCAGTTTGTGTTTCTTCCAGTAGAGCATTTCTCATGATGTACTCTGCATATAAGTTAAATAAGCAGGGTGACAATATACAGCCTTGACGTACTCCTTTTCCTATTTGGAACCAGTCTGTTGTTCCATGTGCAGTTCTAACTGCTGCTTCCTGACCTGCATACAGATTTCTCAAGAGGCAGGTTAGGTGGTCTGGTATTCCCATCTCTTTCAGAATTGTCCACAGTTTATTGTGATCCACACAGTCAAAGGCTTTGGCATTGTCAATAAAGCAGAAATAGATGTTTTCTGGAACTCTCTTTCTTTTTCCATGATCCAACGGATGTTGGCAATTTGATCTCTGGTTCCTCTGCCTTTTCTAAAATCAGCTTGAACATCAGGAAGTTCACAGTTCACGTATTGCTGAAGCCTGGCTTGGAGAATTTTGAGCATTACTTTTACTAGCATGTGAGATGAGTGCAATTGTGCAGTAGTTTGAGCATTCTTTGGCATTGCCTTTCTTTGGGATTGGAATGAAAAATGAAAACTGACCTTTTCCAGTCCTGAGGCCACTGCTGAGTTTTCCAAATTTGCTGGCATATTGAGTGCAGCACTTTCACAGCATCATCTCTCAGAATTTGAAACAGCTCCACTGGAATTCCATCACCTCCACTAGCTTTGTTCGTAGTGATGCTTTCTAAGGCCCACTTGAGTTCACATTCCAAGATGTCTGGCTCTAGATGAGTGATCACATCATCATGATTATCTGGGTTGTAAAGATCTTTTTTGTACAGTTCTTCCATGTATTCTTGCCACCTCTTCTTCACATCTTCTGCTTCTGTTACATCCAGACCATTTCTGTCCTTTATTGAGCCCATCTTTGCATGAAATGTTCCCTTGGTATCTCTAATTTTCTTGAAGAGATCTCTAGTCTTTCCCATTCTGTTGTTTTCCTCTATTTCTTTGCACTGATCGCTGAAGAAGGCTTTCTTATCTCTTCTTGCTATTCTCTGGAACTCTGTATTCAGATGCTTATATCTTTCCTTTTCTCCTTTGCTTTTCACCTCTCTTCTTTTCACAGCTATTTGTAAGGCCTCCCCAGACAGCCATTTTGCTTTTTTGCATTTCTTTTCCATGGGGATGGTCTTAATCCCTGTCTCCTGTACAATGTCACAAACCTCATTCCATAGTTCATCAGGCACTCTATCTATCCGATCTAGGCCCTTAAATCTATTTCTCACTTCCACTGTATAATCATAAGGGATTTGATTTAGGTCATACCTGAATGGTCTAGTGGTTTTCCCTACTTGGATGCAATCTCAAAAACGACAGAATGATCTCTGTCATCTCCAAGGAAACCATTCAATATCACAGTTATCCAAGTCTATGCCTGAACCAGTAATGCTGAAGAAGCTGAAGTTGAACGGTTCTATGAACACCTACAAGACCTTTTAGAACTAACACCCAAAAAAAGATGTCCTTTTCATTATAGGGGACTGGAATGCAAAAGTAGGAAGTCAAGAAACTCCTGGAGTAACAGGCAAATTTGGCCTTGGAATGCGGAATGAAGCAGGGCAAAGACTAATAGAGTTTTGGCAAGAGAATGCACTGGTCATAGCAAACACCCTCTTCCAACAACACAAGAGAAGACTCTACACATGGACATCACCAGATGGTCAACACCAAAATCAGATTGATTATATTCTCTGCAGCCAAAGACGGAGAAGTCACTTCAGTTGTGTAGTACTCTTTGCAACCCCACGGACTGGAGCCCACCAGGCTCCTCTGTCCATGGGGTTCTCCAGGCAAGAAGACTGGAGTGAGTTGCCATTTCCTTCTCCAAGTTTGACGATGGTTTTTTATTTTTCAGTAAACCCTTTCAAGAGCAAGGAACTCAAGGAAATGATAGTATAAGTTTAATGAAAACTTTAGCACAGAACTTATATTTTTCAGGAAAATTAATTATGAAAGCAAAATTTGCACAAAATGTGTATATTTATGACCCACAATGAGACCCACAGTTAAATCATTGACCACTTGAAGATGAGGAGCTACAAATCTTCTGAAAAAAACACCATCTGCCAACATCTTGAATGAGCTTGGAAATAGCCTCCAGAAAGGAATACAGCCCAGCCAACACCTTGATTTCAGCCTTATGAGACTCTTAAGCAGAGGATCAGGTGATCCAACTGTGCTTCAAATCCCAAGTACAAAACTTTGAGCTACTAAATTTGTGATGCTTTAAGTCACCTAATTTGTGATGATTTTTTACAGCAACATTAGAAAGCTAATACATCATTCCCCTGCCTGAATTTCAGTTTCCTCATTTATAAAATGGAGACAATACAGATTCAAGAGGTTCTTGTGAGAATTTGTGGCTCATTGGTAAAGAACCTGCCTGCTAGTGCAGGAGACATGAGACATGGGTTCCATCCCTGGGTCTGGAAGATCCCCTGGAGGAAGGCATGGCAACCCATTCCAGTATTCTTGCCTGGGAAATTCCATGGACAGAGGAGTCTGGAGGGCTATAGTCCATAGGGTCGCAAAGAGTTGGACATGAGTTAGTGACTAAATAACAAAATATGTACACCTTTTCTTTTTACAGCACCAGCCTTCATTTTCATGTCTGGGTGTATCCTTTGTAATTTGCTTTTTTCACTTTTCACACAATCATCTAGCCATAGAGGACTTAAGGTGACATACTTTTTACTACCAAGAGAAATTATAGGCCTTTCTGTATATGGCTGTATGAGAGATGATTTGATATATGTTGATATATATTACTATATTTTGTTTTACCCTAAATTGCATTGATGTTTTCCATTCTTGCATTCCTGGAAACAGCATTGAATTCTCCTGAGTATTATGGCTTCTGCATTGTTCTTCAAGTCAATCTTGATTCTTTCACTCTTTTTATTTTATTGGAGTATAATTGCTTTACAATGTTGTATCAGTTTCTGCTGTACAATAACATGAAACAGCTACATGTATACATATATACCCTCCCTCTTGAGCCTCCCTCCCTTTCCAGCATCCTACCCTTCTAGGTCATCACAAACAAAGCAGAGTTCCCTGTGCTATACAGCTGCTTTTAATCTGGGGAAATTCAGACACTAGGAAGATTAGCATCAAAGGAAATATATGGTAATTAAAGAACAACTAGATATCCTTAATGTGCAGTACAATTCAACTTTAGGTGATTTTGAAGAGAGAGAGATGGAGACATTAACATTGTCATCCATTTTCAAGTTAACAACATCCACCCTCTCTCTCTCTCTCTTTTTTTTTTTTTTTTTTTGAGAAAGACTATTTCAGCCCCTTTTACTCTCATCCATTCATCCATTCTGGGGAACTTTCAGTCACTAACTTCAGCCTCTCCTAATCTTTTCCCTCTGATTTTCCCTATCTCTTTCCTAGGAGTATGTGTATGGGAGGTAGAGAGGATCATAAGAAATAGAAGAAGAACAAACTAAGAAATAAGTACTTTCAATTCACCTCTAAATGCCTGAGAGGACTTAGAATGATACATTTTCATAAATAGTCACTAAAATGAATTGATAAGATTATAGCTAAGGCAAATACTGTGTAGAGTTAAACCTAACAACATATTTTTTTTTTCTGAAAAGAGGAAGGAAATTTAATTTGCCAACAAACTATTTTAATGGTGTCAATCTTGCCTGTCATTTAAAGGATGAGCATTTAGGGGACTGGGGACATAAGGGCTCTGGCAAATAGCTCACTGGTTGAGCTATGTATATGTAAATTCCAGCTCTAATACTCTCTGATTTTAATCTTGAAAATTAAATGTGGGCTTTGCCAGGATAAACCTGAAATGCCTGAGAGTGTCAGACAGGGGCCTATGAAAGGAGGCTGGTGTGTGGTCCCTTAGTTTTGGAGACAAACGGTGCAGGCAAGGAGAGAGAGTGGCATGATGACTGTGTGTGTGATTGTATATTTTGCACACTGGGAATTGCTCATATTTTCCAAAGAGGGACAGATATCTGTTAGCCAGACTCCTGCTAAAGTCTAGTGTAAGTGCATCTCCTTTCTTCATTATATAGAAGCTTTTTTTCTTCTCTATAGAGGATAAAGTGTGCACACAATGTCATGATAAGAGAGAAAGCTTATACCCACTTTCTTGCCTGAACAATTAATAAGCACCATAATTCACCTGAATGATCCTAACCAATAAAAAGCATTTCAAATTGGCCTTCATTTTTTCTAAAATCTAATGCCAGTGGTTGGTTTTCGTTTAATCCGTATTAGATGTTTTACAAAGCATGAAAGGTCAGGATTAGTAGAACTTTTTAGTAAAGGGTAATTGCATGAAAATATTTCTATTTCCCCTTTATGTAAGGCTACCAACCTCACCTAGGAGAGGCTTTTTGCATTCTTTCAATTTTTGTGTTTGCTGCTTTCTGAATTTGCATAAAATTTCTTTTATTGCTAAAGCCAATCCAAGTTGAAATTGGAGTCTCCCAGGGAATTAACTGTGGGGCTCTTTGTTTGATCTTATAGAATTCTAATTCCAGACTAAAGGGCATTCATCAGGAAAAATGGAAGTTAAAAATTTTTTGCTATATGCCAATTTTAACTAACTTTTCTTCCTCTCTATTTTCTTTGATTTTAAATGACTTTCCCTCTCCTCTGCTTTCTCTTGCTTAGGATTACTGATTATTATACCTTGGTGTAGCTTGTTTTCTTTCTTAGATTCTTGGCCCTTTCCCCAACCCCCCCATCTCTGTTTTCCCTTCTTTTTAGCCCCCAGCGGCAACCTGGCTAAGAATTTGAGCTCTAAGATGAAGGGTAGCAAGGCATGGAAGTGAACTGCTGAACCTTTGGCTTGTTCACTCTTGATTTATGTGTTTCAAAAAAAAAAAATCTCTGGATTTTGCAAAAAGCAAATCTGGGAATGCTGTTGAGGATAGGCTTTGGCACCAGCACTCTCTTCTAAGGCGGCGTTTGTGATGACTTCACCCCTTTAAAATGTGGCTCTTATGATAGCACTCACACATGCCTTAGGTCGCTTGAAGGAAACGTCCTCTGATTCAATAAACAATGCAAGCTTTCTCCATCCTCCCATCTCCAGACACTTCTTGGTCAACACAGTGTTTACAAAAATGGGTAAGAAGAAGGGCTGAGTAGCTGGATTGTTGGGAGGGAAAGGACAATTTGTTTGTGTGGGGTTCTTTTTTTAATTTTTTATTTTAGGAACATGCACCAGCAAATGAGACAGCTGCATGGAGTCTTATCCAGTTGTTCCTTTAACTCTGCAGTATTATCAATGGATAAAGGTTAATTTGCCAGTTGTTGTAAAGCACACCAGGCAATTCTGAGTGTCTGCTTTGATATCTTACTTTCCAATGTATTTCTGGCTTTCTAAGTCCCATTTAAACAATTCTGCCAAGCAGATGAAAAGGAAAAAAGAGAAGAAACAAATTAGAATGCAGCAATAATTTTATGCAAATCTTATTGTCAGCCACAAAGTAATCCATTTTGTGTGTGGCAGTTTCTGCATATGCTACTCAGAAGCACAAGGTCAAGGGTAGCCACAGCTGCCTAACAAAGTAGAAATGATAAAATAATATGAAACTACTATGACTAATAAATACATGAAAAATATTTATTTTCAGATCTTAAAAAGTCCTTGCTGTATGGAGATAATTTTAAATAATGATTCTCAAGGGAAAGGCAGGGGGTACTGATATACATTGAGTTACTGCTACATGCCAAATTCAGGACTAAGATCTTTGCATGTTTAACCTCATTAGAGACTCACAGCATCCCTGTGAGATTAGCCTCATTTTAAAGACAAGTAGACTAAGGCTCAGAGAAGTCAAACATCTTGACCAGGATCACACAACCAGGAAGCAGCAGAGTTGTGATTCTAACTGATACCTGTCTGTGTGTGCTGTGTGTTCAGTCGCTCAGTTGTGTCCGACTATTTGTGACGCCACGAACTGTAGCTTGCCTGGCTCCTTTGTTCATGGGATTATCCCGGCAAAAATATTGCAGCAGTTTGCCACACCCTCCTCCAGGGGATCTTCCAGACCCAGGGATCAAACCGAGTCTCTTGTGTCTCCTGCGTTGGCGGGCAGATTCTTTAATACTAGCACAACCTGGGAAGCCCCTATCTGCGTATACTTTGCCTGTCATGTATTTTGACAACATAGCTCATGTATCATTATATAGCAATTCATTGTATCATTATTTTAGTTCTTTTCATCTATAAAATTTCCAAAACAAGTACAAACATAGAAGATTATATATGTCAGGACTCAAGTTCATGAACTGGCTGTCATCACAGCCAACAAATTAATCAACTGTACCCCAGTTGACACTTCTGTTCTTAATTTTACTGACAATTAATGGCTTCTGTCTTCACCAAGGGCTTCTTGCTGCTACTGCTAAGTTGCTTCAGTCGTGTCCAACTCTGTGCGACCCCACAGATGGCAGCCCACCAGGCTCCGCCGTCCCTGGGATTCTCCAAGCATAACACATCAAAAAATGCCCCCATCCCCCTATAACCAGTCAGTAACTTTGACCAACCTAGATAGCATATTAAAAAGCAGAGATATTACTTTACCAACAAAGGTCCATCTAGTCAAGGCTATGGTTTTTCCAGTGGTCATATATGGATGTGAGAGTTGGACTGTGAAAAAAGCTGAGCACTGAAGAATTGATGCTTTTGAACTGTGATGTTGGAGAAGACTCTTGAGAGTCCCTTGGACTGCAAGGAGATCCAACCAGTCCATTCTAAAGGAGATCAGCCCTGGGTGTTCATTGGAAGGACTAAAGATGAAACTCCAGTACTTTGGCCACCTCATGCGAAGAGTTGGCTCATTGGAAAAGACTCTGATGCTGGGAGGGATTGAGGGTAGGAGGAGAAGGGGGCGACAGAGGATGAGATGGCTGGATGGCATCACTGACTCGATGGATATGAGTCTGAGTGAACTCCGGGAGATGGTGATGGACAGGGAGGCCTGGTGTGCTGTGATTCATGGGGTCGCAAAGAGTCGGACACAACTGAGTGACTGAACTGAACTGAACATTGAGAATGAAAGAGTAACATTTCTCATGGGCCATGAGTTTTTGATATGTGACTTTGCATATACATTCCAACTCAAATTATTGCTGCAAAATGGTTCTTAACTCCTTCTTCATATTTCATGAGCTGTGTTGTCTGAATGGCACACAGAAAACCCAGAGGTTGTATAGTAATTTTTCTGGTTCCATCCCTTATGTGCTGTGTGACAAATTAACATTATTAGTCTGTTCCCTGGAGAAAGGAATGGCTACCTACTCTAGTATTCTTGCCTGGAGAATTCCCTGGACAGAGGAGTCTGACAGGCTACAATCCATGGGGTCACAAAGAGTCGAACATGACTGAATAACACATTTTTTTCCTCATCTGTAATATGAGGATAATATTAGTGCCATCTTCAAAGGTTTTAATAATTAATGTGGCAAAGAAGGCAAAGTTAGCATAGTGGTTGGTAGATAACAAACACTCTAGATGAGTTATTAGTGTCTATGTTGCTTCAGTTATGGGCTTCCCTGGTAGCTCAGCTGATAAAGAATCTGTCTGCAATATAGGAGACCCTGGTTCAATTCCTGGGTCAGGAAGTACCCCTGGAGAAGGGATAGGACACCCACTCCAGTATTCTTGGGTTTCCCTGGTCGCTCAGATGGTAAGGAATCCGTCTGCAATGTGGGAGGCCTGGGTTTGATCCCTGGATTGGGAAGGTCCGCTGGAGGAGGGCATGGCAACCCACTCCAGCATTCTTGCCTGGAGAATACCCATGGACAGAGGAGCCTGGTGGCTGCAGTCTATGGGATTGCAAAGAGTTGGACATGACTGAGCAACTAAGCACAGCACACAGGGCAGCTTCAGTTACTAGAAAGCAGTGTACACAGTTGTTTAAAAATCTGGGATCAGACTACACCAGTTTGAGTCCTAGCTTCATAATTTGACATTTGTGGGACTTTGGTCATGTTACTTAACATCTTTAAGAATAAATTTCTTAGATGTAAAGTGGGACAACAGTGATATTTTCCTTTTTCACTACTGAGAGCATTAAACAAGACACTGCACATAAAGTATCCAGCATGTAGTTGATATTCAGTTAGTGTTATTTGTTCCTCTTCTCCCTAACTGTACAACCAATCATACGGACAAACATTAAAGATTACTGCTGTGATAATCTTTAGTGTGGACAGGGACCACGTCCTTCAAAAATTAGATATAGGAAATTTTGCCACAGATATCATATATCAATGCTTTGACTGATTTCCCATGAAAATCAAAGAGCAAAGACAAGACTTCCCTGGTGGTCCAGTGGTTAAGAATCTGCCTGCCAATGCAAGGGACATGGGTTCAATCCCTGGTCTGGAAAGATTCTACATGCCATGGGGCAACTAATCCTGTGTGCCACGACTACTGAAGTCCACACACTCTAGAGTCTGTGCTCTGCAACAAGAGAAGCCACCACAATGAGAAGACTAAGCACTGCAACTAGAGAGTAACCTCTTCTTGCTCTAACTAGTGAAAGCCTGCATGCAGCAATGAAGACCCAGCAGAGCCAAAAATAAATAATAAAATAAAAATTTAAAAATTATTGAAAAAAAACCAGCAAGGACATTACTTTTTTTTTTTAATTGGAGGCTAATTACTTTAAAATATTGAGGTGTTTTTTGCCATACATCCACATGACTCAGGCATGGGTGTACATGTGCTCCCCATCCTGAACACCCCTCCCCCTCCCTCCCCATCCCATCCCTCAGGCTCATCCCAGTGCACCAGCCCTGAGCACCCTGTCTCATGCATCAAATCTGGACTGGTGATCTATTTCACGTATGATAATATACATGTTTCAATTCTATTCTCTCAAATCATCCCACCCTTGCCTTCTCCAAGACTCCAACAGTCTGTTCTTTACATCTGTGTCTCTTTTGTTGTCTTGCATATAGGGTCATCATTACCATCTTTCTAAATTCCATATATATGCAATAATGTACTGTATTGGTGTTTTTCATTCTGACTTACTTCACTCTGTATAATAGGCTCCAGTTTCATCTACCTCATTAGAACTGATTCAAATGCATTCTTCATAATAGCTGAGTAATATTCTATTGTGTATATGTACCACAGATTTCTTATCCATTCGTCTGCC
The DNA here is from genome assembly GCF_032405125.1 of Capricornis sumatraensis. Classification (NCBI taxonomy): domain Eukaryota; kingdom Metazoa; phylum Chordata; class Mammalia; order Artiodactyla; family Bovidae; genus Capricornis; species Capricornis sumatraensis. The sequence continues at coordinate 22,538,603 of NC_091092.1, read as the reverse complement.
AGTGGACATCTAGGTTGCTTCCATATCCTGGCTATTGTAAACAATGCTATGAACATTGGGGTACATGTGTCTCTTTCAATTCTGGTTTCTTTGGTGTGTATGCCCAGCAATGGGATTGCTGGGTCATAAGGCAGTTCTATTTCCAGTTTTTTAAGGAATCTCCACACTGTTCTCCATAGTGGCTGTACTAGTTTGTAGTCCCACCAACAGTGTAAGAGGGTTCCCTTTTCTCCACACCCTCTCCAGCATTTATTGTTTGTAGATTTTTTGATAGCAGCTGTTCTGACCGATGTGAGATGGTACCTCATTGTGATATTGATTTGCATTTCTCTGATAATGAGTGATGTTGAGCATCTTTTCATGTGTTTGTTAGCCATCTGTATGTCTTCTTTGGAGAAATGTCTGTTTAGTTCTTAGGCCCATTTTTTGATTGGGTCGTTTATTTTTCCGGAATTGAGCTGCAGGAGTTGCTTGTATATTTTTGAGATTAATTCTTTGTCAGTTGCTTCATTTGCTATTATTTTCTCCCATTCTGAAGGCTGTCTTTTCACCTTGCTTATAGTTTTCTTCATTGTGCAAAAGCTTTTAAGTTTAATTAGTTCCCATTTGTTAGTTTTGCTTTTATTTCCATTACTCTGGGAGGTGGGTCACAGAGGATACTGCTGTGATTTATGTTGGAGAGTGTTTTGCCTATGTTTTCCTCTAGGAGTTTTATAGTTTCTGGTCTTACATTTAGATCCTTAATCAATTTTGAGTTTATTTTTGTGTATGGTGTTAGAAAGTGTCCTAGTTTCATTCTTTTACAAGTGGTTGACTAGTTTCCCCAGCACCACTTGTTAAAGAGATTGTCTTTTCTCCATTGTATATTCTTGCCTCCTTTGTCAAAGATAAGGTGTCCATAGTTAGTTAGTTAAGTCGCTCAGTCATGTCTGACTCTTTGCGACCCCAGGGACTGTAGCCCACCGGGCTCCTCCGTTCATGGGATTTTCCAGGCAAGAATACTGGAGTGGGTTGCCATTTCCTTTTCCAGGGGGTCTTCCTGACCCAGAGATTGAACCCAGGCCTCTCGCATTAGAGACAGACGCTTTAACCTCTGAGCCATATCTCTGGGCTTTCTATTTTGTTCCATTGATCTATATTTCTGTCTTTGTGCCAGTTCCATACTGTCTTGATGACTGTAGCTTTGTAGTAGAGAGTGAAGTCAGGCAGGTTGATTCCTCCAGTTCCATTCTTCTTTCTCAGGATTACTTTGGCTATTCGAGGTTTTTTTGTATTTCCATACAAATTGTGAAATTATTTGTTCTAGCTTTGTGAAAAATACCGTTGGTAGCTTGAATCTATAGATTGCTTTGGGTAGTATATTCGTTTTCACTGTATTGATTCTTCCTATCCATGAACATGGTCTGTTTCTCCATCTATTTGTGTCATCTTTGATTTCTTTCATCAGTGTTTTATATTTTTCTATATATAGGTCTTTTGTTTCTTTAGGTAGCTTTATTCCTAAGTATTTTATTCTTTTTGTTGTAATGGCGAATGGAATTGTTTCCTTAATTTCTCTGTCTGTTTTCTCATTGTTGTTGTATAAGATATCTATTTCATACATCAACCTGAACCCAGGTCTCCCGCATTGCAGGTGAATTCTTTACTATCTAAGCTACCAGGGAAGCACTTTACTAATAGCCATATGATTTATCCAAGTACTTATAGTCTTGTGTGGTATGGATTAAATGAGATAGTGTACATATGTATGTACACTTATTTTTCCTTAATTTCTCTTTGTGTTTTCTCACTTCTGTGTGTTAATTTTATATCCTGCAAATTTACCATATTCATTGATTGGGTCTAGTAATTTTCTTGTGGAGTCTTTAGGGTTTTCTATGTAGAGGATCATGTCATCTTCAAACAGTGAGAGTTTTACTTCTTCTTTTCCAATCTGCATTCCTTTTATTTTATATTTTCTTCTCTGATAAGGACATTATTAACACTAAGATCTTTAAGGTCAAGGAAGATGATAAAATTTCTAGGAATATTTCATAATACTAAAAAATTGTAAACGTGACATCCATCAGTATAAAACTATTCCATGTGGATAGAACTAGATAAAAAGATTGCTGGATCTTAATTCTGTCTTTTTCATAATTTTACCACATAAGTTTGAGTGATCCTCTTAAACTCTGTGTCTCAGTTTTCTTTCTCCTCAAATTAGGAAAATAAAATATGTTGTGCCTACTTCATAGGGATGTTGTGAAGCAACAACGTGGGAGAGCATTTGGTAAAGTATGAATGGGAAACAAAAGAGTGGGCCCCCTTTACATATGATTCTGGTTATTTCTTTCTGTGGTACCCTTATGCTCTTTGCTGTTTACTCACAGCACAGCATCCAAGCTTTACAAATTTTAGTATTCAAAGAAAAGTGCACTTTAGTAGAAAAATATATCCTTGAGATATTTTAACACAAAACTTCATTCTATTTGATAGATTTGTGGATGTTTGACGAGCCAGGCAAAAAGCTTGTATGAAAGATCCTTATTCTTTGGGTCAGAATAAGGGTTTCTTCTTTATACAATTAAATTTATTTATAATTGGAGGATAATTAGTTTACAGTATTGTGTTGGTTTCTGCCAAACATCAACATGAATCAGCCATAGGTATATCTATGTCCCCTCCCTATTGAACCTCCGTCCCACTTCCCACCCCCTGTCACCCTTCCAGAATAGGGTTTTAAATCCTCTCAGATCAGCTGTCCAGGACCATAGGCTATTATCTTTCCTTTAATCACATCACTTGCTCCAAATGCACCAGTAGGATAACCAAAGCTCAGGGAAGCATTTATCCTGCTTTTGGCTGAAACCAAAACATCCTCTGTGTGAAGGGAGAGAAGCAAGGAATATTTCTGCTTTAGCTCAAATGTAGGTTTATAACTGAGAAGGATCTCAGGGGGTCTAGAGAAAAGATGATGAAACAAATCCCCTCCCTAGCCAGGCAGCTGGGGACAAATCTGGGAGATGACTATTTTCTATAGTAACTATAATTTAACAGTAATAGGGTAGGATGGCCTAGTAGTAAAGATGAATTCCCAGGTTTCAATATTAGTTCTGACACTTGATAGGCATACAACCTTGGGCAAACCACTCCAGCCTTCCTTAAGCCCTAGTTTCCTCATCTGTAAAATAGAGGATAGTATGATACTCAAAAGGCTTCCCAGGTGGCACTAGTGGTAAAGAACCCGCCTGCCAGTGCAGGAGACATAAGAGACTTGAGTTCAGTTCCTGGATCGGGAAGATTCCCTGGAGGAGGGTATGGCAACCCACTTCAATATTTTTGCCTGGAGAATCCCATGGACACAGGAGCCTGGTGGGCTACAATCCATGGGTCGCAAGAGTCATACATGACTGAAGCAAAGCAGACATGACTGCATGCATGAGACTCAAAAGAGTGATTTGATGATTATGTAATTTATATGAATAACTTAGCTCCACACCAGGGTTCAGAAAAATCTAAACTGATTTTAACTGTTCTTACTTTTAATATTCATCATTATTATTTTCACTATTACTACATTATTAGGAGGTTCTCGGTTTTGAATTAGGGTTCATACCTGGTTCATCTCACAGAAACAAAGATGTTATTAAATATGCCTTTCCCCTACATCATACCTTTTAGCACACACATCTCTTTTGGAGTCCTTATGGAGGTGTTCCCTCTCTGACCTTCACAAATAACCCTTTTCATTTCATCAACATGAAGTTATTTGCCATGCTTAGGCACTGCCTGGAGTCAACTAGTAAGGGGTTGGATTAGATGACCTCTCGGCTTCCTTCCATCCCTGAAAATCTATGATTCTAAGAGTCAGTGTTCAGGAGAAAAATGAAGGGCTGTTTAGCGATGAGTGACAGTTCTGTCCTAAAAGAACAAAGAACTTACTCAGTATGCCAGAAGCCATGTTGAAGATCACAGGATCATGAATTATAACTCTACTACCCTCTGGCAGGACAGGAAAGGAATCTCGTAGACAAATTGCACTGGGAGAGATTATGGATTAAAGACTCCAATATTCATGACTTCCAACCAGCCAGCCAGCACATAAGACCATAGCAACTGCCAAAGACCACCCCTGTACGTTCAAATAATAGTAATAATAACGGGATTATCCCCAAAGGGAAGCAGGAGAATGAAATTGTGGCCAAGACAGTGTTTCTGAATCTTTCTCCTTTTCTGGATACAGCTACAATAAAGAGTTCAAGAGACAATAGAAGCCATCATCTGTAAACTTGTGGCTTTGAAGAAAAAAAGCCATAATGATGGAATTTAAATGCTACCCTGTCTTATTCCATTTACCATCAACTGGGGGTTGCCCAGCAGGAGAAATGAGATCATTTCCCTCTGAGTGGCTAGCCGAGCTTGCCCACATTCATTCTTCTTCCCACATCATGTTTTAGCAGGCATCAACACGTCAGCAGCTTCTGAAATGTACCAGATCTAGGGAGGCAGGATATTGTCATTACTGCTCTGAAGAACTCCCCACCTCTGCAGTGAACTCACACCAGCCACAGTTTCTCTTGTTTGCTTGTCAAATGGTAGTAGGAGGTTAAAGAGGCCCCTTGCATTTACTGCCTGACACACAGCCTGATTAATCTTCAGGGATGGTAGCCCACCAGTCAGACTTCCTGAGGCCATTTGAAACACTCCATTTCTTCTTTATATTATTTTTAAACATCTTTTTTTACTTTCTTTTTTAAACTTTTTATTTTATATTGGAGTGTAGCTGATTAACACTGTAGTAATAGTTTCAGGTGGACAGTGAAGGAACTCAGCCGTACATATACATGAATCCATTCTCCCCCAAACTCCTCTCCACTCCAGGCTGCCACATAATATTGAGTAGAATTCCATGTGCTATACAGTAGGATCTTGTTAGTTATCTATTTTAAATACAGCAGTGTAAACATCATTTTTCTTCATTTTGTTTCTTAGGTGGCTGCAAGCCTAGAGAGACTTTTGATATTGGGACAAGAGAGGAGGAAGTTTCTTGAATTTAATAAACTATTGTCTTTTTATAAGGACTTCCCTGATAGTTCAGTTGGTAAAGAATCCGCCTGCAAGACCCAGGATCTTCCCCTGGGCCGGGAAGATCCACTGGAGAAGGGATAGTCTACCAACTCCAGTATTCCATCTTTTTTATAAAACTGAAGGGCATTTTTATTATTTTTTATGTTAAACAAGTTAATGCAGGACTATATTCTCATTTGAGAAGGAAATGGCAACTCACTCAAGTATTCTTGCCTGGGAAATCCCATGAACAGAGAAGCCTGGCAGGCTATATACAGTCCATGGGATCGCAAAAAGTCAGACACAACTTAGCAACTAAACAACAACATTCTTATTGTAAAAATTCACACACTGAGCAATCTAGAATACTAGATCATGTGAGTCCCTTCATTCTGATCTTATTCTCTACCCCAGATTGAACTCCTATTAACTGTTCTGTATATAACTCTCCAGATTTTGTATACTTATCTACATATCCACACATAAACTATACAACAAACAGGTAAGTCTAGGTTTTTGGTGGGAGATATCTATTCACTGAAACTGCAGTCTATATCTTTGCCAGTTTTCCACCAATAAACTATCAAAGCTAAGTTCAGGAGAGAAATAGTCCTTCTACAGTTGACCATTGAACCACATGGGTTTGAACTGTGAGAGACCACTTATATGCAGATTTTTTTCAATAGTAAATACCATAGTTCAGTGGAGGTCAAATGTCACTTATGGAGAAACCACAGATACTGTGTGACTATAAACTATATGTAGATTTTCCCACTCATTGGAGGGTCAGGCCCCTACCAGCGTTGTTCAAGGGTCACCTGTATTCAGTTCAGTTCAGTCGCTCAGTCATGTCCAACTCTTTGCGACCCCATGGACTGCAGCATGCCAGGCTTCCCTGTCCATCACCAACCCCCTGTATTAGTAAGCATGTATTTGCATATCTCTATCAGACTGCATTCTAAGACCAAAGACTATTATTTCCAGATTATCAATTAAACACAGTATCTACTCCTCTCATTTCAGCAGGACACACTAAGCTGGGGTGTCTTTTCACCTTAGGGTGAATGGAGAATCTGGAAACATGTCCATGGCACTGAGTCAATGAAATAGGGCTGTGTTCAGAAAAGACAGGTTGGACCCATGTTGATTTTTTTTAGCTGTAGGGGCCTTTAGTGTCCTCCTGGGATTCAGAAGGAGGAGTGAGAGAGCTGAGATGAACCCAGGTTTCTTGACTCCAAGTTTATGTTCTTGCCATATGACCACCACCTTGACCCACTAAAGTTAGTTTTACCTTCTTCACGATTTTAATAGGAGGGCAAATGGAGGGAGATAAGGGTATGGGAGACCTAAGCGGTAGGGACGAGACACCATCAAGAGAAGAGAAAGGGACAGCAGAGAGGAAGGGCAGTTAGAGGTTTCAGAATTCCAGGTCTTTCCGAGTTTCACACAGGACCATACCTACCTACTGGACCACGTTCAGGTTCTCACCTTCCCATCTGAAACCCTGAATCAACAGTTTGTTTAACCTATTTGACCTTTCTGACTGATGATGTTAAGATTAGTATCTCTTACCAATCAACTATCTCTTTTGGGGGCTTATTCAATTGTCAATTCTAAGCCAAATTCCTGGTCTGCTGAAGTCCATGGGGTCATGAAGAGTTGGACATGACTTGGCAACTGAGCAACAATAACAACAAGTCAAATTCACCAATTTCCCACCCTCCAAATGCACCCCATCCCTAAACAAACAAACAAAAAATTAGCTCCTCTGAACAGGGTCATCAGTGAGATTTATTTATCCCCCCTCCCCATTTCTGGTCTGTTCCCAAGCCCTATCTGATTTCCCCATGAAAGATTTCCTTTATCTGTGCAGCTTCTCCATCCTCACTGTCATTGCTCTTGTGTTGGTCCATACAGCCCAGATCACCACCACATCCTTCTCCCTGGCCTCCCACCCTCCATTCTCACTGCTTTCCAATTCACCTCTACTTATTCTCATCAAACACATCTTCCTTAAACTTACCTTTCTTTATGTTTTACTCCAGCTCAAAAATCTTAAGTAATTCTCTATTTCTTGTCACATTTAATTTGTCATGTCAAGTGGAGGAGGGTGCCAATTTATTCTGTATTAGTATCAATGGCAGAAGTAAGACCAGTGGGCAAAAGTTATATAGGAAGGTTTATTTCAGCTGATCAAAGGAAATCTTTGTAAACAAAAAGAGCTGTTGCACAATGAAGCAGCTTGCTCAAGTACTGAGCTTCCTGCCCCTGGGGAGAGCCAGAAACTGTCTGTCAAGGATGTTGTAAAAAAGATTCCTGCATTAACAGGTAGGAAAACATTGCTGACAGTAAAGATGATGATAATTGAACTTTTTTTATATATAACTGACCATTTTTGAACATTGGTTCCATGTCAGGCACTCTTTTTGTTTTCATAGGTAAACTCATTTATAAAAACTTTTTATTTCATATTGGAGTATAGTTGATTAACAATGGTGTGATAGTTGTAGGTGTACGGCAAAGTGTTTCAGTTATACATGTACATATATCCATTCTTTTTTTTAAATTTATTTGAGTATAGTTGATTAACAATGTTGCATTACTTTCATATGTACAGCAAAGTGATTCAGTTATTCATATACATGTATCTATTCTTTTTCAGATTCTTTTCCTATATAGGTTATTACAGAGTATTGAGCAGAGTTCCCTCCTTGTTGGTTATCCATTTTAAATATAGCAGTGTGTCATATGTTCACTCATTTATTTTCCTTACAGCTCTGTGATTGACCTTTTAATCCCCATTTTACAGTTGGCTCTACTTTAGTGGTTATCTCTCTATCTTCCCTGGTGGCTCAGACGGTAAAGCATCTGCATACAATGAGGGAGATCCGGGTCCAGTCCCTGGGTTGGGAAGATCTCCTGGAGAAGGAAATGGCAACCAACTCCAGTATTCTTGCCTGGAAAATCCCATGGATGGAAGAGCCTGGTAGGCTACAGTCCATGGGGTCACAAAGAGTCAGACAGACTGAACTACTTTGCTTTCACTTTTCTACTTTAGTGATTAAATGTATAGACTCTAGAGGAAGAGCACAGGCCACATCTTGGCTATGCCACTTACGGATGAATGATTTGTCATTCATTTGCATTCAATGTGTGCCAATTTTTTTAACCTCAGTCTTCTCATCTGTACAATGGAGTGCTCACTTCAGTGGGATGTTGTGGGGATTATATTGTAAGATAACAGGAAAAGCATTATTTGGCACATAGTAACAGACAGTGGTCACTTTTTATTCTCTCCATTAGATGATATACTTTTTGAGGGAAGTGGCTACGTTTCTTCTATATCCCCCATCTCAACTAGTTCAAACAAGCCATATAGTATGTTTTCATTCAGTATGGACTTATGGCCAAAGATGTGGTGACTACTCTCCAATGTTTCTCCATGACACTCAGCACCTTGCATCAGCACTAACAGCGTACTCCTACTGACCATCATCTTCAGTCAACACAAGGTCAGCCTTCTCCCCGTTTTCCCTTCTATTAACTCCACTTCCATTGACTTTTCTATGACAGCAAATAGCCAGTCATAATGAACCAGTTGCCATTTCTCTACCTGCTATCTTGAAGGTACAGAGAGGCTTGTGCTTCCTTTCTCTAATCCCAGTTACTAATGAAAGCAGGTTCACTGGAACCTCCCCAGGTTGAGAACCAGACCTCTGTTCTATGTATATCTTACCATGCTGCATGCCTCCTTTCCATACTGAACCTCACAAATTCTGGTCCCAAAGCATTTCCTTAGTATAGTTCATTGTTCACTCTTTGAAAAAATGAATTAATGACATTTCTTGCACAAAATAACCTGACAAAGATATAACTGTCTGTTGGGAAGCTCTTTTTGTAAGAGCCCTTTGCTATCATCATCACTTTGCTTTATAAGCTTTACATGAAAGGGGTGGAGAGGGGGAGACTGTCCTTTTCAGCATGAATAAATCGGTAGCTGTCCTAGAGAGCACGCTTGTGAAGCCAGGTGCTGCCACTTAGTTTAATGTTTCATGATGTATCACTCAGCAAATTATGAGTTGTTTCAATTGATTTCATCCAAACAGCTGAGCTACAGCTTTTGTTCTATTGATGTTCATCTCTATTCCTGAATGTGTGTTGCTTCCAGACAGGAAAAAAAAAAAAAAAATCGCATGTCTTATAAAGAAATGTCATTAACTCACAGAGCCTAGCCTATAATTAGAAGGTTTGAGGCTATGCTTTTTTCATCCAGTGGAGCTTCTTTTGACGGTTTAAGTTCTTTTACCAGTTCTTAACTCTTTTCTACCTTCTTTGAATGTAATATTATGCCATTATCCTCATATCTGTAAAATCAAGTTATATTGAGTTTCAAAAATAAGGATTTGTTTTTACATATAATCATACAAACAACTGACTGAGTGTCTCAGTTGAAGACCTTTAGGAAATAGAAACAGCATGGATATTGACCTGGCTTTCAATGAGTGTCTAATCTTTCTGGAGATTCACAATAAATATTTATAAAATAATTAGAGACCATCCTAAGTCTCTGACTGAATATAATTACTTTGAATTATTACATTGAATATAATCAATGGCCCCCAGATAATGTTTGCCTCCAGGGGTTTCTTTCTCTGATGGTGAATAGAGCAACTGGTGTAAAATGGGCTCTTTCCCGTCCATAAGAGAATAGTGGGGTGGGGGAGGGATAGATTGGGAGCTTGGGATGGATGTGTACACACTGCTATATTTAAAATAGATAGGGATTCCCAGGATGAGCCAATGGTAAAGAACCCACCTTCCAATTCAGGGGACACAGATTCGACCCCTGGTCAGGGAACTAAGATCCCCCATGCTACAGGGCAACTAAGCCTTCATGCCACAACTAGAGAAGCCCACACAGTGCAAAAAAGATCCAGCACAGCCAATAAATAGATAAGGACCCACTGTATAGCACAGGGAACTCTGCTCAGTAGCAATAGGTGAACCGTGAACTTCCAGATGTTCAAGCTGGTTTTAGAAAAGGCAGAGGAACCAGAGATCAAATTGCCAACATCCGCTGGATCATGGAAAAAGCAAGAGAGTTCCAGAAAAACATCTACTTCTGCTTTATTGACTATGCCAAAGCCTTTGACTGTGTGGATCACAATAAACTGTGGAAAATTCTGAAAGATATGGGAATACCAGACCACCTGACCTGCCTCTTGAGAAATCTGTATGCAGGTCAGGAAGCAACAGTTAGAACTGGACATGGAACAACAGACTGGTTCCAAAAAGGAAAAGGAGTACGTCAAGCCTGTATATTGTCACCCTGCTTATTTAACTTAAATGCAGAGTACATCATGAGAAATGCTGGGCTGGAAGAAACACAAGCTGGAATCAAGATTGCCAGGAGAAATATCAATAACCTCAGATATGCAGATGACACCATCCTTATGGCAGAAAGTGAAGAGGAGTTAAAAAGCCTCTTGATGAAAGTGAAAGAAGAGAGTGAAAAAGTTGGCTTAAAGCTCAACATTCAGAAAATGAAGATCATGGGATCTGGTCCCATCACTTCATGGGAAACAGATGGGGAAACAGTGGAAACAGTGTCAGACTTTATTTTTGGGGGCTCCAAAATCACTGCAGATGGTGACTGCAGCAATGAAATTAAAAGACACTTGCTCCTTGGAAGAAAAGTTATGACCAACCTAGATAGCATATTCAAAAACAGAGACATTACTTTGCCGACTAAGGTCCGTCTAGTAAACACTATGGTTTTTCCTGTGGTCATGTATGGATGTGAGAGTTGGACTGTGAAGAAGGCTGAGTGCCGAAGAATTGATGCTTTTGAACTGTGGTGTTGGAGAAGACTCTTGAGAGTCCCTTGGACTGCAAGGAGATCCAACCAGTCCATTCTGAAGGAGATCAGCCCTGGGATTTCTTTGGAAGGAATGATGCTAAAGCTGAAACTCCTGTACTTTGGCCACCTCATGCGAAGAGTTGACTCATTGGAAAAGACTCTGATGCTGGGAGGGATTGGGGTCAGGAGGAGAAGGGGATGACAGAGGATGAGATGGCTGGATGGCATCACTGACTCGATGGACATGAATCTGAGTGAACTCCGGGAGTTGGTGATGGACAGGGAAGCCTGGTGTGCTGCGATTCATGGGGTCACAAAGAGTCAGACACGACTGAGTGACTGAACTGAACTGAACAGAAATGGGAAAAGAATTTGAAAAAGAAAAGATAAATGAATATGTATAACTGAATCACTCTGCTGCATACCTGAAACTATCACATTGTTAATCTACTCTACTCCAATTAAAAAAAAAAAAAAACCTTAAAAAAAAAAGAACATAGGAGCTGCTTTGAGCAAGCATAGCCCATCTGTCACTCTTATTGTGCTCTGTTCAGTTGCATATGACTAGGTAAGAAGAATCACAAGGCATTCTCATCTAGGAATTGTACACCAACCTCACCCCAGACACACCACATACATATACCTATCTAGGCTTTGGAGCTTATGAATATGCATTTTTATACTATTATTTCATTAGCATCTTTGACAGTTTTTCAATTGGACTGTTAAGATTTGGAATGGGTTTTAGGATAGAAAGAGAAGTAAAATGGCCTTTTGGCTCCCTCCCTTTTTGGGGATTGTTTTGTTTTTTCACAGAAAAGGAAGCTTTATTCCAAGCAACCTCAAAAGTAAAGGTTATTAGCATCACAAGCCAGTAGAAAAGAATAAACACTTATACATACGTATTTGATGAGATATCAACAGGAGTCACATCAATTCCTGTTATTCCTCCCATGCCCTGTTCAGCTTCTTTTTTGTTTGAAGAGGAAAAGGTAGACTTGAAATTGCTCATGTCTTTTTAACTCAAACAAGAACCAGTTTCAAAAAAGCGGGCATCTGGTGGCAAGTGTTATAGAGAATCAGCTACATTACTAAAATAAATTTTCTTCATTACTATGGCAGTTAATAATTTGGTAACTTTCTTGGAGATGACACCACCCTTATGGCAGAAAGCAAAGAAGAAATAAAGAGGCTCTCAATGAAGCTGAAAGAGGAGAGTGAAAATGCTGGCTTAAAACTCAACATTCAAAAAACGAAGAACATGGCATCCAGTCCCATCAATTCATGGCAAATAGATGGGGAAACAAGGGAAACAGTGACAGATTTTATTTTCTTAGGCTGCAGATGGTGACTGCAGCCATGAAATTAAAAGATGCTTGCTCCTTGGAAGAAAAGCTATGACCAACCTAGACAGCATTTTAAAAAGCACAGACACTACTTTGCCAACAAAGGTCTGTCTAGTTAAAACTATGTTTTTTCCAGTAGTCGTGCATGGATGGGAGACTTGGACCATAAAGAAAGCTGAGCACCAAAGAACTGATGCTTCTGAACCGTGGTGTTGGAGAAGACTCTTGAGCATCCCTTGGACTGCAAGGAGATCCAACTTAAAGGAAATCCTAAAGATCAATCCTAAGGGAAATCAGTCCTGAATATTCATTGGAAGGACTGATGCTGAAGCTAAAGCTTCAGTACTTTGACTACCTGATATGAAGAGCTGACTCATTGGAAAAGACCCTGATGCTGGGAAAGATTGAAGGCAGGAGGAGAAGGTGACAACAGAGGATGAGATGGTTGGATGGCATCACCAGTTCAATGGACATGAGTTTGAACAAGCTCCAGGAGTTGCTGAAGGACAGAGAAGCCTGGTATGCTGCAATCCATGGGGTTGCAAAGAGTCAGACACAACTGAGCAATTGAATAGCAAGCTTTCTTGTATGTTTGTTTGTTTGTTTTTTTTTCTCTCATATTTTTAACCAGCCACAGAAGGTTTTTATGTTGAATGTAATGGACATGGTAAAATCTCCATTACTTAGGAGGCATACTTTTAATTATTATTAACCATTGCCATATGGAAGGATGGAGCTCCCATTTTCAGAACACAGGCTGGGTGGGCATCTGTACTACAGGCCAAGAAAGTGGGAATCTGAGCAGCATATGCTGGTACTAGGTGCATCAGGCAGCCGGGCACTTGCTTTCATACTTACTTAGAAGTCTACCTTATTCCACGTACAGAGCTACCAAATAGTCTCCAGACTGACTTCTTCCTTGACCTGAAACCACTTCTACAGAAATGCCATTAACATTTCCATAGTGCCTGGTAATCTAAGCATTACTGGTTCCTCTCACCAAAGGTCATTCAATGCCATATTAAACCATTCCAAATTCTCAACAGACAACAAATCTTAAGGGATGGAAGGAAGAAATATCAATGAGAATGGGAATTAGTCAGCAAAGTCTGCTTGGAAGAGAAGAGGCCTTAAGAAAACATCAGTAGGATTTGGCTGGATCAAAGAGGGTGGCAGGGGAGCCTGCAAATGTGCCAGAATAGGTAAACGTGCTTAAAATGTACAAGTTCAAATGAAGAACCCCAGGGTTATTAGAAAGAAATCTTAAAAATTAGGGCAGAAATAAATGCAAAAGAAAGAAAAGAGACCATAGCAAAAATCAACAAAGCCAGAAGCTGGTTTTTTGAAAGGATAAATAAAATTGACAAATCATTAGCCAGACTCATCAAGAAACAAAGGGAGAAAAATCAAATCAATAAAATTAGAAATGAAAATGGAGAGATCACAACAGACAACACAGAAATACAGAGGATCATAAGAGACTACTATCAGCAATTATATGCCAATAAAATGGACAACTTGGAAGAAATGGACAAATTCTTAGAAAAGTACAACTTTCCAAAACTGAACCAGGAAGAAATAGAAAATCTTAACAGATCCATCACAGGCACAGAAATTGAAACTGTAATTAGAAATCTTCCAGCAAACAAAAGCCCAGGTCCAGGCAGCTTCACAGCTGAATTCTACCAAAAATTTAGAGAAGAGCTAACACCTATCCTACTCAAATTCTTCCAGATAATTGCAGAGGAAGGTAAACTTCCAAACTCATTCTATGAGGCCACCATCACCCTAATACCAAAACCAGACAAAGATGCCACAAAAAAAGAAAACTACAGGCTAATATCACTGGTGAACATAGATGCCAAAATCCTTAACAAAAGTCTAGCAATCAGAATCAAACAACACATTAAAAAGATTATATATCATGACCAAGTGGGCTTTATCCAAGGGATGCAAGGATCCTTCAATATCTGCAAATCAATCCATGTAATACACGACATTAACAAATTGAAAAATAAAAGCCATATGATTATATCAATAGATGCAGAGAAAGCTTTTGACAAAATTCAACATCCATTTATGATAAAAACTCTCCAGAAACCAGGATAGAAGGAACATACCTCAACATAATAAAAGCTGTATATGACAAACCCAGAGCAAGCATTATCCTCAATGGGGAAAAATTGAAAGCATTTCCCCTAAAGTCAGGAACAAGACAAAGGTGCCCACTTTCACCACTACTATTCAACATGGTTTTGGAAGTTTTGGCCACAGCAATCAGAGCAGAAGAAGAAATAAAATAATCCAAATTGGAAAATAAGAAGTAAAACTCTCACTGTTTGCAGATGACATGATCCTCTACATAGAAAACCCTAAAGACTCCACCAGAAAATTACTAGAGCTAACCAATGAATGTAGTAGCATTACAGGATATAAAATCAACGCACAGAAATCCCTTGCATTCCTATACACTAATAATAAGAAAATAGAAAGATAAATTAAGGAAACAATTTCATTCATCATTGCAATGAAAAGAATAAATACTTAGGAATATATCTACCTAAAGAAACAAAAGACTTATATGTAGAAAACTATAAAACACTGGTGAAAGAAATCAGAGAGGACACTAATAGATGGAGAAATAGACCGTGTTCATGGATTGGCAGAATCAAGATAGTAAAAATGAGTATACTACCCAAAGCAATCTATAGATTCAAAGCAATCCCTATCAAGCTACCAATGGTATTTTTCACAGAGCTAGAACAAATAATTTTACAATTTGTATGGAAATATAACAAACCTCGAATAGCTAAAGCAATCTTGAGAAAGAAGAATGGAACTGGAGGAATCAACCTGCCTGACTTCAGGCTCTACTACAAACCCACATTCATCAAGACAGTATGGTACTGGCACAAAGATAGAAATTTAGATCAATGGAACAAAATAGAAAGCCCAGAGATAAATCCATGCACCTATGGACACCTTATCTTTGACAAAGGAGGCAAGAATATACAATGGAGAAAAGACAATCTCTTTAACAAGTTGTGCTGGGAAAACTGGTCAACCACTTGTAAAAGAATGAAACTAGGACACTTTCTAACACCATACACAAAAATAAATTTAAAATGGATTAAAGATCTAAATGTAAGACCAGAAACTCTACAACTCCTAGAGGAAAACATAGGCAAAACACCCTCTGACATAAATTACAGCAGGATCCTCTATGACCCACCTCCCAGAATATTGGAAATAAAAGCAAAAATAAGCAAATGGGACTTAATTAAAATTAAAAGCTTCTGCATGACAAAGGAAACTATAAGCAAGGTGAAAAGACAGCCTTCAGAATGGGAGAAAATAATAGCAAATGAATCAACTGACAAAGAATTAATCTCAAAAATATACAAGCAACTCATGCAGCTCAATTCCAGAAAAATAAATGACCCAATCAAAAAATGGGCCAAAGAACTAAATAAATATTTCTCCAAAGAAGACATACAGATGGCTAACAAACACATGAAAAGATGCTCAACATCACTCATTCTCAGAGAAATGCAAATCAAAACCACAATGATACCATTTCACGCCAGTCAGAATGGCTGCGATCCAAAAGTCTACAAGCAATAAATGCTGGAGAGGGTGTGGAGAAAAGGGAACCCTCTTACACTGTTGGTGGGAATGCAAACCAGCATAGCCACTATGGAGAACAGTGTGGAGATTCCTTAAAAAACTGGAAATAGAACTGCCTTATAACCCAGCAATCCCACTGCTGGGCATACACCCTAATGAAACCAGAACTGAAAGAGACATGTGTACCCCAATGTTCATCGCAGCACTGTTTATAATAGCCAGGACATGGAAGCAACCTAGATGTCCATCAGCAGATGAATGGATAAGAAAGCTGTTGTACATATACACAATGGAATATTATGCAGCCATTAAAAAGAATACATTTGAATCAGTCCTAATGAGGTGGATGAAACTGGAGCCTATTATACAGAGTGAAGTAAGCCAGAAAAAAAAAAAAAACACCAATACAATATACTAACGCATATATATGGAATTTAGAAAGATGGTAACTATAACCCTGTATGCAAGACAGCAAAAGAGACACAGATGTATAGAACAGTCTTTTGGACTCTGTGGGAGAGAGCGAGGGTGGGATGATTTGGGAGAATGGCATTGAAACACGTATAGTGTCATTTGTGAAACGAATCACCAGTCCAGGTTCGATGCATGATACAGGATGCTCGGGGATGGTGCACTGGGATGACCCAGAGGTATGATATGAAGAGGGGGGTGGGAGGGGGGTTCAGCATGGGGAACACGTGTACACCCGTTGTAGATTCATGCTGATGTATGGCAAAATCAATACAATATTGTAAAGTAATTAGCCTCCAATTAAAATAAATAAATTTATATTAAAAATAAAATAGAATGTACAAGTTCATGCTTATTGCTAGGATACTACAGAGACTTGGGGCTCCTATCTTTGTTGATATTCAAGTCATGCCAAGGAAAAGCAAGACTGTGTTTTCCACAGCTGAGTTTTACTTATTACTGAAAAAGAAGATGTAAACAACGTGACAGCATTTGGAATAAAGAGAATAGTGCCCATGGTTTTGCTTAAGGGTGCACCCTGCACAAAAGTGTTGGATGGATAGGAAGGAGGCAGGAAAATCCCCCTAGTACAGGCACTTCCAGAAGCTATGATGTTTTGTGTTTCATCCACTCACTAAGAGGGGACACTTTTTCTCAACTTGTCTGCCTACAGGAAGTAACACTTTGTAATTTGCCAGAAGCATTGTATGTGCCGACAGTGGCCCTTGCAATGCTGCAGATTTGTAGAAGCTTGCTTTAGACAGGTGCATCTTACTGGCTATCTTAAGGCAGGAAAATAAACCATCAGGAATTTTCTTCCCTATTCAAACTTTTCTGTAGAAGATACTGTGACTTTATTAGATAACACATTTCAGCTTTTTAATATTTTTTCCTCCTTTCATCCTTCTGAAACTAATAATAACAATCATAATAATTAATAACATATTCCATGCTGGTAGAAAAAAATCAAAGCCAAAATGAGAACCGGGGAATATAAAACCAGAGTCAATTATGGCCTTGGTAACTAGTTCATATTTAGCAGTTGGACCTCTTATAGAAAGAAGGAAAATTCAAATGGTACTACTTCTAGGAACTTTCCAGGTCATATGATGTTAAATCTATGCAATACATCATTTATCACTGTAATGAGATTCAGAATATTTGATTCATAGTGTCAGTATTTACTAATTTTTATCTTGGGCAACTCACTTTTTTTTTTTCTGCGCCATGTTTACATGCTATATAGATTACATGGTATAAAATGATGGAGTTATTTCTAATTTTCCTTCCAGCTCCAAAATTCTCTAATTCTATATTATTATTATTATACTCAGTTCAGTTGAGGCCATGAAATAAAATAGAAATAATCTGCTCTAACTATTCTTCAATATATAAAGTAAATGCATCCCTGGATTTTGTTTTTGTTTCTTTTTCCCTTAAAGTAACCTTGAAAAAGTCATACCCTGAGACTTGGAAAAAAGAGCAACTTAATTTATAGCTTCAGCCAGTTCAGTTCAGTTGCTCAGTTGTGTCTGACTCTTTGCAACCCCATGGACTGCAGCACCCCAGTCCTCCCTGTCCATCACCAACTCCCGTAGTTTACTCAAACTCATGTCCATTCAGTTGGTGATGCCATCCAACCATCTCATCCTCTGTCGCCCCCTTCTCCTCCCACCTTCAATCTTTCCCAGCATTAGGGTCCTTTCAAATGAGTTAGTTCTTCGCATCAGGTGGCCAAAGTGTTGGAGTTTCAACTTCAACATCAGTCCTTCCAATGTATATTCAGGACTGATTTCCTTTACGATGAACTGGTTGAATCTCCTTGCTGTCCAAGGGACTCTCAAGAGTCTTCTCCAACACCACAGTTCAAAAGCATCAATTCTTTGGCGCTCAGCTTTCTTAATAGTCCAACTCTCACATCCATACATGACTACTGGAAAAAAAAAAACATAGCTTTGAATAGACAGACATTTGTTGGCAAAGTAATGTCTCTGCTTTTTAATAGGTCTAGGTTTATCATAACTTTTCTTCCAAGGAGCAAGGGTCTTTTCATTTCAGGGCTACAGCCACTATCTGCAGTGATTTTGGAGGCCCCCCAAAATAAAGTCTGTCACTGTTTCCCCATCTATTTGCCATGAAGTGATGGGACCAGATGCCATGATATTATTTGTCAGATATTGAGATTTAAGCCAACTTTTTCACTCTCTTCTTTCACTTTCATCAAGAGGCTCTTTAGTTTTTCTTTACTTTCTGCCATAAGAGTGGTGTCACCTGCATATCTGAGGTTATTGATATCTTTCCTGGTAATCTTGATTCCAGCTTGTGTTTCATCCAGCCTGGCATTTCCAATGATGTACTCAGCATATAAGTTAAATAAGCAGGGTGACAATATACGGCCTTGACATATCCCTTTCTTGATTTGGAACCAGTCTCTTGTTATATGTCCTGTTCTAAATGTTGCCTCCTTACCTGCACACAGATTTCT
This sequence comes from Capricornis sumatraensis, assembly GCF_032405125.1. Taxonomy (NCBI): domain Eukaryota; kingdom Metazoa; phylum Chordata; class Mammalia; order Artiodactyla; family Bovidae; genus Capricornis; species Capricornis sumatraensis. The sequence goes on along the minus strand of NC_091092.1, from coordinate 22,519,765 downwards.
TAAAAGCCTGGTCAGGTGGTCTGGTAATCCTGTCTCTTTTAAGAATTTTCCAGAGTTGTTGTGGTCCACACAGTCAAAGGCTTTGGCATAGTCAATAAAGCAGAAGTAGATGTTTTTCTCTGGAACTCTCTTGCTTTGGATATTGGCAATTGGATCTCTGGTTCCTCTGCCTTTTCCAACCAGCTTGAACATCTGGAGGTTCACGGTTGTACTGTTGAAGCCTGGGTTGGAGATTTTTGAGCATTATTTTACTAGCGTGTGAAATGAGTGCAATTGTGTGGTAGCTTGAGCGTTCTTTGGCATTGCCTTTCTTTGGGATTGGAATAAAAATAGACCTTTTCCAGTCCTGTGGCCACTGCTGAGTTTTCCAATTTTGCTGGCATATTGAGTGTAACACTTTCACGGCATCATCGTTTAGGACTTGAAATAGCTCAGCTGGAATCCCATCACCTCCACTAGTTTTGTTTGTAGTGATGCTTCCAAAGGCCCATTTGACTTTGCACTGCAGGATGTCTGGTTCTAGGTGAATGATCACACCATCGTAATTATCTGGGTCCTGAAGATCTTTTTTGTATAGTTCTTCGTGTATTCTTCCCATCTCTTCTTAATATCTTCTGCTTCTGTTCAGTTCAGTTCAGTTGCTCAGTCGTGTCCGACTCTTTGCAACCCCATGAATCGCAGCACGCCAGGCCTCCCTGTCTATCACCAACTCCTGGAGTTCACATAAACTCACATCCATCGAGTTGGTGATGCCATCCAGCCATCTCATCCTCTGTTGTCCCCTTCTCCTCCTGCCTCCAATCCCTCCCAGCATCAGAGTCTTTTCCAATGAGTCAACTCTTCGTGTGAGGTGGTGAAAGTATTGGGGTTTCAGCTTCAGCATCATTCCTTTCAAAGAACACCCAGGACTGATCTCCTTTAAAATGGACTGGTTGAATCTCCTTGCAGTCCAAGGGACTCTCAGGAGTCTTCTCCAACACCACAGTTCAAAAGCATCAATTCTTCAGCACTCAGCTTTCTTCACAGTCCAACTCTCACATCCATACATGACTACTGGAAAAACCATAGCCTTGACTAGATGGACCGTTGTTGGCAAAGTAATGTCTCTGCTTTTGACTATGCTATCTAGGTTGGTCATAACTTTCCTTCCAAGGAGTAAGCATCTTTTAGTTTCATGGCTGCAATCACCATCTGCAGTGATTTTGGAGCCCCCCCAAAATAAAGTCTGACACTGTTTCCACTGTTTCCCCATCTATTTCCCATGAAGTGATGGGACCAGATACCATGATCTTAGTTTTCTGAATGTTGAGCTTTAAATCAACTTTTTCACTCTCCTCTGCTTCTGTTGGGTTCATACCATTTCTGTCTTTTTTTGTGCCCATCTTTACATGAAATGTTCACATGATCTGGTCACATGAACCACAGCCTTGTCAAACTCAGTGAAACTATGAGCCATGCCATGTAGGGCCACCCAAGATGGACAAGTCATGGTGGAGAGTTCTAACAAACCGTGGTCCACTGGAGAAGGGAATGGCAAACCACTTCAGTATTCTTGCCTTGTGAATCCCATGAAAAGTATGAAAAGAAAAAAAAGGTAGGGATACTGAAAGATGAATTCCCCAGGTCAGTAGGTGCCAAATATGCTACTGGAGATCAGTGGAGAACTAACTCCAGAAAGAATGAAGAGACAGAGCCAAAGCAAAAACAACACCCAGTTTTGGATATGACTGGTGATTGAAGTAAAGTCCAATCCTGTAAAAAGCAATATTGCATAGGAACCTGGAATGTTAGGTCCATGAATCAGGGCAAATTGGAAGTGGTTAAAAGGAAATGGCAAGAGTGAATGTCGACATTTTAGGAATCTGTGAACTAAAATGGACTGGAATGGGTGAATTTAACTCAGATGACCATTATATCTACTATTATGCACAAGAATCCCTTAGAAGAAATGGAGTAGCCATTATACTCAATGAAAGAGTCCAAAATGCAGTACTTGGGTGCAATCTCAAAAATAAGAAAATGATCCCTGTTTGTTTCCAGCACAAACCACTCAATATCATAGTAATCCAAGTCTATTCCCTGACAAGTAACGCTGAAGAAGCTGAAGTGGTACGGTTCTATGAAGGCCTACAAGACCTTTTAGAACTAACACCCAAAAAAGATGTCTTTTTCATTATATGAGACTGGAATGCAAAAGTAGGAAGTCAAGAAATACCTGGAGTAACAGGCAAATTTGGCCTTGGAATACAGAATGAAGCAGGGCAATGGCTAATAGAGTTTTGCTAAGAGAATGCATTGGTCATAGCAAACACCCTCTTCCAACAACACAATAGAAGACTTTACACATGGACATCACCAGATGGTCAACACTGAAATCAGATTGATTATATTCTTTGCAGCCAAAAATGGAGAAGCTCTATACAGTCAGCAAAAACAAGACTGGGGGCTGACTGTGGCTCAGATCATGAACTCCTTATGGCCAAATTCAGGCTTAAATTGAAGAAAGCAGGGAAAACCACTAGACCATTCAGGTGTGACCTAAATCAAATCCCCTATGATTATACATGGAAGTGACAAATAGATTCAAGGAATTAGATCTGATAGAGTGCCTGAAGAAGTATGAATGGAGGTCTGTGACATCGTACAGGAGGCAAGGATCAAGACCATCCCCAAGGAAAAGAAATGTTTTTTGCCTTTTTGGCAAAGTGGTTGTCTGAGGAGGACTTACAAAGAGCTATGAAAAGAATAGAAGTGAAAGGCAAAGAAGAAGAGGAAAGATATACCCATTTGAAAGCAGAGTTCCAAAAAAATAGTAAGGAGAGATAAGAAAGCCTTCCTCAGTTTATAGGTTATGTGCTTAAAAATCCCAGGCCATCTGACAATCATACCGGTTTCCCCTTCTGAAATTCCCATTACATTATCACAGGTCCAGGTGATGGACCGTTCCCCTTCCTCTCACCCATAAAACCCTCACTTATTATTCTTTGGTCTTGTTCAAGTTGAACTTCCCTCTGGTCAACAGTATCACCACTGTGGATGTCCTCAGGGCAAGCAACATTCAGCAATCCCTACTCCTTTCCAAATAAAACTAGGAAGGAATAGAAGAAAGTAAGGGAAGGAGTGAGAATAACTGCAAATCTTTCTCCTGGGTTTCCTTTTTTCTCATCATAACTGCCCATCAGATCTCACTTGAGGCCATAGGAGTTGTGTATTCCCAGTGCTATTCTGAAGTTTGTTTTTAGCCATACTTTTGATGGTACTGTTAGGTGGGGGGCTTTGAAGCACTTCAAATGAGTAGTTCTCCAATTAATGTATTTTACATTTATTCCCTACTTTATACATTATGACATGGAAATTTGTGGTATTGGAGTTTTCTTAAAATGAGTTCTAATTGCACCATCTGGGGTTGAGTGATAGTAAATGACTTGCTCAAGGTCAAGGAAGATATGATTTGTCCAAAGAAAAGCCAGAAATAGAACCGAAGCCTGCTGACTTTCAGTTTAGTTTAGCATCCAATAAACCACATTCTCTTTCCTCTGCACATTTTATCTTCAGTGGTTTGTCATAGGCACCGATATAATATAGCCTATAAACCTAAACAGTTATAAAATGGTCAGAGGTAGTAAAATAGGTTCCATAGGGAACAAAATGTATGTGTCATTGTCAGTAACAGAACACAGCTGACAAGTTCATGTTCACAGTAGAGGCAGTCTACCTTAACACTTCCTGAGGCATCTATTTTCTAACAGAAAGCATGACTTTTCTGTTTGTTTCAGTCAAAAACATATTTTGAATGAAAAAGTCTTAGCGCCTTTATATTTGTGCCTGCAATTGAGGTAATGAAGTATGGAGTTCATTTGTGAATGTTTTGAATGGCAGCGTCTCCTTGAAATTATTTTTGCTGGGAACTCAAATGAACATTCTTTCAAAATAGTCACACTGTTGTAATTGGCAAACCTCAGAGACGGTATCTTGGGAGGGAAACAACACGCAGTTGGAAAGGAATATAAAATTCATAGACTTGCAAGCTGAATTATCCATTTCATCTACCATAGTTTCATGTTAAAACCATCTCCAGATGGAAAGACAAGATCTTAAAATCTTTATTGTGAAAAATACTTATTAATGTTACACGCTGGAAGGACATTTTTAAAAATTACAGTTTAATTATATTTTTTGTGTGCCTGTATCCTATTGCCTGTATCCTATTGCCTGTTTATTCAAAATATATCATTCTTTTTATCATAAAACATACTTGACTATTTTTACAGTTTCTTTAAAAATCTTTTGAAGGAAATAATGGGTTTGTCCCTCACAGGATCATGACATACTTCTTGGTTGTGGCTCCAGGCCTCAAGTCTATTTAAGAACACTTGGATTACTAAACCTTAAAATTGCTGCCTGACTCCTGATCAACTTTGGAAATTACAAAAAATTGATTTCAAAAACAATGCGTTATGCCTCCTCTTTTAACAGTGAATGCACCCTTCATGAAATAATCTCTTTTCATGATAGAAGTCTTTTAGTTACAGAGGGTGGGGAAATGAGGTTCTCTTGTTAGAATTACTGGCTGTGTACAGAAAGATGAAGTCTCTGAAAAGAACTTGATTCTAACGTGTTCAGTCTCTGCAAATACTTTTATGTATTTTCCCCCTCCTTGATACAAAATGCCATCAATTTCTCAAAAAATAGCTTTCTTCTAACCCCTGGAAATATGCCCAGGGGTGATTGCCTGGGTCAGGCTAAGACAACCTAGAGGCCAAGTGCTGTTGTGAGTTTTTCTAATCATGTAGGGCCGTAGGAAGAGAGTACGGTTACCTCTGCTCAAAGTCAAGTAATGGGACACACAAAGTGAATCCAGTTTCACTGGAAAGTTAAATAAAGGGAGTTTGGTTTTTTCCAAATTAATTTTCCTAATCCAGAGTTCATGAATCAAAGTAGGATATCTCTAGTGTGTCAAAGACCATGAGACTGCTGGTTCCTTATGCTTCAGAGAAAACAGTATATCTATAGCTCATATCAAAATTAGAAAACAACTTATTCTCAATAATGTACTTAATTTTCTTCCTTGGAAACTGAACTCAGTGGATAAGCTTCTTGCTTCCACATTTTATTTCTGATAATTTGTATCTTCTGTTTCTAATAAGACATTTCATTCCAAAGCACCAAACTATTTTTGGTCTGCCAGTCATCATGATATTAACTATGTAAAAAGGAAGAAGGTGCAAGATTGGTCAGATACTTTGCCCAATTTCAACAATTTTAGAAATGTTGCTATAACAATGAGTTATGTTACTTGAAAGTATTTCTCAAAGTTTTACTCATTTGGAGTTGCTAACAGATTAAAAGAAAATGTGTTGAGTTTAGCAAGTTGTGTTTGCATTCACTCTGATGATCCGTGAACCAAATTTCAATAGGGCTATGATATTTAACAATTCACTGGTGAGAGAGTTTAATGACTAAGTTGAGAAGAGACATGCCAACCAGACAAGTACTAGATTGTTAATTATCACTAAACATTGGCTTCCCAAGTAGTGCAGATGGTAAAGAATCTGCCTGCAATGCGGGAGACCCGGATTCAATCCCTGGGTCAGGAAGGTCCCCTGGAGAAGGGAATGGCTACCCACTCCAGTTCTCTTGCCTAAAGAATATCATGGACAGACCATGGCATCGCAAAGAGTTGGACACGGCTGACTGACTAACACACATATGTATTGTGGAAGTATATAAGATAATGCATATCCTATCTTTTGATTTTTTCCTTATAGGTCAAAATTATAACCAGATTTCATTTAAATATTTTCCTACTCCCTCTTCTCTTCTATCGATAAATGCCCTTATTGGGCTGAATTTCTTCCTCAGGTATTTCAAGCCATCTTTATTATCACATCCAACAAACAGCCATTAAGTATCTCTATGGGCCAGACACCGTGTTTGGTGCTTTACATGCATTAGCTCGTTTAATCTTCACAACAAAACTACATAGCATGTTCTACAGTTATACTCATTGTGAAGTTGAGGAAACTGAGTTCCAACAGGAACTTAAGCAATATGCCCATGGTCACAAAACCAGTAAATGGTAGAAAAGGCTTTAAACTCAGATATGACTATTCTAAAGACAGATCGTTCCACCATTGCAATGTTTCTCTTCTCATACCTACTATGCTATCAAGTTTGTACTATGTAGTTTTACACCAAATTGTTTAAAAATCATCCTCTGTATAATCAGTCTCATCTCCCTACCTACACTAGGAAGGGCACCATACATTGAGTTTCATTTTTAGCTTCTACCACCTCTTGAGGAGGACTAGAAGTGTAGCAGAGACTCAGTCATGTGTGATTTGATTTTTGTCTTAACATTCTTGTATAAAAAAGTTACTTTTAAAAATGCCTGTAGGACTTCTCTGGTGGTCCAGTGGTTAAGACTCTGCATTTCCACTGCAGGAGGCATAGGTTCAATCCCTGGTCAGGGAACTAAGATCCTACAGGTGGCCAAGAGAAAAAACACATCTAATTTTTAAAATTCCTGTTGTTTTCTTTTTCTGACTTGTTAAAGACTATTAACACTTTCTTTTTCCAATATATTGCAAAATATTCTTTTTCCAATTCCTTGTGATTAAGGTCAAAATCACACAGTCGGGCTCTCCTAACTTTCCCAAAGATGTAGGAGGCAATGCACATTGTGCAGGAAACACTTTAATAAATAATCACAATATCTCTGTTTTGGGAAGGGAAGTGTTTTCTCTATGAAAAATTAATTGTAAATCATATTAAGCCTAAGGGATCTGCGATATCATTGCATTCTTTATCTGTGTCTATTTCACAGTTCTTATGCCGATTTACCTTGTATTTCAATCCTTTGGGCACATAACTTTGCTTTCTAGATTTATAATCTTCTCAAGGACAGAAACTCATGTCTGATTCATGTTTCTATTCCTTAAAGTGCCTTGTACCATGCTTATCATGTATTCAACAACCATCAAAGTTCTGTAAAATGACTGAATCAAATCCACCTCCCCTTTGTTTGATAGATGTGCAAATAGATTCACAGTAAGTATTTATATGACTTTAAGATCATACTGTTAGTTGCCAGCAAAACCAGATCTAGAACCCTATTATTCTGATTGCTAAGTCAATCAATCATTTTTCCTTGACATCTTGCTTCCCAGCTGGTTAAAAATGAATATGGAATTTCTCTGAGTGAGTATAATCCATCATTTGTCTTCAGCTAAAACTCTTGTTGACTCCCAATGGATCCACTGGGAGTATACCCACTGTGGGAACCAGCACAAAGAGAAGGGAGAGTTATTTGTTCCTCTTAGTATTCTTGGCCAGGATGGGTTGTATATTTAGTAGTGATAAGACAGATTTAAGCTTAAACACTGAGAGGCAAGTCAAATCATAACAGTGTAGGTGTTTGGGGTACATACTAAGGAATTTGGTCAGTCTCCTCCAAAGCTTGACTTAACTCTATGCGAATGTGTTTGAAACTATAGATAGTAAGAAATATTCTTCTGAAAATTAATGGTTACAAAGATTAAATCAAATAACAAATTACAAACGACTTTAGCAAATGCAGAGAAGTCTTCTGTAAGTTTGATTATGGACATTAAGTGATAATATTTTAGTATAACAGGAAGTGATTATCATCAGTAAGAAACATTTATGGAGAGCCTAATCTGTGCTAGGATATGGAAGTTGAAAGACAAGAAGTTAGCATTCCTGCCCTTATGACTTTACAATCTAGTGTCAGGAACAAGGCACGTCCATAAACAGATGACTACAAAGGAGGACAAATGGCGTGACTGTGAAGTCAGTATTAAAATTTGGCCTTTAATCTTGGTCAGTGGGGAACATTAAATGCTTTTGACCAGATTTGTGATGTGTGTACATAAAGTAATGTTATAGGAATATTAATCTGACATAAGTGTGCATTAATGGAAGGACAAGAGAAAATAGGTATAGGAATATCAATAGAGAAATTATTGTAATAGGCCAAATGAGAGGTGATGAGAAGGCAGACTAAGATGCAAATAGGCTATATAAGTAAAGAGCAGATCAGGAAGACACTATGAAATCAGAATCTACATGATTTGGGGACTACATAGATCTGGAGAGGGAGATATTTAAGTTGACTCCAAAGAGAGGAGTTAGTTCCTTATAACTGACTTTATTAAATTTGTTACCCTGGTTGGTTTGAATCTCCTGTAAGGCAGAGACTTTCATTCATTATCTCTAAATTCCAATGTCCCAGCACAAATTAGGAAAGTTGTTCATGTATTTTGGCTTTCACAGTAAGAAGTCCTTATTACCAGAAAGGAAAATGGAAGACTTCATAGTGGTAAAATATCATAAATGGAACTTGAACTCCCAGCTGTTTGTGTAGCATCATGCAGAGTATGTAATAAATGCTTAATGAGCTCTCAAACTGAATTTAATTGTTGGTATGGTGAAAAGATTAAAATTCTGTTGATTTTATTTCTAACTCGACCAAGAAATAGTTATGTGACTTTGGGAAAGTCATTTCACCTTTCTATAGCTCCACACCCTGTTGGCATTAAAGGTATCCTAGGTAAGAATCCTAACTCTTATCATATATGATTTGATTCTAAATTTGACTCTGTCACCAAATTCTTTTCTGCATCTATACATATGATTCACTTCCAGCCCCTACATCACTTAGGACCTGGATCTGCAGTGAGCTACCCAGACTGTATATCCCCACATTCCAACACACTTCCCTTTCAGTCTGGCACCATCTCTCATCCTCCCACCTCTTTAAAATTCTTTTTTCCTCAGTGCTAATCTCAGCTGGGTGTTAAGAGTAGAGCAACCTGGTCCAACAATTTCATACTAGGATATGAAAGACTGATCACCAGGAAGGTCCTCTAAGATTCATGAACTTTACAAAAGGCATCTTATTATCCTGAGGTTTCAGGCAAGAGGATAGAATAAAATGATAAAGTTTAGGAGAGAGAAATTTAGCAAGATAGGCTCTTTAGTCATATTATATAAACCTGGCCCTGCCATACAGACGGGCTCAGCTTCAGGAGCACAAATTTTTTTATGCAAATCATGGAGAGCAGACTAGAAAGTACACAGTGTTTTAATGTTCATTTTAGGCCACTTCCCTGTCCAATATTCATTTGCCCCACTGCCTGACTTCCATCAACAGTTTAACAAATATTTATTTAATGCCTACTTTATGTTGGTAGTGGTGTTTTACATATGAGCAGACTATAGTCTCTGCTCTCAAGGACCTTACAATGCATTATGAATGACAAATATCTAAACAGGTAAGTACACAGAAATATATCAGTGGACATTTCACTCAACTTGGGGGGTACAAGGAAGGTTTTGTAGAGCTCAACCACATTTTTTTAAGTTCTATAAATCAGGGCCTGTGCATATCTCATGTCAGCATATAAAATCAGGATTTCTGAATTGTACATCCTGGACACAAGGCATAGATGATTTACTTTTCCAAACCATACTGTTGCCTGTAACTTGCTGAAGATTATTTTAAAAACAGTGTATCTCACCAAAGCCAGTTACTGCATTGTATTACTATGAAGTACAAAAGTATATGCCTATATTCTTCGTTTCACTAGGTATTTTTAAGAACTTGGCTCTGGATAAATAGTTTTGCCTATTTGGTTTGTCTCCAAAAGGCAAAACTATTAATTTCTATTAATTCTAGCCTTCTTTTCTGGCCTCCTGAAAACTCTGGCTTTAGTTCATTCACACTGTACATCTATCTATCAGAGAATTAAAGAGACTTTATGGTCTAGTAGAAAAATTCTGAAAGCCTTTTTATTTGGTAGTTGTCTCCCAGTTAGGTGCAAAATAATCAGAATGAAAACATATTTCACGATGTCCTTCTGTGTAAGTGATTAAACTGAACTTGGTCTGTATAAAATCTAGTCAAAGTTCAACTGAGCTATGATTATTATAAAAGCCTTGGGTGTTTTTGGAGGCTGCAAAATACATGAAAAAAAAATCCTTCAAACTCAATGTATTCTGCAAGGGACTATCCGATTCCAAGGGTAAAATGTGGGAACCTCATGTGCATGAAAAGCACAGTAGCCAAAGCTGCTCCTGCAGCCACCATCGCCCTGTAGCCTAGCAGGCCTTGGGTCCAGGCCAAACAGATGCTCATTCGGGAATAAATGGTCTGATCTGTGAACAGTTTGCACTATGTAACTGAACCTGTTGAAAGAGAACTCCAGGAATGGACTTATCCTTCTTACATCAGTTTCATGAAAGCAGCCAGTTACTGAAAGATTTCTATGTGCAAGTGTGTTCTTTAGATGCACATATGCACCTCATCAAAGACACAAGCCTCTGGACCTCCATATTGATACCACTGCTCCCAGCCTCTTGAATGTTTAAGTGCTAACTGGCCATAATTGGTACCAGACACTTACAAATATAAGTATCTTATATTTGCCAATGTTTCCTTTGCACTTCGACCTAAGCTACTTGTTGGTACTCTGATGCCTTGTGGGCTAGCTGTCCATCACATGAGCAGCAGCGGTACAGATGAACATACCATGAAAAGACTTGGGGTCATGGAAGTAGATGTTCCTGTGAGTGTGAGTGACCATACAGACAACAGGGAGCAAAGCTGCTGGTAGCTGCACTGACTCAGCCTAGGATGACACTGATTTTCCTGTGAGACATGATGTGCTTCAGAAGCTTCTAGATTCTGAACATAGTGCTAGATCTTCCCTGTTTCCCACCATCCCCTCTCAAAATTCTCTTCTCTTGCTTTTCATCCACAGCCCCCACTCTCACCCAAAGCATATTCATATCATTGCCCTCTGTCTTTGTCAACTTCTCTTTTCTCCAACTTCTCTCTGTATTTCTCCCTCTTCTCTTCAATCCATACACACCCCTATACCCTAGGGTCTCCAGACATCTAATACACTTCCCATAAATCTTGTGGTTGTTGTTTACTTGCTAAGTCGTGTCCCCATGAACTATAGCCCGCCAGCCTCCTATGTCACAGGATTTTCCAGGCAAGAATACTTGAGCAGGTTGCCATTTCCTCCCCCAAGGAATCTTCCCCACCCAAGGATTGAACCTGCCCTGCATCTCCTGCACTGCCAGGCAGATGCTTTACTGTTGAGGCATCAGGGAAGCTCTTCCCATAAGGTTACCAACTGCCAAAATCCCAAAACACTACCCATAAGCAAATTCTGGAAAGCCAGTCTCTGGATTTTTAATTAAAAGCTCATATAGGAATAGCCCATACACCTATAACCAGGCACCATGCCATGCTGGGCAGCTGACTGAGGCTATGTCCCCAAAGACCATCCTTATCCTCTTGGAGGAGCCTCAGTGCCCTTCCATCATCTTCATAATCATGATGAATAAGTTACAAGAGGAATAATTGCATTGCATCACAGTGTTTTGAAAGTGTGATTTGCTATTACTGCCACTGACCAGATTTATATTAAATTCCACTGAATAATTTCTGAGAGAGAAAGTATTGTCTTTAGTGATCAAATGTCTCTTTGCTCTGTGGTGCTGCCACTTGAAGACCCATATCTCATCAGGATTCATCTTTTAGTCTGGAAAAGGGACTTAGCAGACTGCCACAATAGTGCCATCTATGGCTCTTCATAGGCATAGGCAAGCATGCAAATCACTGGAATAACTGATTCTAGACACAAGCCAATCTTTATTAATTGCAGTTCAATGATGACTCAGGAAAATTGTAATTAGATGGCAGCACTGTTCTAAGTGGTGTACATGTGTTCTTTCATTTAATCTTTACAGCAACACCATGAAATATATGGTAACTTTATCTCCATTTTATCAATGAGGAAACTAAGCCATGGAAAGGTTATGTGACTTTCTCAAGGTTGTCTGTGTGTGTGCTAAGTCGTGTCCAACTCCTTGCAACTACATGGACCATAGCCCACCAGGCTCCTCTGTCCATGGGATTCTCCAGGCAAGAATACGAGAGTGGGTTTCCATTCCCTCCTCCAGATGGTCTTCCCAACTCAGGGATTCAACCCGTGTCTCCCGCATTGGCAGGCGAATTCTTTACACCTGAGCTACCTGGGAATCCCCCTTTCCTAAGGTTGCTGCTGCTGCTGCTGCTACTAAGTTGCTTCAGTCGAGTCCAACTCTGTGCGACCCCATAGACGGCAGCCCACCAGGCTCCCCTGTCCCTGGGATTCTCCAGGCAAGAACACTGGAGTGGGTTGCCATTTCCTTCTCCAATGCATGAAAGTTAAAAGTGAAAGTGAAGTCGGTCAGTCGTGTCTGACTTAGCGGCCCCATGCATGGCAGCCTACCAGGCTCCTCCGCCCATGGGATTTTCCAGGCAAGAGTACTGGATTGGGGTGCTACTGCCTTCTCCGAAGGTTACACAACTAATAATTGGAAGAGGGAGGGTTCAAATCCAGGTAATTTGATTTTAGAGTAAAGAACCTACCAGTTGTGCTATTAATAACAAACACCTGGAGCTCATGTACATCTGTTCTATTTACCTAGAGTCGCCCCTATGCCATGTTTGCAAAGTCCCTTTCTTTAGCCATTGGCCACATGTCTCAGGGATCAGTTTCCAAGATATCCTTATCTTCAGGGATTCCTTTGATGTTTGACTCAACCTTCATGTGGAAAAAGGACTTTGGAGGGAGACAGTTGGAGGAGCAAGTGTCCTTTGCCAAAGACAACCTCTACTCTCTTTGACCTCCTCATTTCATGATCCTCTTAACAATGGCCCTCTTAGTTTTCTTCTATTCCTATGTGAACTTTTAATTAAAAGATAATCTATAGAGGACTTCCCTGGTGACCCAGTGGTAAAGAATCTGCCTGCCAATGCAGGAGACAAGGGTTTGATCCCTGATCCAAGAAGATCCCATATGCCGCGAAACCACTAAGCCCATGCACCACAGCTATTGAGCCTGGGAATCGTAACTACTGAAGACTATACACCTAGAGCCTGTGGTCTGCAACAAAAGAAGCCAGTGTATTGTGACTAGAGGGCAGCCCCCAATCACCACAACTAGAGAAAAGCTCATGCAGCAGTGAAGACCCACCACAGCCAAAAATGATAATTAATTTTCTAAAAAAGTTTATCTATAGAGTTAAATGAAATATCTGAACAACTCAGGGCTTATGGATTCACTGTCATTTGAAGTGAAGTGTTAGTCGCTCAGTTGTGTCCAACTCTTTGTGACCTCATGGACCATAGCCTGCAAAGCTCCTCTGTCCATGGGATTCTCCAGGCAAGGATACTGGAGTATGTTGCCATACTCTCCTCCAGGAGATCTTCCTAACCTAGGGATGGAACCTGGGTCGTCTCGATTGCAGGTGGATTCTTTACCATCTGAGCCACCAGGGAAGCCAAATCTCTGAACAGCTCAGGGCTTATGGATTCATTGTCATTTGAGGTATGGCCCAAAGACCACTTATATTAGAAACATTTGCAACCTTGTTAAAAATGCAGATTCTGAACACCTATCCAGATGTACTTTACTTCTGACAGTAAAGTCTATAAATCTGCATTTGTGAAATGCTTCCCAGGTGATTCTGATAGACCTGAACGTTTGAGAACCAGTACTCCAAACCAGCATAGTTTGGTGTGTAAAAGGAGTAATAGCCTCAGGCCCTGAGGACCTAGTGGACCTGGCTCTTCATCTAATATCCTTGTGTGACTTTGAGCACACCAATTAATTTCTTTGGGGCTCAGTGCTCTCATCTGTATAAAAGGATATCTCTCCTTTCCATCCTCTCCAAGTTGTATAGATCAAATATAAATGTGTGTGAGAGTTCTTTGGAGTTTCAGAAAAATAACACACATTATTATTATTAGGGGTGGGGTCAGGGAGAACACACTGGAGAAGGAATGCTCTTGGCAAGAACTGAGGGGAGGAGAATTCAGTTTCTTTTTCCCATCAGAGTCCAGACAATGGATTATAGTATTGTGGAATTTCAAGATTCTTTCCAACTCACCATCTCCCCTCTACTCATGTGTTCTCAGTTTATTGCTAACAGCAAAGAAGTCTCCTCCCTTCCAAAGCACTCCTTTAGGTTAAAAAACCTATCTCAGCAGGTTGAGGTCAGCTCCACGTTCTGATCAGTACCCAACTTGGCACTATCAATAAGTCACTAGCTCTTCCCCCTTAGTTATTAGGGGCAAATGTAATTAAATTAAATTATCTGCATATTTGCAGAGATGGAGAAACAAAGAAGATATCTTTGTACTCATTCATAATTAGGCTCAGAATGGTACATATCTGTCATCTTAAAAGACACAGCAAATATTGTTCATTGTTCCTGTGTAGGGAACCCAAACATTTGTTTTGTTTCTGATGTGAATGGGTGATCTATTTATTTTCAAGATGAATTACCCTACTTAGGCCCCCTTCCTTACCCTCCACTTCTGAAGTTTTAGTCCAAGGATTTCATAAATGATTTCAACACTTCTAAGATTCAAATTGGATCTAAGGTTTTGTCCAAACATCTGGCTTTCAATTTCTGAATGCCTAAGTCATTCCTGCCTTTTGGAAAAGAATGTCTGCCCAATCTCATCCATTCCCTGAGTGCTCCATCTCAGTGACTTTCTTCTCTGCTGTTTTGACTTTCTGACCAGGAAATGGATTTCATTAACTAGCTTGCAGAGTGGAGGCTGTACCTGGGGTGACCCCAAAAGTCATTCAAATATTTCATCCAAAGGCAGGGGAACACTATGTAGGAAATCACAAAAAGGAGGAAAGAGAGAAGAGATGAAATCAGGCTTTGATGAGTTCAGCCACACCAGCCCCTTGGAAGAGTGCCAGCACTGGTGAAGCAGCAGCAGCTCTGGGTTTCACAGGCAGTCTGGAATGCACTTCAATACAGCCCAGCCTCCCTCTCGTTAGAGGCCTAGCGTTTGATGATTCAGCTGCTTCCCGGCTGCCAGGAGAGATTTAGCCAACTGTTTGAAAAACACTGTCTGCCCCAGACCACACTTGTTTTTATTCTCTGACTGTTGTCAGGGGCCTCTTCTGAAATGGAACACCTCAGGAAATCAGAACCAAACTCTGAGGAGTTTCTGCTGCCTTTTCTGCCCCCCTTTTCAAAGGCAATTATACCAAAATAGGGATTGTTTGTAGCAAAGTGCTTTCCTAGTGATGTTGAAAGCAGACACTGTATTATCGGGAAATGATCTCTCATTAGATCTTTTTTAGATCAAATGGAAAACATAGTGTGCTAGCAGACTCATCAGACATTAAAGGCACAGCTGAGATGTGGCAGTACTGAACTCTCCATATATCAGTTGCTCAAAGATGCAGGTTAAAGGGTAATGGGGACATGCATTTGGGGAAGGAATTGAGCAAGAGCCTCGGCCAAAGGTTGGACTCCTGAACTCTACTGTTTGCTTCTGAGAAGCTCCCTAGAGCTACAGGTGCAACTTTCTAACAAAGAAAGCTGATCCTCAAAGTGGACTGGGCTGCCTCATTCAGAAATGAACATATTACTTCCAATACAGCATGGTGATTAAGAGGATGATCTTTGGCAAAATGTGTAGCCCAGGCTACATCACTTATCAGTTTTTTGAATGTAAGAAATTTAGTTCTTCGTGCCTCACTTTTCTTATCTGTAAAATAATAGTGCCTTCGTTTGGGGGTTGTGAGAGTTAGAGGATAAATATGAGTTGATACATATAGAGAGTGTAGAATAGGGCCTAGCATATGATAAGCCCTCAATAATGGTGTTAACTATTAATGTTTTTAAGGCCCTGAAGGTATTCAAGTCAACATCCCTCGTGTACTGTGTAGCACAGTGATTAAGAAGACAACTTTTTAAAGTAAGACACCTAGTTCGACCACTTCCTACCTTTGGGCTTGGGTAACCTCTGTAAGCTTCAGTTTCCCCATCTGAAAAATGGGGATAATTGTAGCTACTTCATAGAGTTGTTGTGATGATTAATAAATGATGTAGAATGGTTAATTCAGTGGCTTGCCCATAGAAAGTGCTCAATAACTAATAAATAATCATATAATATGCCAAAGACTCTGTGACTCTAGAAACCCCACATCCCTTTTTTCCCTTAGTCTTGGCTCTATTTAAATACTAGATATTTTAAAGATTCACTGTATGCTAAAAGGTCCTTATATTTAAGAAACAGATTGAAAATCTATTTCCTCCATTAAAAAAAAAAAAAAAAAAACAAACCAGTGATGATGTCTTAATTAGCTCCTTGCTTAGGAGGAAACAGTTATCCAAGTGAGCAGGAAATGGAAAATCAAACTCCTCTCGCCTCAGCTCTTAGATGCTTTAATGATCTCAATAGTTACTTGGGCCAGTCCGCTGAAAATGGAACCAGCTGGAAGCAGAACCAGGCTAAATTGGCAATTACCAAACTCCTTCATTTTATGAAAATATCTGGTTATTTGTCAGACTTTTGGCCCGCTCAGGATCTCTCAATCTATCCTTTATTCCTCTTGAATGGTGAAAACCTGAGTGACAAGGATGGCAAGGGAGAGAAACAAATCCCTGGCCCTCAAAACCTCACCTATGGCCTGCTATGGAATGTAGGCTTTCCTTTCCAGGGAAGATAGTGTGACCGTGCTGAGAAAAGAAGCCAGTCTAAACAGTTGCAGTGACTCTGTACTTCTCTCATACTACAACATGTTACTCAGCTGTGAAACACGATGCCTTAGAAGAAAAAACACAATGCTTCCTTTTCCTTTGCACTTGCTGTGTGAACATGCAGAAGGTCCCGTATTCTTCCAAATACATTGAGTTTGCAGAAGATAGCATTGCTTCAGCTCCATCTTGGGGCATGAAAAGAAACTACATCCACATTGACAGATTCTCAAAGGATGATTTAATGTGTCACTGGAGAACTTGTCTACACAGTATTGTAACCTGACTTTTTGCCTGAATCTACAGAATTGTACATGTAAATCCTGGCAAGGAATACCCATGAGTGTGGCTGTGGTTCTGCCAAGTCCAAACTAATTCTTTCCTTTCTCTTCCTTAATTTCTAATGTGGTTTCAAAGCAGCTTCAAGGGAATTCCTGATGTCTGAGTAACTGTGCCATTCTCAAGCCCTTCTCAACTCTCTTGTCCCCAGCCCCTTCATCTTGAGCATCTTCACCAGGTCTTCACAGTTAACACCTTTTGGAAGCCTCGCCTTGCTTCCTACAGACACAGTTATGAATCATCAGTTTTTAATTTTCAAGAAGGAAACACAAAAATATATGCTGGAGCCATTTTCTATTACTGTGTAAGAACAATAAAATACTATACAGTGTGTTCTCAGCATTTTAAAAATAAAAGGCAGTGAACAACACTTTAATGGTCACTATAAAGAGCAGCCCACTGAACTGTAATTCCTATAGTTATTGGGCACAACGGAATATTGAACAGACTATCCTGGTTGAAAGATTTCTATTAGAGTCAATTCCAAAAACCAATTTGGGGTGCAAAGTAAAGATTGCTGGGCTGTGGTAGAAGAGCAGAAGTAGGGCCTGTTGGCAGTGGTTTGAGGGAGAGAAAGGCAAATCTGGAAAGAGGCTTTATGGATGGTCACACTAGTCCATATGGAGTGGGAGAAGAGGAAATTGGCTCTCAAAGGTCAAGTGTCTTCCCTCTCAGCTCTTGTAGGTCCAAAACCTTGAGAGTCATCTTATTCAAGGATGACTGAGTCAAGATAACTGGCTTATACCATTCCAAATCTGAACTGCACCAAAATCCAAATGTGAACTGCCTATTTTCTCCATATGTTATCTCCTTGGTCAGGAGATCTATTCAGAGAAAAAACTTACTGTATAGATTTTATATCACAGTAAAATTTAATGGTATAAAATCAAAATAAAGACACTATGGTAGCTCTAAGAGATTTTGTCATGTTCCTAATGGAACAGTCTCTACTGCCTAAATATTCCTTGCCAGAGCTGTGTCCAGTTATCCGAAGTCAGAGCATCTTGTCCCTGGAGACTGCTGGAGATACTTAATGCAGAGACAACACATACAGTAACCAAGTGAAGGGGGCTTCTTTTTTGAACTTAGGCCTACCTCCACTTGAGTAGCAGGCAAAGATGACAGGACTAGTGGCAATAGCTTTGTAAGGGGAGCTGGTAGTGTCCAGCCCATCTCAGTACTGGGTATGCAATAGGTCTTTCTTTGACTTTGCGTGCACTGGTCAATCAGTTGACTTACTAATTAGTTCTTTTCCAAATCATTTCTACCCAGCTGCATTTTATTCATCATTTCTTCTCACTCTTCTTTCTTCCTCAGGTATTTATTAATGATAGTATTAAGCACTATTTTAATTACTCATTTGTGAATCCAGAGATCTATAAGCATCTTTTTGTCTTACAATTTCTACCTCTGTTAATCTTTTTGAACTAATGCACATCCCATGTCTGAACTTGGCTCTTTTCCAAGAGACATCAATATTTTTTACGTCACAAGGGACCTTTTCCTCAAGACTATTCAGGTGAACACACTTGTACTGTATTGCAGCTTCTCAAGATGTGTCCCAGTGTTCCTTAGGATAGTTAGAATAACCACCAGGATACTATGGAAATATAAATTTCTAATCATTGGGGTATAAAATTTATTACACCAAAACATTAAGACTTTAAAACAGTAATATCAAGTAAGGAGCCCAAATAAAATTATTAAATCAGAAAAGGTAGTGTGAAAGTGTTAGTCACTCAGTGGTGTTTGACTCTTTGTGATGCCATGGACTGTAGCCCACCAGGCTTCTCTGTCCATGGAATTCTCTGGGCAAGAATACTGGAGTGGGTTGCCCTTTCCTTCTCCAGGGGATCTTCCCGACCCAGGGATTGAACCCTGGTCTTTTTTGTTGCAAGCAGTCTCCCGTATTGCAGGTGGATTCTTTACAAACTGAGCCACCAGGGAAGCCCTAGTAGACAAATACATATTAATTTTCTTCTGGTCTTACTGGAAACAGGAAATATTTGGCCAATTAGAAGTTGGGAGGTAAAGAAAAGGGAAGAATTCAAACACTTAAGCACAGAATCAGTGAGGGGTATATACATTGCTAAAATTACTATTTTTAATCATCTTCTCCACTTGCCACTCTCTTGAGCATTCTCCTCTACTCTTGAAACTCATCCAGTGTGATCGTCCAGTCAACGTACTAGAGCTGGCTCCCTTCCTGCCATAAGGCTTCATCCAAATCTACGCCCACACAAGCCATGTGTCTACTCCCTCCTGTATCTTATTAAAGGCCATGCTGATGATTCAAACAGAATGAGAAAATTATGTTTGTGGAGAAGATTGTATGGCTGGATACACTTGGCCAGGGCAGAACTTGCTTGTCTGCAGAAGTTTTCTGAGTCTCACTCTAATAAAAGAGTGAATTCTAAGAGCACTTCCTATCCCTCAGGATATAATTTGTAGTGAAGTTGCATTTTGTTGCACTTTATACTCTCCAGTAAACTTTTGCCAATGTTATCCCATGTGATTCTCACAAGAAACTTGTGAGCTAAAACACAGAACACAGAAAATCCATTCTACTATGTGTCAGGCCTTCGGCTAGGCCTTGGCTTATGAATAAGGTTTAATCCTACTCATGTTTCTAGTCTCAACCCAAAAGTCATATTTATCAGAGAGGAGTTTGTTTTTTTTCACTCATTATTGCCATATCCTGCTTGTATCCATCATTGGACTTATCACAATTTAATTATAGATTTACTTGTTTATTGTCTGGCTTCCCTACTTGCACCATAAGCTTTCAAGAAGGTTGAGATTTTGGCATGTTCATCTGCTGAATCCCACACAGCACAGTGGGAAAGAGTTCACATTCTGGGAAAGGGAAACAGACAAATAACACACATAAGCATAATAAACTAGTGCTGATGCCTTGGAAAAAGTATTTAGGAGCCTAACAACAGGAGGAACAAATTCTACATCTGTGTCAGAAAAAGCTTCCCTGATGGGGTTACACTTCAGCTGAATGTTGAAAGATTATAAGGAAGCCATGATGGGTAAATATCCCTCAAAAGAGAAAGCAACATAGACAGTATCTTGTAGGGATAAATTAGCACACCACATTCTAGGAACTATAAGTATTTTGGTAATTTCTAGAGCATATGGGAATGAATTGAAGGGTGTGAGTTAATGAGGGATGGGTTTGAAGAAGTCAGCAGGAGAGAGGACCCTAAATGCTGTAACTAACCAAATTCAATGTTTTTCCATTCACAATAACAGCTGTCATTTGTTGACTACTTCCATTCACAAAAATAATAACTATTATTGCACTTCCCCAGTGGTCCAGTGATTAGGACTCCATGCTTCCACTGCAGGGGGCATGGATTCGATTCTTGGTTGGGGAACTAAGATCCCACATGCAGCATGGTGAGGTAAAAAAAAAATAGCTAATATTGATTGATGACCAACTTTGAGCTGAGTACTTTATACATTTTTTTAAAAAAAAGCTTTGCTATGAAAAACAGAAGTAGAGAGATTGATATAATGAACTTCCATGTATCCATTAACCAGCTTCAATAATTATTAGCTCATGCCAATTGTTCTGGTTATCTGATGCTGCATAAAAAACTGCTCTCTACACTTAGTGGCATAAAACAACCATTTTATTATATCCCATGAGTTGTGCGGGCCAGGAATTTGGGCAAGGCAATTCTACTCTTTACAGCACCAACGGAGGCCACTCAGCTGGTGGATTTGCTGGTACAGAGGGCCCAAGACAGCTTCACTCCTACGTTTGGTGGCTTGATGGGAATGACTGCAAGGCTGAGATGAGCTAGAATGTGGACTAGAGTATGTAAATATAGTCTTTCTGGTATGGTGATCTCAGGGTAGTCAGACTTCTTGCTAGTTTCTCCCTGAGCAAATTTCTCAAAAGAACTAGGTGAAAGGTCCATGACTTCTTCTGATATCACCTTAGAAGTCACACAGCATCACTTCTGCCACATTGGTTATCAGTGAGTTATAAGACTGTATGTGCTAAGAGTCAAGGCAACCAGAATTAGGTTCAATCTCTTAAAGGTTGTCTCTGGCAACCACCAGTATGCTTTCTCTTTCTATATTTTTTACCTATTTTGGGTATTTCAGATAAGTAGAATCATGTGACCTTTTGTGTCTGGCTTCTTTCAAGTCATTCATTCCTTTTTATGGATGAATAATATTCCATTGTATGGGTATACCACACATTGTGCTTATTTGTTCATCCATTGATGGACATTTGAGTGTTTTTCCCCCCCACTTTTTGGTTATTATGAATAATGCAACTATGAATGTTCCTGTATAGTTTTTCAGTAACATTTTGTGTCTGGTTTCTTTCACTTAGCATAATGTTTTCAAGATACAACAAGTGTTTGTTTAGGCTCTCATCTTAAAGTGGAGAGGTGTCAAGGATACATTGCAGAAGAGCATGTCTGATAGGAGATATTGTTACAGCCATACTTTGAAGACACAATATGCCACTCTGGTCTTGTTTCATTTGTATTCTCATCCACACCCTCCCCACTGCTATGGACTATTCAGAATTAAATCTCAGACATCACATTTTCATCTGCAAAATTTCTGCATATAAAGACTAATTTAATCCTCATCCTGACCCTACGAGGTTAGACATTTGTACTGTCATTTTATGAATGAAGGAAACTGAGACCAAGAGAAGTTTGAATCATTTGTCAAAAATCACAAAACTCATAGGTGGTTCAAGTAAGACATGCTTGTGCTCTTTCCATATTCCTATTTCATAAAAGGGAGGAATTTAAAATAGAGAAGTAATATGACCAGCTTGGCCTATTGAAAAGACCTTCCTAGGTGGAATGCAGAGGTGGATTGGAAGGAGCCACATTTGAGACAGAGAAACAAGCTAAAAGGCTGTAATTAGTTTAGGTCACTGCTTCTCAAATTTTAATGTACATGTGAGTACCTAAAGATCTGGTTAAAATGCAAATTCTTTTTGGAGAATTTTATAGGTTTGGAGTATAGCCCAAGATTCTGCATTTCTAGCAAGCTGTTGTTTGGCTTCAGACCATAATTTGAGTGGCTAGAGCATCATAAACCAAGGATGATAAAAGGCTTGAACTAGGAAAGTGGTACTGGAGAAAAGAGCAGAGAAAAGAAAATAGAATCTATAGAGATTGTTTGTCAACAGGTATATCATCCCCATTTCTCAATTGATTCATAGAGAGGGTTCAGTTCAGTTCATTTCAGTTCAGTCGCTCAGTCGTGTCCGACTCTTTGCGACCCCATGAATGGCAGCACGCCAGGCCTCCCTGTTCATCACCATCTCCCGGAGTTCACTCAGACTCACGTCCATCGAGTCCGTGATGCCATCCAGCCATCTCATCCTCGGTCGTCCCCTTCTCCTCCTGCCCCCAATCCCTCCCAGCGTCAGAGTTTTTTCCAACGAGTTAACTCTTCGCATGAGGTGGCCAAAGTACTGGAGTTTCAGCTTTAGCATCATTCCTTCCAAAGAAATCCCAGGGTTGATCTCCTTCAGAATGGACTGGTTGAATCTCCTTGCAGTCCAAGGGACTCTCAAGAGTCTTCTCCAACACCACAGTTCAAAAGCATCAATTCTTCGGCGCTCAGCCTTCTTCACAGTCCAACTCTCACAGCCATACATGACTACTGGAAAAACCATAGCCTTGACTAGACGGACCTTAGTCGGCAAAGTAATATCTCTGCTTTTGAATATGCTATCTAGAGAGAGTTAAGGTAGCTCAAAAATTATATACCCAATTAGCAACTAAAGTTATGACCAGATTCTGAGCCTTCTGATTTCTCATCACTTTTAATTGGCTACCCAAGAGAAGTCACACAATACAGGTACAAAGCATTAGTGTTTCAAGTGACATCAAACAATGAAAGTCTTTTAGCAATGCATTACACACAAAATTTAGTTCATATTCGCTCCACTGAAACCTTACCTCTCTTAAATTGGTGTATTAAACTATACTAATTTAAAATACAGTAGTATTTATGGTGCTTAATTAAGAGTACTATGATATCCAGGGGTTATGCTACTGAGTCACTGGGCACGTCTATTCTGAGTTTGATTGAGGGAAGACTTTTTATAGAGGGGTGAGATTTACCCTGTATCTCATAGGATGGGAAAGATCTATACAAGATGATAAGAATAAAAAGGATTTGATATATATATTCTTAAAGAGAAGCAGTATGATACTGCAAAACACAAGCAAACATAAAAAATGTAGTGGGCTGAAGGTTGGGGCCTAGGGCTAGTTTCACTCAGCTCCACCACTGGTCATGGGTGGGCGGAGTTGGGGGGAGGTTGTTTAAGCCCTTAGTCTCAGATTTCTTTCTCCAACAAAGAAAAAAAAAACTAGATTTTATCACTTTATAACATTAAAATCCTGTGACTATTCAAATTCCTTTGCTGCTGCTGCTGTTGCTAAGTCGCTTCAGTCGTGTCTGACTCTGTGTGACCCCATAGACGGCAGCCCACCAGGCTCCCCCATCCCTGGGATTCTCCAGGCAAGAACACTGGAGTGGGTTGCCATCTCCTCCAATGCATGAAAGTGAAAAGTGAAAGTGAAGTTGCTCAGTCATGTCTGACTCTTAGTGACCCCATGCACTGCAGCCTACCAGGCTCCTCCGTCCATGGGATCTTCCAGGCAAGAGTACTGGAGTGGGATGCCATCAACCAAATTTTAAAAGGGTACAGTGTTTAATGTACCTCAGTTCAAAGGAAAGTAATTTGAGGGAACATTAGTTAGAGCTCCTGACTTCCCCTGTTGCTCAGCAGTAAACAATCAGCTTGTCAGTGCAAGAGACACAGGAGACATGGGTTCAATCCCTGGGTCAGGAGTATCCCCTGGAGGAGGAAACTGCAACCCACTCCAGTATCATTGCCTGGAGAATCACATGGACAAAGGAGCCTGGCAAGCTATGTTCAATGGGGTGACAAAGAGTGACACACAACTGAGCAAGCAAATAACAACAAAAGTTAGAGATGCAGGAATGGGAAAATAATGGTTCAGAAGTCTTAAAATTACTCTTTGAAAGCAGCTGCCACAGAAGATTGGTCTTGACTACAACTACCAAATGTGATTCTGGGAAATGTAAAATTATGCCATCATCATTCCTCGTTACTAGTGGACTTTCAGGATTAGTTGTTTAAACAGCCTGAAGATATCTGTCTGAATTAAACTGGGACACTGTGCTGTAAGGATAACATGTTCCCAGCTTCAAACAAGTTTTCATTTTCTGAAGTATCCAAACACTAATGAACTTTAAGCATTAAGGTGCCTCCATATTTCCCTTCCTCCCTCCCCGCTTCTTCCTCTCTCTCTCTCTTTCTGTGGGGTTTACAAGTTCGTGAAAGGCTATTTGTTTTTTACAAGTTGAATGCTGCCATCTACTGCTTGAGGGGGCAGCACGCAGCTGGAGCAAGGAAATTTTTTCTGCCAGATTTACAAACAAACAAAAAAACCCTAGCACAACTATAGACATCATATATGAAATAAAAAACAACTTAAATATTTTTGTAACTCATTATTTTATTCACAATGTCTTTTTTCTGATATAGGTAAAGTGTGATTATTTTAGAAAATTTATAAAATCTCAAAAAGTAGATGTAGGAAAACAGCAGTTTCCTGTAGTTCCCAATAACACATTTTTGCCAAAATAGTTTAATGCATTTTTTTGCACTAGTCTGATTTTCATTCAAAATTAATTTTTCCCCATGATCCTGACATTCCTCCAACAAATATTTATTAGCACTTTCTCTATACCAGGTACCTTGTTAGGCACTGGAGATAAAAGAGTAGGGGGGAGGGTGTAGAGAGAAAGTCCTTGCCCTGTCCCTTGTATTTCCATTTAAGGGTTCAGTTCAGTTCAGTTCAGTCACTCAGTCATGTCTGACTCTTTGAGACCCCATGGACTGGAGCACACCAGGGCTCTCAGTCCATCACCAACTCCTGGAGTTTACTCAAACTCATGTCCACTGAGTCGGTGATGCCATCCAACCATCTCATCCTCTGTCGTCCCCTTCTCCTCCTGCCCTTAGTCTTTCCCAGCATCAGGGTCTCTTCCAAACAGTCAGTTCTTCACATCAGGTGGCCAGAGTACTGGAGTTTCAGCTTCAGCATCAGTCCTTCCAATGAATGCTCAGGACTGATTTCCTTTAGGATGGACTGGTTGGAACTCTCTTCAAGGGACTCTCAAGAGTCTTCTCTAACACCACAGTTCAAAAGCATCAATTCTTTGGCACTCAGCTTTCTTTAAAGTCCAACTCTCACATCCATACATGACTACTGGAAAAAACCATAGCCTTGACTAGATGGACCTTTGTTGGCTAAGTAATGTCTCTGCTTTTGAATATGCAGTCTAGGTTGGTCATAACTTTCCTTTCAAGGAGCAAGCATGTTTTCATTTCATGGCTGCAGCCACCATCCACAGTGATTTTGGAGCCCCCAAAATAAAGTCTGTCACTGTTTCCACTGTTTCCCATCTATTTGCCATGAAGTGATGGGACCAGATGCCATGATGTTAGTTGTCTGAATGTTGAGCTTTAAGCCAACTTTTTTACTCTCCTCTTTCAACTTCATCAAGAGGCTCTTTAGTTCTTCTTCAATTTCTGCCATAAGGGTAGTGACATCTGCATATCTGAGGTTACTGATATTTCTCCTGGCAATCTTGATTCCAGCTTGTGCTTCATCCAGCCTGGCATTTCCAATGATGTACTCTGCATATGTTAAATAAGCAGGATGACAATATACAGCCTTGATGTACTCCTTTCCCGATTTGGGACCATTCTGTTGTTCCATGTCCAATTTTAAATGATGCTTCTTGAACTGCACACAGATTTCTAAGGAGGCAGGTCAGGTTTTCTGGTAGTCCCATTTCTTTAAGAATGTTCCACAGTTTGTTGTGATCTACACAGTCAAAGGCTTTGGCATAGTGAATAAAGAAGAAGTAGATGCTTCTCTGGAACTCTCTTGCATTTTCAGTGATCCAACGGATGTTGGCAATTTGATCTCTGGTTCCTCTGTCTTTTCTAAATCCAGCTTGAACATCTGGAAGTTCATGGTTCACTTACTGCTGAAGCCTGGCTTGGAGAATTTTGAGCATTACTTTACTAGCATGTGAGATGAGTGCAATTGTGCAGTAGTTTGAGCATTCTTTGGCATTGCCTTTCTTTGGGATTAGAATGAAAACTGACCTTTTCCAGTCCTGTGGCCACTGCTGAGTGTTCCAAATTTGCTGGCATATTGAGTGCAGCACTTTCACAGCATCATCTTTCAGGATTTGAAATAGCTCAATTGGAATTCCATCATCTCCACTAGCTTTGTTCCTAGTGATGCTTCCTAAAGCCCACTTGACTTCACATTCCAGGATGTCTGGCTCTAGGTGAGTGATCACACCATTGTGATTATCTGGGTTGTGAAGATTTTTTTTTTTTTTGTATAGTTCTTCTGTGTATTCTTGTCACCTCTTCTTAATATCTTCTGCTTCTGTTAGGTCCATATCATTTCTGTCCTTTATTGTGCCCATCTTTGTATGAAATATTCCCTTGGTATCTCTAATTTTTTTGAAGAGACCTCCAGTCTTTCCTATTCTGTTGTTTCCTCTATTTCTTTGCATTGATCACTGAGGAAGGCTTTGTTATCTCTCCTTGCAATTCTTTGGAAGTCTGGGTTCAAATGGGTATATTTTTCCTTTTCTCCTTTGCCTTTCACTTCTATTCTTTTCATAGCTCTTTGTAAGGTCTCCTCAGACAGCCATTTTGTTTTTTGCATTTCTTTTTCTTGGGGATGGTCTTGATCCCTGCCTCTTGTACAATGTCACGAAGTTCTGTCCATAAATCTCTGGGCACTCTGTCTAACAGATCTAATCCCTTGAATCTATTTGTCACTTACACTGCATAATTGTAAGAGATTTGATTTAGGTCATACCTGAATGATCTAGTGGTTTTCCCTACTTTCTTCAATTTAAGTCTGAATTTGACAATAAGGAGTTCATGATCTGAGCCACAGTCAGCTCCTGGTCTTGTTTTTGTTGACTGTATAGAATTTCTCCATCTTTGGCTGCAAAGAATATAATCAATATGATTTTGGTATTGACCACCTGGTGATGTCCATGTGTAGAATCTTCTCTTGTGTTATTGGAAGAGGATGTTTGCTATCACCAGTGTGTTCTCTTGGCAAAACTCTATTAGCCTTTGCTCTACTTCATCCTGTACTCCAAGGCCAAATTTGCCTGTTACCCCAGGTATTTCTTGACTTCCTGCTTTTGCATTCCAGTCCCCTATAATGAAAAGCACAACTTTGGGGGGTATTAGTTCTAGATGGTATTGTAGTTCTTCATAGAACCATTCCACTTCAGCTCCTTCAGCATTACTGATCGGGGCGTAGACTTGGATTGCTGTGATACTGAATGGTTTGCCTTGGAAACGAACAGAGATCATTCTCTCATTTTTGAGGTTGCATCTAAGTACTTCATTTTGGTCTCTTTTGTTGACTATGATGGCTAATCCATTTCTTCTAAGGTATTCTTGCCCACAGTAGGAGATAACATGGTCATCTGAGTTAAATTCATCCATTTCAGTCCATTTTAGTTCGCTGATTCCTAAAATGTTGACATTCACTCTTGCCATCTCCTGTTTGACCACTTCCAATTTGCTTTGACTCGTGGACCTAACATTCCAGGTTCCTATGCAATATTGCTCTTTACAGCATCGGACTTTACTTCCATCACCAGTCACATCCACATCTGGGTGTTGTTTTTTCTTGGCTTTGTCTCTTCATTCTTTTTGGAGTTAGTTCTCCACTAATCTCCAGT
Source organism: Capricornis sumatraensis (assembly GCF_032405125.1). Lineage (NCBI taxonomy): Eukaryota > Metazoa > Chordata > Mammalia > Artiodactyla > Bovidae > Capricornis > Capricornis sumatraensis. The sequence goes on along the minus strand of NC_091092.1, from coordinate 22,492,003 downwards.
AACATACTGGGCACCTACAAACCTGGGGAGTTCATCTTTCACTGTCCTATCTTTTTTCCTTTTCATACTTTTCATGGCATTCTCAAGGCAAGAATATTGAAATGGTTTACCATTCCCTTCTCCAGTGGACCACATTTTGTCAGAACTCTCCACCATGACCTGTCCTTCTTGGGTGGCCATACAGGGCATAACTTGTAGTTTCTTTGAGTTAGACAAGGTTTTGTTCCATGTAATCAGATTGGTTAGTTTTCTGTGACTGTGGTTTTCAGTCTATCTGCCCTCTATTGGAGAAGGGTAAGAGGCTTATGGAAACTTCCTGATGGGAGAGACTGATCAAGGGGGAAAGTGGGTCTTGTTCTGATGGGTGGGGGCATGCTCAATAAATCTTTGTCTAATTAAATAAACCTTTAATCCAATTTTCTGTTGAAGGGCAGGACTGTGCTCTCTCCCTGTTATTTGACCTGAGGCCAAACTATGGTGGAGGTAATGAAGGTAATAGGACTTCCTTCAAAAGATTCCTTGCACACACTGCTACACTCAGTGATACCAACCCTGCAGCAGGCCACTGCTGCCCCATGCCTCGCCAGAGACTCCTGGACACTTAAGGGCAAGTCTGGATCAGTCTCTTGTGGGATCACTGTTCCTTTCTCCTGTGTCCTGGTATACACAAGTTTCTGTTTGTGCCCTCCAAGAGTCTGTTTCCCCAGTCCCATGTAAGTTCTTGAGGCTCTATGGTGGGGTTAATGGCGACCTCCTCCAAGAGGGCTTATGCCATACCCAGCTCTGCACCCAAAGCCCTATATTTCCGTTTAAGTGTAGGGTAAGAATTAACAAATAGAGATCTAATTAAATGTTAGATAATGATAAATTGTGTGAAGAAAAATAAAGAAATAATAATGAGACAGAGTGATTTCAATGCTCTTAGATAAGGTAGTCATGGAAGGTCCCTCTGAGGTGGTAGAAGTGACATTTGAACAGAAACCTGAATGACCAGAGGAGGAAGCCATGCAAATGTCTAGGAGGAAGAGTCTTTTAGGCTGATGGAAAGGCAAGTGCAAATGCTCTGAAGAGGAGCATACCTACATTGTTAGAGGCATAACAAGGAAGCGAGTGTGGCTGGAAAAGTGTGTGGGAGAAAACTGGAAGGAAGGCAGATAAGAGCATAGCCAGGGATCAAATCAAAAAGAGGTGAAATCATGTATAGACAGCTTTGTAGTGTTGTGCCTCATTTAAGCCCATTGAACATAATAGAGCTGCAGTTTGAAGAATGGAATCCATAGTCAGCAGAGTAGGGAAAGTAAGCAAGTGCTAGCCATTCAGTCATGTCTGACTCTTTGCAACCCCACGTACTGTAACCCACCAGGCTCCTCTGTCCATGGAATTCTCCAGGCAAGAATACTGAAGTGGGTAGCTATTCCCTTCTCCAGGGGATCTTCCCAACCCAGGGATGGAACCAGAGTCTCTCGCATTGCAGGCAGATACTTTACCGTCTGAGCCATGAAACATCCCAAAAGAGACAACAATTTTGAAGCAAAGACATGAATGCTAAAGAGGTTAAGAGTATGAATTCAAATGCCAGCTCTGCTGCTTCTAGCTCTACATTTTTCACCACTTCTCAACCAATAAATAGAGCATAATCAGTTGCTACATCCCAGGCTCTGTCTCTAGGAAACCTAAGATCAGGTGACGGTGGCTGCATCAATGGAGCACTGCAGATGTAGCCAAACAGAGGGTCCTTGACATCTACTATTAAATGCTGAATAGAGTATTAGATTGGAGATGTAGGAGAGGGGTGAGAGTAAGAAGCAGAAAGACTAAAACAGATGGAGAGAGGGAGATGGGGTAGGCTGTATAATTTAACCAGTTCTTGGGTAGGGATTTTAGTTACCACTAAGGAGTGGTATACTGTATAACCTCAAACTTTAGCATGCATCACAGATTGCTGGGGCCCACATCCAGAGTTTCTGATATGGTAGGTCTGGGGTGAGGTTTCAAAATTTGCAAGTTCCTAGGCATGAAATTAAAAGACGCTTACTCCTTGGAAGGAAAGTTATCACCAACCTAGATAGCATATTCAAAAGCAGAGACATTACTTTGCCAACAAGGGTCCATCTAGTCAAAGCTATAGTTTTTCCAGTGATCATGTATGGATGTGAGAGTTGGACTGTGAAGAAGGCTGAGCGCCAAAGAATTGATACTTTTGAACTGTGGTGTTGGAGAAGACTCTTGAGAGTCCCTTGGACTGCAAGGAGATCCAACCAGTCCATTCTAAAGGAGATCAGTCCTGGGTGTTCATTGGAAGGACTGATGCTGAAGCTGAAACTCCAGTACTTTGGCCACCTCATGAGAAGAGTTGACTCATTGGAAAAGACTCTGATGCTGGGAGGGATTGGGGGCAGGAGGAGAAGGGGACGACCAAGGATGAGATGGCTGGATGGCATCACCAACTCGATGGACGTGAGTCTGAGTGAACTCTGGGTGTTGGTGATGGACAGGGTGGCCTGGCGTGCTGCAATTCATGGGGTCGCAGAGTTGGACACAACTGAGCAACTGAACTGAACTAAACTGAGGCGATGCTGATGATCAGCTGGTAAGAGAACTTCATTTAAATTAATACTATGGTTGGTGCCAAATGGAACAAAAATGGAAAATTCAGTCAACCTGTTTCTTTGTTCATGCACTGACTAATAGCTGGAGTGTTTATCTCTTAGCACTGATCAAACTGGTTGTTTATGTTCCTGTACTTCAGTGTTATTCAAGATAGAGAGGGAGAGAGTTGTGAGTTTAAAAGCTGCTGTTTAATATAGAAAAGTGACCATCTGGTGCTTGGAAAATATTGCTAGGTTCACTAACTTATGCTGCTTCTATTAACCCATTATTATCTATCATTAAGCAAGATAATGAAAACAGTGTATATCTATCCCATATTCTCTTTTGGTAAGGGTATGAGAAGACAAGCCTTTTCATATTCTGTACGTATTCTATACAGTAACATCAATATGTGTAACAATCTAAATATTCTAAATATAATAAGTACTATTTTGTTTAGCAATTATACTTTTAGAAAATGATCATATGGAAACAACTGGGATATATTGCAAAGATATAGTTACATGGATGTTCACCACAAGTTTAATTTATAAAAACTCAAACTAGAAACAGCCTTAATGTCTAGCAATTGAACTGAACAGACACTGTGGAAAGCTGTGTTGTGGAAGAAATCTTAGAGTCAAGAAAACAAAGATGGAGGTAGATATTACAGCTGTTACATGTGTGTTTTGGCATTTTGTGTTTTCTAAAATTTCTTCAATGAACATGCATTTCTGTTGTGATCAGAAGAAACATTCTCTTTCCACTTGATGCAAATTACAAAGCTTATACATTATCATTCTCTATATTCAAAATTAGGAATTTGCAGCTTTTGCAAACACTTTGCTACAGCAAAGTTGCTGTTTAGTTGCTAGGTTGTGTCTGACTTTTTGCGATCCCATGGACTGTGCCATGCCAAGCTCCTCTGTCCATGGGATTTTCTACACAAGAATACTGGAGTGGGTTGCCATTTCCTTCTCCAGGGGATCTTCCCAGACCAGAGATCAAACCTGTGTCTCCTGCATTGGCAAGAGGATTCTTTACCACTGAGCTACCAGGGAAGTCCCATGACCCACACACCTTAAATCAAAGTGATGTTTGTTTTGTTACTCAGCATAATACCATTAGCAAAAAAATCTTTACCATCTGTTAATTTGGTTTAGAAGGCGATGCTTTAAATGAGCCGAATTAGAACTCAACTTCTATATTTCCATACTGTATTCCATTTTTCTCTGCACAAACAACTGTTAAATACAAGGACAGACATTATGAAATTAAGCTTAAAACCACCAACATGGTGCTTACCAAATAATTGTAAATGGATTTTTCAGTGTACTTTAACAACAGGCTTAGCTGGAAGACTGAGATTCACATTACACTTTGAACAGATGAAGTTCAAATTAACACTTTGATTATCTGTATCAAGATCATTATTACTTTGGACCCCAAATATCAATGGACAGGAAAAAAAAGTCACATTTCTTTTTAAACTTTATTAACTTAATGTATTCACAAAACAATGACAGTAGAAGAGTTTAACATTCTTATAAATTCATGTCAAAAGTAAAAACATGAATTCCTAAAAAAAATGTAAAAACTCAGATACAAATTTAGCATTCTAATAATTAAATAATAGAATTCAGTCTGCTGACTTTGAGACACAGAGTATTTAGTTACAGAAGATATCAATTACCTTACTCTATTGTCAATATAGTCTACTTAGGATTCATCTATGCATTCTAGAGCTCAAAGAACAAATCAAACCAAAGAAAGAAGTTCTCTATTGTCGAAAAGATATGTAATTCTGAAAACATAGCTATTTTCCTAGAATCTCTCATTCTAAATCACCGTCATTATTGCTCACTTTTCTGTTCTTTTATGTAAACAAAGTTAAATATTTTTTCTTTAGTAAAATTTTTTTTTCCTTTTTTAAAATATAAATTTATTTATTTTAATTGGAGGCTAATTACTTTACAATATTGTATTGGCTTTGCCATATATTGACATGAATCCACCATGGGTGTACATAGTGAACAGTTTTCACAGTAAAACAGTTTTAACACATCAAAGCTTACACCTTAGGAAAAACATTAAGAAAAGCAACAAAAAGTTAAATATTGAAGGAAAATATATGTGCTCTTGCATAAGACTCACAACAATATCTGTTAACAGCAAACTTTCAATAGGAAAAATCATTTTGGTCTTCAAAACTGAATGATCCTGGGTTTTTCTTCATCAGCTTAGAAAATCTCTCATTGAGTGAAAGCTTAGTCTGCAAAGGAGAGAAAAGCTATGACCTCAGAAGGTTAACAATCTTACAAACACTCATGAAACTTGGTTACTAAAAGTAGGCAGGGATGGTTGGAGAAGCCTATGAGTAACAGGAAAAATAGTGAACTGAAGAAACTGCATAGAGCTCTTCTCTGTGATCCGAAAAGCAGGAAGTAATTTGATCTATGGTATAGCATTGAGGCCACCTCTTGGTTCTTACAGGCTAAATAGTGGCATCAAAAAGCTTTTATTGAAGATATAGGGAAGAAATCATACTATTAACCCACAGAGTAAGTGGGTAAGTGCCCATAGTGGAATGAGGATCAGGTTTATTTCTGTGAAGTGGAGATTCACATACAGATTTCTCAAGAGGCAGGTCAGGTGGTCTGGTATTCCCATCTCTCTCAGAATTTTCCACAGTTTATTGTGATCCACACAGTCAAAGGCTTTGGCATAGTCAATAAAGCAGAAATAGATGTTTATTAGATCTTGTGTATTAGGGGCTCCAAATAGGCTCTGGTTAACTACATTTTTTTCCTATTCATAAAAGGTACCCTTGTATATACCTAAATTAGACATGATTTTTTTTACCATTTCATGAAAAGCATTATCATACAATTTTATTATATTTACCTGATTACCAATTGCTGCTGCTGCTGCTGCTAAGTTGCTTCAGTCCTGTCCGACTCTGTGCGACCCCATAGATGGCAGCCCACCAGGCTCCGCCGTCCCTGATATTCTCCAGGCAAGAACACTGGAGTGCGTTGCCATTTCCTTCTCCAATGCATGAAAGTGAAAACTGAAAGTGAAGTCACTGAGTCGTGTCCAACTCTCAGTGACCCCATGGACTGCAGCCCACTAGGCTCCTCCATCCATGGGATTTTCCAGGCAAGAGTACTGGAGTGGGGTGCCATTGCCTTCTCCGTACCAATTGCTAGGAAGTTGTATTCTAGGTGTATTCCTTTAGGCTGGTGCTGAGAATGCTTGGTTGTAGCATATGTAGTTGTTAGGGGAAAGTTTTAATCTCACACTTCTTGAGTCTGTCAATTAAGCATAATGTTTCCATTTAAATCTATTTGACAGCCATTAATTAGATGAGTAATGTTTAGCCATTCAATTTAACTTCTCTAGGTCTCATTTTCACCAGTTATAAAATTAAGAAAAATTAACCTGCCTCTTGAGAAATCTGTATGCAGGTCAGGAAGCAACAGTTAGAACTGGACATGGAACAACCAACTGGTTCCAAATAGGAAAAGGAGTACGTCAAAGGCTGTATATTGTCACCCTGCTTATTTAACTTCTATGCAGAGTACATCACGAGAAACGCTGGACTGGAAGAAACACAAGCTGGAATCAAGATTGCCAGGAGAAATATCAATAACCTCAGATATGCAGATGACACCACCCTTATGGCAGAAAGTGAAGAACTAAAGAGCCTTTTGATGAAAGTGACAGAGGAGAGTGAAAAAGTTGGCTTCAAGCTCAACATTAAGAAAACGAAAATCATGGCATCTGGTCCCATCACTTCATGGGAAATAGATGGGGAAACAGTGGAAACAGTGTCAGACTTTATTTTTTGGGGCTCCAAAATCACTGCAGATGGTGACTGCAGCCATGAAATTGGAAGATGCTTACTCCTTGGAGGATAAGTTATGACCAACCTAGATAGTATATTCAAAAGCAGAGACATTACTTTGCCGACTAAGGTCCATCTAGTCAAGGCTATGGTTTTTCCTGTGGTCATGTATGGATGTGAGAGTTGGACTTTGAAGAAGGCTGAGTGCCGAATAATTGATGCTTTTGAAGTGTGGTGTTGGAGAAGACTCTTGAGAGTCCCTTGGACTGCAAGGAGATCCAACCAGTCCATTCTAAAGGAGATCAACCCTGGGATTTCTTTGTAAGGAATGATGCTAAAGCTGAAGCTCCATTACTTTGGCCACCTCATGCGAAGAGTTGACTCATTGGAAGAGACTCTGATGTTGGGAGGGATTGGGGGCAGGAGGAGAAGGGGACGACAGAGAATGAGATGGCTGGATGGCATCACAGACTTCATGGACGTGAGTCTGAGTGAACTCCGGGAGATGGTGATGGAGAGGGAGGCCTGGCGTGCTGCGATTCATGGGGTCGCAAACAGTCGGACACGACTGAGTGACTGAACTGAACTGATAAAATTAAGAATGTATATTCAAGAATCTTCAAGGTTCTTTTTAGTAGTATTAAAATTACAAGTACTGAATCTGGGAAAATGGCATTCAAGAGGATCATATGTAGGCATTAATCTAGCCTTTTTCATATTGTCACTTCAAAACCACTAGATGAGTTTTTCTGCTGTTTAAATGCCAAAGAAGTTCTACTATTATTAAAGTATAGTCATGCCTATAAGGAGATCAGTCCTGTGTGTTCATTGGAAGGACTGATGCTGAAGCTGAAACTCCAATACTTTGGCCACCTAATGTGAAGAGTTGACTCATAGGAAAGGACCCTGATGCTGGGAGGGATTGGGGGCAGGAGGAGAATGGGACAATAGAAGATGAGATGGCTTGATGGCATCACTGACTCGATGGACATGAGTTTGAGTGAACTCTGGGAGTTGGTGATGGACAGGGAGTCCTTGCGTCCTGTGATTTTTGGGTTCACAAGAGTCGGACACGACTGAGCAACTGAACTGAACTGAACTGAACTGAAAGGCATTTGTAACCAAAGTAGCCAATGTCTCTTTATAGAGAGAAAATGGATTAGTAATTAGCTTGGTCTAGGGGCTGGGGGTGGGCAAGGGAAGGGAGTAGAAGGGAAGAAACTACAAATGGCTACAAAGTGTTTCTTTTGGGGTTAATGAAAATGTTCTAAAATTAGATTATAGTGATGGTAATACAACTCTGTTAATATACTTAAAGGGCTTCCCAGGTGGCTGAGAGGTGAAGACTCCACCTGCCAATACAGGAAATATAGGAGATGTGAGTTCATTCCCTAGGTTGGGAATATTCCCTGGAGAAGGAAATGGCAACCCATTCCAGTATTCTTGGCTGGAAAATGCCATGGACAGAGAAGTCTGGAAAGCTATAGTCCATAATGTTGCAAAGACTGGAAAACAATTGAGCCACTGAGCACACACAAACAATACAGTAAAAGCCACTGAATTGTGTATTTAGGTGGGTGAACTTTATAGTATGAAAATTAGATCTCAATAGAGTCGTTACCAAAAAAAGAGCTGGAGCATATAGATACATGAGATTTAATACAAAAAGCAACCTGGCTATCGAAAACTTTCATTCTGCCATGTTGCTGGGATATCCTCTCCTAAATGGTTGCTGCTGGATCTGGTTTTTGCTGTGTATTATTATAACAGTAAATAAAAAATACAGAAATTTTTTTAATGGATGGCTAAATAGTTCAAGGGAAAATGTTTACCACATTTAATGTCTTAGTCTATTTGGGCTGATGTCCCAAAATTCATAGACTGCCAGGTTATAAACAACAGAAATTTGTTCCTCACAGTTCTGGATGCTCGGAAATCCAAGATCAAGGTGCCAGCATGGTCATATTCTGATGCATGCCCTCGTCCAGATGCCCTCTTCCAGATTGCAGATGGCCAACTTCTAGCTGTGTCCTCAGAGGGTGGAGTGGGCAAGGGAGCTTTCTGGGGTCTCTTTTATAAAAGCACTTGTCCCATTGGCTCCACTCTTATGACTTAGTCACCTCCCAAAGGCCCTACCTTCTAACACCATCACATGTGAATTTTAGAGAGACACAAACATTCAAACCATAGCATGTAGTCATATTCTCTCAAAGGTAGAGAACAAAAGCCCAAATGCTATATGGTTATCTTGATAGTGTCAGCTAAGTTGCTATAATTTATAACTTTAAATAAGTCAAGTATTTTATCATTGTTGTTTTTTTTTTTTTCTAGTTATAAATACTGCTCCTACTAGGAGCCAACTGGACCAAAAACAATGTTTGACTTGGAAAGAAGAGAATGCTCTGTGTAATCAAAAAACTATTGTTTTCTTAATTAACTTTTAGCCATAATTTTTCTATCATTTTTTTATAATATACCATAGAATGTATAAATGATTTTTTGGCTTATTAAGCAAAATATATTGCATTTTTTATTTTTAAATTTTTATTTCTTTATTTATTTTTGGCTGTGCTGGGTCTTGGTTACTACACAGAGGCTTTCTCTAGTTGCAGCAACCTAGGCCTACTCTCCAGTTGCAATGAGCAAGCTTCTCATCTCAGTGACTTCTCTTGTTATGGAGCACAGGCTCTTGATGACCTGGGTTCAGTAGTTGCAGCTCCCAGGGTCGAGAGCACAGGCCTAGTTCCTCCATGGCATGTGGGATTTTCCCATATCAGGAATCAAACCCACATCTCCTGCATTGGCAGGTGGATTCTTAACCACTGAGTCACAGGGAAGCCCTGCACTCTTAATTTTAAAAGCAGGTAAGTGTAACATTCTGGATGTGGTAGTTCAGTTCAGTTCAGTTCAGTTGCTCAGTCGTGTCTGACTCTTTGCGACCCCATGAATTGCAGCACACCAGGCCTCCCTGTCCATCACCAACTCCCAGAGTTCACTCAGACTCACGTCCATCGAGTCCGTGATGCCATCCAGCCATCTCATCCTTGGTCGTCCCCTTCTCCTCCTGCCCCCAATCCCTCCCAGCATCAGAGTCTTTTCCAATAAGTCAACTCTTCGCATGAGGTGGCCAAAGTACTGGAGTTTCAGCTTTAGCATCATTCCTTCCAAAGAAATCCCAGGGCGAATCTCCTTCAGAATGGACTGGTTGGATCTCCTTGCAGTCCAAGGGACTCTCAAGAGTCTTCTCCAACACCACAGCTCAAAAGCATCACTCCTTTTAAATTTCATCAACTCACACATATAAATACACATGGCTTGATGAATAAATTTCAACTATCCAGACAAGAAGCCCAAAATATTGTTTCTGCCTGCCCTACATGTACCCTTACCCACCATGTTCCTACAACTATAGGGGTTAATCCCAGAGGCATTTATCCCAATGATATTTGGCAGACTGATGTTATTCATGTCCCTTCTTTTGGACGTTTGGAAGTTGTTCATGTTTCTGTGGATACTTATTCAGGCATGACTTATGCCTCTGCTCATTCTAGAGAAACATCTGCTCATGTTATCTCACATTTTTTGCAAGTCTTTTCTTACATGGGCTTACCAAAACATGTTAAAACTGATAATGGCCCTACATATGTGAGTCATGGTTTAGCAAAAATTTTATCTGATTGGAGCATTTCTCATTCTACAGGTATTCTATATAATTCTCAAGGCCAGGCTGTTATTGTACACACTCATTATAGTCTAAAAAAATATGTTATTTAAACAGAAAGGTGGGGGTAAGTATGGCATATTGATGACACCAAAAGATAAATTAGCCCAAGCTTTATTTACTTTAAATTTTTTGGATTTACGATTGGATCATACAATGCCAGCGGCAATATTACATTTTCAGAACACCATTCTTAGTGAGAATTATGCTCCTGGTAAAATGATTTGCAGATAATACTCCAGTATGGTGGGAACATGCTATGAACAATTGGTGTAAGGGCCTTAGACTTAAGAAATAATGAGGTTATGCTCTTGTCATTTCAGATGATGGACAACACCATTGGATACCAGGAAGACATGTCAAAGAAAGGAAAGAAAAGGACGTGGTTCAACATTGACCCTCCCAGAGAGCTGCCAGTGATGGGGAAAACAAGACTGATGATCAGTAACCACTCCAAACTGGCTCCCAGGACAAACAAAGCCAAAGCGTCCACTTGGGGTCAATTGAAGAAACTGATCACTGAAAAGGGAAAAATTGGTCAAAGAACAGGGACAGCCTTTGACCTCGGCTACCTTGGCCTTTGATCTCTGCTACCTTGTTCTTGGCTATGTTATCTGTGGTAAATATCATGTCTGGCAGTGCATCACCAAGAAAGTCGACAGACAACAATAGCAATTAGTGACTATCGCATTGGCTTCTACGATCAACAATAATCACCAAAAATAAGCTTCAAAAAATAAAAAAGGGAGATATGTAGGGAATATGCTATGTACAGGCTTATACTATAAATAACAGTGCTTCTTTGAAAAATAAGAATGACTTTCTTATCAACCCCAGGCAAAGGGTTGGGGGTAGTAAAAAGTACATCATGGAAAGACATCTTGAAAACAAAATGTTGAAGTACTGATGTGACTGACGGAAAACCATTAGTAACTGTTCCCATAACCAGAGCCTTGAGGGAGTTGCTGAGAAAAGGCGTCACTAGCTGAAGAGCTAAACAAAGTGATGAAAGGCCTGAAGGTTTGATAGTGAGGACTGTGCATTGTAGAGCTTTATCCCCAATTTGAGATTGCAAAGAACAGATATCTCTAGAGCACAAGGAAGTACAAGGAAGTAGACATTAACAATAAAAAGCATGCAAGGATTAGAATCTGGGCTTTTGCCTGCGAATGGCATCAGCTCCCTGATCCCCACTTTATTTCTGAGTCTTATTTTTCCTTATTCTTTTGCAGCACCACTCCCTCAAGTCAGTTCATTGTTGGGCTGGTCCCAACAGTCAAGATAAAAGTTTTAAATTTTGTCCTATAGGTCAGTGGTTCTCTACCCTGGCTAGGCATCAGAATCACCTGGAGAGACTTATTTTACAATACAGAGCCCCTATCCAAAATTATAACTTGGTAGGGCCATCAGTTCAGTTTAATCACTCAGTCGTGTCTGACTCTGTGCGACCCCATGAATCGCAGCACGCCAGGCCTCCCTGTTCATCACCAACTCCCGGAGTTCACTCAGACTCACATCCATTGAGTCGGTGATGCCATCCAGCCATCTCATCCTCTGTCATCCCCTTCTCCTCCTGCCCTCAACCCCTCCCAGCATCAGAGTCTTTTCCAATAAGTCAACTCTTCGCATGAGGTGGCCAAAGTACTGGAGTTTCAGCTTTAGCATCATTCCTTCCAAAGAACACCCAGGACTGATCTCCTGTAGGATGGACTGGTTGGATCTCCTTGCAGCCCAAGGGACTTTCAGGAGTCTTCTCCAACACCACAGTAAGGAGTGAGTTTCAAATATTTGTGATTTTTCAGAAAAGTCCTCCGAGTATCTCTGATGTTTGGCCAAGATTGCAAACAACTGCTGTGAGCAATGGAGAATCTTCAAAGAGCAGAAGAGGGAGATTATGAAGTTGTTGGCTGGGGAAGAATTAGTTTGTGATTTGCAATAAATTGCAGAATAAAGTGAGACTATAAGAAGGAAGATGAATTATTTTGCAGTAGACAGAAGGATCAACAATAATACAAGCATGAAGAAATAAAAGATTATACTAAGGTTATGTCATGAAAAAAGGAAAACAAAAACAAGAAGTCCCTATCCATGTCAGACCCGTTGGGAACACTGACTACAGAGACCTCCACAGCCTTGCCTTCTTCTACTCATCCCCTTCCAAACACAAGCACATCCCCAGAGCTGAAGTATTCTCACTCAATCATCAGTTATAAACGATCTCCCCAGGTAACCAAGGAAATGAGGTCCAGTTGAGAAGGAGGAGGAATCCAAAGGAAGATATTCTTAGAACTATGGCAGGGGAGATATCTTCCTAGAATCCTGCTTGACCCAGAAATTAATTTTTGCATAAAATATTATTATAAATGGTTGTTTCAATCCAAGTATTAGTGAACCAAATAGACTTTAATGCATTGCCCTAGAAACCTGTCCACTCTTGAAAATATTGTTTCTATGCATGCAATTCTTTATGCACCCAACAGCTGGTGTACAAATGAGGAACTGGAACATAACAACACATTTGCCAGTTGGAAATTGCCTGTATATGATTAAGAATCAAATGAATAACACAGGCACTAAATGTTCCAAGATTGCAGACAAAAGACAGACTACTGTGTACTGGAACAATTGCAAAATCCTTGTAGCAGAGGTGGGTAAAAGGGATAGGGTTTGAAGAGGGGAAAGATCACAGTATTCCATGAAAGAGAAACAACAACAACAACAAAAAACCCTGGAGCCAGGAATTAATATAATATGTTTCAAGGAGAAGTTCAGTTTGGCTAGAATGGAAGACTGGTGCCAGATAGTTATGGGAGAAAGGTCAGACAGATAAGGTGGATGATGAAAACCCTTAAATGTCAGAAGCTAAGTAGTAAAGATTATGGGCAGGGACAAAGGGGATTATTCCAATCTCTAGCACAGTGCCATGTCAATCTATCATATAACAAGCAGTTTCTTAGAGCATCTATGTGCTTGGTAATATTCTAGGTATCACACAAAATCAGGAAATTGATCAATGCTTTTTAAGTCGAGAGATAAGTTATTTTATCACTGCACAGCTATTCAGAAGGAAACTATCCTTTCTGTTATCTAATAATCTTTATTTCATTTGACTGTCTTTAGAAACTCTCCTCATTTTCTAAAACAAGGGAACTTGCTTTAGCAAATACTGCAAAGCTGCCTAGACCACAAAAGGAGGAAAGTCAAAGAAAACATGCAAGATGCATGCATTTAATGTAACATTCAATCCTTAAAGGCAAGTATGTTTGTTACTTATTTTACATTAAGTAACAATATGTTTGTTATTTATTTTACAAGTCAGTTTCTGCAGGGCTTACAGTTAAGTAGAAAGCTTCTATTAATACAGATCTTTTATCTCACCTCTTGCCAAGTGTTGGCTATTCCATTTCTCTTGGCACTTAAAACACTGGTATTATGGTGTGGTCACCTCTGGAAAACCCTGTATGGCATGCTGCTGCTGCTGCTGCTGCTAAGTCACTTCAGTCATGTCTGACCCTGTGCGACCCCATAGACGGAAGCCCACCAGGCTGTCCCTGGGATTCTCCAGGCAAGAACACTGGAGTGGGTTGCCATTTCCTTCTCCAATGGCATGAGAGTGAAAAGGGAAAGTGAACTCATTCAGTCGTGTCTGACTCTTAGCGACCCCATGAACTGCAGCCCACCAGGCTCCTCCATCCATGGGATTTTCCAGGCAAGAGTACTGGAGTGGGTTGTCATTTCCTTCTCTGAGGTGACATTATACACACTTTTAATCCTTGGATTTTGTAAGGCTAGAGACCACCATTTGATTTGTTACACTGCAACGGAATTGTACAATAACATAAACAGCTAGAAATCAAAGATCTTATCAGGGGTGCCCTAATGGCTCAGTGGTAAAGAATCCACCTGCCAACGCAAGAGACATGGGTTCAATCCCTGGTCCAGGATGATTCCACATGCCTCAGAGCAACTAAGCCAATGAGCCACAACTACTGAGCCTATGTGCTACAACAACAGAAGCCCATGTGCCCTAGAGCCTTTGTTCAGCAACAAGAGAAACTAATGCAATGAGAAGCCCAAGTACCGCAGCTAGAGTAGCCCCTGCTCACTGCAACCAGAGAAAAACCCACACAGCAATGAAGACTCACCACAGCCAAAAACTAAATAAAATTATTTTTTAAAATGTTTTAAATATCTTATCATCTATGATTTAGAGATGAAATTCAATTGCTGCTCAGCCTATCCACAAAGAAGAGAAAACAAATGTTTTTGAGCCTGGGTAAGATGTGTAAGGATCCTTTCAACATTGTCTGAGGTTATGAAGACGGTATCCTTTACCTCAGTTCTCAAGATATATCATTACAGAGACACGGTGCTTTGTTCTTGCTATTCCATATGATGACATTCTCCACTGAATCCATCTGGAGAATCCAGTCTCCCAGGGAGAACCATTTGGTCCAGGACTCACCAAAGAGCCTCAAATTTGAATTCTTGATCTAAGTGAGATATACTTAGTCTCAGAAGTATACTATCAAGTTTGAAGAAACAACATTCCTCATACCATTTAAAATAGATCATGCTTTTATTTCCAATATTCTGGGAGGTGGATCATAGAGGATCCTGCTATGATTTATGTCAGAGAGTGTTTTGCCTATGTTCTCTTCTAGGAGTTTTATAGTTTCTGGTCTTACGTTTAGATCTTTAATCCATTTTGAGTTTATTTTTCTGTATGGTGGGACCTAATTAAAATTAAAAGCTTCTGCACAACAAAGGAAACTATAAGCAAGGTGAAAAGACAGCCTTCAGAATAGGAGAAAATGCAAATGAAGCAACTGACAAAGAATTAATCTCAAAAATATACAAGCAACTCCTGCAGCTCAATTCCAGAAAAATAAACAACTCAATCAAAAAATGGGCCAAAGAACTAAACAGGCATTTTCTCCAAAGAAGACACACAGGTGGCTAACAAACACATGAAAATATGCTCAACATCACTCATTATCAGAGAAATGCAAATCAAAACCACAATGAGGTACCATTTCATGCCAGTTAGAATGGCTGTGATCCAAAAGTCTACAAGCAATAAATGCTGGAAAGGGTGTGGAGAAGCCCTCTTACACTGTTGGTGGGAATGCAAACTAGTACAGCCACTATGGAGAACAGTGTGGAGATTCCTTAAAGAACTGGAAATAGAACTGCCTTATGACCCAGCAATCCCACTGCTGGGCATACACACTGAGGAAACCAGAATTGAAAGAGACACGTGTACCCCAATGTTCATCACAGCACTGTTTCTAATAGCTAGGACACGGAAGCAACCTAGATATCCATCGGCAGAGGAATGCATAAGAAAGCTGTGGTACATATACACAATGGAATATTACGCAGCCATTAAAAAGAATACATTTGAATCAGTTCTAATGAGGTGGATGAAACTGGAGCCTATTATACAGAGTGAAGTAAGCCAGAAAGAAAAACACCAATACAGTGTAATAATGCATATATATGGAATTTAGAAAGATAGTAATGATAACCCTGTATGTGAGACAGCAAAAGAGACACAGATGTGTAGAACAGTCTTTTGGATTCTGTGGGAGAGGGCGAGAGTGGGATGATTTGGGAGAATGGCATTGAAACATGTATAATATCATATGTGAAATGAATCGCCAGTCCAGGTTGAATGCATGATACAGGATGCTCGGGGCTGGTGCACTGGGATGACCCAGAGGGATTGGATGGGGAGGAAGGTGGGAGGGGGGTTCAGGATGGGGACACACATGTATACCCATGGCCGATTCATGTCAATGTATGGCAAAACCAATACAATACTGTAAAGTAATTAGCCTCCAATTGAAATAAATAAACTTATATTTAGAAAATAAAAATAAAATAGATCATGATGCTTGAGATGCCATATGAATAATTAAACTTTTATTAAAATTAAAGAATTTATTTTCTTGTGAAAAGCCTAACTATATTGCCTGATGTTTTAGAATATGTTGAAAGCACTATTTTATTATTTATAAACATTTAAAATATACCCCAAGTTTTGTAAACATTGTTTTGTCATTTTTTAAATACTTAGAATACCAGAAACCTCAAAAAATGTAAGTGATCTAAGGTTCCTCTCAATTTCTGAGAGACTCTGACAACACATAATACTTTGGAAACACTTAAAACACCATATAACTGCCTCTCCAACCACATTATTAAATACTTGAGACGAGACCATGTTTGTGCATCAGTACACCAAGTGTTTAGATAGTGCTTAATACAGAGTGAAAGTGAAAGTTGAAGTCGCTCAGTCGTGTCCGACTCTTTGGGACCCCATGGACTGTAGCCTATCAGGCTCCTCCGTCCATGGGATTCTCCAGGCAAGAGTACTGGAGTGGGGTGCCATTTCCTTCTCCAGATCTTCCCAACCCAGGGATTGAGCCCGGGTCTCCCGCATTGTAGGCAGACGCTTTACCATCTAAGCCACCAGGGAAGTCTAATACAGAGTGGATACCTTATAAACATTTATGGATCTATGATATAATATATGTAACAAGCAAAAAGGGTTCCTCTCTTTCTAACTACTGAACCATTTGCCTTAGTCTCATTTAGATAGAAGTGATGAACATGGGGGGTGCAGTCCCCAGTAAGTTCTTGCTGTTGCCAGTTCCAATTTTGGTCTTACTTTTGCCTTTTATTTCTTAAAAAACACTTGTAATGCCTTTTGAGAATGTTTCAGTTCAGTCAGTTCAGTTCAGTCACTCAGTCGTGTCCGACTCTTTGCGACCCCATGAATCGCAGCATCCCTGTCCATCACCAACTCCCGGAGTTCACTCAGACTCACGTCCATTGAGTCCGTGATGCCATCCAGCCATCTCATCCTCTGTCATCCCCTTCTCCTGCCCCCAATCCCTCCCAGCATCAGAGTCTTTTCCAATGAGTCAACTCTTCGCATGAGGTGGCCAAAGTACTGGAGCTTCAGCTTCAGCATCATCCCTTCCAAAGAAATCCCAGGGTGGATCTCCTTCAGAAAGGACTGGTTGGATCTCCTTGCAGTCCAAGGGACTCTCAAGAGTCTTCTCCAACACCACACTTCAAAAGCATCAATTCTTCGGCACTCACCCTTCTTCATAGTCCAACTCTCACAACAAAAAAAAAGAAAATAAATTTGTAGAGCCTTTTCCTATTTGATTACAATGGAAGTAAAATCCGTGTATTCAATGTAAATAATATATTTATATGTGTATGAATAATATGAAATCATATATGTATTATACAAATAATATAAAATTGCTTTTCAGTCATATATGACTCTTTGAGACCCCATGGACTGTAGCCCGCCAGGCTCCTCTGGCCATGCAATTCTCCAGGCAAGAATACTGGAGTGGGTAAACATTCTCTTCTCCAGGGATTTTCCCAACCAAGAATGGAACCTGGGTCTCCCACATTGCAGGCAGATTTTTTACCATGTGAGCCACCAAAGAAGCTCCCATAAATAATATAAAATTATATATGTAATATACAAATACATAAACTTACTTTTCTAATGCATATGTGTAGCTTTCCAAAGATATATATTGTTAAAAGTAATCTTTTCACTTTAATAAAAGCATGGGGAAATTTATTGGAAAAGCATAGATTTCTCACCAGCTATAGTCCATGGGGTTGCAAAGAGTTGGACACAACTGAATGACTAACACTTTCACTTTTCACTTTCATAGAAACAACATATATTTGCTCTTTTTTTTTTATATTTGCTCTTTATGATGTATTTTTCTTGGCTTCAAGCTAGTAGGGCCTTAAATGACTAACCAAAAGTTTTGCCTGGGGCTTCCCTGGTGGCCCAGTGGTTAAGAATCCACTTACAAAGCGAGGGACACCGGTTCAATCCCTGGTCTGAGAAGATTTCATATGACACAGAGTAACTAAGCGCCTGTGCCGCAGCTACTGAGCTCCTGTCCTAGAGCCTGGGAACTGCAACTACTGAGCCCACATGCTGCAGTTACTGAAATCCATCTGAATGCCTAGACCCTATGATCAGCAACAAGAGAAACCACCACAATGAGAAGCCTGCTGCACCGCAATGAAGAATAGCTCCTACACACCACAATAAGAAATGATGAAGATCTACCCAATAATTTATTGGGTAGCAATAAATTCTGTTTATATACCCTAGCAATGAACTACCCAAAAATGAAGTTAGGAAAATGAACTATCTATAAATGAAGTTAAGAAAGACCATTTAATAGGAGAAAGAATAGTCTTTATAACAAATGATGTTGCAACAACTGGATATTCACAGGCAAAAGAATCGAAGAGAAGTTAGATTCTACTTCACACTATCTGCAAACATTTAACTCAATATGAATCAATGATGTGATTATAAAATATGAATCAAAGTGGAAACTAGAAAACTCTTAGAAACATAGGAGTAAATCATAATTTCTTAGATATGATACCAAAGCATGAACAACAGAAGAAAAAAAAATTGTTTGTCAAAATTAAAAACTTTTGTGTTTCAAAGGATAGTCAAGAAAATGAAAAAACAACCACAAAATAGGAGAAAATATTTTTAAATCATATATCTGAAAAGGTTCCAGTGTCCACAGCATAAAGAACTCTTACAGCTCAGCACTAAAAAGAGAATCCATTTTCATTTTCAAAAGTCCACCCTCCCTGCTCTGGTCTCTTACCCTCATTTCTATGGTTTACTACACCTGCTCCCTACCATTTCTGAGGTCCTCCCTGGCTGCAATGCTCTGCTCATTTCTGAGGTCTGCTCTCCCCACTTTCTCTTCCTCTCTCTTTCCTAAGGTCCTTTCTCCTGGCTCTTCCCACTGTTCCCCCCCACCCCCCACCCCCGCCCTCGGCTTTTTTCGCTCCGCCTCTAACGATTGCCCTTACTATTGCTCCCTGTTTCATATTTTAGGTCTGAACCCCTGCCCCTTCCTCCTCAGTTCTGATGTCTGTCCTTCCTCTCTCTCTTCACTTATAAGATCAGCCCTCCTTGCTCTGTGCCTTTCTATTTCAAAGTTCTGCCCTCCCTGCTTTATGAAAAGGGTAACTTGCTACCATTCCTTTGAATGAAAACAAACATGGATACAGCCTGCTTTTTATTTCCCACATCAGACCCCTTCCAGCAATCCCTATGCAATTTCTGTCAGCTTTGGCCAGTTTTCCATCTAAGAGGCCTGGGCTGGGGAAGTGGGAAAATGGGAACAGGGCAGGGGCCTGGGGGTTTGGGGTGGGGGTTCAGATAGCTCTTTCTTCTCACTGGTGGGCACTAGCTAAGGGAAAGCCTCCCTGCCTGAGGGCGTGCCTCGAAGCCCGGCTTCCAGCCTGCCCTTCACCACCTCGATCTATTGATACATACCTAGAGACATATCTAGAAAGTCCATCTTTCCCTCTTTGTTGGTGTCTGTCATCTCCTTTCCAGAAAATATTCGTTTGGAAATAAAAGCCCTCTCCTCAGTGTGACTGCACCACACTCCGAACTAGTGTGGAGCCCCCAACACTGTTCATTAGGGTTCTGACAAAACTCATCCTCCAATCACAGTCTGTCGCTTTGCTGTCCCTGAGACCCAGGGGGTGGAGCTTGACATCTACCTTCCCAGGTCTCCAATCAGAAATTTGGCTCACCAAGAAAAAAAATAAGAGGAAGACTGGCCCATTTCTTTCCCGCTCTTTCTAAAAATTGTTTCTTCTCCTGTACATACACTACTCAGTCGGCTACTTTGTATGTGTGTGTGTGTGAGACAGAGACTGCTTGATCCTTGCTTTTTATAGCTCTCAGAAGAACCCCATTTCTCCTCTTTGCAGCTGGCATCTCTGACGAATACAATGTTATATTCTTAATGTGATGGACTGGTTCTGTTTCTCTCAAATTCAAAGAACTATCATAAATCTAACAGTTAAGACTCATCCAGTGGGCTTCCCTGGTGGCTCAGCAGGTAAATCCACCCACAATGCAAGAGACCTGGGTTCTATCTCTGGGTTGGGAATACCCCCCCAGAGAAGGGAAAGTATTATGGCCTGGAGAATTCCATGGATATAGTCCATGGGGTTGCAAAGAGTCGGACACAACTGAGCAACTTTCACTTTCAGAGGTTTATAGTGACACAGACTTTTTCGTGATTTCCCTAAATGTTTGTCCATGACTTTTCTTAAGAAAAATGAAATTGTCGCACTTATTGCCTAATAAAGCTCCATATACGCCACTTCTAAGTGTTAGTGGAATCCTGTGTAACTGGTTCATCAGGGGAAACAAAAATGAAATTAATAATTTTCAAGAGCTGAAAACTTGTTCAAGTTGTTACAGAAATCACAACATAAATGTCTGAAGAGATTTTAAAATGTAATTGAGTGCTTATGGCCAGAATCCTGAAGGCTGTAAGTCAATCTCTTTTTTTTTTTTTTTTTTCTTTTGCAACACTTCGTGGCATTGAGGAACTCCTGACTGAGGAGAGGGGATCGAACTGCAAGTGCAAGTGCAGAGTCTTAACTGCTGGACAACCAGGGACTTCCCAATAAGCTAATCTTTTTCTAAAGACATATACAGTTGCCTGTGAAAAATAAATACATGCAAAATATTAATTTAAGAGGCCAGGGGCAAAGGCCAAGAGGAGATACCCTGCCACCGAGGCAAGGAACTGCAGCCAGGAGGAGCTACCCTGCGTCTGAGGTCAGGGGCAACAGCCAAGAGGAGCCACCCCGTGTCCAAGGCCAGGGGGGTGGCCAGGAGGAGCAACCCCATGCCCAAGGAGTGGTGGCTGTGTGGGCACAGGAGGGCCTATAGGAGCCATCCCACGTTGAAGGTCAGGAAGGGTGGCGGGAGGAGATACCCCTCATCCAAGGTAAGGAGCAGTGGCTGTGCTTTGCTGGAGCAGACATGAAGAGATATCCCACGGCCAAGGTAAGAGAAACCCAAGTAAGATGGTAGGTGTTGCAAGAGGGCATCAGAGGGCAGACACACTGAAACCATACTCACAGAAAACTTGTCAATCTAGTCACATTAGGACCACAGCCTTGTCTAACTCAATGA
Organism: Capricornis sumatraensis; assembly: GCF_032405125.1. Classification (NCBI taxonomy): domain Eukaryota; kingdom Metazoa; phylum Chordata; class Mammalia; order Artiodactyla; family Bovidae; genus Capricornis; species Capricornis sumatraensis. Next base: position 22,470,814 of record NC_091092.1, on the reverse strand, counting down.
AACTAAGCCATGCCCGTGGCGCAACCCAAGATGGGCAGGTCATGGTGGAGAGAGCTGACAGAATGTGGTCCACTGGAGAAGGAAATGGCAAACCACTTCAGTATTCTTGCCTTGAGAACCCCATGAACAGTATGAAAAGGCAAAAAGGTAGGATACTGAAAGAGGTACTCCCCAGGTCAGTAGGTGCCCAATATGCTACTGGAGGTCAGTGGAGAAATAACTTCAGAAAGAATGAAGGGATGGAGCCAAAGCAAAAACAACACCCAGTTGTGGATGTGACTGGTGAGAGAAGTAAGGTCCAATGCTATAAAGAGCAATATTGCATAGGAACCTGGAATGTCAGGTCCATGAATCAAGGCAAATTGGAAGTGGTTGAACAGGAGATGGCAAGAGTGAACGTCGATGTTCTAGGAATCAGTGAACTACAATGGACTGGAATGGGTGAATTTAACTCAGATGACCATTATATCTACTACTGCAGGCAGGAATCCCTCAGAAGAAATGGAGTAGCCATTATGCTCAACAAAAGAATCCGAAATGCAGTACTTGGATGCAATCTCAAAAACGACAGAATGATCTCTGTTCATCTCTAAGGCAAACCATTCAATATCACAGTAATCCAAGTCTATGCCCCAACCAGTAATGCTGAAGAAGCTGAAGTTGAACGGTTCTATGAAGACCTACAAGACCTTTTAGAACTAACACCCCAAAAAGATGTCCTTTTCATTATAGGGGACTGGAATCCAAAGAAGGAAGTCAAGAAAGACCTGGAGTAACAGGCAAATTTGGCCTTGGAATGCGGAATGAAGCAGGGCAAAGACTAACACAGGTTTACCAAGAAAATGCACTGGTCATAGCAAACACCCTCTCCCAACAACACAAGACAAGACTCTACACATGGACATCACCAGATGGTCAACACTGAGATAAGACTGAGTATATTCTCTGCAGCAAACGATGGAGAACCTCTATACAGTCAACAGAAACAAGACCAGGAGCTGACTGTGGCTCAGATCATGAACTCCTTATTATCAAATTCAAACTGAAATTGAAGAAAACAGGGAAAACTGCTACACCATTCAGGTATGACCTAAATCAAATCCCTTATGATTATACAGTGGAAGTGAGAAATAGATTTAAGGGCCTAGATCAGATAGATAGAGTGCCTGATGAACTATGGAATAAGGTTCATGACATTGTACAGGAGACAGGGATTAAGACCATCGCCATGGAAAAGAATGCAAAAAAGCAAAATGGCTGTCTGGGGAGGCCTTACAAATAGCTGTGAAAAGAAGAGAAGCAAAAAGCAAAGGAGAAAAGGAAAGATATAAGCATCTGAATGCAGAGTTCCAAAGAATAGCAAGAAGAGATAAGAAAGCCTTCTTCAGCGATCAATGCAAAGAAATAGAGGAAAACAACAGAATGGGAAAGACTAGAGATCTTTTCAAGAAAATTAGAGATACCAAGGGAACATGTCATGCAAAGATGGGCTCGATAAAGGACAGAAATGGTATGGACCTAACAGAAGCAGAAGATGTGAAGAAGAGGTGGCAAGAATACACGGAAGAACTGTACAAAAAATATCTTCATGACCCAGATAATCATGATGATGTGATCATTAATCTAGAGCCAGATATCTTGGAATGTGAAGTCAAGGAGGCCTTAGAAAGCATCACTATGAACAAAGCTAGTGGAGGTGATGGAATTCCAGTGGAGCTGTTTCAAATCCTGAAAGATGATGCTGTGAAAGTGCTGCATTCAATATAACAACAAATTTGGAAAACTCAGCAGTGGTAACAAGACTGCAAAAGGTCAGTTTTCATTCCAATCTCAAAGAAAGGCAATGCCAAAGAATGCTCAAACTACCGCACAATTGCACTCATCTCACATGCTAGTAAAGTAAGGCTCAAAATTCTCCAGGCCAGGCTTCAGCAATATGTGAACTGTGAACTCCCTGATGTTCAAGCTGGTTTCAGAAAAGGCAGAGGAACCAGAGATCAAATTGCCAACATCCACTAGATCATGGAAAAAGCAAGAGAGTTCCAGAAAAACATCTATTTCTGCTTTATTAACTATGCCAAAGCCTTTGACTGTGTGGATCACAATAAACCATGAAAAATTCTGAAAGAGATGGGAATACCAGACCACCTGACCTGCCTCTTGAGAAATCTGTATGCAGGTCAGGAAGCAGCAGTTAGAACTGGACATGGAGCAACAGACTGGTTCCAAATAGGAAGAGGAGTACGTCAAGGCTGTATATTGTCACCCTGCTTATTTAACTTACATGCAGAGTACATCATGAGAAACGCTGGACTGAAAGAAACACAAGCTGGAATAAAGATTGCCGGGAGAAATATCAATAACCTCAGATATGCAGATGACACCACCCTTATGGCAGAAAGTGAAGAGGAACTAAAAAGCCTCTTGATGAAAGTGAAAGAGGAGAGCGAGAAAGTTGGCTTAAAGCTCAACATTCAGAAAACGAAGATCATGACATCCAGTCCCATGACTTCATGGGAAATAGATGGGGAAACAGTGGAAACAGTGTCAGACTTTATCCTTTGGGGCTCCAAAATCACTGCAGATGATGACTGCAGCCATGAAATTAATAGACGCTTACTCCTTGGAAGAAAAGTTATGACCAACCTAGATAGCATATTCAAAAGCAGAGACATTACTTTGCCGACTAAGGTCCATCTAGTCAAGGCTATGGTTTTTCCTGTGGTCATGTATGGATGTGAGAGTTGGACTGTGAAGAAGGCTGAGTGCTGAAGAATTGATGCTTTTGAAGTGTGGTGTTGGAGAAGACTCTTGAGAGTCTCTTGGACTGCAAGGAGATCCAACCAGTCCATTCTGAAGGAGATCAACCCTGGGATTTCTTTGGAAGGAATAATGCTAAAGCTGAAACTCCAGTACTTTGGCCACCTCATGAGAAGAGTTGACTCATTGGAAAAGACTCTGATGCTGGGAGGGATTGGGGGAAGGAGGAGAAAGGGACGACCGAGGTGAGTTGGCTGAATGGCATCACTGACTCGATGGATGTGAGTCTGAGTGAACTCCGGGAGATGGTGATGAACAGGGAGGCCTTGCGTGCTGCGATTCATGGGGTCGCAAAGAGTCGGAAACAACTGAGCGACTGAACTGTACTGAAACTATGGTGGAGGTAATGAAGATAATGGTGAACTCCTTCAAAAGGTCACATGCATGCACTGCTACACTCAGTGTCCCCAGCCCTGCAGCAGGCCACCGCCAACCCATGCCTCTGCTGGAGACTCCTCGACACTCCCAGGCAAATCTGGGTCGTTCTCTTGTGGGGTCACTGTTCCTTTATCTTGAGTCCTGGTTTACACAGTGTTCCATTTGTGCCCGCCAAGAGTATGTTTCCCAGTCCTGTGTAAGTTCTGGCGGCTCTATGGTGGGGTTAATGGTACCCTCCTCCAAGAGGGCTTATGCCATACCCAGATCTGCTGCACCCAGAGCCCGTGCCCATGAAACAGTCCACTGCTGACCTGCACCTCCACAGGAGACAAACACGCTTCTGTCTGTCTCTGTGGGGTCTCTGGGTCCTGGTGCACACAAGGTTTGTTTGAGCCCTCTGAGTGTTTCTGGTAGGTATGAGGTTTGATTCTAAATGTGATTTAACCCCTCCTACCAACTTGCTGGGGCTTCTCTGCCCTTGGACGTGGTGTATCTTTTCACAAACAGTGACGGACTTTATTTTCTTGGGCTCCAAAATCACTGTGGATGGTAACTGCAGCCATGAAATTAAAAGAAGCTTACTCTTTGGAAAAAAAGTTA